>NC_134967.1:8740903-10035070 GCF_965638725.1 Aptenodytes patagonicus | reverse complement strand
GGCATGAAAGTACAAAGCTAAGTGGGTGTCTTAAATTTGCAACTACAGTTATTACCGTGACTCTGATAGGGAGATTATTGCCTGTAATTTTTTTAGCCAAGTTTATGTTTAAAATGGTCTATTGCTGACTCCAATTAAGATTTCTGATATCATTTTTTACATTTCATTTTGACCATGTACTTTTACTACAGTGATAACAATTATTTACTCTCTAGTTGATCCAATACTTGCTACTATTAAATTTACTCTCTTTTAACTCATCACTTCTATAAATACATTTCACCTCTAAAAATTCAGCATTACCTTAAGAGTCAGTGCAACTATTTAGGGCCTGTGATTCTCTACCTAGCAGTCTTCTCCACATTTCTTGCTCCCATTAGGTACTCAGTCTATCACTTTACAGATGTAAGTCTTCTGTCTTCGAGGAGGTATCACCTCTGCAAGTTGTATTCCTGGGTAGAAAGCAACTGAGCTCCACTCATCTTGATGGACCCTCTGCTTCCACATCTGCACACAAAAATAAAAAGCAAAAAATAGTTACATCAGACACTACAAAGCCCCTCACAATCATTTACATTCCTACCAATAAACCACACAGTTAGGCCCCCTTGGTTCGCAAGCTGGTCCTCAATGACACTGGTGACCTACTCTGATTCCCCACACCCTTCAACTGCGAGATCCTCATTCATCTTCCCATGACCATGCACTACACAACATGCCTCCCTGCAATGACACACAAATGGCACATTCCAGAACAGTGCTCCCCAGGAACAGCATTCCCAGGGGCATCAAAAATTCACTCTCCCTGCAAAAACCCTGGCCAGAGTGCCTGACCTCTGCCCAAACATTGGTGATGAACATCACCTCACAGAGCAGCCAGGACCAGGGAAAAAAAAACCCAGCTGGGAGAAAAAAAAATCCCCCAGCTGGGGTTTTTTTATTATAGTTTTTCTAAATGTCTGAAGAGAAAAAAATCTCAACTCCACACACAACCTGCAAAGAAACATTGAAAAACACCACCACACAATCATGCAAGGTTACGTACAGTCATCACACACCACTCATTCAGCTACCTCACAAGCCACCCCTCACTCTCAACTGATCCATTCTGCCATGGACCTGTGACAACAGGCCAGTGCCCCGTGTCTGCAGCACTCTCCTGGGGCCTCAAAAATTGCCCTGCTTATGAAAATCCCAGCCTGAGCCCAACCTCCGCCAAAACATTGGCAATGAACATCACCTCACAGACTGGCCAGGACCAGGGGAAAAGAAACCAAATGAGCCAGGGAGGGAAAAAAAAAAGAGATCCCCCAGCTGTGTTTGTTGGGGTTTTTAAAAAAAAAAAAACATTATGCTCAACATTAAATAGAACCTGCAATGAAACACCTCACACATACAAGGTTAGGCACATTCAGAAGCTAACACTCCTTCAACAACCACTCACCCCACCCTTCGCTCAAAGCACACTTGTTTCACCACCCACCTGCCACAATGGCATATTGCCCCAGTTCTAGAGCCATCCCTGGAACTGTCTCACCACACACTTCAAAACAACATTGCCACTCCATTTGATTCCTAAGTTTCAGCCTTCTTAACAGCAAGCCAGCGAAGATGCTTGGCATCAATTTGTATGCTCTGGCAAGACTCACTTGAGTATTTTCTCTAGTGATGCAAATCACCCTAGGCCACTGGCAAAACACAACTAAAGGGACACTACACCCTGCTTGCCAATACCTACTGGCTATCCAAAAAAACTGCCCAAACCACCTCCACCTAAACAGACCATGCTAATCAAACCTTGTAAAGCAAGTCACCTGGATGCTGACCCATAGCTGGGCAAGACCAAAGGTCTGTCTTAGTTTTGCATATGCCTTCTAACTACAGCTCGAAAAAACTAAACCCCAGATATTGAGTCCCACATATACAAGTTAGGCGACATGCAGCATTAAACCTGCTCAACTACCATGCAAACTGCCACTCCCAAAAGGCCAGAGCCCAACCTCTAGCACCCACAAAACACAATTAAAGTAACTGTGGCAGCTGTCTACAGCTACCTGCCCAG
Source organism: Aptenodytes patagonicus (assembly GCF_965638725.1). NCBI lineage: Eukaryota > Metazoa > Chordata > Aves > Sphenisciformes > Spheniscidae > Aptenodytes > Aptenodytes patagonicus. The sequence continues at coordinate 10,033,008 of NC_134967.1, read as the reverse complement.
AGATGGACTGTACAGTCTTTGCCTAAAGAATCTAGACAGATCAAAAAGTAACCATACTGCCGTAAAGCTGTGCTACCCCTGTCTTTAACATTGCTACGCTCCTGGGTAGGGTAGCTCCAACCCAGACACACACACAGAGTCCTCACACAAACACCACAAACAACTTGACCGTAAGACATGAGAGGACCACAAGTGAGAAAACTCCCATAGGTAAGATGCCTCCAACAAAGAAACCCTGCAGTGCCATGACAGCATAGATACCCTAGAGCATCCCTGGGAAAAAAAGTGAGGTGACTGACACAGCCCATGAGAAAACTACCATCAAAAACAGAACAATGGATGCATGAGAAACCAGGCTTTAAAACCTAAGACCATTAAGGATGCAGGGATGAAATCCCTAAAGAAAGCTATGGAAACAAAACCCTCAAGAGCAGAGCTGTGGGCACCGCCTGGCTTGTCACTACAATAAATGACCCCTCAACAACATCTACAATGCCATTCATGCCAGACAAGCCCATGCTTTAAGCTACAATGGCAAGATAAGAAGGGCTCAACAGGCCCTATGCTGATGAGGCAATGCACCCTGAGACCCTTCAGAGGGCTACCAAGGCGCATGCTGATCACAAAAAGCTACAACAACGTAAAGACCTGAGAAAACTATGGTATAACACACAGAGAAGAAACTACAGAAAAGTACACACCACCACAGACAGAGGCTGGAACTGCCCGGCCCTGCCCATGCTACCATCATGCTGAAGAGTAACCTGCTCCCTTTACCTTCCCAAAGATATCACCAGTCCCGTGCTCCTCCTCTCTACTACCCAAAGGGGACTGTTCCTGGACAGTCCTCACCCCTACACTGACTTCATAACCCCTCCTTGCAATTCCCAACCCTGATCCCTCCCCATGCCCTGGTCCCTTAACTTAGCTTTCAGAGGGCTGGGGACCTGAATACATCCTCAAAGAAAAAGAAAGCTAACTGGGATGTTGCTGCCGTCACCCAGTCCTCCTCCTTCATCTGGAAAAAAAGCCACAAAACAGTGTTGGTATTCAGCATCACACTGGTTACTGCCAACCTCCTCCACCACACCCTCCTCCTCAGAAGTGCCATAGTGCTCTGCTCACCAGCTCCATGCAGATTCCAGAGTCAGATGCTGCAGCTGTCACTCATGGCACCTAAGATGCCAAGAGACAGAGTTACCATTGCACTTGTGAGATATCACCAGTCCCGTGCTGCTCCTCTCTACTACCCAGCTCACCTCTAACACTCATCCGATTCCAAAGGCAACCAGCACAGCTCCCGCAACACCAAGAGGTAAATGCTTACCCAAGATGCAATGTAACACTTTGCTACTAAATGGTGACCTGGCCCACAACCACCTCACCTTCTCAGACCACTCCTCAGCACGTGGCTACACCCCTCCAATGCTGCCTGTGACACATAGAAAAACCAAAGCAAAAGGCACATGCTGAGATACTGCCCAAAACCACAGCCTGCCTGCAGCATTTCCCATCTGCCACTCCTTTACCTTGGCCGCTTTAGCACCCAGACTCCATCACTTGGGGCTACCACATTGAACCTTGCGTACCACCTGTAAAACCCAAACAACAGGCTATGTTTCTAACTATACCAGCAATACAACACCTGAAAAACAACTGCTACTTCAGCTCACTAGTCATTGCTCACCTTGCCTGAGTCTGCTCTAGTACCCATATCCTGCTATGCTCATTGCTTTGCACCTTCAAAAAACCAAAACCATTATGCAGTCATATAGCCACAAGACTCATCTTCCCTCCATCACCACATGCTGACCCACCTTATTCATAGAATACCAGGTTGAAGGGACCTCAAGAATCATCTGGTCCAACCTTTCTTGGCAAAAGCACAGTCTAAACAATATGACCCAGCACCCTGTCCAGTCAAATCTTAGAAGCATCCAATGTTGTGGAATCCACTGCTGCTCTGGGGAGATTATTCCAATGGATGATTGTTTGCATTGCAAAATCTTTTCCTCGTCTCCAATTGGATTCTCCCCAGGAGAAATTTGTACCCATTACCCCTCATCTTTTCCTTGTGACTCCCTGTAAAAAGGGAGTCTCCATCATCTTTGTAGCCACCCTTTAAATACTAGAACATGGTGATAAGGTCTGCCCTAAGCTTTCTTTTCTCAAGGCTGAACAAAGTCAGCTCTCTCAGCCTTTCCTCAAATGACCAGGTTTCCAGTCCTCTGATCATTGTTGTGGCCCTTCTCTGCACCCTCTCCAGCCCATCCACATCTTTTGTATAGCTGGGACCAAAACTAAACACAGTACTCCAGGTGTGGCCTGACAAGCGCTGAGTACAGTGAGATAAAGACTTCATCTCTGCTGGTGATGCCCTTGCTGATGCAACCCCACATCCTAGTGACTTTCTTTGCCACAGAAGCACGCTATTAGCTCATATTAAGCTTGCTCTCCCCCAGGGCCCCAGGTCCCTTTCCACAGCAGCTCCCCAGCTGGGTAGATCCCAGCCTGTGCTGCACTCTGGGATTATGTTCTCCCCAGTTGAAAGACCCTAAATTTGTCTTTGTCAACCTTCATAGAGTTCTCATTAGCCCACACTTCCACCCTATCCAGATATTTCTGCAGGGTGGCTCTCCCTTCTAAAGTATACGCTTCCCCACTGAGTTTGGTATCATTGTCCAACTTGATCACGGTACACTTGATCCCATCACCGAGATCACTAATTAAAATACTAAACAGTATCGGGCCCAATATTGATCCCTGGGGGACCCCACTTGTGACAGGTTGCCAGTTTGAAAAGGAGCTATTAACCACCACCCTCTGGGTGCAGCCTGCCAGCCAGTCCCCCACCCACTGCGCAGAAGGCTTATCTAGACCATAACACATGACATGATCTAGGAGAAGGCTGTCAGAAACCATATTGAAAGCCTTGAAAAATCCAGGTAGACAGAGTCCACCGCTCACCCCACATCAACCAAACACGATACTTTGTCACAGAAGGTGATCAGATTTCTCAAGCACAATTTGCCTTGGTGAATCTGTGCTGGCTTTTCCCAATCACATACTTCATTTGACTTCTGATAGACCCCAGGAAGATACATTCCACAGCCTTCCCAAGGACTTCGGTATGACTGAAGGCCCTATAATTTCCTGGATTCTCCTTCAAGCCCTTGCTGTAGATGGGGGTGACATTAGCCTTCTTCCGGTCTTCTGGGATATCCGCCAATATCCACAACTTCTCAAAAATCATGGAGAGGGACCTTGCAATGACCTTCTTATTGTGTACTCCTTGCCTCCTCTGTCACTCTTCAGTGAGTACCGTGTACCACAGCATCTGCAAAACCAATATCGAATGAGTCACCTGGATGCAGAGCGAATGCTTAACAATTCCAAAGGCCTTGCTCCCATTTAGGAATACCCTCTAGAGCCCAACTACAGCCCGCCATTGAAAGAAAACCCACAACCTTTAAACGCCACACGAAGAAGCCTTAACACTTTTGCGCTGCGATCTGCTGCACTACCCCTGAACAGCCCCTCCCACGTGGCTCCGCTCACCCCCATACAACGCTCCTGAAAGAGCTGTCCACACAACCTGCCGATGGCTACTGGATCCGAGATGACTGTACACCCTTTGCCTCAACAGTCTAGGCATATCAACATATTAGCCATAGACGCTCATCGCTGTGCCACCTCCCCCCGACCCTACGTCCCCGGGCAGGGCAGCTCCAAGCCAAACAACGCACAGGCACAGACCGACACTACACGGAACACTACAAACAACGTGCCTCAAAAGAGGAGAGAAAGCTCTCGGCAAGAAGAATGACACCCGGACGGAAGATGCTGTCCGGCAAGACCGCCTACGAGGCCGTGACGGTGACGTGAGGAGGCTCTGTGGCAACCCCAGAAAGAGAGGAGAACTCGTCATGGCCCGTGACAAGACGTTACTCTCAAAACCGAGGAGACGTACGCGCAAGAAGGCTGGCATCAAGACCTAAGAACATAACGATGCAGGGAAGAAGTCCCAGTCTGCAAAAATGGATGGCTAGAGAGCAGAGCTGCTCACGCAGCCGGGAACAACGCCATAAAAGAGAGCGTCCGGAAAGCTCTGAGATGCGAGACCGATCCACGCTTTAAGCTTGTAACGCAAGAAAAGCGGCCCCCGATTGGCACTATGCCGATGAGTACAGGCGCTCGAGACCCTAGGGATGGCGCCCGAGGTGCCTGCCGTGCTCCTTGAGCGCCAAGAGCACACTGTGACCCGAGGAAGGCCTAAGGCACAGAAGACAGACCACACAAGCTACACAACAGCAACAGACACAGGCTGGAACTGCCCTGCCCACGCTAGCGTCACGCTGAAGAGTCACCCGCTCCCTTTAACCTGCCCAGAGGGGACTGTTCCCAGACAGCCCTCTCTCCTACACTATCCTTAAAACCCCTTCATGCAATTGCCAGCCTGGTCCCCTCCCTCCCCCGACCCCTCTCCGGCATCAGTGCCTCAACTTAGCTTTCAGAGGGCCGGGAGTCTGAATCCATCCTCGACAAGAATAACCACAATCAGCCCACTAGATCAATCCTGCAGTCGCCAGGTTCCTCTTCGTCATCTGCAAAAAAACCCCACCAAACTGCAAAACACCACACCCCCCCCACCAAAAAAAAATCCCCAAAACATCCACATGCAATCTGATACACACACACACGCCCCGCCCCCCCCCCCCCCGCCAACGCCCTCAGTCAGCATCGCATCGGTCAGAGGGCTTCCCCTCAAAATCCTCCACCTCAGACGCACCGTGGCATTCTGCTCACCTGCTCCATGCCAATTACGCAGTCGGACACTGCGGCTGTCATCGCTTCTGGCACCTAGGATACCAAGAGACACAAAATTACCGTTGCACTTGCAAGAAATCGCCGGCCCCGTGCTCCTCCTCTCTCCTACCCAGCTCACCTCAAGCGCTCAGCCAATTCCAGAGGCAGCCCGCACAGAACCTGCAAAGCCAGAGAGAAACACTTCACTGAGTTGCCGTATAATAACTTGCTAATAGACATCAGCCCGGCCCACGACCTGCTCACCTTCTCGGACCGCTCGCCGGCATGCGGCATCGCCCCTCCGAGCCTGCACGTGGCACCTGCAAAAACCCAAGCAAAACGGCACATGGTGAGATAGTGCCCAAAACCACAGCCTGCCCGCACCGATCCCCGTCTCACACTCGTTTCCCTTGACAGCTCAGCCGCCCGGCCTCCGTCAGTTTGGGTTGCCACGTTGAGGCTTGCGCACCACCTGTAAGACCCAAACAACAAGGGTTGCTTATAAATCCACCCGCAACTGCGACACCCGAAAAGTAACCTCTACTCCAGCAGCCCACCGATCACCGCTCACCTCGCCTGCGTCAGCTCCGGTGACCAGATCCCACGTTATTCCTCGCTTTGCACCTTCAAATGAAAAAACAAATTAAATGCCATAACGTAGTCATACCTCGCCTCTGACACCACAGGCCGACCCACCTTCTTACGGCACTCCGCTCTACTATGTCACTCCTGGGTGCGTGGCTCATCCCTCCGCATCTGCAAAAACCAACAATATCGAATGAGTCACCTGGATGCAGAGCGAATGCTTAACAATTCCAAAGGCCTTGCTCCCATTTAGGAATACCCTCTAGAGCCCAACTACAGCCCGCCATTGAAAGAAAACCCACAACCTTTAAACGCCACACGAAGAAGCCTTAACACTTTTGCGCTGCGATCTGCTGCACTACCCCTGAACAGCCCCTCCCACGTGGCTCCGCTCACCCCCATACAACGCTCCTGAAAGAGCTGTCCGCACAACCTGCCGATGGCTACTGGATCCGAGATGACTGTACACCCTTTGCCTCAACAGTCTAGGCATATCAACATATTAGCCATAGACGCTCATCGCTGTGCCACCTCCCCCCGACCCTACGTCCCCGGGCAGGGCAGCTCCAAGCCAAACAACGCACAGGCACAGACCGACACTACACGGAACACTACAAACAACGTGCCTCAAAAGAGGAGAGAAAGCTCTCGGCAAGAAGAATGACACCCGGACGGAAGATGCTGTCCGGCAAGACCGCCTACGAGGCCGTGACGGTGACGTGAGGAGGCTCTGTGGCAACCCCAGAAAGAGAGGAGAACTCGTCATGGCCCGTGACAAGACGTTACTCTCAAAACCGAGGAGACGTACGCGCAAGAAGGCTGGCATCAAGACCTAAGAACATAACGATGCAGGGAAGAAGTCCCAGTCTGCAAAAATGGATGGCTAGAGAGCAGAGCTGCTCACGCAGCCGGGAACAACGCCATAAAAGAGAGCGTCCGGAAAGCTCTGAGATGCGAGACCGATCCACGCTTTAAGCTTGTAACGCAAGAAAAGCGGCCCCCGATTGGCACTATGCCGATGAGTACAGGCGCTCGAGACCCTAGGGATGGCGCCCGAGGTGCCTGCCGTGCTCCTTGAGCGCCAAGAGCACACTGTGACCCGAGGAAGGCCTAAGGCACAGAAGACAGACCACACAAGCTACACAACAGCAACAGACACAGGCTGGAACTGCCCTGCCCACGCTAGCGTCACGCTGAAGAGTCACCCGCTCCCTTTAACCTGCCCAGAGGGGACTGTTCCCAGACAGCCCTCTCTCCTACACTATCCTTAAAACCCCTTCATGCAATTGCCAGCCTGGTCCCCTCCCTCCCCCGACCCCTCTCCGGCATCAGTGCCTCAACTTAGCTTTCAGAGGGCCGGGAGTCTGAATCCATCCTCGACAAGAATAACCACAATCAGCCCACTAGATCAATCCTGCAGTCGCCAGGTTCCTCTTCGTCATCTGCAAAAAAACCCCACCAAACTGCAAAACACCACACCCCCCCACCAAAAAAAAATCCCCAAAACATCCACATGCAATCTGATACACACACACACGCCCCGCCCCCCCCCCCCCGCCAACGCCCTCAGTCAGCATCGCATCGGTCAGAGGGCTTCCCCTCAAAATCCTCCACCTCAGACGCACCGTGGCATTCTGCTCACCTGCTCCATGCCAATTACGCAGTCGGACACTGCGGCTGTCATCGCTTCTGGCACCTAGGATACCAAGAGACACAAAATTACCGTTGCACTTGCAAGAAATCGCCGGCCCCGTGCTCCTCCTCTCTCCTACCCAGCTCACCTCAAGCGCTCAGCCAATTCCAGAGGCAGCCCGCACAGAACCTGCAAAGCCAGAGAGAAACACTTCACTGAGTTGCCGTATAATAACTTGCTAATAGACATCAGCCCGGCCCACGACCTGCTCACCTTCTCGGACCGCTCGCCGGCATGCGGCATCGCCCCTCCGAGCCTGCACGTGGCACCTGCAAAAACCCAAGCAAAACGGCACATGGTGAGATAGTGCCCAAAACCACAGCCTGCCCGCACCGATCCCCGTCTCACACTCGTTTCCCTTGACAGCTCAGCCGCCCGGCCTCCGTCAGTTTGGGTTGCCACGTTGAGGCTTGCGCACCACCTGTAAGACCCAAACAACAAGGGTTGCTTATAAATCCACCCGCAACTGCGACACCCGAAAAGTAACCTCTACTCCAGCAGCCCACCGATCACCGCTCACCTCGCCTGCGTCAGCTCCGGTGACCAGATCCCACGTTATTCCTCGCTTTGCACCTTCAAATGAAAAAACAAATTAAATGCTATAACGTAGTCATACCTCGCCTCTGACACCACAGGCCGACCCACCTTCTTACGGCACTCCGCTCTACTATGTCACTCCTGGGTGCGTGGCTCATCCCTCCGCATCTGCAAAAACCAACAATATCGAATGAGTCACCTGGATGCAGAGCGAATGCTTAACAATTCCAAAGGCCTTGCTCCCATTTAGGAATACCCTCTAGAGCCCAACTACAGCCCGCCATTGAAAGAAAACCCACAACCTTTAAACGCCACACGAAGAAGCCTTAACACTTTTGCGCTGCGATCTGCTGCACTACCCCTGAACAGCCCCTCCCACGTGGCTCCGCTCACCCCCATACAACGCTCCTGAAAGAGCTGTCCGCACAACCTGCCGATGGCTACTGGATCCGAGATGACTGTACACCCTTTGCCTCAACAGTCTAGGCATATCAACATATTAGCCATAGACGCTCATCGCTGTGCCACCTCCCCCCGACCCTACGTCCCCGGGCAGGGCAGCTCCAAGCCAAACAACGCACAGGCACAGACCGACACTACACGGAACACTACAAACAACGTGCCTCAAAAGAGGAGAGAAAGCTCTCGGCAAGAAGAATGACACCCGGACGGAAGATGCTGTCCGGCAAGACCGCCTACGAGGCCGTGACGGTGACGTGAGGAGGCTCTGTGGCAACCCCAGAAAGAGAGGAGAACTCGTCATGGCCCGTGACAAGACGTTACTCTCAAAACCGAGGAGACGTACGCGCAAGAAGGCTGGCATCAAGACCTAAGAACATAACGATGCAGGGAAGAAGTCCCAGTCTGCAAAAATGGATGGCTAGAGAGCAGAGCTGCTCACGCAGCCGGGAACAACGCCATAAAAGAGAGCGTCCGGAAAGCTCTGAGATGCGAGACCGATCCACGCTTTAAGCTTGTAACGCAAGAAAAGCGGCCCCCGATTGGCACTATGCCGATGAGTACAGGCGCTCGAGACCCTAGGGATGGCGCCCGAGGTGCCTGCCGTGCTCCTTGAGCGCCAAGAGCACACTGTGACCCGAGGAAGGCCTAAGGCACAGAAGACAGACCACACAAGCTACACAACAGCAACAGACACAGGCTGGAACTGCCCTGCCCACGCTAGCGTCACGCTGAAGAGTCACCCGCTCCCTTTAACCTGCCCAGAGGGGACTGTTCCCAGACAGCCCTCTCTCCTACACTATCCTTAAAACCCCTTCATGCAATTGCCAGCCTGGTCCCCTCCCTCCCCCGACCCCTCTCCGGCATCAGTGCCTCAACTTAGCTTTCAGAGGGCCGGGAGTCTGAATCCATCCTCGACAAGAATAACCACAATCAGCCCACTAGATCAATCCTGCAGTCGCCAGGTTCCTCTTCGTCATCTGCAAAAAAACCCCACCAAACTGCAAAACACCACACCCCCCCACCAAAAAAAAATCCCCAAAACATCCACATGCAATCTGATACACACACACACGCCCCGCCCCCCCCCCCCCCGCCAACGCCCTCAGTCAGCATCGCATCGGTCAGAGGGCTTCCCCTCAAAATCCTCCACCTCAGACGCACCGTGGCATTCTGCTCACCTGCTCCATGCCAATTACGCAGTCGGACACTGCGGCTGTCATCGCTTCTGGCACCTAGGATACCAAGAGACACAAAATTACCGTTGCACTTGCAAGAAATCGCCGGCCCCGTGCTCCTCCTCTCTCCTACCCAGCTCACCTCAAGCGCTCAGCCAATTCCAGAGGCAGCCCGCACAGAACCTGCAAAGCCAGAGAGAAACACTTCACTGAGTTGCCGTATAATAACTTGCTAATAGACATCAGCCCGGCCCACGACCTGCTCACCTTCTCGGACCGCTCGCCGGCATGCGGCATCGCCCCTCCGAGCCTGCACGTGGCACCTGCAAAAACCCAAGCAAAACGGCACATGGTGAGATAGTGCCCAAAACCACAGCCTGCCCGCACCGATCCCCGTCTCACACTCGTTTCCCTTGACAGCTCAGCCGCCCGGCCTCCGTCAGTTTGGGTTGCCACGTTGAGGCTTGCGCACCACCTGTAAGACCCAAACAACAAGGGTTGCTTATAAATCCACCCGCAACTGCGACACCCGAAAAGTAACCTCTACTCCAGCAGCCCACCGATCACCGCTCACCTCGCCTGCGTCAGCTCCGGTGACCAGATCCCACGTTATTCCTCGCTTTGCACCTTCAAATGAAAAAACAAATTAAATGCCATAACGTAGTCATACCTCGCCTCTGACACCACAGGCCGACCCACCTTCTTACGGCACTCCGCTCTACTATGTCACTCCTGGGTGCGTGGCTCATCCCTCCGCATCTGCAAAAACCAACAATATCGAATGAGTCACCTGGATGCAGAGCGAATGCTTAACAATTCCAAAGGCCTTGCTCCCATTTAGGAATACCCTCTAGAGCCCAACTACAGCCCGCCATTGAAAGAAAACCCACAACCTTTAAACGCCACACGAAGAAGCCTTAACACTTTTGCGCTGCGATCTGCTGCACTACCCCTGAACAGCCCCTCCCACGTGGCTCCGCTCACCCCCATACAACGCTCCTGAAAGAGCTGTCCGCACAACCTGCCGATGGCTACTGGATCCGAGATGACTGTACACCCTTTGCCTCAACAGTCTAGGCATATCAACATATTAGCCATAGACGCTCATCGCTGTGCCACCTCCCCCCGACCCTACGTCCCCGGGCAGGGCAGCTCCAAGCCAAACAACGCACAGGCACAGACCGACACTACACGGAACACTACAAACAACGTGCCTCAAAAGAGGAGAGAAAGCTCTCGGCAAGAAGAATGACACCCGGACGGAAGATGCTGTCCGGCAAGACCGCCTACGAGGCCGTGACGGTGACGTGAGGAGGCTCTGTGGCAACCCCAGAAAGAGAGGAGAACTCGTCATGGCCCGTGACAAGACGTTACTCTCAAAACCGAGGAGACGTACGCGCAAGAAGGCTGGCATCAAGACCTAAGAACATAACGATGCAGGGAAGAAGTCCCAGTCTGCAAAAATGGATGGCTAGAGAGCAGAGCTGCTCACGCAGCCGGGAACAACGCCATAAAAGAGAGCGTCCGGAAAGCTCTGAGATGCGAGACCGATCCACGCTTTAAGCTTGTAACGCAAGAAAAGCGGCCCCCGATTGGCACTATGCCGATGAGTACAGGCGCTCGAGACCCTAGGGATGGCGCCCGAGGTGCCTGCCGTGCTCCTTGAGCGCCAAGAGCACACTGTGACCCGAGGAAGGCCTAAGGCACAGAAGACAGACCACACAAGCTACACAACAGCAACAGACACAGGCTGGAACTGCCCTGCCCACGCTAGCGTCACGCTGAAGAGTCACCCGCTCCCTTTAACCTGCCCAGAGGGGACTGTTCCCAGACAGCCCTCTCTCCTACACTATCCTTAAAACCCCTTCATGCAATTGCCAGCCTGGTCCCCTCCCTCCCCCGACCCCTCTCCGGCATCAGTGCCTCAACTTAGCTTTCAGAGGGCCAGGAGTCTGAATCCATCCTCGACAAGAATAACCACAATCAGCCCACTAGATCAATCCTGCAGTCGCCAGGTTCCTCTTCGTCATCTGCAAAAAAACCCCACCAAACTGCAAAACACCACACCCCCCCCACCAAAAAAAAATCCCCAAAACATCCACATGCAATCTGATACACACACACACGCCCCGCCCCCCCCCCCCCGCCAACGCCCTCAGTCAGCATCGCATCGGTCAGAGGGCTTCCCCTCAAAATCCTCCACCTCAGACGCACCGTGGCATTCTGCTCACCTGCTCCATGCCAATTACGCAGTCGGACACTGCGGCTGTCATCGCTTCTGGCACCTAGGATACCAAGAGACACAAAATTACCGTTGCACTTGCAAGAAATCGCCGGCCCCGTGCTCCTCCTCTCTCCTACCCAGCTCACCTCAAGCGCTCAGCCAATTCCAGAGGCAGCCCGCACAGAACCTGCAAAGCCAGAGAGAAACACTTCACTGAGTTGCCGTATAATAACTTGCTAATAGACATCAGCCCGGCCCACGACCTGCTCACCTTCTCGGACCGCTCGCCGGCATGCGGCATCGCCCCTCCGAGCCTGCACGTGGCACCTGCAAAAACCCAAGCAAAACGGCACATGGTGAGATAGTGCCCAAAACCACAGCCTGCCCGCACCGATCCCCGTCTCACACTCGTTTCCCTTGACAGCTCAGCCGCCCGGCCTCCGTCAGTTTGGGTTGCCACGTTGAGGCTTGCGCACCACCTGTAAGACCCAAACAACAAGGGTTGCTTATAAATCCACCCGCAACTGCGACACCCGAAAAGTAACCTCTACTCCAGCAGCCCACCGATCACCGCTCACCTCGCCTGCGTCAGCTCCGGTGACCAGATCCCACGTTATTCCTCGCTTTGCACCTTCAAATGAAAAAACAAATTAAATGCCATAACGTAGTCATACCTCGCCTCTGACACCACAGGCCGACCCACCTTCTTACGGCACTCCGCTCTACTATGTCACTCCTGGGTGCGTGGCTCATCCCTCCGCATCTGCAAAAACCAACAATATCGAATGAGTCACCTGGATGCAGAGCGAATGCTTAACAATTCCAAAGGCCTTGCTCCCATTTAGGAATACCCTCTAGAGCCCAACTACAGCCCGCCATTGAAAGAAAACCCACAACCTTTAAACGCCACACGAAGAAGCCTTAACACTTTTGCGCTGCGATCTGCTGCACTACCCCTGAACAGCCCCTCCCACGTGGCTCCGCTCACCCCCATACAACGCTCCTGAAAGAGCTGTCCGCACAACCTGCCGATGGCTACTGGATCCGAGATGACTGTACACCCTTTGCCTCAACAGTCTAGGCATATCAACATATTAGCCATAGACGCTCATCGCTGTGCCACCTCCCCCCGACCCTACGTCCCCGGGCAGGGCAGCTCCAAGCCAAACAACGCACAGGCACAGACCGACACTACACGGAACACTACAAACAACGTGCCTCAAAAGAGGAGAGAAAGCTCTCGGCAAGAAGAATGACACCCGGACGGAAGATGCTGTCCGGCAAGACCGCCTACGAGGCCGTGACGGTGACGTGAGGAGGCTCTGTGGCAACCCCAGAAAGAGAGGAGAACTCGTCATGGCCCGTGACAAGACGTTACTCTCAAAACCGAGGAGACGTACGCGCAAGAAGGCTGGCATCAAGACCTAAGAACATAACGATGCAGGGAAGAAGTCCCAGTCTGCAAAAATGGATGGCTAGAGAGCAGAGCTGCTCACGCAGCCGGGAACAACGCCATAAAAGAGAGCGTCCGGAAAGCTCTGAGATGCGAGACCGATCCACGCTTTAAGCTTGTAACGCAAGAAAAGCGGCCCCCGATTGGCACTATGCCGATGAGTACAGGCGCTCGAGACCCTAGGGATGGCGCCCGAGGTGCCTGCCGTGCTCCTTGAGCGCCAAGAGCACACTGTGACCCGAGGAAGGCCTAAGGCACAGAAGACAGACCACACAAGCTACACAACAGCAACAGACACAGGCTGGAACTGCCCTGCCCACGCTAGCGTCACGCTGAAGAGTCACCCGCTCCCTTTAACCTGCCCAGAGGGGACTGTTCCCAGACAGCCCTCTCTCCTACACTATCCTTAAAACCCCTTCATGCAATTGCCAGCCTGGTCCCCTCCCTCCCCCGACCCCTCTCCGGCATCAGTGCCTCAACTTAGCTTTCAGAGGGCCGGGAGTCTGAATCCATCCTCGACAAGAATAACCACAATCAGCCCACTAGATCAATCCTGCAGTCGCCAGGTTCCTCTTCGTCATCTGCAAAAAAACCCCACCAAACTGCAAAACACCACACCCCCCCCACCAAAAAAAAATCCCCAAAACATCCACATGCAATCTGATACACACACACACGCCCCGCCCCCCCCCCCCCCGCCAACGCCCTCAGTCAGCATCGCATCGGTCAGAGGGCTTCCCCTCAAAATCCTCCACCTCAGACGCACCGTGGCATTCTGCTCACCTGCTCCATGCCAATTACGCAGTCGGACACTGCGGCTGTCATCGCTTCTGGCACCTAGGATACCAAGAGACACAAAATTACCGTTGCACTTGCAAGAAATCGCCGGCCCCGTGCTCCTCCTCTCTCCTACCCAGCTCACCTCAAGCGCTCAGCCAATTCCAGAGGCAGCCCGCACAGAACCTGCAAAGCCAGAGAGAAACACTTCACTGAGTTGCCGTATAATAACTTGCTAATAGACATCAGCCCGGCCCACGACCTGCTCACCTTCTCGGACCGCTCGCCGGCATGCGGCATCGCCCCTCCGAGCCTGCACGTGGCACCTGCAAAAACCCAAGCAAAACGGCACATGGTGAGATAGTGCCCAAAACCACAGCCTGCCCGCACCGATCCCCGTCTCACACTCGTTTCCCTTGACAGCTCAGCCGCCCGGCCTCCGTCAGTTTGGGTTGCCACGTTGAGGCTTGCGCACCACCTGTAAGACCCAAACAACAAGGGTTGCTTATAAATCCACCCGCAACTGCGACACCCGAAAAGTAACCTCTACTCCAGCAGCCCACCGATCACCGCTCACCTCGCCTGCGTCAGCTCCGGTGACCAGATCCCACGTTATTCCTCGCTTTGCACCTTCAAATGAAAAAACAAATTAAATGCCATAACGTAGTCATACCTCGCCTCTGACACCACAGGCCGACCCACCTTCTTACGGCACTCCGCTCTACTATGTCACTCCTGGGTGCGTGGCTCATCCCTCCGCATCTGCAAAAACCAACAATATCGAATGAGTCACCTGGATGCAGAGCGAATGCTTAACAATTCCAAAGGCCTTGCTCCCATTTAGGAATACCCTCTAGAGCCCAACTACAGCCCGCCATTGAAAGAAAACCCACAACCTTTAAACGCCACACGAAGAAGCCTTAACACTTTTGCGCTGCGATCTGCTGCACTACCCCTGAACAGCCCCTCCCACGTGGCTCCGCTCACCCCCATACAACGCTCCTGAAAGAGCTGTCCACACAACCTGCCGATGGCTACTGGATCCGAGATGACTGTACACCCTTTGCCTCAACAGTCTAGGCATATCAACATATTAGCCATAGACGCTCATCGCTGTGCCACCTCCCCCCGACCCTACGTCCCCGGGCAGGGCAGCTCCAAGCCAAACAACGCACAGGCACAGACCGACACTACACGGAACACTACAAACAACGTGCCTCAAAAGAGGAGAGAAAGCTCTCGGCAAGAAGAATGACACCCGGACGGAAGATGCTGTCCGGCAAGACCGCCTACGAGGCCGTGACGGTGACGTGAGGAGGCTCTGTGGCAACCCCAGAAAGAGAGGAGAACTCGTCATGGCCCGTGACAAGACGTTACTCTCAAAACCGAGGAGACGTACGCGCAAGAAGGCTGGCATCAAGACCTAAGAACATAACGATGCAGGGAAGAAGTCCCAGTCTGCAAAAATGGATGGCTAGAGAGCAGAGCTGCTCACGCAGCCGGGAACAACGCCATAAAAGAGAGCGTCCGGAAAGCTCTGAGATGCGAGACCGATCCACGCTTTAAGCTTGTAACGCAAGAAAAGCGGCCCCCGATTGGCACTATGCCGATGAGTACAGGCGCTCGAGACCCTAGGGATGGCGCCCGAGGTGCCTGCCGTGCTCCTTGAGCGCCAAGAGCACACTGTGACCCGAGGAAGGCCTAAGGCACAGAAGACAGACCACACAAGCTACACAACAGCAACAGACACAGGCTGGAACTGCCCTGCCCACGCTAGCGTCACGCTGAAGAGTCACCCGCTCCCTTTAACCTGCCCAGAGGGGACTGTTCCCAGACAGCCCTCTCTCCTACACTATCCTTAAAACCCCTTCATGCAATTGCCAGCCTGGTCCCCTCCCTCCCCCGACCCCTCTCCGGCATCAGTGCCTCAACTTAGCTTTCAGAGGGCCGGGAGTCTGAATCCATCCTCGACAAGAATAACCACAATCAGCCCACTAGATCAATCCTGCAGTCGCCAGGTTCCTCTTCGTCATCTGCAAAAAAACCCCACCAAACTGCAAAACACCACACCCCCCCCACCAAAAAAAAATCCCCAAAACATCCACATGCAATCTGATACACACACACACGCCCCGCCCCCCCCCCCCCCGCCAACGCCCTCAGTCAGCATCGCATCGGTCAGAGGGCTTCCCCTCAAAATCCTCCACCTCAGACGCACCGTGGCATTCTGCTCACCTGCTCCATGCCAATTACGCAGTCGGACACTGCGGCTGTCATCGCTTCTGGCACCTAGGATACCAAGAGACACAAAATTACCGTTGCACTTGCAAGAAATCGCCGGCCCCGTGCTCCTCCTCTCTCCTACCCAGCTCACCTCAAGCGCTCAGCCAATTCCAGAGGCAGCCCGCACAGAACCTGCAAAGCCAGAGAGAAACACTTCACTGAGTTGCCGTATAATAACTTGCTAATAGACATCAGCCCGGCCCACGACCTGCTCACCTTCTCGGACCGCTCGCCGGCATGCGGCATCGCCCCTCCGAGCCTGCACGTGGCACCTGCAAAAACCCAAGCAAAACGGCACATGGTGAGATAGTGCCCAAAACCACAGCCTGCCCGCACCGATCCCCGTCTCACACTCGTTTCCCTTGACAGCTCAGCCGCCCGGCCTCCGTCAGTTTGGGTTGCCACGTTGAGGCTTGCGCACCACCTGTAAGACCCAAACAACAAGGGTTGCTTATAAATCCACCCGCAACTGCGACACCCGAAAAGTAACCTCTACTCCAGCAGCCCACCGATCACCGCTCACCTCGCCTGCGTCAGCTCCGGTGACCAGATCCCACGTTATTCCTCGCTTTGCACCTTCAAATGAAAAAACAAATTAAATGCCATAACGTAGTCATACCTCGCCTCTGACACCACAGGCCGACCCACCTTCTTACGGCACTCCGCTCTACTATGTCACTCCTGGGTGCGTGGCTCATCCCTCCGCATCTGCAAAAACCAACAATATCGAATGAGTCACCTGGATGCAGAGCGAATGCTTAACAATTCCAAAGGCCTTGCTCCCATTTAGGAATACCCTCTAGAGCCCAACTACAGCCCGCCATTGAAAGAAAACCCACAACCTTTAAACGCCACACGAAGAAGCCTTAACACTTTTGCGCTGCGATCTGCTGCACTACCCCTGAACAGCCCCTCCCACGTGGCTCCGCTCACCCCCATACAACGCTCCTGAAAGAGCTGTCCGCACAACCTGCCGATGGCTACTGGATCCGAGATGACTGTACACCCTTTGCCTCAACAGTCTAGGCATATCAACATATTAGCCATAGACGCTCATCGCTGTGCCACCTCCCCCCGACCCTACGTCCCCGGGCAGGGCAGCTCCAAGCCAAACAACGCACAGGCACAGACCGACACTACACGGAACACTACAAACAACGTGCCTCAAAAGAGGAGAGAAAGCTCTCGGCAAGAAGAATGACACCCGGACGGAAGATGCTGTCCGGCAAGACCGCCTACGAGGCCGTGACGGTGACGTGAGGAGGCTCTGTGGCAACCCCAGAAAGAGAGGAGAACTCGTCATGGCCCGTGACAAGACGTTACTCTCAAAACCGAGGAGACGTACGCGCAAGAAGGCTGGCATCAAGACCTAAGAACATAACGATGCAGGGAAGAAGTCCCAGTCTGCAAAAATGGATGGCTAGAGAGCAGAGCTGCTCACGCAGCCGGGAACAACGCCATAAAAGAGAGCGTCCGGAAAGCTCTGAGATGCGAGACCGATCCACGCTTTAAGCTTGTAACGCAAGAAAAGCGGCCCCCGATTGGCACTATGCCGATGAGTACAGGCGCTCGAGACCCTAGGGATGGCGCCCGAGGTGCCTGCCGTGCTCCTTGAGCGCCAAGAGCACACTGTGACCCGAGGAAGGCCTAAGGCACAGAAGACAGACCACACAAGCTACACAACAGCAACAGACACAGGCTGGAACTGCCCTGCCCACGCTAGCGTCACGCTGAAGAGTCACCCGCTCCCTTTAACCTGCCCAGAGGGGACTGTTCCCAGACAGCCCTTTGCCCTCTAGTAACTTTTAATCCCCCTCCTTGAAATTGCCAACCTTGTCCCCTTCCCAGTGCCCTTTGGTGCATGGCTCATCAAGACAATATTCAATGAGTCACCTGGATGCAGAGGGATAGCTTAAGAATTCCAGAGGTCTTGTTCCCATTTAGGAATACCCTCTGGATTCCAACTACAGCCTGCCATTAAAAGAAACATAGGACAGACATTAAGCCATACACATACAAGCCTTAACACCTTGGAGATTCAATGTGCTCAACTAGCACTCCAGCTGCCTCTTCCAGACAGCTCTGGTCACCCCCTTAATGCCTGCAAAAATGCTACAGAAGTTGCTGTCCTCGCCTGCTGCTGACGCCTACTTGCTCTGAGATGGGTGGTACAGCCTTTGCCAAAACAGTCTAGGTATATTAATCTTATGCTCTTATTGCTATTCTTCCCCTGACTCTACCATTGCTACGCACCCAGGCAGAGCAGCTCCAACCCAGACACACAAGCACAGACTGACACTGCACACAAACACTACAAACAACACAACCCAGAGACCCAAGAAAACTGTCCGCAAGAAGAATGACTCCCAGCCCAGAGATGCCGTCACGTGAGATTGAAGGGGCCATGAGGAATAATCTACATCAGCCCCCAAAAATTCAAATGCTGTCACCTGTGATGAAGAGATATGTCCACAACTGGGATAATGGATGTGTGAGAAGCTAGGCTTAAAGACCTAAGAGTGTTAAGACATAGGGAAGAAGTCCCAGAAAAGGGCTCCAGGAAGACAGGCTGCTCCTGAACAGCAATGCTGATGCTGCCTTAATCACCACTGCAAAAAGATGACCATCCATAAACTTCTGCTACATGAGACATGCACGACAGATCTGTGTGTTGGACTTATAACATGAGAAAGGAAGTGCTTAGTGAGCATTACACTGATGAGCCAAGGCTTTGAGACCCTCGGTATTGCTACTAATGTGCCCGCTGGGCACAGAGAACAGTGGAGACATCAAGACCCGAATAAAGTATGGTATGGTACACAGAAGACAGACTACAAGAACTACACAATACTACAGACACAGGCTGTAACTGCCCTGCCTGGTAGATGCTTGTGTGTTCTGGAAAGGGCCCCACACCCTCTCTCTGCCCAAATGCATCCAATCTCAAACCGCCTTTTCTGCTACACTGATTTTAAAACCCCTGCCTGCCCCACCTGCACTTCCCCCACCCAACTGACCACCCACACAAAGATAGCATCGGCCCCTCAACTTGCCTTTCAGAGGGCTGGGGTCAGAAACCAACCTTTACAAAGACTACATAGGCTACCTAGGATGTTGCTGCAATCACCTGGATCCTCTTCATCATCTGCAAACATTGAGTGCCATCAATCAGCATCACACCAGTCAATGCTGACCTCTTCCACAACAATGCCCTCCTCAGAAGTGCTGTGGCATTCCACTTGCTCCCAGTCTAATACCAGATGTTGTGGCCAGCATCACCCATGGCACCTAGAAACCAAGAGGTACAAAGTGACTGTTGTGCCTGGAAGCGGTCACCTGCTCACGAACAATTCTACACCTCAAAAATAACTGCTACTATGGTTTGGCATTCATCACTCACCTTGCACCACAAGCTCCAGGGCAGACATCCAGCTTTGCATGTATTTTTGCGAGTCACTTCACACCTTCAAAACAGAGCATTAACTAGTCTCATAGGCACTCATAGTGATATGTTCCCTCCATCGTCACATGCCAACCTACCTTCTCAAGGCGCTCCACTCACCTCCTCCCTTCAGTGCGTCTGCAGCAACAATAAAACAAAAGTCAACTGGATGCTGACAAATACCCTAACAAACAGTGAACCAGCCCCTTTCTGACTTCTTTGCTCCACTAACCTTGTCAATCCATGCTTTGCACTCTGATTGCCATGCTGAGTCAGCAACATCAGCGAGTTAAAAAAAGACAAATAGTAGTACCCATAGGAAGTATACACCCTTCCCTCTTCTTTCCTGTACCAGTAGCCACACCCCCAACTCATCCTGTCCCCCAGCAGGCTAACATGGCTCCTCTCACCTCCCATGCCATGCCTCCAGGGTCAGTGACCGCATCAGGCACCTGCTCATAGAGTCAGTCCATCTCTGATGACTTGGGAACCGTAACCTTTAATGCCAAGCCCACCTCAGGAAAATGCAGAGAGGCACACAGATGTTATATACTGCTTTCCAAACAAGAGAGCCCACCATGCAAAACAGACCAACAAATCCCTGTGACTGACTTACACACTCAGGCACCACAGACAAAGCACAAAACCCAATCAACCTCACCCCCCCCCGTCATGGCCCACAACACCATCCGCTTCCTTTATGGATAAATAACTCCCGAATAACTCCATGAACTGCAGCATGGAGAACCCCTCAGTAGACAGCATGCTCAAATGAGAGCACTGACATATACAGCACGGGAGACTGGGCTGCCGGAAGCTGCTTGCATACAGAACGCTACTATTAGGTAACACGGCACTATGTCTTAATCCAAAACTGCATAGCAGTTACAGGAGACCCAAATGCAGACAGATACTGAATATGACTTGACAGTCACAATATCTAATGGAGACGGGTGCCAAAAATTTAACAGAGACCCTTCAGACCCAAATACTTGATGAGATGCTTCTTGCCAAAATACAAGCTCCATGAGGAAAAGCCAAAGGCAATGCAGATCAAGCTATTCAAATCTCAGTACAGAAGTATGCATTACTTCAGGTGGTGGGATGGCTCTGCCAGGTTGGTCCGACCCAAGCACCTGGTTCTAATGCCTGTCCAGTGATATCTGTGATCTCTCACAGCCTCCCATGTAGTGGACAGCTCCCCTGTCCAGGACCATGTTTTGCATGTTCCAGCCCCACTCTGCTCCTGTGATGGAAATCAGACAAAACAAATAAGGACTCTACTTCATCACCTCAGCCTCCAAAAGAAGCTTCCTTCCTCTGCTGACAGTCAATACCGATAACCTTATGCTGTTCCTCAAATGCAGGCTGGCCCTCAGATGCCTGTACTGCCAATGACATACTAGAGCAAACCTCATTGGACACTTAAGGAAAAAGGCAAAACTGGAATAGTATAAAAAAGCTTGCGTGCCTGGGACTGCAATAAGAGAAAGACCCCCAGCTGGAGATTGTTACGAGCACAAATAATATGCATCCTCTTCTCCAAGAAATTCCAGGGAGGACAGTGTCAAACCTGCGCTGGAAATAAGTGCCTAGTCAATGCCACTAAGTAACAATAACTGCGACATCCACATAGATGGTGAAGGGATGGATGCAAAAACTAAGTTGGGAGTGAAATAAGTAAAAGGCACAGATAAGCAGAGACCTCAGAGTTCATGAGGGTGTATTTTAATGTACCTAATGCTTTCTAAGATGAGACTCATCTGACGTTCAACCCTGCATACTGTGATGCGGAGGCCTGGATGGTTTACACTGTCTCTGGTGGCTTTGTCGTACCTCCCCTCAGCTGCAGAGAGACTAAAACAAAACAGACCTCATTGACACCCAAAACCAACTGCAAAACCAGTCTGAGAAAGACTGATGAACCCTCCTCCCTTTCCCAGCCATCCCCCAGTCCCAAAACTTTTGAAACCCCTTCTCTTCTCCTGAACTGTCAAAAGAGCCCCACTCCTTCCTGACAGCTCCTTCCCTGTATTTGCATCACCCGAACCCCCTGCATCAGCCGCTCCTCAGGAGCTGCTCTTCTGAGCTATACCCTACATTCTGTGGACACCTCCTATCTTCCATCTTCCTACGGACTCTGGGCTCTGCTACAGGCCTGCAAGATAAATGAAGTCCTGATGCCTACAATCTTTGAGGGACCTGCCGCAAGCTGCAAAGGTTCTAGAGACAATATGGTACTCTGTAGGCAATTGGAAAAGGCAATAAGCCATCCCATACCCTGAAAAACACTACGCCTTACATCCCTGCCACTTTCTAGAGTAATGCTAAGGCACCATATGCAGATACCTATAAGATGCTCACCCTAAGCCCTGCTAGATAATCTCACCATCAGTCCTATTAAGACAGATTATACCAGCAGCTTACAGGGTATACAGCAAAACTGGTAAAAAGGAAACACTCCATCTTCAAGAAAGTCAGGAATTCAAAAAAAAAAATGCAATACACCTAGAATATAAAAATGCATACTATTACACCATCTTGCTACCTCTGAACACTCAATACAAGATTATTGACCCCCAAAAAAGAAAGCTGTATACAAGTGTACTTTCCACTGTATATGCTGCTTAACCTTGGCTGGTCCTGAAGCTCTTACCTCAGATGCCTCTGCTTCTCTAAAAGTCAAAGCACATCTGCCCACTGAATGCTGCAATTCACTGAAGGAACAGCCAAGCACTGACACCAGAGAAGCCCAGGAGCAGAATGAGCTCCCTGATCAAAGGCTGTGGCTCATATACCCCGGGATCCACCCACCACCCTTCCCACAATCCCCTGGGAAAGGGGAGGGGCGAACCACCCAAAGGCATAAAGGCAGCCGGAGGGGTAGCAGGGAGTTTTCTCATCTGCCTTAAGTTTACAGCGTGCAAAGCGCTGAATGGAGAAAGCGACCCTTACTGGAAATTACAATATCTGCTCTCTTACTACAACTACATCTATTGCATCAGCAACATGACCAGGTAGGGAATTAAGCTTAATTTTTCTGGGGTGTAGATAGAGAAAGATAAATGTCATGCTAAGCTATATAGGAAATTAGCTCATTAAATGCAATAATAGTGTTGTTATCAAAAATTATGTGCTTTAGTTTTCTGTAAAAAAAAAAACCAAAAGCCTATGGGGCTACACTTCATTTCTAGCAAGACCACGCATGCTACCTAACTTCTACCAGAACTACATTCTGGATAGGACTGAATGACAAAGCAGAATTAGATCACGTAAAAATCCTTTCTCAAACATATCTCTGGTTGCAAAGTAAATTATTTACTGTAAATGAGCGACAATTCAGAGTCACCTCAACAGCCTCTCTGACTGGCTCCCTTAACAGAACTACGTGAGTCCCAAAGGACAGAAAACACAAAACCCCCATGGAAATACAAGAAATTTATCAGAAGCTGTATGAAGCAGCATGAAGCAGCCTAATTAACACCTAAGTAGCTACAACAAAAGTGAATTGCAAAACATGACAAAAAAAACACTGCGGGAGCTGTGTTGACAAAAATAGATGAAGGCTATCTCCTTCTCTGAAAAACTCAAGAGAAGATCTGAGACGACGATAGATCGTACCTTTGGGTACCAGATACCACATAGAAGCATATTATAAGACAGAAAACAGACTGCTGTGGAGCACAAAGGTAGCTTTGGAAGAGGTTCTGACAGAACAGGAGGCATCGTCACAGGGATTAGAGAGGTTCTGAAGGGGTCAGAGAGACCAAAGGATTCTCAGGGATGCAATGAGCGGAAAAGGAAGTTGAACAAAGTACAGATGTCCTCAGGGGACTGAATGGAGGCGCACTTAACATGTGAGGGGACAGAAAGACCGACCGGGGTAACAGATGTGGACTCAGGAAGGGTTCTGACAGGAAAAGAGGGGTGCAAAGTGCCCTCCCGAGCTAGAACAGGGCTCTGAGACGTAGGGGATGTCTCACGAGAGCTTGGCAATGGGAGCAGAGGAGTCCTGAGGGGGCACGAGGGACCAAAGAAGCCTCACAGGTAACAGTGAGGAATTCTGAAGGGAGTTCAACAAAGTACAGATGTCGTCAGGGGGCTGGGACCTGAATGAAGACATCCTAAACGGCAAAGAGTAAGATAAGAGTGCTCTGAAGTGCACACACACACACAAAAATATCGAAAGGGAGCTACAAGAGTGCTGTGGAGTACAAGAAAGAACTCTGAAGACATCATTAGAGAGATTAGAGGAATTTGGAGGGGGCAGGGCAAGAAAAGAAGACTTGGAGACACAGTGAGGGCCGTGGGGTCTTAGGACGTCATCTAGGCAAACTACAGATGACCGAGTGAGAGAGGAACTGAATGGAGACACCCTCGATGACAGAAAGAAAGATAAAGGAGCGCTGCGTAGCAAAGAAACACGGCAGGCTCTGACGGAACAAGAAAGATGGAAAGGAAGATGAAGTGCTACAAGGTGCTGTGGAGAACGAGGAAGGTCTCAGGAGGAGGCGTGACTGTGAGGAGAGGGGTGCTGACAGACAAAGAAGGCTTGGGGACGACACGGAGGAACTCGGGGCATCATCTGAGCAGAGTACAGATGGTCTCGGGTGGGCGGAGACTGAACACAGGAATCCTAGATAGCGCAGAGGAACAAATGAGTGCTCTACGGCTCAAAGCTGGCCTCACCTAAAGTGCTACAAGATGGATGTGAAGCACAGGGAAGGTCTCGGGAGGCACCGTGACTGGGAGAAAGTGTCCCGAGGGAGCCAGAGAGACAGAAAAAGGACTGGGGACACAACGATTAAATCCAGAGGGGATCTGAACCGAGAAAATCATGAACGTGTCATCAGAGGGCCGGGGAACAAACAGAGACACGGCTAGAGGGAAGAGAGGACCAAATAACTGGGCTGAGTCACAGATATAGACTCAAAAAGTCTTCTGAGGGAACGAGAGGGGTGCAAGGTCTGCTACAAAGCTAGAAGTGTGCTAATGGCAACCTCAAAGGCATCGCGACACCATTAGAGGTAACCTGAATGGGCCAAAGACACCAAAGAAGGCTCAGGGACACAAGGAGGAAGTCTGGAGGGGATTTGAACAGAGTACAAATGTCCTCAGGAGGCTGGGGACCGAATGGAGGCACCCTAGATGGCAGACAGGACGATAAGAGTGCTCTGAGGCACAAACCAACCTGAGGACAGGGTTCGGAGGTAACGAGAGAAGATCAAAGTCCGCTACAGAGCTAAAACAGGGCTGCAGGACACAAAGAAGGTCTCGGAAGGCACGGTGACTGGGAGCAGAGGCGTCACAAAAGGCTCAGAGGGATAAGAGAGAGAGAAAGGGAAGTAAAGTGCTACCAAAATGCTGTGGAGCACAAGGAAGGTCTCAGGAAGCACGCTAGATGGCATAGGGAAGAAAAAGAATGCTCTTTTTGGGGAACTGAGATCTTAGGAGAGGTGAGATTGCAACAAAACGAGTCCAAAGGGGGCTCATGGAGATAAAAGTGGGCCATGGGGAACATCTAAGACCTCAGGAGGCATCATGACAGTAGCAGAGCGGTTCTGAGAGGGACAGAGAAAAGAAGGCTCGAGGACACGATGAAAAAGTCCAGAGGGGATTTGAACAGACTACAGATGTCCTCAGAGGACCGGGGACTGAACATAGGTATCCTAGCTAGCGTAGAGGACAACATGAGCGTTCTGGAGATGAAAGGTGGCATGAGGAAAGGTTCTCGGGGAGCAAGAAGAGTGCAAAGTGTGCTACAGAGCCAAAAGAGGGCTGTGGGGCAGGAGGACAGCCTCAGGAGGCATGATGACGGGAGAAGAAGGGTGCTTAGAGTGAAAGAGAGACAGAAGAAGGCTCTGGGACACAATGCAAAACTCAAGAACGTGTCCCCCCAAACAATGTACAGACATCCTCAGGAGATGAGCGACTGAATGGAGACATCCTAGATGGCAGTGAATAAGGTAAGAGAGCTCTGGGCACAGAGGAAGCCTGAGGAAGGGTTCTGTCTGAATAAGAGAGATGCAAAGAGGGCTGCAGAGCTCCAAGGGTGCCGTGGGGCACGAGGATAGTCTCGGGAGGCATCGTGATGGGAGCAAGAGGGCTCTGGGGTGAGGGGGGTTGTGCACATAGAGATGAACAAAGGATTGCTGATGCAGTGAGGTACTCGGGAGGGGATTTGAACAGAGTACAGATGTCCCCAGGGGACCGGGGACCAAATGGAGGCATTCAACATCGTCCGTCGTTAAAGCCCGAAGAGGGCTTTAAACTAGAGATGCCGGGGGAGAGGAACCTCAATCCATCCCACTCCTACCAGTTTGATGCCAGGGCCAGCAATAGATGCCCAGAGCCTAGAGAAGGAACACAGGTCAGCAGGAGAGCGCCTGAAGAGCAGCACAAAGGAACTCCAGCCAGTAAGACAGCTTCATCGGGGGCCCAATTTAATGCCTTTATGCAAATACATGCAGTGTGGGGAATAAACAAGAGGAGTTAGAGATGTGCGCATGCCTGCAGGGCTACGACCTTATTGGCATCATGGAGACATCATGGGATGGCTCCTATGACTGGAGTGTTGGGATGGAAGGATACAAGCTCTTTAGGAAGGACAGGCAGGGGAGACAAGGAGGGGGTGTTCTCCTCTATGTCAATGACCAGCTGGAGTGCATGGAGCTCTGCCTGGGGATGGATGAGGAGCCAACTGAGAGCTTGCAGGTCAGAATTAAAGGGAAGGCAGGGACAGGTGACATTACGGTGGGGGTCCGCTACAGGCCACCTAACCAGGAAGACCGAGCGGATGAGGCCCTCTATAGACAGATAGGAGCAGCCTCACGCTCAAGAGCCCTGGTCCTCATGGGGGACTTCAACCACCCCAACATCTGTTGGAGGGACAACACAGCAGGGCATAAGCAATCCGGGAGGTTCCTGGAATGCGTCGATGAGAACTTCCTTCTCCAAATGGTAGAGGAGTCAACGAGGAGAGGTGCTATGCTGGACCTTGTTCTCACCAACAAGGAGGGGCTGGTGGGGAATGTGAAGCTCAAGGGCAGCCTGGGCTGCAGTGACCATGAAATGGTGGAGTTCAAGATCCTTAGGGCACCGAGGAGGGCGCACAGCAAGCTCGCTACCCTGGACTTCAGGAGAGCAGTCTTTGGCCTCTTCAGGGATCTGCTTGGTAGAGTGCCATGGGACAAAGCCCCGGAGGGAAGAGGGGCCCAGGAAAGCTGGGTAATTTTCAAGGATCACCTCCTTCAAGCTCAGGAGCGATGCATCCCAACAAAGAGGAAGTCAGGCAAAAATGCCAGGAGGCCTGCATGGATGAACAAGGAGCTCCTGGACAAACTCAAACACAAAAAGGAAGCCTACAGAGGGTGGAAGCAAGGACAGGTAGCCTGGGAGGAATACGGAGAAATTGTCCAAGCAGCCAGGGATCAGGTTAGGAAAGCTAAAGCCCTGATAGAATTAAATCTGTCCAGGGACATCAAGGGCAACAAGAAAAGATGTCAGGGATAAAAGGAAGACGAGGGAAAATGCGGGCCCTCTCCGGAAGGAAACGGGAGACCTGGTTACCCGGGATATGGAGAAGGCAGAGGTACTCAATGACTTTTTTGCCTCGGTCTTCACCAGTGAGTGCTCGAGCCTCACCGCCCAAGCCGCAGAAGGCAAAGGCGGGGACTGGGAGAATTAATAGCCGCCCACTGTGGGAGAAGATCAAGTTCGAGACCATCTAAGGCACCTGAAGGTGCACAAGTCCATGGGACCTGATGAGATCCATCCGCAGGTCCTGAAGGAACTGGCGGATGAAGTTGCTAAGCCACTATCCATCGTATTTGAGAAGTTGTGGCAGTCCGGTGAAGTTCCCACTGACTGGAAAAGGGGAAACATAACCCCCATTTTTAAAAAGGGGAAAAAAGGAAGACCTGGGGAACTACAGGCCAGTCAGCCTCACCTCTGTGCCTGGGAACATCATGGAACAGATCCTCCCAGAAACTATGCTAAGGCACATGGAGGACAGGGAGGTGATTCGAGACAGCCAGCATGGCTTCACCAAGGGCAAGTCCTGCCTGACTAACCTAGTGGCCTTCTACGATGGAGTGACTACATCAGTGGACATGGGAAGGGCTACAGATGTCATCTATCTGGACCTCTGTAAGGCCTTTGACATGGTCTCTCACAACATCCTTTCCTCTAAACTGGAGAGGTATGGATTTGACGGGTGGACAGTCTGGTGGGTGAGGAATTGGTTAGATGGTCACATCCAGAGGGTAGTGGTCAACAGCTCAATGTCCAGATGGAGATTGGTGACGAGTGGCGTCCCGCAGGGGTCTGTGTTGGGACCAGTACTGTTTAATATCTTCATCAATGACATAGTGGGATCGAGTGCACCCTCAGCAAGTTTGCAGATGACACCAAGCTGAGTGGTGCGGTTGACATGCCAGAGGGACGGGATGCCATCCAGAGGGATGTGGACAAGCTCAAGAAGTGGGCCTGTGTGAACCTCATGAGGTTTAACAAGGACAAGTGCAAGGTCCTGCACCTGGGTCGGGGCAACCGCCGGTATCAATACACGCTGGGGGATGAAGGGATTGAGAGCAGCCCTGCCGAGAAGGACTTGGGGCTACTAGTGGATGAAAAGCTGGACATGAGCCAACAATGTGCGCTCGCAGCCCAGAAGGCCAATGGTATCCTGGACTGCATCACAAGAAGCATGGCCAGCAGGTCGAGGGAGGTGATTCTGCCCCTCTGCTCTGCTCTGGTGAGACCCCACCTGGAGTACTGCGCCCAGCTCTGGAGCCCTCAGCACAAGAAGGACACGGACCTGTTGGAGCGGGTCCAGAGGAGGGCCACGAAAATGATCAGGGGGATGGAACACCTCTCCTATGAAGAAAGGCTGAGAGAGTTGGGGTCGTTCAGCCTAGAGAAGAGAAGGCTTCGGGGAGACCTTGTTGCAGCCTATCAGTACTTAAAAGGGGCTTATAAAAAAGATGGCGGCAAACTTTTTAGCAGGGCCTGTAGCAACAGGACAAGGGGGAATGGCTTTAAACTGAAGGGGGGTAGATTTGGACTAGACATAAGGAAGACATTTTTTACGCTGAGGGTGGTGAAACACTGGCACAGGTTGCCCAGAGAGGTGGTGGATGCCCCATCCCTGGAAACATTCCAGGTCAGGTTGGACGGGGCTCCGAGCAACGTGATTTAGTTGAAGATGTCCCTGCCCACGGCAGGGGGGTTGGGCTAGATGACCTTTAAAGGTCCCTTCCAACCCAAACTATTCTATGATTCTATGACATTGGAAGAGTGACAGGGTGCAGAGCATAGGGAATCACTGAAAACAGACAGGTGGCTGGGTAGAGGGAGACGCAGAAATGCAATTTTCACAAGCAATGGGGAAGAAGGCAGTGTGGGAAGAATGAAATAATAGCGGGTGAGGAGCCGGAAAGGGAGAGGCATAGAAAGGAAATGTAGTGTACAGGGCAGTGCTACCAGAAGAGCAAAAAGCTTTGGGGAGCCCAACAGCCCGAAAGGGAGACAGAGGCAAGGAGGCAGGCAGAGATCTGGAGAAGCATGGCTGGGACACACGTGAGAGGATGCACAACTCACCGCAGCTCCTGGCGCCGGCAGAAGACCTTCACCACCCTGACACTTCTCCTTCTGCCTCTGCCCCTTCCTCCTCCGCAGTGCCGCCTGCCCAACCCTCGCCCACTCAGCAGCATGCAGTGGACTCCTCGATGCTCCTCATCTGCAAGGCTTCCTCGATGCATGGCAGCTCATGCACGTAGCCAACAGAGGCACCGAGCTCCCGGCACTACACGCTGGTGGTCTGCTCTGTTGGGAATGGCTCGGAGGGATCCTTCCTTGCCACAAGGACTGGCCATTCCTTGCTGGAGGCAGCTGCCTGTGGGACCCCATTGGATTCACTCCTCAGCCAGATCCCCTCCATCAGTGCTCTCAAGCAGGCATGCCCAGGCAGCCCTCTTTACAGCTAGAGCCTCTTCACACAGCAGGGCCAGCCCCATTCTCAGCCTCACTGGCCACACCTGGGGCTGCCCCAGCCCCAGCTGGAGCCCATTGGGAACAGGGGGCCATTGCCAAAGACCCACAGCACATCACCCCCTCCCCTGCACCTGTCCACAGGCACAAGCTCTGCATGCAGGGGCTGCAGTCACATCCAGGGGCACAGAGAAGGCAGGAAAAGTTTATTCATTAATGCACATAAGAAATCCTGGCAGTGAGCTGGCTACAAGGCTTAGCATCCAAATGTGGCACAACAGAGGGAGAAAAGGGAAGAGAAAAGCAGGAGGAAGGACAGAGGGATGTAGAGAAAAGCTGTGGGACAGGGAGCCAGAAAACAGGATGCTGTGAATGAGAGAGGGACGGGGAGCAGGACAACAGTGTGGAGAGAGGAGAGCAGAGAGATTGGGGGGGGGGAAACAGGGACAAAGAGATGGAGGAATAAATAAGAGAGACAGGGAGCAGGAGAGAGAGGTGAAAGGGACGAGCAGGACAACAAGATAAACACAAGACAAGGGACAGGGAAAAATTCTACAGTGATAGGGGAAAAGAAACCTAGGCAAGAAGTAAAAAATAGAAACAGGGAGCTGGATAGAGGTAGACATAGAAAGAAAATTTCAAAAAGCGATAGGGTACAAGAAACATAGGCAAGAACTAACAAATAGGGTCAGGGAGATGTAGAAAGAAAGTGCAAAAAGTGACAGGGTACAGGACAGAGGGAAGAATTAATTATAGACAGGGAGAGGGATAGAGGGAGACGTAGAAAGAAAATTTTGAAAGCGACAGGATACAAGAATTAAAAGATAGGTACATGGAGCTGCATAGAGGGAGACATAAGAAAATTTGAAAAGCGATGGGGTACAAGAGACACCAGCAAGAAATTAAAATCAGGTCAGGGAGATAGAGAGAGGGAAAGGCAGCAAGAAAATTTAAAAAGCAACTGGGTTCAAGAAACACATGCAAGAATTAAAAAGATAGAGATGGAGAGGTAGAAAGTAAGTTTCAAAGGCGATGGGGTACAAGAAACAGGCAAGAATTAAAAAATAGGGACAGGGAGCCTGATGGAAGGAAACTGTGGTGGGTTGACCTTGGCTGGCTGCCAGGTGCCCACCGAGCCGCTCCATCACTCCCCCTCCTTAACAAGACAGGGGGAGAAAATACAACAAAAAAGCTTGTGGGTCAAGATAAGGAGAAAGAGATCACTCACCAATTCCTGTCACAGGCAAAAGAGTTGACTTGGGAAAATTAATTTAATTTATTATTAAAAAATCAGAGTAGGATAATGAGAAATAAGAACAAATCTAAAAAACAGCTTCCCCCCTCCCCGCTCTTTTATCCTGGGCTCATCTTCACTCCTGACTTCTCTACAACCTACCCCCGAGCAATGCAGGGGGACAGGGAGTGGGGGTTGCAGTCAGTTCATCACACATTTTCTCTGCTGCTCCTTCCTCCTCATGCTCTTTTGCTGCTCCAGTGTGGCGTCCCTCCCATGGGGCCACAAGTGCTGACAGGAGCCTGCTCCAGCATGGGCTCTCCACAGGGCCACACCTTCCTTCAAGCACATCCACCTGCTCTGGCATGAAGTCCTCCATGGGCTGCAGGTGCATGTCTGCTCCACCATGGACCTCCATGGGTTGCAGGGGGACCACCTGCATCACCATAGTCTTCGCTACAGGCTTCAGGGGAATCTCTGCTCCAGTACCTGGAGCACCTCCTCCCCCTCCTTCTTCACTGGCCTTGGTGTCTGCAGGGCTGTTTCACACTCAGATTTTCTCTATCACAGCTTCTGCACAGCATTTTTTACCCCTTCTTAAGTGTGCATCATAGAGGTGCTACCGGCATTGCTGATGGGCTCAGCTCTGACCAGCTGGAGCTGGAACTGGCTGTGCCCAACATGGGGGCAACTCCTGGTGTCTTCTCACAGAACCCAGCCCTGCAGCCTCTGCCCCCCCACCCCAGCTAACAAAACCTTGCCATGTAAACCCAATACAACAGCGACCGGCTACAGCGCAGAGAGGGGGGATTGAAAAATAGGGAAAGGGAGCCACAGAGAGAGAGGCAGAGGGGAAAAAATAGCGATGGGCCCAGAGAGGAGGAAGGGACAGGGAACCAGACTGAGAGAGATGGAGAAAAACAAAGAACAGTGATGGGCCACAGGGCAGAGAGGGAGGAATTAAAAAAGGGGACAGTGAGGTAGTGTCATGGTTTAACCTCAGTCAGCAACTGAGCACCACACAGCTGCTCGCTCAGTCTCCCCACCCCAGTGGGATGGGGGAGAGAATCAGAAGAGTAAAAGTGAGAAAACTCGTGAGTTGAGATAAAAACAGTTTAATAATGGAAATAAAATAATAATAATAATAGGAATAAGAATATACAAAGCAAGTGATGCACAATGCAATTGCTCACCACCCACTGACCGATGCCCAGCCAGTCCCCGAGCAGCAGCCCCTCTGGCCAGCTTGCCCCCAGTTTATGTACTGAGCATGACGTCACATGGTATGGAATATCCCTTTGGCCAGTTTGGGTCAGCTGTCCTGGCTGTGCCCCCTCCCAGCTTCTTGTGCACCTCCAGCCTTCTCAGTCGGTAGAGCATAAGAAGCTGAAAAGTCCTTGACTAGTGTAAGCACTACTTAGCAACAATTAAAACATCGGTGTGTTATCAACATTATTGTCATACTAAATCCAAAACACAGCAGTATACCAGCAACTAGGAAGAAAATTAACTCTATCCCAGCCAAAACCAGGACAGGTGGACAGAGATAAACTGAGACATACCAAAAAACCTCGATGAACTGAAGGGAAGAGACAGAGCAATTAAAGAATAGGGACAGGGAGAGAAGGATAAAGACAAAAATGGGCTACGGGACAGAGAGGGAAGAAATTAAAACATAGGGACAAGGACCTGGAAAGAGAGAATCTAAGAAAGAAGACATATCTAGAATACAGGGCAGAGAGAGGGGGATTTAAAAATAGGGACATGGAGCCAGATGGAGGGGCGAGGGGGACTGTGAAGGGCTAAAGGGCAGACAGAGAGGAATTAAAAAAAATTGGGATAGGAAGACAGACAGATAGATGGATGGAGAAAGGCAAAAATAGCGATGGGCCGCAGGACAGAGACAGAGGATGAAAAAAAGAGGGACAGGGAACAGGACAGAAGCGCAGAGAGACAAAGGAAATGGAGAGGTAGTACAACAGAGAAAGATGGTGACTTGAAGAACAAGAGAGGGAGAGGTGCAGGGAAACAAAAAAAAATTACAGAAGTGAAAGAGAAGTGGGGGCAGAGAGGGACTGGGATGCAGAAGAGGGATGACATGGCCCCAAGGGGTCCAGGACTCTACACAGCTCCCGCTCTTGGAGCTGCGGGAAGAATTTGACAGTTCCGACATGTCCTTCTCTGTGTCCCCCTCTCTCCCTCCTCTGCAGCTCCAGTCACTTGACTGTCCTCCACCTAAGAGAATAGATTGATGTCTTACAGCTCTTACAATATGAGGCTGCCCAGATACATAGCCTCACATGCACACACACTACTTGGCCATACTGTGCTTTTGGTTACGCACACAGACCCTGTGGTGCACGTTGGTGATCGGATCTGCTGAGGACTACACTAAGAGGGATCCTTCCTCACCCAGAGAGGCAGGCTGCCTCCTGCCTGCAGTGGGAGGCAGCTGCCAGCTGGATGGCCTTTGATTTCTTCTTCTTTACCTTTCTCTGGCCTCTCCAGCTTCAGCCATGGCAGCTCCTGTCCACAGCTAGTAAGTGCTCCGCCTGTCCCTTTCCACCCATGCCACTAAGAGAATGAGGCCAAAGGCAACCCACACAAACCTGAGCCAGCTGCAGTCAACAGCATCCCCAGAGAGGAACCAACAACTGAGTCCTCAGTGCTGCCTCTGGGAGAGGGAAAGAACAAGCAACTGTTACTCACAGTGATGACTGTAGCTCTTGTCAGGCAGGAACCCCTCCTTCTGCAGGAGCTGCTGGAGACAGGGGTTGGGGGCAGTCCGTGGCTATGGGACAGGCTTCAGGGGAGGTGCTGGAGCCAGGGGGGAGCTGCATAGGGTGAGCTGGTCTGGAAGAGTTTTGCTGAACTGGGGAGGCACCCACTGCCTTTTCCAGGGGGTGGGAAGGCCTCCAAGTACCCAGAGGGGTGGGGGCAGCCATCTCCTGCCCCTCTTCCCGCTTCCTCTCCACCAGCTCTCAGAAAATCCCTGGGAGCTGCCCTGATGGGGCCTCACTCCAACTGACCACGAACCTGTCAATTGGAAACATCCTTGCAACTCATCAGCATTCTCAGACAGGCATGCCCCAGCAGCACCACCTCCTAGGGCTGCAGCCCTTTTACACAGAGGGGCCATTACCATCAGCCTCACTGGCCCCACCTGGGGCTCCTCCAGCCCCAGCCCACAGCTGCAGCCATAGCCCCTGACACCCACTGCACAACCTGCTCCCCTAGAGTCTCTGACAGCCCCTCACCAAGTACAAAGGACTACAAACACAGCCATGAGTGCAAAGGAGACAGCAAGTGTTTATTCATTAATGTGTGTAAGTCCCAGGAGTGAGTCTGCTCCAGAGCTTGGTGCCTGTACACTCACCCTTCCCCTGGGACAACTCGGCAGTCGTTACTGGAGCAGCAAATACAGAGAACAAAAATACAGCAATGGGGAGCAGGACAGAGGAACAGAAAGAGAAAAATAAAATGAGGGAGAAGGACTGAGGAGCAGAGAAAGAAAGGTACAGGGAAAAGGACAGTGAGATGGAGAAATCAATAAAAAAAAAAGAGATGAGGAGCCCTGCAGCAACATGGTGGAAGAAAAACAGGGTCAGGGAGCAGGACAGAAGGAAAGGGAGAGAAAATGATGAGCGAGGACCAGAACAGACGGATCAAAAGAGAAACTGAATGAGAGAAAGAAGGAAGGAGGGAGGGAGAGAAAAAGGCAGGGGACAAGCCAGAGGGATTGATGGGGGAGGGGAAGAGAGACACAGATCAGGACAAAGAGGTGGAGAAAGAAAAACCAGCACTGGGCTGCAGGATGAGAGAAAAGGCCAGGGAGCAGGACAGAGGGGAATCATGGGACAGCGAGCCGGGCAGGGGGATATAGCGAGAAATGATGGGACAGGCAGTGGTATGGAGATATACGGACAAAAAGTTAGGGGGAGGATGGAGGACAGAGAGAATAAGAGAAAAGGGACAGGGAGCGGGGCAGAGATGGAGAAAGAAACATTTGAGACAGAGAAAGAGGGACGGGTAAGACAACAGATAATTGGAGAAAGAAAGGAAAGGGAACAGCACAGAGGGTCACAGAGAAAAAGAGAGGGATGGCAGAAAGAGAAAAAGAAGACAAGGGAAAAGGACTGAGGAGCAGAGAGAAAATGGTACAGGGAAAAGGACAGAGCTGGAGAAAACAAAGACAGACTAGAGGCAGAGCAAAGGGAAAGATCGACAAGGGCAGGGAGCAGGACAAAGGGATGGAGGAGGGAAAAAAACAGCGATGGGCAGTGAATAGGACAGAGGAAGAGAGAGAGAAAAAGAGCAAGAGCAGCAAGAGAAGGAGAATGACAGAAGGATGTAGGGAGAAAGACCAGGACACGTAAAAGGGGGGGGGTGGACGCACATCAGAAGGGTAGAAAGAAAAAGAGAGGGATGGGGAGCAAGACAATGTGAGAGGGAGGGAGGGAGTGGGATGCAAGTATGCAGAAAAACAGAGGTACAGGGAAGAGGAAAGAATGACAGAGAGAGAAAGGGGAGGCTGGGGAGCAGGAGAGAGAGACAGAGAACGAAAAACGCGATGGGCAGAAGAACAGAAATACAGAGAATTAAAAAAATACTTCTCGGGAGCAGGACAGAGGGTTAGAGCAAGAGGAAAAAATCAACAGGGAGAAGGACGGGTAACACACAGCAGGACACACACAGGGAGTGAGAAGGAGGGAACACAGCAGGACAGAGGGATGAAGAGAGAAAAAAAAAAATAGGGACAGGAAGAAAAGCAGAGTAACTAAGAGGGGAAAAAGAACCAGAAAGGGAACTGGACAGAGATGAGCAGCAGGACAGAGAGATGGAAAAAGAAAAAACAGGGACAGGGACACAGAGATAGAGAGGCAAAGAGAGGGATGGGGACCAGGACAGTGGGATATAAACAGGGAGGGACAGGGAGTGCAGGACACAAGGTTGCAGAGAGAGAGAGGTACAGGGAAGTGGAAAGAATGACAGGGAAAAAGAGAGGGGTGGGGAGCAGGTCAGAGAGCTGGAGAAAGAAAAAGTACTGCTGGGGAGCAGGACAGGAGGATAGAGCCGAAAGAGACGATGCAGACAGCAAAAATAATGATAGGCAACAGGACAGAGGGACTGACAGAGAAGTAAGGGACAGGGAGCAGGACAGAGGAATGGGACGAAAAAATACTGATGAGCAACAGGACAAAGGGATGCAGGTGAAAAGGAGGAGGGAAACGGAAGGAAGGAGAGAGAGAGAAAGATGGGGATAGAGCACGGGACACGGAGAGACCAAGAGCAGGACAAGGAACGGGACAGAGGGAGTGGGAATGGGGGAGGAGGGAGGGACAGATGCAGATTAAGACAAAGAGATGGAGAAGGAAAACCGCTGAGGGGCTGCTGGACAGAGACGGAGGAGGAAAAAGCAGGGCCAGAGTAGGGAAGAGAGAAAGGAAAAAAGGGACAGCTGGCTGGATGGGGGGATATAACTAGAAACAATGAGACAGGCAGTGGGACAGAGGGATAAAGGCAGAATAACCAGGGAGAGGAAGCAGGACAGATGGACAGCGAGAGGAAAAAAGGGGCAGGGAGCAGGACCGAGAGATGGAGGAAGAAGCATTAGGGGCAGAGAGAGAGAGGGGGGGGGAAATAGAGGCTGGAGGAAGGACAGAGGGACAGAGAGAGAAAGAGAGCGGCAGAACTCAGACAGAGAGCAAGAGAAAGAAAAACCAGTGACAAGCAGCAGGCCAGAGGCAGGGGGGCGGGGGAAGGAAGGACAGGAGGAAGGAGAGAGGGATACGGAAAACAAGTCCCTTTCCACCCATGCCACTAGGAGAATGAGGCCAAGGGCAACCCACACAAACCTGAGCCAGCTGCAGTCAACAGCATCCCCAGAGAGGAACCAACAACTGAGTCCTCAGTGCTGCCTCTGGGAGAGGGAAAGAACAAGCAACTGTTACAGTGATGACTGTAGCTCTCGTCAGGCAGGAACCCCTCCTTCTGCAGGAGCTGCTGGAGACAGGGGTTGAGGGCAGGCTGTGGCTGTGGCTCGGCAACAGCAAGCGCGGTGTAACACTCAACTGCGCATGCGCAGCGCTTGAGCTGCAGCACCGCATTTTTATCGCCTGGCAGCAGCAGAGAGCACGGCATAACGCTCAAATGCGCATGCACAGCTCCTGCGCTGCAGTAACGGCTTTTGCTCACTGGAGGGCAGCAGCGAGCGCGGTGTAACACCCCACCGCGCATGCACAGCGTCCGTTCTGCAGTAGCGAGGTTTGCTCGCCGGGCGGCAGCAGCGAGCACGGCGTAACGTTAAAATGCGCATGCGCCGTACTTCAGCTGCAGTACCGGCTTTTGCTCGCCGGGTGGCAGCAGCGAGCGTGGCGTAACGCTCAACGGCGCATGCGCGGCACTTGACGGCAGTACCGCTTTTTAGTCGCCAGGCGGCAGCAGCGAGCGCGGCGTAACGTTAAAATGCGCATGCGCCGCACTTCATCTGCAGTACCGATATTTGATCAGCGGGCGGCAGCAGAGAGCGCGGCATGACGCTAATCTGCGCATGCGCGGCACTTGAGCTGCAGTACCGGCTTTTGCTCGCCGGGCGGCAGCAGCGAGCGCGGCGCAACGCTCAACGGCGCATGCGCACGCTGGAGCGGCAGTACTGGTTTTTCATCAGCAGGCGGCAGCAGCGAGCGCTGTGTAACCCTCAAATGCGCATGCGCGGCACTTCAGCTGCAGTACCAGTTTTTGATCACGGGGCGGCAGCAGAGACCGCGGCATAACGCTAATCAGCGCATGCGCCGCACTTGAGCTGCAGTACCGGCTTTTGATCACCGGGCGGCAGCTGAGAGTGTGGTGTAACGCTCAACGGCGCATGCGCGGCACTTGAGCGGCAGTACCGCTTTTTAGTCGCCAGGCGGCAGCAGCGAGCGTGGCGTAACGCTAAAATGCGCATGCGCGCGCTGGAGCGGCAGTACCGATTTTTCATCAGCAGGCGGCAGCAGCGAGTGCGGCGTAACGTTAAAATGCGCATGCGCCGCACTTCAGCTGCAGTACCGATATTTGATCAGCGGGCGGCAGCAGAGAGCGTGGCATGACGCTAATCTGCGCATGCGCGGCACTTGAGCTGCAGTACCGCTTCTTGCTCGCCGGGCGGCAGCAGCGAGCGTGGCGTAACGTTAAAATGCGCATGCGCCGCACTTCAGCTGCAGTACCGATATTTGATCAGCGGGCGGCAGCAGAGAGCGCGGCATGACGCTAATCTGCGCATGCGCGGTACTTGAGCTGCAGTACCTGCTTTTGATCACTGGGAGGCAGCAGCGAGCGCTGTGTAGCCCTCAAATGCGCATGCGCGGCACTTGAGCTGCAGTACCGGCTTTTGATCGCCTGGCGGCAGCAGCGAGCACGGCGTAACGCTCAACAGTGCATGCGCGGCGCTTGAGCTGCAGTATTGCATTTTGGTCACCAGGCGGCAGCAGCGAGCGCGATGTAACCACCGCGCATGAGCGGTGCCCGTCCTGTAGTACCGACGTTTGATCACCGGGCGGCAGCAGTGAGCGCGGTGTAACACCCCTCCGCCCATGCGCTGCGACCCTAGTGCAGTACTGGCTTTTGCTCGCCGGGCAGCAGCAGCGAGTGCGGCGTAACGCTCAACTGCGCATGAGCCTTGCTGGAGCGGCAGTACCGCATTTCGGTCGCCGGGCGGCAGCAGCGAGGGCAGGGCCACGCGCTCTCGGGGCGCGGCCGCACGGCTTGTCGGGGACCGGGCGCAGCGGGAAGCCCGCAGAAAACCACACGAAACCGGCAACAACACTACACCTCGTGCTGCGCCGCGGGGGCCGCGGCGGTAGCAAGGACTACGCCGCTCCGCATTCGCCCGAGAGCCATGCGGTTGCCCGGCAGCTACACCCGCGAAAACTACACCTCCCGGCACGCACCGGTAGAGACAGCACGGCCGCCCGGCAGCAGAGCGACGGAAGACTACACCTCCCGGCACGCTCCGGGGAACCAACATGGCCGACCGGAAGTCCGTGCCCCAGGACTACAGCTCCCGGCAAGCCGCAGGAGGCAGCCGTCGCTGCGCTCTGACCCTGCGGGGACACCGTTCTCCCCGGCCGATGCACCCGGAAGCCCCGCCCAGCCCCCAGCGCAGCCCCGCTCCCACACGGCGCGGCCCCCCTTCCTCCCCCGGCCTCCTCGCCCGCCGCCCGCTCCGCTCCTCCCTTGGCTCACACCGGCCCTTCCACGGCCACCCGGGGCACAGCAGCCCCACCACCAGCCCCACAATCTGCAGCTACTCTGGCAACACAGCCCCTTTACAGGGAGGGGCCGTCGCCATCAGCCTCACTGCCCGGCCCTGGGGCTCCTCCGGCCCCAGCCGACAGCCGGAGCCCAACAGGAACAGGGGGCCATCGCCCGAACCCCACAGTGCGTCACCCCCTCCCCTGGGCTCCAACACAGCCCCTCGCCCGGTGCAAAGGAAGTGCAAATGCAGCCGCGTGGGCAAAGGAGACGGCAAGTGTTAGTGTTTATTCAGTCACACACGTAACAGGTCCCGGCGGTCTGCTCCAGGGCTTGGAGCCTCCGACACTTCCCCTGCCCCTAGGACACCTCAGCAGTCGTTCCCGGAGCCACGCTCGTTGGTCCGGTGGGGAACAGACAGTTGGTCGGTCAGCTCCTGGAGTGAGATGGGTTCCTAGGCAGAGGCCGCCAAAAATGAGGAGCAGGGCACAGGACACTAGAAGAGAAAAGTGGCAGCCAGCTGGACAGCGGGGGTGTAGCGAGAAAACATGAGGCAGGGAACAGGACAGTGAGAGAAAGATGGGGACTAGGAGCCCGACAGATGGAGAAAGAAGCAACAGGGAGAGAGGAAGAGAGGCAGCAGAAAGAGGGAGAAGGAGCAGGACAGAGACCGATAAAGAAGGATGGGGAGCAGGA
The DNA here is from genome assembly GCF_965638725.1 of Aptenodytes patagonicus. Taxonomy (NCBI): domain Eukaryota; kingdom Metazoa; phylum Chordata; class Aves; order Sphenisciformes; family Spheniscidae; genus Aptenodytes; species Aptenodytes patagonicus. The sequence goes on along the minus strand of NC_134967.1, from coordinate 9,993,419 downwards.
TGGAGATACAGAAGAAAATGGGGATGGGCAGCAGGACAGAGAGGGAGGAAAAAAGAATAAGGGCAGGGAGCCAGGTCAGCCAACGAGGGAGGGAAGGGGTGGGGCGAGGGGAACACACAAAACAAACCACATGGCTACACGCTACAGGACAGAGAGGGAAGAATTAAGAAACAGGGACAGGGAGCTGGAAAAAAGAGAGCTAGAGAGCAAAAACAATAGCAATGTGTACAGAAAGAAGAGTGGGGGGGATTCTAAAATAGGGTCACGGGGGAGCCAGAGACAGTGAGATGGAGAAAGGACAAAAGCAACAAGCTACAGGGCGGAGAGAGAGGAATTAATGAATAGGGACAGAGAGCTGGCCAGAGAGAGAGGGAGAAAGGCAAAAGATCACACGGGAGACAGGGCAGAGAGGGAGGAATTAGAAAACCAGGGACAGGGAGCTAGACAGAGAGACATGGAGAAAGAAGGAAAAAAAAAAAAAACCAGCAATGGACTATAAGATGGATAGGGAGGAAATAAAAAATAGCAGCAGGGAGCCAGACACAGAGAGATGGGGAAAGACAAACAAATAGCGTGGGGCTATGAGACAGAGAATGTGGAATTAAAACGTGGAGAGAGGGAGCTGGACAGAGAGAGAGACTAAGGGGAAAGTCCAGGCAGGCTACAGGGGGCAGAGGGAGGAATGAAAAACTCGGGACAGGGAGGTGGATAGAGAGATGGAGAAATGCAAAAGTAGTGGCGGGGTACAGGGCAGAGAGGAAGACTTAAAAAATGGGGGCACTGAGATGGATGGAGAGGGAGGAAGAAAGGAAAGACACTATGGGGAACATGGCAAAGAGGGAAGAATGAAGAAAGTGGGACAGGGAGCCAAACAAACCGAGATGGGGAAAGAAGACTATTGCAACGGGCTAGGGGGCACACAGGGAAGACTTAGGAAAACAGGGACAGGGAACAAGACAGAGTGACATGGAGAAAGGACAAAATAGCGATGGGCGACAGGACAGAGGGAGGAATTCAAAATGAGGGGCAGGAGCAGGATAAAGAGAGATGGAGAAAGAAATAGACTCACGACATGCTACAGGCCCGAGAAGGAAGACCTTGAACAACAGGGACAAGCAGCCAGACACAGAGAGCCAGAGACAGCAAAAATACTGGCGGGCTACAGGACAAAGAGGGAGGAGTGCAAAAACAGTGGCTGGGAGCTGGACAGAGAGAGACGGAGAAGGAAAAAATAGCCATAGGCTACAGGGCAGAGAGAGGGAGGACCTAAAAGGTGGGGACAGGGAGCCGCTCAGAGCGAGATGGAGAAAGGAGGTACAGAGAAGTGCCCCCCCCCCAAAAAAGGGGGGGGGGGGGGGCGCGACAGGGCCCTGAGGGCCCAGGACTCACCGCAGCTCTCGCTCTCAGTGCTGCCAGAAGAATTGAAGAATTTGCCAGTTCAGACGCTTCTTTCTCCTGCGCTCTTCCCTTCCTCTTCTGAAACTCCGGTTGCTTGGCTGTCCTCCACCGAAGAGAATACATGGCTGTCTTACAGCTCTTACAAAGACGAAGCTTCCTAGACATGTAGCCTTGCGCACTACACACAGGAGTAGGACAGAGGGAAAGAGAGAGAAAATGATGAGCAGGGAGCAAAACAGGCAGATAGGGAGAGAAACTGAATGATAGGAATAAAGAAGCGGGAGGGAGAGAAAAAGATAGGGAACAAGCCAGAGGGATTGAGGACAAAAGACAGATCAGGATAAATAGATGGAGAAAGAAAAACCAGCACTGGGCTGCAGGATGAGAGAAAAGGCAGGGAGCAGGACAGAGGGGAATCATGGGACAGCGAGCCGGGCAGGGGGATATAGCAAGATGGGCAGCGGTATGGAGATATACGGACAAAAAGTTAGGGGGAGGATGGAGGACAGAGAGAATAAGAGAAAAGGGACAGGGAGCGGGGCAGAGATGGAGAAAGAAACATTTGAGACAGAGAAAGAGGGACGGGTAAGACAACAGATAATTGGAGAAAGAAAGGAAAGGGAACAGCACAGAGGGTCACAGAGAAAAAGAGAGGGATGGCAGAAAGAGAAAAAGAAGACAAGGGAAAAGGACTGAGGAGCAGAGAGAAAATGGTACAGGGAAAAGGACAGAGCTGGAGAAAACAAAGACAGACTAGAGGCAGAGCAAAGGGAAAGATCGACAAGGGCAGGGAGCAGGACAAAGGGATGGAGGAGGGAAAAAAACAGCGATGGGCAGTGAATAGGACAGAGGAAGAGAGAGAGAAAAAGAGCAAGAGCAGCAAGAGAAGGAGAATGACAGAAGGATGTAGGGAGAAAGACCAGGACACGTAAAAGGGGGGGGGTGGACGCACATCAGAAGGGTAGAAAGAAAAAGAGAGGGATGGGGAGCAAGACAATGTGAGAGGGAGGGAGGGAGTGGGATGCAAGTATGCAGAAAAACAGAGGTACAGGGAAGAGGAAAGAATGACAGAGAGAGAAAGGGGAGGCTGGGGAGCAGGAGAGAGAGACAGAGAACGAAAAACGCGATGGGCAGAAGAACAGAAATACAGAGAATTAAAAAAATACTTCTCGGGAGCAGGACAGAGGGTTAGAGCAAGAGGAAAAAATCAACAGGGAGAAGGACAGGTAACACACAGCAGGACACACACAGGGAGTGAGAAGGAGGGAACACAGCAGGACAGAGGGATGAAGAGAGAAAAAAAAAAATAGGGACAGGAAGAAAAGCAGAGTAACTAAGAGGGGAAAAAGAACCAGAAAGGGAACTGGACAGAGATGAGCAGCAGGACAGAGAGATGGAAAAAGAAAAAACAGGGACAGGGACACAGAGATAGAGAGGCAAAGAGAGGGATGGGGACCAGGACAGTGGGATATAAACAGGGAGGGACAGGGAGTGCAGGACACAAGGTTGCAGAGAGAGAGAGGTACAGGGAAGTGGAAAGAATGACAGGGAAAAAGAGAGGGGTGGGGAGCAGGTCAGAGAGCTGGAGAAAGAAAAAGTACTGCTGGGGAGCAGGACAGGAGGATAGAGCCGAAAGAGACGATGCAGACAGCAAAAATAATGATAGGCAACAGGACAGAGGGACTGACAGAGAAGTAAGGGACAGGGAGCAGGACAGAGGAATGGGACGAAAAAATACTGATGAGCAACAGGACAAAGGGATGCAGGTGAAAAGGAGGAGGGAAACGGAAGGAAGGAGAGAGAGAGAAAGATGGGGATAGAGCACGGGACACGGAGAGACCAAGAGCAGGACAAGGAACGGGACAGAGGGAGTGGGAATGGGGGAGGAGGGAGGGACAGATGCAGATTAAGACAAAGAGATGGAGAAGGAAAACCGCTGAGGGGCTGCTGGACAGAGACGGAGGAGGAAAAAGCAGGGCCAGAGTAGGGAAGAGAGAAAGGAAAAAAGGGACAGCTGGCTGGATGGGGGGATATAACTAGAAACAATGAGACAGGCAGTGGGACAGAGGGATAAAGGCAGAATAACCAGGGAGAGGAAGCAGGACAGATGGACAGCGAGAGGAAAAAAGGGGCAGGGAGCAGGACCGAGAGATGGAGGAAGAAGCATTAGGGGCAGAGAGAGAGAGGGGGGGGGAAATAGAGGCTGGAGGAAGGACAGAGGGACAGAGAGAGAAAGAGAGCGGCAGAACTCAGACAGAGAGCAAGAGAAAGAAAAACCAGTGACAAGCAGCAGGCCAGAGGCAGGGGGGCGGGGGAAGGAAGGACAGGAGGAAGGAGAGAGGGATACGGAAAACAAGTCCCTTTCCACCCATGCCACTAGGAGAATGAGGCCAAGGGCAACCCACACAAACCTGAGCCAGCTGCAGTCAACAGCATCCCCAGAGAGGAACCAACAACTGAGTCCTCAGTGCTGCCTCTGGGAGAGGGAAAGAACAAGCAACTGTTACAGTGATGACTGTAGCTCTCGTCAGGCAGGAACCCCTCCTTCTGCAGGAGCTGCTGGAGACAGGGGTTGAGGGCAGGCTGTGGCTGTGGCTCGGCAACAGCAAGCGCGGTGTAACACTCAACTGCGCATGCGCAGCGCTTGAGCTGCAGCACCGCATTTTTATCGCCTGGCAGCAGCAGAGAGCACGGCATAACGCTCAAATGCGCATGCACAGCTCCTGCGCTGCAGTAACGGCTTTTGCTCACTGGAGGGCAGCAGCGAGCGCGGTGTAACACCCCACCGCGCATGCACAGCGTCCGTTCTGCAGTAGCGAGGTTTGCTCGCCGGGCGGCAGCAGCGAGCACGGCGTAACGTTAAAATGCGCATGCGCCGTACTTCAGCTGCAGTACCGGCTTTTGCTCGCCGGGTGGCAGCAGCGAGCGTGGCGTAACGCTCAACGGCGCATGCGCGGCACTTGACGGCAGTACCGCTTTTTAGTCGCCAGGCGGCAGCAGCGAGCGCGGCGTAACGTTAAAATGCGCATGCGCCGCACTTCATCTGCAGTACCGATATTTGATCAGCGGGCGGCAGCAGAGAGCGCGGCATGACGCTAATCTGCGCATGCGCGGCACTTGAGCTGCAGTACCGGCTTTTGCTCGCCGGGCGGCAGCAGCGAGCGCGGCGCAACGCTCAACGGCGCATGCGCACGCTGGAGTGGCAGTACTGGTTTTTCATCAGCAGGCGGCAGCAGCGAGCGCTGTGTAACCCTCAAATGCGCATGCGCGGCACTTCAGCTGCAGTACCAGTTTTTGATCACGGGGCGGCAGCAGAGACCGCGGCATAACGCTAATCAGCGCATGCGCCGCACTTGAGCTGCAGTACCGGCTTTTGATCACCGGGCGGCAGCTGAGAGTGTGGTGTAACGCTCAACGGCGCATGCGCGGCACTTGAGCGGCAGTACCGCTTTTTAGTCGCCAGGCGGCAGCAGCGAGCGTGGCGTAACGCTAAAATGCGCATGCGCGCGCTGGAGCGGCAGTACCGATTTTTCATCAGCAGGCGGCAGCAGCGAGTGCGGCGTAACGTTAAAATGCGCATGCGCCGCACTTCAGCTGCAGTACCGATATTTGATCAGCGGGCGGCAGCAGAGAGCGTGGCATGACGCTAATCTGCGCATGCGCGGCACTTGAGCTGCAGTACCGCTTCTTGCTCGCCGGGCGGCAGCAGCGAGCGTGGCGTAACGTTAAAATGCGCATGCGCCGCACTTCAGCTGCAGTACCGATATTTGATCAGCGGGCGGCAGCAGAGAGCGCGGCATGACGCTAATCTGCGCATGCGCGGTACTTGAGCTGCAGTACCTGCTTTTGATCACTGGGAGGCAGCAGCGAGCGCTGTGTAGCCCTCAAATGCGCATGCGCGGCACTTGAGCTGCAGTACCGGCTTTTGATCGCCTGGCGGCAGCAGCGAGCACGGCGTAACGCTCAACAGTGCATGCGCGGCGCTTGAGCTGCAGTATTGCATTTTGGTCACCAGGCGGCAGCAGCGAGCGCGATGTAACCACCGCGCATGAGCGGTGCCCGTCCTGTAGTACCGACGTTTGATCACCGGGCGGCAGCAGTGAGCGCGGTGTAACACCCCTCCGCCCATGCGCTGCGACCCTAGTGCAGTACTGGCTTTTGCTCGCCGGGCAGCAGCAGCGAGTGCGGCGTAACGCTCAACTGCGCATGAGCCTTGCTGGAGCGGCAGTACCGCATTTCGGTCGCCGGGCGGCAGCAGCGAGGGCAGGGCCACGCGCTCTCGGGGCGCGGCCGCACGGCTTGTCGGGGACCGGGCGCAGCGGGAAGCCCGCAGAAAACCACACGAAACCGGCAACAACACTACACCTCGTGCTGCGCCGCGGGGGCCGCGGCGGTAGCAAGGACTACGCCGCTCCGCATTCGCCCGAGAGCCATGCGGTTGCCCGGCAGCTACACCCGCGAAAACTACACCTCCCGGCACGCACCGGTAGAGACAGCACGGCCGCCCGGCAGCAGAGCGACGGAAGACTACACCTCCCGGCACGCTCCGGGGAACCAACATGGCCGACCGGAAGTCCGTGCCCCAGGACTACAGCTCCCGGCAAGCCGCAGGAGGCAGCCGTCGCTGCGCTCTGACCCTGCGGGGACACCGTTCTCCCCGGCCGATGCACCCGGAAGCCCCGCCCAGCCCCCAGCGCAGCCCCGCTCCCACACGGCGCGGCCCCCCTTCCTCCCCCGGCCTCCTCGCCCGCCGCCCGCTCCGCTCCTCCCTTGGCTCACACCGGCCCTTCCACGGCCACCCGGGGCACAGCAGCCCCACCACCAGCCCCACAATCTGCAGCTACTCTGGCAACACAGCCCCTTTACAGGGAGGGGCCGTCGCCATCAGCCTCACTGCCCGGCCCTGGGGCTCCTCCGGCCCCAGCCGACAGCCGGAGCCCAACAGGAACAGGGGGCCATCGCCCGAACCCCACAGTGCGTCACCCCCTCCCCTGGGCTCCAACACAGCCCCTCGCCCGGTGCAAAGGAAGTGCAAATGCAGCCGCGTGGGCAAAGGAGACGGCAAGTGTTAGTGTTTATTCAGTCACACACGTAACAGGTCCCGGCGGTCTGCTCCAGGGCTTGGAGCCTCCGACACTTCCCCTGCCCCTAGGACACCTCAGCAGTCGTTCCCGGAGCCACGCTCGTTGGTCCGGTGGGGAACAGACAGTTGGTCGGTCAGCTCCTGGAGTGAGATGGGTTCCTAGGCAGAGGCCGCCAAAAATGAGGAGCAGGGCACAGGACACTAGAAGAGAAAAGTGGCAGCCAGCTGGACAGCGGGGGTGTAGCGAGAAAACATGAGGCAGGGAACAGGACAGTGAGAGAAAGATGGGGACTAGGAGCCCGACAGATGGAGAAAGAAGCAACAGGGAGAGAGGAAGAGAGGCAGCAGAAAGAGGGAGAAGGAGCAGGACAGAGACCGATAAAGAAGGATGGGGAGCAGGATGGAGATACAGAAGAAAATGGGGATGGGCAGCAGGACAGAGAGGGAGGAAAAAAGAATAAGGGCAGGGAGCCAGGTCAGCCAACGAGGGAGGGAAGGGGTGGGGCGAGGGGAACACACAAAACAAACCACATGGCTACACGCTACAGGACAGAGAGGGAAGAATTAAGAAACAGGGACAGGGAGCTGGAAAAAAGAGAGCTAGAGAGCAAAAACAATAGCAATGTGTACAGAAAGAAGAGGGGGGGGGATTCTAAAATAGGGTCACGGGGGAGCCAGAGACAGTGAGATGGAGAAAGGACAAAAGCAACAAGCTACAGGGCGGAGAGAGAGGAATTAATGAATAGGGACAGAGAGCTGGCCAGAGAGAGAGGGAGAAAGGCAAAAGATCACACGGGAGACAGGGCAGAGAGGGAGGAATTAGAAAACCAGGGACAGGGAGCTAGACAGAGAGACATGGAGAAAGAAGGAAAAAAAAAAAAAACCAGCAATGGACTATAAGATGGATAGGGAGGAAATAAAAAATAGCAGCAGGGAGCCAGACACAGAGAGATGGGGAAAGACAAACAAATAGCGTGGGGCTATGAGACAGAGAATGTGGAATTAAAACGTGGAGAGAGGGAGCTGGACAGAGAGAGAGACTAAGGGGAAAGTCCAGGCAGGCTACAGGGGGCAGAGGGAGGAATGAAAAACTCGGGACAGGGAGGTGGATAGAGAGATGGAGAAATGCAAAAGTAGTGGCGGGGTACAGGGCAGAGAGGAAGACTTAAAAAATGGGGGCACTGAGATGGATGGAGAGGGAGGAAGAAAGGAAAGACACTATGGGGAACATGGCAAAGAGGGAAGAATGAAGAAAGTGGGACAGGGAGCCAAACAAACCGAGATGGGGAAAGAAGACTATTGCAACGGGCTAGGGGGCACACAGGGAAGACTTAGGAAAACAGGGACAGGGAACAAGACAGAGTGACATGGAGAAAGGACAAAATAGCGATGGGCGACAGGACAGAGGGAGGAATTCAAAATGAGGGGCAGGAGCAGGATAAAGAGAGATGGAGAAAGAAATAGACTCACGACATGCTACAGGCCCGAGAAGGAAGACCTTGAACAACAGGGACAAGCAGCCAGACACAGAGAGCCAGAGACAGCAAAAATACTGGCGGGCTACAGGACAAAGAGGGAGGAGTGCAAAAACAGTGGCTGGGAGCTGGACAGAGAGAGACGGAGAAGGAAAAAATAGCCATAGGCTACAGGGCAGAGAGAGGGAGGACCTAAAAGGTGGGGACAGGGAGCCGCTCAGAGCGAGATGGAGAAAGGAGGTACAGAGAAGTGCCCCCCCCCCAAAAAAGGGGGGGGGGGGGGGCGCGACAGGGCCCTGAGGGCCCAGGACTCACCGCAGCTCTCGCTCTCAGTGCTGCCAGAAGAATTGAAGAATTTGCCAGTTCAGACGCTTCTTTCTCCTGCGCTCTTCCCTTCCTCTTCTGAAACTCCGGTTGCTTGGCTGTCCTCCACCGAAGAGAATACATGGCTGTCTTACAGCTCTTACAAAGACGAAGCTTCCTAGACATGTAGCCTTGCGCACTACGCACAGGAGTAGGACAGAGGGAAAGAGAGAGAAAATGATGAGCAGGGAGCAAAACAGGCAGATAGGGAGAGAAACTGAATGATAGGAATAAAGAAGCGGGAGGGAGAGAAAAAGATAGGGAACAAGCCAGAGGGATTGAGGACAAAAGACAGATCAGGATAAATAGATGGAGAAAGAAAAACCAGCACTGGGCTGCAGGATGAGAGAAAAGGCAGGGAGCAGGACAGAGGGGAATCATGGGACAGCGAGCCGGGCAGGGGGATATAGCAAGATGGGCAGCGGTATGGAGATATACGGACAAAAAGTTAGGGGGAGGATGGAGGACAGAGAGAATAAGAGAAAAGGGACAGGGAGCGGGGCAGAGATGGAGAAAGAAACATTTGAGACAGAGAAAGAGGGACGGGTAAGACAACAGATAATTGGAGAAAGAAAGGAAAGGGAACAGCACAGAGGGTCACAGAGAAAAAGAGAGGGATGGCAGAAAGAGAAAAAGAAGACAAGGGAAAAGGACTGAGGAGCAGAGAGAAAATGGTACAGGGAAAAGGACAGAGCTGGAGAAAACAAAGACAGACTAGAGGCAGAGCAAAGGGAAAGATCGACAAGGGCAGGGAGCAGGACAAAGGGATGGAGGAGGGAAAAAAACAGCGATGGGCAGTGAATAGGACAGAGGAAGAGAGAGAGAAAAAGAGCAAGAGCAGCAAGAGAAGGAGAATGACAGAAGGATGTAGGGAGAAAGACCAGGACACGTAAAAGGGGGGGGGTGGACGCACATCAGAAGGGTAGAAAGAAAAAGAGAGGGATGGGGAGCAAGACAATGTGAGAGGGAGGGAGGGAGTGGGATGCAAGTATGCAGAAAAACAGAGGTACAGGGAAGAGGAAAGAATGACAGAGAGAGAAAGGGGAGGCTGGGGAGCAGGAGAGAGAGACAGAGAACGAAAAACGCGATGGGCAGAAGAACAGAAATACAGAGAATTAAAAAAATACTTCTCGGGAGCAGGACAGAGGGTTAGAGCAAGAGGAAAAAATCAACAGGGAGAAGGACAGGTAACACACAGCAGGACACACACAGGGAGTGAGAAGGAGGGAACACAGCAGGACAGAGGGATGAAGAGAGAAAAAAAAAAATAGGGACAGGAAGAAAAGCAGAGTAACTAAGAGGGGAAAAAGAACCAGAAAGGGAACTGGACAGAGATGAGCAGCAGGACAGAGAGATGGAAAAAGAAAAAACAGGGACAGGGACACAGAGATAGAGAGGCAAAGAGAGGGATGGGGACCAGGACAGTGGGATATAAACAGGGAGGGACAGGGAGTGCAGGACACAAGGTTGCAGAGAGAGAGAGGTACAGGGAAGTGGAAAGAATGACAGGGAAAAAGAGAGGGGTGGGGAGCAGGTCAGAGAGCTGGAGAAAGAAAAAGTACTGCTGGGGAGCAGGACAGGAGGATAGAGCCGAAAGAGACGATGCAGACAGCAAAAATAATGATAGGCAACAGGACAGAGGGACTGACAGAGAAGTAAGGGACAGGGAGCAGGACAGAGGAATGGGACGAAAAAATACTGATGAGCAACAGGACAAAGGGATGCAGGTGAAAAGGAGGAGGGAAACGGAAGGAAGGAGAGAGAGAGAAAGATGGGGATAGAGCACGGGACACGGAGAGACCAAGAGCAGGACAAGGAACGGGACAGAGGGAGTGGGAATGGGGGAGGAGGGAGGGACAGATGCAGATTAAGACAAAGAGGTGGAGAAGGAAAACCGATGATGGGCTGCTGGACAGAGACGGAGGAGGAAAAAGCAGGGCCAGAGTAGGGAAGAGAGAAAGGAAAAAAGGGACAGCTGGCTGGATGGGGGGATATAACTAGAAACAATGAGACAGGCAGTGGGACAGAGGGATAAAGGCAGAATAACCAGGGAGAGGAAGCAGGACAGATGGACAGCGAGAGGAAAAAAGGGGCAGGGAGCAGGACCGAGAGATGGAGGAAGAAGCATTAGGGGCAGAGAGAGAGAGGGGGGGGGAAATAGAGGCTGGAGGAAGGACAGAGGGACAGAGAGAGAAAGAGAGCGGCAGAACTCAGACAGAGAGCAAGAGAAAGAAAAACCAGTGACAAGCAGCAGGCCAGAGGCAGGGGGGCGGGGGAAGGAAGGACAGGAGGAAGGAGAGAGGGATACAGAAAACAAGTGAGGGACAGGGAACAAGAAAATGGGATACAGAGAAAAAGAGAGGGATGGGGAGCAGGACTCTGGGATCGAGAGGAAGCGAGAGCAACAGGGAGAATGACAGGGAGATGAAGCCAGAGGAAAAACAGGGACCAAAAGCAGGACAGAGAAATGGAAAAGGAAAATTAGGGATGGGGAGCAGGACAGAGAGATGGAGAGACAACAAGGGATGCAAGGATAATGACAGAGAGGGAGGGAGGGAGCGAGGGACAGGGAGCAGCACAGAGGTATGGAGAAAGAGAGAGGGATGGGGAGCAGGGCAGAGAAATAAAGAAAGAAAATACAGTGATGGGGAGCAGGGCAGAGAACTAGAAAGAGAAAAATAAGACAAGGGAGAAGACGAGGAGCAGAGAGAGAAAGAAAGGTCAGAAAGAAAAGGTCAGAAGTGAGTGAGAGTGAGTGAGAAAAAAACAGTGACAGGGAGCAGGACAGAGTGACAGAGAACCAAAAAACCAAAGAGGGAACAAGACAGAGAAATAAGGGGAAAGGCAAGGAGAAGGACAGAGAAACGGGGGGGGGGGGGGGGGGGGGGATAGGGAGCAGGACAGAGAGATGGAGCAAGAAAGGAAAAAAGGACAGGAGGCAGAACAAACGGAAAGAGAGACAAGGACAGGGAGCAGGACAAAGAGACGTAAAAGGAAAAAACAGCAATGGGCTACAGGACAGAGACAGACGATGAAATGAAAAAAAAGGAGGGAGAGGGAGCAGGACAACAGCGCAGAGAGAAAAAGAAAAGGGAGCAACAGAACAGGAGAAAGAGAGGGAGAGAGGAAGAGGAAGGAGGACAGAGGAGAGGTACAGGGAAGCAAAAAAAAAAATCACAGCAGTGTGGGAAAGAGAGGGGGACAGGGGAGGGGCAGGGAGGGACCGGGATGCAGAAGAGGGGCGACAGGGCCCTGAGGACGCAGGACTCACTGTAGCTCTCGCTCTCAGCGCTGCTGGGAGAATTTGCCAGTTCAGATGTTTCTTTCTCCTGCTCTCCTCCCCTCCTCTTCTGTAACTCCGGTCACTTAGCTGTTCTCCACCTAAGAGAATACGTGGATTTCTTACAGCTCTTACAAGACAAGGCTTCCTAGACATGTAGCCTCGCTCGCGCACTACGCAGCCATACCATGCTGCTGGTGACACATACAGACCCTGCGGCACACATTGGCAGTCTGACCTGCTGCGGACTATGAAGAAGGATCCTTCCTCACCCAGAGAGGCAGGCTTTCTCTTGCCTGCAGCGGGAGGCAGCTGCCGGCTGGATGGCCTTTGATTTCTTCTTCTTTACCTTTCTCTGGCCTCTCCAGCTTCAGCCGCAGCAGCTTCTGTCCACAGCCAGTAAGCGCTCCGTCTGTCCCTTTTCACCCCTATGCCACAAGGAGAGCGAGGCCGAGCAGAGACAACCCATGCAAGCCTGAGGCGGGTGCAGTCAACGGCATCCCCAGGGGAGGAACAGCCAGCCACATCCTCAGCACGGCCTCTGGGAAAGGGAAGGAAGAAGCAGCAACCATTACTACCGTAGATCGCTCCTAGCCAGACCCCCTGCTTCTGCAGGGGCTTCTGAAGACACCGCTCCTTCCCTGCACTGCTGCTAACGGCACCCACGTTAAGGGAGAATCATGCACGTTCGAGGGCCAGCTTGCCGCCTTCACAACAGGGCTTGGGGGTGGCCTGGGGATATGGGACAGGCTTCAGGGGAGGTGCTGGAGGTGGGGGCAGCTGCACAAGGCGAGCGGGGCCGGGGGACGCTCAAGAGGAGCTCTGGCCAGTTGGGGAGGCGCCTGCGCCTGGGGGGGTGTCCACCTCCTTCCCCTCGTCCCTTCTATCAGCTCTCGGGTAAGTCCCTAGGGCTGCCCTGACCCGGCTCTCCTCCAGCGGACCGGGAGCCTGCCGCAGCGGGCGGCTTGCAGCTTCCCGTCCTGCCACCCCCGGGCGGCCGGCGAGCAGGAGACACCCCCGCACCCGCCGAAGGGGCTCGCTCACCTCACCGGTGGCCAGCGTGCCGCCATGCTGCGCACGGACACCGCGCATGCGCGGGACGCCGACGGCGCGCCGGAGGAGTCAGAGCCGGCGCACGAACGGCGGGCTGCAGTACCGCGCGTTGACCACCAGGCGGCGGCAGCACCGAGCACCCGCCGGGCGGCGCGTGCCCGGGGGCGGCACCGGCGCCGCAGTCCCGCGCTTTGCGCGCTAAGCGCCCGCCGACACCGCGCACATGGAGCGGCAGCTGCGTTTCCTTACCGGGAGGCAGCAACGAGCGCGGCGGCGCCGCCCCGCAGGCACTGCAGCATCGCATCGCCATTACCGGCGGACGGCAACGTGGAAGACGGTGGCGCCCCCGAGCATGCGCAGCGCCTAACCGCAATACCGCCATTTGGTCGTCCGGCGGCAACAGCGAGCGCGGCGACGCGCCCCGCCGCTCATGCACGGTACCCGAGCTGCAGTACCAATTTTGGTCACCAGGGGGCGGCAGCAGGGAGCTGGGCGTCGCGCGCCATCGCGCATGTGCGGCGCTCGGTCTGCTGTACCCCGTTACGGTCACCTGGGGGCAGCAGCGAGCGCGGGAAAACGCCACTGTGCATGCGCGGCACCTGAGGTGCAGTGCCGAATTTTGGTCATTGGGAGGCAGTAGCGAGCGCGGTGTGACACTCCACAGCGCATGCGCGGCGCTCCACCTGCAGTACCGCAAGTTGCTCATCAGGAGGCAGTAGCGAGGGCGACGGTCATACGCCACAGCGCAAGCGCAATTCCCCACCTGCAGTACCGCATTATTGTCGCTCGGCTGCAGCAGCGAGCCCGGCGTCCTGCGCCACGGCCCTGCGCGGCTCTTGAGCTGCAGTACCACGTTTTGATCGCCAGGCGGCAGCAGCGAGCGCGGTGTAACACCCCACCGCGCACGCGCGGCGACCGTACTGCAGTACCGACGTTTGATCGCCTGGCGGCAGCAGCGAGATCGCCGTCGAGCGCACTGCGCGGGCATAGCATCCTATGAGCGTTACGTTACGCTCAACTGCGCATGCGCGGCGCTCTTGCTGCAGTGCTGCATTCTGGTCGCCGGGCGGCAGTGCGAGTGCGGCGGCCGCGGGCGACAGCGCATTCGCGGCGCTGGAGCGGCAGTACCGCATTTCGGTCGCCGGGCGGCAGCAGCGAGGGCAGGGCCACGCGATCTCGAGGCGCGGCCGCACGGTTCGTCGGGGACCGGGCGCGGCGGGAAGCCCGCAGAAAAACACACGAAACCGGCAACAAAACCACACTTCGTGCCGCGCCGGGTGGGTCGCGGCGGCAGCAAGGACTACGCCGCGCTGCACGCGCCCGAGAGCCATGCGGCTACCCGGCAGCCACGTCCGCGAAAACTACACCTCCCGGCATGCTCCGGTGAGCCAACATGGCCGACCGGAAGCCCCGTGACCCAGGACTACAGCTCCCGGCATGCCGCGGGAGGCAGCCCTCCCGGCTCCCTGACTCTGCGGGGACACCGTTCTCCCCCCGCCGACGCACCCGGAAGCCCCGCCCAGCCCCTAGCGCAGGCCCGCGCTCCCCAGTGCAGCCCCAGGCAGCCGCCGCCGCCCGGCTCCGATAGGGCGCGGCCCCCTCGCCGGCCTCGCCGCCAACTCGCTCGGCGACCGCTCCGCTCCTCCCTTGGCTCACACCGGCCCCTCCACGGCCACCCGGCCCAGGGCAGCACCAGCCCTTCCGCCGGCAGCCGCCCCTTTACAGGGAGGGGCCGTCGCCACCGGCCTCACTGCCCGCCCCTGGAGCTCCTCCAGCCCCAGCCGACAGCCGGAGCCCAGCGGGAACAGCGGGCCGTCGCCCGAACCCCACAGTGCGTCACCCCCTCCCCTGGGCTCCATCACAGCCCCTCGCCCGATACAAAGGAAGTGCAAACGCAGCCGCGTGGGCAAAGGAGACGGCAAGTGTTTATTCAGTCACACACGTAACAAGTCCCAGGAGCGAGTCCGCTCCGGGGCTTGGGGACCCCGACGCTCCCCCTTGTACACCTCGGCAGTTGTTCCCGGAGCCACGCTCGTCGGTTCGGCGGGGAACGGACAGTCAGTCGCTTGGCTGGCTCCTGGAGCGATGGGCTGCCGGGCAGAGGTGGAGGCCGCCAAAAATGAGAAGCAGGGTGCAGGACACTGAGGGACAGGGGAAGACAAGGCAGCCAGCTGGACAGGGGGCATATAACAAGAAAGGATGAGGAAGGGAATGTGACAGTGAAAGACGGGGACAGGGAGCCCAATAGAGACGGAAAAAGAAGCAACAGGGAGAGAGGAAGAGAGGCAGCAGAAAGAAGGAGAGGGAGCAGGACAGAGACCGATAAAGAAGGATGGGGAGCAGGATGGAGATGCAGAAAAAAACAGGGATAGGCAGCATGACAGAGAGAGACGAAAGAATAGGGGCAGGGAGAGAAATACAAAAAAAGAGATGAAGTACAGGGCGGAGACGGAGGAATTAATAAACAAGGACAGGGAACCAGGCAGAGACAAAGAACTAAGGAATAGCAATAGGCTACAAGACAGATGGGGAGGAAATGAAAAACGGTGGCAGGGAGCCCGACAGATGGTGAAAGAATAGCGTCCGTCCGTCCGTCTGGGGGTGCGCTGGCCGCTGCGCTTCCGGCCCCTCCTCCGTCATCGCGCCGCGACACAAAGAGGTCCCCGCCGCCGCCATGGTGCAGCTCGGTGAGTGCCCGCGGGCGCGACCCGCCGGGTCTGGCCCGGCCCGGCCCGGCCCTTCACCGCCTCGCGCTCTCCTCGCAGGTAGCCGCCTCCTGAAGGGCTACCGCGGCGGGCACGTCGTGATCCGCTTCGCCCTCGGAGGCTGCACCAACCGGCCCTTCTACCGCATCGTGGCAGCGCACAGCAGGCGCGCCCGCGACGGGAAGTACCTGGAGCAGCTCGGCTGCCTCGACCCGCTGCCCAACGCCCACGGCGAGAGGGTGGCGGGGCTTAACCTGGAACGGCTGCGCCACTGGCTGGGCTGCGGCGCGCAACTCTCCCGGCCCGCTGAGAAGCTCCTGGGTAGGCCCGGAGCGGGCGTTCGGGAGCGGGGGGCCGGGGTGGGGGCCCGGGACGGCCCGCCGCGGCTTACCGCCTCTCCTTGCAGGACTGGCGGGGTTCCTGCCGCTCCACCCCATGACGGTGACCGGCGCCGAGAGGCTGCGGCAGCGAGCGCGGGAGGTCGCCGCGCCCCCTGCGGCCGGCTCGCCCGGGGCCGGCGACGCGCCCTGAGAAACGCCTCGGTTGAGGGGCTGCCGAGCGGCCCGGGACAGCGCCGGCCCGAGGATGGACGCGGCCCCGTCACCGCACCTGACCACATTAAAGTCTCATTTGCACACTCTACACTGTGCATGTGCTGCTCTCTCCACACTCCGCTCTGAAAAATTTACTATTGCAGCCAGATTTGGTGCAGCAAATATACACGGGGTTTTCCTACTATAATGTAGGTACGGAACCATTCCAGGAGGCACATACGGCTTTTCCCAAAGACATGTTACTAGCTCTGGCGTATTGCTTTCTGCAGCAATGGCATGACTACTGCCAGCTTCCATTTGCCTGCTGCACTCATTGAGCATTTTGACTCCTGGCTCTGATTCACTACAATGCAACAGTCCAGCGGTCCAGGAGAGGCCTGGCGCAGACAAATGCAAATGGCACTGCAGCTGCGTTTCCGTTTAGTTTCTCCAGAGAGGTTGTGGGCTTATTCGTTCATTTACAAGCAGAAGGGAAAGATTTCAGTCTCGGGTAAAGAGGGAGTGGGGTTTGCATGAAGTGAGATACGAATCTTGCTACTCCATCACATATTTGACTCTATCCTGAGAAGCAAGAAACCCACTGAAGTCCCTCTCCTACCTTAGATGCACCTCTTGCTTTTTGGGGTTTCCTTTGGCACAACTCTTACATGAGTCTACAAAGGTCAGGCAAAGACAAGTTTTCAGTTTTGCATCCCAATAAGGCTTGTAGCATAACCGCCCCAATAGAGGAAGAATAGACAAAACACTCTAAGAAAGGGGCTGGCTTGCTTTTAACAAAATCACAATAATGAGGATGGGTGGGTTTATTTCTGCTTACGGATGAAAGATTACAGTAAATGATTAAAAAAACCTATTCTTTGAAGTGGATGAGGCTGTGAAAGGTGGTATTGTTTTTCTAATACCTCCCCCTTCTGCCATATATTTGGTATGTTTGGAGTCACCTTTTATATAAAATGGTGACTGTACTCTGGTACAGGGTTTCTAGGAAGGTCCTCTCTAGCTTACTCTAGATTTCCTTGCTTCAAAAGTAAAGGTTTGCATCTGCACTGTTCTTCCTATTGTAATATGAAGGTACCACACAGCTCTCCCTTTCTGGAGCTTTCTGCTTCAAACACAAGAAGGTAGGTCTGTAAGGTTTCTTTTGAGCCAGTTTCGTGGAGGCCTGGTTTTTTTTCCCTATTAAAAAAAAATACTACTTCGTTATTAAATAAAGGATCCCACAATCATACACAAGGCAATAAAGCAAGTTGCTTTCACGTCCTTTTGAATCCTAAAGTGCTATGGGGGTGCTCTGTAATGCAATAGGGTGAGTGACTATTAGCATCAGACACTACTGTTGCAAGACAAAGTAATAACAGCAGATAAATGAAGGACGTACCGAGAGGAGAGTCCAGCAGCGCTGAGGTCATGCTTTCCGCGGTGGCTCCTCAGCTTTCCTCTTGCCCTGCCTATTGTCTTAAGTCCCCTGCTAAGGCATCTGCTACACTGAGAAACAACATGCAACTGATTGGAGGGGACTTATGGAAAACAGTGTGTTTCTCCTCACCTAACTCCGTCTTTGTTGTCCATGCAAGTGGTGGGCCTGTTTTTTCTTGCGGACCAAACGAATGACTTTTTCAGGGTTCCTAAATTGTTGCATGTGCATCAGAAGAATAATAATTTGTGCAACAATGCACAGCCTCTGGGCCACAGTAAACTCGGCCTGCCACAGAAGCAGTGGATTTTTCTGTGCAGATGCAGAGTACTGTGCACCAGTACAGGACAGCTCAAGCTTTAAAAAAAAAAAGAAAAAAATTGGCAGACCGAGCTTATGAAGCATAATTCTCAGCTGCTGTGATGCTGTCAGCGGGTGAAGGCTACGAACAAATTACAATGAGCAATTCTGTTATCTTGCAAATGGCGAGAGGTGCAGTGCTGGAAAAAGGGTATGGCTTAGGCCTCCTGGAGTTTGCTAGAGAAAACCAGTAGCAGTTAGCTATGAGCACTGAACGCCATTTATGCTTTGGGCTGAACCCGCCTTTCAAGAGATTAGTTGATACTTTCCTTTGGAGCCATGACGACCTGTTGCTTAAGGGGGCTGTAAATAGTAATGTAACATATAGGGATCTAGGTTCAAGAGTATGTGTTACTGTAGACGCTGTGCTAAATACTCTCTCTAGAGCAAGGCCTAGGGCAAAAGGAGCAAGAATTTTCCTTTCTTGGCAGGAAGAAGCTATTAAACTTCTTCAGCTATATTGTCACCTTCCCCTCTTCCCCCAAAAGTTGTGTGGGCTGAAAAAAATAACTGCATACAAGGAGCGAGCATAAGCCAGAAGCAGAGTGGAGTATCATCAGGCTGATGCACAGCAAAAGCTAGGCTTGAAGAAAGCTACAGATGAAGCTCGCATCTCTAGCGTAGCAATTCTTCATAACATTTGACAGCAATACTGTTAAATTCCTCATTGTTTAAGTAGCTCTTGTAAGCTTGGTTAGCACTATACTCACACAAACCAAAATCTTCATTTCTGCTCTGACGCTGTGATTTCCTCTGTTGGCCGTTCCATTGGCTATTGCAACAAAATTTGTTACCGTGTGTTCGAGAAAGCTATCACTGGATCCTAGAAAAAGCAAAAACAAAACAAACAAACAAAAAAGCTTACATACAGCTTATATACGTGGTGAATACTGCATCATCCCCATTGCAGACTGCTCCTCAGTCTGCAGACTGCTACTCCGTGCATAAGTCACATTTGAACTCATCTGATTAACGTTACTCATTGACCGCTTTCTTCCTGCTCCCGGTATACTTCTGTTTTCCATACACCAGGCAAGCTGATGAAGCACTCTCCCCTTTGTTTACTGTTAACTATTAGCGCTATTTGGGTATTGGACTATGCTGTTGCCTTTCAGATCTAAAGTAAAACTCCTTGGCTACCACTGTGGGTGGGGACATTAGGCAGCAAGCTGCATACACCAAAAATTCTCATTATTCCATGCATTTACCATTTCTGCGTAGGATATATGAGAAAGAGAAAGCATGCTGGCAAGGCTTTTAACAGGAAGAACTCCTTGTACAGTGTAGAACACTGTCTTCCCAGAACCTTCAAACCTGTTAAGACACCATGGATGGCAATACCAAGAAAACTAAGGATTCTAGTAAAAGACCTCTAGTCTATCCCGGCACTGCTGCCCTACAGCTTTTGCTGTTGTCTTGGGTGTTGCAGCCTGAAATTTGCCACCCTAAATGCAGGCCCACTTTCACTAGCACCTTCCCTTCCACTGACCCTGCTACAGCAGCAGCAGCGTGGGGCAGAGGAACAGCAATGGAAAGTTGGTGCAGCCATTTCCTTAGTGAACATCAACAAAAACCTTCCCAGCAGAAAAGCTAGGCTAAATGAATCACGATGTCTTAACAACCAGAGGTATGGAAAATGTCAATTTAGATAAATTAAACGGATGCTGGAGATCTCCCTTGGCATTTCAGCTCCAGTAGTCATAGAATTCTCAAGATGTTCATTGTACTTAATGCAATCCATTGGGTGTTGTTATGGTAATGGCAGCTAAGTCTCTCGCTAAGGCCGTCTTCTAGTCTGAGGGAGGGAGAACATACATGAAGAAAGCCACTTTTTACCGGAAGACAAATTCTTTTTTAAATAAAATTAAGTGCATCTCCTATAGAGTACAAGATGACTAACTACTTGTTAGTAGAAAATAAATTGTCTAGACAACTTTTTTCAAATAGTTCCCAATATAGCATTTCTTTTTTTATATATAGTCATGTGATTTTATTTTATTTGAGTCTTGAAAAGACTTATTTTCTTCATTCAAAGATACAGCAGAAATTCCAAAATCGTTAGGTTGTCTTTTTTGAGAGACACGGCAGAGGTTGAGTCAACTGCAGACACGCTGAAATGGTTACAGCCAGCTTAATTACAAACATGAGACAATCGATTAGGTACTTTCTCTGTCCCTCTCCCCATTTTCCCTACTTCTGTACATGTGTTATAAATACATTTATGAACATCCACAAATAATTGCCATGAAGCAACCTTTAATGATAAGGACTTAATCAAAGTTAACCTTTAGGCACTGCTGAAGAGATTAAACTACAGCACGGCATAAAATCACTTTCCTGCCTAAACTCATGCATCTTACTTCTAAACAGCAGCTTGCAGATTTAGACAGAATATTTGAAGCATTTTGATTCCAAAAGGTAAACATCACTTTGCAGCTCACAGTTCAATAGTAACCACATACAGTAATTTCTGTAAAACACAGAATGTATGACAAAGGAAGAAAATAAGCAAGTAAGCAATGCCTCTTTTTTAAGTTATTTCTATGGATTTGGTGTGACTTCCAACTCTGCATGATGGTGGCAGGCTCTGGTTTTTTTCCAGACACCACAATATTGCTCTAAGCCCCAAATTAACATACATCGATGTTGACTTAAAAGTACTATGTGTGTAAACACTACATAAATACATGTGCAAAATAAAGTTCATATCCCATAAAATAGAAAATGTAATATATATTCTATTAGGCAATGCATACAGGCATAGCAATAGTTTTATAACTATATAAATGTATTTCATAAAATTATTTACAGATGGAAGCAGGAACAAACATTACCATCAAATACATTGATTTCATCAATTCTATGAGTCTTTTGAAGATCCTCGCTTGCAACAAAATGATCTGCAACTCCAGCTACTTAGAAAAGGAAAGTGCTCATGATCCATTTAGTGCAATAATGCTGGCTACAAAACTTAAGAGGAGAAAACATTTTAAGAACTAGTACCGCATTAGCTAGTAGGACCAAAAAAACCCCCACATTTTTTACTTTAAAAGTTTGAAAAGGAAAGGAAGGAAATTAAGGTTACACAGTGGGCCAACAAGAAAAGAAAAATTCTCCAAAGTCAAGTCTTTAGATTGTCAGAAATCAGAAGCGCCAAATGTACAGTTTCTCATGCTATTTTGTTCCATCTTCATCCTGAACATTCTTGGAGACAGCTGTCCCATAATCAAGGAAATAGCACGTCACAGGTATTCCTGCAGATATGATACTACATAAGCCCAAAGAAAGAAAAGAAAGATGAATAGACTCATCAATGTGACAGTCCTTTACCTCTGAATGCTTGACTCCATAACTTCAGTAGTGTTCCTCCATTTAAATAGATACTGAGTAGCATGAAACTTGCTTCTCAAATTAAAAAAAGTAATACTCGGGGACAGACGATAAAGTAAACTCAGGGATGGATGATAAAAATGAGAGGTTCTTACAAGTTGTGCATTATGCTTTCAGCTATAGTAAGCCACAACAGCTAAAGATTACACAAGTTATTTCTTCGTGGTATCATAGATCAAGCATCAGAATAAAGTTAGGTTAACAGTCAAGTACAACTCATTCAAAAGGAGTGACGTCCCCAGAGAAAACCCTACTTTTGGACCTAAAGACCAGGTGAGCAAAAATAACCTCTACAGGGATGCCATGCACAGCACATGTAAACACCGAAATGCCCATCAGCCTTCATAAACCTTGGCTGCCTACCCAAATACGGAGGCAGGCTGACAGAAATCCTAGAAACAGTTTTATTTCTGTTTTCATCTTTGCTCTCAAGACTTAAAAGACTCCTGGGCTTAACTGGAACTTGTACAAGATCTCACACATTTACCACCTTCCAAAATCAGAATAATTAAGAATTCTCACAGATAATGAAACCCAAAGCCCTTTTACTAGTTTCAGTGAGATATGGAAGATGCAGCTCTATCTGACAAGTACTTAATCACTGATCCCCATGCAGATTTTAAAATGTCACAAGGTACAACTATGAAAAACAAGGACAATGTACTTAACATGGATTATTTTTCTGAAATTCTCAACTTAACTTTGAGAGTAAGCTTCTACCCAAAAGAAGCTGACCCAAGAAGACCCTTCTCCCCAAAGCTGGGTTACGGACAACTGCCCATCCTCCTGCTAAGTCATCACAAGCTCTCGTAGTCTTAGTTAAAAGCCTAATGTGGAAGGAAATACACATGTATTGGCAACCATCACTGTGGACCACAGCCAGAACCTACAGAGCAGGGTTTGGGAGCCAGGCCGCTGCGGTTCCACCCCACAGTGGCTTCTTGGAGCAGTTCTGCTGGTGGGAGCTCTGCGCACCCAGGAGCCCGGCCGTGGCACTTGACAAAGTACTTATGCCAGCCAAGCAAGACTAGTTGCTCTCAGCCCTTCCAGAGTTTTGAAAAGCACCCTCCAGAGCCAGGCCTACCGGGGGCAGAGGCCGGGACCCGCAGGTTGGCCCCGCCGCTCCTCAAGGCCTCATGGGAGTCACTGCTGCCCTTGGAGACGGAAGACCAGGCTGCTCTGCCTGGCTGTGAAATGGCACCTTCTGCCCACAAAGCTGGCGGAGCGCCACGGCCCCAGTGCTCCCACAGTGGCAGTGCCCGCAGCAGCGTGTGCAGCCCTGCAGCTTGCTGCCAACCAAGATTGTGGTCACCCTGCCTGGGCACCAGACTTCTGGGTCCCCTGCCTCAGGCCGGACAATGCCACTTGTCCCCCTGGGAATGATGGCACCGCGGGGCAGCTGCGGGAGTGGCCCCACACTGACATCACCGCTTCCTCTTGCTGTGGCCCTGGGGGCACAGATGAGCCTTTGCCACCTCAGGGGAAGGATAAGCGGGTGCTGCCAACTCACCCCTCACTCTCCCACGGGCAGGGGAAAGCTCAGCGAAGCCAGTGCAGACCTTCTCACCATTTGCCATGCCCACTGCTGCCGTCCCTGGGGTGCATGAGCCCACCACGCCATGATGGGGAGGCCGAGGGCGACGCAATGAGGCAGCGGAGGCTGTGGCGGCTTCTCCCATTTATTCATTCCGTGCACGGGGCAAGAGTGGGCGCTGCTCCTCAGTGGGTGGCAGCTCCTCGGTGGCCGGCGACTCGTAGGTGACACAGAGGGAGGAGAAGAGACAGCCCAGGAAGGACACCAGGCTGGCGAAGTACATGGCACCGCTGGCGCTGCCCACAGCTGCCGTCAGCGGCCCCATGGCCAGGGCCACAAGGATCTGCGCCAGGAAGTACTGGCAGCTCAGCAGGGAGATGTCAACGCCCATCCCGCGCCGCGTGCCCTCCGCCTGCGAGCCTACAAACTGCGGGGGACACAGTGTAAGGGGGCGCCGCAGGAGCCCCTCTCCCCTCCCTGGCCCGGGGCTCACCTCACGGCTCTGGTAGTAGTCGCAGAGCAGGGAGTAGGGCAGCGTGCAGAGCGTGGCGAAGAGGATGCCGTAGGTAGCACACAGTGACAGCACCACATAGATGTTTCTGGAGAGCGTGGCCAGCCCTGTGCCCAGCCCGAAGGCCAAATATGCCACAAAGTACAGCGTCCGTGTGCTGAACCGCTCCTCCAGCTTCTCCAGCGCGGCTGCAAGACAATGGCATGGCATTCGGGATGAACTGCAGCCCTCCCTGCTGCCAGCCGGTCAGCGGACCCAAGGGGTGCACCTTCAGGCCCTGCAGCCCAGCCATTAGGCAGCCACATCTCAGTGGTAACCATTATGCCTTTGAGTAACTGGTGGCTCGCACGTGAGCGCCAAGGACCCCTTCCAAATCCCACTGCCACAATGCAGCCTTGCTACCCTACCTGTGTGGAGAGCACAGCAGAGCTGAAGCCTGGCAGTGCCCCCTGTCCTGGAGGGGTAAATGGGAACTGCTGGGGGTGGGGAAGGGGGGGCGGGGTGGACACACAACACACACGACAAGATGCTGGGGTGGTGTGTGACACCAGGGCGCTCTGCCGGGGGCACACGGGCACTGAGTGCTGCTACGACAGAATTGTGCCTATGGTGGCTGCATGTATTTCTGGATTCAACGTACATTGAAAATGCCACTTGTGAAAGAAACTATGTACTAACAGAGATGTGTTTTCACTGGACTGCTGACCTCATCTGCTGTCAGTGCAGGCCAAGCTAACTAGAAGAGATAATATGGTGAAAAAGAATACTCTGCTTCAGCACTCGTGCCATGTGGTAGGCTACGTGCAACATAAATGCCGGACTACTTGTTGCAGAAACACTGCTTAAGGAGCAGGTGCATCTTTCTCACAGCAGTGGCTAAGATGGCTGTACTAAGTACCTGAATAGAAGGCAGCACTGAATGCATAGATGCACATTCCCCAGCAGCCCATGGTGACCCCAGCGTTGTACTTCTGATACTCATCTGAGTTGTGAGGTGCTTTTGGATTCCCTTGAAACACTACCTCTCCCATGAAGTCGGTATAGAAGAGTAACATCCCCTCAAACGAAAGCCATCCTGAAAGAAGCCAGAAGTAACCTATTAGGATTGCAGAGTATCTGTTTCCCCTTGTAAACTTACATGGATGCTATTAGCTATATTACAAATCACAACCGAAGACAGGTTGCGCAACGTGAGTATTACATAACATTCAGCCACATTTATCTAGACTGCTGTTCCCCGTGCATTATGCTACAATGTTTGTCAAAGATGTTCAGGATTTTAAAGACCAAGATTTATCCTTTGAATTCTTAAGTGGAATCCTAGAGGCTGACTGCAGGCCACAGAATACTGGTTTAGCAAGACAGAAAAATACATTACAGCAGTCTGAGCTGCTTTCAGGTTTTGACAGAACACAACGCTTGGTTTCACAGCGTGGCTCATCATGTAGTCGTTTCAGGTTGCTGTTGTCCTCCCACACAGAACTGGAAGGAGTGCTTCTTATGTCATGGTTGCAGCCTCTAGAGCACCTCCGACACAGTTAAAAACTCCCACTCACAAACCGGCATCAGTGCCACTGATGCAGGCAATCTCTTAATTCTTTTCACAGCCAATGAATATTAACTACCTGTTACGTTCTGTCCAATTTTGTGTAAACTGGATTGCTTGCAAGCCCCTCCTAACCATCAGTCACACATCGGTAAGAGTAAAGGTAACAGTGCACTGGTTACAGGCACTCCTGCAGTGTCGTGTTCCGTACCTCTTCACGGCCTGTTCTGGGACCCCTATACACATGCTGTCAAAGGGAGGAAAGGGAACGCCGGTCTCAGGTGTAAGCAGGGAAATACAACTAATCTCATCCTTCTGCTCCGTAATGCCAGTTTCAGAGCATTAAAAAAAAAAAACAGAACAGGTTGATAGTTTCAAGTACTTGGTTCAGTGGCGTTTCTCATCCCGGTGTAAACATCCCATTTAACGGATGCGCTGATTTAGGCTGTTGTTATTCCCTTTCTAGGAATGTAGGCTTTACTGTTTTGTTGTTGGTTTTTTTTTTCCTTTCTCAGTATTCTAAGAAACTAAATACCAGAAAGTACCTTATTGGTGAGTGTGTATGGAACAAATCACATCCTCTCTAGTTAGCAGCCATTGCAGCAATAGATAAAATATTCTAAAACATTCACCCGAGGTAGACTACTTCATGGTGAAAGCAAGATGGCACTTTCTGAATACCTAGGAAGTGGTTGATGCAGAGGTTACGAAGAGCCTTGGGCATCTGGCAGACGGTCGAACAAAGAAGCTTCATGGAGAGTGGTTGCTCAGAGGTCTCGCCTGATCCATTCAGCTCGCTCTCATACTTAACACCATTCAGCAAGATATTAGCAACCTGCACCATAAGAACTCCCAGGTCAACAAACACAGTAAGAAAAACCCCAACATCCTTTGAGCAAACCTATGCAATATTACACACCTATCTGATAATCTGAAAGTTAAACTCTGCTGCTGCAGTATGTTGACTTGGAGAGTAAGAACAGTGTATTTAGTGAAGCTGTAAGTTCAGCCTTGGAAGAAGTGTTAAATGGCAGCACTACACTGCAGCCTGAAACAGTACTCTTCACTTGACTAGGGTGTTTGGCAACCACATCCAGATGCTAGTGTAGGGAAGGCATAAATTCCATTGCGTTTAATAGGAGCTGTACCCACATTCAGGTGAATTTGGTTCTTGAAGTTTTAGAGACATCGAGGAAGAAGAGGCCGGTTTTAATCGAAACACATTCTCATTGCTTGCTAACCTTGATGCTCGATCTCTACGTGCATGGTATGTAAAATCCTGGCCCTAACAAAGTCTGCTCTCACAAACTGGGTCAAAGTACAGCAACAGCAACAAACCAACCAAACCAAACCAAAACAAACAAAAAAAACCACCCACCCACCCCCCAAAAAAAACCAAACCAAAGCAAAAAAACCCCAAACAAAAAACAACCAACAGAGGACAGTTTACCTCATCCCGGATCATAAAAAAATGGGCCAGCATACAGAGGTCTCAGACATTCCAAGTTATCACCAACAGTGGGAGGTGAGGTCAGAGTCTTATCCCTGGGTAAGGGAAACCTCACCTCCCTGATGGAACCAGATGTAATGACTGCCATAAGGAGAAGCTCATGGGAGAATCCTATCCCTGGCCCTATCTTGCAGGTATTTCTGTGGAAAGGGAAGATACAGGCTCAATAAAAATGTGTCTTTTTCTGCTCTCACGTGGTAGCTCCCTGGGTGGTGAAGCAGAGCTAAAAATACCAACCTAACTTTCACACGTGGCCCAGTGAGAGCGGAACGCTCCCATTTCTGCCATCTTAACAAAGGCAGTTGCCAGTCATAATTCACATCCTACCCACTATTTTACCGATAAAGTCATAGCAGGTATGCTGTTCCCATAATGACTTTTATGAGCAAACTGTCACGAGCAGTGTTTAATGATGAATTTGTGCACCACACGTTTAAAATTATATGAAGAGATTAAATGAATGCTCAGGTTTACATGGTCATATAATTGTTTTTCTGCCCTTACCTGTTGGCTGAAGGTTACATTTCTTCTTCTGCTATTTTCTGGACAGTATCCTGTTACGATATCTGGAATGGCCAAGGTCTGAGGTCTTTTCAGGATCCCCGACGACTGTGGCTTTATCGCATCCAGTGAGCCCACCCTTAGCGCCTCGCCATCAGGCCCTGGCATTATGCTGCTTTCCCCTTGCTCCAGAACTCCATTTTCTCCTTGGTAACAGCCATCAGGCACCCGAGGAAAGCTGACACTGACAGGCTGCCTGGGCAAGCTAGCTGGAAGTGCTAAATAACTATTGTGCCCGCCTGTAAAACAGTCTATAAGCACACTGTCAATATTAGAAGTCCCAAATGATGATGCAAACTCATTAATTCCCATCAAGGAATTGTCTCTGCTGACAAAACTGCCATATTTGGGTGTGAGTGGGCTCAGAGGGGAAACAGGACTCGTAAAACTTGCATATAAGCGAGCTGAGTTATGAGAAGCAAAGTTTTCATTTACACCCTCCTCAAAGAAGAGAGGTGGAGAAGGAGGGAGAGGAAGACTTGGACTCTTCATCACCTTTTTCTTCCTGCTAAAGGACCTTAAGGGTCTTTCTGGAATGCTAATTAGAGTCAGCACAGTAGTGACAGTCAGTATAACTGAGGTGAAGACATAGATGACGCGAAGCTGCCCTCCCACAGCTTTTCCAAAACTGGTTTTATCCCAGTGTATTCCTCCAACAACATAACCAAAGCCACCTCCAAGACCTGGTGGAAAAACAGAGCTAAGATTATCTTCCCTAGCCAATCCTGGAAGTCCGTAGCAGCACAGCACCATTTGTCTAATGATTCGTCAGTAGAATCTGACGTGTTACTTCTGGTTTACTACTCAACCCCTTTTCAAATCAAATGCAGGAATAAACACAGTTATCTGCGCCACAAGGACAGTCTGGATGTACAAACATGGTACAGAAAGAGGGAGAAGGTCAGTGCTGTAAAAGTGATGATACAAATAACTAAAAATGGTAGTTCTTTCTTTGCCAAGAACAAACCATTTTACCTTCAGCTATTTCAGTCCGTAAAACAGAAGTGTCCACCAGCCTCGTGGCAAGGCTCTGCAATCAGTCAGCTAAGACTGTTTTCCTGAAAGTAAGTGAAAATCCATTTTCCTCACTCAGTTAGAGGAACGCAGATCTAACTGCATCCAAGACAGACCGAATCACTTCAGAAGCGTACCAAGCTCATTACCCAGCGAACAAAACTGCTACTGCATTACTACCGATGAACAGGGAAGTTCTGAGGGCACCAGATACCTCTCTCACTCCATTCACATGGTGAAAGCTTTATGACACTATCCTTTCTTTCTTACAAACACATTCAAGAGCGTGAAACAGTCTCCTGATGGAGAGGAAAACTAGGCTAGGGTAGTACAGCAATTGAAGACGGCAGCAATAAGGGATCATAGCGCCCAGTATGCACTTTCCCCTCCAACAGAGTGACTAAAAAAGGCATTTTCCACACCTGCAGGAAGCCAAACCTCCTCCCTCAAGGGATAATTTTGTTTCCATAGGTGTTATAAATGATGTGAGGGACCTTCAGATGAACAACCCAGGACTGTGTCTTGTTTGACTTTTGGTAGTTACAAAAGCCTTTTGCAGTGAGCAGAAGTTCGTTTTCGAAGTTAATTAGCACTACCTCTCCAGGTATTCATTTATTATGCTTACACAAGAAAAGATCAGTGATTTACACTCTGTTTTCTCACATCAGGGGTTGTTTACTTAGGGTTCACATCACCCAGGAAGGACCAAGAAAGCATACCTGCTAACAAAGCGTGGATGTTGAGGCCCCTGTCTTGATCCACTGGGCTGCATACATCCATCATGTAGGCATGACTGGGATTGTCTGCTGAATCTGCGCTGAAGTCCATGAGGACAACACCACAGACCGTAAGAATGATCCCCCATTTGTGGTTATTTGCAGCGTCAGACAAGGCACTCCCTATATCTTTGCCATTCAGCATAAGTGAGAGCCCAAGCAATGCTCCTGGAAATAAAACCAAATCAAAATCAATCGACTGCTTTTAAGCAAAAAAACCTGCATCGCTCCATGCTCTAAAAGCATTGTACTACCTGCACAGTCTTGTGGCAAGCACTATTGCTCTTGTTCAGATCACCACAGTCTGGGGAATAAGCATGGCTTATAGGATATACATAATCCTTATGTTAGTTTTGGCCAAAGAAAAACATTCTTGACCCTCAAAACATCATCTCTTCAGACTCTGACAAGAGAAGCTTTTATGTGTGGATCTCCAGCTGCCAAAGCATCACCTCGGCGCCACTCACCACCTTCTTCAGACCCACAATACCCAACACTTCAGAGGCATTTTGTTCAGCCTAGTGCCACAGGGGATGTCACAGAAGAGAGATGTGCAATGTTTCTACTTTGCAGGTGTTATTATGCCCATCATTTCTAAAAGACGCACCTACTGCTAAGACCAGAATGAAAGGTCTTCTCCTCCCAAATCTTGATGTGCATCTGTCACTCCAGGCCCCCAGCAAAGGCTGTAGCAAGAACCCTAGAAAAAAGGAATCACCAATAAATAGCATTTTTCTACAAGCCTGTTTCATAGGGGAGTTAAAATAGGTAGCTTAAAAGGCAGTTAAAGGCAGGACACCATGGCATAGTGATATCCTCAGTCAGTACTAGTCACCCAGGTGCACACACAGCGTACTTCCTGGCATTTCACAGGTCGGGGACTGAATAACGTAATGTGCTGCTGCTCACTGTCATGGCAGTTCACTCTGCATCGTTAATACAGCAGAATTTGCCATCAGGCGAAGAGTAAGAGTACAACAGTTTTACGTTCTAAAGGACTCTGTTCCTTACAAGCTATTTCATTTGCCCCGTCTTAGATGGGAGATCCCCTGCAGAATTAGCTTGGAAGATAGCAGGAAGCAAACATGTGAGTTGGAAAAATGCCTGCATTAGTCTAGGCCAGCCTGTGAGTAGGGGCCTATCTACTCTCTTCTTCTGAAGCACATCTCGCAAGTACAAGAACACACGGAACAAAGTTTCCAAGTGGAAATAGCCCATCCTATGGTTCTTCCCATAGTAATGCATACGGTCCCAGCCCTGCCTCCATGCTAAGGCAAGTAATCCAATGGCCGTAACAGCAGTAGTCGACGGTCTTTCATCATTGGAACACCTCGTTTGTTTCAGAAAGTTAAATAGGAGAAGGCAGTCCCACTCTGTTTTTTTTAATACACCCTGGGAACTGTCTCTGTATGCTTTTTTTCATATGGACATAAATGGATACACTGATCTTCTTTTGCTGGTTTCTAAATATAGTAACGGAGTAACCAAAGCTTACCCTCGCACAAGATGTAAGAGGATGAGAAGCCATTAAAAGAACAGACATTTTGAACACACCAGGCCCATTTCAGGCAAGACACAGCAAGAATTATTCTCCATTCAGTTGTCTAAAATTATGGCTAGTGCTTCTTAACCTCGAGAGCACAAAGAATATGCTTGTGAACAGCTGAGGTAGAGAAAACAAAAACATATAACCCCCATGTAGTGGAAAAAACAAGAGGGAAGAAATAGTGTAAAGAAAAGTTACCTAATATAGGGCTGATGAACCACACCATTCCATACAGTTGGTCTGGAAGCCCCATCTGAAGCAGCACAGGGGTAACATAGGCTGTTTCCATGGCATAGCTGAACTCAAGCCCAAAGAGAATGCACCCATTAAACAGGAGTTCTAGGAAAGACCTCTGAGGCTGGAGATCCCCAAAGTCAATCAAATCAATAGGACATGGAGTATTTGGTGGTGGTGGCGGCGAAGGGCGGATGTGTTTTCTCCTTTTCGGATGTCTCTTGAAGTTATTGGCCCGATGACTTATGTGCCGCGTGACTGATCCAGAATAGCCTGGAACTTGTGACCTCCAGATTTCCTGAGAAGCCACGCTTGGTAAGAGTGCAGCATCGCTGACAGGGGTTGTTGCAGATGGTGGAATCATCATGGGTAGGCGTCTGGAAGAAAAATAGCTCAGAATAAAATGGTTGAGTAAGAAAAACTTTACTTAATTTCATTTACTGAAGTTCAAGCCATTTCTCAACATTTCACATACTGAGTGCAGCCTTCATATTAGCTACAACCTTTTCTCTCCATCTCTTGATACGAGGCATATATGTTTTATGGGCATGTCTCCTCCATCTTTGCACAAATGAGACACCTGAGATTCTATCTTGGTTACCTAGGCATTGCCTACCAACATTGGGGATTAAGATTGAAATATTTAAAACAATTAGTAGTCAGACACATCACACTTCCCAGGAGTTCCTGTAACAGCAATGGGTTTATGTTTAGCTGCAATTCATTCGAGCTAAAGTAAGATGAATCATGACCTCAGTCTAAGTTTACAATAAAGCAAAGCTGTGGCTTGGCTGCAGATCCAGACCCCTGCTGCAATGTGAAATCACCTTTCAGTACTGATCCTACCATTCCTGCTGCCTGTGCTGAGGCCAAGGCTTAATGCAAAACTTTTTTTTGCAATGAGTGAGCTTGGTTTTCTTCCTATTTATATTCCTGAATTCAGCAGAGACACTGTGTTGCAAGGACAGGGTCTGATTGTCTGCTTCTTGCTGGTTCTATTTCCATAAGACTTTACCGGAGCACCCAAAGAATGTGTTTTTGAAGTTCAGACTACACAAGTTGAACACCTGGATGAGGTCAGCTGACAACAAATATGCTTGGAACCAGATGTTGATACCATTTTTCAGTGCAGGAATTGGAAGTTTCAAACTAATTCCTGAGAAGAAGATACATACCCCACAAGCCACCCTCAGCACTTCTACTCCTCTCTCAGAGATTAATGGCATTCAAGTGCTGAATAGCCTCCTCGGGTCTCACCAGAATCACTCCTGTAGCCAAAGTGTACATACTGTGGTGGGTAAAACAGCCAAACAGGTTCCAAAATAGCATCTCAGGATAGATGCTGACAGATCTGCTGAATTAACGAACCACATGTGATTTCTTGCCTCTTGTTGCTAGAAATGGAAACAGCTCGTAAGTGAAATCTGGCCTTTTCTTTATGCTTTCTTGCCCACAGACCAAAGGCTGCTGCTGCACAAGGATAGCTCCACATCACCCCATGCCTCTTTAGGAAAACCCTCACAGCTGCACGCTAGTAAGCAAAATAAATCTCTTACTTTTTTGTTTACAGTTCCCCCGGGGAAAAGACTCCCAGCTGTTCTGCTACTTTGGCTGTACAGAACTCCCACAAGTCTCCTGTTTTCTGCTACTTCCTCCAGTGCATTTCACACACCTGTCTTTCTTCCTGTAGCCATCAGTCTACACAACGCCATTCTTTGCTGCATATCCCCAACTATTATCAAAAGCAGAATTCTGTAAAACCATGTTTACCATCATGCTGATGCAACAGTTGTTAAGCATGGTGGGATGATGCTCTACACAGAATGATCCCCAGCTCCACGCAAGCATCCAAAGAGAGACATTGCACAATACAAAATTGAATGCCAAGCACCTCACAAAAGACTGCAGTTGGGGTAACTTGACTGTATTTGGGGCCTGAGGGGGAGAAGGAAGGGTGGGAGAGAAAAGACATCTACTGAAATATTGCTAACATCGTACCACAGGTTTCGTCAAGACTGCTCCTCTTCAGACCAAGATGCATACCACCTAAGAGAGAAGAAGCAACTCGTAACTGTAACTACGCGCCTTGACAACCCCCATTTCACAAGGCACCAACAGCAGGATGCATTTTGTTGGGAAAGCTCATTAGACACAAAGTCCCCTAGATAGACCAACAGAAGGAGAAGCGTATGGAGACTTTGTGAAGATGCCTGCACTGGTGTTCCCCTTGACACTGTTTCCACAAATTACTGAAAACTTCTTATGACCTATGTCTTTCATAAGCAGAGTACTTACTTTGCAGGAGTACCTTTATCAGCCTTCAGGTGAAAGTAATTCCCTCATGATGAGAATTTGTTAAAAATTAGGAGACAGATGCCAGAAAAAAGATGTAACGAAAACCCAGTCAGATTCACGACAGATGCTCTAACGACCCTTTCACAGAAACATGACAATACAACTGTGCTAGCACTCCCTTTCACGACTGATACACCTCGCCATCTGCACCTGGGGCGTTGACCTCCCTATATTCATCTATTAGTTTCATTTCATACCAGATCCTCCTTTATCTTCCTGCTCTGTACTGTACGTTACAAAGAGATTGTATCGCGAGTCGTAAGTGGCACTCTTACTTAAGTGACAGAAGGAAAGAACCCCTCTGCTTGGCTCAAAACTACGCGTGGTGATCTGCAATTACTTGGAATGAAAAGCTATTATTGACAGCACATCAGCAGCCCAGCAGAAAGTCAGCGTAAAACTGTGAGCTGAGTTTATATTCCTCATCCCCCATTTTTCTCAACTTCTAAATCAATTGTTCACCAGAGGATGTCTTCAAAGGACCTCTTCAAAGGACTTAAGCCTGTCCTCAGCTGAATCTACCCTGTGATCACAACAGCTTCAAAGCAGGAAATCTCTCCTTCAACATGGAAAACAATTACGTGGCTGTTAGCTTTCACTGCCAATAGCTATTTGCAACTTTTGGCACTCGACGTTTGTTATGCCAACAGCTGTGCATCTCAATCTGCAGGGCCTTGGCAACACTGGCTCTGCCGCCTGCTATCTGCACAGTCAAACGTGTGCACACAGCCAACATGTGTGGCAGGCAGGGACCGGCCATCACCGTTCCTCCTGGGCACCTCTACGCCGAAAATGAGGTTTTCCTTCTTTGGCAGAATCTGGTCCCCCTTTTTTCGTGGTGGGTACAGAGGGCTCCAAACACATCCCAGACATCAGAGTTCCGGGGAAAGGTCGACCCTGACCCGGCGCGAGGGCCGCCGCCTCCCAAACGTTCGCGTCAGCCGAGAAGGAGCCGCGCTGCGTGCGCTGCGCAACCGCCCCGCGGCGGGGCCGCCGCCCCGGGCCCACCGTTCGCCCCGAGCGGGAGGCGCGCCCGGAGCCGCCAGCGCACAACGACCTCCGCGCCCACCAGCACCCGCCGCCACCGCTCCCCCGCCCCGCGGCCTTACCTCCAGCAGCGCTCGGCCCAGCCCCGCACTGCGCCGCGCGGTGACGCCGGCCCAGCCCCGGTGACGTCGTCCCGCGCGGCGGCCGTCCGCCCCGGAGCCGCCCCCGCACCGCCCCGAAGGGCGGTGACGGCCGCGTCTGCCGCCGCAGGAGTGGGCTGCGGGAGAGGCGCCGGGACGGCGCTGCCGCTGCCCCGCAGCCGCCCTTTACAGCGCGCGGCTCCCCTTCCTCTGCCGGCACCAGGCACGAACGCGCTCCGCTCCCACGGGCCTCCCCCGGAACAGGCCGGGAGCTGCCAGGGCTGGCCGGGAAGAGCCCTCGAGGCTGAGGCAGGGGTTGGTTAGGCGCCAGCTAAGAGAGAAGCCAACCACCCTCACTCCAACCTACCCATCGCAGCCCTGCTGCCTCGTTGCTAGCAGCGCCTGCTCTCTGCAGCCATGCTCGCTCCGGACAGGTGCAAGCTGCCGTACCAACGTTTCCACAGACTTCGCCCATATTGGCACTGGAATCACAGGGGAAGCAGATCGTGATAGTAAGATTTTTAGCTGGAGCAGAGATATTTTTTTGATAGGCCCGTAGATAACGCTGCGGTTTTGCTCTCTTTTAATTAACAGTAGTGCTCAGTCTTCCCCTTCCTTGGGTAAGGCTATTTGGCAATTTTGTTTTATAGTGCCATATTTTGTGCTCTTTATGCTCCAAATTTCCTCATGGTTTGCAAAGATGCCATTATGTAGTGCGGTCTGCTCTTTAAAAACTTCAAACTCAGGGCATTAAGCATGCTTAATTTTATCTCCAGAGGTTACCATTAGTATTTAGCTCTTGTAGAATTTATTGTAGCAGAACGATGGCTTCCCTGCACTTAAATCACTAGTCACAGTAGGAATAAAAGGCATTGCACCATTTGTCTGTAGAAAACTAGCTCTCATTGACGTGGTAGGTGGTGCAACCACAACATCTGAAAAAGATGCCAAAGAACAGTTTGAGGCAGGTGGGATTCAGCTAGTGCACAAGTTCATATAAAGCCTGACAAGAAATTGTGAGAAATCAGGGTAATCTTGCAGCACACAAGGACAGGTCCATGAGACCACTGAACACTCTTATCACCACGGATTCCCTGTCACCTGATCTGTGGTGGTCAATTTTTTTGCCAGTTTGGCCATTATATTGGTCAAGTATCATTCGTCAGTGTTTATGTAATCCAACAGCAGTGTAAAGGACCTATTTACAACACTAAGGATTATTCACTCACAGCACGATGACATTCATAGGGCAGAAGGGGGTTTGTACTGGTCTAAATGAAAGCGGGACTGGGTTCCTCACCTATCCTCACAAATGTTCTTCCTCAGAACCACATCCCAACCAGCACGTCAACAGTCACAGCAAAACTTTTCCTTTTACTGCTTTCTAAGACAGGGCCCTGTATAAGCACGTTGTTCCCAAACTGACCCTAAGACACATGCCTAATTCTGCCAGACTAGGTAAAAGCCAGCAAGAAACTCGTCAAGCACTGGCGTTGTTGCTCTCAGCTATTTGATCCAGTTCACCTCTTCCTTCACCCATGTCAAAATGCTCATGCAGATAAACTAAACACAGATGGGAGAGCCAGTCTGATGTCATAGACATCTTTGAGTAACGGAATCATCCCAAAATACACCTATTTGCCCCAAACAACACGTGTTCTTTCGCTGCCACGCCAGACACTGTTGCAGGCTTCTATCGAAGATGCTGCAGGTTCCTCATTTGACATACATTCTATCCCCAGTCATTCTGGCAGATTTGAAGCAATTTTGGTACTGGGATGTCCCTCACCTGTTTGTCATGAGCTTTTCCTTTCAGCTCCCCAGATATGGGACTTCCAGAGCCTACATCAACCCAGCTTTGCCACACGCCACTTCTCAGTGCTGATGCCAGATGGGTTGCCACAGCAGGATGCTGTGTCTCCTCCTGCCAGAGGGTCTCATCCACAACACAGCAGCCACTGCTCCATTTGCTGTCTAGTGAGAGAACAAACTGGTTTTAGAAGCCACATTCTTAATGAATCCATTAAAACCAGTGCTGTGGCTCTGGAAGAAAACAATCATGTTCTCATTCAAAACCATGGGCTGACGGCATCCCTTTTATTTACATGCCTCCAATGCCACAGCCACTGGAAAGATCCTTCATGCTTCTGAGCAGCAAAGGCAAAAAAAATTAAGATCTGCAACCCTAAGGATGAAAGGCAGGAACAGGGGAAGATCCAGCCAGGTATCACAGCTGGTAAGAGAACATGAGCAGGCAGGTCTGCTGCCTGCCAAAGGGATCAGACAGGTGGAGCAAGAGACAGCTGTTGCTGGGGGGAGCCATTACCATCAGTAGCAGTTGTAGTAGCACCAAATACTGCCCACCCAGCTTCCAGTGCTCAGGGACAGCTGAATGGGCTGTGAGACTATGGCTGTCAGACCACCCACAATTGTTTGCTGCCTTCTTTGCTCAAGCCCCAGTCAGCCATCCCTTCAGTGACCACAAGTGAGAACACAGCACAACAGCCTGTGCTCCTGCCAGCCTCGGTCCCACCCACCATCCACGTGCTAGAGAGCTCTGCAAACACTGAGCAGATGAACAGGGCATTTAAGGGCCCCATTCCTTGTCATCGAGGACAACTTTTTGTTCCACCCGGGCATGGAGAGTGAGTTATATCATTAATGCCGGCAGGCAGTCGTGGCCATCGTATACAATCATTTGTTCCCTGTTAACATGTTTGAGACATTGAATTCATGTTTATTCCATGTTCAGTTAAATAAAATTGTCTGCTCAGGACTTACCAGGATTAACTCTTACACCATTTAGCACAGTTTGTCCACTTGGGATGGTGGGACAAGGCACTCTACTCCTTCCCAGGGTAACAACAATGGAGAGAACGAAAGCAATTCCTGCTGTGCATTCATCTATCAGCATCCTTTAGGCTTTAGACAAAACAGAAACCACAAATCTCTCCTCTGTGAGCTTACACATAAATTGTTGTGGAAATGTAAAGATACTCATTTACTTTGTACTAATTTAACCCAACAGCGTTCAAAAGAGCAAGTTTTGGTGATGAATACCTACTGCTATGAATCTGCGCTGTTCCCTCCTACCTTCTCTGGGTGCAAGATGTGCATTCATTGAACTCTTTTGTTAAGTCTTTCCACAAAGCAGCTTCTGACAGCGTATTCATCTCTCTGCTCATTTACAGCTTCGTGTTAGGCTCTCTGTTTCATTTGCCAGCAGACCTCATTATTTGCCTTGCTCAGATCAGGACCATTCCTCCGTTTCTTGGAAACCTCTCTTACTATCCTTATAATCCTTTTCTCCGAGCTAAACATTAGCTCGAGTTGAGTGAAATTCTGTGCAAGCCACCAACAGAGAGTATGTTGTTCTCTCTTGAAGAATGGTGTTTCAGTTGTGTGATGTTAGGTGTTCCTTTTTCTTTTTTCGTCTTAAAATTCATTTTGAAACATCTTTCAGTTAGGTTCAGCAGCTCCGCAATGTCATTCAATGATCCACCTGGAACTAGCAGCTTCTTTTCCAAGCATGACTTGATTCTTCTTGGGGGAAATACAAAGTCTGTACCAAACAGACATGCTGTGAAAGTTGTTCTGTGCTTAGGGGCTGCCACTTCAGAACACCCGAAGGCCACATGAATCCTGGAGCAAAGATTAATCTACGCTCAATGACCCAAAGAGGGAGAGGCCTGATGAGTTACCAAGTTTTTATGTCTGCAGAGGGTCCTGCGCATGCCCTCTGCAAGCTATCCTCCACTTCATACAGAACAGCAGACAGCCTGCTCTTATACAAGCAAAGAAGTCAAGGCAAAACCATGCCGATAGAGATCACACATGACCCTTCTTCCTTTAAAAGGGCCATGAACGCGCACATTCTGCACTGCTGTGTCTCTGTGGGAGACCGTGGGCACAGCTGCAGAGAGCTCCTCAGAACAAACCATACAGGCTTGCGATAGCGGTACAGCTTGGTTGCTCTCGACACAAAAGGGTTGCCTTGCCAATATTGTAAGAAAACCTCAGAAACTTCAGCCCCTTCTGAAAACACAAGACGGGGGGAAAGGCTCTCAAATAAAGTGACCTTTTTTTTTTATTTTCTAATTTAGCAGAATTCACTTCATTTAAAAGGGGGAAAAACTGCATAGTTTGGAGGACTTCAATTCGTCCCCTCCTGAGCTCCACGACAAAGGAGATGGGGTGGCAGGGCAGTTAAGTGAGGAAAATCCAGAGCAGTGTAGGTTACAGAAGAATAATTGCCAAGCCTATCTCAAGTCAGTTTGCACAATTTCCAAATCAGTGATGCTGTCACATACTGGACAACTTTCCTTTCCGTAGCATGGAAAAGACTAAAGTTTCCCTGTGCCCAGAATGAAACACTGCATATTTCTTGCTCCTTAGGAGGAATAAGTGGTCTAGCTTAATATGTCATTTTTGACCATCCCAACCTGGCAATAATACAGAAAGAACTAAATATCCTTCTTTTCCTACTCCACATTGAAGTGACAAGTTAATTATTGTTCATATGCTAAAGTCTTTCAAAAGGAAAAACAAAAAAGCCTTTGTCTTGTTTGGGAGAATGAGATTCAAGGTTGCAGGGGCTGGGGCGGGCAGTGGTGGGGTTGGGGTACCACTCCTTATTAGTTAATTATTAAGTGGAAAGGTTAGATTAAAGAAAGCACACAGAATTTATGAAAAAGTTGAGATCTCTTACCCATTTGTTGCCTATGTTTAGCTCTCATTGAAAGAGTATTTGACTGAGTCAGCTCTGCTGCACTAGGCCTTAGTACCATAGCTGATTTGGCAAACTCATTGCCAGTGATACTATACAGCATGTACTCTTTTCAACACTTGGTGCTTTTGTAGTTTTTTGAGAGAGAGATGTATACAGACACGGTGACTTTCTAAGGTTCTTTCAAGCTGTATAGGATTTAATGCCATGGATTCAAGACATTTGTCTGACATAAATTAAACTGCCCAAGAAATTTTGGGTGAGTTTTCAGAAGGGATTAAGGGAGAAACAACCACTCAGCTTATGTGGCTTTGTACAACAGTTTGTTTGGTTACTGCCTCTGAAACCACCATGTCCCAGTCTGTTGCATCTTCCTATTCCACTTAGGCAGTCTCTGTATTTCAGCAAAAGCACACTTTCAAAAAGCTACAGTCAGGAACTCTTCCAGCAGAGAAGTGAGATACAAAGATCTCAGCTCATGTCCAGAGAACAAGGTGTGAGCATCTGCATTGCCTCCTCTTGTACACAGGCATGACTCTAGATATTTTCATATGCACAAAACCAGCCCGCTGATTTTTCACAGTACTTTTGTAGCAAAAAAAAAAATAAAAAAAAAAATAAAAAAAAAAAGACGTGGTTGATGCCCTGTGCCTATCAGTGTTTAAGAGGCATTTGGACAATGCCCTTAATAGTATGCTTTAACTTTTGGTCAGCCCTGAAGTGGTCATGCAGTTGGACTAGATGATAGTTGTAGGTCCCTTCAAACTGAACTATTCTATTCTGTTCTGTTCTATTCTCCGAGACCTTTTTCTTGAGAACTAGAAAGCAGTGTGATTACTTAAGAAGCTATAAGTAAAGCCCATACACTTACTACTAGGCACCAGGCTCATCTCTTTTAAATACAGTCTTTTTCCAAGCAAGTTCAATGCTCCAAATATTCCTGTAATCCTTCAGAAAGCTTGATGCAACTCTTCCTTTTACATAGTACCTTCCTCATTCTGTCCACTGCAGTTAACAAAAAGTCACATTATTGATTAACTTTCTTAGGGCAATGTTGCAGTTTTCTTGGTGCTATCATTCTTTTGCACTAGAATAATTTAAACAGGTGCCAGCTCAACCCTAGACTATTTGTAAGGGTGATGAGTTTGCAAACTAGGGACCAAGACGTTTCTTCAATGGCAAGTTCATAACAGTCTTACACTTATTTAAAATTAGTTCTTCCAATGAAAAAAATTGCAAGAGTTAGAATCATAGAATATCTCAAGTTGGAAGGGACCCATAAGAATCATCGAGTCCAACTCCCTGCTCCTCGCAGGACTACCTAGAAGTAAACCATATGACTAAGAGCGTCGTCCAGACGCTCCTTGAACTCTGACAGGCTTGGTGCCATGACCACTTCCCTGGGGAGCCTGTTCCAGTGATCGACCACCCTCTCGGTGAAGAATCTTTTCCTAATGTCCAGTCTGAACTTCCCCTGACTCAGCTTCATTCCGTTTCCTCGTGTCTTATCGCTGGTTACCGCTGGAGTTACCTAAATGAATACAGGCGTTCATTATACAGGCTGAAGCGCTCCCTAAATCCCAGCTGTCCTTGTTCGTTCCTCAAACCACTTTTCCAGGTCATTTCTAGAGCCGATGCCAGTTTGCCCTCTTCCCTTGAACTCTTCCTGTACATGTATTCCAGGTACACGAGAGCTTTTGCTCCTTTGCTAAATCCAAAAGAAACTCTGCTTTCCACAACAATTATGGTATCAGTTGAAGAAGTAAATTTATATTTCTGTAAATGCCCAGTCATGCCAATAAGGTCTATGGCCTATGGTATTGAACACAGTGCAAATACAGAGTAAGACAGAAAAAAAAAAGCAAGTTCAAACAAGTGAGGTGCATTTCAATCATACGTTCTTAATGCTTATATGGTAAAAGGAGCTTACCATGTAAATTACACCACTTTAGCATCCCTTACATGTCAACTGAGTAGGTGTAAGGAAGTTGGTGAGAGGCTAATACAATGGAATAACATAAAGAAGTCTCATATATGCCAGTTTGCACACCACCTCCATATCTGGCCCTTAGCATATTGTCGTATGACTTTAATAGCCCAGAGAAATCAGTTACTGAACCTGGATTCACCAAACTCCTACACTGGCTTATATTAATGGATGCAATTAAACATTTAAAAGGGCACTTGAATTTTTACTTAAAAGAAGGAAAAACACAACCAAAAAAAAAAAAAAAACCAAAACACCACCAGAAATGAAACCCAGTATTTTGCTGCAGAATGAACAGCAATGGTAACAGCACTGATCCATTTGCGTTAAAACTGAGTTGCCAATTCACTGAGAAAATAAATTCAACATAGTGAACTACTACACAAGATAAGAACACGAATTTTTAAAGAAACAAGTATTCATATTCTGACAACTGCTGTCTGCACTTTGTAAGTCTGCACTTGTGTGGCTATAACAAAGTACAAAAGGAATTTGTGTCTGCTCGCATCCTTACCAGGAAGGGAGCAAATCTACCCTGTTCTTTTTGGGTGCAAGGTGAGGCCATGCTCCTGAAACAATCCATTAAGAAGTATCTTCAAGATACCCCTGACAAGCGTGCCAGGCAACTACAATACACAACATTGTGCATAGAGCTCCAATAATAGGAAGAGACAGAAATGCCCCCACTATTGACAAATACACAAAGCAGGACATAGTCTTGGACCGTAGTTGAAACTGTTTTGTAAAAGAGGTGAAACTTTTATTTTAAACAAGCAAAGTCTTTAGTAAAGAACCAATTTGGTTTTAGAAAAACTGGAATGCTGTCACGGTACAAGTGAAACGTCAGTAATCTATCAGCCTAGTCTACAGTTGCTGTATCAAATGAAAACCAGAATGCCATGGCCCCTTCTCAAACCTTAGAGGATAGTTATGCAGAAAAATGTCACTAATGCCATGCTTCACTGAAACCATTCAAGTGTTGTGCAGTGACAGCCCAATAGTTTTTCTTCCACTGGTTTGCACTTGAGCCATGTTTCAGTTCAGACATGCGACTTCCACAATAGCAGTATGCATGCATTTAGTCGTTTACTTTCCTGAGCTTTGTGCAGTGACTGCTCAATGAGCATTTCTGTTTGCTTCTGCAGGACAAACTAGTGCTGCCCCCAAAATAATATGAGGACGTTTACCTAGCTCCTGCCCTCACCAGACAACCACCCTTCAATGGCTGGTCTCTGACAATGAAAACCCAACACAGTTGAGAGAATTAGTCACTAGAGGGCACTTACAGAATCCAGAAGATGGAGAATGTGCTTGGTAGCAGACGGCTACAGTCCTACAAAGAGTTTAAAGAGTCCAAATGACGAGCTTTGCGTTTACTTCCTAATCAGCTCCTGCGACCAACACTTTAAGATACAGAACCAGGGAAATAATAGTATTTCAGAAGATCTTTATCATCATCTGTTTTTCCAGCAACTGAATGAAAGAAGGCTGAGGAAAAACTCCTTTGAACCAATATGCATGCTAGGCTACATTGATCATGCACTTCTGGACAAATGCTGAACAAAAGTGTTAACTGCAGGCATGTAAGATATTTACT
Source organism: Aptenodytes patagonicus (assembly GCF_965638725.1). Classification (NCBI taxonomy): domain Eukaryota; kingdom Metazoa; phylum Chordata; class Aves; order Sphenisciformes; family Spheniscidae; genus Aptenodytes; species Aptenodytes patagonicus. The sequence continues at coordinate 9,951,320 of NC_134967.1, read as the reverse complement.
ATGCAAGACATTGGTACTAAGTGTCGCTGTTTGGTGCTGCTTCGGGGAAAGAGGTGCAGGAACACACAAAGCAGTGTAGTAAACTCACTGAAGTACAGTATTTCATTTCACCGTGATGCCTCAAGTGGACTACGCATTTCACAAGAGACAAGGATGTGATTATGCCCCAAAGCCCCTGCAGGTTTTTTTCTGGATGTGACAAACCACAGAAAGGTGACAAGTAGTATGTCAGGAAAGCAGGAGCGAGAATCCTGGATGCAGGAACTTGCGGTCACCCAGAGCAGGCACGGGCTACATATATTTAGGAACTAAACTCAATTTTCATTTAAATACAGAGCATAAATTGAGATTACTGTCATCCCTGCTATGTTACCTGAACAGCTCAATTCCTTGCTTCTCATATTGATTGTGAGCTGCAGCTTCCAGCCAGTAGGTCCTGTCATTAGTAAGATCAAAGTTTTCTTGGCTACCAGGTGTCTTATTTCTGTGATTAAGTACACTTCTGATCTTCTATTGGAGAAGGAAAGCAGAACTCATATGATCAGTGAGTTCTGGAAAACCTCTAATCACTGCTTTTGTGAAGGCCAAGCCCCCTGTACTGAGCGCTGACAGGAAGAGGTGGTCAGGTGAGGCACCGTGCAGAGGGCAGGCCACAGCACCCGGCTGCAGGCCAGCATGGCAAATGGTGACCCCAACAGGCCTGTCACGCAGCATCGCCCTTGATGGGAGAGATGGTGAAGCAGTGCTGCACTGGGCTGCGCTCCCTAGCAACTGCACCAGCAGGGGCTTGGGCTGGTTCAGCAGCACCCAGACAGAGACAGGGTACTCGAAGCTCACAAAAGAAAAGCAGCATGGCACTGAGTGGTACATAGTGGGCACTGCAGGAAGACTGGAGGTGCACCTGTCTCTTGCTAAGCATTCATTAAAACTTTGGTTTATAAATTGGCTCTGTACCTTGTCTAAACTGACTTTGGAAGCCTATGGGAAGTACTGCCCTACTTCCCTGTGTTTACCACAGGGGAAATGAGAAACCACCGGGTCCCTGGGGCTAATTACTTTCTTCAAAACCCAGCATTGCTCTATGTTTCTGACTCAGTGCAGTGTTCAATTTTCTGCTGAGATTGTATCTATATCACATTACAGGATGAGATGCAATAGCACTCGATGTTAATTGCAGCGCATAGACTGCTCCCTTCTCTCCTCTATACCAGTTATCAAGAAAGACCAGAAAGTCTCCTTCTGCTGTTTTTAATTAAGCCTCTTCCATCCATACAGAGTGCCTGTCAGACAGGAGAGGCAGGGGCTGTCATCCCCTTTCTGCCTGAAAGTGTCTAGCAACAAGGCAGAGACTATAGGATGTCTACATGCCATCCCAATCAATCAGTTACCTTATGAAGACAGACACATGTTGAGGTGCGGTACAGCCACTCGGTGTAAACAGATACAGACAGGTGCTTTAATATTCCTGGATGGCCCCAAAGCCACTCTGACAGCCTTCCTTGCCTCTTGCATCCACTGAGGCAGAGAAAAGGGCAGAGATGAAGTAACAGAAAAAGGACACCCCTGTGCCACCCTCAGAGCTTGGCAGTCTTTTTCAAAGCCTCTGTCTGCCTAGAACACCAAAGCAACCCTCAAAGCACCAGAATACAGCCATGAGCAGACTTGCACAGAAATAAGCAGGGGCTGTGCATCCTGATTTGACAAGTGTATATAGCTCAGCAAATTCTCCTATGGGAAATAAATTTGAGGACATTTGCTGGGTGATGAGTACAATTTACCTTTCCCTGGAGCATGGTCAAAGGGATAAGGGTTTTTAGCATCTTATCCTTACTTTGTTTCCCTCCTAAATGTCCATCTCTGACAGTGGTATTCCAGCACCCCACCATGTTGGAAACAAACGTTTATATAATACGAGTCACTTGCTAGCCTATCATCTCCTACTCCCCTTCCGTCACTAGCAACCAGGATTTCTGTCACTTTCAAGTGTTAACCAGCATTGGTAACTACCACTGCATCATATGTACACAGGGGAACGATACGAACTTACATAGTGCTCCACACTGTCAATGCAGTGTATGAATAGTATTTGAAGAAAATTGATTAATCGGGAGGCCTTTGGAGAACTTTTAGTGAGATCTTTCAAACACAACCTCCTACTAAAACAACAGGAGGGCAGCCATACTAGATCAGATAGCAGTCCTGTCTCCAACAGGGGCTATTAGCGGACACTTGGTTGCTGCTATTCACAAGCCAGCTTTTTGCTTCTACTAGTCTAAATAGTCTGTTCACCTTGGTATTCAATTTGTTGAGTGTTTTCAGGTAAGTCAAAGTGCTGCAAGTATCTCCTTTCTTCTGATTTCTTACCCTTTGATTAAAGGCCCTTTCCCTGTTTGGCAGATCATTCTCAAGACGTTTTCTACTCTCCCCCATCAGCAGTAAAGAAACTCCTCTGACCAGAGTCCAGCCTGCAACATGATGTTTGGAGCCTGGAGTTGCTCTGGGATTAGCCTGTATTTTCTTAGGAGAGAGGAAGGGGAAAAAAAATGGGGGGAAGGGGGGGGAGAAGGAGAGGAACAGAACATTCTGTCAAATAAACATTTGCTAACGCTCTTGAGCAAGACAAATGGAACAGACAGCAAACTAACCCAGATTAACTATCTGCTAGGGCAAATACACAGTATGCAAAGGTTTCCTGTACACTGTTTGGATGGCATTTCTGTGTTCAGCCTGATACACTGATACATTAATTGATCTCTCCAACAAGAGCCATGACCTTTGGATACAAAATTGGAGGTCAGGCCTCAAAGTAATCTAATTAATCTCCTGCCTGGTAGAATAAAAACAGGCTTGCTGTTAGTTTGACTTCTCTACCTTTTTTTTTCCTCCCCTCTCCCATGAGGAATAAGTGATTTCTGCAGGTACACAGTTACTCAGTTTCTCAGTAATATTATCAACTCTTTGGGTGTAGGACTAGCAGAGCTTGCCGAGAATCCATGGGTTTGATACTATATGAAAGTTTAGTGCAACTTCTAGGTCAGCTTTATGTCTGAAGACATATGTAGGAATCGGTAAATGAGTAATTGGTTCCTCTCTTCTGAGGCTGAGCCACACAGAGGCATTCCCCAGGAAGGGGTCTGATCACATCCCTGGAATACCTTAACCAGCAAGGAGTATTTTCCCTTCTAGGCCTGGTGCAGATGAAAATGACACTGGAGCCAGAGTCCAGCTCTGAGGTCCACAACTGAAAGACAGCATTGAAAAACTTGGGGTGAAGAATGGCAGAAATTATTTATGAGCTGGAAAACATTTTGCAATAATCTCATTAAATAATCCTATCTGTTGAATTTCTGAATAAGACACAGAGCAAGGGCTTCTAAAGCAGCTGGTCCAACCAAGGGCTGAAAATTAAAGCTAAACAAATTCAAATTACAAGTAAAATACATGTTTTTCGGAGTTAGAAGAGATCAACCATTGCAGTAAGCTACCGAGGGAAGCAGTAGACATGCATGCTTCTGTGAAATACATGCATTAGTCAAACAGAGATCACTGGAGGAAGAGAGAACATGGGTGGAAGATGGTTTTGCTATGTGAGAGCTCAGTCCACAAGACTAATGGTCCTTTGCAGCTGTAAGGAAGAGAGTTTTGTACCTATCTAACCAATCTCTTTTCAAAGACAGTAGGGACGGAGCTAGATCACATCCACTCCACACTAAGCCAATTTACCATCTCTTGCCAAGTCAAAAAAATCTCCTTCTGAGGTCTTATGGTCAGCGAGAAGGACATGATAACCTCAAACCAATTTATTTAAACAGACCATATTCTCCTGGCTCTCCTTTTCACATTGGCCAAGATGCTAGACAACCTTCCCGTGCCCAAGTGACAAATGCTTCCAACCTCCCCTCCCTCTTTTTTTTTTAATTAAAAATCCAAGTGCACTAGGAGACTTCCTATGTGATCAGGCTACATGGAGATAATAAAATGGGAGAACTTTCTGATCAAAAATAAAGTGGACATCCTAAGATACTGGAATACGGGCTCATTTAAATGTCAAGTGTCAAAAAAATGCCTTCACCATGTGATACAGAGATCAGATTTCACAGCTGAAGAACAGCCATAAAGGACAGAGGTGAAAATTAATATTTGAGATTTATACAACATAAAGTAGATTTTTGTTACTATCTTTTGTTTCTGGGCAAGTTGGATAGGAGAAAAACAGGTTTGATACAAGTGTCTTCCTGCAGATTAACTTGTTACCTACCTTTGCACAGCTGCTCAAGCCACCCACTTGCCTTAGAAGAAATGTTGCCACCAAATCTAGTCCATGAACCTCAGACAGGCCCTGCCCTTTACCTTCCATGGATGATAGTAACAATAACACCTGGACACCCAGCTCACAGGTATAGGAGCACAGTCTTATTATAATCTCGGTCCTGGGAACTTCATGCATACTATACATTCTCCCCAACAGAAGAGATCACCAGGGCTAGTCTCTCCCTCAGCTTTAAGGCATACTGGACCACACTGAGTCTGGACATCCCCTCAGAATTACCTTCCCTTGAGAATTTCAATAGGGCAGAAACAAGTAGACTCTTTTAAGACTTTCTGTACTGTCAATAAAAGGGAAGGAAACAACCTATTTAACTTGCAGAGTCAATGTTCATGACCTTTTGCAACATCCCCTTTAATTTAAAATCAAACCTTTCTACAAAGCCAAAAGAGACTGACTCTCTCTCTCTCCCCCCTCTATTCTAACATGGTCTGAGATTACGTGATCAGACCAACAAACAGAACTCCTGCCGTGGGAGCAAAGCAGATCTATCCAGCAGCAGCATTTTCTCCATTACACCCTGGTCTAACCTCACTGCAGAAGTTTGTCCCAGTGAGCGTGTTTGCATCCTTTTTGGTCCTCCATTCTAGGGTTTCAGGTTTCCCTGTGTTTTCTGTCACAACAGCATTTCTAATGCCTTGTCCTCTACCTGTTTAATAATGACAGCATTGCTGTGGACAGGTGTGTTTTTTACCATTACTGATCTTGCAGCTAAAGCAACAATCTGTGTAGTAGTAGTTCTGTACAGGAAGAGGGAGCTAGAATTCTGATGTGCTTTTATTACATATATCATTCCCAGAATTGCTGAGTTGGACAGCTGGCATAGACAAACGACACATCTCTACGATGTTCTCAGAAAACACATGCATCTTAGATTGCCTCTACTTGTCATACCAAATGGATCTTCAGCCAGATCATCATCATCTTTGTTACTCTTCACCAAAATGGAATTTGCTTCCCTTTGCAATTCTGTATAAACCCACCAGCACTTGGACACTGGCTAGCTTTGCACACTCCTTCATGGATACTTAAGAGGTGAAATGCACCTGAGTGGAAAGAAAGGTTTTCTTCATGTGTTTGTTAGTTCAGCCACAGCTAGAAACTCCTGACAGGAGACTTCCAAGAAAGGAGGAGTTGGGAAGGGAAGTTCTATTAAACGGACTGTCCACATTCACAGTCTATCCTAAGAAACCCCAACTGTCACCTTCTTCTATGGTCAACAGACAGAAGTCATGAACCCCATGTCAGCTGAAGTGTACGTCAGAACAGCTGCTTACCTCTTTGTTTTGCACAAAGCGTGCATCTATGTAGCAATACACACATTACATAATAGTAAGTCAAACTAAAAGGAGTCAGATTGCTAAATCCATCCACTGCGTGGATGAGATTTTTACTTCCATCACCTGATAATTTAATTGTTCAATTAGCTCCACCTGAACGCCTTGGCTGTGGTACAGGAATGTTCCCTTGCAGGTCACGGTAAATCAGAAGACAGAGGCAAGTAAGCAATGCAAAGGTAAAGGATTCCTCTACAGCAAACCAAGTGCATCATCCAATTGTATTTTCTCTCCTGATCTGCTCCTTGCACTACTGTTTTAGGGACAGGATAGGTGCCAGACAAATAAAAGACCATAAAACTGGTCAAAAGCCACTATCATAGGAGGCCTCCCCTATGCGGTTTAATCCCAAAACTTTCTTAGCCGATTCAATCCTAGCTCGGACATTTCTTTTTGCATTTCTGAAATTCCATAATATGCCTAATTTAGGTAACAGAGTAATCTCCTCGTTGATGAGGACTTTGAAACATCTGCTGCATCACTGAACATTATACTATTGCTTTCCTTCAGCCAAGAGGCAAATGGAAAAGATGCCGTAAAAGTGGCACTTACTGATCATCCTGGAGCAAAGGGGGACTGACTGTGGGCCTGTGGATGTGACTCTTGTGCATCAACAGACCATAGCACAGAGGGTCTCGGTTGCAATGAACATGGCCTGTAGGTAGGTATAACTTGACGGACTTTGTAACTAACTTTTTAGACTTAATGAGAAATAATTACTTCTGCTGCAGAAGCAACTCTTCAGTGTACTGCAGGCACCTAGATCACAAGAAACTAACTGCATCATAGCATTCAGAGAAATCAAAGAACATGCAGTTACCAGAGAAATCTGTATTTGTAATAGATTGGCTACTGTGTAGGAAGGGTCTGGCTCTGAATAAATGCATTTGACACACAATTCCGTTCTAAACGGTTCTTGCCCTGCACTCTCCACTGGAGTGCCTGCTTCTGCCCACCCACGAATTCAACACCACAGATCCAATCCACGACCGGAAAATCTGACTCACTCATCCCTTCCTCTGGATAGGTACTGGCATTTGCCCTCTTTCCCTCACAGCTTGAAAGTGACTTAAAGCATTTTCTGGATAGTGGCTTTCCCAGACTCCTATTTCTGGATCACACTGATCCCAGGCTACACTGCAAGAAAAAGTACCAAATGGACAGATACTCAGAGTTTGGACAAAATAATTGGCATTCACTGTGCTGCTTTTGGGGCCTAATTTTAAACAATATTAGTAAATACACTTTCTCCATGTGTTTTTTAAGGCATTATTCCTTCCAAGGTAAATCATTACTGTATGCCCTGCTGTGAAATATTACTCTAATCTGCACATCATTTATCTGTGTATTGTCTGGGTCTAATTTAGCCTCTTTCCTGTCTCTCTCCCATCTGTATTTCTGTAACACCAGTTTTACTAACAATCCTCACTGGAGACAGGAAATAAATTTTCATTCATGAAACCAGCGTGAGCAAAGATCAGGAAAACACTTCCGAATAAATGAGAATTCTTCAGGATACAGAACCTTAAAGAAAATCAAGGGGCCAAGAGGTGAGCAGGGGGGTCATTATTGCAGCAAACTAAATATACCTCAATCGTGCCCTCTTTCATCTGGTGGGTCGCACTGAAACACAAAATGAAGCTACAGCAGTCAAGTTCATAGCACTCTCCCTCTGCTGTCCATGTCAAAACCTGAGTGCTCCTGTACAATTAATGAAATAGTGTTGTTTTATTTATTTTATTTATAAGTTAGACAAGGGGCAAAAATTTCTATTAAAAAGAATTTTAAATTGCTTAGGGAGATAGGAGAGTCTCTATCACTGGAGACTTTTAAGATCATCTGCCAGGATGCTTGAGAGCAGGTTAGGGTTATTAGATCCTGCCTTGGACCAAGGAGATGAAACAGGAACTCTGTGACCTTGCAAGGTCTTTTCTAGCTTTTCCTGGAACCATTCAATGAAAATGGCCTGGAAAAGCAGCAAATGGAAAAACTGGTAAAAGAGACACTTCTGGTCTGTGTTCAGCTGTGGAAACAAAAAAAGCCAAAAGAGGCTTGAAAAGTCTACATCTAGCAAAGTGACAAAAGAGGAAAGAGTTTACAGTTGAAGTCAAAGTGAGTGCTAAAGGGAAAAACATCTTCTGCTACATGATCCCTATTTAAGGTTTTCTCATGAACATCATCATTAAATCCCTACCCATATTATAATTTTAAATAGCTCCTTCAAAACTCTATTTGTGAACTTCCCCCGGTAGTGCTCCTTGCGATCATCATGAGAGCTCACGTTAAGTCATTCCGCAATGCGCCTTTCCTAAATTCCTCCCTGAAGCCACCTATAAAACAGGTAGAGGTGAAACAGAATTTACGCAGCGATTACTGACCCCCTTTTACTTTTATTTAGGATGCAGTGTCTCCTGAATCCTTGGTCATTAGAAATCATCAGCCTGTTGATTCTGCAAGTACTCACCGTGCTAGAAAATCCTGTTTCTGCCTCATGCCATGCAAAGTCTGACTGGATGTTACTTTGACCTGAAAAACAAGAAACAAAAGTAGCTTTGTAGCCAAACCTTGGGCTGCCGACTATACCTGTAGCAGGAAAAGGTGCATCTCTAGCAATCAGAAACTGTATTTAAAATACATCTTTTCTTGGCTGGATCCTATAAATCAGGGCAGTTCAAAAGAGGTGAATTTAATTAGAAAACACTTGTCCCAAATGTGGTATTGACAATCTTAGAAATTCAAGATTAATGGAAGCCAGAAAGGAGCTAAAAATAGCAGCAACTATACATAACCAGCTTGGGAAACAGATAACGGAGGTAAGAGGCGGGGGGGGGAGGAGGGCGGGAACAACACACCACCTTCCAGCAAACAAAGACAATCAGAAGTGTTTAAATACATTAGGATAAAAACAAATATAACAATCTACAAAAACATCTGTAATAATCAAATTGTCCATTACTACATTCATAGGGTAAAAATCTGTCTACAGTTATACAGAAAAGGTAGATATCTATCATAGTTATTTCTGCTCTGGACTGCAAGACGATGCATATCGTATCATAGCTTAAAACCAACAACTCAGACTGATATTTAAATAGTACCAAAGGTGAGATATTAGTGAATCAGCACCCCAGAGCCCTACGAGATGTCTGGAGATCTGATTGCTGACACTGAGTTTCTGCAAGTCATGGAAAAATAAGTAAGCTCCATAGGTCAGAGAGAAAGCTAATCTCTAGAAGTATATCAGTACAATCCAGGACTAAGAGCTCAACACCAGTCCAAAAGCAGGAGAAGGAACTCCCTTTTTGTGGAAGGAGGGAGGGCATTCCAAAAGCAAGCAGCTGCCACCTAGGCACTAGCTGGCAGACCACCCATCACAGTCTCGCCAAACTGCTCAGCTTCCCCAGGAAGCCGCAGGCACCAACATTTTTACCAAAGGCCTTAATAAGAAATGCTCGGGGTTCTGCATTTGGTCTAAGATGCTCCACAGCCATTGACTGATCAGAGCACCTACATCAAAGGTGGCAGAGTTCTGTTCATGGATGAACACTGAGCTGGGAGGATGTTGGGCTGTAAAACAAGGTTCAGTACCAGTGCAGTAGAATCACAGAATCATAGAATCATTGAGGTTGGAAAAGACCTCTAAGATCATCGAGTCCAACCGTCAACCCAACACCACCATGTCCACTAAACCATGTCCCTAAGTGCCTCATCTACTCATCTTTTAAATACTTCCAGGGATGGGGACTCCACCACTTCCCTGGGCAGCCTGTTCCAATGTTTCACCACTCTTTCAGTAAAGAAATTTTTCCTTACATCCAATCTAAACTTCCCCTGGCGCAACTTGAGGCCATTTCCTCTTGTCCTATCGCTTGTTACTTGGGAGAACAGACCGACACCCACCTCGCTACAACCTCCTTTCAGGGAGTTGTAGAGAGCGATGAGGTCTCCCCTCAGCCTCCTTTTCTCCAGGCTAAACAGTCCCAGTTCCCTCAGTCGCTCCTCAGCAGACTTGTTCTCCAGACCCCCACCAGCCTCGTTGCCCTTCTCTGGACACGCTCCAGCACCTCAGCGTCCTTCTTGTAGTGAGGGGCCCAAAACTGAACACAGTATTCGAGGTGCGGCCTCACCAGTGCCGAGTACAGGGGCATGATCACTTCCCTACTCCTGCTGGCCACACTATTTCTGATACAGGCCAGGATGCCATTGGTCTTCTTGGCCGCCTGGGCACACTGCCGGCTCATGTTCAGCCGGCTGTCAACCAACACCCCCAGGTCCTTCTCTGCTGGGCAGCTTTCCAGCCACTCTTCCCCAAGCCTGTAGCGCTGCATGGGGTTGCTGTGGCCGAAGTGCAGGACCCGGCATTTGGCCTTGTTGAACCTCATACAATTGGTCTGGGCCCATCGATCCAGCCTGTCCAGGTCCCTCTGCAGAGCCTTCCTACCCTCGAGCAGATCAACGCTCCCGCCCAACTTGGTGTCGTCTGCAAACTTACTGAGGGTGCACTCAATCCCCTCATCCAGATCATCGATAAAGATATTAAACAAGACTGGCCCCAGTACTGAGCCCTGGGGAACACCGCTCGTGACCGGCCGCCAACTGGATGTAACTCCATACACCACAACTCTCTGGGCCCGGCCGTCCTGCCAGTTTTTGACCCAGCGCAGAGTACACTTGTCTAAGCCGTGAGCCGCCAGCTTCTCTAAGAGAATGCTGTGGGAGACGGTGTCAAAGGCCTTACTGAAGTCCAGGTAGACCACATCCACAGCCTTTCCCTCATCCACTAGGTGGGTCACCTGGTCATAGAAGGAGATTAGGTTGGTCAGGCAGGACCTGCCTTTCATGTAGGGTGCCAGTAGGGTACTGACACAAAATAATCTCTCAAGTATTTGGAGACAATAGCCAGGAAATAGCTAAAATACCTCTAAGTCTGCACCATGGAAAACTGTTTACTAAAAAATAGCAATACTTTTAAGAGTCATGAAGAATTTGGGAGGTCTTGCAAGAAGGAGAGATGAAGATACAAGACCCTGTGACTTATGGCCTCCGACTAGAACTTCTCTGCTAGTAAATAAAATGCTGTTACATCAATAGTGACAGAACTCCAAGTAAAAGCAATTTTAATTTCAAAATATTTGGATTAAGGAAATGCAACTGTAGTTTAATGTATTTGGGACGCAATCAGAAAACCGCATTTAAGATGGTAAATTTGCCTTTTTACTCCACCTAACTTACAGAAAAATCTGCAAAACATTTCAGTATAAAGATAGAACATTCTGGAAGAACTTGATGATTGTTACTTTACATACAAAAAGTGTTTCCATTCCATTCTTTGAGATTTTATCATGCAAATCACGCAGAAGTGGGTGACTGAACATTCCAAAAAGCTTAACACAACTTTTACCCTGTTTGCTTAGGCAAATATTCTGATACCTGTCACCAGTTCAAATTTAATCTTGTCCCAGGGTTAGAAAACAGGTCACGGTACGTTATGTTTGCCATTTTGTTGCGAAACTTCAGTGCATTTTCATACCAAGGACACATGAAACAATTTCTAGGCCAGCTGACTTTACTGGCACCACAGTTTCCTCTCGACTGCTACAGGATTCCCACATATTTGTCTTTTTTTGAAGAACACAAGCACTGAAGAATAATAATTTGGTCCTTCAATTGTTTACAGTACCTAGGAATGATTTCTCTGACTGAGCCTGAAAGAAGTGCCGAGTTTCAATTTCACCATTACATGCAGACCTGAACCGGAGCTTGGTACAAAGCCCCACAGTTCTGGCATTTGAGATCTAATAGCATTTTAGGTTTTCTTTCGTGTTGCAAGCTCATCAAATTTCAAGAACATTTCCCTGTTTATGAAGCAGTTGAGGTGACCCAACACAAATGAATAGGTGGAAAGCCACAGGAAACTGAAGCACTACCAATTACCTGCAATTGAATACCATTTCTCAGAGAGAGAATACAAGACGCTGATGAAATGCAGATATTCACTTTTGGAACCATGTGCTGGCTGGCGAGTTACAAGCTTTCACTTCAGGCTGCAGCCATCCGCCAGCTGACCTGCTGCTGGCTAAGAGTGATTCAAGCATGAACGGTGCTGACGCCCCTGCCCTCCCGGTTCTGCAGCTTGTGACTCACGCTCGCACCCCCCCGCTCCTGGGCAGGCACCCCAGGGCCTCCTCTTGGAGCTCCGATACATGCTGCTCCACAGTACCTCTCCTTGTATTCAAAGCAACCCCATGCCCAGAGTGCCTCGGGAAATCTCAGTTTCAGCAATAACAAAGAAGAGTTAGTTAATAAAGAAGAGTGAGGAAGTGTGAGTGAGAACATCTTCTCCTTTGGATCCAGAGGAGTGGAGTGCATCTGCTGACTAACAGCGGGGACAGGATGGGAAGGGAAGGCAGCTGGCATCTCTGAGGGAGGAGACACGTTCCCGAGTGATGCTGTGGGCAGTACAGGAAAAGCTGTCATCTTCAACAGCAGTGCATTGCCTGTCAGGGATCCGACACCCACTGCTTCCACAGCACCAAAACGCTCCTTTCCCTCCTGGCTAAAATGCATGTTAAATATGATGAGCCTGCAACACTGTAGAGGAGTTAAACTACAGCTAGAGCTCTCTGGCTAAAAGTTTTATATACAAATGGAAAAACCTATACTATTTGTGAAGCCCTGAAAAGGAAAACCCAGGACACGTTAAGTCCATTTGTAATAAAGTAACATTCTGTGAAAAATAAATGCAAATAGGTCTGATGCTCCCCTTCCCGAGATCCCCACACACTGCCCAGAGAGCAGAAAGCAGTTTTTGTAAAACACCACCACGATTCACATACGTTCACAGACTGACTGGCACCTCAGCCCTCTGCTAACAGGGAGAGAGCAGAAGTCCAACCTCCCAGGAAAAGGCATGCACATGGACAGGATGGGACACAGCAGTTCTGACGCTTTTTGATTGAATTTCCTGAAAAAACTTCTACATGGTGACAATTCTTGGATCTCTTCAGGCTTTCTGGGGTCAAAGGCATGCAAATTCCCAGGAGCAGAATCTCCCAATGCTATCAACAACCGCAAAAAAGGTTCAGTTTTTTTTGATTCACTTCCTTACACATGACCAGCCAAAACTACTCCATCTTATCTACCTGCTTATGACCAAAATTTCATGTCAGCTGCTAGTCAAGTGCTTCACAAGTCTCCAAACACCATATACCCTTCACCTCGTGCCTCTACTACATGCATCCTCGCCACAAAGCAGAGCGACTCATAGTCTGCCCATACAGATCATGGCCTAGACAGCTGCTGATCAGGATGTGGAGGTATCAACCACATCCTGAAAATGGAAGAGGCCACAAGGTAGGACAGACAGAATGGCACTGAGAGACATGTGAGTCAGAACACAAGGGAGAAATGAAAGGTGGTGTTGACAGCATAAGGAGCCTAGAGATAACAGGGAGCCTAATTGCTAGACACGTACAGAATGGTGAATCAAGGTAAAACCCCTCCACATCAGATGCCGTAACATTCTCTCAGCACATGTTCCCGAGCACAGAGTCTCACTGTGGTGTATTTGTACCACTGTCAGGACCAGTGTGAACAGCTTTTTAAGACCGCCAATACAGGAAGAAGGGTCCAGGGAGTCTTTTGTGATTATTAGTCATGTTAGAACAGACTGGACCTTTGTCTCCCTGTTAACTTTTTGAGTCAACTCCATGGGTCACCAGCCAGAAAACCCAACATGAAATGCAGTCTGGTGTTTTGTTAATAATATACTCTGTGTTTGTTCATGCTCTTTAATCACATGGGTTTTTGCTCTGTGGAACATCCTGTCTCTCTGGCCTAAACCAGTTCGGAGGTAAAGGTGCTTTGGACTGAATCCAGACTACATATGTATATTTTTGTCTTGCTCTGGAAACCCTATGTCAATTTAAAACCAATTGGTAAGAGTTTGTATTACTGTATTTTCCTGAAGAATAAAAGGAACCTGCTTATAAGACATACAAACAGATAGCCCTGTGACACCCCTCCAAGAGGAAACTCTTTGCCTCTCCAAAGACAGGAAAAAAATGAAGGGGAAAGGCTAGCACACTGATATATTTGTTAAGACTAACTGCTCATAAGAAGCTATTCATCTATTGCTACTGCTATGTTTCTTATACATCAGCAAATGTGGTAACTTTATTTTTCTGTATTTTCATGCTAAGGTCATAGCATTAATGTTTCATACTAAAGTGCTGTGTTTTGTGCAGAAGGTTTTGGTTTTGGTTTTTTAGGCATGTTAAACTAATCTCAAAAACTCGTATTGTGTTTCTACTTCCAAGTATTAGGAAACCACCAAATACAGCTCCAAATCACTGACACTGTTATGAGCAGAACACATTATAAGTAAACTTACCACTAAACTGCTAACACCAGAGATTCATGGATAACTTTCACAAAAATTCTGGGTTCTACCACTGCTGCCTCCTGAATCATGCATGACCCGGAGAGTTTGCACAATGCCCACTGGAGAAGGTAATATTCCAACAGCAGCAAATCCTCTTTCAAGCCCCATCTAGCTGATTCATGCTTTCACAAGTTCGAAAACAGGTTTTTATTCAGTCACTTTGATTTCTACCACGTTGCTCAAAGTTTACAGAGCACCTCAGTGCTTCTCCCTCTGCCCCATTTGTGTAATACCCAACAGATAAATTATTGAAACTGCGTTAGCATACTGGGGGGGGGGAGACACCAAACAGAAAAAACAACACAAAAATAAGAAACCCTCAAGATTTCCAGATCCCAAAAATAAGAATAAACTGCATAATTCAAAAGCTATACTAACGTGGAGTTATATTTTATAGTAAGAGCCAGTAAATAAATGTATCAGACAAATGCCATTTCAAACCAAATGCACATATTCTTTGTAACAAACAAATACTGTAGCATAAAGGAACCAGGACTGACTGTCAGGAATTTACAATAAAACATTTTACAGGGACATTTGAATTAGTCTGAAGAGACCTATTCTGAAACTAAGCAGATAAATTAATCAATAATTAGCAAAATTACTGCAAAACAATTTATCCATTCCAAGACTAAGTGTTGTCATCTGGAATGTTTAGCCATGTTCCCCACATATAAGCAAGCGTTTAATTCCTGTCTTACAGGCAATACTCAGGTTAGTCCTCACTGTGGAACAGGTACAAAAGTGTCCTTACTATTAACTCTCATTTTGGACATTAGCCATAAAATGACATAGCTACTTATTGCTGGAGATCCACTATTAAACGGGATTTGTGGTTTTAATCTTTCATCATAAAATAGATTAAATCTGCACCTCTGTAGAAGCATGAGCACATAATCCTAATAAGAGACTATTTATCCTACACAAAAATAATTAAATGTTTGATTACTGATTTTCTGAGCAACAAATTCTGTTTTTCTGGTCAGGGACACTATTTCTTATACATATTTTAAAAAGCTAATGCTAATTAACACACACAGTATATCCAGTAAGAATGCTGGTGCTCGAATGCTGGGGCAAGAATGAGAAGGGATCTGCTGACTGCAGTGCAGTGCTCCTAAGGACATTTGTGTCACTTAATACAGAAATAACATGGGTATTTTATATATCCCAAAATTTTGCATTGAAGATGAATATGAATGAAACGGTATTATTTGGAGCCATTGGGATCACTGTGAATGAATGCCATTCTGACACGACTGGATGTGACTCTGAGACAAACTCTCATTACCTCTCTGTGTGTGTGTATTTGCAAATTGAGCTCCTGAAGCACATTAACGACAAGGCATTTCTAACGCACGTAGTTTGCTGCAGAGAGGCATGTACTAGAACTGGCTATTAAGATTGGGCATCTCTCCTGACCACCTAATTTTGTTCTGCTGATGCTGCACTTGTGTCAGTTTGATTTTGTAAATTGACTTCTACCTGGCCTGCCCTCGCAGGAAAAGGATGCTCTTTGATCAATGAGGAAATATTGAATACATACCATGCAGCTTGTTACGCTGCCATTTTAGTAGAAAACAGAGTTTACTGACCTATCAAAGAAAGTAGCTCAGTGAGCAGCAGAAGTAGCGGAACCCAGGTTTAAATGGATTTTGTGGCTCCTGCCTGATTTACAGTTCTCTGCTGTCCTCAACTCATGCCAATAAAATTCTCTTCTGCCTCCTGTCACAACAGACCCCTGTGAAATAACACACCAGCTGCCACACTTGCTCAGAGAAACCAGCTGACAAAAAGTGTGGAGAGACAAACTTGACAAAGTTAGACTCAGAGCATTCTTGCACAACAGCTCCCTATTTTCCAAAATGTGTATGAAAATAATTCTATCTAAGACTACATTTCTTCTCAATTTGCTAGAAATTGTCATAGATGGGATTGTAGTTGTCCTCACCAAATGCTCAAACGCCCATCTAAAAAGCAATTTTGAGGAACAAGAAACACGAAATTCTGACATTCAAAATCTCTTGCTTTGTCATTAACCCTACTTCCCAAGTAGTGCTCATAACACAGAAATTAAATAGAACTAAGTATTACACCTTAATTGCTAATGTTTTTATTTAGTTGAAGGCAAATATTAGGACATATAAAAATATTAAATAGGTGGTCTGAGAACTCAGGACTTTGTATTCAAAGGAATACTATTTATTGAGAAAAAAGAAGAAATGTACCTCACACAACCCGAGTTCTCATTTCTAGTAAAAATCTTGTCCCTGTTAACAAGAGAAAATGGAAACTAACGTCTCCCCCTTTCCTCCTTGGCATCCCATCATTTAATTTCATTAACATTCAGGTACCACTGACAACTCTGGACACCTTTGGAGGGTAAAAGACTAGCATAAAAGCCCACTTCCCAAAACTCAATGTTTCCCTTAAAGCCAAAGTTACAGATCTGGCAGTCTGTCTCTCAGTTTTAAGTCTTTTTACAGCCTGTATGATAGATACCATCCATCCTAAACCTATATGCCTGCAGTTGCTGTGAAAATTTCATGACAGTAAAGCCATCTGACGAAGTAACAGTGCAATACTCTTGTCCATAAGGCATATTTTAGGCTTGCATAAAACCTCCTGTAGCACGTTTAAATTGCTATTCTTTTTTAGAGCTGCAGGAGACAGAACAAGGAAATGGCTTTGTTAAGACTTCCACAAAAAGCAGAGTACAGATCCTTGGGGCAGCACAGAGCAGCTGTTTCTGGTGAGAAGCAGGATATACATATAGATGACTGAATTGCTGAAGACTGGGGAAAAGGCAGGAGTAAAAATAAACGTTAAATTTCACATGCTGAAAAATGTCTGGGCTTGTACATACCTTCTCTCCTCTCCTGGAGAAAAGGTGCAGGAGAGGACAGTCCCTGTCTTTCACTTCCTCCCCTCCTCCACAGTTCTGCCGTCCAAACCCCCTTCCCCTGTCCCAATACCCGCCCTTTCCCTCCAGCAACTCTGTACTTCTGCGAGGTTCTTGTGCAGCGCAAGACCTTTGTCTGTCTCTTGTCCTGCCTTAATGTTTTTAGATTCCAAAAGGTTTCTGCAATTTCATTTTAAAAGCAACACACATTTCAAACTTCTACAGAGCTAACTTTTGTAAGTAACAAAACTTGTCTGACAGGTGGATCTTGAAAAAGAAAATTCTTAGAATTTAAATCTGGAGAAGACCAATGTGATACTCCGCTGTGATCTGACATCACAGAGACCTGAAGTTTTACACAGTCATTTCTGAAGTCAAAGAGTGAGCATGAGCTGGATAAAATTCTCAGGAAGAAGCCCAAACAGTGTTTACAAATTTCAAATGACAGAATAATCACCTCACAGTAAGAAGCACTAGTGACAAGTCATCTTCATTTTTCAAATACTGTGCCTTTAATAATTTTTTAGAACTAGCAAATGAAATACTTTTCTTCAAGGAAAGGCTTATGGGGTTTTTTTGATTGGTTGGTTTCTGTTTTCATATATATGTGTGTGTGTATATATATATGTATGTATTTTCAATCTTTGATACTGACAGTTTATACGTAGTTTCCCTGGAAAAGTTGGAGACGATCCACAAGTTCAACAGTAATGCTATGGTGTATCGAAAAAATACCTGGAATCAGTCCTATGAAGCTCTTTATTTACAGAAGCAGAAAAGTATTTAAAAAATACGAGCTTTAAAACTCTTCTACTTGAGATAGGTCTAAACAAACCAATGCCAGTGTTTTGTTTCAAGTCTGAAAACATAGGGTTGGATGAACTCCAGAAGGACTGAGTAAATTTAAACAGGCAGGAAGAATCATAAATTTTGCTTCCGGAAAAAAGAGCTGTGTTTTGCTTGCCAACAGGACACCAATAAACCTTCCCATGAGGGAAGGAGCTGAACAATAGTTTTGAAGCCATTCATCTGCACAGTCTTCCACTAAATTTTGAGAAGTTTAAAATAATCTTTTGGAGATGAAAGACTAAAGCAGAGACAGTGTATGTCTGGAACAAGTAGGGAAAGAACATGTGAGCAAAAACACTGAAGGTGACTTGCAGTGCTGCACACACACAGAAGGGCCACACACAGATGGACAATCCCACACAGCATTCAGGTAACACCTAGCATGAGCAGCAAATAGCCTATTTCCCCAAGGGCACAAAAGAACAAAACTTTTTCAATATCTCCATGTGAGATGACTCCTCTCTTACATTCTAGCCCCCTAAAGTCAATTCATTCTTATTTTTCTTTTTTTCCCTGACTTTGGAAAACATTTTCTGTTTAGAGAGAGTTACCCAAAACCAGAGCAATACAGGCAGGGAAGCCCGTAAGGTGTAGTATTGGGAACAAGCCTTGGAAAGCTCTGGAAAAAAATCAGTGCAACTACAGTGACAAAATAAAATGGAGGCAGAAAGTGAGGCAAATATGCACAGTTAAATTTGTTGCATGACAATACATAAAAGAGCAAGATACAGTTCTGTCTGGTTTCATTGCTTCTATTAGACAGTTAGCTTCTCCATTATTTCAAGTGTGGTAAAGACAAGAGGGCACAGCAGCTCATTTGCATAAACTTTAAAAAGTTTTAAGTGACTAGAACGGAAGAAGCATCAATCAGCATCTGGCATTCATTGGCAATACCAACTCCCCCCATAATCCTTCATCCACACAAGCAAAGGCAAGATAGGATTTCCATGCCCAGCCCTGATCAAAATTCTACTTCGGGAATTAATCAGCTTGCTACAAAGAAGAAAAACATGCAGGAGTGGCTTTGTCCTGTCTGTGCTTCCAGCAAAGCCAGCCTTAGGCTGTAACACTCACTGCTAGGAGTCGGACAGCTCAAACAGCTCAGCTGTTTAGACTCCTTTTCTCTTTAAACAACATGGTGGTCCATTTTAAGCCACAGAGCAGAAGTAATAGGTATTATGATTTGTATACACTACAATATTTTTGCACAGTCCACTTTTAATATACCTATCAAAAAAACCCATTGAGTTACAATCCAACAAGTCCATCTAAAAGATTCACTAGCAGGCAGTAATAAAAAATTAGGAGAGCTCAGCATGGCAGTGATCATGGTGGCAAGAGTGAGAAAGCAACAAACCTTGAAGAAAATGAATTTCAATGAGAGCTTAGTAATTTCAGACTGCTGTCTGAACTACAGCTCTTGAAGTTCACCCTCATTCAAAGAGAGCCTCACAAAACAGAAGACATACGAGAACTTTGGCAGGTCTAAGCCACGAGAATTTCAAGAGATCTGTAAGACATCTCCTAGGCAGCTTACAGGTGCCCATCTGACAAAGAACTGATGCACAATGATGTTATGAACATGAAGGTACAACAATTTAATGAACACTGGACTGAGAATACATCATTGCATACTGGGTTATAAAAAAATTCTTGTGTGACTAACAGGAACTCATTTACATTGGGTGATGCTGGAAGAATAAACAGAGGAGCAATATGTTTGAAAAACTGGGGAAGTGTCAGTTTTAAGGCCCTTAATTTTTCTCACAGAGAAGTGGCAAGCTTGCCTTGCCAGGCTAGGGACTTGGCAGATCAAAGTATATGACATTTAAAAGTCCCCCTTGAAAACAGCTTGGGAAATACATGCTTGTGAAAACCATCTAGGACACAGCCTCAGAGAAAAAGAAAGCGGATCCAGGAAGGGAGTCCAAAACAGTTACCTAAGACTTTCCCATTCATAAAATGGCCGGGCTGAGTGGTCAGCTGTGTACATACCACCTATTCTGTTGATTTTTTTTACATTTTCTCTGAAATATTCTAATTCTGCATAAATGACAGACATAATGAATATCAAGGATCACCCAAAGCAAGGGCTGTCTGTAGCTAGAGCTCAATGAGAGAGATGGCATGATATGCAGACATCATTGGTCCCTAACTCCCTTAACTTTTTAAGATAAGGATTGTCTGCACAGACCCATTTCACTAAGAAATATTATTGCAAAGATACACTGGCAGAAACATCTGCAGAGAGACTACCAGTATACTAATTAGATATGTGCACAAAATGAATCGAGAATTAAAGCAAGCAGAAAACATGCAGATAATACTGAAGTGCCCCTCACCTATACGAACACCACTTCAAATATCTTTTTTCCACTTGATATGAAAACAATAATAAAAGCAAACTAAAATATTCCACAAGACAACTCTCTGACTGAATAGACTGAGAATATACAGGTGCTGTAGAGAGGAAAAGGCTCTCTGCAGACCAAGGGATGAATACAAGGCAGATCTTCATGCAGCGGATACACTGCTTTTTTTGCACAAGACCAATATGCTTTGAAAGCAACAGTATTCCAAATGTAGATTTGATTCAGTCTGACTATCAAATTAATTACAGGAAGTCAGAACAGACTGGCATCTGCATTCTAGCACAGTCGAGAGGAGAAAGTAAAACTCCTTATAACCTTAAGTGCGTTAAATGTCCATTAAACATGTACCATCCTTAGTGACATGTAATCTGTTTAAAAGCAATTTACTCATCAATCTGCTCTAAAATAAAAAAGCTCACAATAAATCAAGTAGGGCAGCCAATTTATCAGATGGGCAGAACTACCATTAAAATGAATGTATTCCCAGATTGTCTCTTTCTACTTGTAATGTTTACTTACATGTACGGTAGACAGTATTGTAAATGCAGGACAAAATGTTCTCATGGACTTTATCTGGAAATACACAAGGTAGGCAGTAGCGCATCAGTATGAGCCAGGTCTTCTTCAGCAGGAGACTATGCAGGCTCCAACATTATGACAGATCATCACAAAGCACAGTTGAAGGCTGGTATGAACTGCTGAGCCTAGAACAAGGGAATAGACTACTTGCATCTGAGTTGGATGGACAATAAGTTCAGGTAAATTTATAGCATTTTAGAACTCGTGCTTTCATACACACTGAGAAGCCTACCTCAGGTAGGAATGCAGAGTCATGGTAGTGCTATGAGACAAAGGAAATGAGTTTGAAGAATGACTCCTCTTTGCACAAGGAACACATCTCAGCAATTCCACTCCGGAATGGTTGTATCAGTAAAAAAAAAAGATGCCATATCCAACCACCCCACCAACCCCCATGGCAGAGCTTTGAAGACTTTCGTATTGCAAATCGATTTCCTATGCTACAAACAAAATACTTTTGAAAGGGCTCAGACCATGGGCAATCCTCAGCAGCCCTGCTGCATCCAGGACACTTCCAGGGACCGAGGCACACACTACTTTGTATTTCTGCTTAAACTTGGGGCTTGCCCAATGAAAGGCCTGGCTTTCTTCCACTGCAGCTCTATTAGCATTGCCAGCGAAAAGAATTTATGCAGAGAGAGAAGGGAC
Organism: Aptenodytes patagonicus; assembly: GCF_965638725.1. Lineage (NCBI taxonomy): Eukaryota > Metazoa > Chordata > Aves > Sphenisciformes > Spheniscidae > Aptenodytes > Aptenodytes patagonicus. The sequence continues at coordinate 9,929,863 of NC_134967.1, read as the reverse complement.
TGGCATTCCTTCTACAATAGGGCCAATTGTCTCAGGCTGCCACATTCACTTAAATGTTTACTTTGTTGTTTCACAACTCAACAGGAAGCGAAAGGTCAGAGAGGCCCCACTGCAGAACAGAGATGTCATTCATCTATTCACCTCAAGCCAAGATTCCAGTGGGAGACTACTGCTTTCCAGTTTTTTTCCTCTTCCTCCAAGAGACAGATACCAGGTAGTAAATTAACACTCCAGCAATTCTTCCAGTCTGGTTTCATATCCTAGACGAAACTTTAGAAGTCAGAGTATTCTATTAAGATCCTGAAAAAGGAATACTGCCAGGATTTGTTCACCAAGACTGGTTAATGGAGAAAGATTAATCTCTTGAGACTACACTACCCTTAAAGACCAGCCTTTTTGGCACACTTGAAAATGAGAGCTATAGCAAAGATAGAGCCATAAGAGTGCAGAGCTTCCTGCGGCACAAAACTTCTCTCCGCTTGAAATGGTGAAGGCCCTACTCAAATTCATAGTCCTTCAGAAGCTGCATTTGCCAGCACGAAGGTAAAATAAGAACAACTGTTTAATAGGAATAAGGCTGTTATTCTTGGCTTGTTATGAATGGACAACCCACAGAGTTTTGCTCTCAGTCGATGAAGTATGAATTCACTTGGAGAGCCACTTGGCCATCTAATCCATTAAAAATAGCCAAAAACTTTCTTAACCTGTATGTATTTTCTTCCTTTGCTCAATTAACAAGAGGAAAAAAACCACCGAGTTTAGCCAATGAAAACCTATCACAATAGTAATCAAGCTATTATTTTCAAGAGGAATATGCATGGGTCAAATAAACGTAATGTAATTTTCAGCTAATTGCAAACATGCTCTGAGCTCGTGAAGAAAACGTGGAATATTTAGTCCTGGCATGAATGAGTCCTGCCCTGAAGAAACTTTGACCGCATTGTTTCTGAGGGTCTGAGCAGCCAGACGGTTATTGGGACACAGCCTTGGCTGGGATGAGTCACACCCCAGCAACACCTACCTGTTTCTCTCCACTGACTACGGATTAACCTGAGACAACCAGCTCCAAAGCAGAAGTCTGTATTTGGACAGGCAAATCCTTCCTGCTCTGTCTTTTCCTGAGCACAGCATGCAGTTCACAGATTAACCAACAACTACAGGACCTGAAGAGATTGGTGTGCCTGCAGAGTCTGGGAAATTTCATCTTCCTCAAAGACCGTAACCTCGAAAACACGAAATAAGACCTTTTCTGGCAAACACAGGGAAATCCCAAATCTGGAGGGGGGGGGGAGGAACTACAAAAAAAAAAAAAACACCACGGCTGACTGAGCAGATGTGTATTAACCAAACCTTCCACCTTCTGAGCTGCTTACACATAAAGTAAGCAGTACTTGTTCTGTAGCTGGTTAAAAGCATGAGAGCCCCATTCAAACTGGAGAGCAACCTGTGCACTCTTCCAAGATGGCGAGCATGTATCCAACCCCCGGTCTCATTAAAGAGGCTGAAAAATCTACCATTGACCTAAGGTGGCAGCAGGCTTATGCATCTGACTGGAAAAGCACAGATTTCTTGAGGACTGTCCAGTCTATAAACAGCCAGCCACATAACTCAGTGACGCACTGAAAATCCCTGGACATGACTCAAAAACCTTCTTCACAAAGCTGATGGGAAAATACCTAGGTCAGCTTTTCTGGCCACAACTACTCTCCTCATGACTGGATATGAGCTTTGTCATTCACAGCAACCTGTGCCAGCAGACTCCTGACTCCTCTAGGTTATGAGGCAAAGCTCAGGTTTTTATGATCAGACCTGATCAGCCAGACCAGGCTCTTCACTTCGAAATGGTCAAAAGTCTTCAAAAAATCTTCAGGTTCCCATATGACTGTGGGTATATTTTGACAAGTCAGCAGGATTTTCATTCCCAAGTCAATACTACTATGTGAGCAAAGAAAACATTTTCCTATACAAACTATCTTATACACCATACCATCCTATTAAAACAGCATTTTAAGCTACGTTTGGAGACTGAAACACCGCCACTGATAACTTGCAAATGGGTAATACGATACAGAGTGCTTTAACAGTATTATTGCATTCCATTCTAATTCCACCAAATCACTCCATTTTATAAAATGGGAAACTGAGATGCAAAAGGGCTATTACTGTACAGCATTTGTAATTTCGTATTATGTAAAAAAGTACTGATCTCCTGTTGCAGAAATAATGCAAGCGGATTTAGAATTTACATTTTGCTCATAGTGTCACCTAAGATCATGTACAAGAAGAGAGATACTTCATTTTTCTTCAAAATGATTCAGAAAAGACCATGGCAATAAAAAAAAAATCTGTCAGCAACATTTCTTGGAACATTGGACATCTGCCATGTTACTCAAGAATTACACGTGTCTCAGTCTCTTGGCTAACACAGAATTTAAATAGGAACATCCACAGTGGTTCTTGGAACATACCACCCTATTTTATTCTAAAAATCAGAAGGACAAGTCCTCTGCTTTAGATACTTACGTGTACTTGTATGTTTCATTTGGATGACTCTAAATACAGCTTATCAGACCTGAACCATTACAGCTTGATGACACCAAGTAAACAGTAATGACTCGAGCTCTCACGCAAACAAGTGGGCAAAAGTTAGCGAGAAGAGTCTCAGTGACAGAAATGAGCTGTGCTCCATTAGGACACTGCCCCTCATCTTTTGAACCTTCTCAGACGGGAAATTTGAAAGCATGCAGCAGCAGAACAAAACAAACATCAAATATATTTTGTGAAGAGCCTGAAGAAACCCCGCTTCTGTAGAGCACAGAGATCTCGTGCTCATCTCACGGTGCAGACCACATTAAAACAAAGAGCGCAGTGGGGACACTTCTTCTAGCCCTCTGTAACACTCAGTATAGCATTTCAGGCTGTGATCCAAAGCCTAATTTAATACAGCATAGGTGTGTAACCTCGACTCTGTTGGGCTGAGAAGACTGCTGTTAAGGTGTGAGAAAGTGTACAAGCTTAAAGCTATGCAAGATAAGAAAAAGTAAAATTGTGGACAGAAGTGTAATCATCAAGACATGAAGAACAGGCCAATGATTCAAGGAAAGAAATACTGACATGAAAAGGTAACACAAAGCCAAAAAATTCTAACAAGAAAAAGAAAGCAAAGAAATGCCATGTTTTGTGCCGCTTCTACTCTCTGTGAGGTCCCAGTGGTGCTGCAGATGTTCATGCAAGTGCTCTTCTCCCTTGATTACGATTCACTAATATCCTATCACAGTCGGAGAAAAGTGTTGGCACAAAAACGAGTGCCACACATCTTCCTTTACAGCCCTCCAGATGATTCATAAGCAATTATTTAAAAGTCATAAAATTGTTCATCTGTGGGGGTGAGTCAGAGAACTAGGAAGTTACTCGTATTCCAGACGATCTAGGTGGACCTTACAGTCTTTTGGCAGGATTCCTACAAGACCAAAACTATTTCAAAGACTGATTGCTTTGTGACACAAGCTCTGTTGTCAGCTGATTAAAGAGACACTGTAAGAAGGAGAGAGGTGAGGCTCAGGGTACCGAGGACAAACATACATGCTGTTTCACTGACTGTATTTACTTTTACACATACAGTATGAACATATTTCCAACAGCCTATTACACAGAATTGAATGTAAATAAGTACGCTGATGTTATGACAGTAAATAAAACCCCCACACTGTTATGTTTATAAGCATAAACACTCAAAATTATTGATTACAAAGGTGAACTTTATCTACCATTTGGTAACACCTAGGAACAAATACGGCAAAATATTTTTAAAACACTACCTATATCTGTAAAGGTCTTCCAGGCACCTTTTGAGCTTGTTGTTGTTTATTTTTTCCCCCCTCACGAGCTTAGCTGAGTTCTAATAAAGGCATATCAGTGTTATAACTTCTTTATGGATGCTAAGTACTGCTATAGCTTGAACATCATCCAAAGGGTATATAATTCATAGACATAAGCTACAATTATTTTCTGCAATGCACACTCTAAGCAAGCTAAAAGTAAACGTCATCTTTCCTAGAGCTTTACTCCTGTTCAGTCTTAATGCCTGTTCTTTATAGTAAGTGGTTCATGATAGTACGTAGGTGGAATCTGGAAACGAAAGGCTGTTCCTCAGTCATGGCTATGCCGTGTGCCGAGAAGTTAATTTCATTATTCATGCATTCCCAGAAGAGGCCAGATGGACATGGGCATGAATATGAAACGGACTCTCTAGTAGGTTTCATATGGGGATTATTTCTTATCGGCAGGAAGGGGAAGCTTTATCCATCTGTCAGAAACCATCAAGGGGCCATTGGCCCCTGTTATGATGAAATCAGAGTAAAACTACTCATGAATGAATTTTTCAGATTGTAAAAAGATGGTTATGAACCACAGAGGAAGAATGTAGTGCTCCAAATTCTGATGTTTGTGGGATCTAGGTTCATACTACAACACTAATACAAACATAGCAAGCTTTTACTCATCTTTAGTAACCACAGTGTGATGGCAGTAAACGGTGATGCTCTTGATAAAACCCTGGTGTTTAACAATATCAGTTAGCCAAGTCTGGTTACACTTTTTGGCATGAATCGCCAGAGAACACCTGTTTTAAAAAGTAGCTGCTACAATTACAGCTATATATGAGAGATTAGCAATGCCTTTGAAATGTAACTTCATACCCTCATAGGCATGTTTGCAGCTGAAGGCAAACTGAACTGAAAACAAGCAATGTGAGTTGGAATACAAATTGTGACATAGAAGATACCAACCATCTTGTCAATCAGCTCCTCAGACATGAAACAGATTCTAGAAAAGCTGTCTCTTAGCATTTGTGGTTTGCAGCAACCAAAGCATTACGCTCACAATGAATGAGCAGGAAAGACAGCATTTAGGTAGCTCTGACACGCTGAGTCCTGCACACCACTGTGCGGTGCTAGAGACCGAGACTGGCTTGGCCTTCGCTCCCAGATGACTGCAGCACTTGCAGTCAAGACTACAAGAGAGCCTATTCACCCACGCTGCCCTCACCTTTACTTGAGGAACACATACGATGCTTCATTCTGCGCTGCCCATCACGCAAACTCTACACCCCTACAGAAGCGTGATAAACAGCCTCAGACCATCTGCAGAAATTCAAAGGAAAGAACTGCAAGGATATACAAGCAGTACGTGATGACACAAATTCTACCATATCACTGCTTTTCTTCCGTGCGCACAGGTCCAACAGCTTGGCCAGCTCTCCAAGCAGCCAGTTCACAGCCGTGCCACACTAACTCTGGCACAACATTGGCAGAAGGGGCGGGTGGCACTGCCTGTTTAATCTAGTTTACGGAGTACAGCTCCTGCGTATCTAACAACAGCCTTGAATTAAAGTTTTTAGGCTCTGCCCACTAATAGTTATCAGTTCACTCTTTACAATGAAATCCACCGTTCCCAAAAAGAAGCCAGGAGTTTCACTGAGGTAGCAATAACATGGAAATGTAGAGGCTGATTCTCAACTATCTTTGTAAAGTTCAAAGTAACTTATTGCTAACCTTGCCTCTTTAAAAACTTTCTAAACATCATTTAGCACTGTATTTTAAGTTGACCACAGGAAGCGCAAATGGGAAAGTCCAGGAGAAGCCTTGTCTACCCCTCAGGCACTTCCTGCACTAGTGACAAAAGCATAATGCAAAATCGCTAAGAAAACACTTCATGTTTAGATTATGCTTTTTCCTCCTTTTAGGCAAGAAATAGTTGTTCATCAAAAATCGCAGTCTGGAAGCAACAATGTCCACCTCTGCGTCACTGTGTCTGGCTAGACTCAGAGGTGCTGGGAGCATGTCTCAGACAAACCAAGTTTGGGACTAAACTCAGAGAATGAACCAAACCAAAGCCAAACTCTTAATTTTTCCTCCCACTCTTCAAGCAGAGTGGGTGCTTAATAGTCACTTGATCTACATAGGCCACCCTTTGCTGAAAGGAAATTACCTATACTCCTCTCCACTAGTCTCGTAATCACTTAGCTGATGGAAGAAAAAGCTCAATGGTCCCTTTAAGGAGAAAGCAGATGATTCAAGCATTCCCATGTTTAAAAACAGACAGTACAAACAATTGGAAAGGCCACAAATTGTTCCCCAATTGCCACAGCTATGCAATACCCGCCCCCCCCATCATAATGACAGTTAACAGTGAATTCTCTCTTCCTGCTCAGACATCTAGGCAATAAAAGCAAGAATAGATACAAAAGACAAAACATTCACAAAGACTTTTTCACAAGTATTAATCTCTTTTCCTTCCTGTGCTGTCTACCAGGGCACCTAAAGGGCCTTACTTTAAATTTGTGGAGCAAAATCTTTAACAGTCAGGCTAAGTCTTAATGTGTGTTTGCTCCAGCCACAACTTGACCTTACACCGAAGTAAGAGTTGGGCATGTGCTAGCAATTCATTTTCCATCCCTGATTCATTTCAGCAGACAGAAAAGGAATATGCACGCCAGCAGGTAGACAGAGCACACTCTATTTTAGGTACCCAACCTGGATGACTGGAGAAGCAGGATCTGGAAGTGTCTGCTCCTTAATCTGGACACGGCATCTGATCTCTGCTGAGCATCAGAGATGCTTTTCTGCACTGTTCCCTTTGTCATGATGATTTGTGCTTGCCTACTGTCACTGAAATCTCTATATCCTAAGTAATCAGCACGCTTCCCTACTGTTCCCCACAGTTCCTGACAATCCTGAACAAGAAAAAAAAATAGAGAGCAAAGATTTAGTGTTCTTAACCATGAAGGTTATTGCAAGTGTATTCACACAACTCACAAAGGAAGAGGGGAGGGGGGAAAAAAAAACCCACACCGCCAAAAAAGCCCCACACTGGACTCAGAGAAAGCTTCCATTTGAGAGAGGTTTTAGCGAAGACATCAAGATGTTCTCACAGCTCATTGAAAAAACATCACACAGGTTCTCTCTTTAGGTAAACATGGAGTGTTAATAGTCTCTCATTTCATGACAGTCGTTACCACACAGGTGGGACTCATGTGCATGTTTCTGCTAGCCTTCTAGTGTTCAATACTGTCCACAGAGCCTTCAATATTCCTTCCTCAAAAAATGCTAGTCATTTCGCCACAAGTCTTGCTACTGGGAGGGCTTTCGTGTAGTATAAGGAAACACTACCTGTGTTCAAATCCTTCAGCAATAAGCTACCGACTCTTCTGCGTCACTATAGAAATCAGAAGGCAAAGACTTTTTTTTACAAGAGGATATTTTCTAGAAGGCGTAGATAGGGTGGGGCAGACTGCAGCAGGAGAATCTTGCTTGTACCCAGTGATTTCAGAGTGAGACAGATAATGTACATGAATCAGCAGTGCCTTGGGCTCCAGTTGTAACAGCATTTCTCTCCACATCAGGAGAAAGATCCTGTGCCTGACAAGAGCTAAAATCAGGCAGGGAATGCAGCTTTCTAAATCACCTAAGCTGAAGGACTGCAAATCAAGGAGTTCAGTGAATTTGACTTCTTCAGCTAATGTACACACAACAAAAGGCATGATGGGTCCTGGGACAAGAAGAGGAGATAAGCCCTCTAAAAATGCCCATGGTCTTTCAGCTCCTTAACAGCAACTTGGTAGCATCAATTCACACCAGATCAATTCCTCTAATCCACACTAAAATAGTTTTAACGCCACATTCCTTCTGAAGGAAGCTTATCTTGCCTGATTTTTCACTAGTACAGGCGACCCATAGACATACCCCAGACTGACAATCTTCCCTCTACCCTCTCTTTTCACAAAGGCCTAACTCCACCGGCATTATTCCTCCAGGTGATGGATCCACGGTACTCTATTTGCAAATTCTTCCAGATTGCAACTTTCTGCTGCAAGCTGCTGAGAGCATCCATAACCTCATGACAAGATGACACCAAAAGTGACATCAGAACATGTGTCCATAGCAGTGTATCAACGATACATGAATTAGTGCAGTTCTGCACACCGCAGTGCAGTTACTGTGCAGGGGCAGTGGACAGGATCATCACGAAGATGGCAGCACAGTTCTACAGGCAAGTCTTGAACATAGATACGTTCATAACGAATGTCTGCCACGTCTGAAAAATCAGAGAGTAACTTCAGTGGGTTTTACAAACAGTGAAGGCCACCACTCCCAACTGAAAAGACCACACCAGTTAAATGTATTCCAGCTGATTAGCATAAACTGTTTTAGAAAGAATATTATATTGTATTACATTATATTCCCCCACTACAGAAGGTTCCAAACTATAGTTGCTTCTCTGAGAGATGACGTCTTCATTGCAACCTAGAGAAACACGCAAAGTAATTTACATAAGAATGCAGTAAAAATGTCTTCCATTTGGAATACTTCTATGTGCTGAGATATTTAATTATATAATTATATATATTAAAAATATATATAAATATATAATTATGTCCTGGTGAAAGTAAAAGTAAGGCAGTTTCTTTTTGCTTCAGAATAGGGAGCACTCCTCATGATTTAACACATTATGGTGTATGGAAGACACCTATCTGTCCTGAGTCTTGAACCCTTTGAGATCTGCCACCTTGCATAAGCAAACTCAAGCGCTGGCTGGTAGTATCACCACAGGCAAGCTTTAAAATAACTAACTAACTAACTAAATTTAAAAAAATCCTTTTAACAAGATTTTAACTATGTCTAGAATCTGTTGTCACCTATGTGGGGATGCAGGATAAACTCACAAAACCTGGGGCCTACAGTCTACATAAAGAGTTCTGCCCAAGGTAAAAAAAGCACTCCGCATTGTACACGATTTCTTTCAAAGTCTTACTGAAAACCTGTAAACATTCAGTTCCATACTGAGAACTTGTATGGTAGCTAACTAGAATACACAAGAAAACAAATATTCTTATAAATTAAAAGATTTGGAGGAATACAATGTAGTATCATTCTCCTACTTTCTCAGGCATGCCTTCCCATACGAGAATCCTATCTCTTCGCAAACATATATCCAGGTAATCGTCTTCCTGATGATGCAAGGGTTCCTTACTACTACAGGCAACATTCTGTTCCTGATGCTAGTGACTGACAGTCTCATGAAAGACTTAAGTAGCTAGGAGAAAATAAGACATTAGAACTGCCTTTAACTGTTTGTCTTTGTTGGGTGACGCTATGCCTATTTTGCACTCAGAATAACTGAGATATCTAGGGACAAATGTGCCTCAGAGTGTGTGTGTTACACCTAAAGACTGATTCTTCCAGGTTGGCCTTTTCCCTTTCCATGCAGCCTACAGCATGCTGCTTAACAGATACTGCTTCCTGTACGCAAAGCCACGTAAAATGAGATTTCAGGAAATAATGGAATTTTTTTTTTTAAATCCACAAAATAAATCCCACCCCACCCCACCCCTAACTGTTTTTTTGTTTAGGACTCATAGACTGCCTGCAGGTACTGTTGCGCTCTCTCTGCCTCTGGGAAAGGAGATAAATCTTATCAAGAAGTAATTAGAACAGGGAGCAAACTGTACTGTCAGCTGAGCCAATGCAGGTATACCCTGTTGCAGTTCCCTCGCCTACCACTGCTTACTTGCTAAATAAACTGACCCAATGAGTCAGTCAGTGCAACAAAATGATGTAATGCGTAAAAATTCTGAACTAGTAACCTCCAATATTCTTTGAACACTCCGGAATAACCCCTGCATTAGTCAGGGAGCAGCAAGTACAAGCTGCCACTGCCTTGGTGAGTCATGAACAAAAGAGACTTGGCATCTCTTACAGCTTTGTATAACCCTCCTCCTCATGTTCTTCCACTACAAGCCAATGTTTCCCAAACTGGGCACATGGTATGAGCACATCTGTGATGCTGGCTACATCCCTACTACATCCCGTCAATGACTCATCCAAGTGTGCCCCAATCAACTAGTGCTCCGTGATCTGTGCTCCTCTGTGTTTACATACATCCATGTATTAAAACAGATGCATTTCTGCATTAGATCTTTATCCAGCTAACCTCCACCTGAAGACAATTAGAGTGTCTAAATTAAACAGTCTAGTCTTATGCTTCCTGTAGGTGTTTTGCATCAAGAGAATTCATTTCCAATCCCTCATTAAATCTACCGAATTACAAACAGCACTTTTCCAATTATGCAGTCTTCACTGGCTTTGTCAGTCCTTCTGTCAAAAGGCAAACTTCAAAACCTACCATCTTGGGAGATGTTTCTGAAAGCTCCTTCAAGCAGTAGGCACCGTAGATTAACACCAGGCCTACTCAGAATGTCTGGATATTTGTCAAGGCCAAACATGCACCAAATTGTCTCCTACAGGTCTTTCCCTCCAGGAATTGCCAACTGAACCTTTTGAAAACTTCTAATTCACTTAAAATAAGCACTAAACACAGTCTAGAGACATCTGCCAGTGTCTAGGAAGGCAGGGCCTCTAGAAATGCAGGATGTATGCCACGGTTACACAGCATTAATAGTTTTAAGAAACATAAGGCAGGATCGCCCATTGTATTTAACTGCAGACTAAAATGGATTCAGTCAATGTTTACCAGATGAATGTATCACTGGTAAAGTCTGAAAAGGGGGGGTCAGTTTGTTTGGTTTGGGGTTTGGTTTTTTTTAAATAAAGTCAGAACTGGTTCAGGAGTTGAGCATGAGGGAGTTAACATCTCCAAAACAGACAAAGAATGCCAGCTAGAATAGATGTTTACTTCCTGCCAATGCAGCACTCTTCAAGTTGGTATTTGTCTCAGATGCTACGGATAGTAGATCTCAATGGACACGCATAAGAATTTATAGCTATTAAAATGACAATTAATTCAATAAAACTTCCTCTCTCTACACAAAACACAAAAGCAAAGGTTTACCATCCTTCCTGGTTTTCTGATGCTGTATTTCTCTGCATGGATCACTAAGACAACAAAAAGACTGAAACTGCAGCAATCCCACAACACTCCCAGCGGGCAAGTTTATGCAAGGTAACTCTGTGCAAGAAGCTCTTATGAAAAAAGCAGAACAGAGAAGAACATGAAGTGTATCATCAAGGCAAGCGGAACCCTTGGCTATGTGATCTACAATTCAAACAGCTGATTCTTTGCAAAATTAACTCCCTTGTTTCCTCCCAAATCCATGGTAGCTGCTGGCATTCCGTAAGAATTTCCCATTACACTTTGTGATACGGTAATGTACCTGGACGCACTGCAGAGGGAATGTCCATCTCTGTGTCTAGGAACTGCAGCTGCTCTCTTGCACCAACATAGACCGATACCAATCATACTTTACTTATGATAATTGGATTCATATGCATTGCTTTGTAATCATTCACCGAAGATGAATATGACAATGAAAGCAGAAATGGGAAATGCATTATTCCATGCAGGAATCTAGTAAAGAACTGAAATGCCATTTCCTAAAGGATATTTAAAGAACCTTTACTGTGAAAGCTGAAGCTCAGCTGAAGCTCCTTCTACCACCGCTTCAAAAACACACATTAGAAAAGGAGTGTTAATTCTATCCCTAGCTTCTTTCTTTCCAATTATTCTTCCCGTCCAGCCCCAGCTCTAAACTGAATGTAGGAATCCAAGGTATGTTGCTGAGGGCCAGCAACGTCCCCCTTGCACTTTGAAATGGAGAATCATCCTCTCGCTGCTCCAGGTCATGGTTAGTCTGACAAAAACAGAAAAGCCTTCTCTGGTCCCAAGAATGCTCCACTTTTCTTCGCCATACAAAACATCAAGAGTTTTTAACTTCTAAATACTAAAAATTTAATTCAAAATTGCAAACAACTTTCATAAAAGATGCCTGGCAGAAAACACCTTAGTAACTCTAACATAAACATGTATTTACTTATTTTAAGGCTAAATACTTGAAAGCTGGCAAGGCCAGGATGCAAGGCAAGCTGCTCTGTTTTACCCGACAGCTCCAGTAAGCCCAGAGAGTTACCTTCTCAGCAACACAGGCTCAAATCTCTTAAATCTGAGGTGGAAAGAAAAGGAATTAGCATGTTCAATTAAGAAAAAGAATCTGCTGTTATCTATGCAGCCAGGAATTTGTGTGTATTTGGACAGCAGACCCGAGTTAATGCTTCTCTAGCCTCTACAGTTTATACAGTTAAATCAGTGGCAAATAAGCTTAAATGAAAAAAGAACAAATATTAATGGATAAAAATCTCAGACCTCCAGCAAGCAGTTTCTTACACTGCTGAATAAAGTACCCTCGCTAACTGCATGTGCTCTTTGCAGACAGGCAGTGACATCTGGCTGATACAGAAGTGGTTCCCAACATCCTCTGAGTCACACGAGTGAAACTGCAGCTTCTGCACAGCCCTGATATCCGGTGTTTGCAACAAGGCTGTGGGAGCAGACTAACAAGGGAGAAGGGCAAACAGCCGAGCAATGAATTCCCCTCTGATAAGTACACACTGGGCTATATGCATCACCTTCCACCCACCTCAGACAGAGACACGAGCCTCTGAGAACTCTAGGCTCTCCATCACTGGAGACTGATCATCTCCAATTTTTGCTTTGTATTTCTGTAAATCTATTTCTCCTCCTCACGAGCAGCTTTACGGACTTCCATTTTATGATCCTTAAGGATGCAGACAGTTAGCCTGACACTGTTTCACGTTCATAAAAATCAGGTCAGGACCTTTGCGCTGCTGGTCCTTGATGGGCATGAGTGCATTTTAGAAAGGGTAGGAGGAGGCAGATATTAAAAGTATACCTTGCCTTGCCAACTTTCAACAAAACAACAGTTGACACATTAATCTCACACTGACTATTCCTTACAGAACTTCTCCGTTCCCTTAGTCTCTTTGGTCAGTAAGAAGCACAAACAGTTTGTCCCCAGAACCACTGGTGGCTCAGTAAGCATTCCAGCTTTCCCTCGCAGCATTCCAAGCAAAGGAATCAGCCACAAAGGGTTTTTTCCTTTTCCTCTGATTAACACACACACACACGTAAGTTTACACACGGCAAGTGCTGCACATATTTTGGTATTGCTTAAGAAACTTTGGGGCTAGGCAAGCAGAGGCTGGAGTGATGGAAATCTTACTGGTTCTATGAAAGACTAACTACAAAAGAGGCCACGAGGCAAGGACATTTCTGAAGTTAACACATTCGTGACAGCAAGGGGAAGCTGCAAAGCAAACTTGAGCTGCCTGCTGTGACAACTCCAGAGGTTGTGTGCTGAGCCCAATGCAAATAACTGCTCTAACTTCCTAACAGCACCACGATGAATAATAAGCACAGAAAGAGGTAGTCTCTCCATTGCTGGTAGCAATAAAGGAGTAGATATTCTGGACCAAAAAAAAGGATCCAATTCTGTGTCTTGCCTAAGGGAGTTGCCAATACCAACTTCCTTAAAGCAGGATGTAAAAAAAGCCCTACAGAGAAGAGCTTTTCTCACAGAGAAAGAGCCAACCTGGTTATCGAGTTTCCTTTGTGCAATGCCCCATCACTTTGAGCCAAAAAGGCCAACAACACCCGCTGCACTCTAAGTGATCCTCCTGGCTCCAGTGCCTCTCTCTGATATGGAAAAATCACCACCAACAGACTTATGCCAGAGCCTCTTAAAGGTCCAGCTCCCACTTCGTAACCTTGGCAAATGTCTGAGCTAGTAGTTTTACAACTGGGGAAAATTAATCCTTCAGCAAGAACAATCAGCAGGTGACCACAGGAGGGGACCGCTGGTGAGACAGGGTCGATCATAGGTGGAAATGCCAGTACTTAAGAAATTCTCTAATGTGAGTTTTAGAAAACAGCCTCTCTCAACTGCAGGTAAGAGACGAGTGGGGTTGAATATGGCTCAGCAAGCTGCCCTCCTATCCACAAGGGCTTACCTGTTCTGAAGGGTGTTTCTCTAGGAACTCTGCTGACTAGTTATAATGGTGCTTTAAATACACACAGTACTGCAAGAGCCTAGCCAAATAAAAGTAGGAATTGCTAGTCACGGGTAGTCTTTCTGGGGCTGGAGTCATCCTTTGTGAAGGACTGTGGGCAGACTGCTCAGCATTGCTACCAACACAAAGCACTTGTGGACTGTCCCCTCTGATGCAACTGGCAGCTCCCAGGAGCCAGTGAGGGTCCTCAGAAGGCTGGTAGTGCCCTGGGACTCATCTAAGCCAAGTCTGCAGCAGCCTTGAAGAACGCGTGTGGCACAATCTTTCTCGCTTGGTTATACACAGATGAAGCACAATTGCATTTTCCCTCTTTCCACAGAAAAGCAGCGCTGAAGGTGACACTTAGGCTCTGCTTTTCTCTCATCTCTGTTTTCCAGTCTAGTTTTTTCAGAGACAGCAGCCAGATCTAACATACTTAAGAGGAAGGCTAGCCTCTTCTGAATCCTATCCAACCTGAAATACTGGCTTTGTTGGCCAGAGGCCCAGGTGAGGCTGTAACTGTGACACTACATGCAGTACCTTTGCTTAACCTTTTCCCTCCCACATTGCCAGAATGCATTTCAGATATTTTGACATCTTAGCAACAAAGACAATTTCGTATACAGCTTTTTATTTCTCTTTCCAATTGAGCATGCCTAATGCACTGCTCTGCAGCAACTGCAATCAGTACAGTCCCTTCCAAACTCTGAGTCAGATGCTAGGCTGTGTCTTGCAAGCATTCAGTCTCCCCAGCGTCCCTAGGGCCAGAGGCTGCTGCGCCAAGTGCCTCCAGCCTATCTTGGGGAGGGGCTCAGCAGCACCCTCACCTTTGGCCAACTGCTCGCTCTGTTCCACCCCTCCTGACTCAACCTCAAGGAACAGCCAAGTGAGTAATGTCCTTTTCTCTCTCACTGTTTGGTCCAAATAAGAGTCTGTAGGCTTACACACACACAGAATCAGATTCTTTGCACAGACTTACTTTCAGACAGCGAATCCTGCAACTTCATGGTAACTTGAAATGTTTATAAACATTTCTCTAGCCATGCCACAGCTAGGTGACAAAAAAAAAAAAAAGTTAAACTAAGTGTTCAAACAAATTCCTGGGACATATTATCAGCAGCTGGGTCTGACAGTTGTGAAACTCACTGTCCTTAAACACAGCAGCCGTTCAGGAGTTTCTGTCCTTAGCTCCTTATTGGGGAAGACCATTTCTTCTGAAATTGTAAGAGGGCTTTACCATAAAAAAAAAACCAACCTTACACTAAAACATGCGATTCCTCAGTCTAGCATTTTTAGAAGGGACCTTTTCAAAAGTTAATCACTGTGTTGGTTTTAAGTATTGTGAAAGCAAACAATGCACATATATTCTGGGCAGGGTCATCTGGAAAAATGAAATTCAAGCAAGCTGGACAAAGGCACTCCTAAAGCTTTCTGTTTTCCTGTGCTTAGTACAAATTGGATCGTATGACAATTTAGGGTGAGAGAGACCTCAGGAGGTGTCTAGTCCAACCTCCTTCTTCAGGCAGGATCATCAGCCATTAGGTCAGACCAGGTTGCTCAGGGCTTGATTCAGTCTCGTCTTGAAACCCCCCAGGGACAGAGACCGCACAACCCCCCTGAGCAACCTGTTCCAATGCTGGACTGCTTCACTGTGAGGAAGTTCCCCCTTACACCCAGCTGGAGATGACAAAATGGTCTTTTCAACCACAGAAATTTTTCTTCTGACAGTTTCCTCCTTTAGTTTCCTAACTTTCACAGCGGCATACTCATCGTCTCAACCCCCTGCTCTCACCTGACTCCTACTTGCCTCCTCATTCCTTTTGCTCACCCTTGACTTCTCACCTTCACCACACCATCCCCTACACTTAAAACAGCTTGCTGCTTTTTGCTTATAAACCTTCCTGGGATTTCTTGCTCTCGTTCTCTCCTCAGTTTACTCCTTAAATCTTCTCAATTCTAAGGATGCCTGCAGGTCCCTGCACAGAAAGATCCCATGTCACCTTTTCTGCTTTAATTCCTCGGTGCAAGATGAAGGATGCCCAGGACTTTTCCACTCTGCAGGTAACTGCATCCACAAGCAGCGCTGGAGTCTCTCCTTCCTTTCCTCCGCAGCATTCCTCAGGGTGTCACAAAAAATCTCTCATAAGCAGACACCGTGAACAGCAACTACCTTGTTTTCAGCTCCTGCCCTGGAGACTACCAGACAGAGCAGTGCAGATGAAGCCACAACTTCTACTGTGAGGCAATACTATCACGACTCCCGTGGCATGTGCTAATTTCTACAGAACTTCAGGCAGATGAGAGATGTAGTCCAGCTACACAAGCCACCCCTGAAGGAATTCCAGGTGAATTCATAGTAACATGTGGAAAATGCTGACAGACTGCTTCCCCACCCCCACCCAAGGGGAAAAGGATTTCAACTTTACAACAACAACAAAAAAGATTACTGACTGGGATATCCCAGGTACCTTATATCTGACTTCAGCAGTCAAGTCTTACTTTGGGTGACTCAGGGTTAGTCAGCTATCAGGACAAATTATCAAGCCAACCCTTTCACTTTGACACCAAGAAATAATGACTCTCGTGACATTTCTTCCTGTTCACTTGCTTGCCAAATAACATTGTTGATACCTTCTTTACAAAATAAACACCAGCTACCAGAACCTGATATACAAGCAAGCTGCTCCAGCTTCTCTCAAGTACGGATACCAATGGTACAGTTTAAGTAATTTCCCAGAAACTGTAAAGTCAAGTGATTAAATACACTTATCATAACTTTTATGGCACAGAATATTCTTAGGCACCTCCATTTTAAAAGAAGCAAAGCGGCCTCTGAAAATGCCATATAGCAAAAATACCCTGGAGAATCACAAGTACCCTGGAGCTTTGGGGTGAGTTACAAAGCCCTGCTACCTAGTCTGGCCCAGCCACCTGCTGCTGAAGTGAATTACAGACCAATCAGCCTTAGGGATACAGATGGAGACTCTGGCTATTCATGCAATCTTGACGAGGAAAAGGGAAAGCTTAAAATAATCTCTCTTATCTAGGTTGAGTCTAATTTATCCTACTATCCATGGCAATTTCAAAGCATGTATTGAAGGGCACTAGGAAGCGTGTCAGGTATCATGCAGCAATTCCTCAGCAAGCAAACAGGTAGGGAAGGCACTATCCCTGGGACATTTGCCAATATCCTTCTCCTTGAGCACCCTACAGTGGGATTTCCTACTCAAGAACCATTTTATCCCCACCTGGCAATGTGTTCTAATGATCTACTGTAAATTTTCTTTTACACCAAACATGATTTGTTTTACATAATACATAACACCTTACTCAACTCCATCCCTGTGTACTGCCTCCAACAGAACTCACTAGCAAACATGGAAGTAAAACACATCAGAAATGGGGCAGAGGAACCTTCATCTTCTGTCCACCATCCGTTAGGGATTCAGCAGTCAGCTCTAGTGACATGTCACAGATGATAGGCTGATGGTTGGCTACCCGCTCCAGGCCCTCCTCCTCCTTCCTTGGACGTGGAGACACAGGGCATGCTGGACTGGCCCTTCAGAGCCACCATGAGCTCACCCTGCCCTGAAGAGGCACCTTTGCTGGTGACTGTACTGGAACACAGGCTGCTTAAAGCCACCAGCTCCATACACCGTGTGTTTGTTTTAAAATAACCCGTAACCAACTCATGCTATAGACTGATTGAAGAACCTCCAAGCCTTAAAATGTAAAGCATATCCTCCAACAATTCCCAGAAAAATGCCCGGAAAGCAAACTAAAAAGCCTGAACACAGCTGCTGTGCTGACTGCTGAAATCTGCTAGCTGTGTTCCCGCTTAGCACTCAATTAGCCGTGCTGCCCCCGCCCCAGCAGATGGAAGAGCATCCTAACCTACTATACTTCAAACTAATTAGCTGGCTGCTCCTACTAACACAAGCATACACTTTTATTCCTCAGCAATCTCTTTTTACACTGAAAATACTTGAAGGAGCGGAATAAAAAAAGTAAATAAATTAATCTTCCTTCCCTCCAACCAGTAACACAGTAATCACATACAAGCAATGGCTATTGCCATTTCAGAGAAATTTCTGTAAAAGTAAAACCATGTAAGTACATCAAAACTATATAAGTACCTCAACTCGATAGGAACTGTGGTAACATTTCAAAGTCATTACCCGTACATTGCAGAGAAAGTAACTGCTATGGCCTCTACTTGCTTTAGAAAGCAGAGGAACTTCAGTGCAGATAACACAAGCTAATGCATCCAGGGAAAATCAACATAAGCCAGGCCTACGCAACTCTGAACCCAGAACTGGCAGTTACAGCTTAGAAAAGAGACCACCAAGTCATGCACGACAGCCTTCCACAATCAGCAGCTCAAACTGGGGCAGCTGCCAAAACCAGACAATAAAAAGTAGAAGGATACGGCCAATCAGACAGGACATCTGTCCCACGCATGGCTCCGGTCTCTGCACCAAGGGTGATGCAGAGAGGAAGGTAACTACAACGATGAAAGGATCAGGGGCTCATGAGGAGAGGCCGATGGGGCTGGGATTTCCATCTGGAGGGGAGAAGGGTGTGGGAGACTGGAAGGATTATGATCCAGGTTAACAGAACGCATAAAGGCAGTAAAAAAGCTGAACGTGGAGCGCTCACCACACGTAGTTATTTGCCAGTCCCTGTAATTTTAGAAGCAGGGGCTCCTGTGGAAACTAGCAGCAAATTAGGTTAGAGCAGATAAAAGAAAACACTTCTTTACACTGTGAGCAGGGAACTCCCAGAGCCTGCTCCCACCAGTGGCTGTGGAGGCAGCCAGGCTCAGCTGCTTCAAAATGGGACCAGATAAAACTGATCTGTAAGCAGAAAATACAGGACCAGGCAGGGATGTCACCCGGCTACAACAGATGTGGCTTCTGGAGGAGTGCGGGAGGACTGGACCACAAAACTGTCTAGGCTTGCAAGCTTTCCCCAAAGTAGCCTATTTCCTATTGCTCCCACAGGAGTCCGACTACTGGCCTAGATGGATTGTTGGTCTGACCCATTAGGGCATTTCTCATGTTATTTTTATTCCCACACAGAAATCTCTCGGCTTTAGTTGGATCCACAGCCAAACAGAAGATTCAAATTCAGAACTTCAGTTTGTGCACTGTCTCGATATTCACGCACACACACAAAATCCTGAACGGATGTTACTTTCATTACACATACTTCTGGATTATCTTTCTTTTCCATTGAAATACGGGCTGTCTTTTGGGAGCCAGCCAGCTGACTTCAGGAGTCAATGCTGCTGAACTGCTGTCAGCTGCTGCACTGGAATACAATACCATCTGACAGAAAAGGAAAACAATTCTTAACGTGTTTACCACGAACATGCCAGAGGTTATCACCAGTGTTTGTTGTGTGTGGAAGACAAGCAAATAAGCAGACAAATGCTCTCATATACAGTGAGCAGCTTAGGAAAGCACAAAACAACACATTTGCAGAGTACTGGGCAGCCACCCCTCTGCATGTGTGCATTTCTATATGTAAAGCTTATTTTCGAAGTTATAAAAAGAAGATTTAAGAGAAATCATTAACCCATCACCAGAAAACCCACCCTCTGTGTAAGCCCAAAGTTCTCCATCCATATACAGACATCATCTTTCCCTACTAGAGTGAGGGGATACTAAAGTAACTTGGAGGTAAGGCCTGTATTACTAGAAATCATTTCACAGCAGAAACTTCATGAAGGCTTTACTTTGAAACTACTGCTTCCAGCAAGACCAGAAAACTTGGGAGATCACACCAGAATTAGAAAGCGCCTGCGTGCCAAGTCTGAGATTGAGCCACATCCTTCCCCAAAAGACTATTTTGATAGCAGACTTGGTTCAGCTTATTTACAGGTTTGCAGGTCATTTTTTAACTTGTCAAAACATATGCCAGGCATGTGTGCAGCAGCCAGATAACTTATCATTTAAGTAATTTCTGAAAACAACATGCAGAAACAAACATTTAATACAGATTATTATCACTTATACTTTGATTTTGGCTTCATACTACTATCTTTGCATCACTGTATTTAATTATGTTCCACATTTCCTTCATGATTCATCGTTGCATAACAAGCTAGATAGCCACTTTATGGGTGTGTTGCAGGTTTGCACAATTAACTGAGTCTATTGGACTGGAAATGACGATTTGTATTAACTGAAAAGATCATGTGGCTGCACAGTTTGTGGGTGTTGGTTTATTAGAATGGAAAGTGCCAATTAGAGAAGGAGAAAACAAAGACAAACTCATTATGTTTTAAAAAGAAGTACCTATGACTTCCTGGAAATGTTAAAGTTTATCTGGGATAGGATTCCCAGTTGCTAAATTACAAAGAAAATTATTCTTCCTGTGTTCACGAGCGTGTAGGAACAGTGAAGGAGGAAGTGCAGGCGATGGAGGGAGAACAAAACACGTAGCAATCCAGGAACAGGATGAGAGAGGAGTCTCCACGCCAAGGCCATCTCCACTGCTGCTGCCACCCCCCAGCCCCTGCACAGCAAAGTCTGCACCTGCTGCAGGCCAGGCCATCAGTCACACAAGCTGCAGCAGGCTGTATGGACTCATCCGGGACCGGCTGCTCTGCCCTGAGTGCATAAAGACACTCAGCAGATCCCGGGAGGAAGAGAAGATGTTTCCACAAAGAAATGCTAGCTCCCAAACCTGCAGTGCCCCTGTGGAGGAAGGAAGAGAGCACGGTCTCAAGACGACAGCAACTTCTGGACTCGTGGATGCTGGGTTTTGGCTCTGCTGCAGGCCATGCAGGGGCAGCCTCACCACCCAGACCTCACCCCGCTGCTCTCCCTGCAGAGCTACTTCCAGCCATGCAACAGGAGTACTTTTTTCCTCCCCATATTTTAAGCTCAACAGCAAATTCAGTTTGATCATACTTTACCCTTCACATCTACTTTCAGCAGCTCCATCTCATTACCACAAATCTACACTAAAAATGTAAAACTGAAACGCCTCCGATCTGACTAAAGGTTATTTATTTGACTATGCTACTCACACCATTTCAATTACCAGTTAGAAGGTGATGCTTATGACAGAACAAACACCATATAACTTAAGTAGTTAAAATCAAAGATGTGCTAAAAACTCAAGCTATTTAGTTGCTCAAAAACCTTCCACCATCATTTGGATTGACCCCTCAAATCAAGTGTGAAATATTTCCCATGAAATTTCTGCAATGCACTTAAAAACAAGAAATTGCATAAATGAATTATCCCTTGTAAATTTCTTAAATTTGAACTCAGAAGGGAATTCAATTCAGAGTTTGAAAAAGTGCTTGATATATTTCAATGTGGTATATTAAAGGAGGACAAAGGGGATTTTTTTACTTTTCTTTTTGGGGGGGGGGGCAGGGGAAACACACAGAATCAGGTTATTCCCTTAATTTGTATTTTTATAATTCTATCCACGTTTATGTGAGGTGTGAAGATACTGAACGGCAGACCAAGACCCTCAAAAGGTCATGTTTCAGCCTCCTAAAAGCAGATTATTACTTCCTACAGCATTAATAAATTCTGGTTCACCTTGGAATCCTTTTTTTTCCCCCCAGACTTCACAGTAGAGCCAATACACATAAAATATCAAGTGCACATCATGTAAAAATGCTCTCATAAGAATGTAAGTAATCAAGTAGCTTATTTTAATGCAATTATGTGCAAAGGTATCTGTCTGTCAGGATTTCGACTAACTGCCAGTCAATACACCACCAGCTTTGCTTTTCCTGCCAACTTGCATTGGTGACAGCTGGAAATTCCAACAACTGCCACAAGGTTCAGAAGTACGAACCAAGCATGGGAGTTTACTCTGCAGTATTTCTTAGTGCCTTGAAACGAGAACTGTGTGGGTGCTGGGTGCAAGTGCAAGAGGAATCTCATTTTCTGTCCAAATGCATCAGGCTGGTGAATGAAGTTAGCAAATCAAACACTAAGAAAAAAAGGGGGAGATAGGTTGGGAGATTAAAAAGAGATTGTGAAATGTTGTACAAAAAGTTTGTTGAGAATTACTGTGATCACACCAGCTTTTTCCCCTTCTTCTTATCTGCTTGCAACCAATGCTGCTATGCGCAAGCACAGTTAAGACCTGTCTTGTACACACACATGCATATATATGTACACATTCATATGACATACACATTTAAAAGTGAAAAGCTATTCTCATGCCTCAATTTTTGAGATGCCCAATTTGAAATGTTTGATCATGTTGAAATGTTGAGGCAACCTGATCTTACAGGCATGACCTTAGTTTTTTCTCTAAAGCTCACAAAGGTTATTTAGATCACATATATATAACCTTAACTAGAGACAGGGGACTAGAGACACCAACATTTAAAAATACTTCTAAATAAGTATTTTAAATATCAGCTATTTAATTCCATGTGTAGACACAAGTAAGAGCTGAAATTCAGAGATGTTGATTAATCTTTTTTCCAGCAAAATCATTAGGTCCTGTAGCGCTCGGCTTCTCAGAAAATTAGTGTTTTATTAGTAGGCACAAAGATGCACTCGGTAAGTAAGCATTAGGCTCTGGAATTAAAGGTATCATTCATAAATAGACATTAAAACACATGTCAGATTTTGACATGATAAAAAAAAGGAAGCAAGTTCAGCAGCACAGTCTTACTTTGTTGGGGATGTTTGTAGCAAGAGATCAGTAGTGCAAATACAAGCACACATATCAAAATATAAATGCTCGGCAGACTGTTGTGTCCCCTTCCACATGCCCTATATAGGCAGAATCTCAAATATGAATAAAATTAACTTTACACTATTTGGGAATCAAGTTACCGAACTATTAATTTCTACAATGATACACTTAGAACTGTTTCCAAATACTGTTTCTATATATATAGCTTTTCAAATGAAATTACTGGTTCAGAATGAGAACCAGCTGAGCTTTACCCCCCCTGTCCTTCCTGCTCAATCTGCTCTTACCTCCCTGGCTCACTGAAGCCACACACTATTCCACCTTCAGGTCTTGTAAAATCTGTGAAATCTCCTTCCCCTGCTTTCAGAGGTCTCTCAAATACCCACCTGATACACAAAGCATCCCAAGCTTCCCTGGGTTATGTTTTTAATGGCATGCTATACTTCTAGGCTGTCAGTTTTGCTTACTATTTATTTTGTAGAGATCATAAGCCGCACCTATTGATGATACTCTATAAATAAACAATTTCATCAAAAGAACAGACTATGGCATTGTTTTTAGTAGGTAAAAAGGATAGAACAAGCCACAGGAAAAGGTACAAAGAAAGCAAAGAGCTGACTGCTACCATTCTTTCCAATCTCGGTGAAACCTACTGCCCAATTATGACTGTAAAAGACTGACGACTTCTAGGCTTGCCATTACAAAATACCCAACAGCTACAGGTGCTGACAATATTTAGTTATTTTTCAAGAGTTCCTGTTCAGTCTTGACAAACAAGGGTCTGGCCACAGCAATCCACGCATCTCGCGCTGGGCAACACTACATGGTGTGCCTGGAGATCGACTCCGTGGACGCAGGGCCTCAGCAGCATGTGCTGCAGCACACCAGATCACCCAGGACTGGCTCTTTCCACAGACAGCCTACCTGATCTAATTTATGTCCCCTACCTTGGTGTCTTTGGTAGACATAATTAATAAACTTTACCTTGTGCAAGGACCAGTTCAGAGGCCTCTGCATCAGATACGCTCCTTGCAGTGGGCAAACCAGTTGAGACCTCTTGGAGCAAAGAGACAGAAATCCTTCCCTGGCAGGGATAAGAAACACTACACACACATGGAGTGTTTTGCAGTTTTCAGATGCAAGCTCACTTTGGCTGTTTATCAAAGCCAACATACGAGGTAGGGTATAACAGCTCAAGCTGATCACTATGCCACTATTCATATAGCTTCTAGTTGTTTTGAAGAACAGCCACCGCAGACACCTCTACCTGCAAAACACTACATGAATGCATCCTATCATTCTCGGGCCGTTTAGCTTTGCCACAAAGATGACATCATCTATGTAGTGAGATGACTGTGGCAGAAAAAGCACACTGAAAAAGAAATAGTGTAATAGACAAAGGTAACAGAATACAACATGCTCTTGGGAAGCATGAAAAGGAACTTCAGTGGTGCTGCAGACCCTAACACTGCACGTGGGTAGATTCCTGGAACTTCCCCCAAACTGTCATCATGCATAACACTACACTTGTGTGAAACACTGTGCCTAAAGGGCATAAAAACACATCTGAGACAGTCAGCTGACAGCAAGCCCTCCAGCTCTGTAAGGAAGGAGATGGGATGCAACAGGGCAGTTAGACTGGGATTTGAGTCAGCTCCTCTGTTTCTGCTGATCCACCCAGCATCCTGCAGTGGGACATCTCTCAACGCTGCCCTAAAAGCATCCGATCTAACAGGGATTAAGTGAGCTCCGGGTATTTCACCAGACTAGAGCTCGGCTTCCTGATGACCAGTTTACATGCCTGAGAGCAAGAATGATCTCAGCTTGGGAGGACTGTATAACAATGTCCCTACAGCAGCAAGATGGATGCAACATTTCTGCAAGGCATTCAAATATTACAGAATGGTTGGTAACAAACAGATGTGGCTGTGGCCATTTCTGGGAAACACAAGCATGAACAACCAGCTATTTTTAATGTATCGAGTTCCATTCCAGTCTAAGCTGCTACAGAATCTGTGTCAATCTTTGTGTCTGTTTTTGATCTCTTCCCTTGCTCAGCTTATGCTTATGTACTGAAAAAGTCTGAGCACATGATTACCCTATCCAGGCAACATGCCTTTGAAATGGCTTTTTAATCTAGACTCTCCACTCCCTGACAGACTGACTTTTGCAGTATGTCTGTATTTGCTGTCTAGACACTTGAATATGCTAACCTCTAATTTAGCCCTCCTTTACTGACCCATGAGTTTCCTCCCTTCTGTGGGCCTTCTGGCTAAACTGGAAATGCAGCACGCTCATTCTGCCCTAATACCTGCCTGGTGTAACTGCATTCATACAAATCTGACCAGTGAAGTAAGCACATGTTCCTCATTCACAGCAACGATGAATCCTTACACTGAAAAAGTTTTGTAGCGCTCTCCTAATCCTGTTCCCTTCTTTGCGGTCTCCAAACTCAAAGAACAGTGCAGTCCTTTCCTGGAAGGATTCAGGACGCATCTGCAGAGACAGGGATCTGAGCTGAATCTTGTAAGCAGAATTAAATCATTGTGTACCCAGTTATGTAGGCAGAAAATGATGGAAGAGTCCAATTGAAATGTGAAAGGGAGAGCAAAATACAGATGTATCCTAACAGCAGCCATACTGCCCCAAATCCCAAGGTCTACCTAACCCAGTATTGCCCTAGCATGGGGAAAAAAGGAAACGAGATGTTTAGGGCAGCAGGCAACATCCTCTCCCCATTCCCAGCAGTCTGATACAAGGCACTTTCTCTACAGCCTTAATGGATCAAGCCCATCAGGCTCTCTGTGCCTAGTTTTTGAAGCCATGTAAAACTTCTGGCATTTGCAGCATTCAGAGAGAGATGTAATCAAGGCACACAGATGAGGGCTCACAAAAGCCATGCTGTACTTCCACTTTAGATAGTATGTTTGCATCACAAACCACTTCCATATGCCTGAAGCATAAAAGATTTGCTATCTGTGTCAGTGTCTACAGATGACTTAAGAGGCAATTTAGCATTATCCGATTGCTTTAAAGTCTTGTATAGGGTGAATTCGCACAAAGCCCAAGTAATGGCCCCTGTACGAGGCTGAATTTCAGCATCAGGTCTGCACAGTAGTATATCGTTACCCTTGCAATGTCAGTCTGCACTGCTAATCTATGGATACACCTTACACTCAAACTCATTGTCTCTGCACCTCCCTTGCACACCTACACATCTTTCTCTATTCCACAGTAAGTACCACAGTACACAGTACAACATCCCCCATACAGTAAGAATAGAAGAAGTATAAAGTGTAACTGCTTGTAATTTGGGCAATATGATTTCTCCACTCATGTACCAGCATGAGTTTACCACCGCTGCACCACATTCTCTGACTTGCTATCAGTTCAGAGAAACTATAGCAATTCCAATGCGTCCCGTATGTATTGTTTTTTCCCCTCAAATTAAGAGATGCTCAAGTTGATTTCCCTCACTTCAGGGCAATAGATTTTCAAAACTTAGGTAACTAAGGATTTTATTATGTGTGTACTTTGTTTACTTTGTCATAATGTATGCATCACTAGAGTAAGAGAGTACCACGCAGACTCCTTAACCTCAATATTCATATGTAGATCCACTCTGTCAGACTACCACAAAACAGAACAGAAGATAGGGACCTGAATGAGACCTATGAACTGAAACTACGGAATGATGGCACACAGTTTAACTTCTACTGTGCACATCTTGATTCTGCTTGAGGTAAAGGCTATGAATTTTAAGAAAGAGATGAGGGACATGACAACTCATTCGTTTTGGAAGTCAGTATCCAAGCCAAGGGCAATGTGTTGAATTTTAATCTATCAAGTAATGATAGAATTCAGGACTTCTCATGATGGAGAGATTTATTCATAGACCACCTTCTGCATTGCTTTTTGCTAGGTTTGCTCTTCCCAAGCAATCCCTTACTAAAGGGTTCATAAAGGCTACATCTGAAATAACTAAAGTGACAGATGGTCTCGGCTCTGCAGAAGCACCTCTGGACATGCTGTAGAAGTGTATCTACACCACCCTCATTCACATAACTGGTCATGCAAAAACTAGCACCACAGCATCCAACTTACACTTTGGTTACCTCTCTTCAGAAAAGCTTTTTCCTCTCTGATGACTTACCAATTACCTTTTCTAGTCATTAACAAGGCAGAAAAGAAGAGCGTCTAAGCTACTCATTCCCTTTCAGGTAACCAGACTGGAGGCACGCTTACCAGAAAATATGGAAAAAAATCCCCAAGCTTCCTGCTCAAGAGCAGCTGCCACGAATAAGTAGGATTAAGCAATAATACAGCAGCAGCTACCATAAAACAAAGTTATTGTTTATAGAAGTTGGGTCACAAAAAAAAATCACGACAATCTACAGAATGACAAGAGCTATATCTGACATTCTGTATTAAAAATACATATCTATTACTTCCCATGTTAGTCTTTCAGTATGAAATTTTACTTTCATCGTTTCCTAGCTTCCTAAGGAGATTTTGCCTTTCGCTTCTCCAGCTGCTGCTTACATTTATGCCTTTCTCCTCTCAAAACAAACAGAAATAGCAACCGAAAATTTTAAGTGTTGAAAATGGGAAACATCAAGGGAACCGAGATCATTGGAAAGGCATACGCTGCAAAGCAAGCTAAAAATAGGACAGCTCCAATCAAAGGACATCCAGTATCACAGGGATTCCCTCTGCAAAGGGAATCCTTGAATGAAAGGGAGTATCATGAATGAAAGTCCATGATATTATTTTTTCACAGAATTCAGACATTTCATTTATTAAATACAGACAAGTCTGCTATCCATCTCCAAAACAGGGTACAAAAGAGGTTTAAAGCATGTTGTAATACTACCTGAGCTGTTTTTTTTTAGCAGACTTGTTATTAACTAGTATTAACCAAGCAGGATGTCCAAGATTACTTAGGAGTTAGTCTTTAGGGCAATTAGCAAATTGCAAAGAGTGGTTTACACATGCCTACAGAACCATGAGGTGGTTTAAGAGTCCTGAAATAACTTCATATTGCAAAGAAGGGAGAGAAACAAGAATGTAACTGTTGGTACAGAATTCAATTTCCTCTGTGCACAAGTCAGCACAGAAACTATTACAAGTGACACCATTACTAAACATTTTTATTCAGTAGAACAATCAGAAATTCAAGGCAGTGGGGTTTTAGTGAGCAAAGGCCATAGGTAAAGCTATTTAACAGTAAGAGACAAAAATTCCATACCATTACATGCACATGAACTAACTCCTAAATTACCTAACAGAGTAAAACCAGGCCTGCTGATGGAAGTACGGAGGCCATAGGGTAACATCCACAGGGAAAGCCAGAATGACCTTTTCCTGAACCAAAGATTCTCAGGCACAAACAAGTTAAAAAGCCAAACAACTATTATTCCTCATGTTCCACCACAGAGGCACTGCAGGAGTTTGTCCTGCTGAAGTCATGTCGACACTCTGAAACACATTTTTTAAAAAAGTTTGTCCTTTGTATCCGTTCATAATAACATTTAGGGCTATTTGCACCATCAGTGAGCATGTACACCAACATACCAGAATTTAAAAAAAAAAAAAAAGATGACTTTCGCCTCAACACATATATGCAACCAGGGCAATTTAAACTTAAGATAACTCATGTTGCATGTGCAGTTCATCCACAGAAACAATTAGTCGTGGTCTTCAAGTCCAGAGCAACAGAAGTATAACAAAGCATTTGGAAGAAGTCTCTGAGCACGTACAGTTCAGCACAAGCCATCATCACTAGTTGCTACCCCCTCTTGAGCATGTGTCCAGAACACAACATGGTGCAGTCTCACCGTTAACACAGTGTGCCCTAATTCATCAAAACCACAAAACCTCACTTGTCTGCTCTCCTCCTGTCTTTTGGCGGCTTCCACCCTCCCTTATGTTCTTTTCACTTTCTCTCATCTGCATAACATGTCCAGCCAACTTTAGAGGACCTCTTCATCATTTCTCACATCCAAGGACAAAAAAACCCACCAAAAATCTCTCCTAGTTTATATTCCTTCCCTTTCTTCTCACATCACCTTCATTTGGTCAGCAATACAGCAGTTTTTATAATACAAATATGCAGTAGGAGAGCTTAATGTCCCTAAGAACAAGGGTAGATGGGGGACTTTCACCAGAGGTCAACAGAATCCCCAAAAGAGAAAGCAGAAGTCAACTGCAGACATGCACCACATCATGCAATGAAATCAAGCGTTCTTCCTTCTTAGCATTATTAATAACTATTCCAGCTTAAAGAGTATAGCAGACACATTTTGTTAATCCTATTGTTAGCAACTCTCAGTGCTGGGAGTTTGAGTCCCTTATTGACATTTGTCCAGCGAAGAAATGATTGCACTGTACAGCAAAACCGATCAAAAACCAGATTCATATTGTTTATGCTGTAATAAACAGTATTGCCTGCAAACGCTCACAAAACAGTCTTTACACAGCAGCTTTCACTGAGAATCCTACTGCTCTAACCACTGCGTTTTACCATCACAAATGCTAAGTCTAGACACAAAATACACTGTCAAATCTGTGATAAACCACATATCATTACTCAAGATGCCCAATAAATCATTACACATGAAGATGGATTTATTTCAACGCGAAGTTCATGAAAACGGACGTTCACAGCAGCAATTCCTGCAACGGTGAAAGCGTTGGTGTTTTTTTCTTTCTGGCGACACTGAAGCACAAGTGTTCCCCGTGACTGCAAAATACTCGGACACCAAACGCGCGGGGCAAGGACTAGCTCCACCTCACTGCTCGGGCGAAGCCATTGTTACCACAGAAAAAGGCGCAGCACGCATCCATAGGGAGAAGAGCGCGGAAGCAACGCCGCCACATTCCTCACCAGCCGAAATGGACGGGCAGCGCGGGATCCCGGCGCCACCGGTAGCGCCCGCGCAGGCAGCTGGCTCGGGGCGGGAGAGCGAGCGCTCCCTAGTGGCGGCGGGCCGGCTCCATCGGCCTCGCGCGGGTGGCGGGGGAAGTGTCCCCGCGGAACGGCTCCCGAGCCGAGGGAAGGGGCTTCCCGCCTCCCGCCCCCAGCCCGGCCGGTGCGGCGAGGCGCGCAGGTCTCCCCGCAGAGCGGGAGAACCGCGGGCGGGCGCTGCGCGGCAGCTGAGCGGGGTGACCGGCCCTGGCAGTGTTAGGAACGGGACCCGGACGGGCCGGGGCGCAGCGGAACGAGTAACCGCCGCCATCCCCTGGGAAACGGGGACCCGGTGACACACGGAAGGACACTGAAGCGGGGGAGCGGCGAGCAGTTTCCCTGAAGGATTAGTGTACCGGCCAGGGAAAGCCAAGCAGATGGCCGGGGCGGGAAAGGGCGCCGAGCGCGGGTGAACCGGGCGTCTTCTCGGGGAAACCAGCCGCCGCGGGGAAAGCTCGGCGCCAGCAGGGCTTCACCAGCGCTGCCTCACAGCCTCTGCTGGGCAGGCGCTGCCGCTCCCCGCACCGCTGGCGGGAGCGCGGCGCTTTGAGGGGACCGAGCGCGAGCTCCCGCGGTGTCGCGCCGCCTCCGCGCTGGCCGCGGTCCCCAGCCGGTCCTCACCCGCGCCGCCGGGCCAAGCCACGGGCGGCAGCTCCCCAGCCGGCCCCGCGCCCTGGTGACCCGCGCCCGAAGCTCGCTCGGCGAACGCGCCTCTCGCTCAGCCCGGAGGCGGCCGGCCCCGCAGGCCGAGGCGGAGGGGGGGGAAGCCGAGGTGGGGGCGGTGCCGTGCCGGCAGCGCTGGCCGGAGGGCGCCCCGGCGGCCGTTCCCGCAGACGGGCCCGGAGCAGCGGACAGCGCTGCCGGCGCCCAGGGCCCCGCCGCAGCCCCCGCTCCCCGCCCGCGCCCAGCGAGGCCCACACCCTCCCGGCAGCACCCGCCCGCCTAGATACCGCCGCAACACCTTTACAGGCCCACGCGCGGCCGTCGCCCCTTTAAGACTTTTTCCGACGAGGGCGCAACGCGCGGAGGGGCGCGGCTCCCTGGCGGCTCCGCCCCCCGGTATAAGAACGGCCGACCGCGCGCGGCGCGGCAGTAACCGGGCGCTGTCGCGGCTCGGCGCATGCGTGTCGCGCCGGCGGCCGCAGGGGGACATGCGGAGCTGCGCGACGCTTTCGGGGTAAGTGATGGCCCCCACGGCGGCACCTCCCGCCGCCCCGCCCGTTGCCATGGCGGCGGGGCGCCCCTCGGTGCCGCGGCGCCCCTCGGTGCCGCGGCCTGCCGAGGCCCTCCCGCCCGCCGCGCACCTGAGCCGCCCGGCAGGGCTCGGCCGCGGCCCGGGGCCGCCCCGTACCTGTCGCGCCGGGCCCCGCCGCCGAGGAGAGGAGCGGGGGCCGGAGCCGGCGGCCGCCGGCGGCACCTGCGGGTCGCCCGGATCGCGGCGCCGGGGCTGGCCCTGGCACGGAGCCGCGGTCCCGGCGCGGCCCACGCCAGCGGGCGCCGGGGGAGGCGGCGGGCCGCGGCTCGGGAGGCGCGCCGGGGAGGAGCGGGAGCGCATTTTTTGCCCTTGGGCCGGCAGAGGGGGCGCCGGGGGCCCAGCCCCGCCGCTGCGCCGCTTACCTGCGGGGTCTGGCGGGGAGGCGTCTCAGGCGCGATACCCGCGCTGCTCGCCGCAGTGGGGAGCGCGCCTTCGCGGGGATCGGAAGCGCTCACGCGGCAGAAGTCCCTCTGGGTGGGACCCGCCCGGGGTCAGCGGTGCCCGTGGCCACATTCTTGGAAATCAACGTGGCGTGCCATGCGTTTTCTTCCCGGCCCGAAACTGTCAGTGCTTCCTCTCACTCGCCTCCGAGCTGCTCCCCTCGCTCCTGTGAGTAAATAGAGACCGTACTGTGGGCTCAGGCTCTGTGCTTCGTGCTCTAATTTAGGATGGTTTAATTTAGAATAGACATTTCTTCCTGACTTAATACCCCAGTACATGCTTAGCCTCGACTTTCGAAAATAGCCAGTCTGTGGCGTTTAAATCTGGAGACACCACCGTACTCTTCAAGTATTTACAGGGCATCCCTCGAGCACGTATGCCTGCTGTGGACATGCATGATGTTGGTCACGCAAAGCAAGCAGTCCAGAGGGACTCAGACTTCAGTGGTCTCCTGTCACTAGCACGCAGATTAAGGACCCCATGCAGTATTGCTGAAGCAATAAGCAAAAAACTTGTTACGTTTCACCTAAAGATAACAGTACTTAATTATATATTGATAAACTGGATGGGAAAGGCTCTGGGGGCAAGGTCTCTTTGGTCAGTTTGGGGATACTTGAATCTTTGTCGTACTGGAATGACAGGTGAACTATGCCTCTGCATCACAAACACATTTGTGAATTGCATTTATAAGCTAGTAAAACTTTAAAAGAAGAAACCAAACTGCTCAATTCATCCATGTTGCTTTATGCACAAACCTAGTTTTCTTTCCTTAGCAATGTACCTATATGGAACAGTGTTTTTTTTTTTTTTTAAATAGAAACCTATCTTTTGAGGGGGTGTATGTTCTTGGTGAAGCCCTTTGTCTGCCATCCTCTGCAATACAGGAATTATTTCAGAGGAAAACAGTTCCACTTCTCTGTAGTGGAAAGCAGAATTAAAACTTATCACAGTGTGTCTAACGCTATGCTCATGACTCTGAGTCAGCTATAAAGGAATTTTTATTTCCTGAATGTAAGCTGGCTATATTCACATTAAAATTTTCAGGAGGATGAAGTACCATACCTTAAGCACGCATCTGAAATCTGACAAGCAGAGGCAAGGCAGCTGTCTTGCTATTTAATTATTAGTTTTCTACTGGCAATTTACAGGTTCCTCCCAGTTGCTGTGTAGGACCATGAAATGGTAGCCCAAATTTTAACTGAACTTAAACTCCTTGATGAACTGCAGTTCTTCGAATATATTCCAAAATAGCTGACTATTATAATCTAAATACATTGTTTGTCTGCTGTTCACAGTTGATTTGTCTCTTTAAATCTATGCCTATCATCATCTGGGGTATACCTGTAGAATTAACCTTATTTGCAACCTCCTATGATTTGAGCAGTATTTTTAGCCATCTGCACTAAGTGATCGTAGTCTTAAATTTTCTACCACAGAACGGTCCATTTCTGGTTGGCAGAATGTGTAGAAAAATCTCTCAAAGCTAAGAATATGCCTCATTTATATAACAACTGTAAAGAATATAATTCCTATAAATGGAAAAAATTTCTGAGGCCTGATCTGAGCATGATTTGGCTTGTGACTCGGAGGAATACTGAACTGCACTGTGGAGGTTTGGTGCATAGTAAATAAGACCTAATTATTTATTAAATGAATAGATTTAAACTAACCTTCTCGTGAGGCTGTTTCTGCCAGGTGTCAGTTATTGAGCATTCGTCTAGTTGCAAAGACAAGAGCGCTTAAGGGATGATATGACCACTAAAGAACCAGGATTTTTTTTTTTTTTTGGAAGCATATGGTGTTCCGGAAAGTATGCTAACAGCTTTTAGGCTTTTTAAAGTCCAATTAGAAGTCTGAAATACTTAAATATTAAAAGGGGTGGCTCTATCTCAGGTACTTACATTAAATAGAAAGTCAAAGGAAAAAAAGGAAATTACATCACATTGTCAAATAAGGAACAGCTAGCTGGAGCAGATGACTTGTAGTGCAAAAATGTGCCCCTCCTCCTGTGAATTGCTTCTGAGATTGTCAAAGATATGTGGTGGCAAGGTGAGCAAAAATAGGTTGTGGATTTAAGGTAGCCACGTTTCTTCCCCTCCTAAAAGTGGTAAGTAGGTCTTACACCCCTCCCCACTTTCCCATTTCTTACAAGTATGTAAGCTGCTTTTCAAGAGTGTTGCCTTTATAAAATCTGTCCAAAATTTGTGCAGGCATACAAAAACCTGTACAGCAAATTGCTGTATTCCATCCCCATTAAGTGAAACATTCTAGAGCATGCTTTGGTCTACTGTGCATACCAGAAAGGTTTTCTTTATTATGAACCTGACCGACCTCAAATATTTGGTTGCATTAGGGCTGGGAGAGCAGGGAAGAGAGTAACAAGATTCTCTGTCTGATCAGTGATAGGTGTTGAGCTAAAATATATGCAAATGTTTCTTAGATTCTAAATAGAGGATTACTGTTGGCTATAACACAAGTATTTAGTGATATGTATCAGTATGAAAACTGTATATTTGGGATGTTTCATGTAACTCAACTTTGTCTCACAAAAATTTTCCAATATATTCCCATGTACATTCCTCACTATGTAGATACCCTACTGTTTATGGATACATTGGCCATTTTCAGCTTACATATATCCACTGTACTATTGTACTATTCATCACTCATCAGTTCAAGTCTGAAGGTATATTTGGCCTTGTAAAAAAAAAAAATCTCATCTCTAATATTTAGAATAATTCGTACTTGTGAATGTGAGCAGGCATGAATGATTAAAAAGTATCTCCTTTGCACAGTTACCTTGCCTTGCAGCGGATGGTGTTGATAGCTTCCTAATGCACTGACAAATCTTTGAATTGCCTTGGCTTGTATCTGCCCTGTAGTAATTACTAGCTGTAGTTTTAGTTTGAACTAACTCGGTTTCTTTTGAGTAACACTGAAATGGTAACATCTTCAAAAGTGTTCAAAGTGCTTCAGTCTTTCTAAGTGCCGTAATCTATGCATAACTGGGCCAGACAAACAGAGTGACTGGAAATCCATTCTGTGCAAATGAGCAGCAAACGAGCGTGAGATGCGGAATGCTTCATTACTGCATAGTGTCCCTTTTCTTTAGCAAATGTAGTTTGATCTTATTTATGGTTAAGTTTAGATCCTTAAGTCTTTAAGGAGGCAGGATTGGGCCAACAGTTACAGTGGAAACTGTTGGTGTTTATATCTTCATGGCTGACTTTTGTAATTTTTTTTTAAGCCAATTACTAGAAAATAGTAGCCTCATTAAATATCTACTGCTCAGCTTTAGTAAGAGCACGCTGTATAAAATACAGAGTTTGTACTCCTCAATTACATGTCCTCATGGCTCCTTCTTAAGATACTGTTTCCTCAAACAAGTTTATTCATGTTTTAAAATACAAGCACCAACTCTCTAGACTCCACTGAAAAAGTAACTAGGTGGTTTAGTGAAAGAGCACATGCCTTACCTCTCTCGATACTCCTAGCTTAAGGCATGGAGGACAGTTTCATAACTCTGTCCATTCACAGCTCCCCACTGAAATGTCGAGGCAAGTCACCTTCTGTGAATTCACAAAGAGGTTATTGTTAGAATTAAACAAGTTTTATGGCTGCAAAATTTGTCTGTGCTTTATTTTTAAAAAATAAGACAGTTGATTGAAAAAAGTGAAAATTACCTTTTCCTAGAGTATGTAAATATTCAAGTCCATTTCAGAAGTTGAGCTTAGCATTCCACAGGGATTTCAGAGAGGCGATTGTGCAACTATCGGTCTTGAGAGCTGAGATTTAGACAGCATTCAGAAAGCTGACACAGTAATTACTAGCAGTGGTTTTGGCATGGGATCTGATGGAGGTTGGGCTTCTTAACAAGCTCTGCAAGGGTTGTATGTTATCATAGCAAGCACATTACATGTGCTCTCAAACTACAGCAATGCCACCCCCCCCTTCCTGTCTCATTTTTTATATCATAATCAATGTCTTGCTCATGGTCTTGTCGGATCTTGTATGCGTGCTGAGGTGGAGTACTAGCATTTGCTGACTAGTCAGTGTTCTGTATCAGTGACTTTTCAACTTGTGACTTGCATTTGACTTCAAAAAATACTGAAATGGAAGCGCAAACTCCTTCATAGGCATCAGCTTTAAGTTCACTAATTCATTCTCCTTCATTTCTTTTGCAGATTCATTGCTAATAGGATAGGTCTGTGAGGCACGAAAAATCACTGCTCAGTACAGTGTGAGCTGATGTGATGGATGTTTTGTTTGCAAATTGTGTTAACATGATAGGAAGTAATTTTAGAATTGATGCTATATACTTGTACTGTGCTGCTTAAGTCTTTCTGACAAATGGATTTCTCCAGTCTTCTGCTCCCCCGTGGACAATGGTTCTGCTTGCACTTACAGAACTGGAAGGAAGCACTGCTGTTACAGGACTACTAGAGATTTTGAACTCATTTGCTAATCAGAACTATGTTATTGCTTCCTGGGGCTGTATGTTTAATTTTACTATGAAAACCTGAAATTCCCATTACTGGGAAGGGTCCAACTTGACTGTGTAATGCAAAAATTTCCAGGGTCAAGCTAGCTTTTAAGGACATTGTCTGAAAAGGAAGAACATAGTTTTTACTAAAATCAGGAGGGCTGAAGTAAGTAGGACTAAGACTCTAATGCTCTGCTGCAGCAGACAGAACGCTGGCTTGGAAAGCTAATAGCCTTCTGTCTAGAGTTCTTAAATGCCTGGCTAAAATACACTGGGTATCTGGTAGTAAATAAAAAAAATCCCACTTCTGTTGACACAAGGGTGATCACATCACTGGTAGTCATAATCAAGAAAACCATCACACTCTTAAAGAGAATGTGATTAGGTCTTGCACATTATAAACATATGTAGAGTCAGAAGCTGTTTTGCATATACTGTTTGTTTGGATGATCAATACTGGACCCAATTCAAATTTGGAAAAGCATAGCAGAGTTGTTCTTTCTCAAACAATTGTTTATAAAAGGCAAATAGTGGTGTTAGATTGCAGATTAATCCTGGTGCACCTGGTTTACAGTCCTGCTTAGGAGTCTGCCCATCCCTCATGTTGCAAATAAGTATAATGGATCTTCCCTCTTAAAAAGAAAAGGAAGATTACACATCTGCATAGAATTCCCATTTTTTAACAGATTTACCATAAGCATAAGCTAGTACTTGTTTCTGTACCCCATTTTCTTGCAGTACCATACTGTGAAGAGGTTTTCTTGACATGTATACTGCACTGATGTAGCTGGCCCTCAATTGTTAGTTGACTTTTCTTTAGGTGGAATTTTTTTCTTTTGGGGGGGTGGGAAGGAGGGGGGTGGGAAGGAGGAGAGGAGGAAGTAAGTTTGTGTTAAGAAAGTGGTCATATTCTTAATTCTCAAGAGATGTAAATTAAACTGGTTTGGGTGGGTTGGGTTTGGGTTTTTTTTATTTTTTAAACGGCCATATAACACCATATTGCACTTGCTGAATTTAGGATATTTGTGTAGAAGAAGCACAGACCCAGTGAACATCTTTGCTTATAGTCTTGGACTTAATTTCTCCTGCTTCAGAACGTTGACTACTTTTACACTGTCCCCCCCAATAATCCATTCTCAATTTCCTAAACAAAGCCCTGCGAGTCAACTTGTTCCTTAGACTATGATTACTTATTCGGTAAAAGGCAATTGCCAACACATTTTTTCTGTTGTAAATGGGCCAGATAAAGCATTGTTCACACATTCAAAATAAATCTGAATACAGCAGGACAGTTTAAGCTGAGATTATTTCAAATCACTAGATTTCCAATTTGTTTGAAATACCTAGAAGACTTGAGGCTGATTTAAAGTATCTTAATGCTTAAGTTTATTAATAATAGCGACTGCTTTTGTATAAAAGAAGTTTTGGAATTCTGATTTAAGTAGTCAGTAATTCTGTTTATTGGAGCAAAGGCCATTTGTTAAGCTATTGAAGGTAACACTTAAAAACAGACTAGGCTGTTGTATGTTGGCTACACTGGAAACCATGAACTCATTAGCAAAAAGATACAACTGAAGATAGATGGCTACTAGAAAGTTAAAGAGATTGTTCTGGAAGACTTATTTTGCCGGAATAACTGGCAGTTTATGTACAAGAACTGAAGTTGTAGATGCATAGTTGCCATATATCGATAGCTTTACTGAACATATTTTTCTTTTTTCTATACAGTTTAATTCTGTAAGAGAGCTTACCTATTTTGTACTTTAGTTTTGCAGTCAGACACAAAATAACAAGTTTGGCAAAGTCTTCCTATTGGCAAGTATTGGGACAGAAGGCCTTTCTACAGAGCTATTTAGTTCCTTGAAATACTGAAATTTCAGATGAGAGATTAACTCACCAGGTTTGCATTTCTGATATTTATGTCCTTCTCTCTTTTGAAGGGAATGAAAACTGCAGGAAACCTGTCAAGGACTGTGAATTTCTAGGGTCGTGAGACATCACCAGAGAGCAGTGCACAATGTCAACTGCAGGAGTTGCTGCTCAGGAGATGAGAGTCCCATTAAAAACCGGATTTCTTCACACTAGTCAAGGCATGGGGAGTCTGAAAACCTGCTGGGGTAGCCACAGTGGATTTGAAAAGTGAGTGAGGCTAAAATTTGATCTATTGCATCTTCAAGTATATGAGATGAGCATTAAGAATACTTGTACCAGTACCGACCTATGGTTTATTTACAGTGAAGGCTTCTTTTTTTTTTTTTTTTTTTTTTTTTTTTAGTACTTTCTTTAACGTGGACCCTATAGCAGTGGCATATAATTTGAATCCATCAACAGAGCAACATTTACCATCCATTGGTAAGTATAAAGACTACCACACATGTATTTAGGTAGTGTAATGGATTTGTCTTGGGGAAAAAAAAAAATCCTCAAGTCTTCACTAAGACACTAAATGCTTCCTCATTCTGGATATAAGGCCGCCCTCTGGTGACAGAATGCAAACATTTCAAGAAAATACTACTATTCAAGCCCAACAAAAAAAACATTTTAAATAACATGATCAAGTTAAAAAAACAAACCAACCAACCTTTTCCTTGTACTTAGAGGCCTCCAAGTTGCCATTACACTTCTGACAGAAAAGCCATTTAGTAAAATAGCACTTGTTCGGTCGTAGTCCTCTGCTGGAATCTTTGTAGCTGTAGCTCTGTTCTGTTGCTTATGCTTGAGGTCTCTTGAACTACCTCATTTAACTGGAGCACTGGCCTAAAACAATAAGGTAATCAGCTGCTTTCTTAACTAAACGCATAAATCCATGACCAGAAAAGATCTATAATAGCTAAGTTTTCCTACTGGAGTCATTAGGCAGACATTACTTACTGTTGCATTAGAAGGAATTAAATAGTTCAATGTGGAGTGGCAAGGTAATGTGCTAGAGTGTTACCTAGAAAAGTGTTTCTAAGACTTTCTCACCTTTTTAGGGCACTCTTCCAACCATGCTTCCATGAATGACCACAGCTTTGCTGAAAGTTGCATCCAAGTCCCATCTCAGAAATCCAGTCCACCTCCTGTAAGTCCCAAAAATGAACAGCCGATTTCTAGATATGAAGACCATCTCGTTCCTGGCTTTAGTAAACTGTCATTAACCACGGGCTGTGTTTCTGAAGAAACACCTCCTCATCACATGCCGATAAAAAATGGGCCAATTCAATTTCTGTCTGCATCTTCCAATGACCGTAGCTCCAGGCCACTACCCCCTCTACCTATTTCTGAAGACCTTACTCCAGATGATGTTGACAAAGAGGTGGAATTCCTGACTAGCTCAGATACTGACTTTTTGTTAGAAGATTATGAACTTCCTCCTTTTAAATCCAGTGCTCCAAGCCGGCGGAGCTTTAGGGGCTGCGGACAAATCAACTATGCATACTTTGATACTCCAACGGGACCAAAACCAGAAGATGCCAACCCTGCACAAAGCTTAAATGGATACATATCCAGTATTTATCCTCCTCCACAGCAGCTGCATCGACGTTTGCGAAGGTCCCATTCCGGGCCAGCTGGATCTCTTAATAAACCAGTAGTAAGACTATCTGGACACTTAAACAGGTCTTCTCCAAACTCTGATGAAGATAAACCAGAGATTCCACCAAGGGTTCCCATACCTCCAAGGGCTCTCAAACCAGATTACAGAAGGTGGTCAGCAGAAGTTGCTTCTAGTGCGTACAGCGATGAAGACAGACCTCCGAAAGTGCCCCCAAGAGAACCTTTGTCACGCAGCAATTCCCGTACGCCGAGTCCCAAAAGCCTGCCATCATACCTCAATGGGGTTATGCCCCCCACCCAGAGTTTTGCACCTGATCCTAAGTATGTCAGCAGCAAAGCTCTACAAAGACAAAATAGTGAAGGATCTTCCAACAGGGTCCCTTGCATTCTTCCAATTATTGAAAATGGTAAGAAGGCCAGTTCAACGCACTACTATCTGCTGCCTGAAAGGCCTCCATATTTGGACAAGTATGAGAAATTCTTCAGAGAAGCAGAAGAAAGTAACTCTAACACAGAGGTTCAGTCCTGGTCTGGCGACTGCACAGCCACTTCAGCCCC
Source organism: Aptenodytes patagonicus (assembly GCF_965638725.1). Taxonomy (NCBI): domain Eukaryota; kingdom Metazoa; phylum Chordata; class Aves; order Sphenisciformes; family Spheniscidae; genus Aptenodytes; species Aptenodytes patagonicus. Next base: position 9,890,081 of record NC_134967.1, on the reverse strand, counting down.
AACAAAACTGGACTCAAAACCTAGAATGGACATAGCTGGTCATCTGAAACGAAAACACCTGTCTTACGTGGTTTCCCCGTAGTCTCTGGGAGCACAGTCTCAGCTCAGTTGTTCACGATGGAGCTGAACTTTATCATGTTACAAAGTTCTTAAAGTTCTCAGATAATGAAGTAGGACCAGTTTGTCCTCCGAGAACTGGAAAGTGGATGGTAAAATCCTCTTATGCTGCATATCTCCGATATGTTTCTTAAGACTGTTTTTTGTCTCGCTCTGTATAGCTGAAAACCTACAAAGATTCCATAGAAACATATGGGAGCGATAGTAGTCACCGTTGGCCAGTTATATGCTACCTAGATTAACATATTTGGTAGTCACATTATTAAAAAAAAAAATTTAGCTTTGCTTACGAGTCACTTACAAAGCTGACAACAGAGCAGATAATGCAGTACAGTTTTTGTATCAGGCATTTCCAAAACTTCTTTCACGCAGTAACTCTGCTGAGAACAGACTCTGTCCTCTTTGACTAGGATATGCCAGCCTGGTAAGAAGGTAACTGCAAGATCCAGTATTCACTTCAAGACTTGGCAAGCGTATTGGAAGTGCGTTTCGAAAGATGAATCTATTTTACAACTTAATTTGACACTAATAGACTTTTAAAGTGAGTTAGGTTTTGTGGATTCTTTCAATTGCTAGACACACTTGGCTCAGTTTTGCAGTTTTTCCTAGGAGAGACTTGGACCAGCTATTGCTAAGCCTCTGCTGCTGCTCTTCTCCCGCTGGATCCTAGAAACATGTGAAAGTGTCCTGAAAGTGACAGAGGATATGAGCAGCTATATGGTTGCTATTAAGTAGGCAGTAACAACTACATGCTCACCTAGAGTCTGAAACTCTGACTGTATTAAATACAGAAACACAGCACAAGCTGGTCTTGTGTTTTGGTTTCTATTCAGTATTTTAGGGGAAGAGGAGGAGGGTATGAGGAAAACACAGGATTCCATTTATGAACAGTGTCAGTCCCATCTCTCGCTGCTTCAGATGCTGCTTCTTGCTGTTTAATTTTTCCTCATTGTGCCTCAGCAATCCACAAGTTCACTGAGGTGCCACATTTGTGCATTAGCAGTTTCTCATGCTCATTTTGATTACATTTATCCTCTTACAGATAAGCACAAGAGAAGGGGTGCTCATTAACGGAGGTACAGAAGATGAATGTGTTCCTCCTAACAGAAATAAACAAGCTGTTTACAGTTTTAACTGCTGAATGAGATGTTTGAGCTATTTTAAAGCTTACTTTTTATTTTAGTACAAACTAAATGAAGGTGAAATACATGCTATAGAAATGCACTGATATTTCTGCATCATGTACAGTATTGAATAAAAAAAGAATTCACTTTGTATTTTGAATATTGTCATGTCTTGAGTTTAATAAAGTTATAAAATATTTATGATACATTTTGGTTTTTGCTTTATTGAATAGTGTAAGCAATTGTGCATTTGAGTTCTGCATTTACTGGAAAGTTCAAAGTGAATAATGTTAAACGTGCAACAAATGTTGAATTCAGCTTGCATTTAATTACAATTAAGATTTCTGCAGAAGTGTACAATAACTCACATTGCACACCATTGATTTTAATTCCTCCTTAATAACCTGTTACTTCTAGAGTCACCCATAGCATGTTAGGCACCATTGTACAGAAAAGAGAGGGCAGTTGTGTTCCTGTCTTCAATTTTTCACCTGTTAAAAAAGAACTAAATTGTACATTAAGGGTGACTGAAGAGGAGCTACTCATATTCCGAGGATGAAAAAAGCTTGCGCATAGCATGGTAATTTTTTTTTCTTCTTAAGAGGAGAACAAAATTGTGAATACTCGTTGCAAAGCAAGTGTATTTAACTGTGGTATGTGAGCCATAGATAAGGTTACTGAAGATATGAAGCATCACACAACTTTGACCTTTTAGCTGTGGATGCAGGTAAATGCTTGCCTTGATCTGGCAGTCTGAAGTCTTCACATTTTCCATGAATGAGCTTATTTCAGAATAAAGCAGGTTACCATCCTTGATGGAAAAAATGTCAGATGTAGTTTTTCAGTAATGCCTAATTACTTGGCTTTTATAGCTGGGGAGATTGCTAAGCTTCATTTTTGTAAGTGCTTAAAAACCTACTGCTGTGTCATAACGCTGCTAAGAACCCACACAGGTTGGCCTCCAAAACATAAACAAGTTATCTAATCCTGTGCAAGGCTGTTGACTGTAACACTTATCCTACTGAAAGCTCTGCTGCCCCTCCACCCCCTAGATTTTTCTAAGGTGGAAAAAGTCAAATTGGTACTTGCAACCTTCCCCTTAAATCTGAACAGCTTTAACCCTAGGACCACAGAATAACATACCTTCTCAGTTACATGATCACTGCTGCAGCAAACAGATCAACACTGCTAAGCTGCAGCTCATTTTGTGTCAATTGTGAGACTTGGCACAGACTCAGTAGTTGTCATTTCTGTAGAACTCAATCTAAACCCAAGCAACTGCCCTGCAAATCTCTTCTAGCTTTTGCCTCTGGGTCCCAGTCCATTCCTGATACTTGGAACCCCCCTTTTTAGCCTGGGTTCCTGTGCTTGAACAGACTGCTCTTTTTCCTTCACCTGGAAGCACTTGAAATCCCAAAGGCCTCAAGTCTCTGTTCTGCCCTTAATAGCATTTACTCTCACATTAGTAGCAAAGCCACTCTTGGATGGGAAAAAGAAGCAAGCTTCCCCACCCAGATGCCCCAATCGTAAGCATCTTCCCTGCTTTCAGTGGGATTGTTTTGGCTTAAAGCATTTGGGGAAAAGCCACATGGCTAGCATACACAGTGAGAAATGAACCCCTCTTGACAGGGAGGCCAGCCCAGGCATTCTGTATTACTGGATGCATTTGGACAAAGGAAAACTGTGAGTCTGAGCCATCGCACTTGCTGCCAGGTCTCATTTCGTTGTTCTCTTTGTGAATACAGTGATGGGATAAGCTTTCTGTCCTAACTCACTGCACTTCCCACCGGCCTGATGCTATTGCTTAGTATTTGCACAGGGCAAGCCAAAGAGACATCTAAAGTGACTGACAGCTGAACACGTCTTTGGTATAAAATTTGTTACAATTTCCACAGCCCTGCACCCGGCACTTATTTTCACTTCTGTTAGCAGTGGAAGTTCCCTAGTCACTGGGCTAAAACCTTTTCTGCTAATGTAGCAGCAAGACGTTTTACTTCCTCAGAATAAAGATCTACTCCTGAGTACAAACTATTTTCATATTTATAGTACTGAAAAGCTTAAAAACCTTATAAAACTTGTGCTTTTGAATGGTCTTAAATAACCTTTTCTGAAATCCCAAAAAAGTGTAAGACTTTTAACCTAACCTCCATTATAGTTTTTCTCCTAGGGAAAAAAAAAAAAAAAAAAAAAAAGAATTGCATACTCCTTTCCTGAAAGTATTGGTATTGTCTACTCAGTCCTGAGTATTAAAAAAAAAATAAAATTAATCTGTAGTGATGCTGTCTTTCCTACTGCGTGTCAGCTGAATAACAGCACAGTGTTAAGTCTCATTCCAAAAGTTAAAGGATGAACTTAAGTTTAATGCAACTGTAACTGAAGTAAAACAGACTGAAACTGAATTGAAAATAGTGACTGGAACTGCTTGGCTACGAGCAAGACATTCAAGCAGGTTGTAGAGCTCACGTGCCTCTTCAGTATGAGGAAAGCCATTTATAGGCAAGTCTTACAGTATTTAAGTGACTTGGCCATTTTCCTTTTAAAAATCCAAAGTGATAAGGCTTCACTGAGGACTTGGTCCACAGTTCAGTCTTCTCTCTGGGTGACGATGAGGGGGTCACTGATAAAGGTGGGCGGAAGCCTTGCTTGTATATTCTTAGACCCCAGATTCCTGTGCTTTGGGGGACAAAGTTTGCATGATCCAAAAATTGTATTCTGTTTTCCAAGTGAGTAATTAAGACTGTAGAGCTGTGGGGGAAGCTTTGCAAGTTCTGGCCAGAAGACATTTCCCTGCTCATCCCCTGACACATGATAAGACTTGTCAGGACACAACATGCTTTTGCAACAGCCTGATCACACATTTGAATATTTAGAGCTTGGGCTCACCTGGGCAAGGCCTGACAGCTTGCCTCTGAGGAGGAAGCCCCTTGCCAGATAGATTTGACTGGAATAATCACACTTCAAAGCAGTTATGACTTGATACACTGAAATCTGAAGAGTCAAGGAATTTGTGTTAAAGCAGGGGAGAAAGATGTGCATCTAAGGAAAGGCAAGGCTTCCCACAGTCTCCTGATTGAAGTGGGCTACGCATACTGTCCCATCCGTACCCCCCCCCCCCGGCGCAGTCTCTTTGCAGCGCTGTTGTGACCACCCAGCCATGTTAGTGAGGACCCACAGGTCCCAGGAGGCAGCTGTGCTGGGGCAAAGGGAGTTGTACCACAACAAACTACAGAGGGCTGGACCCAGAGCAGCCCTACAGTGAACCCATGATCATTGAGCAGACCTCCATGAGATGTGGCTGGCAGCAAAGTTGGTGAGAAGGAGGGGGGAGGTGGGGGGTGTGACCTCTCCCCCAGGCTCAAAACTGTCAATACTATAAGCAAAAGCACACTCTAAATACCAGTGGCAGCAAGAAGCATCCATCATATCTACCTTGTGTAAGGGCCAGTGTCACCTAGTGCTGCTTGGCTGCTCTGATGCTGGCGAAACACCCCCCACTTGGTGAGTTTCAGACTAGCAAATCAACCCAGAGGAGCTGAGTCTAGCTGGTAACTAAAGGATAAGATGTTTGCCTTTTCCTGAAAGGAAGAGGCTGTGTTAGTACCTGGTGACTTGAAAAAAACCATTAGCTTAACTTCTCCACCATGTTAACTTGCTCTTAAACAGATAATGTCAGGAAACAACACAGCACTAGTGGGAGGTCATTTAAAAACCTCTCAATCGCCAGTTTCTCTTGCATCATAAGAGATAAATCAAAACAGAAAATAAACCTGATTTGGAAGCATGCTGATTGACAACATAATTAAATTCTGCAGTCATTTAAAATTACCGATTGTTGTTGTTGCTGTCACTATTAGTTTTCCATTCACTCCCAGACTGCAATAGGCACAATTGCTACTGCACTGAAACTGCAGAAGAGCTCTCACCAAGACTGCATTTCCTCCTGCTGCAGCCTTGGTTTTGCTTTTAAACAGTCTGAGTGAAGTGGTAGGTTTGACATGATAAAGGAAAGCATCCCCCTAGTCCAGGACAAGGACCAATTTTGCAAGGGCAGTTATTACAGTAGGGAGTAGTTGCTGATGGCGTTCAAACCGAGTCTTGTCAGGAATTCAGGGTTAAGATGATGACCAGATCAGTCATGGTGGAATTCCCACCCTTCAAACTCATGATTACAGACTGCGGCCCTTATAAACACTTTTAATAGTATTACAAGCTGCATGTTAAAGACATACTCTCTAGATTACCATCAAGAAGGAAATTTGAGATAGAGGTAACAAGATGCATCACTTTATCTGCTTGTAGGGTCTCTGCAGTTAGGTAATCTATTGATTTTGTGTGTGTGCGCGTGTGTGTTAGTGTTCCTGGGATAAACTTTTGTATTTTTTTTTTAGAGCAGCCTAATCTTTTCTTTTCTTGATAGCTTGCTTTCCAAAGCAGGTTATATTCATTTAAAACTGAAAACATTTAGCAAATTTTCTGTTTCTCATAGCTCCTTGGCACTGAAAATCTAGCACACGAAGCTTAATTATACTTATTAATATTTGTTAAATAGCACTGCAGAGATTTCTGGCTGCTGAGCATTAGCATTTGTAAGCTGAAAGAGGTGTTACCCCCACCCATCCTGCATTGTAATTCAGGCCTTGCATAATCCCCGCCCAAATGCCTATTTTCATCCACACAGCTCATTATTTTTTCTGAATCATATATGGAAGCCACACCTGTGATTGCTCATAGACTGTTGCTATATTATTTATATATTGGTGTGCACCTTGATCCCAGTTGCGGTTAACTTTGGGAAAGGTGTTAGGTATTCCAAATTTTAAGTGGCATGCCACTGAAGCATGGGAACCATTACTGCTATTCACCTCCTTACAAAGTGATTCAGAGGAAGAGATGTTTAAAACACTGCAGCTTCTTGCTGAAGATTAGAACTGTCGCCCAGAAATTGTTAGCATGGAAAAGCCGCAAAGGAAGAAGAGTGCAAATATACTGCCATGAAACACCAGAGAAAACAAACATGCCAGCTTACCCCACCATCACCACCCTGAATCTGTTTGAGGATGCTAACCACTGCATATTGAGCCATTATGATAAAATACTAAGAGGCCCTCCACGCACAAAGCCTTTGGATCAAGCATAGGATCATCAGGCCTGACCAAGAAGAATGATCTCCCGTCCACCACCTACCCAGGTGACAGAGAGGCATGTTCCTGTTACCCAAAATATTTATTTTACCTTTGTTAACATCTTTATTATGCTCACAACAGCTTCAAGGGCAGGATCAGTACTACTGAGTGCTCTTCTGGAAGGCAACTGGAACATACAGCTAACCCTATATACTTAGCAGTCTTTAGGCGTAAAGCTTTCAGGGAGCTTATCAGCTTCAGGAAAATTTACACTAAAGACCACATCAGCTCATGCCACATTGAGCCCAACTGCTGCATGGCAAGGTGCAAGGGAGCCACAAGCGAACAGCAAGTGGACCTTTGCAAGGTTACTCATTGCCTTGCAATCCCTGTGTTGCCATTTACTGGCTGTTAAGCAAGGTCCAGAGGAAACCTGAGACTCCAACCATATTAGGTTGCACTTGGTGACTTCATTTGTCATCTATCATGTTGACAAGTTATTCAAGAAAAGTTTCCTGCATCCTGGTTGCACGCCCCTGCACTTAGAGCTTAAGCAATTTGAATTGGGATTGTGCTCTTATGATGCAGAATCTACATTGCTCCAACACAGCAATAGGCACGTGGCAATGCAGAGGCCTCTAACAACTCAGGGCGGAGATGAGATTATAGCGCACACCCTGACACATTCTGTTGTTCATGGGATTAAAATAGCCTGAACTGCTTTTGCTGGGGGGAGGGAGGGCTGTCTTTTCACAGAGTATCTTCTCATCATACTGAAAAAAACCCAATGGACTGAAGTGGTCACTTTGTTAAAAGCCACAGGGGCAGACAGCCCTGTCTGAGAGACACACTTTTAAAAATGGATGGCAGCGAGGCAAGTGCCAGCAAATTCCTGCCTTATACAGAGGCTGATGGAGAACTGGCATGGGGCTCTGAAGATGAAGGGCTAGCCTGAAGGAAGGATGAACTGTTTAGCTCCTAGCTTCAAGTTAAATGGTTTAATGCTAGCGTTCTGCTAAAGACTGACAGCCTAAATATGCATGTTTTTAGGGGTGAGGAGACCACGTTAGGCTATTTTCTTCTATAGGTTTTATAATCATATGATGCCCTGTGCTGGATGCCATACACAATAGTATTGTTCCATGGGAATAGCCAAGGACACCATCACTCCCCAGTCAACCATTCCACTGCAGGAACAGACTACCGCTCCACTGAGACAGACAGCAGGTGCAGGCAGTAGTCCATCCTAGCTTTAGGTAACACAACACAGCACACAGGAGTTAGCTCAAGACTGCTTAGCCTCTCAGGCTGCTAATAACTGAACAGGCCATTGCAGGCTGCTCTGGACATGCTGCCTCTCCCAGGCCACGCTTCTCCTGTCATCAGAGCTTAATCAGACTGACTTGATCAAAAGCAGTCTCTACGATAAGACAGGATGCTATTGCATGCCCTGGAGCAGCACAATGAGTAAGGCAGCTGTTTTACAAGCAGTCCAGTTTACAATTTGATGCCCAAGCTTTACACTGGGACATTCAGTCACGCACAAGGGAGCGACCAGTGTAACACAAATACAGAATGTTGGCTTTCTCAAGCAATACGACAGGATGCAGACAGTCTTGCTAGCTACAGCCCTGGAGAATTCAGCAAGGCTGAATATTCCCCCCAAACAGGCTCTGTGCAAAGTTATGCACAAGCAGCCAAGACCTTCCACCCAAAGCTAGAGAGGCCAAAGCCTGCCGACTCCTTTTAGTGACCTACGGAAACTCCTGTCACACAAGCTTGGCCTCTGCTGCGCCCAGGGCCAGAGGGAGGGGAGGCCAGCTGCCACAGCTGTGGCAGAAGCAGGGGCACACTGGTGCAGCCAGCCTGGTCTGAATCAGCGGCTTTTCTCCTCATTACAGGCAATTGGAACTGAACTGTTACTGAGTACCAGCCTGCCAGGGTATGTCACCCTTGGGGCCCAGCAGTAACTCTTCTCTTTTTTTTCTTTCTTTTAAATTACGCTAAGGGTGTTAATGCTCTGTAGTTCTCTGAAGAGGAAGGAGAAAAAAAACCAAACCAAACCCCTCTTATTTTTGCTCCAAGAGATTTATTTGAAAGCTGATGGCAAAGCCTATGTCTTTGTAAGCCCATACAGGATCCTAGAGCTGCGTTATTCCTAGAGTTTCCTAGTACAAGCATTCATTTCCCTTCTGCACAACCAAAAGGAAGGGAAAGTACTCCTTTGCAAAAGACAGTGGAAGAGCAACCGATTAACATGTCAGATGTGGCAACGAGAGAACTTAGCACAGATAAATGCATCTTCTGTTGCCAGTTCTCTTAGAGACAGCAATTCCCCACCCAACAGCAGATTTCCTGTTAAAAATGCAAATGACAGTGCTGTGCCCATCAGTGGTCAAATTCATCACCCCTCAAGGCAGCTTGCCTCCTATCTGCCAGTCACTATCTTGCCTAGCTGGTGACTTCAGTGTGAGAGGGCTTTTTCCAGCTTATATACAAAACAATACAGGAGAAAGCAGGAGACTGAGACTAGAGCTGCGTGTACGTGGAAGTAAGCAACACTTTCTTAGGAGAGCTCTTTGTAACTTGGAAATGTTTCCGTGTACAAAAGTAGGCAGCTCCTAGAGTTGACAATACTTACAGTGCAATGCATGCAATTTAAAAAGTGGTTTTGAAACTACAGAGACCAGTCTCCCAAAATAACTCATGGAAACTTAACAGCACAGAGAAACCAAACACCTAGTTTAAAGAAGAGCTGTAACTGCAAAAACCTCAATAGAAATATGACTCTTAAGAGTACAGCAGTTCAGAAATTCCTAAATTCTAGAAGCAAAACCCATGAACAGTCTTTAAGAACTAAAGCGCTTCCAACTAAACTACAGAGCAGAAAGTATCCTTGTTGCCAGGTTTAGAGCTAGCAAATGATGCTGTATTGCCCAGCGCCAAATCCTATATTCTCAAAGAACAAACACAGCGGTACCGACTGGCAGGAAGCAACAGCAGTAGCTTCTCCACAACGGCAGACAAACAGAGCCAAAAGCAACAGCAGGGCCAGCCAGGGCAGCGCCCTACACCAACGAGGGGCACAACCCCACAGCACCTGAGCAAGGAGAGCCAAGCAGGTCCTGTGAAAGCAACAGCTTCAGCCAGCAGTCTAGCGGTCGATCATCCAGCAGCTCTGAAGCCAAGAGGCAGGTCCAAAGTCAAACCAAGAAGCCCCCTCAGCAAGCCAGGCTCATCAAAGACTAAAGCCAGGCCCAACCCTCAGCTTATATGGAGCTCCTGGGCCACTGGCGGAGGGTGCTGAGAGGGCCCAGGTGAGGCTGGTCAGGGCCATGATGGGCTCTCAGTGCCCACAGCTGCTGCTCAACCCTGGAAAAAACCGTTTCCAGGCTGTTTGAAGGAATGATGGTCACTGCTCAAGAAAATTTTCATTTTTAGGAACTGGCAACAAATTTAGGCCAATACTTTGGGCTGTCCTGAAGTAGAAAGTCTGTCTCAAGCATGTGGTGCTGTAATGTACATGACTTCAAAAGCTCTTATCAAAAACCTGAAAATTGTCTCTGGGCATTCCTGGTCAGAATACAGGAGACATTGATTTGGACAGCTCTCAGTGGGGAACTTCACCGATGCTTTCAAATGGAATTACTTCTCTTTTCACTAAGTCTTCAACAGCAAATAAAAATGCAGAATTAAGGAAAATTCAATTTGCTACTAGACTGGAAGGATTACGTCACAAAATTACACTTTAAATGTATACTCTATGGACAAATAAAGATCTTGCAATATCTGGGGCTATAGTCAGAGTCAAACTACACAGTTAGTTAATAGCGGAAGAAATCCTCTGTTCAACACAGCAGACCAAATTTTCATTGCAGAAGCCCCTGCAGAAATATGCCCCTTTGCATTCAGGGGATTCCTTTGATTCAGAACAACAGCTCTACAAGATTGCAAGGAACAGGGAGAATCCCAAAGGAAATTCTACCATAACCATCAGTGAGGAGAGGATGATTGCAGGCTTTAGAGCATTTATTGAACTGAGTATGCACCTGAACTGCAGGCAAGTTCTGGCTGTGGCTCAGAGTTGTTACCAGTGTAAACTATAAAAATAGTTACACCATTGATATTTAGAAATCAGAAAGATTTGCTCAGAAAATCATTATGTCCCTAGTCCTACTGGGAAACTTGAGCAGCTCAGGAAAACTTCAGTGCCACCGTTGTTACACAAGTCTCTCTAACATAAGTCTGCTCTTTAGAATACCAGTGCTTGCATGAGCGCCTCGGACACCTTTACTTCTTCCTCCCTCTACCATTACTGGAATGGCCTTGAATTAAATTGTTAAAGGTACATAAGTATCTACAAGACTCGAAGGGCTATAAACCCTACATAGGGAGAAATTATTTAAGGATGTACAAAGGGTATAATTAGAAGCTGTTGAATGAAGTTAAGCAAAAGAACAACAAGCCCGAGTATAAAAGCTTGCCTCTCAATCAGTGGCGCCTTCTAGCACACAGAACAGTTTTGTAGAAAGCACAAAGGCTCTAGAGCCTCGAAAGAGACTGAGCACAACACAGAGCACTGCAACACCTAACTGCTGTGCCACCCAGTGGAGTCCTCAATGCACCTAGACAATACAGAGGAATCAAGTTACCTAAAAAATAGGATACTGGGTTTTACAAGTCTGAACCTGCTTCTGGAGCCTATCGCATACGTCAGCCCCCTTTCCCAAAGTGTGGCCAGAAAAAGACAAACCAATAATGCTGCCTAGTCCCTTAACTAGTAATCTACTGGTTAGAGTACTCAGGATACAGGAGATCTAGATTCAATTCCCTCACCCCTGGGCTGTGTGGCTGGGCCTGCTGTGCACACACAGAGCTCTGCTGAGTGTCCACGTATGCAGAAAGGTGGATGCTCCTAGACACGGAAGATTAATGTACAGCAGGTCTGGCAGTTCTGGAAGGGTAATCCCATCTGCCTTGGGATGCCTGAACTGAACGCATGTTAACTGAAGGAGCTGGGCCAGTGTCTGAAGCAGCAGCCGCTACAGCGATTCACACAACCTGCTCCTAGCCCCTTCCCTTCCTTGGATGCTTCTCAAGAGATGGCAGGGAAGAGGCTGACGGCCAGATACATTGTTCCAGCAGGGGCAGCCTGTCCCTTTTTGCTGTTCTTCCCAGAAACCTTTTAACTTCCTGCCATGTGACAATGCTGCAAGAACTGCAGAATCTCCATGAAAGTTCAGAGCTAGGAAATGTTAGCAGAGTAAGCGGTTCATCTGACAGATCAGGGCAGCAGGTAGGCATGTCTGTGCTGGGGCCTGCTCAGCTCCCATTTTATGTATGTTGCTTTCTTTCCGTACTGCATTTCACACAGACATACCACACACAAGACCATATTCTAAACATGCTAAGTAATTATTTAAAATTTTGGGCGACAATTTATTCATTCAGTGTTTTGTTGCTTATTTTTCAAACTTCAAACATTGCATCCCATGTCCTACTAAAATGTAGTCTCCATGTAACAGCAATGCATCCTTTTTTCTGGAGGTACAGTATGTGAACATGAATGATGGTATGGATGCAGTGCTCGTGATTATTTCTGTGGTTGGCACCTTCCTACTTCCCTGTTACATGCTTATCTTCCCAACCAAGTCACATGTCATCCAGGCTGCTGGAAGACAGCTGTCTTTTATCATTTTGGGATCATTGCTTAGATCTTGCATCACAATGCATCTATTTGTTGAAAGAACAAACAAAATAATCTGATTAAGTAACCATTCTTTGCTCTGACAGTCACTGTGGGTTTTATGCTTTGTAGTCAGGTCATACCAAATAGTATACATATTCAAAATGGCTAGCAAGCTGTCCAAGGCTTGTAATTACTGAATGAAGCATATTCCCCTGTGTGCTTTTACAGCTGTAAGTACTAGTGTGCAGGCTGTTTTGCATCTGTTATGGTTGTGTTTTTCTCCACCTATTTTAAAAGTAATGCCTTTCTCTCCCTAGAAGAGCATCCTTTCTCTGTTGCTCGGAGGGACATATTCCTGGGCTAGGATTTGTGCTGTGTACTTTGCTTTCCCTTTTTGGAAAGAAACTTGCCAAAGAACTGCAGCAAAACCAGACTGCTCACTCTCTGCATGTTCTTTGTTTCTTCTGGTTCAGAGCTGCCTCTTCATTTATAAGCTACTTCATTTTGAAGGAAAATATTTTTCAGCATTACAAGTATTCACTGCTGGCACTAGCACCTATGTGTACATTCCTGTTCCTAAGTCATATACTACTTCTCAATTCAATAAAAGAGCTCACTCTCAATTATACATTCAAGCCTACACAACATCCAGAATCAAGAGAAAAAACACACACTATTCTTGAGAGATGATATGAGGCACACAGCCGATGCTAACTGATTACTTTCTCAGCAGAAAAACAAACAAACAATCCCCCAAATCCCCCAACCATCAGGGAACAAAATGGTAAATGCTAGCTAGAGAAGAGCGGATGCGCTCTCTTCATTTTAAGCCAAGTTCTGTGGCAGCAAATATCCAATTACCATAGGCTCTAAAACTAAAGCTTGCCAATAATAAAAAAAGCACAAAGTTTCTAGTGTTCATGAAACACTGAGCAGAAAAGTACCTCATCTCATCTTTCAGCAGCAGATAAAGTGGATTTTAGGAAAAGAGATATGTAACAGCTAGGGAACCTCTGTATGAAATGGGTAAGGAGAGAGGAAAAAAGCATTTCACAAATTGGAAGGCTCTTTTTTTTTTCCTCACATCAGCAAATTCCTTCTTAACACTTCCCCTAAGAGGAAAATTAGCCTAATCTTAGTTCATACTCCTGCCCTAACTTAAAGACTGAGTTAATGACATCTTGGCAGAAACAGAGAACCCATGTAAATTCAGGTTTGCTGGACATCCACAATGTAAAAGGTTGAGAACAGGGTCAGCTTTATGAAGGAAACTGTGATGCAAGCAGCATTACCACATTTCATTAACCAAGTCCTTTTTGCAGAATGCAGTGAAAGAATCTGCAAGTTAACCAGATACATGATTGGGCTCTAAGCTCATTTTACTGAGTACTTTTCCTATTACTACTTTAATAGGAGTGGGAAAGCCCAAATGTACACATTGAAAACCCCACTTCTGTAAACTTGAACTCTCTCAGCCTTAGAATAATACAAAAATGTATAACCAAATTTCTGGCCGCTTTGTTAATGCCTTATATTAAAAGATTTCTGGAAGCCTAAATATAATACAAGCATGGAGATATTTTCCTTCTAATGCTATAAAGCAGTACTACAGCCCAGGAATGCACAGATTTTCCTGTGTTCTGAAACATGCCCATTTACAAACCAAGCGATTATTCCAGATTCTAGGACAAAGAATCTTTCCATCATTTGGTTTACATTTGCATGGCAATACCAGTTAGACGTACAGATTTAACAAATAAACATGTCCAATCTTACATAGATTACAACTTTTTGCATATCTTGAGCATATTGCAAAGCTAGAGAAACATATGAAAGATTTCCTAAACAAATTAGAGGCAGAGCATACAGCTAAAGCAGTTCTTCTAGTAGATACTAACAATGTAGAGACATTTCTTAGTTCTAAATTTGCAACAGTACCTATGTATTTCATTATCAAAATGCTGTAACTGAGAATGAACTTGTTTCCCATTAAAATAAGCAATGATAAAGGCACCTATGCAGTCACTTTCTGAAGTTCAGACTGTACACTTCAGATGTGTGCAGAACCAGGTCTCCAGATGCTGTGGTAACTTCAGAGTCCAGTGAGGTGCCATCTTGTAAGCGCAATTGCTGACAGAGCCAGTTAACAGCAGAGTGATTTGGTAAAACAAAGGTAGCAAAGACAAAAATTTATCCCAAATTCTTAATTCTCATGGGGATACAGCTCCACTACATCCTCCAGAGACCTGTCCAGCAACTCCTCTAAACTGACATACGCTCACTTAAGCCAGGCTTGTAGCAAGTTCCAATTTATAGTAGGCAGAAACAAGCAGTGCTACTGGTGGTAAGCTACTAAGTCCAAACTTCCTGCTTTATGCTGATTATTAGCTGCCTAAATAGCTCAATGGATCTGCAATCATTTAATGTAGAAGACAAATTCCAACAGTATCATGGACAACCTGCTAGCTACAGGAACTAGATCTAGGGTGCTTGACAAGGTAAGAATATTCCTGCTTTTAATTTAGTTCCATGCTGTCTTAGAATTAATACTAGTTATTGGCCTTATTTGTATACAGGAAACTAAATATTGTTTTAAAAAATTCTAAGTTACAACTTACTAATCTATTTCATAGAATCATAGAATATCCTGAGTTGGAAGAGACCCATGAGGATCATCAAGTCCAACGCCTGACTCTGCACAGGGCAACATAAAGTTAAACCATGTATCTAAGAGCGTTGTCCAAATGCTTCTTGAACACCAACACGCTTGGGCCATGACCACTTCCCCAGGGAGCTTGTTCCAGTGCCTGACCGCCTTCTCATTTCAGCTCATGCTTCAGAAGAACTGCGTGAGATTCTAGACAGTTGTTTTGAATAGTGCATTGCTAGCCATAGTGGTAAAGAGATTTCATAGGTCTGGGTTGGGAGAAAACACACAAAGAAACAACACACAAGCAGAGTTGCTTCATTTTTATTTACTCAGCAAACATTTTCCCATGTGATTTTTAAATGCCATCCAAGAGCTAACTAAGATTATTAGATGCTGGTTGCTTTTTCATGATGAAGCTTTTTGCTAACAGGATCTTTTTCCAGAAATAAAGACCATTGGTTTGTTAGGGTATCCCAGTTTAGGTAAGTACAGCTGCTAATTTCACCCACAATTAAATTGTATTTACAACAGTGCATCTTACAGTTACCCTACAAAGGACATGACTCTCCATCTGAAATTGTCCTACTCCCTGTCCCACAACCAGGATTTCACTCTTTCAGTATTAGGGGTGCCTTCACCTGTTCGGCCACTTCCTTCCCCATCAGCGTTTCAACAATGGCCAACCCAAATTCAAAGCTGGTACCAGGGCCACGGCTGGTGAGGATGTTCCCATCTTTCTCCACGCGGCTCTCGGAGTAGCAGTAGTGTGCTTGGGGGGACACACAACAGAAAGAGGGTCAGTCTCCAGCACAGGGCCCACAGCTGCCACAGAGCATAGACCTGCCTGCTGCACGGCAGTGCCGCCCGCTGCCTGCAGGCTACAGCAGCTGTGCACTGGCGGCTCTCTGCCGACAGCATCATGCTCCGTAGAAGGCCCCTCAGCCACCTGTGTGGGCCCAGCCTGCCTCGGGCTCTGTACTCCTGCCCCTCTGGAACCAAGCAGCTCATTACTGCCGGCAGTCCTCAGGGAGGAAGAGTGCCCGCAGGGAGCTCTGGCAGCTTATTCACATGGTATGGGAATGCACCTCTGATTCTACAAGCTCATCAAGAAGCGCTCGCTGTGCCTGTCCGTTCCCATGGAGTTACTTTTGGAAGTCAGACTGTTTTTGTGTAGCTGTTCACAACTTTCTTTTTTCCACATGCATGCAGAGGAAACTGGAGGAACCCTGCCATCTCCTGCTCACCTTCAGACTCGTTAATGTTCACAGAATGACTTCTTAATAGTGCTTCACAACCACTTCCTTTAGGTATGAGAAAGAAGGGTGGACCCATCAGCTGCTCAAAGCACCAAAGCACTACTCGCAGGAGAGGCAGGAAAGGTGCTGCTGGGGTTTGCTGTTGGGACCACTGAGGCAAAAGGGCAAGAGATGGCTCAGCCTCAAGAGGGTAAGGGACAAAATGTTCCTAGTATGACAGCAGCAGCGTATTTTCCCCAAGGATGAGAATGTTAATACAGCCCTGTATTTTCAGGTTAAACAGACTTAGAAATGCAGTCTTAGCATATTCAGTTGAATTTTGATTACGTTCAGGAAAGCATTACGGAAATTCAGAGACACAAAATCAGATACAAAAGCTGTTTTCCTTTCTTCAAATCAAGGGTTCAGCTAAAAAAAATAATTCTGAGATGGGTTTAGAGAGAAACTTATAGAAGTCATTACATACCTCCATTCATCATTTTCTCTTTGGCCAAAGGATGTGTTGTGACTTTGCTTCCAAACCCTATCCCATGTGCCAGAAGGGCAGTAGGACCTGTAAGGACACAAAGTTGCAGCAGTGATGAACTGTTTTCTGCTACAAACACTTTGAAGAACACACCTTCAGGCACTAGGCCCTCAAGGGGCCAAAGCTCACTCTGGACAGACTACTTTTTATAAAACTGATGCCAGCCCTATCTCTGAAGCAAAAAGCCTCAAAAAGAATACAGCTGTATAATCTCTCCAATTCTATTACACAAAACGCCCTGTGCAGAGAAACAGATGAAGAAAAGAGGAGGTTTAGAGAATACCCAGTTCATGCAGCTGTCCTACCCATGATTGTGCTGCCTTTGAAGGAGTTGAGAACAATGGTCATTTTGCTTCCAGATAATACATTTTATTTAAAACTGCTTGAAACTAACTAACAAAAAGTCTGCATTGCAATCTGAACATCAACTAGGTACAATTACTTTATGACCTTGTTAAGCCTTGAATTTAGAGACTTAACAGATAAAATTTCATTTGAGCAAGTCTTTGGATGTTGGAATTGTGTGCCAAGCAGTACTTTGGACAGGTCATGGGCTAACTGCAAAGTTTTTGGTTTTAACAGTCTTTCTCTTTTCTTTTCGTACTTCCTCCTTGGCCTGAATTGAGGAAGGAGTTCGTGTCAAGAAGACTTAGGTCATCTGACAGAAAATCCTTACGGGAATTCCAAAAGAAACTGAACGCAGGATTTGCCTAATGTGAGTTTCATTTCTGTACATTTGATTCATTTCAGATATAATCCAGGAAATAACCTTGTGTTCAGTTGGAATCAGCTCTAAGCAGCATTATACCTAAATAAATGAACTGTCCTGATTACAAGCAAAGGCCTTTATTGGCAACCGTGGATTTGCCACTGTTCTGCAAGAGATACAAATAGAGAAGTAGAAGACTACCACTGCCAAGTTCAAGAATGTTCACAACTCTCTATGCGTATCACCTAACGGAAGAATGAAAGCAAAAAAACCCCAGCAACGTACCAGAAAACAAAAGTGAAAATACACTCCACAAACACACTCTGTTAGACTGTCTTTTACACACTCATCGCCACTCTCCTCGTTCTCAGCTACGGGTACCTAGGCCAGCCTCTCAGTTCAGTTGGGGGTATTGGCAATTGTTCATCTTGCTTTTTTACATACAAATCTTAAAAAGGAATGAACTGGATACCTAGCTGTGCAGAATATGTAAGCAGACAACCCTCTCCTCAGAGTAGTTTCATCTTTTGCTACCACTCAAATGAGGAAGGGTGTGCCTGTAATTCTATATGTACAGCCTTCCTTCTGAAGCTAAAGGGCAGGAGAGGAGATGTGAGATAAATTTATAGCAGTGATGTTCTGCCAGCACTGTGTCCTCGCAGAAAGATCACCAGAATAAGCAAATGTTTTGTAAAAAACCCTAACATGTTACCTTTCACTTTTTATTTCAAAGACAGTAACGCAATTGATTGGAAGGAACTGGGTACGAAGCAGAACTTGCAGGATAAGTGTTCACAATATTTTAGAGATTCCTCTGCTATTAATTTTACAAAAAATTCAAATGCTGATGGGTGCATGTATAGTACAAATCCCTGCTGCTAAATTACAAGAATACAGATTTCTAAGACAGGAAAATGTCTGCATGCCCCTTCAAAATATTCAAATGCTTTACAAAGCAAGATGTCTTGTTAACCCACCTGCACATATAGCAGCAATCAGGCCTTGTCTGCTTTCCTGGTCCTTCAAAATGTCCTTCACAGCAGGAGACTGTGTGAAGAAACCGTATCACAAGTCATTGTTTAGGGTTGATTATTTGAAGCACGGTTGAAGTATTTTCCACTGCAAATTCATAAACAAGTTTTACAAAGAAAACCAGCTGACAACTCTCCATCCTGCCTCAGGACAGAGGGCAATGAAAACACTAAGGAAAAAAACTGAAATGAATAAATACTTGCCCAGCAAGGAAAGAGCAAGGAAATCAGAAGGAACTGCAAGGAAATACTTGGCCCACATAAAAGCTGGTTAATCCATGGCCATAGAAAGTTGTTGTTCGAAAACTTCTCAAGACAAATAGGAAAGAGTATTCATGAGATACCTCCAGACAGTCTCTATCGTTCTTAAGATTTATATGGGATATTTGTCTCATATTCCAGGGCTTACAAACTCTGTGATACCATCTAAAGCCTATTTGATAGATCGACTTGTTTGTCCACCTGCCTTCCACAAGGTATTTATACCACCACTACAGCAGTTTTGCACCAGAGACAGAATTCTTGAGCAAAGAAAGAGAGTCCTGTGGGTTCAGCCTGTTTTATATTTCATGGAATTAAATCTTCATTTGCAACTGTTTCATCTTCATATGATTACGAACAGATTCTCCCACAATACAGAGCGCCCTTCCATTTTTATTCTGCTTAACTAGGTACTCAAGTCCAAGAATTTACCCAGTTGTCCCCCCTATATATTCAAAAGAAGGCTTAAGACAATTAACAATTAGTTTACTGATTCATTCAGAAGAGAATTTTCAGACACTGAACTGAATTTGCAGGATTACTAAGCAAATGTAGACCATTCACTCTCATGAGGGTGCCCATGAATCTTTCCAGAACTTTACCTCTGACAAGTTTTGAGCTCCAAGGTTACCCCCAGGCAGGACCACGACATCGTAAGGCCCCTAAACAAACAAAACCCAAAATTGTTCTGTTGAACAGAGGCTGGTAGATACATTACATTGTTTTAAGGCCACTACAGCTGAGTCGAGTAAGAAGCAAAGGGATCTACCTTTTCTTGCACTGAGCAACACTTTACGATCAGAGAACCAGTTCCAATTATGTAACAAAATACCATTTCCTATTCTGGGAAGAGCCTATTATCAATAAAGTCTGTCACAGAACTAACTTTTAAGCCTAGTGCATTTAAGAGCTTTAGCAAGCAAATGGCAGCTCTTGCATTGGAAGGACAAGTGGTTTTGCTGCAACCTTACTGTACAGGTCTAACTATAGCATTGTTTAGCTTCCCATCAGAACTTTTCAGTTGTTCCAAATCATGTCATTTTCTTGGGCTGACTAACATGCAAAATAAAGCGCTACGTTTGATGCTTTGCAAAAACAAATACCTGCACAGAGTTAAGAAATCTGTCTGATCCTAGCATGCTATGAAGCAGGACAACACTGAAGGGGAGCACTGTGGGATGTGCAGTTCTGTGATTCACTACTGCATAGAGCCAACATAACATGCAATGCATTTCTAAAGGTAATGCATAAGCTTTCCAAATTCACCTCTGAAACTGTGAGAAAGGCTATACTGGCCATTATATCAGATCAGGGTGATGACCAACCTCTTTTCTGGCATCTTCAAGACTGGCATCAGGACAAATGAAGACATCTCGACTGCACTGCACTGGTTCTTTTCCTGTTAGGCCTGCAACAGTCACCTTGATCTAACAGAAGAATACACGTATCGTTACAATTCAAGAATTTAGGGCGTTTTTCTTATATGTTAGTTCTTAAGTAGTACACAGAATGAGTGAAGCACTACTGAAAGTTGTCAAGAACAGGGCAACACTTAAGCTTCCCCAAACCATGATCAGGTCGAAACGCACAAGGTAAGCAGTGATATTCTCCTAGAGATGAACAAATACCTCTAATAGTTAAACTTTTCAAACAGGACATTTAGAGAATAACTGATCCCACAGGTTTTAAATAAAACAAAACAATACAACCCAGGAGAGCCGGACTAAGTAGATCAGATAATGAATTAAAGTCTCTCTGCAGGCTCAAGCCATTCTCAAACACACTTACAATGTGTTCAGTTTTCTCCCTTGACTTTTAGACGCCTGGTCATAATACATAGATGTACATGACACAGCTCACATTCGCTAAATAAGCAGACACGTTTGTGCTTCTTATGGCAGCCAAAATGGGGACTACATTAATGGAATGACAAAGGTGGTGGGAGAAGGTAATTTTATTTTAGTCATTTCTATACACATGAAGTTGGCGTATTTATTTAAAATCTTATTTTCATACCTAGTCAGATGGTAACCCTGAGCCACTACAGTTGCAAAAGTAACAAACAGCATGAGGAATCCCACCAGACAGAATTCTAGTTAATAACAGAATTTTAAAAGTAGCTCAAGAAAAGCTATGTAATGTCATGAGCTGTAATATACTGAGCTGTTCAAACCCCTACAAAAAAAGCACGTGCTGTTACCACGCATGGGAGTAGCCATGTTTTCTGACACAGTAAGATTTACTCGAAACATCTGCTCTAGTCTACATTAGGCTCGTATTTTAAAAGTTCATCTTTTGCACAAATGTCAGTTGTCACGCATGCTTATTTGGGGCATGGCACAAATATTTGCTAACCAGTAAGAAGGCACGAGTAAATTTTCACCTCATACAACAGACTACACCTTGAACTCCTGGCAGCGAACATCAACTTGAGGCAAAGATTTTCCCTTGACCAAGCACTCACAAAAAGATTTTTCACTGTCTGCATACTCACCCCAGCTCTTCTCATAACATCAGTGGGGATTACAGTTTCCATTTCCTCTGCCCCTTTTGCTAGAATCACCAATGCTCTTTTCGAGGCCATATCTTGAGGGGTTGCTATTAGGCGAGATGGTTGCGAAGGGAGGGGCTGAGGGGCATAGAAAGAGACAATGTGGTTAAAAGGCAAATCCCCTAGTAGAAATCCTTCCCAACCGTGAATTTTAACAGTGAGTAATTTGCATTTTTGCATTATCTTTCATTTAAGCTACCTCAAAATGATTCACTAGCTTTAATTAATATTCATGGCAATCCCATTTCACTGAAGATCTTTTTACAAAGAATGCATTATGGTATTAAGGGATTAAGACATTTGTGCAGTGGGAGGCACAGCACATCAGCACCAGAGCAGGAAGCAGCTTGGCCTAATCAAGACTTTACACGACTTGAGTCTGCCAGAGAGAAGGGTTCAAGGTGGGTGGCAGAGTTGTTTTCAATTTGCACACCCTCACTCATACCCAGACTACTGACTCCCACCCAGGTCAGCATTTATAAAAAGGGCTCGCATGAGCTTTGACCTCATGTCTGGTATTTAGTTTCCACACGGCGCGCTTCATGAAAAGTTTCCTGTGACTTATAATGACTCGACCAGTGCCCCTGCAAAATCTGAGCAATAGATTTTCTGGGTATTTCACAATTTTGTGGGGGAGAAACGTGTGTGCACACGTGTGATGGGGGAGCAGACCACAGAATTTAGCAAATGGAACAAACTAGGCTTAAGACTTTTTTTTTAGCTCCTAAATTCAAGTTGAGGTGAATGGCCAAATTTTCATTTGAAGGTTAGGTTAAAGTAACTTTAACTACATTGTGTAAAATACACACTAACTCATACTGGTCTGATGGAAGTCTGTGAAAGCATCTGTAGTGTGAGAAGGCATTTCACAGGTCATCCACTCCATGAGACGGATTTTTTCCTATGTAGGGACTTTCCATCCAGAAATGCAAGTAGCACCTGGGAGCTCTTCATAAAATGAGATCCACGTTTAGTTGCCTACATGAAAGAAAACCATCCCCTCATCCTGCTTCAACTTCATCTATTTTCAGGTTGGCTCCCTACCATTAGCCTCATTTAGAAAGATGCGATTTCTAGAATGCAGTAATATACAGTAGAATGTCCCGCAGCATGCAGAACCAGCCCAAGCAGACCAATTCAGTGTGTCAAATCCTACTTCTAGGGCAGTTTTATGTACCATCAAATGCAAGGCCAACTGAACAAGTACACTCAAATCATAGGTATTAGCAAAACCTCAGGACAACCTGGAGCTTCTTAATAATTCGTCTTGAAGGTATACGTTGATTCTGCAGAATTAATTTTTATATGAATATGACTAACTAGCAACAGGCTACCTGAATAGCCACAATGCAGATATACTGCATTTGCTTCTTATTGTAGAAAAATACTCTAGATCATAGTTTGTATCCCTCTCTTTCATTAGTTCTTTAGATGCAAATAGGCACCTGATCCCAAAGACTTTTCTCTTTCCCCTAATCTAGCAAAATGCAGTGTCTCCCTACTGTTCTTAGACATTTATCATAATACACTGACAAATTTGTGAGCATTAGTACTGTTCTTTACGTGGGTGCACATGTAAATAGCTGTCACACTGTAAATGCTACCAGGGCAAGACTGTTTTCCGAGAAGGCAGAACCAAGTTATATGGATGTTAACAGCCACTTTGTTTAACAAGCTATCTATGCATAGTAAATACAAGACTTCCATTTGCTTCTCAGTGCCAGCATATGCGCAGGTTGCCTCAAAAACCTTTAAGCTAAACGTATTCCCCTACATGGATACGTGCATGTTTCTTGACATGGTGACTTCTGGCAGATGGCTGAATCAGAAGCTCTAAGAAGGCTGGCTTTAGAAAAAAATCACACCCTTCAATGCCCCGACCAAACAGCTAGCTACGACAGGCAAGGGAAGTTTTAAGGGTCATCAGCTCAGCCAGTCCGGATGAAATGCCACATCCTTACGTATTCACGTGTTTATTTTAGGACACGGCGCCATTCGACGTAGGAAGGCTTTCAGAAGACCACGAACAGCGGCACAGGCCGCGGCTGCAGAATCTGCAACCGCACGGAGCACAGGCGTGGGGAGGCTCGGTCCCCAGAAGACAAGCAAGCGCGGCCTTCCCGCCCTGCCCGCGGCCGCCGCTGGGCACTAAGCGGAGCCACCGCGGCGACCGCTGTGGCGGCGCAACCCCGGCAGGCCTCCGGGCCCCCCGCCCGGCCCAGCGAAACCCGCGCCCTCCGCAAGCGGCCCCCCGCCCCGGCCAGCCCCCCCGCCCGCCGCCCTCCGGGCGGCTCCTCCGGCCAGACCCAGCGAGCCGGGGCGCGACACGGCCCGCGCGGGCGGCGGGAGCGGCGGCGGCGACTCACCTCGGCCGAGGCGCGGGCGACTCTGGGCAGCCCCGCCCCCGGCCCCGCCTTCCCGCCGCGGTCAGGCCGCCGCTGCCTCCTGCTCAGCATCCCCGGCCTGCAGCCCGCCCTCACCCGCCGCCCCGCTCAGCGCATTGGCTATGCTCCCGTCGCCGTCGCGTCTCTCATACTCGCCTGTCCTCCTTTTCCGTTTGCAAAACGCTCCGTTTTTCTTACGTTCGCTCAGAACGCAGCCTCAGAGAGCGCCCCGGAGCCCACCACTGTGACAACGTCACCCTCCTACAGCAGCGTGATCGCAAGGTACGCACCTTCAAAGCGAGCTGCTTCTGCTTTTCCTCAGGCAGCCCTCACACCCGGAGTGCTACACCAAGCCACTGTTCTTCAAGTTCTGCCCAAAACGTCTAACTGATGTCCCCGTTTCCTGAGGCTCACGGTACACAGAAAATGCCCACGGCTCAAGGACAGAGTTTTCCCTGGTTTTAAGGAGAAGTTTCAATATTTTGAAAGACAGATAGAGCTGTTAAAGGGGCCCTCTAGGACTGCAGATAGCCCTGTTGTGTAAAACGGCTACTTGCAGGTGCTGGCAGTCATGGTCCGAGTCCCTGGTGATGGGCTCATGAGAGCTCTGGCAGAGAAGCTCAAGCCCTGGTCAGTAACAGGAGAGCAAGTCACAGGGAAAGGCTTTGCTGGGGGCTTTCCTGGAATTGGTGCGGGCTTCTGCTCCTGGCATGGGGAGGTTTCGTGCACTACCCACGCTGGACTTCACTCAAAACCCTCGACAGGCTGGCCCTTGCGCTTACTGCCTGCCTGTGTGCCGGGCACGCACAAGCTGAAGGGTGCGTTCGCTCGTCAGTTATAACGTGCTCTGGAAAACGCCCCTCCCGTTCTCGCCTGCCCACGCGGCCCGGCGCCGGCTCACACGCGCGGCAGCTGCCCTCGCAGGGCGCACCCACGGCGCTCTAGCCCAGAGGGCACAGGCCGGTGCCGACACCGCCCGCGGCCACGCGCCCGTTCAAGAGCGGCGGGGAACCGGGGTGCGCGGCCGGACACCGCCAGGAGCGCCAGGCGGGCGCCTGCCCCGCTCGTGGGCAGTGAGCGTCACGCGGCCTCCCGCCCGCCGCTCGCGCACATCGCACCGTTTCCTCCCCGGCCCGTCGTCCCGGCTCTAGTCAGCGGCCCTCCGGCCTGATCCGCGCGGGGAGGCGCTGAGCGCCGCCGGCACCCGCGGGCCGCACCGGCCTCGCCACCCAGACTCTCCCCCTCACCTTTCGGGGGCGCGGCCGGGGAGCGGCCCGCTGCCCGGACAGGCCGGGCCGGACCGCTAAGCCACCGCGGAGATTCCGCGCGGGACTCACCGGGAAGCCCCGGTGGGGAGCGGCGGGCGCTGCCCGGCAGCGCTGAGAGGGCTGCGGGCGCTGCCCGGCAGAGCCGGGGGTCGCGCCGGGGGGGATGGGGGGGGGCGTGGAGGCGGAAAGCCCCGCCGGGCCGGGGTTTCCCCGCCGCCCCCGGGCTGACGCAGCCAGGCCCTCCGGGGGCGGCCCCTAAGGGCCATCGCCCGCCGCCCCGCGCGCACTCCAGCGGGCCGCGCCGCCACGCACCGACCCCATGGGACCGGCAGCTGCGCGGGCGCTCTTGCCGGCAGCGCTGCTAACGCTGGCGCTGAACCCGGGGCCCGCGGCCGCCCTGCCGTGCAGCGCCGACTGCCCAGCGGGTGAGGGCCGGTCCGGGCCGGGCTGGGGCGCGGGGCGCCGGGCGCTACGCGCGGCCCCGCGGCAGCCACCCTCTGTCTCGGCCTGCAGGTACCTTCGTGGTGAGCGCGGGCTGCCGGCAGTGCCCGCCCGACACGTTCTCCAGCGCGGCGGGACTCAGCAGCTGCACCCTCTGCCGGAAGTGCGAAGGTACCGGACGGCGGCTCCTCACAGCCTCTTTGTGACCTCCCTGGGGTAAAAGATCGTGCGTTAGTTTGTCACGTCGCTGCGAGTGCAAACGGCACTGGCGAAATAACGCGATGCGTCTGCGGGGCTTCTCGCTGAAGCCACCAGCCTAATTTTTGTAAGAGCAAAGGTCCCGAGCCTTTGCTGTGCTGCGGTGGGTGTGCCTGAGCGCATATGTAACCCAAGACTCGTTTCTACCTTCCAGGAAGATTCAGGTATTTAAAAGAGTGTTCCTCAAAAAGCGATGCTGAATGCACGTGCAAGGAGGGGTATCGCTGCAGCGGCAACGGCTGCTCACGCTGCGACCGAAGCTGCGGTGTGGGCGAGGAGAACACCGGGAGCGGTAAGGTCGCCTTTCTCCGCCAGCTTAAACCCCTGTGCTCACTGCACCGGACGCACCGCTGCCTCTTGCACAGCGCGGAAACAACTAGAGTAAGGACCTCGCAAGATAAAAGCTGCCACTGCTGCTAAACAGTTTGCATGGTGCGTGGAGCATGCACAGCAGCAGACAAGCCCACCGAACTCTGAGCCCTACTGCAGCTCAAGTCGTGCACCAGTTAGTTCCCTTTGCACAACAGCTCTCTTGTTGCCAGCATGTGGGAAACTGAGCTGGGAACTCTGGAGTTGTGGCATTTTGTGCCAAATAAACTGGCGCTGTAGCCAAGTACTGTACTGGTACTGTAGTCACAGGGAAAGACTTGCCTTGCACACTCAGAGCAGCTTATGAAGTAATAATTCTATGAATGTGGATCATAGTCATTGTACAAGCAGGCAAAAAATAATGTTTCACATGTTGTTTTAAATGCTCATCTTGCACAAATTTACCTCTCCTTGTCTGTTGAAGGTTGCCAAAGTTGCCGCTATGGAACTTTTAATGATCAGCTCAACGGCTCCTGTAAAAACTGGACAAAGTAAGTAATCTAAAAATAAACGCTCCAGCTATTACACTTGACTGGATTTTTTTCCATGATTTTTTTTTTTTTTTCTGTTTTGCTTTAAATGTCTTTCAGGTGCTCTGCAAACCAGGTCCTGGAGCCTGGAACTGCAGCAAAAGATGTCATTTGCAAACTCGCTTCAGATAATCCCACTTTAGTCACTACTCTACCTACCATGTCTCCTGCAATTCCATTTTCTATCACTGTGCCAGGTGAGTCATTGTATGATATTGCTTATAGAGCTAAAGAATTATCACCTACTGTGAAACATACTATAGCTCATTCACTTACCCTTTAAAGCAAGAGTCCTTTCTTCTATCCATTTCCAGTGTTGCAGACTTATCCAGAAGCAGAGTTGGAGACAAAGTTGTCAGCTAATTCAAGGGCAGTAGAATTTTGCTCTTTAACACTTCTTAGAGAATGTTGTTTGCTTCCTAGGGAAGGACCTCCAGATGGACATTATCAGAATTTCTCTTACTGTTGCTGGGCTGTTGTGCATAGTGTTTCTGCTACCTTCGTGCGTGTGCTTCAGTATCTGGCAGAAAAAGAAACTACATGCTGTCTTCAAGAAAAGTAAGATAGATACACTCTTCAATTCAAATTTTCTTTTTGGAACTAGACAGAAATCAGGAATCCAGGTTTTTAAGTATCTTTCAAAGAGAGTTGCAGATAGCTTCATTTTTTGGCTTTGTAAGTCAGAAACAACTGAAAGGAAAACAGTTTTGGAATTTTTATTGCAGAAAGCACTTAATTACCTGTGGGTGTTCTAGCAACATTGCAGGTTAACTGCACGCATATTCATAGAAGTGAAGTATTCATGGGAAAGGTGAAAAAGCTCAGCTGAGCCTTGCTGATCCCATTAAGGGTCAGTTCTGTTTATTACTTCCAAGTACCATCTTTGGCATGCGTGGCAATAGCACTTTCCAGTTCTGTCTGGTCAGAAACAGTATGCATGGCCTGGAGTGAGCATCTCTGCACTTTGGCTGCAGTAAAAGAGGGGATATCAGTCAGGATGTACTGCTACACAGATGCAGAGTCAGCCTGAATCCAGCACTGCCCTCTGAGAGCTAGTAAGCCCTGGGGAAGCTCAAGAGTTCAGCACAAAGATGAGGTGGAATTGCATCCACCATAGTTTACAGTCGGGATTTTTTTTTTTGGTTGGTTGGGGTTTTTTTTCTCTCTCTCTCTCTCTCTTCTTCTCCCCTTTCCTAGTGATAAGGGCTTGATCTTCTAGTGTAATTCTGAATACGGGAGACAATAGCATTACTCCAAAAATCTAACAACTCCATGTTGGTCTTCCTTTCATTCCTATGGCAAACAGTTGCATTAGGAAGAACAAAGTATAATAAATTAGTTTTATCAGATGTACATGCTGTAGAGGAATAATTTCAGATTATTGAATCATCTGGAAGAATTTTTCTTGCTGACTTCCTGCAGTTGTGACTGAGGAAAGGTGGTAAGAGGTGGCTGAATAAATACAACAGAAAGTGAACATTTAATCTTTTTCTTTAGTGCATACCACACCTGAACAGTCAATTCAGGAAGATGATGCCTGCAGCTGCCGCTTTCCTGAGGAAGAACAAGGTGAATATCAGGACTGTGGCAAATCCACGGAATTCAGAGATCTTTTGGTGAACTAGGAATTGGACTGTCCAGGTCAACCACATTTGAATTTCCTTTTGGAACACAGAACAAGAACCTGTTTATGTAAATAGAGAGGGTATTAGAATCTGTGAATTTCAGAGTGCTAAATAGCCTAGCCACTGAGGAAAAAGTGCATCTTTTCCATCTCTTAAAAAAAATAAATAAATAAAAAAAAAATCTAGTTTGCTGACTTTCTTCCTCTAGGACTAGGAATCTTATTTCTAAGAAGTGGTACTTGATCTACATATAGAAAGAAGTACTGCACTTAAAAGCAGTAATAGAAGGGCAGAATGGCTTTCTGGTCCCTCTTACAAATGGTGCCTGAGCCATAATTTACATGCAGTTTGAAAGCATTTGACGCTGAAAAGGACATAATAGACGCTGTAGCACATAATAGAGCCACATGCGACACTCATGGTCTCTATTACCATTACCAGGCATCCTCTTGAGTCTAGAGCTGCAGCTCCTCCTAAAGCATGGCTCAAACCCAACAGTCTTGGGTTTTGTGTGCAAATATCGATAGACCTCATTTCAGATCCCATCAGCCCTAGAAACAGACACCCGGCCTGACCACTGCACACCTTCTTACATGTAGGAGAGAGGAAGCCATAAAAATCTAGAGCTGCGAAGTGTTTCATAACAGCTTGCATCTGCTGTTGTATTACACCGATTGGCTTAAGAAAGGCAGTGGAAACACTGAGAAAAGCTGTGGTTGACTTGATCTTAGAAATAGACGTTACTG
The DNA here is from genome assembly GCF_965638725.1 of Aptenodytes patagonicus. Classification (NCBI taxonomy): domain Eukaryota; kingdom Metazoa; phylum Chordata; class Aves; order Sphenisciformes; family Spheniscidae; genus Aptenodytes; species Aptenodytes patagonicus. The sequence continues at coordinate 9,861,423 of NC_134967.1, read as the reverse complement.
TGCAGCTGGACTGCACCACCTTCAGTCCCACATCATTCATCTTTGATCTTTTAGGTGATGTAAACATATTATGTACATTGCAGATGTGGTATATGTAGATGTGATACATTTCTGGTACTATTTTTGTAACTGAGGTTGGAAAGATTTTAACATTCAGACACTGTATCTGACTCTGATCAATTACTGTTACTTTGGTCTTGAAGAGAAAAAAGTAAACCCATGTTTGAGTCATGGCATTTGCAATATCGTTTTTAACCTTTTACAAAACCAAGTATTTTATTTTATTTCTTCAGTAAATGTTATTAAAAAATAGAATGAAAACCCACCAATATGTCATGTAAAGGATGATTTTCCACTCTATGTGATTTCAACTTAGAGAATGTTATTCTTGTGTTTGAAGAATGACAGCCCATCTCTCCATTCAGCAGAAGATTACGATAGCAGATTATTTTCACCGAACCACACTTACACATTTTGATAAACTTCTGTACAACTAAATATAAAACAGTATGTGAAAAAAGAAATGTCATACCAAAGCCTGAACTGTGAAGTTAAGTATATTTAAATAAATCTCTCTTTTTATCCCTAGCCCAAGTCTCTTCTCCTCTCTTAGTACTTTCAACCATGAGAACTAAGTGACTGTTACGTGAGGTTCACAAACCTAAAAGACATAGACAGGACACGTGAAAAGCCACCAATCTATTTATATATCAAAGAGCAACCTTTGTACCAGTGGACAATCTTAGAACAGGATAAAATAATTCTGCTTGTGACTAGTTTCTAATCCACACATAAGGCATGAGAATTAATGTACACATCCTGTAAAAATTCAAAACATCTAGTGTTTTCTCCTTGGAAAAAGAGATGCCAGTTGGAATTTTACATTTTGTTAGTGCATTCTGCATATATTTTGAAATGCTCCGAAGACAGTGCAAACCCCTTATTTTCCTTTTCTGTGCCTGAAGCAGAAGTAAGTCTACTTACTGAACAATGAGGTGCTCACTGCAACACTTTTTCCAGACAGTTTGATTTTGCTGTTTTATACTGAAGCTTCAGGAGTGGCATAAAATTCCCATGAATCAAAACAAAGCCTGTGGAGGGAAAAAAAAAAATCCTAAGTGAGTGCAAACTGATTTCTGAGAATAAGGGACACATTTACACCAAAATTGGCTTTCTGGACTGTTTCAAGGGATAGTCATTCACAGAAAGAAAATACATTCTGAATAAAATGTCAGGAGCAATCTTCCTTTCAATCAAAGGATTATGTGGATAATTCTACCCATGACTTCTGTCATCTGAGAGTGTAGAAGCCTGAATTAATGATAAAACAGATTTTGTTGGCACAAGAGTCTGTTGTCAAACATATGCAGATATGCCTGTATTTCGCAACAGCACACATCATCTGGCCCCAGAAGCAGAGTAAGAGCTGGCTAAGTTTGTACTTCCCGTGAAATACTTCAATTACATCTACAAAGCAGATACGTTTATAAATAAGAACCAAGAAGCCCTGAAAGCAAAGACTGAAAGATAGGTTATTTTCAGAAGTGAAATAAATCATGATACAAATGCAATGGGAAGACTGGGGCACTTTACACTACAGACTGTGGTGCTTGCTTGCTACCAGAATGCCTTGGCAGCAGTGCTGCATTTTAGGTGGTCATCACAGAACTGAAAATAAATACAGGTGAATTAATCTGTTTTGCCGCTAAGCAGCAGAGCAGGACATTACAGTTCATAACAAAAGCAGCACTGTTAATACTAAGATAGTTGGAGTGTTTAGCAGTTTTCAGATTTAGACAATATTCAAGTTCTGTGAATTGTGGCTTTCTATAAAGAGCTCAAATTGTAGCCATAGAATCATGCACTTCCTTGAATTTCTTGTGTGTTGTGTAATTTGCGCCTTCACTGTGATCACATAGAACAAATGTATTAGAAGCTTGTTCCCATTCTAGACCCCACATAAATAGATATTTTTATTTAAAAGTACTAAAGAACTCGCTTAAATCCTCCTTTTCATTATGCATGTAGCAAACAGCTGTAAAATGACTTCTGGCAGTATGTTACGAAAATGCAATAGGCAGACTTGTCAATTAAGTTTGTTCGGAAGTTTGCATCTGCAAAAAACCCACATATTTGTAACTTCCTTTTTTTCCTTTTTAAATTATTCTTTTGTCTTCTGAAAAAATCCATGGTAGCTAATAAAACTTCAGTCAAAGCTAGATAATGTGCAGATCAGTAGTTGACACGTAGCTACTATACAAGTCACAGAAGCAGAAATGGTGTAGGCATCTGATCTAAATCACTCAGGATGTCACACGCAATTTTTTGAATGTTTTGTTCTCTTAAGCTTTTGTAAAAACGTTGCACAGTAAGATTTAGGGATCATCAGTGACTAGCTTAAAAGAAACGTTGTCATCAGAATTCAGCTTCTACTAGCTTTCCTGAGCAGAATTTGTAGCTGAATTTGCCTGTTTCTTAACACAGAGGATGACAGCCTTTCTGCATGCATGTTGAACACTGTAAAATCCTTCATCCAGCAAGGGTAAAGAGGAAGAAACTGCTCTATGTATCTTTGATTATTGGTAATTAAGGCAGAAGGAAGGAGTAAAGCCTGACTGTCCGTAATTCAGAACCAGGGCCGTGGAAAAAGAAGTATTTTTTGGTGATGACAAATAATTGATAGATCACGTGCATCTTGGCTTCACAGGGAGCTTTTATTGAACATACAGATTCTTTAATACCTGAAGAAACTTACCAGTTCACGTAGAAATAATGCAGGTCAGTCCTTCTAACTCATTGACCTCTAAGCGTTGTCTGCTTTCTGTGAATGTCTCTTTTCTCAACAGTCTTTTTAATTTATTATGTAGCAAGAAAAAGGAACAGGGAATGCCATGACGACTCTCAAGCAGCCCAGGTGGCCGAGGATGAGGTAACAGGCCAGATGCAAGCTTTTTGCATTGCCATTTGTTTTTCTTGGAAGTCAGACAGCATGCTCTTAGCCAGGCTGTGTGCGGAGGCCCGGGTGATGTCAGGCAGAGTTCTGAAGGCATGGAAAAAGGAGACGAACCCTCTTTAAAGATAAGTTTAAGCAGGGGAGCCTGCTGCTTTTTTATTGCTTCCAGAACCAGCACCATTTCCTGGCACAGTAACTGGCATCAGTAATTAAAACCGTGTTTGTCGCATGTCTTGGCTTCATAATTTCTTGCAAGAATTGTGTGGCTAAGGAAAGCAAAAGGTCCATAACAAAAGGTTTTCTGTCTCTCACCTCTCTCTCTCCTACAGGCACGCTTGTGCATTTCTGTGCCTGATACTTCTGGATGATAGAGACTCTGAAACTGTAATAGCTCCTCTCAAATATATAAACATCATGTCATTTCTTAAAAGCAGAATATGATTTCCTATTTTCAATCTTTCTACCCAATCCTTCATAGGATAGAAACATAGTCTTCTCTGACAGTCATTCTGATACTAATGCTAATCATGCGAAAATCTCCACAGGAGACAGTCCACTCTGAAGAGACTTAACACATAGGAGATAGATAGTATTAAACAGGCAACTTGTACCACTCCGCTTGCATTTTAAACAGGTGATAAAAAGTCAAGGTAAGTTTCACTATTAAAATTAGATAAAGTCTTATTCTATCACCACGTGTTACCTCAGTTCCTCCCTCGGCTACGAACAAGCCTTCCCTGACACAGTGCTTTCTTCAGAGGCTGTCAAAGGAGGTTCTCCATCCCACAGGTTTTGTGTTAGCTGTGCATCATGAACAGATGGCCGAGCGACCTTCTATCCCTGGAACTGGCACGAAAAAGGCTGTTGGATACTGTCATTGCCCTCACTGTAAATAAGAACTTTTAATACCATCTACAAAGAAAATGGAAATTCCCTCTAACCTCAATTTGGCAAGAGTTTGTTATGATACCACCCTACTATGTTTCCTTTCACCTTCTAGATCCTGGGTGCCTGCCAGTTAAAGCAGCAGACTATTCCTGCAATACTCGGAAGCAAACTGGATTATATTTTAAGGAAAAAAAACCCAGCTGAACACCCACTGAAATCAGGGAAAATCTCTCCTGTTTGTCTAACCTGTTTGCATTGAGAAAATAAGAGAGGTTTTATTTGATTTACCAGGTGCAAAACCCCATACAAAGACACCTACTTCAATTTAAGGATGACTTACCACGGTGTATCTTAATCCTGTTAAATCTACTCTCAGTTTACATAAATCCAAACTGAAACAAGCCATTTCAAAACTGAAATAAAATGCCCGAGTTACCCTTTTAAGTCAGTTTTAAACAAAATCTTAGGTTACATGAGCTCACTTTTCTCCTGTACACAAGCATTTCAGCAGGTTTAGAACAAACGCAATTCTGGAAAAAAAGAGGAAGGTAGATGGAGTGGTGAAAGATACAATTTGCCTTTAGCTACAACACTACAGACTTGAGAAACGTTTATATTAAAAAAAAAATCCTTCTAATATTCACAGCATTGATATTTTGATACTTTCCATTTAGAACAAGTATAAACCATTTAACCTGAGGAGAATACCATATGGGCCTGTAAGCAGGCAAAAAAAACAAAAGAAAAAAAAAGGTATCACACTACTTTTACTCAGTGCACCTTTATACAAATTTTAGAGCAACTTTGCAAGAGTAGAACACAATTCTAAAGAAAACGTACATACATGCCTAAAGCAAAATTTACCAAAGTATCTAAAGCATAATATATTTTTCTTAAGCTAGAATGGAAAATACAGTGAACAGGTACATGAAAGGAGTGGTGGGAGGAAACATTATTGACTCCAGAGGAGCTGCAACATTACAGTTCAGCACCACAGTTGTCTTACCAAGCTACAGTCTCACCAGAAGGCCAAAGAGATTTTTTCCCCCCGATTTACATTATCAGTTTTACAGCCACCCTTAATAATGCATCTTTTTGACTTGCTGTGGTACACCTCAATAAGTGTATTACCTTATAGAGGTAGAGGTGTAACCACAGAAAATGCTTGATGGTTCCCTCAAACTTATGAGTTCTGTAAGAGAAAAGGAAGCTGCTGTTCTTTTCTTTAACTTAAAGGATTTAGAAATCTGAACAGGCACTCTACTCAGCAGATATGACAGTGACATATTCTCTTGTCATTGCATCACACTATGTCTGCACTCATCAATAGGGTAGGCTATGATCAGAATAGTTCTCACATGGAACAGCAAGGCTGTAACACGTAACATTTATATGCTTTTCAAGAGTGATTAAATATGCCTTAGGGAATTACAGAACAGGAAAAGTATTTACTGTGCTGTGGCAGTACTAATTATCCTACCTTATATAACTGTTTCTGCACCTTCTTCCAGTCATTCCTCATGACACAGAAAGAGATCATCATGTAAATAAAACATTAGTATGGTGGCAGAAATGGGTAGTAAATGAAGAAGGCTTTGGAGGCTTCCTGCACTATCCTATTTCCACAGATGCTGGTTGGCAATGGATTATTTCCTTCTAAGCATAACTCCTGCTTGTCTTGTAGATGATTTTTAGAAAAGCTACACGGGTCCTGGGATGGGATACTATATGCATGCTCTATGCTTTGTAAAGCAACCTACTTCCTCAGCTGAAAAGGCCAAAAATACAGCTGAGCAGTTACAAACAGCCAGAAATACCTCCCCCATCACCCTCTCCAGCTTAAGGAAGGAGGATTGTCACAAGGACTAGTGGAGAAATGGAAGGAATGAGAGCAGGAACATAAAGGGCATCTAAAAGCTAGATTGAGCGTTGTTCTTTGCAAAGATCTGCAGCATTTTCTCTCCTGGTCTCACATATCCTTCACTTCCTGCTATATGAGGGTTCTTCTTAACCAGATGGTTCTTCTGCACATTAGAAGAAAGGAGCTACACAGCTGGCAGCAAGACCATAGAGAGAAAAGACAGGACTGTGCTAGAACAAGCACATCAGATATATATCCTTTCCTTGTGATACAGGTCCTAATCCCACTCTTCCAAGCATGGAAATGATACGCTTCCATGCACAGGTGGATTTTTCTTATTTCCATATCTCTTCTGCAGACTTTGCTCAGAAGTAACCAGTTGGTCCTGTCTGTTACAAGCCTTACTCATAAAAAAATGCATACGTAGTAAAGGAGTAACAGGCTACATAGCAACTGCTCTTCAGAACTCTCTTATATTGTAAATCTGCCTTAGGAATTCTTGCAGGAAAGAGGATTTTGCTCCCATTACTTAGCTCCAGTGTAGCAAGAAACATTAAACTTGCCAAATCAGAAGACAAAGATCTGATATCTGCTTCCTTCACCTTTGTTAATTCCTACTCCTGTTGATCACTCCCATCCCCAGGGACAGCTTTCCACGCTAGTCAAGATCAGTCAGAAAGTCAGTCAGTCATCACAGAGAAAATCAGTTAATGTTTGCAGCGGGAATTATTTGATAAACTGGAATCCATCTCTTAAACAGTGAAGGGAAGATTCCACATGGCTGACTGCCAAGAAACACACATTCATTTACAAAAATAACCTTGAAAGAACTGCTTTAAACCTCAAGTTGCCCAGTGAGACCTATGCCAACTTTCTTCCTTACACGTATTTGTCCTGAAATGTGAATCACCGAGCCTGCAGAGATTCCATTTAATTAACAAAAGAACTCCAAGTATTGAAGGATTAAAGGGATTACGCACTTGGAAAGCAAAGTAAAAAATTAAAATCTGCTTTTGTGAGCCATTTATTTACTGCCTATGCTAAGTAGGACAGTTAAATGCCAATGATTATTAGGATACCTCTTTAATTAGTCAGTGGCTCCTGCCCATGGCACTGAACTTCTACAGAACTACCTGACATTTGTCCTCTAATATCAGTTGTGAATATTAGAGTGATAAGTGATCCTAAGCCTTTGTGGTAAAAACAGGAAGAACATGTGTACACCAAAGGTGAAAAGGTGAAAATCTGGACAGAAAAAAAGAAAAGAAAAGCGTAAGGACACCTCTGACAAAATTGCCTTTGTTCCATCCCCACTATAGATGCAAGCCCTTATCCTCTTGCTCTTTTAGATAATGAAACAGGGCACCATTTTCAGAGACAGCAAAATCTTAATAAGTTTCCGATAAAATGGTTTGTAACAAGAAACTAATGAGGCAGAGCACCATGCAATTAACAGAGTATGAAGTAGTCTCAAGCAGGGAAATCTGTAAGACAACTCTTATGCTTCATCCATTTCTCGCAATTCGCTGCTTTAGTATTTCTGCACTTCTTCACTTTGAGCCAGAAAAAGTGCAAGATAACAGCCTGGCCTGCCCACCCCATCATCCAAACTACTAAGAAAAGAATCAGCAGAGTATTGCTGCTTCCCTTTTTGACATTAGTAGTACCATCTTTTAAAAAGTTGCATTTGAAGCCTTAGGAGACAGACATATTAAAGCTGACGTTCATTTCTTTAAATCCTCAGCTGTACAGATGTCTGTGTGGGCAGGCTCCAGGACAATAATTTGTATGGAAAACCCTTCAATAATCTACTTAACAAAAAAAATAACGAGTGGTCCAAGTTTAAGAACAGAACAAGAGTGAAAATGACAGTATGCAGCAGTCACCTAGCTCTGCAGCAGGATTAGCTTGATAATTTCTTATTACAACCTAAATTAAACCTCAGGAAGACTGCGCTATTGTTTTAGAAAGAAAAATACAATATCCACTGCTGCGAAAATGACGAATATACATATATTCTATGTAACAACAGTACTTATGCAAAAGTCCAAAGATACAAAGATACCCTAGCATAGAAAAACTACCGTGAATATACAGGAATACAAGGTACACACAATCCACAGTTGCAGAAAAAGGCAGGTTATTATATAGTACTATAAACAAAAACAAAGGTAATCATTCAATTATGTTTCATAAGGTCTGTATCTCTGTACTGTAATGTACACAGACAGAAGGGTACTGTTAAGCCTGCACTGTGTTTGGCTGTTTTTCTAAAGGATCATGCTACCTAATCATCCCCAGTGAACATAAGCTTGTGCATTTGTGAGCTTTGTTTTGTAGCAAATCAATTGCCTCTGATAGAAGATTCAAGCATGGCTGTTCCCATCATTTGTAGCATAAACTGTTATAGACACATAGCATGCACAAAATTTGATTCCTTCTCTCCAAGACAATCCCCAAAACTATCTCAGCTAGTATTGCTCCCTGATATATCCCCTAGACCACATACACAGCTTCATGCCATGCTCAAGGCCTCCAGCCTGTGCTTTTGCTCTGGCAGACAGACAAAAATTGATTTAATTAAATCATAATAAAATAAAAGTTGTATGATCTGTGCTGAGATAGTATAGTGATGGACACTAGCAGAAAAAATGATCTAGCAGTTTTATATGAACCCCCTGCAATGTCATGATATATATCAACCTATAGTTTTTATTATCTTGTCCTCAGAGCATAGGGCTATTCCTTCATGCTTTTCAGCTCTACAATGAGCAAGGGTTCTGTTTCAATGCCTATCCAAATTAAAACTGATTTCTGAATAAGGTTGTCATTACAAAATATACAAAAAGTAGTATTTGGTTCCTACCAGTTATTTAAACATTTTCAGAAAAAAAGCCATCAACATAATACACTATATTTTCAGTTACAGAGGACCATAGCTGATGGGGATCATCCAGCTAATCATCCTGAGAACAAATATAGCAACATTACTGGGTATTTAGTTTGGCAACTATTCCCCACTGCTAAGTTCATCCCTACAGATGCTATCAGACAACCTGGGAACATGGACCAGCAGGGACAGGACCAAGGCTGACTGGAAGTTAGGATCTCTTGAGACCAGAACTGCAGGGAGGCAGAGATGTGAACGAGCTTATGTGCTCAAGGATGGAGGGGAACAGAAAGCAATGCTAAGCTCCATGGCTCTATTTGCTGAGAACGTCCATTTTCTCACCAAACTAGAAGACAATTAGTAAAAAAGAAAAAAAAAAAAAGCTTTATTCGGCATATTAATTAATTCATACTTCATAAATAGAACCAGCAACTGCCTTGTGCCTACACAGCCACAAGGGCTCCAGCAGCACCCAGTGTCACCCTCCGTTCCCTGTCCATGGTCCTGTGCTGAGGCCGAAAAAAGGACCGAGTCCTGCAAGCGCCTTCCTGAACCCTCCCTTTAAAAGCTCCTTCTTTCTTTCCACTCCCTGCACTTCCACCTATAGCAAAGAGACAGACAAGGCTGAGGACAGAGGAACAGTGCCAGGACTGTAACAAGAGCACAAGCAGGAAGGGAGAAGAAAGGTAAACTAGTACATGGAATGGAACAAGGCGTAAGAAAGGACTAACAAAGGGGCTGCTACATAAAAGCCCCATGAAGGTCAAAATCCTGCACAAAATGCTTTAGCTGTGGTTTCAGAGAGTTAAACCAGATAACAAAGGCAGGCCTTCCAAGCTTCTTAACATGAGAAGAAACCTTGACTGCTGCTAGAAATGCCAAGACAGCAAAGGCATTAGAAGAAGGAAAAAGATGGTCATAGTAAATGAGAAAGCAGAGCAGATCATGGCACTCTTCATACAAGAGCCATTCAAGAGTGAAGACTCTGTCCTGACCCAGTTGTCCACTTTACTTTGATCCACATGATGTTGTGGTGCTCTTTAGTAGACCGGGCTTCCGATGCAGTTCCAATACCAGCAGTGACGCGGACTCCTCTCAGTGAAGTGACTCAAGAAAAACTAATGTCTAAGGAATACACTGTATGGATACTTCCTCCAGAGTAAAAGCCCCTTGACCTTATTTAATCATTCTTCAAAAAAAAGGTAAGAGAGTTCTTTAGCTGAGAAACATATACGTATGCAAGAAGGGAAGAGAAATAAAACCTTTTTTAGAAGAGAAAAATGGGAAAAACCCCAAACCCAACAAAACCAAACCCACACCGCACGGTGACTTTCCCCCAGTTTCGTTCTCTCCTGCAAGGCTGGAGCCTACAGCCCACCGCCCGTCGCAGCGGGCCGCACCCCAGCGCCCGCTCCCCGGCAGGCCGGCCTCTCTCGGGAGGTGGCTCAGCGCCACCTGCCGGGGCAGCGATGCCATCATCAGCCCCCTCGAATCCACCGAGGGACCAAGCCAGCACGGGCAGAGAGGGAGGGGTTCTTCCCTCGTCTGAGGAAACAGGTACCTGTAGCCGGTCGAGGCACGCTGGCTAGCTGTTAAAAAATACAGCCGCCCAAAAGTTCATCTAGCCCTGTTCAGAAAACCAAATAGGAAAATGTATCCACCTACCCCGTTCTTTCTCAGCAGTGCTCTCTCTTCACGCTCCCCACACCAGGAAGGAAAGGAGTGTGCACTGTGTCTAGGATCAGAGCTGATTTGGACTACTCTGGATTATTGGAAGGTCTCGGAAAATCCAGTACTCTGCCTTGCAAATGCCCCACAACAGACTTCTTTGCAACAAAGCCGCCCAAATTGGAAACTTTTACTGGTTCCAAGTGCAGCAGTGTTGCAGAAGCAGACATGCACCTCCAAAGAAAATGAGCCCAAGTCTCCAGCTTGCTCTATAGCTAGGACTGATGAAATGAGAGTGTACGAATGGACAGTCACTGACTAACAGCCTATGCCTTTCAGCAAGGCTGCTTTGTACTCCTTTCTGTGCAGACTAGAAAAATGAGATAAATAAGTTTTTATTCTGCTTTTGTCCAGATCATAATTTCTTATTAGGGTTGAACAGATTATTTGGGATACCTTGGGATAGCGGGAGAAAGGTAAAGAGAAAGTTCCATTCTTGCTGCAGAAGCATTCCTCTCTTTCCTTATACCGTCTGCTCTCATAATTTCAGTTTTAAAAATAAACTGTAATTGCATAGTTAGTTCCATTACATTTTTTGTGGAAGAAACCTTATTTCAAGATCTGGTCTCTGCTCCTCTGTTTGCGGCTGCGTTATCCAGAATCTGATTCCCACAAGATATTGATGTGCTATATTTCCAAGCGCCAGTCATGCCAGACTTACTTTCCTTCATGTCAAACAGTGTGAAGCTGCAGTTTGCTAATTCTGTAGTGCTGAGAGGACAGGGGAATTAAGGACCAGTTTGTCAAGCTTCACTTGGAGAATATACCCAGACTACAGTGTGCCAGCCCAGCAGGGCCAAAAATCAAGAGGGTTTTTTCCCCCCAAACTGGTGGAAACTATACTACAAAGGAGCAATGTTTTGGCAGCTGTGATCCTGTACTAGAGAATTTTTAGACCATTTGCCAGCTCCGTAGCAAAACAAAGTATCTTCAGAAAGGCCTACGGACCTGCCATCTTCATTTACGTGGAGGTATGTGTTCAGTTAAGCACACATACTCACTTAATGCATCTTCAGCCCACCACAGAACAAGAAAAACTAGGTCAGAACCTCTCAAGAGATCCTACATAACTTTTGAGAGAAATTCAGAAGATAGAAATACTACTGCGCGCACCCAAATACACCACGTGCTACATTACAGTTTGCACACAGTGGGCAGAAGCATCTTCAAAAATGGAAATTAACAGCCCAAGATTACAGTTAGTTTTTTCCTTTGATCCTCTGAGTCTCCCAACAGGCTATTTTCAGTACACTCTAAAATGCAGAGTATACGTAAGGCAACGTAAGCTAGTGGCAGGAGAAAAACCTTATTGCACATAGGATCTCACAAGGCAGCTATTCCAGTATGCAAAATAGATCTACTAATCATGTTACAAAGCTGAATCATTAGCTAAAATGAGAAATTTTAAGTTAAAGTTAACGTCTTAGGTATTAATGAGGATGGATATCTGCTAAACCAGCAGTGACATCAAAGCAAAAACCCCCAAACCCCTAAATGATATGCTAGACCCTAGCAGGGAAGTAAATAACACTACAAATATTTTTTCTCTCACACCAGCCAACACATATAACGCATTGAAACAAGATGTTAAAAGTTCTAGTAAAATTCAAGGAAGAACTGGACATTTATATAATAATAAGCTCATCTGTAATTACAGTGTCGATACAAAAACATTCTACTGCACACCTCCTCTTCATGCAAACTAAATTCAAGCCAAGTTATACCAAAAGTTATATCGTAGGAAAAAGTCCCTACAAATGCTACTGCTAAATCACATCTTCTCTGAAATTCCTGCTTTTGTCAACTGTCACAATACTTGACTAAAATAACAACTCGTGCTGACTTATCATAAAGCACTTTAAAACATGGGAAAGAACTTTTGCATCATAGATTAGATTTCATCCTTACTATTTTGCTCAGAAGGTGGATAATTTTTGGGGATGTTTTTGGTTGGTTTTGTTGTGTCTTTTTTTTTTTTTTAAGTTTTCTTGACTTCATTAGCAACTTATTCTTCACAAGCCATCATTTTAAACTAATAATAGTTGTTTCTTCTGATAATTAAGGATAATCTTTTATGATAGCATAACATACACTTACTACTCAGAGTTTGCTTGGTAATTTATCTGGACTACTGCTGCTCTGCTTTTTTAAACTGAAGCACTTGAAAGCAAGTCTATTAGCATAAATAAGAACTTAAAAAAGTTTTCCCACAAAATAGAAGTTTTCATAAAAATTAAAAGTGTTTCTTGCAAATCAATTTCCAAGTTTTTAAAGTGCAATTCACATTTACTTCCCTCGCCCATGTATTCAGGGGTTTGTACCTTTGTTTAGGGTGAGCTGTTTCTTTGCTTTGCACGATGACGTGTGCACTGTCCCCTGAGGAGAATGCCTTTGACATTCTGGTAGAGGAAAGAGGTCTAAGTGACAACTTCAAATCTGAGTAAAGGCAATAAGCTGCGGGCAAGTTGCCCAACTTCCACATGACGCACTTCATGATGGCTCTAAAAGGCTGAGTCTTCCCTGAGAGAAGACAAAGGACATAAGTTGCTTGTGAAGAGTGCTTCATTAGCTTTCCTTGGAGGATGCTCAGAGTGAATACTGATAATGCCATTGTCATTGATAGTTCACTGAAGGAGAAGCATTTGTACAGAGCATCCAGCACCAACAGTGAGATCATGCATCAAATCAGACCTAATTACTGTCTGCAGTTTTGGAACGAAGAGTTGCATGACTCAGACGGGGAGAGAGAATTCCTCTCTAGCTACTTACTTCTCTCATAGGGAAGCACAGGGAAAGAGGCATATAAAATGTATTAGGTTAATTCCACAGAGAAATTATTTTGTCATATCCACTCACTTCAGCAAAGAGAAGTCCAGAGAAACAGGATTTGTACACCTGCAGCATGTGTTCTCTAAGTCAATACTAGACCTCTCTGTACACACAGGATGATAGAAAAGTTTAGGTTGGAAGGATCTCTGAAGGTCCTCTCTCACCCCTCCCACTCCCCACCTCTGCACTAAAAGCAGAGCATTTGAACTTATATGGGGATGCTCAGGGCCTTGTCAAGCTTAGTTTTGAAATTCTGTCCCATTCCATCCTTGAAACAGGATCCTTCAAACCTGACTGGACACACTCCTGGACAAACTGCTCTGGCTGACCCTGCTTTGAGCAGCAGGGGGTTAGACTAGATGATTTCCAGAGGTGCCTTCCAACCTCAACCATTCTGTGATTCACAGAGTCCACAGCTTTTCTGGACAACCTGTTAACCACGCATGTGTGGGGCATGCTCTCTTTGAATTAGACCTGCAGCAGAAATATATCTGTTCTAGATGACCGATATAGCTTATTTGAAATTAGTCCTAGGAGCCACAGAATTTATAATATAAAAATTGATCTTCAACAGGAAATGTTAATAAAGGAAAAAGGAAGCAGATAAGCTCACTCCTTTTTCAACTTACAATTATCACGCAGTTCAGCATAGGGAAAGAACTTTAGTAACATTAGTTGGATTTCATAGTATTTTGAAGAGCATCTGAAGGCACAAACATTTGATTAGAGAGGCAGGAAAGAAAATGACCGAACCTCAATTTATTATGAACCTGAACAGGCATAATCTTCTCACCGCCTAAAGGAAAGAAAATTTTTTATTTTCAAGGCTCTATACAGTTGGATATGACACTTATAGAGAATGAAGATGAGGGACCAGTCCAGTCAGTCCTTGCTCCTTAATATGAAAAATGAAATTGTAAGTAGAGAGACAAAATATGCTAGATGGAGGGAAATAAAGACTAAAGTTATGAGATTACATATGGTAACTACTGTGTTAGCATTAAATAAAAACAAAAGGCAAACAAGGAAAAAAAACTAGCTAGCATACACAGAATTAAGTAGTTAGTTCCAATGAGGGAAAGAGAAGATAAGTGAAATGGAAAAGGGTCTCTCAGTCTAGTGAGGGACCTGTGTTTAATATCAACCAAAGTAGTTTATATGTACCAAGCAAGTCTGCAGATGGAAGCTGAACTTTCTCTGCCAAGACAATTCTCTAGGGCAACATTGGATGAGGTCTTCTCAAATAAATAGATGTGAAATGCTACAAGGAAAAGAAAATTGAACTCCCCTAACATTCTCTTTGTAAATTAACTAGATGTTTTAACTCCCCTTCCCTTTTACTTTTTCTGGCACAAGAACCCCAAATAAAACACAACACATCCATCCATCTCACAAAAGGAAAAAAAAAAGTGCATTTCATATCAGATGCTTTGCGTCAAGCCTGCTAAGGCTCATAAATCAGCTGTCTTATTGCCCTGGTCATTTCAACCAACGTCTAACCCTTTTGTTAACTCATGATTTATAACTGGAAGTTACTTTTTTTTTAATGCTAGATTTATAAACTTTACTGTGCTTGGTTTGATATAATATCCATTTTGTACACCAAGCTATAAGACAGTAAATTTATTGTCTATGAACTGTTACCTTGAAAAATTACATCAATGCAAAGTGGTTTCCATTTAGAATCAATGGGCAATAAATTCATTGGATTTTTTTTTTTGAAGGGGGGAGAGAACATGATGATATTTATGAGGTCATGAGCGGCTATATAACGGGTGAAACTGGGAGCAGAGGCAACAGTCAGACAGGAGTTCTGAATTACAGGGGTAGACAAAGCTGAAATATACTCAACACAGCAAAGATGCATAAGCTGGTATTCTGCTGTCTCATTATTATCAGCTTCTCCTGTCCTCTCTCGTCTCTCCCCATCACCAACGCCAGTGAGATGTCTTATCAACTCTCAGGTAAGAGTCTTTTGATTTTAATGGTCGTAAAGCAGGGGCTGGAGCAGTAAAACCAGAAGATAAGCAGGTATGCTTTCTGAGGGGCCTTTATCTGTGCTGATCAGCTGTAGAAAAAGCAGGAATGTCTTCAGAATACCAGCAGTGCAAGTGACATCATCAGTGGGTGCTAGTCTTGTAAAATGGGGAGGTTGGGTGCCCTAAATATTTCTTCCTGCTGCTTTGAGATCCAGGAGACAAAGGTATCTGAGTCTTCTAGCACTGAATGCGAGCTGGCATATACAGCTTCTGTCTTTGAAGCAGCATTAGTAGGCATTGTGCAATTTAAAGAAACTTTGCTGTACAGTCTCCCCTCTCGCTACACTTTAAAATGAGCTATGTTTAACTGAAGTTGTATTTAAAAAGGGGGAAACCTACTGCAAAGATTAATGCAGTCCTACTTAGAACAAGAACAGGCAAGTCTGTCTTACACTACAAAAATAGCAATGTATTGAGCATGCTATTTGTTTGCACTAATGCAGATTCCATTCAATCCAGTGAAAGAATAAATCTTTGCTTGAAAAAGCTGTCCTCAAAGTTTGAAATTATACTATAAGTCAAGAGTGAAATGGCTCAGTAAAAATGCACAACAGAGTCTGGAAGGTTACTGTCATCAGACCTGACCTGTGCTGGAAGAGTTTCTGAAACAAGTTCTGAAAGAACAGGCAAATCAAACTCAAAGCATAAAGCTGACTATTAAAAAGTGGCTGTTCTTACCTGCTTTGCAGGTGCAACAGCTGTTGTGCTGGTTTATAGATATCAGTAGTCCCTAGTTTGCTTTGAAAATCTTGGACTCGCTAAGCCAGCATCTTCTCAGGCCTTCCACTATGTAACTTGCATTTACAAGCAAACATGACTCAGTATGGGTAACATCTATCGCATCATAGGGTGAACAAGCTGGATCTAAAAATTACTGCATTTGTTTGAAGACATCCATTAAGCTTATTACATCTTCCTTGCTAACACAAAGAGCCTCTAGGCTGGGTAAGATAGAAGTAGAACTCTGTATTAAAGAGGATTGTTTTGTTTTTTTTAAAATCTCAAAGCAAATTTACCTGCTAACACTGCCCTGAATTAAAAAATAATATAAGGCTAGAGATATGAATTGTCTCCACATAGCACAGGGAAGTTACAGCATTCTTATTCAGAGTCTTACACTGAAATCCCCACTGTCCTTTGCAATTGTCCTTTTGTACAGTGAACAAACTAACAACATGGATGTCCAAGGTCTTCAAGTTCTTGATCTTGGTCCAATTTTTTGAAACGTTGGGGATTATTTTCAGCAGTTTATTTTCTTGTATATTCCCTACTGAGGAGCTATACAGTCTCACCCATCCCTGCAGGTAAGAGCAACTAAAACTCAACATCTAAAAGTGCAACTGCAAAACGGTATTTGTCTACACAACTAGTTTGATAATAGCACCCTCTCATTGCCCACAATTTTGAATGTCTGCTATATATTAGCAAAGATGAAATTTACTGCTCAGATGAAATTTACTGCTCAGATTACAAAAGCCTTATTTACCTCAAGTATAACACCGCTAAGGGCTCCTGTTGGCAACCTGCCTTTGGGCACAGGCTAGTTACAGAATTCTAAATTCTCTATGCACATACAAATTAATTCCATTAGGTATCAGCAATCTGTTGTTTCAGAAAAAGTAATAATATCTGTATTGGTACGCACATTAAATGAGAGAGATGACTGACATGCACTGAGAAGCATAGCTGCCAAATATGTTTTAAGATTTCCTACATTTATTCCTGCCCTTCCACCCATTTTATTGCATTTAATAGTTGGGAAACTGAGCAGGTTAATAGGCCTTGAACAGGAAGTTTTGTCTTTATTCATAGAAAAACTCCAGCATAGGAACTAGTTGATAAAGAAATGGACTAAAAAAAAAAACCCCAAATTGTATACAAGTCTGGGTTGTCTACAGCTGGGTACCAGAAGGATTAGGTTGTGAGTTCCCCAAGCAATGAGAGGGGCTGCTGTTGGTCAAAAAACTTCCATAAAGAAAGATCCACCAGGGAAATGAGAATCTGAGATTAACATCAGGAAGGTATCTTTTCTCAAAGCTTTGGAAGGAAAAAAACCCCAACTATCCTCTATTACAGTCATTAAATGAGGATGGATGATTGGTGGTTTCATGATAATCTTCAACAGGTGGTGCCAACAGACCTGCTCAGAAATCATCTGAGACAGACTGAAACAGGGATTCAAAGCAAAGGACTCTTACTGTATACCTGTTTCTGTTGTCTTCCATTTGCAGGTGACGAAGATTCGAGATTAAATCTGGAGCGGTTGGGCAGCCTAGGAAGCGCTTCCCAGCTTCAGTTTCTGCCAGAGCTCTTGGGCACACTGACTGAAGACAACAAAGCAGGTGAGGATTTACCACAGCAATTTATGGGAGAGTGCCCATGGTTTGCATGTCCAGCTTCCACAGATGTTGTGCCCCGACTCCTGGGTGTTTACTGAAATACAACATTATGCGTAGGCAACAGACAGCTGTCATTTAGTTAACTGGGACCGTGGGGAAACCTGCTGAGCAGCCATGCTTGTGCTCAGTACTAGCTGGAAAAGTCTCCAAGTTAGTTTAGCGAAACCTCCATGTAGCAAAACCGGGGCAAGGCAAAGACTGGCCTAGAAGGAGCTAGCAGACAAAACAAAATAGCACAGTCTCTTAAAAACATCAACACTTGCAGAAAGTGCAGAATCAATAGCAACAGACATAACAGATGCCTGCTGAAGAGGCCAGTACAGCTTGCATCTTCAGAGTCCTAGATCCTGCTGGAAGTGTGTGCCACAAGAACTAGCTGTGCTGCAGCAAAAGGGGTTTGTCTGGTCCTCTGAACATTCCAGTTCAAGACTTCTGCCGGCTGTAGCATTATGGCACACAAGAATGACTCATGTAGGTTCACGGTTTCTAAATGGCAAAACATTTCATTATGTCTCCCCTCTACCAGGTCTTAGCCCCAGCAGCTACAACCCAAGGGAAAATATCAAAGAGGTAAGTAAATGACCATCTGTCACTGAAACAATAAGACTCCACATTTTAAACTACACAGAATTGTTACCGAGACATCATTTAAGATCCACAGACTTCGTAAACAGTGTAGACTAAAGTATGCCACTCTGTTCTTGAAGCTGGAATCACTTAGCAGTTAGATAAGCAGGGGAGGGGAAGAAAACGAAAAAAAGAAAAAAAAAAAGGCAAGTAACCCAGAGCATTTCATTCTAAACCCCTGTTGTGGTTTAAGCCGGCAGGCAGCTAAACACCACACAGCCATTTGCTCACTCCCCCCTCCTCGTTGAGTGGGATGGGGAAGAGAATTGGGGCGGGGGGGGGGAGAGTAAAATTTGTGGGTTGAGATAAAGATAGTTTAATAAGACAGAAAAGGAAGGGAAAATAATAATAATGATGATGATGATAAAAGAATATACAAAACAGGTGATGTACAACGCAATTGCTCACCACCTGCTGACCAATGCCCAGCCAGTTCCTGAGCAGCAGTCACTGCCCCCCAGCCAGCTCCCCTCAGTTTATATACTGAGCATGACATTGTATGGTATGGAATATCCCTTTGGCCAGTTTGGGTCAGCTGTCCTGGCTGTGCCCCCTCCCGGCTTCTTGCTGGCAGGGCATGAGAAGCTGAAAAGTCCTTGATTAGTGTAAGCACTGCTCAGCAACAACTAAAACATCAGTGTGTTATCAACATTATTCTCATACTAAATCCAAAACACAGCACCGTACCAGCTACTAGGAAGAAAATTAACTCTATCCCAGCCAAAACCAGGACAACCCCCCACTTTTTTCCCCCAGAAAAACAGCTTTCTAAATAAAGGCCAATTTCCAGCTTCACCAGGCCAAGCCAGTACATTAACCAGTATTAGCTGCAGGTAATTTTTTTCCCCCACTACAACATACACAGTATTATCAGATTTGTTATGAACCATTAGGTAAATGAAGAACATCATTCCTGTTCACTTGTCTGCTGAATTAACTATAAAGGCAGCAGACAGGGACTAGTTTTAGTGCATCATCTAAATCGGAGGGCACACTGGGCAGCTGCCTCACCTTCCTCGGGTCAGAACACAGGGCTGGGTAACCAGTTGAGGCAGTGAAGAGCGTACTTTCCTGCTGGGAACATTTACCATCCAACAGTAACCTCTCTAATGCTGTTTGACTTCAGACTTTCTACGGAAATCATCCTCGAATTGCTTTGCTGGGCCGCTTCTTGACCAAGGACAGGAAACAGTACAAGAAACGTGGGAATCTTTCTGAGTGCTTCTGGAAATACTGTGTGTAAACAGGAGAAGAAACTCTCCCTGACTTTGGTTGCATAATTTATACAGATGTCTGAAAACATGTATATAGATTTGCTTGATTTAAAATGAGAATGAAGAAACATGAAGACAGCTCCTAACTTTAGACTCTACGCTACTTGGAAATTAATAAATTCTTGATGTTTTGCAATTATGCTGTGAGCAGTGTAGTATTTTCTTAGAATTCAGCACAACAGGAAGAAAGTAATGGGACAAAGAGATAAATATGCAACATGAAGAGAAGTCAGGCAGGGGAAGCAAGATTCTCATGGGGTCCCATGAGACCTCCCAGAAGAGTGATGCCTCGACTGCGTTCAAGTCCAGAGGCAAGAGGACTTTCTCTTTTGCCACCTGACATAGATTGGGGTGCCAGGAAGAAAGGGTCATTGCTGCATTCCCTGATGATGCTGAGCCGGTGAGGGATGGCTGCTTAACAGTGCCCAATCTCCTCCTGCCATCCCCAAGGCACCACAAAACCAGTAAGCTACCGCTGGAGAGAGAGAACTGTTTCTCTTGTAACAGTTCTTCACTTGTAAAGACAGACCCACAAATCTATTTCTTTGCAACACCTTGCCTGGTCCCCAGTTGCCCATGACAACAGGGTTGCCTGTGCATAGCATAGGCTTTAAGAATTGTGTCTGATTATCATCAAGCACAGCATGGAAGGTAAACATTATGGTTGTCAATGTTAAGGCTTTACACCCAGATTGCAGGCTAGGTAGTAATCAGGTTACCTGATTACAGTCAGGTAAGTAACTTGCGGAATTGCCCTCTCCCATGATCCTGCATATGTGAACAGTGTGGGAGGGAGCAGCAGGATGGACACTTGCTCTACTGCCAGGTATGCATCCCCATGGGGGACAGTGTGGAGATGTTCGGATGGAAAATTATATTCCCATCTTAATGTGAGACCACATGCTGGATTACAGTGCAGAAAAGGAGTTCCTGCAATGTGTCCTTCTAGAGTGTTCAATTTCTTAGTGCATCAAAACAGAAGGCACCAGGAAAGTGATGCGTCCCAAGCACAACCTGAGTGGGCGGTGCATGGAATCTGAGTATCCAATTATTATACCTGGGGCATGACAACATCTCTGATGTTAGAAGATATATTTACCCTATATATGACCCTTAAAAGACACCAATTTGTCTTAGAAAATCTGACCCGGCAGGTATGTGCCCTAAGCAATTGGACCAATCATGCCTTCAGGGAAATGAACGTACAGATTCAACAGGTGTCTAAAATGACTTTGCAAAACAGATTAGCCTTAGATATGTTACTGTTAAAAGAACAGGGGATATGTGGAATGTTAAATCTCACCGATGGAGAATGCTGTCTCACCATACACAATGCAACCACCACCATAGAAGAAGCACTAAAGAAGATGAGGGAAGCGTTGGAGCAGACCGGAGAGCTCTTCCAGGCAATGCAGACAAAGGACTGGTTTAACAGCTGGAGCCCTGGATCTTGGTTCAACTCTCTCCTGAATTCACTGGGACTTACAGGTTGGTGAAAATGGCTTAAATATTGCTGTGATGTTAGGCTGTGGGTTCTTGTTTTTGATGATTGGCCTTGCCATTGTAAGGTGTACGATTTCACGACTTTTATCTTCTCTATCTGTTATGTGAGAATCACCACGCTGGATGAAGATTATATGGACAATGTTAGAGCCATGGGGTGATGTGAGAGACTGAAAGAGTTAATGCCTCAAACATTGTGGCAAAGCAGGTTGTGGTCTGTGTGGCCAGGGTGGACGCAGGTGAGAGGCATGGGCCACGGAGGGCATGCTGGAGGGTGTGCAGTTCCGTGTCCTGATAGGCCCGGCAGGACAACGCACCATAGAGTTCATATGAGGAAGGGGCTCGCGACCATCCAAAAGACCCTCTCGCGACCACCCCCATGGTGGCGCCTGCGCAGGAGATCAGGGGCCACGTGCACGCCCATGCACGAGGATCGACCAGTCTGCAATTGTCACCGCGGGATCCAAGGGTGGTGCTATCTCTCTCTCGCTCTCTTTCTTTTCTTCTCCTTCCTTTTCTTCTCATAAAGGCTTCAATAGAATCACACCGTCTATTATTACGTTTCCCAAGTTTAAGTTGCTTGTGCCATAAATAAAGCATTTAATTGATCACCCGGTGTCATTTCACCTTAATTTAGCCCAAGGGCATCACAAAACTACTACAACCCCCTGAGTCACCCAGTCTGGGTCATAACGCACACTTTCTCAGTCCCAGGTATTTCCTGATAGTATCTGCAATGAACAGAGCTAAAGAGTCAGGAATTGTCTCTGAGGGACGGCAATCTGGATAGCATGCAGTCTGAGCTGTGAAGCCCTACCTTCTTCAATACATACTTCGCATAAACCTCATGCTAATCAAGGCTTACGGAAAGCTTGAAGTAAACTTCACCTAACAGCAACACACATGGTACATTGATCTCAATAATACACATCATAAATCTCTGACTGTGCTGTTTAAACAAGGCCTGCAGGCTTGATACAGCTTGTTCACTTCGCATAAATTGTAAGACAGATGAAGCCAGCTATAGCAAAGAAAAATGTCCTTACAAATGCAGAGCAGCTGGATGCACTGTGCAGCTATTTGAAGTCTTCTGAACATCCATCCTTCTCTTGCACGATGGGGCAAGTCAGTGCCTGTCTGGAAATTATTCCTTTCCTGCCACCTCATCAGTCAATAAAAACTTGTAAGGAAAGACTTCAAATTTATCTAAATGAATAACCATCTAAGATAGATTTATTTCATAGACAGGGAAAGGCGTAGAGCCTACAGACTTGGGGGGGGGGGGGGGGGAATCTGTTCAATCCCACTTCAAAAATTGCAAACATAAAGCAAAATAAATAAAACCACAATGAATAATAATAAAAAAATATTACAAGTACTAAAAAGTTCACTAGCCATCTACATAAGCAAATAAAGGAATGAAGAGAGCTGTCAAGTGGCGAGGATGGAGTCAAGACAAGGTAACTGAGCTATAAACCCTCAAACTGTTTCAGCTTTCAACACTGCAAAAATACTTGCTAGCAGTTATGGCATCTAAAGAAGCAATACTCAAACAACTTACTGTGTTCAAGCTAGGCCAGAGCACAGCAGCAGAGGCTGGGGGGGGGAACTCAGCTAATTCTAATATAGCAGAATTTCAGCAGAGCCTGAAACTTCCAGTCATTCAGAGTCCTTGCCTCCAGTAGGAAGGAGTTCTGACTGCATCTTTAGACATAACTGGTAGTTCTCAAAAAGATGACCATTCAAGACCCTGTTGCACACCTAACTGCCTCCTTCCTGAAGGAAACATTCACGGCAAGTACCAGATAAACTCAGTTCCAGGGCCCAAGAGCAGAGAGTCCGGCCAGTCTCTGACAGAAGGGCAAACTCCACTTCTCCCCCATCCTGCTATCACCTATAGCTCCTGCCAGCTTTCAGCTCCAAGCTTTTCCTCTCTTCTGCAGGCCAGAGGCAAGAAGGCTGGAGCTGTCACAGAAAACTAAAGAGATTGTAGGAAGAGCTCCAGAGGCCAGGCTGATTGTCTTTCCACCAGACAGGGCAGAGCTCTTGGAGCCAGCAGAAAGGTGCAACTGTAGTTGGGGAAGTGAGCCGCAAGAGTCCTGTCTATGCCAGCCCGAGCCTGCCCGTAACGGTTTCAGGCAGCAAACTGGAGCATCAAATGCGAGCCAAGCAGGCAGACACCTGTTTGAGCTGCACAGGAGCAGTATGTAATATATATCCTGAAAGTTAATACAACTGTGGAGCAAACCTACTACAGAAAAGTTATGGTCCTTTTACTTTTGAGATTGGGGTAAGAAAGAATCACAGATCCAATACTTATCTCTCACCGTTTGCCAAAAATACAGAAGTACATAATTCAGCTCACCTTTGACATCCACGCAGAGGTGAAAGCTACAGGTTTTTAACTGCAGGCAAGAACTTCAGCTGACAGGAGGATGGCTGCTATTGACAAACCAGTAACATAGCTGGAGTGACATTGCCTAGATCTCTGAATAAAAACAGCACCACCTTGAAATTTTTCATTTCACAAGTCTATCCCCTTCTCTCCTCATAATTTTTGGACCAAAAATACCCAGATAATTTGGCTCATGTTTTTAAGTATGTTTAGAATGACCAAATCACCCTTTTAAAAATTAATAAACCATCGGCAAAAATATATCCAGTGTTACCTTTGAGATGCCTGTATTTCAAGGAACTGCATCACTTACCTTGCCAGAAACACCTTCAGTTACATACTTATCTAAGATTACTTCTTTCTTTTCTTTTAATAAGATGCTACATCTTTTGTTCTGTACCTTGTACTCCCTGCAGTGACTTTGCCTTTCTCCTGCAGGCTTCTTTAAGCACTGTCGACCACACTTCTCTCTAACGTCCCTTAAAGCAGAAAAAGATGAACAAATCGTTTCTCTGCAATTAGTTAAGAATTTTACTGCTCTGAGACATGCCTGCGAATTAAACCTATGAATTCTTTGTAATTCCCCTAGAACACAAATTTTAGCATGGTGGGGCCAAAATGCTCCCAGAGTGTTTATTATTTACCTTTTTAACAAAATCAGCACAGACAGAAGCTTTAAATCCTGCATGCCAAACCCCAACAGCTTACACATCCAAATAAAATCCTTTACATTCAAGAGGTACTTGCCCTTCTTCATGGGATGCAATTAGAAAGGAAATAACATCCTGAAGTGGGCAAGGTAGAGTGAGATAAAAAAAACCCACAAAACCACACAAAACAGGATGAACGGCCACTACATCACCATTTTCACCATACCCACAACCTCAACGCCTATGTACAGTCAGAAAAGTGTAATGAATATTTTCTTAAAAGTTTATTTTCTAGAAATTACCAAACAACAAAAGTAAACACACACTTTAAACCGTTCTCTGCAGCATGTTTTTCAGTTTTATTTATAAAAACAGATGCTCCTTTAAAGTGTACAGTTAAAATCACAACTGTAAATTCAACCACAGCTGAATATTATTTCAATAAAATATTCCTATCAACTGATGTAAAAATTCATTTGATTGTGATTTAAAACTCTATTCAGCTGGAAGATAAACTTATCAATACATTACTCATTCAGCGAATATTTATCACACACTAAAAATACACTGGGGTCCCCCCTGTTCATAGCAATGCCATGAAAATATTTGCTCATCAACTCATCTTTTAAAAACATAATTCTATATTTATGAATACAACAAAAAAAAACTTGCCAGCAAAATCCACCAAGGGTTTCCAAACTGCTGACGCCCCCACAGGGGGTAGTAACTGCATCATTACTGTACTTGTGTGTTTTCCCTTTGATCACCAAAAAAAGTGACCTTCCAAGCAGCTCTAAACTGTCTGCAACATTTTAATTATGCCAGGCAAAACAAAGTCACATAGCCAAAACAGCATGTGCAAATCTGGCTGCAGTATCTGCTCCATTGGTCTTTCAGATCAGAACTGGATCTCACTTCGACTACTCCAGCAAACTACAAAAGGACTGAAAGATTAATACAAGCTGAAGTAAAAACTAGCAGTTCCTGAAAATTTACGGAAATGAAGTCCTTCCCAAAAGGCTTAATAAGGCATTTGATTGCAAAATGTTGTGGTTCTAGTGGGGTAAAGAGTAGCTTGGGAAACTGTTTTTTGTCCTAAACCTGGTTTTGCAGCCAAGACCATTTGCGTTTTTGGGCAAATAATTTAGTTTCATTATCACACATGGCACTGATTCACCCCTTCATTCCTCTTATATTCTTCTCCCATACCATATTTTTTCCGTAACCCAGGACTAGTGTAGTCCCAGACAAGGAATCTTGCACTTAAGATTTAACCAGGCTTACAAACTTTGAATTCAAACTCCTAGGCACATGCACCTTCCTTATATATGGTCATAGGGTATGGTGTTCACAGCACTACAAAAACTGTCTAGGATTTATGTTGCTATATGATCCTACTGGGCACAAATTCATAGTAGTAGGTGGTACAAGAAGGGTTAACATCTCCAGACAAGAAACACATTTAATACGATCAAGTTTCTACATACAGGTCAGAATCTTGACCACTTGTAGCAAAGACAGCACAGGATACAGTGAGTAAAGATCCCCAAATTATACTCCTGGGTTTGTTATGAGCTGGGGCTATGCGTCTGTGCAAGTCCTTTGTGTCTCTGCCTCTTTTTATACAACTGGGATAATGATAGTCATCTTTTTGACATCTTTCCAGACCTATGGATGAAAAGCGTTATTCAAGTGTTAGGTACATATTACCATTCTCCTAAATGAAGTCTCACTGTTTTATAAAATGAATGACGTATGCCTGCTAAGACATCACAAACCATCTCATTTTCATACTCAGGAAATAAACAGTAGAAATTATGTACAGCAGAAGGGTTGATTATCTAAGCTTTCCTTCTGGCTTACATTTTTAAACTATTTTGAAGGAGATGGCCGTCCTTACCTGGAGTATTCAACTTAATCTATTTCACTAAGTCTCAAAATACACTAAAGCAGTCATTTTAATTTAAGCACAGCTAACTAGAATGGATTCTAGTGCATCAGTCTAATTTGACAGTTTAGTTAGTTAAAAAGCTTCCCGATTAAGAAAAGAACCTATACTCAAAGCATCATATTACATGTTTTAGAGCAAGTATTTTAGGTAGTGTGGTTATAAAGCAGAATACCATATTTGGAAAGTGCTGGAGAAACACTAGGACAGGTATAAGGCATTGCCCACATTTTCCTACTTGAATACATAACTTGCTATATGTAAACACCTACCAAAGTCTCTTATTTTAAGAGGTGTTTAAAGTTTGAACACAAAAAGTACTGAGGATGTGAGGACCTCTGCTGATTTACAACACTTAAGAAAAAACAAGTTCAAGCTGAAAAAACTGAAAGACAAAGAAAGAAAAGCAGCTTAAGAATAAATAGAAAGCAATAGGTATACAGAGGGCAGGCAAGCATACTGTAGGAGAAAAAAAAAAAAAAAAGAACACTGCCTGAGTCAAATTAGCCTTGAAAACTTAAAATTCTGTAAAAATAAGTTTACTTGAAATAAGTTTTAATGAAAAAGATTGCCAATGAATTGATTTTAAAAAGTAACAAAAACCTTTAGATAAATACAGTTTTCTTTCAATGATTTGCAGATCACAGTATTTTTAACTTACTCAACAACTTGAAGCTTACTAGTAAATGAAACTGAAAAAGTGAAAATCCTTCACATAGCAGAAAAGGAAGAGTTACACAGAACAAAAGGGTGAGTAACATGTCACATTCTAAAACTCTTTGTGGAGAAGGCCAAGGGGATTAATAACACCACAAAGAAAATCTGATTACATCCAGCTTTTGATAAACAAAGGGGAAATCAGGCAAAATTTGCTAGGTTTTAATGAAGCGCGTCCTGTTTGAAGAGCACTTTGAGACATTCAGCTTTAAGCTAGAAGTATTAATATGAGAACAAGTCCTTTTACAAACTGAAAGGGAAAGTGGTTACCACTTTCTGAACAACAAACTCACACTATGCACAAACTCATTTTTCGTCCATGGATTTCAACAGCCAGAGACTGAAGAAAGAGGTTAAAACTGGTACAGGAAGTCAACAGTGATAAGAAATAATAAATATGTGGTTTGATGTTCAAGTTTTGCCCCACAACATATGACTTCTCAAGAAAACAGAAGAAATGAAGCTCAATCTCTTTTTCTTTTTGGCATCACCACAACAAAAACAAAACAGGGAAATGGCTCAAAATTTCCTATTTGCTATGTCTGGATTCAACTCATCTAACTACTCTAATACAACAACAAAAAAATTAAGATACAAGTCAGCCTTCCAGAGCAGTAGCAATGTAAGATAAAAGATTGCATGTAGCTACTTGAACTGATAACTAGGCCATAGTGCCTTGTTAGAAAAGGTTTTTTCATGTGTATTTTATTAAAAAGCAGATCCTGTATAAGGAAGTAACTCCTGAATTGTTACTTCTATTTTTTTTGATTGCTATTTAGAATTTAATCTCTAACAGATTTGTAAGCCAGCTACCCTCAATTAATTTTAAAACACCTATCTTGAGAAACACAGCTTTAAAAGCAAAAGCTATAAGCCAGCTTGGTTCCAACACACTTATAATGAAAAACATAGGGAATAGCTTTGCTTCTTTCCACTTCAGTTTATTTTTTTGATGGGCACAAGTTGGTGAAAGGCATTTTGATGCAGAATAACTTGGCCAGTTTTCAGCTGCTCATTAAAAAGACTACTGGATTCTCAAACCAGCTACAGTGATTTAAGAGCCTCAGAATATTAGGATCTTCAGTTTAGTCCTTTAAATATTGAACAAACAAAAGTGAAGAGCACTCTGTTGTAGCTTGGTTTCAACGCGTATACCTTACTTGGAGAGTAAACATGCTCTGATCTGTTAGGTTCATCACTATAGGTTCTTAATCACTGCATCTTTTCAGACTCTTACTTGTCAAGATCAAACAAAAAACACCCAAAACCAAAACACCTTTGTATTTGCTCATCATCGAGCAATCGAAAGTTAGAAACATAACCCATTCTGCGTCGAGTCTGTGAGGTCAGGAAAGGAAACAGCCTCCCAGTGAAAGATTGTCTTCAAAGTCATGCCAGGAGTGGAGGAGTAATGGAGGAAGATTTAGTTTCACATGTGCGACTGCTCATGTTGGCAAGAGATAGCCAGATAGATTCACCACTAGTATGTAGCAAAGCCAGAGGAAAAGAGAACGGGAATTACACCAAGCAGTTTTACTGACACAAGTGCCGATGTCTTCAGCGTTGCAGGAGTGGAGGCTATTTTCCCTTGTTTTCCATATTGTCATCAGCCATTGCAGCCTCACAACTCGCTTCCATGATGTCACATGTAACACAGCCCTTTAAAAAGGAACAAGAACATAGTAATTTAAATTCTCCTTCTTAGGAGTATATTTCAGAGTCAAGTCCTGATAGCATGACATGTTGCAATCTCCTGAAACCTCTCACCAATGGGCTGAAATCTCTTTAAAAGCAGAGATTATACAGATACCCTATTTTCAGAAGCAGGTACTTGCACCTCCAACTTATCTTGTCTCAGAAGTGAATTCTTTGGTTAGTGGAACATACAGTTTTAGCTTTGAGATAAAAAGGCATGTGACTTCCTTGAATTTGAAGGCCTTATCTTTCAGCTTTATAAGCAAGCTGCTCATTAAGGATTTGGACTGTAGACTGAACAGCAACAATACCGACCAACAAAAGAAGGCTGAAATGCTTGAGTGTATTGACAGAACAGATTTTTCTTGTTCTTGAGAAATGGTATGATATTGAAATAAAGTATTAAAATAGAAATCCTGCATTTCTTTCTACTGTCAGAAGCCTGGTTGCATTTGCAAAATGACAATCTATATTGGAAACATGACCTACTGCTTAGGAACAGTTTTAGCACCTCAGATATCAAATATTTATATTTGCATACCAATACATCTCATAACATTTGAGATGTAAACATTCAACAGAATTTTCTGCGAGACCACTGGACATCATTTTGCTATCTGAATCAAACACGTGGTCCTAACCACACTAGGACACACAAGATTTTTGTCAACAAGGTATTAGGAAAACAAAGACTGGTTTTCTGGTCTTGTTCCAGAGACAGAGATTTCTCAATTTTTCTGCTCTAAGAATAAGTACCACAGCTCAGAACGCCACATTTGAAAATACTAGCACATAGAGCATGCAGTACTGTAACAGGCATTAGATTTTTCTGCTGCATGAGTACATGAATGCAGCCCACTCTGCCTTGACATTTTCTGTACAACTTGTCATTGGGAGCTCTAGATACTGGTGGGACTAGTTCTGCCTTGCTCTTTTCTTCTCCATAGCACCTGGGAGCACTTTAAACTAATTAGGACATTCTCTAACACATACTAATATACATCAGAAGTAGTTTATCAGACTGCCCAAGAGTTATACCAGTTAAAATTATCAGGCATAAGATACCAAAGTTCTTAAAGAATGAATCCACCTACAAAAAGCCAGCTATTTTTGTGTTTCTTACTAGATGCCTGAACCTCCTCTGTGATTATGAGCATTTTTCAGCTTGCTGAGCATACTTGCTCTAATCTTCAATAACATTCCAGTGTTAGGTGCTATTCAATCATAGCAGCAATCAACTTCATAAGAAAAAGAGCAAAAAGACAGAAAAACCAACAGAAAAAACATCACTAGGTATGGACTCTTATGTGAGAGTGTGACACTATTCCCATTCATCCAACGGTGTGACTGAAGGAACTTTCCTACAGGTGGTTCCTACACAGAATTTGCGTATCTTGCAAAAAATACAATGGAAAGACCTGTATTTTGTCATTTCTCATCTGGCTAGTGTACTCCAGCTCATTTCCTTCTTATATTTACAAGTAATAAACATCAGTGACCCCAGCACTATAAGATCATGTTGGTTAGAAATGGCACCGCCTCTAGCTAGCCAAAGCATGACTAAGCTGCTGATTCCTTTCACAACTCCTTACTTGGGTGCTGATTTGCAGCGGGACAGTCTGGGTCCGGATCCACGTATGCACCTCTGCAAGCTCCTTCTTTTGCCCATCTGTAAACCAAGGCTGCTGCTTTCGCATAACTATCAGCTTCTCCAGATCCTCCTTTAAAACTTCCTCTTTAATTCTGCAAGTAACAGACACCTGTGAACACAGCTGTACTAAATGAAGCAAGGCAGGCACTGATTATAATCACATTGGGAGAGTCTCTCCACCAGTATAGGCAGCATCAGCCACTGTTATACCTTATTTGCTTTTTTCAACACTGGTCTAACTGTCAGGGTTTTTTTGGTTGTTATTTTTGTTAGGGATTTTTGGCTGTTTGGTGTGGGGTTTTTTTGTGGGTTTTTGTTTGTTTTGTGTGGTTTGGTTTTTGGTTTTTTTTTTAAATGTGGAATCTCATTACAAATTATATATAAGCTAATTACAAGCAACTTGCAAATAACACTTAAGTATTTTTACCCCCTTATGCATTCAAAGTACAGGACAATAAACAATCCCCTTAACTTCAGCAAAAAGGTTACACATTACCATATTTTAACTGATGGGAGAAATGGGGGAAAAAAAAAAATAGACAAAAGGAAATAACCAGGGCGTAAAATACACAAACAGTAAATTAATACTAATGAAACTCCAAGAAGGTGCATGTGCATTATTTCCATGGTCTCATTTTTAATTCTACAGTTCTATGCACAATTCCAAACTACATGTCAGAAATTGTTGAAGTTTTCCAACCTGTTAGGCATTTGGTAAGTCATTAGAACTCGCTCAGGTGTGTGATCCATCATCACCCTGGCTGACTCATGGTTGGATTTATGAGCTGTCCCTTTTTCTTCTGCTTCTTGATTCTTCTCTTCCTTGGAAGCTTCAGAAGAATCATTACTGGCAAAATCCTTGCTGCTTTTGCCACTACCTGTTGACAATTACCATGAAAAAAATGAATGCAGATGCCTGAGAAATCCTAGTAATTCAGCACAAAAAGTAAAAGAACACCAGTGTATTCTTGCAAGCTCGTTCTGTAATACGAACACAGGTACTCCCAGATGATTGCTCTGGCAAGTGATTACTACCTATCGAGAATTCAAAGATAAAGGGCATTCTATTAAGTTACTCAAGATCCCCAAAGCTCTATTTGCTCTTCTCAAAATTAATTAGGTCAACTTCTCTGCTTCTCTTTCAAGAGGTCCTGCTCTAGGCAGACTTACCTTTACTCAAGTAAGATGTAAGCCAGTATCTAATGCAGAGAAAAGCGATAATGAACAAAATTAAAGAGTGACTTACAGGTTAAAGGAATAGCTTCTTAGATTCCCATTTCTAACTACTGAAATAAACTTGGCTTCAAACACTTAAAGCTGGTGAAAAGTAAAGACTACAGATCCTCTTACTGGGATTTCCCATTCTCATTACAGTATCTTGTTTTGAATTACCAACATGTGAGCAAGCCATCTAGCAGCAAAGCACCAAACATCCAAATCTCGAACTTCCCTACCTGTGCCACAACCAGAAGTCTCGTTGGAGCCAGAGCCTAAAGAACCAGACAAAGCTGATCCACTGCCCAATGCTGCTGAACCTGTACCCAACTGGGAGTCCTCATACAGCGAGCGGTCAGTAAATTCACTAGAAGCACAATGGCTAGCACTGTTACCACCATCTTCTGGATCATTGTCCTGGAAACAAAAATCAAAACAAACACATCCATGGAAGTTACATTTAAGTTTGAAAAAGGAAGTTTGTGCATTTACTGAATTTGTCACATGTTCACTAAGTTCTCATGTCAATTCAATAGGTTTGGAGTTTCTAGCTCTGAAAATGAATGGCAGTCTAGAACTCAGGATAACACTCTTCATGGGTGAAATCAACAAACATCTGGACTCTAGTTTACTGGTTTCTGCTGTAGATCCTTCCCCACTGGGTCAAGATATTGTACTGTTGCGTTAAGTTAATATTTTCTGCTGACAAGAGAGGAGTCAGTTCCCTTCGTGTCCTGTTAGATGGCATGAAGCAGCCACACACATCAAGAAATGGTGCGCTACAGGGAAAATGAGAGAGTCTTCCCCTGATTCACTATGTGAAGCTCACCGCTTCAGCAGCTACAGGTAGACCAACTCCCCTTTCAGGACCCTACCCTGCAGTTTCAGCTGATCCAGCCTTTCCAGCCCAATCTGGATTCAGGAGCCAACATTTTTTTCCTTGCCTGCAGAGCTCAGATTCCTGCCTCTGAGTTTACCGCGGAAGTTGGAGAGGCCTTTTCTATGCCCATGTATGGAAACCGACCCACACGGATCCCTGTTCTTCGTTCATTAGCTGCATCCCTGGGAGACAGAGGGAGTAATTAGAAGTTTATCTTCCCTTTGTTTTGGTTCTCCACAGAGACTGTGGGACTGGGTGAAAAAAGATGCGGATTGCGCAGCACTAACCAAGTTCCACATGCATAAAAGCCCCAAACCCAAAATTCCTGCCAACAATTTAATTGAAAAGGCTGCTGCCAAAATGCTGAGCAAAAGCAGCTTGTGGCAGCCTAGACCAGAAGATCTTACATTTCTGTCATTTGCTAAGTGCCAACACTGTACTGTTACAAGTTCCCATGGGCGCAAGTATAAACAGCTTTCTTCGCCTCCTGTGCTATTTGTGCCCTGCAGTCTACATAGCACAGTCACTGGAAAAAGCAGCTAGCAAAATCTGGTGACCCTGAAACACAGATCATCATCACTGGTTTTGGTGACTGAACACCGTGAACATCAAGAGTTTCTCCTCTACATTAAAAATTCCTCTTACTTACACATTTAGCTTCTGCACGTGCTCTAACATCAGTACTAATGGAAAGCTCCATAGGTTTTGGCAGTTCTTCTTGAAGCAAATTCAGCTGAAGTGGGGAACTGCTCCATGAGCTACTCAGCAGTAGGGCTTGGTCACGCTGGCCCTCCATGGATGTGGCAGAAGAGGCTGGAAAGGGCTGATCCACAGAGTGCAGTGCTATTGGTGATGGAGCAGAAGGAGGGGGGGCTGGAGGTAGTGCAGTGCATGGATATGAAGAGGGGGGATAAACATACTGAGGGCTAGGAAGAAAGACGTATTGAGGCATCTGGGCATACATGGGGAAACCCTGAAAAAATACAGCCATAAACATGCCTATGTTTGGGGGATGAAGCGCTGGGCATGACTGTGCTTCACAGCATAGTTGTGATGATGACACGGACTCAGGTTTTAACGAGTGAAGGACAAGCTCCTCTCCTACAGAAGAGGCTGGAAAACTAGATAGTGGATCCGAATAGACAGGAAATCCCAGAGGGGGAAGGACATTCATACTGGAGGAGCTCAGATAGGACACTTCTGAAGGAGAGAATGACTGTTTCTGAATTGTTCTCTTCTCAGATGGAAGACTATTTCTATTTTTACTAGAAGAGTGGCTATCTGAGGGCTGTCTCTGAGGTTTCTGGCGCTTGAATTTTCCATGTTTGCCTTTTTTACAGCTAGCTGGGCTCATCTGCTTTGAAGGGGAATCTCCTAAGGAGGAAGAAAAATAGACACATTCACTGAAATGACAGACCTGGGGGGAGGCGGGGGGGGGAGGAGGCAGAAAAAGAAAAAAATAAAAAAAAAAATTTAAAAAAAGAGAGAAAAGCATCCAGATAATTGAGTGTGGCTTATTTGGAGAGCTGACTTTCCTCTGGGTATTTCTTCCATACACCACAGTGATGGATTTGCTGACATATCTACAATATTTTCCTTCATGTCATCAATTTTCTTATCCATCGTTTTGGCTTATCCCAATCAGATCTCTTACATTCCTTCAAGGGGAGGCAATAAACTACTTGGGATTTGCAGGGTTTATTCCAATAATTATCTGCTTTGTGAAAAGTCTAAGATAGCAACATCCAAGATGGAGCAGACCTTCTGTGTGGGCAATGCTGTTGTCAAGCCTTGGCAGTTCAAAGGAAGTACTCTGCAGCCATCGTAAGATACTCGCTAAATCATACAAAGGAGAACCAGACTCCACTGCTAGGTTGGTCTTTGTTAAGTCATCTAATAAGTCTTTATTTCTCAAAGCTGCTGCCTACCTTGGCCACAGGAACGTCCGTTGTTACTTCTGCTCTCCTGTTGAAGGTAAGTCCTAAATGGAGAAAGCAAGATCCTCTGGCGGAACTTGTCAACGTAGTTCTGCTCCTCCTTTTGAGTGTGGGCTGACAATGTCTCTTTTGTTAGCCCAACTGGCTTTAAGTCCTCAGGTACCATAGTGAGACTCTGAGCATTCACAGGAGGCAGCTCAATTTGTTCACTTCCAACAGTAGTATCCTCCATTGTAGTCACTTCTTTGAAGAGGGAAGAAAATAAGTCACTCACTCTTTGCTCTGGCCTTCTGGTGTGAACTCCCACAACACCCAGAGGGTTACATAGAAAACAATCTCATCTGAGCTACTGAGCAGATACAGGCTGCAGAGGCAGGGGGAGAAAACACCCTTTACACTCAAATATAGTTACACCAACATCAACTGAGCAAATTACTTTGTGTGGTCCGGAAAACTTCAAATTCACTTTGAAGTTACAGAGGCAGTTCTTTCTTCATACTTTCTTAGTACAACAGCAGTTAAATAGTAATTTTTATGCTTCTTTCTGCATTAAAATGAAGTAACGCTGGCCCATTAGTCATTTACGTTTTAATCCTCAATGGCGAAAAGCACATTGTTGTGTTTGAGATACATGTGATGAAGTTAAAGGGGAAAGGAAATAGTGCACTCTGTTAAACTAGGTTTTATTAAACTACTGTAAAAATTTCCAGGCTCAAGTTTTCTTCACAGTGTCCCTAGAAATACCCTAATTATATTTCAGAGTTCATATTCACGAGAACTTATCTCAAATGGACAATCTGTGTACTTCAGTCTGGAAACATTGTATAAATTTAAAAATCAGTGAGTCAAGTCAGTGTTTTGCGAGTGTGAACAGTACCTGATTCAGGGTGTGGGACATGCACTATAGTGCTGCTGTAACTGCATTGGCTGGTGACAGACACCACACTTGGAGCCTTGTTGGACAGGGTCAGGTCTGCCAGAGGAGCTCCCACCATGCCTGCAGTTGTCTGGTCTTTCAGCATCTCTTCCCGATCAACAGATATTGGAGTTTGGGCATTAACTGCTGAAAGGATAGCAGTATTTATTAGTAAATGACAAAGTTTCTACATGGAATTTCATTCCAAGCACTATGCTCCCAATTCATCAAGTCTGACTCGTTCAGAAACAACCAGTAACTACGCAGACTATTAAATAAGACAGTCTTATATACAAATAAATGTAATATTCATATGCCAGTGCAATGTTAGCACATACTAAGCATGGCATAAAATGAGTGAGCAACAGAAGGTTCATTTAGCAACAACAAACAATAGTTCTTTTGATGCGTTCTACATTCAAAGACTTAATATTGTAGCTTGCACTTAATTGTGAGTTCTAGACAAGGTAAGCAAATATTTACCACATAACTAAAATATTTGTGCTGTTAGCGTGACAATAATTTAAAAAGTGGACATAAACCTTGGAATGTACAACAGTGGCATATAAAAAAATAAATTAGTTGTTTCGGTTCTATTATGATTGTCAGTATACTTTTGTGTTACCTTCCAATGCCTTGGCTTCCTGCTGACTTTGCTGGACTTGCTTGTCATCTTCTGAAGATGACGATGATGTATTAGCAGAAGATTTACATTTCCTTTTCAATGCTGGAACACTGCAGCTCTCTAGATATCTGAAATAAAAGCGTATCACAGGAAGCTCTCCCTACTTTGTGTTTTTTCTCCATTTGGAGAGACAAACATTTGAACAATCCAAACTGGAGATCCAGGGGTTGTTAACTAGTATTTTAAATTCACTGCAGAAAGCTCTGGACACGTATCTGCTTTCCAAGGAGTATTTTAAATAAAATCTATCAACTACTCTTTAAAAAAAAAAAAAAAAAAAAAAGAAAAAAGAAAAAAGACAACATTATCCCCTGGGTTAAAAAATACCAACATTTTATAAATTCTATCAACTTTCTGTTTTATATGGATGTTCTCAAAGCGTACATTGAGAAGACATTGACATATTATGCCCATCGAAATTCTCTTAAACTCCTATTGCGTCAATGGTGAAACTAGCAGCAGACAAACATCAATAGTTGCAAACAGAATCTTAGGCCCTAAATTCTTTGTTACTGTGTAATTCAGATTGACTGAGCATTGGGGATGGATTGCCCAGAGAGGCAGAAAGCTTTACAAACAATCCCAAAATTTATCTCACAACTCAAAACTCAGACAGTTTAGACCAATGCAAACTGCTTGGATATTTACCTTCCACCAATTAATCTTAAACTTGTATCACTAAAATAGCTTCATAGTTTATTACCTGATGATACTATCAACACAATTGATCTGCTGATAGGAAGGAACACGTGGAGTCTTCTTTGAATCATCATAAAATGCATTGCCTGGTTCTTCTGTGCTATCACTTCTCAATGTCTGAAGAAAACAGGAAGCAGCGTGCCTCTTCCCTAGAAAAGAATAAATCCTCAAAGACTGCTCTCAAAGGCATCTAAACACTACCCCCACCAAGACACACGTATATATATACACTGGGATACATATATACTATACAGGGATATATGGCCTATGACAGCACAGCTCTCATTACTAAGTTATTCTGTGTTTTCATCTCAATTCACATGTTTCGAGGCAGGGGAGGGAGAAGGGGAAAAGAATGCCTAAAAAGAAAAAAACTCCACACAACATCTTAAACACTGACTCAGAACAACTAGCAAACACAAAGAAAACAGCATAGAAAAAAAATATTGTATTTAAATTGTGAACAAAGCTGCAAGTAACATTACTCTTCTCTCAATTTACACATCACAGAATCCAATCTGTTATTTAACAGTAATTTACAGCTTTTCATAGCATAGATACACTGGTCAGAGTAGTATCAACATTCACAGTGCAGTCCTCTTCTCAACAAGGCTAGAAGTTAATTGTAACTTTTGTAGAGAATATCACAGTGCAAAATGTTTTAATACAGATTCCTATGATATTTGAGGAAACATCCGGTTTTCTCCATATATTTGTGTTAGGTACTGACTGCAAATAATGTGCGTTAGCATAATATTAAGCACTCAGTAACTAAACCACTACTTCAGTGGGAAGTGGGGGAGTGTTTTCCAACCCAGGGATTGTTTCTGAGAGTCCACATAAAGCAACTAAGGGAAGCTTCCATAGTAGACTTATACTTGCTACAAAGCAAGTCTGCATTTTCACTAGAAAATGTTAAAATAAAAAAAAGTAAAAGTCTATTAACCTAGAAAGAGACAAAAATGTTCCTCCACATCTCAGGGAGCCGTAAAAAGTTATTGCATCTGCTGAGGGGTTTTTTGGGGTGGTTTTTGTTTTTTTGTTTGTTTGGTTTTTGATTGTTTAAAAAAACCCCAACCAAACAGAAAACAACAAAACCACTTCCCACATTTAAGCCATGCTAAAATGCTATCTTAAGTTCTTCAGTATAACACCAGCTAGCCAAACTCATGGCTATAGATGTACAGGAGTTCATGTTACCTTAAGGATCATAATTACATTAACTTACCTCCTAGAATTTCTGAGCTCACAGCCTGTTCATTTCCATTCTGTGGCTTGCTCCTTGACGCAATATACAGCTGCTGTCCCAGATTCTTTATTCGGTTGACATCTGCACAAACTTGTTGCAATGTCATCTTGAGATACATGAAAATGTGAAGTCAGAATAAAATGAATAAAAAGAGGCCACAGGAGACCATTAAGATGGGCTTGGGTTCTTGTATTCTCCAAACTGAAAGGGAGTAGACTGTCAGCCTAAGCCTGGTATCTATTGGTATTAGTAAATTTAATGAATCTAATTATCGTGGTTAATTTAATTAAATTAACTATATGACAAAGCTCAAACAGCCTCAGCATTTGAGTGTTTTAACACTGACGCAAGCCTTGAGAGTGGGAATAAGCTGATGACTTACCCAGGAGCCTCACAAGGAAATTAGGTAATTGCAATGCTTGTTTTAGGACAGCACTGTTTCCACTCTCTTCTATAGCAGTCTACACTGTACCTCTAGTGCCCTTTTTAAAACAAAACAGAAAATCCCAAGCAAACAGAAACCCCTCCACATGCATCAATCCTCTTTCTGGTTCCATGGTTCTTCCACTTTTTCCTCTCTAAGTCCACTGGTTCTTTGAGAAGGCTGATGTTAAGCAAGTCTTCAATTTACTTTAGTGAACTACCATAGTAGTTATCTGCTCCTAATTTTGCTGACTAAAATGAGCAAAAACCAAAAGCCAGCATTCTATAATTGACCAATTTAAGTACATTTAGCTTGAACATAGCTGTTTCTTCCCACTTCAGTAAAATTCATGATGAGTAGTGCATATGTACACAGTAACAACTGTCATTTTTAAAACTGTATTTTTACTACTCTGCAGGCAGTGACATTTATAGACTTACTGGTTCCTGTATTTCCTCTGCACAATTCCCATTGGAGTCACTTGAAGATGCTATGCTGATATAGTGTTCATAAGAGCCATTGCTTCCAAGGCTTCCATAACCACTGGAAACATTGCTGTGAACTGGCTGTATGGGGGGGGGGGGGAAGTAATTAAAAAAATCATCCTCTTGAAGAACAAAAAAGAGGGAACAACATACTTTGCAACACAGAACTTCAAGTAAACAAAGAAAATTAAGTGAAAAGTCAGTATTGCTCTGGGCTCTACCACTTGCTTGGGAAAAATTCTCTACCATGCTTAAAGCTGTTTCAGGATGCAGCTTTATCTTTCAACATAAAGACTTGGCAAATATGTCAAACAAAACATTTTTTTCTAATCAGGTGGGCTACCCAGAGCCATATTTTTAATGCTGTCATACAAGCCCGTCTCCATTAGAACTTTCCTTTCAGGCCTTTTAAAAGATCATCCCCAAAGTAGTCTGCTAAACAGACCCAAGCTTCTTTAGCCTCTCATTCAGAAGGCCAGCTGGCGTTTTGAAATTCTTTCATCTTCTTTACCTGCAGAAGCAGCTTGTAAATTTGTCCTTGCAATTCTCTTATCTCTTTCTCAACACTGCTCGTTTCTTTACTTCTTGCAGCAAAGACATCTTCATTCAGAGGGCTTCTGGAGACAGCCAACAAAATTTCACTATTAATTTTAATTTGATGAAGAAAAGGTAGCCATAAACAGAGTTAGAACAGATTCTTCCTTTTATTATCATTATTTTATTTTGACTGCTTCGCTGAATCAACACAAAGGGATGTCATCTGTTCCACTAGCAGCTCTGCTAGGGTAGTGGGGCAAGTGCTATGAGAGCAGTGCTTTATGTGAAATCCCAGGGAAGTCAGTACAGCAGCACAGTGACACGAGTTAAGGTTGACAAGCATCTACCCCTCTGCCTCCTTCTCTCAGAAGACAAACTCACACCCCATAAAAAAAAGTCAAAAGGCCATCCCAAAAAGCCATTTCCTAGAAAAGAAACCAGGTAAGAGGAAGGCAGACAGTCATATTTCCAAATCTCTTGGCAACTAAGGAAAAACATCTGAAAAATTAACTTGCACATTCAATACTACATGCATTTTTAAAAGAGGTTACCTTGGTAAATATTTAGATACTGTATCAAGTGAATGTTCCAGAAAAAAACAAGCCAGAAGGTGATTTTGGCTATATGTCTGTCAATTGATGGTTTTTTTGTGAGCCAATCATGAATGAATGTCAACTAATTATTTGTTAGTTATCTACTTTTCACATTGATTTTTAGCTTTTACTCGGCTTGTCTAAAACTGATATTTTGATTTAGACACGTCCATTGTCACAGTATTTGGACATCAACCATGTGCAAAAACATATGCTAAAAAAAAGTTGGCTTTGCCTTTTACTTCAAAGTAATTTACTTATTTTCATAGTTAATAAACAAGTCTAATGCTGTTCTGATGGAACGGGCTGCAAGACAGATGCTAGGTAGTTCTCATAGACTGCAGGAGCAACATTACGTCTCTAGTTCAGTACTGAGACTGTTTTGTTTTGCAGAGTATTCAATGAAAAGCACTTTAATAGATCAATTCTATATCTGACTTACGTCCGGACTTTGTGTCGGCCAATGATGAACACTACTTTCCTGCTCCAAGGATTCACAAAACTGGACCAGCTGGTATCCAGTATGACATAATCCCCATTTTGAGTACAAAATCTAATAGGTAAATGTTCAAAAGGGGGTTGGCCAGCAAATTTCAGGACTGGAAAAAAAAAAAAAAAAAGAAACAAGGTTTAGTTTATGTTATGACACAGTAGTGCAAGTACAAACACTAACAACTGGGGTCTTTTAAAACTTGGGGTTTGAATTTGCTTTGATCTCAAACTAGTTGCTTTAATTCATTAATTAATTTATTTTTGTCTAGACTGCAGATCAGTCACACGTCAAGCAATATGATAATGAAGAATGTTAAAACCAGTAGAAATTCCTTTTAAAGCAACTAAACTTACTTTTCCGGTGAATAGCAATCATCAAAGGACGATCTTCTGGGTGCAAATACATCAGTATGGATGTTCCAATTAAATCTTGAGGTAAGTAACCCAACAAAGGCACTGCTCTGAAACCCAAACACATTATCACTGATTATAATATAGTTTTGAGTATTTACATCCTTAATCCTTTGCTTGTCAGTTAAGTCCCCATGCATGATCTACAATGGCATGAACTAAGGCTACAGAACATTTTCCAGCCCATCTAATAATCCTCCAGTGCAATGCAGACATGTAAATACCAATGACAAACATTTCTATGCCTGGAGATCTAACAGATTTTCACATTTGCAGGCAGTTTTGTGCTTGTCTATAGGAAAGAAAAAAAAAAAAGAAAAAGGGATCTTGAAGAAACAGGTCACAGGCAAAGTGTCAGTAAGAAATCTGACATGGATACTGCAAAGTGTGTTATAGAAACAGTCTTGTGGCTTTGCAGGAGACAGCTTTAGTCTGGCCACATTTATTCAACCCAGCTCAGTACAGCTGTATCTTCACACTGCAATCCCCAGAGCTTTGCATTGTGTGGGTTTTCCACTGTCTGTGTTACCACAGGTCCCCATTGCCCTGGATAACGAAAACTGACTGCAGTTCTGTTTAATTCACATTTTAAGTCAACAAAGGGGATTAGGTCCGTGGAGTTCTAGATGTTTTTCCATGAGTGGACTAACACAAAAGTACTTTGTTTAACTTAACTATTGCCAACTGCACAGCTCAACTACTTTACTTGGGTCTCCAGCTGCATCACCAAAGGATTTTTTGCTACCTCTCCATACACACCTCACAGGCCTTAAGATTCAAATCTCACCTGTCATCTATCTCAAGAAAAACACATCCAGGGGTGTGAGTGGTGGTGAAGACTCTTTTGTCCATAGGAATTCGAGGAGCTAATAGAAAAAGAAATATTTACTGAAATAAAATATGCACTAAGACAGAAAACCTAACTGTTACTTTTGCTCACGATAGAGAGTTACCGGCTCCTGAATTTTTTAATTGTTCACTGCTTTCCGACCAGTAACTCACAGAAACATTACAAATTTTTAGGTGCTACAGACTTCTCTCAAAAATAAAAATAGTGAGAAGAGGTCAAACGCTTCAGGGCCTTCCAAAGAAGGCACACATGTTCTGCATTCACATGCATACACATACACACAAACCGAAAGTTACATGGGTGAGACTACCCAAGCACAAGTTCTAAACAAAGGAAGCAGACTTCCATGTACTGCATTTTCCTATTGGCTTGTTTTTTTCACTGAAGTCTCCTGACTTGCCTTCATATCCAGAGTGAATTTTCTCAGCCAAAGCTAAGCAGCAGGATTCTGCATCCACATGGACAGAAGTACACACATGGACCAAGTATGGGGTGATTCGGAAGGGGTAACAACACGTTTCTCGTTCTTCATCTTTACCACCCCTGAGGAAAAGTAAAAGGGATTAACGCACTGGTTCCAAAACCTGGGATACTTTATGCCAGGGCTGAGCGCCCTGCACAGAGAAGTTATGCTGAGCACACAGACCCAGGTAATCAAAATCTCCTGAGGTCCTACGCACACTCCCTCGCGATCCAAGGCCAACACATTCAGCAATACTGGTCTCGCTCCCCTTAAAACCAAGTAGGTATTTTGCCTCCAATACTTGCATTCAGAGGCTGTTCTAGGAATGCCATTACCCTAATGGTTAAAGACCACCTTTAATTCTCAGTCCAAATGTATTCATGAGAACCACTCATTTGGTCTTGTGTTCTCCTTCAAGTTAAACAGTTCTTTTTCTGTTTGTTGTTTATTCTGTACCATTTTTAGGGAGGGGGGGAAAAAAAAAAAAAATCTGTCTGTCTCAAGTTTTGTTTCACTGACCTACATAAGTAAGACTCCTCCAGCCTCGGTTCACAAGTAGTTGTTGTTCTTTGATTGTCCTCCTCCCATGAGAACTTGTCTTCCTAGAACACGTGTGAGCAGTAGCAGCACACAACAGGAGATGATGAGATCTTAAGCAGGGCTTTGTAACAACTGCATTAGTGATTGCCTGTTTCTGTTGCAAGTGCTTTTTCACCTAATTGCAGTATCTTACCCAGCTCTGACAGAAAGAATTGAGATAACTTTTAGTGTAAATGATAATGTCCAAAAAAATTACTTTCTTATTCCACACTTAGTCTTGTAAAATGTTTCTAGAGAGAAGTCAGTGTCATAAAAACTACTACTGACAGCTCCCCCTTTTTTTTTGGGGGGGGGGGGGGGAGATTCAAATGAAAATTGGATATAGTGGAAGTTTAACCCACAAAAAAACCATTTTCATACTTAAGCCTAGTGTGTGCTTGTGAAAAAATATTTTTACTCATGAAGCCCACATAATCAAAAGGATCTGTTATGTAAAGGAAGGAGAGATGTCATATGAAAATCTGAAGAAAAACTATTGCAAAATGTTTATGTATCCTACAAACAGTTCCCCCAACTTAGAATTGATATCTGTCCTGCTATATTTATTCCAAGTGCCCTTAAACAATTCAAGAGACAAAGATGATTTTAGAGCTCGGGTTTTTGAAACACAGATGAATGAATCAATGATCGACTGAAAGATGGAGTAAGTATTATATCTGCTCAGAAGGAAACAATTCTTACTGAAATCAAGAGACCACCCGAGTCTGCACTGAAGATTACAGGCCAATCTCAATTTTTTTTTTTCTTCTTTTAACACTAAGATTAGCCAGGCACAAAGCAACAAACTGCATCAAGTGACAGCAAGTAGTATCTCATGATTCAGGTTTCATACTGGGACTCAGGTGACTGAGTTTCTGTTATTGCCTCTGTCACAAACTCTCAATCTTAAGCAAAACACCCTTTGCCTCCATTCTCAAACTGTAAAAGGGGAAGCAGCAATTTCTCACAAGATCATTCTTCTCCTGCACAACAGTACTGAAGGAAACTGATAGGTCCAAAAGAAACATGTATGCACAGTTTTCCTTCTATCCCCATGCGAGTTTAAGCATCGCTATGGGAAAGATATCCAAAATGTCCTGCTGGATGCCAATATTAAACACAATAAGCCTATTTTGTAATGGAGTTCCACGAGCTCACACTGGTCAGTTGTAACAACAGGACACTCTTTCTGCCCAGTACTGTACCCTTTGCCCAGCCTTCACAAACATAAAACTATAATAATGTACTTGCCTGATCCTGCAGAAAAAGGATTTCACCTGGGCATATTCATACAGAGAAGCTAATAAGAAAAACACACATTGAAAGTATCAGTTAATATCCTTAAAAAGGTCACACCTATCAAAACTATTTTAAACTCTGTATTCTCCAGACTTTCTGAGCAAGACCAAAGTCTCACAACCTGCTCTTTATTAGCTAGTGAATTAGCTGTTCCAACAGTCTGCTCCCACCTCAAACGTTATCTCTTCTCCAGCCCACTCACTCTTGGAGAAATGGCTGACCTGGAACTAAATCCAGCGGAAAAAACACATGATCTAAAAAACTCCTTTCCCCAGTTCATCACTATGAAAAGGAAAGGCGAAAATTCCTGGCTTTACAAGCGATGTGCCAAAAACTATATACAGAGTTATGGTGAGAGGAAAATTCAGTAACAGTTCACAGCAAGAAAATAACAACTCCATAGGGGTGCCACTGCTCTGCTGGGTAAACACATGATTGGCTTCCAAGTTGTGGAATCCCTGGCATGTTAGCATTAGCAGCCTCTCATGTCTCACATCCTTTGGTAGCAAGGACTTTGGACTTCCCAGCTCTGATGCCGGAACAGCCCCACAGCTACGTGGGCACAAGACATGGCCTTGGCATGCAAGCTACACCCGAATTGCTCACAAATAACACAGGACTCAAAAGTCACCATTTAGGCACAT
This sequence comes from Aptenodytes patagonicus, assembly GCF_965638725.1. Classification (NCBI taxonomy): domain Eukaryota; kingdom Metazoa; phylum Chordata; class Aves; order Sphenisciformes; family Spheniscidae; genus Aptenodytes; species Aptenodytes patagonicus. The sequence goes on along the minus strand of NC_134967.1, from coordinate 9,817,018 downwards.
CCAGCACTAAATAGCAAGTCAGCTTAAAACTTGTGTTCAGTGAGCTATGTTCACAGCAGGCTGCAAGCAGACCATAAAGACAAAGCACCTAAGCAACTGTAAAATGTAGATTAAATAACTTTAAACCCACAATTAGACCTTTAGTTTCTTTTTAAAAAGCAGCAGTATTTGCAATGAGTAAGATGGTACACAAAACAATGAAGTATCTGCCTTTTACTTACCCCAAGTAAGAGTTAAGCCTCTAGGAGACTAGCTAGGACTAGATGCATAGCTACTCAAGTTTTCAAAGTGGAAAGCGAACAAGCGCGACCTACGTATATTGCTAGCATAAGCAGTTAAAATGAACTGAATTGAATGAAATGAATTCTATCCTCATTCTGCAAAGACAGAAAGATACATAAAGCATTGAAGAGCATTGCCAAGTCCCACCTGTTTGACTTTCCATGTTCCAAAGCGGCAGGTGGGACTGATCGGTGTGTGTGTAGAACACACTCACATCCTGAGGGACAAGCAGCTCTACAAACCGGGAGGAGTTCAAGACCTTCTTCTTACAGTTTAGAATGGATGCTGCCTGCTCAGAAATATGCACTATGCGTCCAGAAAGCAAGGAAAACACAGCCACAAATGTGTCCTGGAAAACAAACATTGTTCAAGGCAATCCTCCCCCAAAACATGGTAGCAATATTGTAAGGATAAAAGAACAAAACAAAAACAACCCCAAAACAAACAAACCAACCCAAAACCACCACATACCACAACCTGAGACAGAGGTTCAAAAACGTGTTCTTAAGTTAGCGTCCAATTAAAGTCGTGCATAAACTACCATCTCCAATGCTATAGTAGCTTACTCTCGATTTACAAATGCTAATAAGACGGCAACATCAAAAGTGAAACAGATTACAGTGATGCTTGCCATTGTCCAGAATGACTGGTTATCACACCACATGCTTCTCCCCAAATTTCAGAGTATTCACCACAATTCCATATAAAAAAATATTCTGAGAACTTTTCAAGTAGAAAGCATTTGCAGTATTTCTGATACGGCATCTAACAGTACTGAATCTCAAGAAACACTCTTTTCTTTGAAGCAGAGCCAGAAAGCGTGACACATACTGCAAATCAAGAAAAAAAAAATTAAATCCAGGAGTACAAATAGAAACCGAAGTCCCCCACGACTATGGACTTGATCAGCTTTGAAAACATTCTGCTAAGTCTGTCTCAAGAGATTACTATGCTGTAAATGAATTCTCAAATAAGATTCTCAAAGAGCTAGTTGTTGCTTCTGGCAAAAAAAAGAAAAAAAAAAAAGAAAAAAGAAAAAAAAAAGAAAAATAGGTATTTCTTCACTTACTGCTGTTAAGTACCCTGAGTCAGCACAGACAAGAAGTAGTCTTGATCTACCGTTAAACACACAAAGGCCTGTCTGGCTAAAATTTAAAGGCTTTTCAATTTTACACATTCTATTTCCACAAAACGATGTAAGGAGACTAAATAGTGAAACGGCAAGTGATGAACTCCTTGAGTGTGCCTGAATTCCTTACAGTGTTTTTTGGAGTGTGTTCAGTCGCAACTGCCATCAACTCTTCTATGCTGTATGTCATCACATCTGTCTGAAACACTCTTCGGTCATTCAGAGCCTGGAAAAAGTCATTGTTTGCTAATTGAAAAAAAAAAAAAAACAGGAAAAGCAAAACAAACACAAGGAAGTCAGTAAGGAGACTATTTTGAAAGTATTTCTTACAGCCCTTGTACTTTTGTCATCTTTTTGGTGAAGTCCAAGGTGAGATGAGGAAGGTCTGTGTAGTGACAAAGGAAAAAAGAATACTGATTATACTGTTGGAGTGACCTACTTACGTTACAGAAAATGAGCATAAGGAAGTAGAAAGCACAGAACACGATGGCAAAAGAACTACTTTAGCTACTTAGTTCTGTGGGAAAACACAGACTACGCAATAATTTTTCAAAGTGGGACAGGAATGCTGTTTTTTCAATATACACAGAAAGTTATTAATAGGCACCTATTAGCTACAGGATGAAGAAAAGAGAAGCAGTAGGTGGGCATTTCAATACAAAAGATAACATGAATATTTAAAAACAAAAACAAAACCCCACAGTGCTTCAGAAAGTCAATTGTTTGTAGGATAACTGGAATGCTTTCATTTGTTTTAATGTTATTTGTCGCTAGACACATCTATTCAAACCAAGCTGCTGTACAGCTTCTACACTTCCAGATTTTTTCCAGACATACCCTGGATCTGTTGGACACACTGCAAGGCATAGTTGAGAGCACTGATGGTACTGGGCTTGCTGGAACTCCTTTTCTCTTCAGGTAAACACCTTTTCATTTCTTGGATCATCATCATCAGATCTCTGTGAGACTGGCTCCAATTCAGCTGCTCACTGTAGAAGAGAGGTTAAGCTTTACTGGAGACTTCTGCTATAGGAGCTTCCTTTCTGTCATGGAGACTTCTGCTATAGGAGCTTCCTTTCTGTCAACTAATTAAAATTATTCACTAAATTAACATTCTATGGGCTTGGCTGCAGAGTCACAGAACATCTGGAAATGTCCTAATGCTCATTCACTACATTTCCTCTTATATCTTTCTCACTTCTTTGCTACTTAATCTTTTCTCCTTTACCTTTCTTCTTTCCAACTCCAACATGTCATGGATGGCAAAGTCACATCATAACCAATCTGCTTTTTAAGACGCTTAGCAACTAAAAATAAGCTGATGTTTGCTCTAGATTTTCTAAATCTCACCGGTATTAAAGTCATGAATAGATGCTGATTCTTTACATACAGAAGTCTTTCTAGCCTTGAAGCCTGTGTCTGATTATAAGCACTTCAGGGAAACATGAGGTCCTCAAAATACACCTGATGCCAAGATTTTATTTCTCATGTGATTGGGGAGTCTTCATTGTACCTTTAACAGAGTCATTGGCCTCAACAGCTGCAAGGTTATTAACAGGCAAAATCTCCCTCTTTTTACTTTTGCTTATTTCACTGACTGAAAAATAAGCAGTCAATATCCTCAAAACACAGATTCATTCTAACCCTACAGATGAGATACAAACACTGTTCTTTTAAATAACTTCTGTACATTTGGCATTTTTATTAGTATCATACTCTTACTATATTAAATCACTAAATAAGTTCAAGTATTGCATGTTAGCTTTACGTGCTAGTTCAACATTCCATAAATTACAGCTCTTATACTGCCCTTTTTTTTTTTAATTAGGGAAAAAAAAAAGAAATTAGCACCTCATTGAATTCCTGAACTTTTGGGAAAAATATTTAAGTAATTTCTGGTTTACTACTGCTAAATGCAGTCTTTAGATTAAGTATATATAGAAGCCACAAAAGGGTCAATGACATATCTGGATCAGCCAATCTAAGAACGAGGCAAACAGCTTATGAGGACCCAGGCAGCAGCAATCTAATCTACATGCGAGACCATTATAAACATCACGGTCTGTGATTCAGGCAAGCTTCCTTGGTGTACTGAAGTAAGCGAGCCCTGCGGAGAACTCCAGATCACAGCTACGCCAGGTCCTTGATTCTGACTTTAGCTCTCTGCTGAAGTTAAGCACATCAATTCAAGCAATAGTGCCACACGCTGTCAAGAGTTACCTGTTAACTTTGCTTTGCCGCATGAAACTTCCAGCTGAACAGTCGTTTGATTCACAGCTGCAGAAACCAGCTCTGCTGCAGTTTGGCCCGTTAAACCGTTTCCCGCCAGAGTTGGTTCCCGTACACATCGTGCAACGTAAGCCTGCATCCCCCCGATGCGCTCCCTCCTGCCTCCCCGAGTCGGCAGGACCGAACGCCTCCTCTCGCTCGTCCCCAGCCCTAGCAGCGGCAGCCGGTGCCCAACTCGCGCCGCGTTCCGAGCTGCCGCATGGGAGTTTGCCCACGTCCATCTCTGATCCGCAGAACACTACCACGCAGGGGCATCGACCGCCACGTCCTGGCTCCTCAGCACGTTCGGACCCTTGACCTTCGGTGCAGGAGGCGGGCCTCGCGAGTCTTCTGCAGGAAAAACAAACACCGCCTCAAGGGAACGCGGGAGGAGCAAGCCCACCCCTCACTGCTGAACCGACCGGTCATTCGAGCTGGTTCTCGTTCTCCTGCGCTACTCTCCGACACGCGCCTCCTCGTCTTACGGTCAGGCAGCGCCTTCAGCTCGCAGAAGCAGGCGCGGATTATCAGTCAAGAGACCCCAGCTGCTCCCGGGCGGCCGCCGCTTCGCCTTCCCGCCCCTCGGAGCCCTCCACCGCCTCTCCCGCCCACCCCAGGCCCTACCTGCTCCGGGCAAGGAGGGACACGCCAGCCCCGCCAGGGAGCGCCGGCGCCGGTTGCCGAGCAGGCCGCCGTGAGGCGCCGCGCCCCCGCCTCAGCGCCGCGCGGTTACGTAACGGCGGCCGCACGCGGCGGCCCCTCTCCCACACACCTCGGCCACGTGCGTCGCGCCGCGCCCCGCCCCGCCCCGGACGGAGCGGAGGAGGCGGAGCCAGGGCCGGAGCCGCTTTATTGGAGGGGACGGCGCACGGCAGGGCGGGGCTAGCTGCCGCGAGGGGCGCCGCCCCGCCCCTCACGCGCCGCCGCACGCAGCCCCCGTGCGCCCGCCCGCTCCGCCGCCGTGTGCGGCACCGCCTCCGCCACCGGGCGGAGAGCGGCCGGCGGCGGACCGCGCCCCTCGGGCCGGAGACGGGGCCCGGGGAGGCGCGGAGCCGGCGCTTCGCGATGCCTTCGCTTTCGGTGAAGTCAAGCGGCGCCCCGCAGCCCGGCTCCGCGGGAAGGGCACGGCGGAGCAGACCCCGCCGCGGCTGCTCCTCGGCGGAGACAGCGACGCGGCGCCCCTGCGCCTTCAGCGTCGGCGAAGGCTTCGTCGCTCACTGGGGCGGCGGGTTCTTCCGCTGCTAGTAACTACCGATTCCTGAAGGCTAGCGGGGGGAGAGCCCGGGGTGGGGGCGGATGCGCTCCCAGCAAGGCACGGGTCAGCGTACAGCGTGTGTGCAGAGCCGACCCCCCCCCCCCGCGACAGCAGCGAGGGGGAAGGCAGACGGGTGAGGAGGAAGGAGGGCAAGGCCCGAAACCGCCTACAAAGCCTGTGACTCCTTACAGCATCGACAGGGGAAACTCTAGAGCCAAATCCTCGCCAGCTCTGTGCCCCAGCTTATCAAGGCACTGTGGAAGCGGTGAGCTGTGCTTGTTAGTAATTTATGACAGGAGTGTCTTAAGGCAACCAGGTACAGTTAGCTAACATTTCAGTAATCAAAACAGTTTTGCTTTAAACAGCAGTAAATGGGCTGAAAATACAGCAGGTTTGAAGTGGAGAGGCTGAAGATGGGCACCTTCAGTTGATTTGAGTTTCTTCCTGTAACTCATGAAGGCATATTCCAGACTACAAAAAGAAGAAAAAAGTTGGACAAAGGACAGTCTCTTACAGCCCCTCGCCATAACAATCCTGCATTTTAAGATTTTGAGATACTAGAGATACGCAAAGAGGGATTTAAGAGTTTCCCCGTATTGGTTTTCCTAGTTTTAGTTTTCCTTTGTGCTTGCACACTGATATTTCTCACCCAGGACTATCTATCTGTTGCCAGTGGTTACTGCAGCATTTGTTAAAGCAGTCACTCCTATTTCAGATTAATGTTGTATATACTTTGAGTATCCTGGCTTTATTTAAACTGTACCAGACGGTGAATTAACACCATCTATTCCAACTCTACAAGAAACCCGTTTTGGTGAAACTTACCAATAATGATGATGATGATAATGAGAACCACAGCTATCAGTATTGCCCACATCTGTGAAAAAAGCCATACAACACTTACTACAAACCATGCAGCAGCATTAACTGGCCTTTAGGGTACAGGAAAGCAGCCCCTGCAAGGTACTTTTGCACCATGTGCTAGATCTGACACAGCAAGTACAACTTCTTCAGTAAGCAAGCTTGATTCACCATTACCACTGAAGACATGATAGGCTGTGCACACAAGCAAAGCAGACCAAGAGGTTCTTTTCTATTGTGCCTCCATGCAAAGCCTGCCTCAGGTGATGATACAAGCAGGAGTAAAGAACTATTAAACATAATTTCTACTCTTACCCTATACCACACCTTTCACTGTCTCTGTTGCTCACCAAAGAAGATTCCAACCTTTGCCAACAGCTACAGGCACAGGAGTCTGAGCAAGCTCCTTCTGCTTTCTAATACTTCCCACACACTAACTCAACCTATGTATTTTTGACCTTTTGCTTCCGGTTCCCCAAAGCCTCAGATTACTGAGGTGTTTCCCTCTGGCCATTACTGTCTTCGACAAGGTCTTGCATCAAGCAGCACGGCTGGTAATCCAGCTTTTGGTTACTTCACCTAACCACTATGCCATGTTTTTAAAATAGACACTGTAAATTTGTGCTGGTTTTGGCTGGGGTAGAAGTAATTTTCTTCCTAGTGGCTAGTACAGGGCTATGTTTTGGATTTGTGCTGGAAAGCGTTGATAACACAGGGATGTTTTGGTTATTGCTGAGCAGTGCTGACACAGAGTCAAGGCCTTTTCTGCTTCTCACCCCACCCCACCAGCGAGTAGGCTGGGGGGGCACAAGAAGCTGGGAGGGGACACAGCCGGGACAGCTGACCCCAACTGACCAAAGGGATATTCCACACCATATGACATCATGCTCAGCATATAAAGCTGGGGGAAGAAGGAAGGGGGGGACGTTCAGAGTGATCATGTTTGTCTTCCCAAGTAACTGTTATGCATGATGGAGCCCTGCTTTCCTGGAGATGGCTGAACACCTGCCTGCCCATAGGAAGGAGTGAATGAATTCCTTGTTTTGGTTTGCTTGCGTGTGCGGCTTTTGCTTTACCTATTAAACTGTCTTTATCTCAACCGATGAGTTTTCTCACTTTTACTCTTCTGATTCTCTCCCCCATCCCACCGGGGGGGGGGGGGGGGGGGGGGGCGGGGAGGCGCAGGGGGGAGTGAGCGAGCAGCTGCGTGGTGTTTAGTTGCTGGCTGGGGTTAAACCACAACAAACTTAACTAACATTGGCTAAAGCCACTTTTACTTCTGCCTTTTGAAATGCCAATTGTAATAGTGTTAACTGCAATACTGCATAGTGTAAGTATACAAGCCATGGTTACCTTACAGTTCTTCCACCAATACTTTCTTTTCAGCTTGGCTGCACTGGTCTCAAACTGGGAAGCTCCTGCTTGCAGTGCATCAGCACGGTCATCCAACTCTGACAGCTTCTGATCTCGCTCCAATACCTTGTCCACATTCACTCTCATGATGTCAACAACCTACATCAGTTTAATGCTTACAGTAAGTTATCAGTTTATCACCCGCTGTGGAACTTAATTGCAGGCAACAGATAGCAACACATGGTACTCTTAATGTTCTCCTCTCAGAAGTAGGAGCTATTGTCTTTTAGTATATCCAGTCATAAGCTTCAACAAAACAGTGAAATTTATCTGTGGCTGGAAGCCCCTAATACCTACTTTAAAATGTCAGCAGTGCCAGTTGTGCTGGCGTTCCCTTAAACCTGGGAAATAATTTCTGACTCGCTTCAGAAGGATTTGAGGCATATAAACATGATAGTCAACCGTGTGTCAAAAAATACTGTCAGTAGCCAGCCTGGCTTTTGGACTCCCCATAAATCTGGACATGTCATATTTGGTGGTCAGCCTTCATTGCTACTGATGAGAGAAAAGCTCGTTCTCTGTAAGAACAAAGGTTTTTATCTTTACTTATGCCAAATCCTCAAGCACTGACTTTGCAGCTAATGTTTGGACACTGGTAACCTCTCTCTACTTCCCTACTCCAGCTGAATGGATTTTTTTTTTTTTTAACCTTTGCAAGAGTTAAGATGACACAAGTATAATAAAGCAAGCTGAATGATACTAGGCTTCCCCTTCATTATATGAAGGGGAAACTGCTTTGGCCAAAACATCCCTTCTAGTTATACAGGTTTCCTGAAGGAAAATGATTACACTGCTATCAGACTAGACTTTTACCTCATCTACTTGGTGTTGAGTCTGCTGAAGACGACGATTACTGCCAGCAGCCACATTTGAGCTTCCAGGAATACTGGCTGACCTGCAGTAAAGAAAGTCATCATTATTCTGTTTAGCTTTTGATAAGTTGTGGTTTTGGTTTTAAGTGGATATGCTTAGACTACACAAGTTATCCAACGTTCCTGAAAACAGGGCACTTGAATCCTTGGAATAAATACGGGGCAGTTTCCTATGAGAGGAGTGAAGTTTTAACAGCTGACAATAGGTGTAAGTCATGCAGCGTCCCAACATCTTGCCAACGAATTGCTTGACGTGCTAAAAGACAGCAGTGGCTTGCCAATAGTATAGTTTACAATAAGGCATATGACAACTCCTACAATGGTTCACAGGGCTCAAACATTCAAGAGTTTGGGCTCAGGGGTGTTCTTGTTTTCCAGTATGAACACAAATATTAAGTTTCAAGCTACAGTAGTTTACAAAAAATTAAATACAGAAACTTTATGGTTATTCTAACTATGTGCTCTTCCAGTGGTTGCCTCTGTCTATTCTTTTGGAACAGTTGGCATGGAGCAAGAGAAAGCATAAGAAGCAAAAAGTATTCAACATATACAACAATTTACATCTGGTCAGCTTTGACTTCATAACCTCAGGCAGTTGAATTCCTTTTACCAGCTGCAACACCCTACATCTTTGTAATGGATGCAAGAGCCTCTGTACATACTTCTCATATCCTTTTCACTGCTTTACCAAGCTTTTGTTGCTTATCTCTAGAACTATCTGTACTCAATTTGCTTTTTCATGTTTTCATTTCTCCTGCATCAGAAGCACGTACTGTTTAGTGCATCCTGATACTTGAGAGCTTTATCAGAGTATTGGCTGTATTTACACATTTGCACGCTGAGTTCTAATTTACATTTGGCAAGAACAAATGTATACATGCACAATGAGCAAACCAGGAAGCCTGTGACACGGCTCAAGAGCAAGCCACTTATAATACAATATAACTGCTCCTCTGTTTTGGCACTTAAGTCGCCCTTTCGTGCTGTTTCACCGCTAGTCCCAGACTGAAGAGTCTCGAAAGTGAAAGCTCCCCCTGAGAGCGGAGGTTCCAGACACAACAACAAACCAGTCACCAGAAAGCACTCTCTCGGTGCTCCGGCTACGTGGGCAGCGCTTTCAGAGAGAGGCCTGGGGCCGGCAGAACTCCGCCTAAATTACCACAGAGCCGCCAGGACAGGACAGCCCGCCCGAGCAGAAGCCAAACGCCCTGCTACCCGGCCCGAGCAGCGGCTCAGGGCGTGCGGCCCAAGTGACGGCTAGACTCGGCCTCCCGCCACCGGCCGCGCCTCACGACTCCACGCACAGCCGCTCCCGGAAGCCCCCGCCCGCCGATGGCGCCGTCCCAGGGGCACCCAGCCAACACCACCGGGCCAGGCCGAGCCGAGCCGGGCCGGGCCGGGCCGGGCCGCCCGCGCTGCGCAGTAGGCCTGCCCCTGCTCCTGCCGCCACCGCCCGCCTGGGCGCGGCCGGGTCGACCGAGCCCGCCGCCGCTCCCCGACTTCCTCCGACGGCGGGCATCCCCCCGAGGCGCACGGCGACCCGCACTCACATCCTGCCGATGGGGATCGGACCGCTGCACGGCAAGAGCGCCCGGGCGAGTCCCAACGGGAACTGCACACGGCCCCGGCGGCGCCCAGGATGTGACGACAGACCCGGGCGGGGCCTGGGCGCCCCGGGGAGGGGCATGGGACCACGCCTGCAGAGGGGCGGTCCATGAGGAAACCAGGCCCCAACGGGGCGCTGCCCGGAGGCAACGCCCTCGGAGCGGGGCGGGGGGGGCAGCGAGCGCGCGGTGCAGCCGTTAGGGGCACGGCGCGAGTCGCGGGGCGGTGGGGGAGGGCTGTCACCGCCGTGTCAGGCGCGGGGCGGGGGAAGGACGTTGTCTCCCGCCACCCCTCGCCCCCCACTCCCGTTTCAGTCCCATAGCGCCCTGAGGGGAGCCGGCCCCGGGCAGGCAGGTGTTAACAAGCGGCAATACATGAGGCAGCTGGGGCCAGGCCGCCCCGTGAAGGATGCGGGCGGGAACGTGGGCTTGGACCCGACCGTGGCAGGACCTGGTGGGCCGGGCCTGAGGCGCGGGAGGGACAGGGAAGACTTGAGGAGAGGACTCCCCTTCCCCCGGCTCCCCTCCGCTGCAGTGATTCGGTGCTGGTGCTGTGTCGGCTTTTCTGGTGGGAGGGTGTCTGGGGCGGGGGGTGGTGCCGGGCTCTGGCGAGGCCTGCCGTGCTGCTACTCTGCAGTGTCCCTTACACGCGCCTGTGTGTGTGGGACAGGCCAACATAGTTGATGTCGGTGCGTATGTGTAGTGCATGGGTGCACACACGCGCGTGCACCACCCCCCCCCCCCACTTGCTCTCAGCCAGCTTCTGGGCAGGATGTGGCCTGCTCCTCTGGCCATCTTGTGTGTGTTAATGCATCTTGGTGTACATTTCGGGGCTGCTGCCTCTGTGTGTGAGACCCCAGTTCTCTGTGGTAGCACCCTCAGAAGTGGTGCAATTACATTGCCTTACTAGCAAACACTTGGCCTGAACTGCTGGGTCTATGTGGTGATTTTGAGATCTCACTGTGGTTATACAGTGGGAAAAGTGTGCATGGTTTTTTTTATTTTTATAATCATGTCAGCGTGTGCCTCGCATCACCTGAGGGCAAGTGCAAGATGCTGAAGGGTGAAGGCCTGCCAAGGTAGGTAGGTTTGTTCCTATCCCTCTTGCTGGTTGTGAAGGGCTCTTGGCATGACCTAAGCCCAGAAGTACACCTGGGCTCATTTCTCAGAGACCTAGCAGGTTTATGCCTGTAGCAGGCCTGGCTGGGATGAAGTTGATGTTCTTCATCGCAGGCTGTACAGTGCCATCTTTTCAATGTGTGACCAAAACAGTGTTGATAACATGCTGATGTTTTGGCTGTTGCTGAACAGTACTTGCACAGCATCAAGGCCTTCTCCGTTTCACATGCTGCCCCCACAGCGAGTAGGCTGGGGGAGGGTGAGAGGCTGGAAGGGGACACAGATGGGACAGCTGTACCAAACAGACCAAAGGGCTATTCCGCACCAGATGACAGCATCCTCAGCAGTAAAGCTGGGTGGGATGGTGGTGGTCTTTCCAAGGTACTGGGTGGCTGGTGGGAGGTAGTGAGTGACTGCCTTTGCATCACTTGTTCTTATTTTTGTTCTTTTCTGTTTTTCCCTTCACTTACTGACCTGTCTTTATCTCACCCCATGCATTTTTTTCTCACGTTTGCTCTTCCAGTTCTCTTCCCCCATGCTGCTGGGGAGAAAGGGGAGGTGGGGGAGTGAACAAGCAGCTGGTTGGTGCTTACTTTCTGGCCAGGGTCAATCCACCATGATGCTAAAGGAACCCAGGAATTAACAGGCACATAAAATGGAAAATTGGGGAAGTATCTGTGAGCAAACTGGGGAGTCAAATGCTGATTTATTCTTAAAGAGAAACATAATTAAACTTGTTTCTCTGTGGTCCACTAGAAACTCTCTTAATGAAATCTCATCTTCTGTTGTGGTCCTGGGTTTTGGAAGAACTTACTCATAACACTACTAACATAGTCACTCACAGACCAGATGATTAATCTATTACAGTTGTTTTTCCCTACTTAGGCTAGCCTTGCAGTCAGGTACAAAATTGGCATTATTGAGAGTTGGTTCATGTAACGTGTATCTGTTCAGTACAATAGTTAGCTATTAAGTCTCAGTTATTAGTATTACTGTGTTATTAAGTGTGACCTCTTACATTTCTGCATCTGCAGGCCTCTTGAATTCTTCCAAGATTCACCTCTGCTTTGTGCACAATGTAGGATTTAGCAGTCTCCTACTAGGTGTGCATGGTTTCTCATGAAAAGCCCAGATGCCCTGCCCTGAAAGTGATTGTCTACTGAAGAGGAACTGAAAATAATTTGATCTCAGAGAAGCTAGTCGTCCATAGATGAGTAGGTGTCTGCCATGTATATACAATTATATAGAACTGCTTTAAGTCGTGTTAGAAAACCTCATCAGAATTGAGGCCATCTAAGGGCTGGTGAAATATTTACAGATATGTAGTATTATGTCATAGAATCATAGAATCATTAAGGTTGGAAAAGACCTCTAAGATCATCGAGTCCAACCGTCAACCCAACACCACCATGCCCACTAAACCATGTTCCTAAGCAACTCATCTACACGTCTTTTAAATAGTTCCAGGGATGGGGACTCAACCACTTCCCTGGGCAGCCTGTTCCAATGTTTAACCACTCTTTCAGTGAAGAAATTTTTAAAGAAATGTCACCTTACATAATTTCACAGAATGTTTCCAAATTTGATAAACTACAGCATATTGCCTTCAAAACTCATTTCCACCAAACCAGGCTGTTAGCGGCAGCTGGGCAGAATTTGTATTTTAAGGACAGCTGGATTTCTAATGCGTGTAGTTGCAGTCATCTTGGCAAAACCTGTAATTTGAAGCTTGGATATTGTGGGTAGATGGGTACCCAGCATCTGTGTTTTAAAAGTTTTCCTTTCTGCTGTAAGCGCGTGGACAACACTCAAAAAGGAAAAGTTTCTGCTTGGGGTGAGGGCCTGCGGGGAAGAAACAGAGAGGGTGGCTGGTGTGTACAGGTTTTGTCTAGCAGCTGCCAGCGTGGGAGCCGCCAGCAGGGCCCCAGGTCTGAGCCAGTAGTGCAGATCAGCATTGTGGAGCTCTGGGCTGGCCTCCGAACTGGAGGAGGACTGGGCTGGCAGTGCTGCGCAGCGGAGCTGCAGAGCACCATGGGGCAGCAGCACACTGCAGCAGGACACCTGGAAGAGTTTGCTGCCTGAGAAATAGCTTCTCTCAAGCATGCTGCTTTACACACCAGATGAAGGTTACACACTGGAATACAGCAGCAGAAAGGGCTGCAGATCCAGGGACTGTGTTGTTGCTTTTAATGAATCCCACCATGCTCCAGGGGCCGCACACCTGCTAGTGGGTGGACTGTGGACTGTTCAGATTATAACCTGTAAGAAACTAGATGCTACTTACAAGCAGGTCATGTAAAAACCACATTTTTTTCATGGTTACTTACAGTGAATAAAGGACTACGTCATTCTTTTAAACTAGGATGGAAGAGACGTGTTTAAAAAAAGGTGCACACTTTGTATGGGGAAATTTTCTTTGTTTTTAATTTACAGCAGAAAGAATATAAAGCATTCAGAAAACATTTTCCATATTTTAAGGGCAATTCAAAACATTTTGCATGGTTCCAGCAGCTGAGTTCTTCAACAGATCCATTGATTCAGTGATGCTTTACATGCACGGTTACAAAAATAAAACTTACAAAAGAGAAGACATCTATACTAGTTTTACATGCAAGTCTTGGGGACCCCCCATTGGGCACCAACTATTGTGTGGAACTGCCATAAGCGTGCAACCAGAGAGGGGGTTCATGTTATATTCTGTATTTCTTTCACACAGTATTACTGCTGTCGAATGTGTTTCACAAAGGAGCAATTCCATTATCAGAAGACAGAAGATCTGGCTCCTGGCATTTGGGAATTCGAATTTTCCCGGAAAGCTGCACTTACTTATCTTCCGTGAAAATGTAAGTTCCACAACCAAGAAAAGGGTGAGCAGAATCACTTCACTGCGGGGGGAGTCTTTCTAACTCCCCAGTGGTACACTGAAGGGTTACGGCCCGACACAACAAAGCACTTAGAAGCTGTACTCGGCTTAAAGCATGCAAGTAGTTCTGTTGCGCCCGTGGAATTGCTTGCATGTTTAACAGCAAGTACATGCTTAAACGTTTGGCTGAAGCAGGATCTAGATTAGTAGATACACCACCAGGCCCATGGATCTGGAAGAGTAATTTGAAATAGCTCTGTATATTACTGAATCATTTTCTGGAAAGACAGGGAGTTAAACATTTCCACTGAGGTCACTACTCTTGTTAGGAAAAGGTCAATTCTATATTGTCACGTATCAGTTAATGGGAGCAACATTTCGGTTTCAAAATGTCAGAGTTCTTCCAGTATTAATACAGAGCATTTCCAATTCATTCCAAAGGAGTCTCTTCGGCATCTCCTGTTCTGTTTTTGTGTGAGAGAAAAATTTAACAGTTAAGGTCCCAATTCCATACAGTAAATTGAGGCTACGAGGCTGCCCACAGGCACAGTGTGAGTGCCAGGCCATTTGTTTTTCTTTTTTCCCTTTTTTTTAGATTGAATCAGGTCATAAAGCAGCAGTTCAGAAATGTACAAGAGAATTCTGATAATGAGCTATAGCACATCTACTGTTAATTCAATGCTGGCAGTGAAAAGAAGTAATTAAAAACAGGTACAATTATAGAAAAGGCACCAAGAGCACTGACCCCAGTTTTTTTGCCACAATCTTGTTTTTACTCTTCTTTTAAAGACACCAGTTTAAAAGCTTCTTACGTGTGAATATTTTTAGGCTTCACAACAAGCCTTGTGTTTAAACATTGCAGTTGGTGGCCGGGATCAAGCAAGAACAACTATTCCAAAACTAACAATCTCAAATTTACACCAGTCCATTCAGAAATTTTAAACTGCCACAAGCAAAACAAACACACAGGAGCAGTTTCTGATCTCAGACGCATGTACATAACCCACGGTAATGACACAGACTTCAGGAGTTTCCTCCCTTACATTCCTGTGTAATAAAGATCAGAACCTGGTTCCCATTGTCGAGAATTTGTGACAGTTTTAAATTAGTAGTTCAATTTAAAAAAATCTAATTTCTTTGGCTCCTCACTATGTGGAAATAGCAATATACCATGACACCCCTACAAGATCAGTTTGCATCTTTTTTTAAGTTTTACTTAATTTTTTAAAATTTTTTGTGCAATTTTTATTACATTTTCTGACTTCCAGCAGGAGATATGAAAATGTGAAACATATTTTTCTACTTTCATACTATTTCTTTTTTTTTTTTTTTCATTTTATGTTCATTCTAAGTGTTCCTTATTGGAGTGAGTGTATGGTGTTAAGCTAGATACGGTTTTTGTACTCTTATGATTATCTGCTTTGCAAAAGTAACTTAATTTTCTTAAGCAATATTAGCATTCACATTACTTGGCACCATTGGCAAAAAAAAAAAAAAAAAAAAAAAGACGGGGGAAAAAAAAAGGAAGGAAGGAATAAATAAATTAAATCCAACCAAACCAAACTCCTGGTAGCCAAAATCAAATGTAAACATATCCTTTTTTTTTCTTTTTTTTTTTTTTTTTAAAGTAATGTTGCTCTGCCTTTTTTTCCTAAGTCTAAATACAGTAGCTCTTTTTTGCCATTTAGTCATGCTTTAGCAAAAATGTTCTTCTAAAGAACATTTAAAATAAAGTTTCTTATAGTGAAATAAAGTTTTTGTTTCATTTTACAGACCATAGCCACTAATGCTTTGCTTTGTTCATTTCTTTTTCTTGAGTTCATGCACATATCTCTTTGTTTTAATATATACAATATGTACAAACAATACATCCACACTCTTCTGGTTCATTCAGACAAAACTATACAAATAATAATTTTATCTTGCCAAGTTATTGACCCTTTGTGAATAAAATATTTAGTAATTAATCAATATATTCCCTTTCAAATATTTTTTTCTCATTTTCCAGTTCTACCTTCTATATATACAGAAACTGCCCAGATTTTGATGAAGTAGCCAAAATAAGAAATTTACTGGCCAGAATGCAGCACCACTCTGATCTTTAGGTGGTATAAAACGTCCAGGCAACATATGTATGTGAGACTGCAAAATGACAAGAGGATTGACAAGTACTTAAGATAAAAAGCTACACGTTTTACAAATTATTTTAAGAACTTAACTGAAATAATAGTACATGAAAGTAAGGCTAGAAAATAAAGTGCTGAATATGAGAGAAAGTACATGACAATTGATATGTTTGCAGGTTCTAGTAAAAATACCAAAAAAACTTTTTAAAACTTGCTTAAGCTGCTCTCTCCATTCCTCATGCATTACCCGTTTATCTCATACACCAACCCCTTCTGTAAGTTCCCACGGGATGTATTAAAAACCTGCAGATTTAAAAAGTTGCATTAAGTGTGCTGTAGAGATTTAAATCAAACACAAAGGACAGAGGTGCGAAGGAAATGAGGATGCATGGACCCAATAAAGATGTACTGATCTAAGCCCCTCCACTGAGACTCTCAAAGCTTCAGTTTCTTGGAGATGACTGATAGGCGCAGGAACAGCATTCTTGCGTTGCTTGTGCATTCCCACCTTTTCTTAACAATATTTTTGGTATAATATTTGTACAGTTCCACATGTTGTTTAATACAGCCCTATATGAAAAGGATAATTAATCGCTTCTTCCTTCTCGGAGAATGAAGCAACTCGCAATTTCCTCCTGGTGTCTTTTGTTTTCCCCATGATCCAACAGAAGATTGAGTTCCAAGATGTCTTGCTGAACAAATTAAAAGTTGTCCATGAAAGTGCAAATGCAATGACCAAAACATTACTGTTAAAATCCTGCAGCTGGTATTTCCAGAACTGCAGTGGGTATTTTTGTTGTTGTTGTTGCATGTCTCTGCTAAAAACAGAAAATGAAAACAGTCTGAAAAGCAATGTCACATTGCTACGGGATGCTGCTGCGTATCTTCAAGTTCCTTGGCCTTTTTCAATTCTTTCACTCTGAAAAAACAAAGAGGAGCTATATAACACTTCTATTGCAAATCTCATTCCAGACAGAAAAATCAAAATGATTCCTCATTCTAACCTCCCGTGGAAAAGAGCCAGCTCCCAGAGAAATGACAGGAGGGTAATACATTCCTGACACCACAAACAGTTGGAAGCGCAAGAATGGGCTGCTAGAAATCCGAGACAAACACATTTGGAAGGATACACTTATTTCCAGCTACTGTTTCTTCCTGATATTTGTAACTACAGCTGGACTTCGTTCTGGTATCGGCCTATTTAATTGCTTGGAAGTTTTTTGGACTGCTGTTCATTACTGATTTTGCAGCTGCCTGCTAGTCCAGCTGTTCTGGCAAAGGGGCTTTTCAGCGTTGACCTCTTTTCTCCATACAACGCTGAAGCGGCAACAATTTGATGCTGTGCCCGGCCCAGTAGGGGAAAAATCAGTCAGTCATACTTGCAAGGGAAGCTTGATGTTGATACAGAATCTCACATAAGAAAGTGTTTATATGCGAGTAGAAGGAACTGGTATGGGTGTGAAGAAAGATAATTTACTTCACACTTATTCCAGCTTCTAGTGGCTGTATTTTCTAGCATGCTGTTGGTAGTAGATTCATGTTTTTTCCCAGCCAGCAGTGGAGGACGCTGCGTGCCAAGGGAGATGAACCTACAACGTGGAAGAGTCACTATCCCTAGATGTGGCCTGATGCTTCAGTTCTCAGCTCTTTAAAATGCATGCAATACATTACCTCCTCTAGCACTTGTCAGCATAAGAACTAAATCATCACTGAAAGCTGAAATAATTAAAAATTAAATTAAAAGGATGAACAGAAGGGAATAATTTCAATCCCATCAAAGAAAGCTGAATTCTGCATCGGTGCTGGAGTAGCAGCAATCCTCTGCTCAGGCTGACAAACTGGCTGTGTATCAGTGAAGGCTCCCTGCAAAGGAGCCAAAACAAATCCACGGGGACTTCCCGTGCTGCCTCTAAACCCAAAGGCAGGTGCCCAGCTGAGCTTGTGGCAGCTTAGCTCTGCCTCCTTTTGCAGGGAGCTCCTTTCCGCAGTGCAATCCCTTTGCCACTTGCCTCCACGTGTCTTTCCTCTGCTACTGCGAGGGGAGGACCACCCCAAAAAGGAGTAGAACACCGCCTAAATTAAGTGATTTAGCAAAGCATGTACATGCCCAACTGATGTAGCAAAAACTTGAAAGGACAAATAACAAAGGTATGGTACAAAGAATTGTGTCAGAGCTGCAAGTGTGTAACCGAATCCAGCTAAGAGGGAATGGATTTAACAAAGCCTGAGTAAATACAGATAGTAAAAGGTGTTGGGAGAGCTAAGCAGCAGCAATGCCAGTCTGTCACTTCTGCACGTAGACTTCCACTCACACATCCTCTTTTGGCTCTCGCACCAGCCTGCTAATAGAAGGATACAATGAAGGCTATAAACTGACCTCTATAAATACACCTCCATTTCACCATTTATTAACTTTTCTGCACGTACTATTACTCAGAATCACAGTCAAAAGGGAGCTAGCTGCTTTTAACTCTTTGTTTTTTCTGACTCAAAGCTCTAGCACTCATAGGCTTTCTCTTCATTTGTGAAACTGGGGGAAACAGGAGTCAATGAGTAAATCACACTAACCAATATGCAGGTCTGACCTTTGCTAATTACCTTAATTCCACCAAACTGTTTGAGAATATCACATATGGAAAGACAGAGGGCTCTGCCAATCCAAACGCACGTGCTGTTTTCAGAGCCTGAAGACTTAACATCCAAGGGGCCACGGCACTCCTCTGAAATCCGAGTGCGGCAGAGGGGTGCCTCAGTACAGCTCTCCCAGATGCCAAGTGCTCTGATCCCCAGGCTGAGGAAGGGGCAAGGCAGCAAGTGGCACCACCAGTTCTGAATTCCTACTTGGGTAGCGCTGTACTGAGTCTAAATGCCTGCTACAACTTCAGAGAGACATTTTCTACAGGAAAATTTTGGCTCTATGCAAGCTGGTGTCTAAAAGACCCTGCTGACATCAGGGGAGTGGGGGCTTCGGCACTGCACAGAAGGCAGCAGCAAGCCTCTGCTCGTCCCCAGTGGGTGATGATGTATTATGGTGCTACCTGCTGGGTAAGTCCAGATCATCTTTTCATTATAGGAAACAGGAAGACTGGTACAGTGAACTGAAAATGCTCACAAATGACAAATTGACCGTCTTCAGTATATTTAGTTTTCTTTCTTTTCTTGCAGCAGAAAAGCAGCCTCTCCCTTGAAAGTATTACTAGTATTTCTACTACTGCACCGCTTAGAAGCGGGTGAGCCAAGATCACTGCTGTGCTAGAAAAATGTGGTGTGCCTCTGTGCACTAGACAATTTTTAAGGCTTACATTAACTACATTCAAGAAACCATCTATTAATACATGATCTGCAGTGCAACTTCCAAATGTTTTCTGTTGCACTTCAGTACTGTAATGTAAGATTAACCTGTTATTATAGATCTCTTGCTGAGAACATGCACATTAGATAAGCTGGTGGCTCTTTCACTGAGACATGCTATACCTTAGTTTAGCACTTCACCATGCAAGGACTACACTAACAAAGCACTTTTGCTGTAAGAATGCAAGACATGCTTTGCTGCAAACTTCAACCTACAGCATGCAGTATCTGTACTGGTGCAGACCTATTGAATCTGTTTAACAGGAACACACATGCCAATGGAAGTTAATTACTACAGCACTCAACATTTGCACTAGTACAGATCCTATTCAGAAATATGCACCACTTTTCCTTGGTCAAGTGTACTTTACATTGGTTTACAGATTCTCAGGCTTATAAAAATGTTGTGAGTGCAACAATAATTACTGCTTAAAAACACAAGCACACACTAGTACAGAATTTCCCTACGGCAAAGTTACAGACTTTGAAATTTGTCATGGGTACTTTACTGCAAGATGCTGTTTAGTATGTAATGGCTTAAAACAAACCCTGCATTCCACAGCATTTATAAACTTAAGCTTCGAGATGATGACCATCCAACTTTATTAAGCTACCACATTTTTTTACTTCAACTAACCTCTGTGTTCAGTATACTTAATTGTGCATGTGTTACATTAAAAATGGGAGTGCAGGTAGGTACTACAAGTCCTTTATTTGTGTAATACAGTGCCCGGTAGGTATGAAGACCTGCAGTCTGCAGCTGGCAAGCTCTCCTCATCGCTCAGAAGAGCTGGCACTGAGGCCAGAGAAGTTCTCCCCTCTCCTGGCAGCAGGCTCGAGGCAGCCCTGCTCAGCTGTGGGATCTGCAGCATAGCACAGCCAGAGTGGAACTGAAGTACCTCTAACTGCTACCAATAATTGAGCAAATCCATGGCCAGACCGACACTTGGGAAGCACTGAAGTGTTGTTGTGAATGCCCTGCTTCTTCCCCAAACCAGGGCTAAACATGAAGTGCCAGAACCACTGTACGCATCAAGCTAGATACCAGACCAAGGTAATCCATTTACTTCATCATTTAAACTAACTGTTCTTAAACAAGCCTCTGAATTGCTTTATCAAGAGAACCTAAAACTAAGTGTTTTCAACCAATTAATTCTTTATTGGATAGTCTGTACCGCAGCCTTTCCTGTGTCTTAAAAGTCCTTTTAGTTCTCATTTAACACTTTTCTTTTTGAGCAAGTTCCTTACTCAGTGATACTTTGATTTGATTTTGTTACAACAATGTAAAGTGTCAACATGAGTGTGGGGCTGGTATTTCCTCTTCATTAATGCTCGGTGTAATAAACCCTCTAAATTTTCAAATGCAGTTAAAAATACAGTTTGATCAGGGAAGAATTTTGGACAAATTAGGACCCTTGAAAATAGAAATCCACTGAGTAAGTGCCACTAGGAGAGCTTTTAAGTGAACAATATAGTATTGCCTTCATGCTAGAAGGCAACCTTCTTTTGTTCTTATTTTTCCGCTTTTAAATTCAGGCAGGGGAAGAGGGCCGAAGTGTAGCATTTCCAGTTACAAGCATTAATAAACTGCTCTAAGAAGAACACCACTACTGGAATTTATACAATGGTACAGCAGAAAGGATGTTCTTAGAGAAGAGGTTTCAATCCAGTTTGGTAGACTTACAGTGAGACTTGTTTTTTTCCCCTTTAAATAACAGAAAAAATGAGAGCCCTGAGAGCAAGTAATACCAGCAGGCCACGTGCTGATGGATGGTGCGCAAATCTCTCCAGAGGTCTACAGGCACAGGCATGCTGGTTTGGATCACTTCTGGAAGTGCCTCCAGCTGCATGGGGACTGGAGGTAAGGACAGTTCAAGTGACACACGGCTGCTAGCCAGAGCGCACCAGGGTAACAGGCTCTGGCTGTGGCAAGACTCCAAACAAGAAGTACCATCCTACTTCAGCAGCCACTGAAACCATGCACAGAATTGCAAGGACCATAAATTTGGCTTTGCACTGATGAAGCCTTCAACAAAAACCTCCTCAAATTACATTTCCTCCAGACAGTAAGCGCCTCTAAGGTACAAAGTCATTCCCTCAGCAATTGCTGAAGAGCAGATGGACGGAAAAAAGCACGTGCAATAGAGATGACCACTGATAAGGTGTGTGAATCACAGCCGTGGTGCTGACGCACTGCAAGGGAAAAGATGATTTCAACTGTGAGCTTTGAACCCTGACACTCGGGAGCTATGTCCCGGTTCCCAGATTGCTCCAGCCAGACAAAGCTTCTGCCCTTCAAACTGTTACTTACTTGGACACCATACAGGAGGTTGCATCATTACGTGCTGAAGCGATGTAGAAAGCAACAGCCCCAGAAGCGAGCAGCAGCTCCTCTCCCCACACGCCCTCCCCAGTCTTGTATGGGAGTATGTCAGCAAATGAATTAGGCCTACTTAGAAAAAGTTACAGCAAACGATGGCTTCATGGGTAAAGCGTAACACAAAGCTGCTTCATCAAATTTACTCCATAATGCCCAGCCAGGGAAATGTTTAATGAATCTGAATGCTGACGATCAGTAAAAAGGACAGGGTGCAGGAGCCAGAGAAGGCTGTCTGGCGAGTTACCTGTTGCTCTGACAGCTGAAATGGCCTGTGGGACATTTAAGAAAGGGGAGCTCTTGCCTTTTTCCAGATATCTCATTTGGGCAGCAAAACAAAAAAGACAGAAAGGCCCAATAAGAATGACACCCCAGAGCACGTGGTCTGCGATTTAACACATACATTTGAGCTCCAAATACATTCAGCCCCTGCAAGAGGTAAATTAAAAAAGAAATTACTTTGAAAACTTTTGTTGCAGGTACAGTGACGCATATCCCAATATGACATTTTCTCACATCGTCCTGAACTTGAACAAACAGGACTTTTCAACTCCTTAAAATTTTCCCCCATTCTCAATCTTCCTAAGAGACGTAAGAACCCGGGTACTTAAATGCAATGTCTGCTGCATAGCACATATTAAAAACACACAAAAAATACAAGTCCTAGGTGCACAGGAGTAGGAAAGGATTTGCTGCTGAAACGCCATAAGAAGGAAGGGTATGCAAAGAACAACAAAATAGAGTAGATGATGTTTATTCAGGTATGAAATAAAGTTGTACTTACCCAGAGGAACTGACTTCAGGTGTCACATGCACACTCCCCAAACCAGAGAGCAGCATTTAATCAAACCATAAGAAATAGGGTGGGGATAAGGGGATCTATTTTTAAATGAAAGATGCCATGAATGAATACATTCTTTATTACTCATGATCACAGATAACAAGTGCACTTGCTCTGCCCCAGAGAGGACAGAAGTTTCGCTGTAGGCAGAAAGTGATCAGCTACCCTAATGATGTGAAAAGACTTGCTCCTTGTGATCTGCTCCAGATCACCTGCCTACCAAGAGCACGGCAGATAGGCTCACAGTTCAAGCAGTCGTGTATTTTTGTTCATGTCCTATATCTGGACTTCAAGCAAAGCTCTCCTTCACAGGAGGCTACAGTGGATGGTTTAACTGATGAGCAGGGAAACATTTGTGTAGCAGGCACTGTGATTAGCTGAAATCTGTCCACTGGAACGGGTTCCCCTGAGATGAAAACTATTACTTAAAAGCAATAGTAACTGGATTTCCCTCCCTAGAAAGTCTTTTAATTTCTACTGCAGAAAGATAGCAGGTTTTGTCTCACATAAGTTGGTCAATAAAATCTCCCAGTTCTCCCTCTTTACTGATCCTGGTGTAATGTAACCCGAATAAATCCAGAAAAATTAATGAAATAAATTTGAAAAGAGGACATGGAGGCAAATGCTGTGATCATTTATCTGCACACGCAGACTACATAAGCGCAGTGTCAGTGTACAGAATACATCCAATTTGTATATTACAGACATGTTTGCACGCATCCTTCACCATATATGGACATGTCAGCTTGTGCACATCGGAAGGTCACAACTTGTTTTTTCCAGATAAGCAGAGAACTCTCCAATTTCCCCGATCAATCCCATATCACTTGCCATTCAAGGCAAAACCTGCAAATGCTACTAAACTTCCAGAATCTGCTTCCTGCTAATTTCTCATACGCTGTTACATACACAAAGCCTTAAAGTGCAACAACTATTTCTCCTCCAATACTGATGACCAGCCTCTCAGCTGCACCTGGAGCAAAATCGCCATCTGCAATCAGCATCTGCAGAGCGTGCCCTCAGGGGTGGCTTCCCCAGCTTTGCTCAAGTCCAGGGAGCTGTGCACTAGCTGTGGACCTGGACCCCGCACTTGCTCCTCTTTACAGTCCCCTCTACTAGTGCACTGACCACGCAACACAGGTCAATTTTAGTCTATCTTGAGATTGCAGCATCCATCTGCTCTCTCAGGTAGGAATCCTAGTGTTGAATGGAAAAGCACAATAGCACAATTGCTTTATTATTCTATGTTCAAGTTGTATTCTTTTCAGTTTTGAATCCAACTGGCCCACTTTGGTATGCACATTTTAAGTTTAAATTATTTTTCTTATTCATAGAACAAAGGTCTTAAAACATATCCCCTCCTGTCTGGCATGCAAAGGTTACACACAGTGCTGCTAGGGGAGAACGCAGCACAGCTTCCAGCCTGTGCCATTCCCAGGGCTGCAGAGTGCACTGAGCAGGGGCGTTCTGTGGGCAGCCCAAGCCTGTGGACACCAGGGCAGACAGAAGTGCCAGAGAGCAGGGCACAGCAGGAACTGTGCTGGCATGCCTGCGCGCAGCCAGCCAAATCAGTTAAGCAGGAATTCTCTGGAGGGGAGGAAGACTAAGAAGAAAGCACCAAAACTGCAAAAATAGGAGTGGCTGGAGGCAGGAATGTATTTTGAGCATACCAGCATCTAGCTGCAGACATGCAAGCTAGTCCTTTTTCTTACACAGTGTGGGACATGGTCCACGGCTACCCAGACAAAACCAGGAAAGACTGGGAGACTCCCAATTATCTCCAGGTAGCGTTAGAGAACAGGCCTCACCAGTAAGCCCCCTGCCGCAGAATGAGTCTGAGGCAGTGCAGGGAGAAAAACATTTGCTCTGTCTCTTCCTGCAACTCCCATCTCGCACCAGTTTCTTCCAATTCTGCTGCTTTTGAAAGGGCTTCACACTCTCGACAGAACTGTAGCATTCGGCTTTTGCTCAGAGAAAAGACAGAGCGGGTGCATCCACCGTTCTGGTTGGCACGGGCCCTGCAGCTCAGCCTTCTCTGTCCCACGACCCAAAGTGTTTTTGGTGGCTGCAAGGCTGGCTCCACACTTGCACACCACAGAGTTCAAGGGTTCCTGACGCAACAGACACATGCTTCATGGCGGGGACTGAGGAGCTGCAGCTCCTTGTTCAGGCCCATCTCAGGGCAGGAGGAAGGAGGTCGGGACACTGCCTGCCAGGGAGGGAAGGCGTGCTGTTGAGCTAGCCCCAGGCCCAGCCAGCTCTGCCCTGCAGCGTACTGCTCTATTGGCTGCTAAATAAAATGTTGTCATTTGTCTGCAGCATTCATTACTGTCCCATGGATATGGTAACTGACCCCAAGATTAAAGATGGTTAAACTTGCCAATGTTTTTTTCACATAAAAGTAGACACTTATTTATGTCCTTACAACAGAAGAAGGTTGAATTATCTAATCAGAATGACTTTTTTTTTTTTAAAGTTCCTTACAGTGAATTTTATTTTTCAAAAACAAATTGTTTTTTTCTTCAAGAGGCTTTTGAAACCAGACACCCAACTGTAGACCAAAAATTACCAGCCCTAGTTATATACAAAGCATCAGATTAGTAAAAACAAGTCACCCAGTCAGTCCACCATTATAAGAATACAAGCTATTTTTACACAGTTCTTGAATTAACCTGTGTTAGTTGTAAAGCACATTACCATACATGCTGAGACCTGGAGCTATAGTTTTCCAGCTAACACCTTCAGTGTTGGTGTCTCTGCAATCAGGAGTAATGATTCTCTTCCTCCATCAGGGCAAGAGCCATGAAAGCAGCACTTAAACAGTTAAGGCACATCTGGGCCTTTGTCCCCATTTCATCCATTTCTTACTTCATTTGTCATTAGTAAAGAACCCAAATTGTTACTTGTAAAAAACTGAGGGTACGCAACAAAAAATGGTAGCACAATAGTCATCATTTGGAAAGAAATGTCATTAGCTATTGCTTCTTTGTTAGGCTCAATAGTTAAACAAATAACAATGCCTCCAGCAGGCTTAAGCCCAATTCATACTCTCACTCCTAAGTCATAAAAATCATCTCTGCAATTCAAAGTCAGTAAAACGCCATAATCAACAATTCAGTTTTCTTTTCTGAATGTCATGTGGGTCACCCCTCCCTCTGCCTCTCCTCCCTTGTTGAAGGGAGTAGTAATAAGCACACAAATGGTATTATTTCCAACTGCAGTTTTTGACAAAAACCCTGCTGTCCTACAACCTCTCAAATGCAAGATGGTACTGAGCAGTCAGGCTGACAACTCAGGCATGTGCCTTGAAAGCCACAGTGTTCCCTGCTTGTACAGGGACTGTGACCTGCTATGGGAACGCTTTGGCATATTCCCACCCTGCTGTCGGGTAGCAGACCAGCCTGCTAATGTGACTGAGCACAAAGGTGAGAGTGAGACTCCCAACAGAAGCTCACTTGGCACTTACTATAACGCAGTTATAGCGTCTTCATCTTCATTTCAGGTTTTTTGTCTTCCTTCCCACTATGTAGATTAACAGCTGAGAGAAGCAGTTGTCAAAAAGCTGGCCCTAGTAAGGTAACCAGACATGTAACTTACCGAAGACCAACTTCTAGAAGATAAGCATTGGTGCTTAACCACCTTAAGGAATAAAAAGCAGTGTGAAGAGCTCTTCTGCTTCTCTCTGGCTCGGGCAGAAACAAATACCCGTCTAGAGTAGGCTGCATCTGTACTGCAGCTTCCTACAATCTAGCCTGAACACTGCCGCAGCCCCATGACAAAGGACATCGTTACTCATTGACTGTGTGTGAGTGCAGACCCCGTCAAGTTCCAAAATCTACTAACAGCCATTTTGGATACTGAAAAAATATCCCACCGACAACGCCACCTAAGCATGCCCATGATGAATATACATGTCCTTTTTCACACATTCATGCATTGGTAACATCTACTGCAGAGCTCTGTCCTGTTATAAAAGCAGCAGTGTTAGTCATTGCAGTAGGGTTAGTTTATAAGGATTCTGTTTTATATAATTAATGGAGGTGAAACTTACTGGCATATCTCGACTGCAGCCCCATGCAAGCAAGCAGAAAGCAAAAATATTTAAAATGGAAGAGAGGAACTGGCTAGCAGGCAGCTACACTCACCCTTTTGTACAGCCTATGGTCCACCAGTGGGCTTCAGATTGCAAAACAATACCAAAGAGCTATTAGCACACACATGGCAATAACCGTACCTTACCAAGAGTTTCACTTCAGTGAGGAGGAGACAACACTTCTGCTTGCCTGGAGAGAAAGAACCCTTCCCACTCCTGCCTACCGGACTCCTCCTCTTTACCAGAGAAGAGCAGTCCCGTGTTTAGGTGTTTTAGGGCAGGAAGCAATAAGCAAGTAAAGTAAACCTGATACTGTCATCCCTGTGGCACTTCTAGCTGTATCCTGCCTTCTCTTGCAGCAATCGTCTGCTTTCTATCTCATTCCAAATGCTACTCCATAAAAACCACTGCAGATCATAATCACAGCCTAGCAATGGTGTGGATACCTCTCAGAAGAGTAACATTTTCCTAAGAATTGGAGAAAGAATAGGAAATAGGGGGTTACCTTCCCAGTGAAAGCTGACTGTATGGACCATATATGGATTCAGCTCAGCAAACCCAAACCCACTTCGGAGCTCTTGGATCTCCTTGCAGCTCTAGATATGTCATATCTGGGGATCCCTGAGTAGGTGGAGTCTTTCCAAAACCACTGAATATGCAAACCCTTAATTCTGCCTCACACAGGACAGCGTGCTGGGAGACAGCTCAACTCACAGTTGGTGTAATGGCAAGTTTTCGGTTGAAAGTTAGTCAAGGGCCAGTTGACAGGTTCGGGCACCATGGGAAGACGGGCAAAGCTCTCCTGGGAGGCCAGGAAGTTTCTGTTTCTCATTCTCAAACAACACTTCTGTGACAAGTCATGTTGATACCATGTTATGGCTGATGCATGTTTTTCACCAGATTTTTGACAATATGACAATAGATGGATAAATAAGTTTTTTTTTTCCCAAAGTCAAAAGGAAACAAGACATGTCTGACCGTCAGAATGACTGCTGCTGATGAATGACCACTTTTGTATCCATGACACCTGACAATATTCAGCTACTAGAGCTCCCATATCTTCTCTAAGAATACATTTGACCAAAACTTACATTTCTTTTCTGATTTTCATTGACGTCTATGCATGCATTACTGAGAGAGCTCCAACTGCAGAACTTCTCTCGTTAACTCTCACAAAACATCTGAAATACTGTCTGATCAGGCAACAAGCGTAAGTTCAGGAGAGAGAAAACACAAGACCAACATGCCTATGCACCCTGGATCCTCAAGCTGATAGGAAACATGTTTGCGCTACTGAGCCTTTGCGCCAAAAAGCTAATAGGCAAAATAGGACAAGACAACCATTTAAGCTGTTCTGAATGCTAGCAGAGAAAGAGTTCTCATCATTGGCTTAAAGTACACTTTGATCAATTTAAAAATAGGAAAAAAACAACCAACCGCATGGTTGCCAGGGGAAAGCCTGAGTAAAGCTTGCCTAAAGGCTACAGAATAAGCTCTTAAGAGCCATTTATTGGCCCAGCAACAGAATCTGCTTGTGGACAAAAACCTAGGTTAAACAGTTTCATTTTTTTTAAGGTTTAATTTCTGAACTTCTCACTTAGCTCACTATCCTTACGACAGACTGCAAGTGGCTTTTACAGCCTCCTCCCCTACCTCTATCAGCTGACAGAAATCTGCTACAAGATCCTGTTTCTTTGATGTTCCTGTGCATGCTCTCTTTTCTCTCACTCTCTCAGATTTTCCCAAAATATCTGTCATTTCTATCCCTTGTACTGACAAGGCACTGTGGTTTAACAAGCGGCTCCATAGTGCCATTTTTACACTACAGAGCATTAAATAACATTAGTTGTTCATTGTTATGGCTTGCCCCTGGGTGTTCAGGAGCTTGGATGGCTGAAATATTTCTTTACAGAGCCTGGGGCTTTCTTGATTTCTTGTTTATAGCAGCAGTGTGCTAATTTTGAGCATTTCAAGAGGAGTCTGTGATGGGATTCCAACAAGGAGTACTCCTGAAACAGTGTGTGGGGCTGTTAGCCTAAGTACCAGTCACATCATCATCAGCGGTATCCTGTGCGAGCGTTACACGGGATGCACAGCAGACTGAATGGATATAATTAGGAGGCTTATATAGAGATGGTTTTAAACTCACTTAACATCCTAAGTTTTATTACTCTATCCTTAGAAAAAAGGTAAGCAACAGAAGTCAAGCAGTGAGGAATAAATGCAATTACTAAGACATAGAAAAGAAAATTCAGAAAGCTTGAAGAAGAGCAGATGAGAAGGAAGCAATTCCTTCATCTTCCACCTGGTACCCCAGTGTACATGCACCATGAACAGGGCAGCTCAGAAAGGGGGCTGCTGAGCCAAGCTTGGGAAGGAATGAATGCGGGTGGTCTCACCAGGATATGGCTGTGCTGGGGAAAGCGCATAGATCTCCCCCTTGGGGCAGGGGGGGCGAGGAAGCAAATGGGTCAGCCTGAGTCAGCTGAGATGCTGAAGCAAGTGAAGCTCTGTTTTAGTAAGTAGATCTGTATCATTTCCAGTATTATGCTTTGCCCTTGCAGCTGTTTACACAAGCAGGAGACTTCAATCTGTTTGTCTCCAAAATCCTGTGTGGTAATAAAGCTCTAAGAACCTGATTTGTGTGTTGTTCTTCAGTGAGCACAAGCAAGCATGGGGACCAGACCTCTCTGTAAGGTACCGGCAGCCAGGAGAGTCTGAGGGTCCGTGAGATACTCCCGCAGTGTGATCCCAGGATCACAGATGCAGCCTAAGTGCACAGAGCACAAAGTGTTTTGGAAAATGTCTTTCTTCGCAACTGCTTGCTAGAACTTTTTTGGCAAGCAGGAGGAATACGGGGAAAAAGGTCCAAACTCGTCACATTTCTAAACAGTTCTGTAAATCTAGTAGGCTGGTAAATGTATGCCTTTTTCAAGTAGCTTCTAAATGCTGATTTTGTCATTTTGGTAAGCCTTGCTTTTATTTTTAGCATTTGCCAATGCCAGAATGCTCCTGGTTAAAATTTGTGTCAATTATTAGTATTAGCCACACTAACAATTTTAAATCCTTATGATTGCTTGGAGAAAGTACATGTCCATGAATGTGTGATCGTTTTTATTTCAGAGGGAAAAGCAAGGCAGTTTTGAAACACAGTTAACATCTTCAGTGGAAATGTTACTTTTTTCTTTTGTTGCATCCTAGCCAAGAACCACGGACAAATTCCCAAGTAACCACAACGGCTAACAAAGTGCCTATGGACACAGACAGGACTGCATCGTTGCAGAAATTCAAGTACTGCACAGTGTGACATAAGCCAGAGAGAGCCTACTGACAATGGATCCCCCCCCCGCTTCTTTTTATTTCCTGTCTATAAATACCCAAGACCTAAACCTGTCTCCCAGAGATGCACAGCAGCAGCGACGATGCTGCTGAAGAGAGAAGAGGTTGACTACAGGCAAAGGGAAGGGTCTTGCCTGCAAACTTCAGTGATGCAAATGAGTAGGGTCTCACTCTACAAAGGAAACAGGAGATGCTGAGAAAGAGGAAGGCAACGAGCTGAAGACAAGAAGAACTGCTGGATTCATGGGCAATTTAAGCCCTGGAAAGTCTAGGTTACTCGACAGCTGGAGACTTAACTGAGTGTGGCTGAAGTGCATGGCGCATCCTGGACATCAGTGGGAAACCCAGTGATACAGCTAGTTGTGAGGTATTCTCTGGGCTTGTGTGTGAGAGTCACCTGTTAAGAGCTGCTGGCAGGTTGACCCCGGAGCCTCCATGGATGGAAGCGGGCACGTGGCTTCCCCAGGGACTGCCTGGATCTCAAACAGATCTGAGAGGATACAGAAGTTCTGAGCCTTCGCCTGCTTCAGCAGGACATGCTGCCCAACAAACACAACAAAACAAACCTTTTGGTCTCTTCCACATGCCCTGCTGAGAGCAAGAAGCCACTTGTGCTTCTTCATGAAGAACTGTGGCTGTTTCAAGTGCATTTGGAATTGGCCTGGAAACTATAAAGCCCTCTTTCTTGTCCACACATGTTACTTCCCACTGAACCGGCAGGTAAGATGTCCTTCCACAACATGAGCTACGCTGACCTCCTGCAAACTGCAGCTCTGAAATCCTACAAAAAGGACCGAGTCTGTTTCTAAAATCAATTTTATCACATGCCCCTCTGCCTCTCAGAGCTCTCCTTGTTCAAACATCACTGGGCTGAACTAGATATGCTTCATCAGGTCTGACCAGCTCCTGAGCAGATGAAATGCATGTGTGGTGAGAATGGAGGGAGCAGAGTCAGAAACATCTGAATTCACTTTTGTCTAGGCAAAGTTCCAGTGTGCAACCTGATCATATATGGGATCCTTTCATTGAAAAAAATCAAAACAAACACCCTGCATGTAGCAGAGTACTAGTATGGTAGCGCCAGCTGCCACATGTGAGCACTTTGGCAAGCCTGCACAGGTCCCCACGCTGGCAGGAGATGATTCATCTTCATGTCTGTGTCTGTACTCCCAGCTTACTGAGGTATGTGTGGAGTGGCTGACGTGAACTAACTTGTCTGCTGCTGTTGGCACATTCCACCTATCCACACTAAAAAGAACCCGTATTTGATGAGAATTTACCAAATGATCCTGTGACCAAACTAAAGGCTACACCAGATGTTGTCACATTTTGCACTTTCCCACATACCATGAATGCTTTGTGCAGCACTTACAAGCTGTAGCTATGATTCAGTAAGCTTTTTTTCAGACTTCCTCAAGTCCAACTTTTAAAGTCATGTGCCTTGCTTTGCTCAAAGTTTCCTTATTCTGTGTCTGCCCAACACAACCTGGGCTCCAGCAATGGAACTGAACATAATTCTTTCAGCAACAGTCCTAATTTAAGACATTTCATTTTTGTCAGTGTATCTTGGAAGCAGCTGGGCTTCGTTATTTGATTAAAAGATCTGTAGTGAGCTGATTCTGTTACCCTTTACATTGCACTCATTGCTGACACACTTGAATATTGTTGCATTGCTCTAATGAAGGGCAGATACCAAAAGACAGCGTCATACCTGTGGCGGCAGCGTCGTAAAAACCGCATAATCTTGCGAGCAGCTTGATCCTGCTTCTTAGTAAGCAGACTGCTTCTAAACACAAAAAAAACCCAACAATGAAGTAGGCAAAACTGGGGAGAATAATACTAAATGCAAGAATAATTATCCTATGAACCACTGTCCTTTTCTCAGTGGCCTTTATCTGTAAACTACAGCACAGCCCTGATGAGTGTACAGGCAATATACAAAGATCCTGGTAGCATCTAACATCCCAATGGCTCACCTGAGTTTCTGTTGTACAATGGTGGCTGCCCGACGGTTTTGCCTCCTCTTCCCACATTCTTTGTAGCTGCGATAGTACTGCTGGATCAGCATCGCAGCTCGTCGGCTCTGCTGGAATTTTTTCTGCTCATAATAACTTCGGAATTTGCTCTGGATAAGAATGGCAGCTTGCGTCATCTTTTTATAAAGTGCATACTACAAGAGAAACAAAGAGAAGCTGAGGCATTCCAATAAAACCAGCGAGAAGCAGGTTCCTAGGGCAGAATACTCTTCTGCCACTAAGACATGATGAGAAGCAAATGATTATCTGCTCGCTGATTGGGAACTGTATGAGAAAATGGTGACAGCAAACTGGAACAACTATGAGATTAGGTGCAGAACCTAGTCTGCATCAAGAAAGCAACTACCTGTTTTGCTGCCCCTGGAATAGTTTGACGGGATTGGTTTTATTTAATGCCTAGCTAGCAGAGGCTCTACATGTACATGCTAATGACCCAATCCAGCTGTACTATACTTATGAACAACTTCGGAACAACTGGAGCTGATCCTGAGTCATGTTTACACTGCTTCATATTTGTACTGCAGTGGGTCTGTGTTAGAGATAAACCAACTGACTACACTTACAGGAATTGTTTGTTTCCCTTGCACACAGAAATCTCATTACAAACTACAGGATGCTCATTTCTATGCAGCCATTGTTCGTAAAGGCTCATAACAACAGCAGCAAAATATGCCCAACTAAGTGACTGTAAGGGTAAAGCAGTGTGAATGACTATTCCAAAATGCTAAGAAATTAACTAAAACGAAAATACACTTTTTTGTGTCTTCCTTTAAAAATATCTTTTCAACAAATTACTTTAAAATTGAATTTGCTGTTCACAAGTGTATTCCACTTTCCTAGGACAATTGACTTTTAAACAGCTCATTTCTTGTTTCTATGCCATAGCACAATACTGCAAAAGTTTTGATTGCTCAAATATATCCATTTAAATCCAAGCATTTCAAATAGAATAACATATGTTTCTAACTTAAAAAAAAACCCCAAAACCAAACCCAAACAAAATCCACAAGAGTTAATTAAGCAAGTCTAATATTGAGCCCAAGTCATAGGCAAAACTAAATCTCATTAGAAGTCTGTAACAAGCATTCACTGAACTTGCAAATTTGCATGAGCAGTCACACACATCCAAAATTCCCTCTAGCACTGTATTATTTTTAGCCCCATGATTCCAAATAAAGCAGGCACAAACTCTTGAAAAGAAAATCTTTATTCTACATCCTTTTCCTTCTAAAGCACGCACGTAGATGGCCGCTTAACAGAAACCATACACAGTCATGCGTATTTTTAAAAGTCCTTTTTAAGATAAGAGATGTAGCATAATGTATAGAAGTTGCACTCATACCTCTGAACTAACGCTATGACAGAGGTTTTCAGTGTTTACTGATCTTATTTTGGAAGTTTTAACGCTTTCAAAACTTATGTGTCTGCTGTTCCTGGCTATTTTATCACCTGTGACTTCTGCTCACTTTATCAGACAGATAAGACACAGAAACAGCAGCCACTGCCCTGTATAGGGTAATGTCCTAACATATCTCAATAGAGTTTTCCTGTCTATTGGGAAAAAAAAACCCAAAAGCAAACACACAACCCCCGCCCTGCACAACATCACCCCAAAGCAAAAAACCCTCCGGTATCACCACAGACCACCATTTACCAAATTTCACTTTTTGGAATTGAAGCAGTCATTAGGTGCAATTATATTTTGCCATTATTAATGTCCATTGTTTTTTTTCTTTTCTTTGTTCTTTTTAACATTTTTAATTAAATGGATCAGATTGTGGTTTTCAATCAGCTATTTTAAATAAGTCCACTCACGGGCTGGTGATTGCCTTCCAATTTTTAGCCCAGATGGGACTTCTGTGGCTGAGTTACAAACCCCTGAATAGAAGGGTTCAAATACTAAACCGTGATGTGAACTATGACTGTTCAATCTAGTCATAAGCCTGTACTGATCTCAGCAATACAGTAACATAATAGAGGAATAAGGCACGTGAAAGAGAAAATAGCAGTCACTGAATAGACTAGACTCCAGTATGTTTGCATTCAACTCTAAGACCCACTTAGCTGATTAGCTGCTCCCTCTCCTCCTCTTTTTACCTCCAGCCGGGAAGAGGATAAATGGAGAAGTCACCTCACCTCTGTGAAGTGGTAAGCCTCAGCTAGTACAGCGGCCCCAGAAAGCTCAGCTGACTTGTGCTGATAGAACAGTACTTTGACTGATACAAAACCATGGTGCAGGAGGAAGGTGTGGATGGAAAATTACCCCGAGGACATGGTCTGTCCAGGAAGAGCATGCCTTGCCTCCTGGGTAGCTCTGAGAGAAGCTCAGCTGATTATAGTACCTGATGAGAGCAAGACGTTGCACAGCTGGGAAATCCATCTTTACAGTAGAAAATTATTGGCCATGAACAATTTAAGACTGGCATCAACAGTCACGCCTCCAGTATGAGCAGCAACGTACATGAGATGGTGGTCTCAGGAATTCAGGGCACAGGTATTTCAAAGATGAATGTTCAAAATACTTTGGCAGGCAGGCAGAATGCAGAGGACTGGCTGCACGGGTGGGATAATGTTCTCCTGTGCTCCCCGAATGCCAAGGCAAAGATCACCGAGTGACAGCTAATCAGCAGCAGCAAAGGAAAGCTTGTCCTCCGGAAACTGGCTTCAAAACCTTCCCTGCACCTCAGCCCCTCACTGCTTAGATGAGTACCCGTAGAAGCAGGAGCCTTTTTTTTTTTTCTTTTAGTTGTACTACTGTGCTGGTATGCTGTGGCACAGCAGCCCCTACGTATCTCCCATAAGGTTTGGTTTGTCACTGATTTCTCAACTACAGGTATTTATTAGTGGATACCATTAAAACGTTTCTCTAAATGCCAGGTTCTCCTGGTTTATATTGAACATTAAAGTTAGTGACCCACGGGGAATTGTTTCCAAAATAGTGTTTGTATTTGTATTACCTTCAAGGCTATCCAAGTAAGCTTAGGGAGAAACAGAAAAATACATAGTTAATGTTAGTTCTGCAAATAAAGAATGAAAAAATTAAAAAACCAAACCATCTTCTTTCAAAAAGAAGCGATTCCAGACAAAGCAGCTTGTCAAGCCGTTTTTGAAAGGAATTAAGCTTCCCTATTACAGGAAGTATCACTCCAGAATAGCAGCCATGTGACAGGTTGAATGTGAATCATGATGCAGTCACCTAACACTAGAAAGGCTTCCCAAATGTTTTTGAAGGTTGTAAAAGAGCACAGACATCTTGCCTTTCACTTTACGTAACATGCCACCAGGCACCAGACAGCTTGAGTCTAGCAGAGTACAGTAAAAAGAGGGACATGGGCTCAAGTCGTCGTGTCCCCCCCCCCCCAAAAAAAAAACCCCAAACCCAAAACCCCCCAAAAACCAAAAAGGAAAAAGTATCTTCTTTTTCTGGGGTTGAGAACTCAGCCTAAAAGCATGTCTCCAGCTAGAATCTGGAGAACAGTCTCAGTCCTGGAACAAGTGGCATCAAGCTACAACACGTGACTTCCCATAGTTTAAAAGTTTAGTATGTGCAAAATAAAACAACCTATTTTTCATCTTTTCCTTTATCAAAGGCAAAACCAACTTCAATTTCACAATGAAATTTGGCAAGCAACTAGTCAGAGAATAGTCTCACCAGGCTATAGCATGCATAAAGGCCAATATGGAATACATCATTGCCCTCTCATAGCAAAAATACAAGTTATCATCACAAACAAAACCCTTTCAAGGATTCCCTCCAAAATTAAGATTCAGGACACGAATTTTCTTCCCTTTTCAATTTTGCCTGAGCAGGGTATTTCATCACTACATGATGAAAGGCATACAAGAGGAACAGTGGGATAATTCCCATTACAAAGGGCTGTGTTCATGGCACTTACGTGTGTTTCATAAAATTTCACTTCCTTGATTACCTGTTTGTATTTTCGGTAGCAACGCTGAATAACAGCAGCAGCCACCTCTTGCTGTTCCCGGAGAGGACGACCCTATGTGGAAAAGGAAAGAAGCAATAAGTAGTCAGAGCGCACCAAAAAATGGGACAGATGATGTTAAGTGGCTCACAGCAGCTTGCAGGGCCCCTACTTCGAAATCTCTCCTATCAGTGCTACCCGGTCTGATTCAGGTCTAGGCATTTCCTGGAGATCTCTCTACTGTCAACTCATGTAAGGGACAAACCCTCATAATTGATCTTTACACCAAGCAGGCAACTAACCAGAACCTTTGGGGTATATTTTGAGGATATGCTTTGTGAGTGCTGTTCCGGCACAGAAGGCATGCTATGGCATGGCATACTCTCTCCAGTATGGTAGTTGCTGGGTAAACATCAACAAGCAAATGCTAGAAGCATTGAAAATCTTATGGCAGAAACTGTATTTTTGTCCCAGAAGTGGGTATTACCCACATTTTGTTTTTGTAACAAATTACACTCTAACACCTAACAAGGAAGACATTGGATGTTTTGGCCACATACCTTGTATTTCCTGAACACTGTCTGGACAAGTTTGGCAGCTTCATAGAGTTCTCTCTGCTCATGATCAGACAGAGTTAACTGTGCAAACTCATTTTCTACCTTCTCGCTGGTGGATGCACTCAGAAATTCAGACCAGTCTGCTGCCGAGGGAAGGCTGGGTTTCTCAAAAGCTATTTCACTGATTGGTGAGCCTGCAGGGCTCAAGCTGGTGTTCGAAGAAGGGGTCAGGGGTTCACTATACAGACTTCTGAAATACCAATCACAGTAGGAATTATTGGCTCACAAAGCACCTGAGCTGGCATCACAGATAAGGACTACAACATTTCTCAGTTCAAGGCAGAAGCTCATGCTCCCCTCCTTCTCTCCAACCAACATCCCACATTCCTGAGCCTGCCTGTACCACATTGCACAGACTTGGCACTGGAAGAGAAGTCACAAGTCAGACCTTGTGGCCACTTTCCCCTCCTGCTGCATGCATTCCTATTCTTCCACGAATTTGTAGCTGTGCTGGCAACAATACATTTGACCACCAGAGCGTGGCTGGGCTTGGAACACTAGCATTGAGTCCCACTCAGAAAGAGCATCTGCAGGCTAAAGAATCAGTGCATGCTGCCCAGCATTCAGACCACTCAAACCCAGAGCAACTTCACAGCTCTTCCTGACCTTATCTGTGCAGCACTTGGCAGATGATCGACATCAGCAAGGTAACTGGCCAGCCAGCTCATTGTGGTGCTCATGGCAGCACTATCCGTTCTCTCCACCAGCGGTGACTCCATGGGCACAAAATTCTCCCGCTTGATCCTGTCAGGCGTAGCTTCAATAATGTGCTCTGCAAGTGTCATCATGTTCACCTGGGAAGGGGGAGAGGAAAGCAAACTTTTGCTGCCTGGTAGCAGGAGCCTTGTGCTTGTGTGTTACAGCCCAGCTTTAGACAGATTGCCTGATTTTCCTCAAACTTATGATAGCTGAAGTCTACTGTTTGTCTCAGCATCAGAGAGAAATTCATTAACCAAAGCTCATTTGCTTTTCTGTCTCTTCTGACAAAGCACTGCAGGTTTTCACATTCCCCAGACCTCTTTTTCATTGAGTGTATGGGGAGCCTAAGAGATCTGGTGAAAGGTTTATGTCATTGGACGTAGCTGTATGCTACTGGCAGCTGTCACTACTATCTTGTTTCCAAAGGAAAAGTGACCTTGCCGCTCTTTCGCTGAGATGTGCAGTAGAGCATGACAGCACAATAAAGGCACATTAAGAGAAGTTAAAACCCTTGGGACCACAGCTTCGTCTGGAATCCTTCTGAACCATTTCCCCCCACCTGCCAAGGTTCACAGGAATTTTTAATACAGAGAACAGAAAACAGTTCTTTTTTTCCCAAAGATCTGCTTCATCTGTGTTACGCCAGCAAGATGAGAATATTTAGAGATGCCAAGGCAGTGCAGGTAGGCTGTGCTCCCATTATTCTTTTTGCTCAGAAGACCAAATGCAGTGTCTTTCCCCCAGTGACTACTGCTCATCTGTCTGTCCTGCTTCTGCTGGGTTTTTATTTCCTCTATTCCATACCCGGTGGGATTTTTCCTTCCCCAAACCCACTCTCTCTCCCCTTCTTCACTCTTATCTCCTTGCCCTTTGAAGTGCAGTGGCTTGACCTGCAACCACAGCACTGCCTCTCTCAGGTCACCTTGTCTTTGCAGGGACTGCTTCCCACTTCCCAAAGAAACAGGGGACCACCTTATTCTCATTTACTAATGTGACCAGGAGGCTCTGCTTTTTTCCTTTTTCCTTGCAAAATTGCAAACAATTTTGTGCATTCTGTACACTGTTGAAACGTACGCCAGTGCATGACCCTAAATGCTAACCATCAGCCTTTGCGTCCAGGTTGAAAGGATACCCTTTAAAACCAGAAGAAAGTATACATTGGCCATATGACCACCTCCTTTCACAAAGCACAATTCAGAGTCTCTAAAGGCTTCCACAGAAGTTTCTCACAGTTAGGCTCCTCTGTGCAGCCACCGTGCTCTCTGAGACTGCTGATCTTGGTGCTACGGGTACGTTTACCTGCAAGTCATCCATGTGGTGTAAGCAGTCCTCATCCCCTGCATTGTCCCTATAGGATAAGAGCTCTGCATCCACCATCTCCCTGTCAGCCATCATCAGCACGTTCATCTGCTCTCGCTGGCGTAGCCGATGGGCTACAGCGTCCTTCCCCAGCGCAGCCCCTTTCTGGCTCCCCACCACCTGCACTGCTGACACACCAATATAAATGTCCTTTGGGTTCCATTTGATGCCTGCTTGGCTGCTAGAGCCCCGGTACCCAGTAACTTCTGGGATGTGCTGGGAGAGCTCCCGGCCATAGTCCCTTATCCCTTCACTGGGGCTGATTGTCTCAGTGGCGGATTGCTTGGAGCTGGAGTTCTGCTTCCTGATGCTTGGCTGTTCCAGGCTCAGCGCAGTGGAAAGCAGCTTCTCTTGCCGGGCTTGAAAATATTCAGGGCTCAGCTTATGTTTTTTGGGTGCAGGGTAATCTTTCTGAGTCTCACTACTGTAGTAACTGGAAGGTTCCGATCTTGGTCGTCTCAGCTCTGCAAACAAACAGATCAATGGTCAAAACAGAACAGGCAACCCATGACCGCTGTAGGAACTACAACAGCTTCTGCTGCAGAGTGGCAGGTGGAAGTTTGTGCCATGATCTAGGACATCCAACAATATGTGCAGAGGGAGTAACTATCACCCAGGGAGGATACTACCTCAACCACTCTTAAGATACACACGTCTTTCTAAAGCAGGCATTCACTCCTCTTCCCAATACTTACACAAGTGCATGGAGCATGTGACAGAGCCCACAAGACAAGAATTAAGCATGGACAGCAGGGCTACAGGTGGCATCTGCCGCCCAGGTGAGCTCCTTGCCCCCAGGTTTTCACATATCAAATGTCAGCAAAGCAGCGCATGCCCTCAGGGTTGTTTTACCTGTGTTTGTACTGGAAATCACAGTGACTCCCTTCTGAGGCTCCTGAGAGGCAATAAGCTCACTGTGCCACTGGGACACCCAGTTCTCTGTGTTGGAGTCTGTGCTCGAGGGGCACTGAATCCTAGGGTTTTGCCCAAGCTGAGTTTGCTCATCTCGCTGTAGCTGCTCCAAGCACTCTGCCAACTTCACATGGCCCCGAGACCGGGCAATGGCCAGTGGCAGTCTCCCAAGGGAGTCAGGAATAGAGATGGCTCGGCGGTCCCACTTGTACAGCACAACAGCTGCATCCATGTGGCCCAGGGCGCATGCCCACATCTAAAAAAGAAAAGACAACTGACGCATTGGGCGACCTGCCTTCTCCTCCTTTTCTTGCTAATGCAGGGGAGTCTGGTCCCTAGTCCACAGAAAAATGACTCTGATAAGAAAAACCATAACATGCTTGAACCCCAGCAACTAGCTTTTATAAATGTCCTATCCCAACAAAAGGCCATTACAGAGGATTAGATGCATGCTATTCTCTCCTATGACAGAGAAACCTTCACCTGCCAAATGAAGCTGACAGTTTGACAGTTTCTTATTTAGTAATAAACATTTTTTGGTTTTTTTGGGTTTGGCTTTTTTTTTTCCTCACACTGGCATCACTGCAGAGACATAACAGCCTCATGCGCAAAGGAATCTCTGAGATCAGAAACATGCAGACAGGACTAACAGTTGGGAATAATAAAATCAACACTGCTGTTGTAAACTGGCACTTCTGGTTCCACCTGCTTTGGCTCTTTGCTTGTCTAAGTTCTCAGTCTCGATTTCATGATTCCAACGACCAAGATATTGCAACGACTTTACAACTGCTACAGTCAGTCAGTCAAAGAGAACAACTTGAAAGAAGGGATGTAAAGCCCTTTCCCCCGCACAACAGTGGAGACTAGATTTTGGGTAAAACACAAACCAGAAACACCTCTCTGTCCTTTTTCCTCATGTTACTCAATGACAAGTTTTCTTCTGTGTGGTCTCTCTCAACAAAATGCCAGGAAGCTCATAGTGCTGTGTCTTACCATTTACACAGCAAGGACACACAAGAAACATCTACTCTTCAGAGTGTGAAACACATTAGGAAAATAACACTTCAGGAAGAACTCCAGAGGGTCCTCAGACTCTCTCAGAAGTTTCAGTCTCTGCTCTTACCAGAGGAGTGCAGGAGAAATGATCCACATTCAAAGGGTCAACTTCCAGCTCCAGATCAATGCTGTCTGCGTGTTTGGTGCTGCAGAGGAAACAATAGAACAAATGATGCTCTGTAGCCATGTTAGGATCATTGCCTAAATGCACAGCTTTACCCAATGCGCCATACCACAAAGAAGTGGCCATGCATATGCCCATGACACACACATGTACTACAGATGGTGCCCCCACTGGAGACTTTAAGAGCATGGTACATCCAGTGATTGGACTCGCTCTCTCAAGAGACAGATCCCTTCAGATCAGGGGACAGGAACAAGTTCAGGGACTTGGCTGTTTGTAAGGGACAACCAGAAATCTGGACCAAGCAGAGCTTACATACGCTTCTGCCATGCCTGTATTGACACCCAAGAGTCCAACGGGCTGGGTCTTACCGCCATTTGATGAGGGTCTGGATCAGTGTAGCATAGCCCTGGGCAGCAGCTAGGTGGAGCAGTGTCATTCCTCGGAAAGTCTTTGAATGGATCAAGTGTTTGGACTTTGCCCAGCAAGCACGACTCATCATCTTCTCGCACACCACCACCACGCGGCTCTCAAAGCAGCTGCCCAGTGTCCCAGTCCCAGAAACGCACTGAAACACCACACACATCCCAGTTTAACCACTGAGGGGAGCTGCAACCTGCCCTGAGCAGGCACCTTCCACTTCTAGAAGTACTGAGACAGTGGCAAATGCGAGTGAAAGCCAACTGCTGTTAAAGACACCCACAAACCAGACTTCTTGTTCAGGAAAAATTATAATCCTTTCCAACCCCCCAAAAACCAAACTCTGGTAAGAAAGCATAAAGCTGCCGTGTCTGGACACAGCGGGGTTCATACCTGCACCTGCGTTCCTCCGTTCCCACTCCCACTGCTCCCGCCTCCTACTCCTTGTTTGTGCTGCTGGGAGCCTGTCATTTCAGCCATTCTCCTCTCCATCTGCTCAAGTCGCTCCAATATTGACATCCTGAACTGGTTATCTAGGTTGGAGAAAGCCAGAATAAGGATCTCACCATGGAAAGAAAGCTCAGGTTTTGGCAGCCTAGTGCAGGAAGCCACAAACAACTATCCTGGAAGTCACACAGGAGATTTGCTTGGCTTGGCAATGCACAGGGACACTTGCCCTGCAGCATCCTAGCTCTTCAAGTTCCTGCAGCATCCCTTTGACTGCAATTCCAGAAAACTTCCTTAAAGAAAACAGACAGAAAAATGAAAAATGCAGGCAGAAGACGGATCCCTTCCATTGTGATTCTAACTGTATCCACACAATAAAGGACTGGGGTAACGCAACTTCTTTCAAAACGCAAGTAAACCCTAAGCAAATATAACCAGACAGCATTTCAATAGGATCGTATCTGTCAAAATACTCTCCATTTCAGAATAAATACCCCTACTTTACAAGAGTCCTGAATTCAGCTTGGCTTGCCTCCTGAAACCATGCAATAATGGCACCTGGAGGAAAAAGACTCCTTTGCTTCCTTCTGTGCTTAGAAAAAGGAGCCTTTAAAAAGGCACTTGCTCCTTCCCTGACAGGCTCAATTTCTTGGAAAAGAGCTTCAGCCAAGTGCCAGAAACAGAACTACCAGAAATCACAGAGTATGGACACTGATGATCCAGCAACATAATTCTGAAAAGCAATACAACTCTTGAGCCCTCTGGTCTCTGCAGAAGTCTAAAGGCTGTATTAGTTATTTTCTCCTCCTTGCATTGTAACCTAGCGCTATGATACAGCTACTAATGCTTGAATAGTGGAGCAGGGAGATTTAGATAGGTTAATGGGACGTTGCTAAACCTGATGGTGTAGAGATCAACTCAAGCAATCTTTTTGTGTTTAGGGCCAGTCAGTGCAGCTTGAGTGGCTGCAAACACAGAGGGCTCTTTCTGTCTTGTGACCCATAAGGGAGAAACTTCATGCAGCTCGTGAAGCTGGGCAGGATAATTTTGTGGATAGGGAACATTTAATGAATCTTGCTATCATGTTAACAGCGTATATAATAAATTGTGGGGAAAAGACAACCCTCATACTGTTTGGTTTCATATATCCATGGCGATGATGTGGTGGTGCAGAGCACTGACAACCCCAGAACAAGCCCACTGACAACAACAGGAATCTGTGCATCAAAATGAACAAGCTCTGATCAGGTTTTAAAAGAGAAAGTCTTCTCTGAGTGACCTGGTTACATGCAGGGTCCTCCCTGGAAGGTTGCAGGAGTACTCGTATACCACAATCTGCAAGGCACAACTCTCACTGGAGGGTATTAGAAAGATACGTATCTCTCTGCTGTACTGCACTGAAGACCATATTGCAGACCACTGATAAGAAACAGCTCAGGTCCACTGCCTAAAGACATCCCCCTCTCCCTCTGAAGCTGCTGTGGTTTGACAGTAGACAAGAGCTCTGCTCCCTTCTGGCCCAGCTCCAGCAGGTTGTAATGCAGCATCCCACTCTGGTTGCTCAAGAGCCAGGGACAAAGGAGTGCAGCCAGCACCAACCCTCTAACCTCATTTCAGAGGTGAGCTCACTACGGTCTTTTCTCACCTAGTCCAAAACACTATTAGCGCCTTATTAATAATTCAGTTGTCCTGTTAATTGCAAAGCCTCTGGGAAAGTGACTGACAGTTAGATGAGGAAATATTCATAACACAGATGCCATCTCAGAGCTCTGCCTCTGAACTGTGGTCAGCACACAGCAGCAACACAAGTTGTGTTTTCCCAGCAAGTCTTTGTTCCAGGAGTGCTGCAGTGTGCTGCAGTGCAGTCCGTGTCGCTGTCTCCTCCTCCCCCATTGCCAGGCGGAACACGTACGCTGCAGAGACTGACAGAGACCTGGCACTGCTGAGCCATCCCCTGTCACCGCAGGCCTGTGCCAAACAGAGCTACTACAACTCAGGCACCAGGAAAAGGGGCCACGTTTGCCATGGAGGTTAACGGCTCCATTCTGCACATTTAATGCCACTCTCTCTAGTTCAGTGGCCAGCACTTGCATTTTATTAGAGCTAAGAGTAGCAACACACACTGGCTATCGTACCTGAGCCTTCAACCTCGTATGTGCAAAAGTGGCATCTTTTTAAAAGGAGAAGAAATTTGGCATGAACCAGTGCCATAGAACACCAAGCCCAGGGCTGCAACAAACTGGGGATTTGCTCCTACCCATTTAGCTGTCAAAAGAGAATAATTATTCTGTACAGCCAGAAACAGCAGGAGAAAATGATTCCAGTGAGATGCAGCAGTACACTGCAGGTTACCCCCCCCCCCTTTTTTTTTTTTCAAGCTGAAACCATTGTGGAACAGAAATGGAGGGCCCCATGTTTGTGTCCACTTTCCAGGCTCTTCTCTCTCTCTAGGCTCTGTGATCTCTAATGAGTGAAGCCTCCACCTTTCCTGACACTGAGCTAATGACACCGAGCACTTTTTGTCAGAGGACTGAAGTTACTAAAGGGACGTCTGTCACCACCACTGTCCCCAGATGGGAACGCTAAAAAGAAGAAAGAAAAGCAGGGAACTTTTCTTAGGAAGCAGAATTTGAAACAGCATCTAGTGCTCCCACGTATTCCTATTCAGACACCTGGACAGTGCTCCCGGGAAGTATTTAGGGCAGGACTACCTGATTTTAGGTAGCAGAGGGCATCTGTTCGATTTAACAGAAGTCTGAAGGACAGACATTATAAACTCATCACAGTTAAGGTTAAACCTGTAACCTTCAGCATCTTACCAAGACAACGGTGTTTTTCATAGATCGTTGTAAATAGCTGCTCAGTCTACAGGCAGGTCAGAAATAAGCCACTATTAGTAAAATGGGAAGTGGAAACATCCTGGAGCACCAGCACAGAGCGAAGGGAGCCCTTTCCACGTCTAGCAGAGACTGCCGGCATTTACCCAGCAGCAGGGCATACCCTCAGATTAGAAAGCTCCAGGCAGCAAATAAGGTAAGCGGGGTAGTAGTGAATGGAAAGTATCTCTATGCTGCCCATTTTCCAGGTGATTAAACTTGCTACCTAAGCAGCTAGAACAAAGCCACAACTGATGGCAATTTCAAAATTATTTATGTATAGTGTTTCCATAATAAATTCCGCGGTATCAAGTACACCAAGATGTCCCCTTCAAAAGTCACTGGTCACTTGAAGTGCGTGCACTGCACTAGTCTACAGAAAAAAAAGAAAATTTAAAAAAGGGGGGAGAACAATCGAGAACAGGAAAAGGAAGACAGCAACTAGCTATGGTGCAAGAGTTGGTACATTCTTAACAAAACAAAACAAGGACACCTAAGTACAGAGGAACAGCCAAAGGGA
This sequence comes from Aptenodytes patagonicus, assembly GCF_965638725.1. NCBI lineage: Eukaryota > Metazoa > Chordata > Aves > Sphenisciformes > Spheniscidae > Aptenodytes > Aptenodytes patagonicus. Next base: position 9,772,233 of record NC_134967.1, on the reverse strand, counting down.
AGGACACCTTCCCCCGAGGTTCCCCCTGGACTCAGCAATGAGACAGAAGGCTCCTCTTCTTCCACGTGGAGGCCACAGATTAATGGCATTTGGACCACAGTCAGTGCAGTGCACACACTGCTAATAAGCCAACAGATGCCTTGCTTGGATTGCAGCGAGAACACCACACGTCACTGTGTGGAAGATCCCCAGGTCACTCAACCCCCTAAACAGCACATTTCCTTCCTTCCTTGGACCAGGGCCAGGGAACCTGCTGGCTTTCAGTTAGGCTCCCAAAAGTAAACCACATACAAATATTGATTTCTACACACTCTCCTCCTGGTGCACTCTTGCAGCATCTCTCAGGATCATTTTAAAAATCAACTGTCCACAGGCAGGTGAACTTCCGAACTATTTTACCTGGCTGCACTAGTCCTACACCGTTAAAATTAAGTTACAAAGAATAAAGGCGATCTGATACCTTGAAAACTTAGATTTTGCAGGGGCCTAATTAAAGGCTAAGTCTTTAAGCGAACTCCTAGGCATCAATATTCTCTAAGTCCCAAGTTTGCCAGTTTGTATCAAAACATTATCACTTCTGCATTCTCAGTAACAGGACTTGGCCAGCTTTATCCCTACGGACAACAGCATAATGTTGAAAATAGAAGTACAACTTATGCCACAGAAACTGGCATGAAAACATCTTCTTTCCTTTATATAGTCCTGGGTTCAACAGGGTCAGAAACAAAGTCAGCTTCACATACCACAAGTCGTATGCGATACACCCAGTTTATCTTTAAAACTGATGTATCTGTATCCACATTAGCAGCCTACAGCTGTGTAAAACTTAGAGGAACTGGACAGAAAGAAAACCTCTCACATTTTGGGAAGCAAAGGGTTGCTTTTTTGTGTGCGTGTCTGTTATGTACCAAACATCACTGAGGTCTGAAACAAGATCCTCCAGCTCAACAATAAAGGTATTGGACGGTGCCAGAACACATTCTTTAAGCAAAGTACCATGCTTCATCGCAAAAGAAAACCATGTTTTCTGGTAATGAAGACACGACAAAACCTGACCCAGTCCTGCTGACTCTAACGCATTTTCCTGTGAAAATCCTAATTACCAAAAAAGTACTGTCAGCAAAGCCCAAACACCACAAACAGGATGAAAATGAGGCGCAAGCAAAAAAAAAAAAAAAAAAAAAAAAAGGCTTGTCTGAAGTTATGCAATTTACCTTGCAATAATTAAGAGATGGGGTATAAGAGCCTGAATATGACTGAACGTTACAGGTATCACTCTGAGAAGTTCAAGACCCTTTATCCCTTATTATTTCTTATTTTGCCAGTCACACTCTTTTCTGTCTTGCTCACTTCAGGGGTCTGTGTAGATCCACCTGCTTAGCAGGCAATGAAATTAAAAGAACACAGGTTCCACATTCTTGTCTTTTATATTCAACAGAGGATCTCATGACAAGTATCTATCCTGCAGTGCACTGAAGACAAGAGCTCAACAGCATATAAATCAAATTGTCAAAATAAGCTTTTCTCCTGCTACATTATACAGGAAATCTAAACAGCTCCAGCCCAGCACAAGATGTCTTGCACTGGAAGCACCCTAACTCTTTCCAAAGGCAGCAAAGATGCATGTGGATACAAATTTATCCACATATTTAAGGTTTTACCCAAGGACTCTGCTTTTGATGATCAAATTTCAGATTTTTTTGTGAGCCAAAAATTAGACTTGCAAATTTTTCCATTTCTTGAGTTTTCCCATTACATATAAATCTGAAGAAACGTTACAATATTCTTTAAGAAACCACAAAGAAGGTTTCTGAAGCTGTTCTTCAAGGCTGCCTCCATGAAGGTGATGAAAATGACTGCATTTCTGTATCTCTGAGACACCTCATAAATTCACAGAAAACATTCTGAACATTGTATCTTTTCTGGCAATTATTATTCTTCAAATTTAACAATAAAAATGTAATCAAAATTAGTTCTCACCATTATTCCTTAGCATAACAGGAAGAGGTGGTGGCTTTAGGCCCTAAGGGCCTATTTTGGGAACAGATGGAGTCCTAGCAAGGCAGAACAGCCTGGTCTCACAGCACTTTTCCACCAGCAGCTGCTTTCATCTGATGGGAGCTCTGAAGCTTTTGGGATCTGATGCAGCTACACGCATCCACTTGCTAGTGCTTCATCCCTCTCGCCCTGCACCTTCTGTGAAGCTCTGCAAGCCCCAAACGCACCCCTGGGTCACGTGTTAATCTAGGGATCTGTTCCATCACAGACAAAGCCATTCTCACTTCTGTTGTCCTCAGCCCTTCATAGGAGAGTGAGAAGCTATCCTATGGATTCAAAACCAAGCTTAGGAAACACAGCAAAACGATTCATGGTGGTATTTATTTGCAGGGTCCGGTCCTCCTGAGAAAACCAGTTGTTCCAGTGTCATGTCAGGGCTGGGCTGCTCCACAGCACTGGCAGCCAGAGGGGAGCGTGACTGTCCCAGCAGGGAGGGACTGGAAAGAGCTGCTTGGTCAGATTTTGACCCATGCTAAGAAATTGGTTTGAATCTCATTTCCCTAAAACATGAACCATCACTTTAGTGCAGAACAAGCTTCTTTTTAATTTGTACTCAGAGGGAGCCTACTACTGATTACAGTAACGACAGCAGGTTATGGACAAAACATTTCTAGAGCTGCAAAACTATTCTGGTAGAAGTCCTTTAAGGATGCATGGTTATTTACTTCAGTTAGCATTTTACAGAGCTACAGCATGTACACTTGCACAGTTACACACAGTACACAAGCTTTCAGCTGAGACTGCAGAAGTACCTGCCTTGCAAAGCCTGCTAACAGCTTGTGACAGCACCTGACTGCATGTACCCTGTATTAAAAGGGTAGCTAAAACACAGTACTTGCAAATGTTGTACAAGTTTTTTCCATGCAAGGAGGCAACAGGATTGCTACCAGAAACGTGATTATACTCCGAGTGGGTCAGTTCTGCAAAACTGCCAAAAGACACTCTACCACTCCCTCATTCAGCCATGTCATCCCGCCATAAAGAGATAAGACACTCGAGACTTTAATAAGGCTGGAGTCCCCACCTTAAATGGTATAGAAAAACAAGGACCAAATCTGGGGGAATCGCCTGTGCTGTAGAGCTTAGTTACAAGTGCAACGCTTCACCTGCCCCACTGCGATAGCCCACTCCTCTGCACGGCCCTCCCCATCTTCGAACCCAAAGACCTCTTCCAAAGACACTGTATTATTTCTCTTTTTGAGCTATGCAAGCAGCGTTCCTGATGGGTGGGCACCAGCTCAAACCATTGCCTCCTGCTCACGCTTTATTACAAAATGTAGTAAAGCCACATGTTAGCAGACATCGAGTCTCAGATCTTTCACTTTGTTTGTGTGGTACCTAAAACACCACTATGGTCCAGATAGGGAGCTAAGAGCACACCAACATAGAGCAGCGAGTGACAAGACCTCCTTTGCTTGACAAGCCAAGTTTAAGAAATTAGCATAGAGAGCTGCTTTTCTAATCTCTGCACACTGCTTTACTGGACAAGTAACGATCTAAAAGGATCTCCTCTTTCGTCCTTTTGCCAAGCAAGCTTCAACCAGCAAGAAACTGTCTGTACCACTCATGACATGGAGGTGCAGCCAGAACTATTAGAGAGGAAATACTGCTTTGCACTGATAAACAATAAATCAGCAGTTCTTAGCATTGAGCAGTGTCTATACCACTTGCTTCCCCCCCCCGCTCACCTGGAGGTCTGGGTTTTTTTGCCACGCTGCGCAACCTAAATGACAGACAGTATTTGACTGGAAGGACTAAAGGATGAGGGTGCATGATTCCACTGGGGCAGTATCCTGGCCCAGGATACAATTATTTCCCCACAGAATTCTAACCACTGAACTAACAGTGCTGTGTGAGATCTGCATCTGCACGTGTTCCCAAGTACTGTGCTTAAATACTCAGGAGGTAAGAAGCCACTCTGAGGGCACCGGCTTCTCAGCATGTGCAGTTTCTTTAATGGCAGTTTCTTTGTTACAACATTCACTGTATGAACACACATAGACTGAATTTAACAAGTGCGATAGCTGAGTGCTATAAAAAACCCATGCAGCGTGAAGACATGTTTCTGTTTTGCAGAGCAAGTCAGACACACCATAATCTCTCATCCAGTGCAAGCTGTGGGTGAGGACTGAAGCAGTCTAAGGACACATGACTTCTCTGAGTGCTACTGCTCTGTGCCTACTTTACAAATCATCTCACTCGCCTATAAAATCTTGCTCAGTTCTTCTATACGGTAAAAATCCTGAACACTTTCCATGTCGCAGTATCAATTTGGTCTGGTTTAGTACTTATTTCTGAGGTGTTATCATTGCAGGAACACATATTTCTGAAATGAAGCTGCGGTAGCATCCTCAATGCATCTTACAAAAAGCTCTGTTTAGCAGTAGCCTATTACAGGTCATGGTCTCTACCAGCAAATGCAAGCACTTAAAACTTTTACCTAATATTCTAAGACAAATGCCTATCTCTGCTAGTGAGGCAAGTCACTTCCAGGCCTTTTGATTAGTGAGAAACGCCACAACTACTGAGGCACAAGACGAGGAAAACACTGTATTTACACTCTGAGCCTAAGCGACAGCTGAAGAAAGTCCGTGCTTTCACAGAAGAAATAAACGCTACCGGGCATGGACAGGAATAATGAAGTAATCCAGACCTGCACAGCCACTGTTATTGATTTTAAGCCATTAATCCACCTACCAGGGCAAGACATCTTACCAGCAACACTTTTCCCATAGTTTTTCCAATGCTGTAGGACTTTAGCTATTACTCCCATGCCATCTGGGACTACTCTGTTCCTATCATCCCCAGCAGCCACTGCTCCCTCAAAAGATGGTACTTCCCCCTACTTTTCTTTATCATGCCATTACTAGAGAAGAGGAGAAGGGGGGTGGCTCAGGCTGACTTTTTCCCCAAGTGGCAGTCTCTATACCAACAGCGATAAAGCACTTGCCTTTTTTTTTCAGGCTTCTCTTCCCCAGAGCTTAGGGATGGAGAGATTTTCACACTATCCAGGAACAGCTACTTCAGCAAACCAGGGAAGGTTTTAGAGCTGCCATGTGGTCTTGATGTATTTTAGAGGTAGGGCGACTGCTAAGAGATGTCACTTCTCGTGCTATTTAGTAATTTGTATAAAAACAGTTGGCTGCCTAAGGTCACTCTCTGCATCTCAGGTCAGAAATTGGCTGTGCTTTCCCATAGGTGCCAACACCATGACAGATGTTGTGCTTTTGGATGTATGCAAAGAGCAACAGAACAACAGCCTAGGAGGACACGCTGCGCTGCTGCTCACCCGCACAGTGCTACCCACTGCTCATGGAGACTCCCTCCTCCAAAGGTTACACACTATAGGAGCTATAGACAGGAAAAAAAGCACCTCATGGGGCACTATGCAGTATATGTGCTATGGTATTGTAAGTACAGTAAACATGCTGACCCAAGTTTTCTCTCATAAAAATTGCAAACTCAATAAACAAAATATTCACCCAGAAATCACCAGACTGATGAGCAGAATGATATAAAATGGCCTCTATTTGCTGCAAAATTAGATAAATAAGAACTGCTGCAAGCTACAAAACTGTGAAACACTAGAATAGATCAGGAAGAGAGACCGCGATCTCCTTCACTGGAAGGTTTCAAAGAGTCAATCTGTCACGTTTACCCCATCTCTAAACTGGGAGTGGCCTACACGGTCTGAATTCCCCTTTCTAGTCCTACTCTATTTGATGAAGCGCCCTGCAAAACAAGTTTTGCAATCACCTGGCACGGAGCAGGCGGGTGCTCCAAGCATCCCTCAACTGCCCAGGGAAGGTTTGGGCTAGTGACCTCATCCTACACTGTACCAACTCAGAATACGAGATTGTGACCTGGAGATGTTAGGATGCTACCCATCCTTCTGCATGCGTGATGCTACAATAAAAGTGCTGTCACAACTCTGAGCCTCCATTGTAACATCACCCTGGAAAGGCTGGGGGCCAACAAGGGAGGGTGAGCAGATAGAAACATGACCATGTCCCACAGCTGGGGCACAGGGAGACGAAGGGGGAGGAATGGCGAGCTTAAAAAGGCGTGCATTCACATTGTAAGTACAGCAGAGTGACGGACAACACAGAAGCATGCAGATTTAAACCCAAACAAATACTGCATGACACATCACCTGTAATACTTACTGAAAGCACTACTTTGTCACATCTGCACATCCACCTGCAAAGGGTGGGGGTCCCGGACCCATGTGTAGTACCTCTACCTGCTTCCAGGTAAATTAACCAACAACATCTGGCGCCAGAGGACTGACCTGGGAGTCTACAAAGACATCAGTGGAAGCTCCAGCCAGCATCTGGTGTGGACCCTGCAGCAGGGGCAGACAGAGCAGGCTCCCCCACAGACCGGGCTGTCGTCTTTCGCATTCTCGGAGCCAGCTGGAGCTCCTCTGTTTTACCGCAGTGCTGGCGGGAGTCTCAGCTGTGCCCTCTCCGCACCTCTCCCACCGTGGTGCGGGGGCTAGCACTCGCTGGCATACTTCGGAAACGGGAGAGTCCTGCGGTCCACAGCGGAAGACGACGCCGAGCGATGTTCAGCGGCTGGGGGCATGGCGCTGCACACAACTGCCCGAATGCTGGAGCCGAGGGGCAGCGTCGCAGGACCAAAGCGCTCCGGTCAGCAGCTGGCTCTAGGGCCGCTGGGTGGCACGGTCCAGCATTCGGGAGATGTACGAGTCTTTCTGCACGGAGATGGGCCACACCTCTCCCGCCACGGGCAAACAGCTGCCGTACCTCGCCCACACCGGGGCGGACACCGCCTCAGAACTCCGGACGGCTCACGGACAGAGCCGTAGCTGCCGCCCGCCCTACCGGCACGCCGCGCGCTGGAGCCTATAGACAAGACCGTGACAAGAACCGCGCGAGCGGGAGCTGACGGCCAACAAAGGCATCGGTGTCCTGGGCGGCGGGACAGGCGAGGCGCTGGGAGCCGGCGGGGCGGTGGCCCCGGTTACTCCGAGCGTGCCCAAGGGCCCATCGCCGCGCCCGACACCCTCTCGCACCCGGAGGTACCGGTACTCGCCCCGGGGCGCCCGGGCAGCGGCACTTCGCCGGGCTCGGGGGGGCAGCCCCCAGACCCCGCCGCCGGGCGCTCCGGCTCAGGCTGCCTCGGCGGGGAGCGAGGGCGCCGGGTCCCGCCGCCGCCCTCAGCCCACGCCGAGGCCCCCCGGTGCCGCCATAGCGGGATACCAGCCCTGTCCGACGGCCTCCCCGCGCCGCGCTCAGCGGCGGCCCGGTACGGCCGCGGGCGGCGGGGGGCAGCTGCGGCCGCCGCCTTCCATTGTCTGCGTCGGCGCGGGCGAGCGGCCCCGCCCCGCTCCCCGCCTCCCACCGGGCCCCGCCCCGGGCGGTGACGTCACCGGGCCCCATTGGCGGCCGCCGCCGTGTTTACAGCGTGCGCCGCGGCGGCCTCTCCCGCGCGCCCCGTGCTCGGCGGCCCCAGCCCCTCGTCTCCCGGTACCCGGCGGCTGGCAGGCTCCCCTCTGCAGCTGGGAGCGCGCAGCGAGCGAGCCTACGCACGCCCAGCTTCCTACCCGGCTTCCCGGCCTCCTCCCCCGCCGCTCCCGGCCGGGAAGGCGACTGCAGGTGTCTACCGAGCGTCTCCGGAAAATGTGCACTTACGTGGCGTGCTCCAGTAAGCGAGAGCAATGCATGGCCGGGATGTGAAATACCTGCGTCACCTTCAGGCAACCAGGCTCTTACGTGCAGCTCTCCTCATCTCACTACACACAAAATCATTACACTTTCACTAACTGCCCTAATAAGGCAAATTTGCAGAGCATTAAAACCCGACATAAAATCCCAGAGAATGTCTGTGCAGTCACTTGATCCAAAAAGGAACTGCAGACTCCAGTACAGGCTCACCTAAGCAGTGGAGCACATTTAGTTGTCACCCTGAGGATAAACACAGACTTTCCCGAGGAATTGGATGTCTGACCATGAAGTCAGGCTGGCTCAAAAGACGACATCCAGAACAGAAAATGAAATACTCCTCAATTCAACCACATTTTAGCCACAACAGAAAAGGATAGTCTGGGAAATGCAGTCAAAGCGATAGAAGACAAGCTTCCTGAAATAACTATAGCAGAGCAGCCTGTCCTTAATGATCATGTGTGAAAGGAAAAAAAAAACCCCAAACAAATCTCAACAGGAATATAAACTAAACAGACAAAGCCTCCACACTGACTAGGAGTCAGCAGAGAAGAGAGGAGGATGAATAGAAACATTTGAAGTTTACAGTGTAGTTCCTAGTAAGGAACAAGGTATCCATGTCCCGTACCAACACTCATGCATCCCCGTGTGCTGTACCCACGGCCCCATAACACAGTACAAAATATTCATCCCTCTTCCTGAAGAGAACCCAAATATATCATCTGTTATGGTAAAATCCAAGATGTAAAGTTAAACACACAGTCACCTCTACCCAGATGGAGAGAGGAGTGATAAACAGTGCTACTGTTTATGGACACAGACTTTTTTCTACCGAAAGTCTCTTATGGCTGCGAAACAACATTTCTAAGGACCTCAATGGTACTGAACACGTCTCTCCTACAAGACTGTGTTGTCTGCATCTCATCACATCTGCATGCTGGAAAGGGCATCCGGTCCCAGTAAACAGACATCCTCCGTGGATTTTGGTGATGAACATTTACCGTCTTGCACGCTCACCACTGCATTACAGAAGTCACATACCTGTCAAACTGTGAAATGCCACAGGTAGCATGCACACGCTGTACTGTCACAGATCACTTGAACGCATGGGATCCCATCCACCTCCTGCGTGCTGAAACGAGAGCTTGGGTGCCACAGGTATGGCCATGTCACACTAACACGAGTGAGCCACCAAACCCCCCCAGCCTTTGTTATGTTTTCCAGCTGGGAAAGATAGCCAAATCTTAAACCGAGAATCCAACAGCAGCTGAAAGGCTGCCTATTACTCTCTCTTGCATCAGTACCATTTACATTCAGTACCAGTCACACCCTTGTCCATCCCATACACCCTTGACTCATCAGTTCACACGTTGCCTGCCCATATTTTTAAGGTCTGTTTGGGCTCCCTATGGCAGCCCTTACTCCTCCCCAACCTCTTCCCTGCAGATGCATAAGTGTAATGCCAAGGAACACTCATACCAGTCTCCCTGGCATTTCTGATCATGTCCCATGCCAAGGAAATGTGATCTCTACAGACACTTTTTGAAAGCAGCTGGTGTCCACTGTGCATTTGTAAAAATCTAACTCATCTGCGGGGTAAAATAAGGAAAACTCAGAATAAAACAAGGATGGCTGTGTATAATTTGGAAAAGGGTGCACTATCCTTTATAGTGCAGCACAGACACTGAAAAAGGAAGAAGCCCTTCAGAGGATGGCCACCCAATGTGCTGCCCCTTAAAACTCCTTCTCTACACATTCCTTTACTTGGATTGATACCTTCCTATAAACAGGTGGCACGGAGGGATATGGTCTCACAACACTTTCCAGTCATTTGCAGTACTGCTCCCTGATCCCAATGGCCAATACTTGCTCTGTGCTCAAAAAGGTGGGATTTTATCCTTGCCCCAAGCTCACTACTTCCACAAGTAGCAATTACTATAAACTGGGAAATTATTTAATGAAATGTTTTCCTCTGGGAAACACAATTCCTATTGTTTCACTCAAAACGCCCTCCTGTTCATCGTATCTCTCCCAGACCCTGAGCCCTACAGGCACTGGTTAAATGTTCCCTGAATAATCATAAGAATTACCTGCCTTTAAAAAAACTTAAACCAAAAGTTGCTCTAAGTGCTTATAAGAAGGAAGTGTGATATGTCGTACCACTGCTGCTCTCTGCTAGTGCAGTAGCCAGGTGAAAGCAGATCCCATTGCGACACTGCACAGGCACACGCGTGGATCTCATGGCATTCCTCTGTGACAGAAGGTATGGCAATGTCCCCCAGCAAGCAGCGTCTCTACTCTGAGCCTGCACCGAGAGCTGCTCAGCACACAAAAAAGTTTGTGCTCACTTTTTCCTGCTGGTCACCGTGGAACTCTGGTTTTGCATGCTTGGTTTCAGATGCTTCTTTGCTAACCCATCTTTATTGAAATCTGGAAACTTCTACAGAGATGTGATTCCAGGTGTGCCTACTATCTTAGCATTAACTGGGAGGCATCCATACCTGAGAGCGGCAATTTTACATATGTATCTATTTTATTCATTGGCTTTGTTTACACCATATCCTTTCATGATTGAGCTGCTGCCGCCTGCCCTTTTACATTTGGAGCTGTGCTACAGCCTGTGTAGCACAGCCTATTACTGCAAAGGCATACAACAACTACACAGTTCTCAAGAGCAGCTTGCAGAGAAATTGAAGCCACTATGCTGTGAGCTGGGCATGGTCAGGCAGCTAAAGGCTTGCCTCCTTAAGAAAGAAACAGAGGCTAAAGGTTTTCAGGTATCTGCAGAACTGAACCTGCAGAACTGAACAAAGAAGGCAGATTAATTTTTGTCTTAATGTAACTGAAAATATACAGTTCACATATAGGATGTCTTTGTCTTTATTTTAAAGAGATTTGTGGAAGACAATTGTTTATCTAAACTTATGTAAGATGGAAATTGCTTATCCTTTTACTACGCTGTTCCTGGGGTACAGTTGGCTATTAACCCTGCCTCTCTTGCAGTGGTCATACTAGCTGGAATCATTAACTGTGTTTTAACAGCATAGCGCAAAGGAACTCAAAGCGTACCACTGAGTTAATGAAAAAGAATTTTAAAATTCTAGTCAATATTTTGGGACTACAAATATTCCTTGAAATCCTTCCCTCAAGACTTACCTAACAGGCAGTAGGGCAAGGATTTGAAGCAGGGCAATTAAAGTAAACAGAGAAGACAGGGATTTGGTTATTTATTCTATTGATAGAATCAACTCACATTAGCTTATACCTCAGCTGGCTAAGCTAACGTTTATTCTTCAAGAATAAATGGGAAGATGTTGCTGGTCCTTTAAATAAGAGTGTAATTTGCTCCCTTTGGAGCACTATGCATCAAGGCAGAGGCTTCTGATAAGTCATGGTTAGTGTAATTATTCAGTCTTTTTCCCTGAAGGGCCTCTGCAATGCAGCGGTCCTTTTACTTTTTTTTTTCCCCTCCCTGTTAGCAATGCCCTAGTTTGTTCACTGCTGCAGTCCCCCTCCCTTCCACCATCACCACATCATAACAATCTCTAATTGAGAGCTTGCCCGCTAACCAGGAGCTCCCAGACAAACTGCAGGAACACCAGAGACAGCACTCACAGCCACCTTCTGCAGCTCCTCCAAATTCACCAGCACTGAGGGAATTGTCAAACAAGGGTTTTAAAACCTATCTGCTTTGCATGCCACACTGGAGGGATTGCTAACAGCTGAATATCAATCTCCATCACATCAGTATCGGCTGTACTTCACATGCAATGTGCAGCCTCAGTAGCAGATGAAAAGCACCTGCAGACTCTTCCAATACTCAGAAGTCAAGCAAACTCAATTTTGATGCTGAACATAAGACTATGTGCATTTTCTCTTTAAGAGCTATTTCTATTTCTGTTTGCAAATATGCCTCTACAGCCAAGTCACAAACCTCTCTTTAGTCCTACAATAACCACAGTGATCTGTCTCCATTCTGCTCATGTATACAAACGTTGGAAGCAGTGCTGCCCCAACTTCCTTAAAATATCCCTCTTGTATGTGGCATAAGAAACACATCAGCTACAGGTCAGAAAGCGGAGCCAAACTAAACATTTGTGTTCTGTGATGTTACAGGGAGGGGGAGAGCCAGGGAAGGATGCATCAGTCTGCTGCTAATATTAATGGATAACCTTGAACAGCTGAAAATACAGGTACTGTGCCACTGAAATCATGCCTGATGCTACTTTGAAGGAAATTCTATTTTCTTATTATTTCCTCCTCAATTGTCTCCAAAAGCATCAGCTCAGACTCTGCACACGTACACACACCGCTCTGCCAGAATCCAGCTAGAAATGGCTCCTCCTCACCTGCCCCCGGTGCTCACATTTTACAGATGAACTGCGGATGCTCTAATCAGCAGTGTCAGGGTGCTCAGATTTGACCCACATGACTAGTCCCTAGGCCCACAGCTGCTAATGGTATGGAGAAAGCTTCTAATGAATGATGAAAGCTTTTCCAGTCAGGGCTTCCCAGACAGAATGAGGAAGCCCACCAAAACCCCTTCAAACACCACCTGCCTACACTGACATGTAGCTGGCCTGAATTAAGCTTGAAACCATTCGGTATTTCTCCAGTTAAGGTAAAACAGTTCTAAGTATTTGCCATGTCCATCAAAGATATAAAATAACAACACAGTAACACATGCTTCAAATCTTTGTAACAATAGCAATATTTTAAAGGCATTAAACTGGTATCAAAAGTATTATCCACGGCAGATTTCCCAAAGCATGTGTTGTATTACAGTTACCATGTTTGCAGCTAACAGACAAAATAGGATGAGGTTAATTGACTGAGGAAGAAACTGCATCAGTATATTAGCTCATTACTTCTCTTGCCTTCAGTATGGTCCTGTGCAAACAACTACTTCTGTGAAATCTTTTGTGTAACGCTTTGTAACATTAATATTAGTTTCTCAGCTATGAAATCTCTGAAGACTAAGGATCTGACCTTACCATATTTGTCTCCTGTATTTAGCAGAGAAAATAGACACTTAGCAAATGGGTCACCAAGCAGGAGTGTTGGGACTTTGCTAAGATTGCACAAAATGCAGTGCCCCAGCAGCTGACTCTGATGAAGAAAGATGAAAGCAGTATTACTGGTCCTTTCCCAGCATGTCATACAAACCAGCTCTTTCCCTGCATCTCCTTGGTCTGAGTTGGAAGCTGCATCTCTCTAGCAATTGCACTCAGGAAGGGAAATGAACGTTTCAGGCTCCTGAGTTCCCCCACTATCCTTCTCATCTTGCTCCTTTATAAAATGCATTTCGGGAGCAAAGGGTTACCAGGTAAACCTGAATCTAAAACTTGCATGCACAGTGTTGCCATACAAATTCAGAGCCTGTGTTCCCATCCCTCGGTGTGACATTTAGGTACCAGAGATCTGTTCTGATCAATCATGGATTCTTCTGCCAACTGCTTGGCTAAGAGCTAACACTATTAGCGTGTCCATCTCATCCCTGCAAGGCACAAGGGGAGCTCATATGAGTCTAAAAAGGCTGATTGTGGCTGTTATGTGCCAGAGCATGCCTGGCTTGCCATTAGCACAGACTGCTCTGGCACTGAGACTCTCAAGTGTTTGACAGAACCTGTATGTGCCCCGTTTGGTAACTCCTAGGTAATGAGGTGGGATGTGGACATCATAGCAGGGGCTGACTAAAGTCCCCTCATTCCTTAAATTGTCTCACCATCTTCCCGCTTCCTGCTTATGTAAATACACATTTTCCTAGACAAGCTCAAGTTTCAGAGTTCTCAGGGAAGACAACTGCAGGGTAGATGCTCCTGTCCTGCTAGGGACTGGGTAGTGCCTGTTTTGGGGAAACTCAGCTTTCTATTCAGAAAACACCCCTTTGTCTCCTTCCTATCACATGTAGCCACATTTTGTTCACATCAAAAGAACTAATAAGACATTTCAGCAAGAGGTCTTTGATTAACTGTACAACAGACCTTCCCCACAGCACAAACTTGCCTCTCTACATCCCTCCTCCACGCCAGGAGCTGCTCCTTTCATTCACAGTCCTACCATTCAGTGAGCCTTATTAAAGAATATCGCATGCTTCTTACCATCCAAGGACAGCCAGTCATGCTGGGAGGAAGGCAGGGTTGGCAGAGCTCTGGCTTTATATTCAAACACCACAGAATTGGAGATGATCTGATTGTTGAAGGCAACTTGCAAAGTCACGAGCCCAGTGTCATGAGCTAAAAGGAAAGAGCATGTGGTTAACACAGAGACCTCCCTGCAGAAATGCATGGATAGTTATTATCCTATTGATCTCCCCATGTGCTAAGCGGCAGGCTGAGAGCAGATACAATGAGAGGAGAGGGGGCGTTTGACAATATTTTTGTGACTAGACAACTGAAGAACCCAAAATGCCAATCTGTATTTTCAAACATGAAGGTTGTAAGCTTAAGAGTCATCTAATGGATTGTTTTGGCAGAAGGCAGAATCACACACGTTCCTAAAGATTAACCAGCCTCACTGCATTTTCAGTGGGAAGCTGGGGCCTAACAATGAGGCTAAGTTATTCTGCATACACTTAAAGTCATATACTGAGGGCCAGCACTACTGAAAATCTCTGCAGGGAGGTTGAAGGTGTTCTCATCCTGTAAGCACCAAGGACAAAGTGCAGAATATAGGCAAATTAAGAGTCAGCAGAGCAGTGAGTGCACCCCTGAATAACAGTTGATCTTTAATCTGCTGTTTCAAAATTAAAGAAATGCTAAGAATTATTTTAAATTATTTCAAATAATTATTTTAAAGCTAATTCAGAGCTTCTAAATAATATTTATTGTAATCTGTTGGGATGTATCAAGATACTAAACTGCTGTTCTCACACTAAATAGGTCAAGGAAAAAGAAAAAGCTTCTTGATGTTTATGCACTACCTTTCACAATGGGTCCACGAGTTTAGTCGAGACATGACATACATGACACTATTAGGCTAAGAACTTGCTCTGAAACCACCAGCTTTAGGAGAGAGGTGTTCCTTACCTGGGCAGTAGCAGCGCAGTACCCCTGGCTGAATTAAAGATGCAGGCACTGAGATCTGATCAAACAGACAGCTGTAATTATTGCTGGCTTCCTGCCATGGACCAGTAATTAGGACTTTTACTCCCCCCTGTGAGGAAAAGAGGGGGGAAAAAAAGTGTTTCAGAAGAAGCCATCGCCAGAGAGGACCATGCACTGAAATGGCTGAATGGCAAACCGCATCATGAGGGCTAACAGAAGTGCCAAGCTAACAGAGATCCTTGCACCAGTCAACACCAATGCCCCAGTCTCCCACCACTGTGAACAAAATGCAAATAGTATTCTGTAGTAAAGCATCTTTGTTTCTCTTCACTCCCTCTGTTCCCTGCTCCTCCCATACACTCAAGTCCCATGCTTTGCCAGTGTGACCCTTGCTGCAGACCGCCTGCCTTTCTTTTGGTCACTTGCCAGCTCCAAGACCAGTAATGGCAAACCTTATCAATGCTGCAAGCCAGACATCCCTCCCACCAGGCAGCTCCCGAGAACTTCTGGGTGCGCCATCCCCACCTCATGCCCACCATTGCCTCCTCGCTGCTGCCTGTGCAGGCTCCAGGCTTGTCTCCTTGCCATTGAAAAGTGCCGCAGGTCAATCACGGCAAGCGTGCTGCATGTTTGCCATCACTGCCCTGACCCTGCTGATAGGGATGGAAGACTGTGTATAGGACACAAAAGGCGACACATTGCCTCCAAAGTCACAACTGGAAGCACGAGAGGAGCTGGACCATGAATCCGACAGACCGTGATGTAGGAAGTTCTCAGCTAAAACAGCAATCACACAACTTGCACTTTTCTGGGGACTAGGAACGTGCGTTAAATAAGGAAGCATGACATCAATGGGGTGACCCAGAACAGTGCTGTGTTTGCAGCGAAGTCCTTCGACCACAGCTCTGGCACCCTGGGCCAAGCCTGTCCCAGACCCTTCCCCTTGCTTCCCCTGCCAAGGTCCTGTCAGGCTCATGTGCTGAAGATGAGAATGACCCAATGGAAGCCTTTAGCGTCTGCCTCTCCTGCTGGCGCGGAAACGCACCAGCTACATCCCCGCTCAGACCTGCAGGAGCAGGACCGGGTCCCCGCGCCTCCTCCCGGGGCAGCAGAGGCCCAGCTGGGAGCGGGGCCACCCGGGGCCACCCCAGCGGCGCCAGGCCTCCGCAGTTGACAGCGGCTGCGCTCAGGCGAGGCCGGGAGAGGGGCCTTCTCCCTGCCGGGCACCGCAACCGCTAGATTATTCTCCGCTGGCAGCGGGGCGACCCGGCTGGTGCCGCAGCAGGCCTCCTCCGCGTCCCTCCCCTTCCCTTCCCCGCGGCCGTGCTGCCCTCGGGCGGCCGCCGGCGGGAGCGCGGCCTGCCCGCCCTCGGGAGGCGGATCCACCGCGGCCGGCGGCCTCGCACCCCCGGCCAGAGTCGGGACACAGCTCCCGCTGCGGGGAACGCTTACAACCGTGTGCCGGGTGACAGCGGTGACGCCGCGGGAAGCCAAAGTCACCCCAATGCCCAGCCAGCAGTGCGGGGTCCCAAGAACCCCGTCCATCTGCGGCAGAATTCGTTTGGAGACGAGAGCACTCCTTCTGATGGCTTCTCTGATCCTCTTTGAGTTCACAATGTGAGCGGCAAATACCGTTTAGCAAATAAAGAAAATGAATAGCTGGGGTATTGCTCTGACTTGCTTGCAAATCAAAACCTGAAGCTCCAGGTATGAATCCATGCAACCAGAAAGCAATCCTGGACCTGTGCTGGTTCTGAAAAACATTCTGGTGAGTCTATGCAGATGGATTAGGCCTTGTGGTCTGTATAAAATAGGTGTAAAACAAGCTCTGCCAGCAGGAGTTGAACAATTCATTAGTGTAGCAATGGATAACAAAAAAAAGGTTTCCATGGTAGCAGCAAAAAAGAAAGATTTGCACCAGAAAGACTGGAGGTTTGCTGTTAGGGGTTTTTTGTTGATTTTTGGGACCTTCTACCCAAGCAAGCAAGAATCAGACTGACTGGACAACAAGTATGGCAGAAGCAGCATCTGTAGCCCAACATAGCCAAATGCCCCCGAAATACTGTGCTTCTTGCAAATGAAGCCTAACTGGGTTCAGCTGCTAACAGACCATCATTGCATTATTGTTCCATGTTAACCAGTCAGTTAGATAACACTGGTAGTGACCACCACAGTGCTGACACTTCAGCTTGTATTATACTCCAGAGAAGCAGAAGACTGGCATTCAGACCCAGTTTTCCACCAAGACCAAGAGAAGGTAAACTCCAGCTGGTGGTGAGTGGTAGATGATCAGCAACCACCTTGTCTCTGAGAGAGGACTCTTGATTTGGCAGCTGGCAGAGGTGAGGCTCTTGGGCATCTCCTGCCCCAGAAAGTCCCAGATTTCCCTGTCAGCTGCAGACTGCACAAACGGCAGGTGAGGCTGTGTTGTGGTTTAACTAGTGGCGGGATGCCTTCAGCTGCCCACCGTGCCTGAGCCTGCACCGCCATCTTGCTGGCCACAATGGACTTGTCTGGAGAGAGAGAGCAGCTAAAAGGAGGGCAGAAGCTCCTGAAGGAGGCTATTCATCAGTGTCCATTGGCCATTCCTGCATTCTGGCAGCCTCAGTTTCTTTCCACCTGCAGAGTGAACACCCATGTTTTCACACCAAGTCCCATATTGCAGAGCATGTGAACTCAGAGCCACTGAATACCAACTCATCACCTGCTCCTGTAACACCGTGGTCCCGGAGCTGTCATGGGATCATTCAGCTGAAGGTTAAGCCACCTTATCTGCTTATTATTGCATATTTCTGCTGCCTCATCCACTAGCAAACTTGCCATCCAGTGGTGTCAGATGTACACTTACTGGGGGTGGTATTACATGACTGAAAATCAGATAGCACTAGAGAGATCTTTTCCTGAGCAGTTATTATACACCTCTGTAAGGTAACAGATACAACGGTGCTCCAAAGCTGGGCTTACAAAAACACAAAAGACCATTTTTTTTATTCAAAACAACCTGCCTCTCCATTACTGGCTCAAAACAGCCTCTTTCCTCCAGCATTCCTTCACGTCAGAGAAGTCTGTGCTGCTGACATTTTTAACTTGGGGTGCACGCGACTGATTATGGATAGTCTGTGGGATGGAAGTAAATGCTGAACTCATTAAGGCAATGCAAGTCAGGAATTATTCTACCAAGAACATCAGAGCCAGATTTAAGGATCAGCTCCAGTTTGCAAACTCTATTGCTCTAACGTGGCTAGGTAGCACCATGAAGCCATCGTGGGAAATACTTCGCTTTTCAGTGAAACAAAACATTTCTGTTCGGATGCTTCCTACGTGAAGGAAGGGCCCTGTCAGGGTAATGAAGTGCTTAATTAAAAGTACACTCAGACATGCAAATGGCCTTGGATACTCTGACTTCTAAGAGAAATATTTTAAAAGCCTTGTCAAAGCTTTAACGAAACAGTTCTTGGGAGCCCTTATTAACAAAGCAATGAAAGATAAAGCAGTAAACGTTAATGAGTAAAGGCCCTAGACTTACCTCAGGGTAAGACCATTCTGGTGAATAATCCGTCACCATGAACAAGCGCCCACTCTGCTGTAGCAACCCCAAAGTGCCTTGTGCCGCAGCTGCTGAGACCACCTCAGCCACATGCATGTACGCCATCGTGCTGGCTCCGTTCTCTGTGCTGCTGAGCTGCATGTTGGCTTGCTGAGGACTGCAGCAAGGAATGCACATTTCAGCCTGGTTGTAGGTTGCTCTGTTACTGTCTTCAGGCTGAGACAGTCCGGCACTGTCACCTGACACCAGCTGGTGTCCATAGAGAGCATTGCTCCCACCTTCTACCGATATGAAATCATTAATTAGATCAGAAAACTGGTTGCTGAAGGAGATATCAAAGTGGTCCAAGTTAAGCTCCATGTTGGAGGAGTTATTTAAGCTGGGATGGGCCACAGGATAGAGTCCTTGTACCATGTTTCCTTGGAGAATAGGGAGATTGTTCCCATTCCTGATACCCCCGTTGGCCTCAGGCTGCAAATAGTGTTCTGTGCTGCAGGCTTGAAGATCCCCTGATTTAAGTAGATTTTCATTCCCTTCCGCCTGCTGGGAGGTCTCCATGGGAACTTCAGCTTCTGCAGTCATAGCCTGGAAGTTTGCTTGGAACTGCATGAGCTGGAGAGAAGAGGTGGACTCTATTCTGGTTTCCACTGTGCCGTTACAGTTGGAAGTGGTTTGGGATGAGGACTCTGTTTTCACACTGGGGATTCCTAACGTGTTCACAAATGAGCCACTTGTGTCATTCAAATTGTTGTGAGTGTTTTGCTCAAGGGGAAGAGGTTTGCTGGCATCCTGCAGAAAGAAGCTGGGGGAAGGGGTCTGATGAACGTGAGGACTCTGGACGGTCTGACTGAAGCTGGAAGAATAGTCCTTGTTGGAGTCAATGGCACTGAAGTCCATCTGCTCCAGGGTGGTACTTGGGCTTAGACCTCCTCCAGATGGAAGCAAACCTGAACCAGTAGTGAGGGTGAGAGTGTTAGATGCAGAAGTGGAGGAAAATGCTTCTTTAGACATCTGTTGTTCAAAAGATGTGTCCTCAGTTTTAATTTCTTTTGTGAGGGTTGTATTGAAGTTGAAGCTACGTTCCGTTGTGGGTGACTGCCTTATATTGGTGCTGATGCTGTCACTTTTCATACCTCCTCCACCATAAGTCTGCCCTTGCTTGGGATTGTTAAGAAAACAGTCTGGGTCAAAATTCATGGTGGTTTCTGGAATTTTTCTATTTCCATCTAAAGTTGTGGAGAGCACAAGTTCCTCAGACACAGTGCTGGGTAGCATCGACAAGCTCTCTGAACTGCCAGTTGTTGGAAAAGCAAATTTGTGTCCATCTGAACTCACAGCAAGTACCAGTCCTTGTGCAGCTGCATCTGAGGACAGAAGGTGTTGATTTGGGCCAGAGGTGGGTGACATGGTATACACAGCTTCACTGGTGACTTCTGACATAAATACGGTGGCACTTTGTGACAAGCTTCCCATAACTGATGCTACAGCCATACTGGACACACCAGTGACGGCTGGGCTATCTGCCATATCCGGGTCGCTATTTAATCCACTGCTGATGGACACAGGAGAATTCTGGGTTGTGTCAGGGACCTCCACCTGGTTGGTGGAAGAAACCTCAGTGCTGTTTTGATGGAGCAACACCGGTTTTGCCACTTTGCCATTCCTCTTCTCTCGGCTGGAGGCCTTGCCATGACTGTGCTCGTTCTTGCCTTCAGAGACATCGTTATTTTGTACCTCTGAATGAGTGCTGTACCCACCTGTCCTTGGTTCGACCTTTGGTGATATGATGCGATGTTTGGCACTGTTACACTTGTGATGCACACTGCTTCCTGCCCCTGTGCCAGAAAACAACAACATTTGCCATTCAGTAAATACAAAATTAAGATGATGCTAGTTGTGTATCTTATGGCTGTAGCAAAGCAGAGCTGTGCTTATGCATGTGTGTGTGAGAGAGTGCGAGCACACATCTGAGAGAGCAAGAGAGACCTTGGAAATAAAATTAATTTCTCGCCAATGCCAGATTTACAGCTCCTTTTCCATCTAATGCATAGATCCATTGCATGCAATGACAGCAACCTCAAAACAGGCGCGTGTGCACCCTTTCCCTCACCCCACATAGCACCTACCCTCTTCCTCCCTGCCCCATCAGACAACACGTTAGGAGGAGAGGAATCAGCATGTATAACAAGTTTTGGAGTTATTTAAACATGTCCAATCTCAGTGCAAAGTCTGCAAAGCGAGTGCAGTTGCTGTTAGCTGTGGCAGAAGGTTTCCACCTCGCAGGCCCTGCTTCATCTGCACCACGGACAAGACCTCAGGCCCCTGCGACACAGATGCTCGGCTCTTCACGTTGGCTGATAATGGGTAGTTTGACAACTGCTCTCGTGGGCTGGATGCTAAATGGTAATCTGGAGGTGACAGATGCCATATCATGCTCCTGTCCCTGGCATCACCCTGCCGCCTAGATTGCAACTCTGATCTTCTTGTCATCATTGTGTCTATTACAGCTGCCAATCAACTTATTAAAGAAGTAGTACATTAGCCAGCACAAAGAAAGCTTTCCGTCCCATAAGGATGGTGATGCATTTCTCTTGTTCTAAGCTGTTCATATGCTGACAGATAAACATTTTGTACTTTGAGAGGTTGCACGTAGAGCGCACGATTAGTATCGGAGTGGCTGAAGAACGCTCAAGCAAAGGTCACCAGAAGACAACCCTCCATGGGGTTCAACCAGCTGGCGCCTTTAGTGGCCTGACAGAAGGTGAACATCACTTGAGTTCCTGGGAGCTTGGAAACCAGGTAGGATGAAGTAAACAAGTCTGTCTGCAAAGGCATCTTAGCCACAAACTCTGGTGCAGGGATTGCTTTTGTTGTTTAAAGAACAGCCCATGAATTTTTGATGTTTCTTTTCTTAATTGATTCATTTTCCTTAGAATGAGGTAAGAACATTAATTATGGTACTGTATAATGACTAAAGGGGGAAAGAAACCTCCTCCTTATAGCTAATGGCTACAGTTATAAATGCCATCTTCTGGGTAACATAAAGCATCCGTGTAGCCGCTGCAATTTACTATATCTTTTGTTCCTTGCCCTTGAAGGGGAACTTCTCTATTATGTGCTCAAGATTTGAATCGGGTCGCTTAAAGTAGTTCAGGACAGTGCTTTTGAGACTAAATGCAATATTAAATCTCTCTATTCTCCTGGGTATAGAGATGAACAGGAACAAGGGAGAGGCTTTCACGCTGCTGTCTTTGCGGATGACAGTAAGGAATTGGGACTGTATGTGTCAATGTGCAAGCCGTTACAAAACAAAGCGATACTGTTATGTTAAAAAGCATGCAGCAGACTTAGCACAAGACAAAACATCAAAGGGAAGAATAAAAGGATTCATGTTCAGATCTGCAAGCCTGGATCAAATGCTGAGCCTTAAGGGTTGAATTTTAATCCAAACTTAGGTATTTCAGAGGTCATCATTCTTACTTAAATCTTGATTGTATAATGCAACTGCCCAAAAAAAGAAGAAAAAATAAACCCTTTGAAGCACTGACAGCTTTCCTTTATAAATTTTGCTGAAGACTAATTAACGTGTCATATATTTTACTTGACCAAAGTACTAGGAAGGGGTTACTATAAAGTAGATGAGTTGGAAAAGTGAGTCACTCAGCTTCCCACTCTCTCTATAAAATGCTAATACTAAGGATGCTGTTTCTTGCTGTTGTAGTCTTACTCAAAACAAAGCCATCTTCTTTAACAGAAAAGCAATCTCCTGTATTTTCATGATACCTAAATAAAACCTGTCTTATCCCAGTGATACCTTGTAATTAACCACCTAAGCCCATTTTTTTCAGCAAAATAGGCTGCAGGGCAAGGAGTTCAGAGGGTGAAGTTGGAAGATCATCAAATTTTGAGGCTTCGGTAACAAAATTTGAGCACGTAGAAAAGAATATGCCTTTTTGAGCAGGTCACATATAGAGAGCATTTATTGGAACTTGCACGTTAAAGTGTTGACGTTTCTTCCAGAAGTTCCAGCTGCATCTTTTTATGCTCAAGACTTCTTCTGTCACCTCCGAGCTCATTGTGTCTCAACGTTTCACAATACAGCATTTTCAGTACTTCAGTACTGCAAACCCTACCCCAAGTCTACATTAAGCTGCTATCATTTTGTGCCCTCCCAAGGTACTCACCCAAGGTACCAGTGCAGAGACAGTTGTGTGTCCGAGGCTGTGGTTTGGTCTGGTGACTGTCGAGGATCTGCTGCACGAGCTGTTCCACCGAGAACCCTGAACTGCTGTTTCCATTGCTGCATGTCCACTTAATGCCATGAACTGCGAAGAGAACAGTAAAACATCCCATCAGAAACTTCAAAAACATGCCAGAAACCATCAAAAACCACTCCGAAAGAACAGCAGAAACCCATTCCTGCTGCTTTTTGTCAGAAATGAAGGAGACCTATAAAAAGCAACAGTAATGGTTATTGTTTTGCTATTCTCTGCTCCCTGATACCCATAAGCTTCCAAATGCAATTCCTGGATTAGGTACATACAGAGGAAAAAAACCTCAGTAGAATATCTTTCTCTGTTTCAGTTTGCTGTTAACGGTGGCTCTCTAAGCTTAAAAATTGTAAGGACTATCTGAATAGCGTATGTAACCTTCATTAAAAACCTGAAAGCAACAGAATACTTGTGTTTCATTGAAGTAAAACAGTACAATTCCAAGGAGCATTTTGGAATCTTTTTCTGTCCAATATGAAAACAAAATTAGTTAGTTTTATAATAAAATCAGCAGCCAAAAATATGCCAGTATAATAGCAAATACAAACCTTTTGCCAGGACTTCATCGTCAGATCCTGGTTGGCAGCAGTGAAGACTGACTCATTTTTTGGGAGTCACTAACAGACACTGTGTGAGTTCCTCCTCAGACTTGGACAACTTTTTAGTAATTTGGGAAAATGGACAGGAGGGTGACGTTGCAGAACAAGTTGCAAGTTGAAGGTCTCTTTTCTTGGGAACTCTCTTGGTTTGTTAGCTATTTAAATAAGAATGCTAAACTGCATGCACATAAATTATTTGAATAAAGGCTCCCTCTCAATTTTTTAGATGCAGAATTTCACATAACAGTGATATTCTCAACCTGACTTACAATGGAAATAGCATTTATAAAATATTTTCTCCATAATAACTGACTCAAAGCATCTTCTGTCTCCTTTAACATCTCTCTAAGCAATTTATATGCGCATGTTATTTATTTATCCTCTGTATGCCCTAGAGCTCACTTGCAGATTTTGGAAAGCGCTGGTTGGGGGCAACATCATTTCCAAGATGTCCCCATGCCTGGTAGCTCAGGCCTGAAGAGCTGCTTCTTTTCAGGAATGTCTTTGTCATACTCTAGCAAAGCATGTTCCTTGCACATAGTATTCTAAAATCCTTAACCAGAATATACCGAATCAAAGTTAAAAGTCCCACAGGCTTCAACTTTGTAGGATTAAGTTCTAAATACACAGATACACAGACCCCTGCGTGGTGAAGGTCCTTGATGCGAGGTCATGAAATGCTGGCAACAGCACATTGGGCTGATAATCGCTATACAGCCAGAAGTATCTGCAGACTCTGGAGCAACAAGCTGTGAGCTGCTTCATGCAAGAAGATCAGAAGCAAATGAGGGCACATTTATGACAGCTAATGACCGTTGTCAAAGAGGCAAGATACCATGTGAATCTCCTATTTTCCTCTGTGATGCTGCTTATTTAGTATGTCATAAGCAGCCAGTGGAACAGAGTTCCTCGATCCGCTCTGTGAAGCAGTTTTATTGCTTTTTTTATCACCTGTTGCTGTGTTGCCTCATCACCCACTGATGTTACTTTGCCTAACAGCATCTCATCTTGGTCTAGTTTTATATTACAGAATTTGTATTTTTATTGGCTGGGCCGGATAACTTGCAGAAAAACTGTAAATAAGGTTTACAAGTATTCTTCCTCATATCACTATTTAAAGTGCTGCAGTTAGTTTAGTAATGAGTCCCTCTATGCTTGCTTGACAACCACATTTATTGTTATCGTACCCAACAGGTTTTGCTTTCTAGTATGTTCACAATTTTGAATTTCCTCTTAACACTCAGTATCTGTTATTATGTCTAAGTTTAAGTTTATATACGCTTACCACTTCAGTACCTCCACTCGCATTCATTTTATTATTCTAGGTACGTTATTCTGTCACATGTGATGTTATGCCTAATAAGTGATCTTCAAATAGCAGTTTTGCAAAAAATACATTGACAGTGAGATTAAAATGCAGTAATGTATTTGGAATACTTTCAGCTAGACTATATAAAGTTACTGAACTGTAATTATTACTGAGAAACTTTGCATTAAGTTATTTCTGGTTACTTCAGAAATGCTTTGCTAAAGAAGTGAGCTCACATATGTGTTGCTAGGTATAGAAAGTCTATTTTACAGTAGTATGTCAGAGTTTGCTCCCTACTGCTGCTAAATCCCATGATGAGAAGCCTATTACAGGGGGGAAGTCTGGTAAGTGAATCATGTTTCATGGTTTGTGTATTCATGATGATGGTTCTTAAGTCTGAATCAAGGTGTGAGCTGGAAGCTAAGAAATAACAAACAGCTTTATAGCTGGATACTTATAATACCATGCCTATTGTTTTCAGATCTTTCCAGCATAACAAAGTCCCATCATGGATCTATTGCTGCTGAGGAAAGGTCCTTCTCTAGCCTTGCTCCAGCTGATCCTAAAGGGCTCTGGCTCCAGCTTCTGTCCACGTGGTGCAACATTTTTTTAGTGCTTATGCTCCCCATATGTTATGAAGGTTATAAAATAAAGAGCCAGTGAAGGGTGACAGATTGCAAAAAAAGAACGTCTGGATGCTTAATGCAAATTATCCACTATTTTGGCATATCCAATATGCAGATTTTCTCCCTCCCCCTTTTAAAGAAAAACTCCTGTGAGCTGGCGAGTTGTTAGTACTGAATACCAAATACTATCAAGATGGCTTTTAACATGTCACGCTTGGCTTCCTGACACATAACGAATCAGCAGGAAAGGAGATTTCTACAGGGAAGAAAGTGCATTATGAAAGGAAGGTTAATAAAAAGTATACACACACACACACACTCTTCCTGTTTCTTAGTGGTTCAAAAAGTGAAACCACTGTAGAACTACATTTGATTAAATATAGTCATAACGTAGGAACACAACAAAAAGGAAAAAAAAAAGATTGAAGCTTAACCAAAATTCTGGGAAGTATTTTAATCTGGATTTCTGTTCAGACTCCTCCTGCATTTCCTTATAATTTAAAATGAAAGCTGTGAACTGCTCCAACGCTTTCCTTTCCAATGATAGCACGAACGAGTCTAAAAGCTGCTGCATTACAGCAGCAACATATTCCTTGTCACGCACCCTCTGCACAGTGCTTGTAGCATTGAGGCAGCAGAGCCGGGGAGAATTACTGGTATTCCACTGGGTGCTTGAAAAGGAGGAGTGAAGCTGGAGGAAGGTCCATGACTCAGAGTGCTAATGCTGCTCCTAGCAGAAATGCCTCCAACCTCTTTTTGTGAGCGTGGGCTCACACCTTTTTTCTCTTTCTTCCCTTTTGAAACGAAGACAATAAAAACGACCTTCCAATATTGGCACAGCAGCTCCCCATTCACTAGCGCTGTCAGGACTCTGTCTGACCATCATGATGTCGTGATTTAACCCCAGCCAGCAACTAAGCACCACACAGGCGCTTGCTCACCCTCTGCCCCCCCTGGTGGGATGGGGGAGAGAATCGGAAGAGTAAAAGTGAGAAAACTCGTGGGTTGAGATAAGAACAGTTTAATAACTGAACTAAAATAAAGTAAAATAGTAGTAGTAATAATAATAATAATAATAAAAGAGTATACAAAGCAAGTGATGCACAATGCAATTGCTCACTACCCGCCCACCAATGCCCAACCAGTTCCCGAGCAGTGGTCACTGCCCTCCGGCCAACTCCCCCGTTTATCTACTGAGCATGACGTCACATGGTATGGAATATCCCTTTGGCCAGTCTGGGTCAGCTGTCCTGGCTGTGCCCCCTCTCGGCTTCTTGTGCACCTCCAGCCTTCTCAGTCGGTAGAGCATGGGAAGCTGAAAAGTCCTTGACTTAGTGTAAGCACTGCTCAGCAACAACTAAAACATCAGTGTGTTATCAACATTATTCTCATACTAAATCCAAAACACAGCAGTATACCAGCTACCAGGAAGAAAATTAACTCTATCCCAGCCAAAACCAGGACACATGAGCAAAGGAATGAAAAATGATCTAGATTACCAGCAAAAAGGCAGCTCAGAAGCCAAAGGAAACTCGTACATAGAAAAATAGGATTGTCCAGGTTTCTTACAACACCCTGGCTATCTCTGCCATCTTCTGCTGCTGGTGGTACTCAGTCCTCCACAATTACCGGGTCTGCAGTCCTCCAGTCTTGCAGATTATCTTCCTTCTCCCCATCACCTCAAGCCTACCTTGCTGCCTCATCGTCAGGCTAGACCGAACACCACCAATGGCTAAAACCCCAACCATTTCCCTCTCTGTAGTTTCCTCCACCCTAAGCAAAACTTCTCCCTAAAATACCTTCCCACATTTAAATCTTATAATTTCATTCTTTCTGAATGCTCTTCGATGTTCCTCTTTGCCATTTCATCCATGCCACTTCATCCATTCTACGCTTCCTATTTCTATTCCCAAGCTCTTGCTCTTCTGTATCCCACATGTACAACACAGCTTACACATATATGCATATGTATCCTACATAATGAAGCCATTCCCTATACCCTATGTGCTGCTCCTTTGCCCCATTTTGACAGGTAAGGGCCCGTCTTTTTGTTTTTTGAGTAACAATGATGACATCTCCCACATGAAACAGATAAGTTGGATAGACTGACAGAGCTGGAATATTTGGAATAATCAAGGTCAGGTATCTGTTTGCCTCTCCCTCTTGATGTATCTTGGACGGCCCGCTGCAAACCCTTGCATCAGAGTCCTGCCCTCGGCTGCTCCTGACTGACACAAAACACTTTAAAAATCCTACAAGCGCTGACCGTAGCGCGACTGGGTCCTTTGTCCTACAGCCCTGCTGATGGGAACGAAAGCCAGCCTTGCTTCCTACATCCCGCTCCACCAACTGTTGACACCGGGAGGCTGTTTCCATGGCAATGGTCAATTGGAAATGGCAGCTTTGTCCCTTCAATTTTCGCCGCGTTGGTGTTCACAGAAGTGAAGGCCTTGCTCTGATTTCTCACAAGAGATTTTCATTAGATTTATCCTTTCGTATCCAGACGCCCCCACACAACTGAGCTTTGATTTTCCAGCCCTCCACTTCCACCTGTTATTGGTTGCAAAGGAAAGATTTCCTTAGCCTTGCTGCTGGGGGTGCAGGTGGGGAAGATCACCTTGCACATTTGCCATTTCTTCATGACACTTCCTGAATTTTAATGTCTTTGTGAGGACTCGTACAGACATTTCACTCTTAGCTGTTCTTTAAAGAGAAGTCTTTCTTCCAGAATGAGACCTTTCCTTGGAGGTTTGCTCAGATGCAACTGGATGCTTAATAGCAAGTGGGAAGCGCATGTGGTTCAACTACCCTCAGAGAGGGCCAGTGCGATGCAACTCTTCTGAAGCTGCTCGGAGTGAGACTTCTGTGACTTTTATTTACAGCTAAAGCAATTTTTACTTACAGCCACCTGATGTTCAAGGCTGCTCACACATGAAAGAACAGTGCCGAAGCTAACTCCCTCAAACCGTTCTCCTAAGCCATCTACACAGTACTCACCTATAATAAAAAGCAGATCGCGCTAGGATTTCTTGCCTTTGACGATGTTCATCAGGACAAAGCTGCTATCACTGGGCTGTTCCCTTCCACAAGACTCGAAATTTCTGCTCTGATTTGCTAAGTTCTGGAATTGCACGTAGTGTAATTAAAGCGTGAAGGTGCTTGTCCCCAACTGTATTTCAGTTTAGTTAGTAGGGGAAGTTCACCGGAGCGAACAGCCCCACGCCTCGGGCAGCCCAGAGGAAGCGAGCACAGCTGCAGCTGCTGCCCAAACTCCGATTCCACCAGCAGCGAGGTCCCTCCCCCGTCCGCGGCTCAAGGGCATCATCCTGCCGGGAGCGGTACCCGGCCGGCAGACCGGCGGCCGCCCCAGGCCGCCAGGTGGCGCCAGCGGATAAGGAACGGGCGGCGGCGGCGGCCCGGGGCCGGCGCGGCGCCTCCGCGAGCTGGGGAGGGGGACGCCCGTCCCGCCGCCCGCGGGCACACAGGCGGGGCCCTGCAAGCCCCGTGCGAGCCTGCCTCCGTCTGTTTTAAAATTTATTACTTTTTTTTTTTTTTTTTTTAAATTTTGCTAGCGAAAAATCGTGCTGGGTGATTTTGGGGAAAAAATTCATCGTAAGCATGGCACATGAGAAAGTCCAGCACTTCCAACTCTTCTGTTGGGCTTCCAGCAGCACAACCCTGGACTGGTCTCCACGGCTTCACCATAGGTCTCGTTGGGTGGTCAGAAGCCACCCTAACCACGTGGACAATTAGTATTATTTTTTAACATCTTGGGTGGAACTGCCAGGAAAAGAGGACTGCCACCTGAGCAGATGCTCTAGTATCGAGTCTGACAGTTACTGCAGCCGAATGCTAAGAGGGGAGATAAAATGCTAAGGAAGAATGGAGAATAAAGGCTGGTGTGCCCACAGCATCCTCAGAGATGTTCTGTAATTGCTGCATCTGGTTAATATCCAACTTTTCGGGGGGCAGGAAGCTATTCGGTTCAGCTTTCCTCAAGTTAATTTCCATTACTGCTAACAGTCCGATTCATACTGGATTACTATCAACACTCAGCTTCAGCTAGTGGGATTATTTCACTGTGATATCTCCAAACGCAGTTGAAAGACTGCCCAAAGCACCAGGTGAAAAACGGTTGCTAATTTTGTTCTTTTGGCAAAGTGGAACTTTCCATGGTAGGTAAAACTCACCCGCGAGGGAAACCACGTTTCCTAAGGAGTGGTCCATAGAAGCATGGGAACAAGCTCCCCTGGGGACAATAAAGGTCACTACAGATCTAAGAGGGAGAGGAAAGGTGCAATTCTTGCATGTGACCCATGTTTAGAGCACCGCACTTGCAGTAATGAAAGGGTTAGGAGATGCATCTTGGTGACAAGATGAGAAATGGAGCAGGTGGCTGATACTGGCTGTGCAGCCATCGCAAATGGGAGGTACTCAAAGTCAGAGAGGCCAGCGGGATATAAGAACCTATATAGCACCTACTATTGTATTCTCTTTCTAATAAAAAACCACAGCCACTTATAGTAATGTGTAAGTACTATTTCAGCAAAACTGGACATCTACATTACTAAAACCAAACTCTTCTAAAAAAAATCTAAGTTACTTTTTACGTGGAGGTCAGTTGGAACTAAGCTGGCAAGCTTCAGTTTCCATTGAGAGTCACTCTGTAGCTCTGACAAACTGGTGGGGGAATGGTAAAAATCATCCCATGTAGCATTTTTGTTTTTTCACAACTGATCTTTTAAGATTAAATATAAACCCCCCCCTTAAACACAATTACTGAAATTGAATATAAACTTAAGATAAAAATACCCAACAACTCAATTCTTCAAACCATATTAATGCCGATTACTGCTATTTAAACTTCATTCTGGGCTACAAGCATTTAATGCCCTCTCCAGTTGTGACAACACAGGGATGCAGTCTCAGGTCACCTCCAAGAGCCCCAGATCGTTTCATTTACACAGGCAGAACAGAGAGAATTGGTGACTCCAGGGAGAGGCAAGAGCTGCCTGTGCCCAAAGGTATTAAGTCTGACGGGCGCCACGTGAAACCTCCAGTTTCCCCAGCTGTGGCTGCATGCAGGCGGCACGAGCAGGAGCAATCAGTTTCCAAGCAGCAGAGGAATGAAAAAAAGCTTTTTTCCGAAAGAAAGATAGCTCTTAATTATAGTGGACCTGAAACAAGGATTGCAACACAGCACCAGCTGTGAGCTTGTAACTCACACTTTGCCAGCTGAGGCATGACAAAGCCAAAAGGGGATGATTTGGAGAAACCCCCAACATGAGCTAGCCCACAATTTGCTGATCATATGGAGTTTATAGACAGAATTCTGCTGTGCTGGATTCTGCCACTGCATTTTGCTTTTACCACCAGATGCCTCTAAGGACATCTGCTAAGCTGTTCAGAGAAATCTCAAAGCAAGACTATAATGGGGCACAAGAGGGGGAAAAAATGGAAAGCAATGCCAAATTGAGGCTCATTCTTCATACCAGGCATCCTGAAATGACTTATAGGCATCTCAGACAAGGTTCCTGCAGAATTTTCATGTATTATCACTATTCATTTTGCACAAATGTCCCAAAAGGTTGCATTCATACAGAAGCAACACACATGATGACCCTTTTGATTCAGACAACCAGTTAGGATGCTGCCGACAGTCAGATTATCACAGGTCTGCCATCAGCAGCAGGATGTTTCAGTGGCGGCTTTACAGCCCTCCCTGCACTTGCTGACCATGCTTACACCTCTAAGATAAAGTGCCCCATCTCCTAGCCTGGAAGGAGAGAGGAATCATCCTGCTGGAGGTCATGAATAGTGTATCCAGCCCTTCCAGGCTTGTCTGCTTCAGTCTCAAGGACTGCCAAACTGAGGTCTGACAAGCCAACAGTGATAGTCCTGACAGGACAATCAGGAGGTCATGGATGTCCCAGCGTGAAGGCAGGTGACAAATATATCGGAACTAATATATAGTTATATTATATATATATATATATATCTCTCTCTATATCTCAGAACTAAATCCAAAGCCATGAAAACTGAAGTCAGGCTGATTAATTATTTATGGTCTCAACTCAGTTGAAGATGTTGAAAAAACGCCAAATTCTTAGAGCATCTGCAGTGAGTATTTACCTTTCACAGATGTTCAGATGGGTTAATTTCAGTCTCTTAATTCATTCACAGACCAGCTATGTTAGAAGAAGTTAATGGTGTTTCCGTGAAGCTCTCAGAGCTGTATGGCCACCCTGAAAAGGTATTTTTTCATCCATAACCACCAGTGCAAGCACAGTCACAGCATTAGGAAAAAACACCTCTGAAGCCAGTCAAGAAGCTCTGGGTT
The DNA here is from genome assembly GCF_965638725.1 of Aptenodytes patagonicus. Lineage (NCBI taxonomy): Eukaryota > Metazoa > Chordata > Aves > Sphenisciformes > Spheniscidae > Aptenodytes > Aptenodytes patagonicus. The sequence goes on along the minus strand of NC_134967.1, from coordinate 9,740,750 downwards.
CGCAGAGGTCTTCTTCAAGACCAGGATGGGAGGAGCCACCTCTCAGCAGCCCAGACCTCAGCGCACTGCTCTGCTCACAGAGGTGATGCAGTCTGGTACCAGGAGCCTGTGCCTGTCCCGGATGCCTGCTAACACTTGCTGAAGCCTGGACTGACTTTGGGATGATGCCGTGGGGAAGGAAGAGAGAGCTGAATGAATTATGCATGCAAGAAATGTGAGCAAACTCCCTGCTCATCCCAGTCAGGGTCTCTCTGCATTTTGGGAAAACCAGTTTGATTTATTTGTCTGGCTCAGACTCTCAGACTGATGCCTCTCTCCCTGCCAGCCATCTGCCACATCATTTTTAGTTCTCCATGCACACACGGCCAAGACAACATGCTCCCAGCCTTTGGCTGCCACCCCACTGACTCTCTGCTGTCCTAGATTCTGATATAAAAGCTTTAATACCTGAAAGAGGTCAAAAGCTTTAATACCTGACTCCAGTCCAGGCTGAGTAGGACTTGAACAAACAGCACTTGTTCTCAGTGAGTCAAGAACTGGACACTGTCACTAGCCTCTGACCAGGTGGAGGCATTTTCCCCAAAGGCAGAACTAGTATTAGCTTCTCCTAATTCTGAATGACATCAGTGTCTGAAACAGGATACAAAAACCTTCCTGCAGATACAGCATTTGGCCTTGGACCTCCATGCACACCCTAGCTGTATCATCACTAACTTGCCTTAAACGTGAATTCTTATGAAAAATGGCAACCAAGAAAACAAAAGATTCAACAAAAAACTTACACAGCTTCCAAGTCCAGAGGAATAAAACTAGATGAACTGCAACAGGGAACAGGTAAAAGGGTGAGACTGTCACTTCACCAGCGGCACCACGCACAACGCTTTGATTAAGTCATTGACATATCTGCTTTAGGGCAGAGAAATTTGGAAACATCAGGCAATCAAACTGTGAAGTCTGTGAAAGAATGTGATTAATGCAAAAATGTGATGAAACTAATGTGCTTGGCTCCAGAATTTCATGGCACACCCAATACTGGAACCAAATCTGATGGCTTCTTGGCGAGCAGTGCCCCTCTGTGTTCCCCAAACACGGTTATCTGTGCTCTCTTTGTTTTCTAGGTCTGATCAGAAGTCTGATCAGAATCTAAAGCTTTTATTTTAGCTACATTTCTAAGGATGCGTTTCCCAGGATATGTATCCATAAAGAGATGTGTACATGCATATATACTCTGAATAATTGTGCAGAATTTCACTCTTCCCTCCTGAAACATAAAAGAGCCAAGTGTTATTAAATTTACGGCGAGTTCATTGTAGTTTTCACATAATTTTCTTGATGCACTGCAGATTTTTTAACAGGCTACCACTTCCCCTCCTGTTTAATGTTAAGGTACTTGTCCAGTCTCAGCTACACCTTCAACATCTTGGATTTCTGTCTAAGGTTATCAGTCCCAGGGGCAATATTCTGTTTAGCAAATGTGTCATTTTCTCTCTGCTCCTCTGCTTGTCTTCTGCCCTCCAACTTTGTGTGGAAAAGGAATACATGGGCCTGCAGAGCTCAAGATGCAACAAAGGAGCAGTGCAAACTTAGATCACTAATGCTGTGGTCAGTGCGAGACTGATCTTTCACTGATGGTTGAGACATATCAGAATGTACTTCATGGCTATGACCTCTAATTATGGAAAGCCGGGCATGACATCAGCATCTGACTGGAGGCAGGGGTGAAGGAGAAAAGCAGACCTGGTATTTGTTGACTCGGATGCAAGCACCTAGATTTGGTATTGTGGCTCCTGCAGTTAATTTTCTCTTGCTTACAGACCCATGTTACGCCTGAACTTTCTTTCATTGCAAAAAGATGTTTGTGTGCACACTGGGACACGTTCTCCACAGGAAGACATAGGATATAACTGCAAGAAAATATAGTCCAGGGCGGATGCAGAGAACTCCATAGAGCTGCCTGTTTGCAAAGCAAACTTCCCTGATCACTCTGCGCATCTAAGCAGCCTCCTCTTTAGACTGCAAAGTTGAGAACAGTAGTAAACAATACCCACCCCGAAACACTCAGCTCCACGGAGTCCATCTGTAAACAACAGCCACCCATTCCGATCTGACACTCAACCACACAAACATGGAGTGCCCTTGGGGGAAACCTACCTGTCAATACTGCAAAGGCTCTTTGCAACCGAGTAGGTGCCTACAAACGGTGCTTGAAAACGCAAGACCATACGTACAATTTTTTCCCAGTGCGTGGAGGGGACCTTCTTTGGGATATGACCTTTTTGGGCACAGTCGGGGCAGCTCTCATACTATGCATCCCGAAAGCATTGAATATTGGGAAGAAAGAAAGTGCATGCAGATGTAAGTTGAGTTTGATGGTGACAAATGACTCCTTCGCAGGGAAGGTTGGTGGCAGCGAGAGACATCATACTCTGAATTAACCCTTTGTAAAGTGAAAGAGCAAAAAAGCCTCCAGGTACTCACACATCGGTTTGAGCTGTCCGATGAGTTCCTCTTTTGTCCACTTTGCCCATTCCTTTTTGTCTGTGTTTATTGAGCACAAGATGGGGCCGCATGGTTTCCCGCAGTCCTCGATGGCAGGGACGTTCAGGTAGTGCACCAACACGATGTCTGGGTTCTGCGGGGAGAGCAGAGCAAAAGTTATGTTGTTGCACCTCTTCCCTCCACTCAGGGCTCTCTGCATTTGCCTTCCTAATTAAAACTATGACAGAAAGCATCATAATTAGATCCCAGCATGTACCAGATTTCCCTGAGATCAGAGCTGTTCTTTAAAAGGGGTGCCAACAGACGAGGCACAACAGTTTGCATGCAGCTTCCCCCCACCCCGAGTGCCCTTTGCTTGCAACTCTCCTGCTCCCCTTGCGTGCTCAGGGTGAACCTTTTTTCCAACCCATACAACACCGAATACTTGCAAGAGTCCTGCAACCATCAGTCACAACAAACACCAGGTAATTTGCTTTGGTTTAAGGGACCTGTGGTCTGTTTGATCCAATGCTTTCATCAGTTCTGGTCCACATTGGACTATTTCGAATATACGGAAATACACCTGAGAACATCAGTAACAGCCATGCTTTCCGTACAGTGGCAGAAAGAGGGAGGGAAGACCCAAGGAGGCTCACAAACAGTATTACAGAGTGCCTCAAGGACAGGCTCTTTTCAGACAAGCCCGAAATTTCTTGTCTTTTGAAGATCTTGCAGCTTCGCGATGAAAACAGTGAGCTGCAGAAGGTCAGGACTGGAAGAGACCGTGCCCTTTGCAGAACTGCTGCAGAACAATTGCAAGGTGCTTGCTCCCACAGGGCTGTTTAAAGCTCCCCTCTCTCCCTGTGCACCTTCTTACGGGGGCTGAGAGAGGGGATGCAACACTGCTTTGACGCACTGCAGCACCGTCCCACTGACACAGGCATTTCAAGTAGGGAGCTGAGCGGTGTGTTACCATCCTGCGAGTAAATGAATCATCTTAACAGCAGCAACAGAAACAACTCTGCTAGTTTCCCAATGGCATCCCAGGGAGATTGTACAATAGATAATAACAAGATTGAGAAGCTGATTTCTTTCCCTGAAGTCATTTACTCCTAAGTTCACAAACTTTAATGACTGCTTTGGAATTATTTATAAAAATAAATAGGATAATGGTGTAATTAAAACTCTAATGTTTCATTAATGCTGTTAGAGCCCTGTTCTGAGTGGGAGAGGGAACATAAGCCATCATTCATTTTCAAAGGTTGTGCTAATGGGAGCACTTGCTTATGAAACCCGCAGAGGGCTGGAGCAGTACGTGGATGCCCACACCAAGGAAAGACCGGTGGAAGGTAACTTTTGACAAGCAAAACACAGCACTGAGGCCAGGCACGGCATGCTGGGCAGCTGCTCCTGGAGCCAGCCCTGGGCAGAAGCAGGGGCAGGAGCAGGGTAGCATTCACTGCTGCCGGGTGCAGGGGTGACTATGCACCCCCTTGTGCGCCCTGCATGCGGGGAGCATCCTGCACATCCCTGAGATGAGGGGGCAGCTGGTTGCATCTCCCAGCTCCTCAAGGCTTGCCAAAACAGTGCTGGCAGCTGCAAGGCCACCCCTTCACATGGTGACTGTGTACAGCAGCAGGACAAGCATAGCAGCCCCACAGAGCATGCCCTCCCTCCGTCTGCATCCCCTTGCACACTGGTATCCAGATGCATCCCTCTGTCTAGAGAGGAAGCTCTCTTTTAAGTTAGAAAGACATGCAAGCAGGAACTTGCATTTTTTCCCCCTCTATTGAGGAAAACTGCAAGTGGGGGATTTTCAGTGAAGATTCTGCTAGATTGCAGTATCAAATTCTTGCAGCCTGTGTTAAAAAGAGTTGTATTGCACAGGGAAGAGGCAAGGAAACCTAGTAAAGAACTGCGAACAACTTATTTCGGAGCAGTTTTGGAAAGTGCTAAAGCGAAGAAAACCACTGGCTCTTCTATTCCCGAGATTCTCCTGGAGACAAACAATTGGACCTTTTATGTTCAATTTTTATGCGTTCAAAACCTTCCGTTTCACAGGGCACATCTTCTGCCCCAGGTGAGAGACAGCCAGAAAAGCACACATTAAAACACCGTATCCTCTCTTTCCACACCGCAGTGCAAATCCTAAGGTCACCACGCAAAACGGAGCCATGTTTTCCTTTCAGCCTTCCTGTTTACCCTTTAAGGGTGACGGAGGTGACAGCTGGGGCTCCCAGGGAATTAACTGGGTGGCTGAGCCGCTTCCAACATGAGCGGATGGCGCTGCTCAGGACCGGGGAGGCGATGAAGGGGAGGTCTGAAACATTACGGTCCTCATGCATAATTCAGAAAAGATTCAGATAATAAAAATGATTACCTATATACCCAAATAGTCTCCATCAGCTAATTTAACATAATTAGTGATTTACATGATGAAGTAATAAAAAGTAATATGCTTCAGAGATTTTGTATAAAGACACCTCTTGCTCTCAGAGAAGTTTCAAAGAAGAGAGCAAGGACACACTGCTGCCACGGCGTTGGGCGACTTGGCAGTTCTGTAGACGCTTCTTCCTTTGTTTCGGATAAACTGTATTTTTCACAGCCTGATAGTGCCTGATAGGCAAGTCAGGACGACGAGGCTTCCTGGCTTCATTGCAGCAGAAGCAAGTGGACCTCAGCAGTGGGTTGGCACTGGAATTTATACTTTTTATATATAAAAGCATATAAAATAAACACAAAACCAACAGGTTTGTTCCTTATGTCTACATCTAAAAGTTAACCTCAGATTGGCAAGTCTCATGAATGCCAATCTACCTAGTAAACTCAAATGTTTTGACACAAATTAAGAGAATATGTATGTTTTGGAGAACTCTAAATCAGCAGAGAATCACTATTTATTTGTGGAGACCTACCAGTAGAAAAAGAGAGATGTGAAAGACTGAAAGAAAAATTACAAATGTAACTTCCATGTGGGAAATAGGCCAGGACACTGGACATGCCACGGCAGAAGCCCTTCCCTTGGGCGGCAGGGAGGTCCTACAGGGAGCCCTGGACTGGTCTGCAGATGGCTCTGGAAACACGCCCGTCGGAAAGCCGCTCGTAATTTCAATGCCCAGAGCCTCTGCAGAGCTGCTCTGCTTCCCTGCTTCCCGTGCATCTGAGTCAAAGTTGCTGCCATCTGTCCCTGACCTGGGCAAGTCTCCTTGGCACAGTGCACCAGAGGCATCTAGTCCGCCTCCTCAGCAGAGTCTCCTTCGGGTGGTGGTGGAGTTTGTTCCAGTATCCCTGGTGCTGTAAGCAGGAGACGGCGCAAGAAGTGGTTAAAAAAAACCACAAAAAGCTGTTAGTTTTGATAAAGAAAAATGCAGCTGCAACATCTGTCTGACTCTTGTTTGCAGCTTCATCAGCACTAAGTGGTCAATAAATCAGACTGGCATGGCGTTACGTTTCTTCCATGGCTTAACCATTAATCTAGTGCCAGTTCCCATGAAAAATGAAGGAGAAAAACTATGTGATAGTGAAAACGTATACATTATCCAGAAAGTAATAATAGCACGTAATGGCGCTGCAGACCTCCCTCCCAGCATGATTGCTGGAACAGTGATGCAGCCTCCCTGTGCTACCCACTACACGCTATTTAAATTAACCAAGTAAATCAGCTATTGTTTGTTCCACCAGCCCACTCCATGTTTATATTTTTCATATTAGCAGAAACACAAAGCTGAAACAAGCTGGGCTGCTCCAGCTCCCCAGTTCTGGCAGGCAGGGAGGGCAGCCTGTGAAGGGCTGATTAATGCTCGGACGAAGGAATGGCAGGTACCACCAGCACTCCAAGCCGGCAGGGCTGCGAGGGAAACCTTTCTCTCATTTCAGGAACCGCTTTCTGCTTGTTCATTACTACAAAGTCAGTCCCCCACGCAAGGGGAAGTCTCCCTTCTCAGGCAGAGAAGGATAATCACAAAAAACCTCTCCCTTCTTGCTGTCCCCATCTGAAAGCAAGCTTTTTTTTGTTTTGTTGTTTTTTTTTTTAAAAAAAAGCAAAAATCAAAAGCCATTTCTGGCCAGCTTTCAGCTGCTCTTCAGCTGCTCAGCAATGGCAATCAGCTCAAGGCTAAATCTCACTGGCAGGGGCTTCCAAATCACCGATGGCCACAGCTGAAGATATTTTATTTGGAAAAATACCTCTGAGCTGAAAGTTTTGCATTTGTACTCCCTGCTGGAAGGATGAAAGGAAATAAATCATCCTCAGGGACGATGAGCATTGGTGAATTTAATCCCAGCCACCCTGCAAGGAAATTACCCCCAAATACAGCCCTGGGCGCAGTAGCCATTAGCTCTGCTCCGCTGTACGGCCAGTCGCCCTGGCTTTCGCTGGATACCTGTGTTATTTCTCTTATGTCGAACTTGCAAGGTACTATGCATTATTAAAAATGTGGAAGGTGAAACCAGCCTTTTCCGGCCCTATTGGCTAAACCACAAAGCAAAAGGGCAGAAGGAGCAGAGGAGCGTGGCAGGGGGATGCAGCAGAGGCGGCTCCTGTGCCTGCCTCCCTCCCTCCCCTTTCACCCCTGAAATTTTAAGGTTTTTTTCTTCTCTGACAGCTATTCATTCATGAGATTTACTTTGTATTCCTCAAACCATCCAAAAGGTTGAAAAAGGAATCTCAGCTTTCTGGGAACATAATTCACATCCATCGCTGTGGGGTGACTGGATTAACACCTAACAGATTATCACCCAGAAAAAGGTAATACAAAAAGGTTTCTGTGGTTTTGAGAGGTTGCCATTACGTGATGCTTCAGTACCCACAGGTAACTTGGAGACAGGTACTGGGAGTGTCCGTGTATCATCTATATATTATCTAAAAACAACCAAGGAATGAAACCATTCCCAGACATACGGAGGTGTGGATAACAGATTCTTCTGCTATTTATAGCAGTGTCTATCTGGTGGGTTTCCTCTGGATTTTTAATGGTTTGAGAGTGGAGCCTGGGATACCTGAGATACAAGGCACAAATACACAACATGGACACAGAAGTAGTGGGATTTTTTCCTTTCCAGAGACTAAATGCTAGCTTTGGACAAGATTACTGGTTTAAATCCCAGTAATTTCTTTATCCTTGAACTAATTTGTAATTGAGGTCATGCCTCAGAAGTCAACCTGGCGGCTGATGCATTAGAATATATTAATCTTTCACAGTAACAGTGAAAACCAAAAAAATCTAACACTGACTTAAACACACAACCCAGTGCTGAGGTGGGCATGTTTAATTAGGGAGAACGAGACAATTAACAAACATGTAGCACAGCCCTGACACCCGAGAGTTGCAGCACTGGAGCACCTGGAATAGAGGGGGATCCCAGAGTCGGACGCAAAAGCAGAACTTGTACTGCAGAGCAGGACCCCTTTTGCTGGGAAATCCATTTTAGCCTGTACAGCTCTCTGAATTAATCTTATATCCTATGCTTCCAGCTGCATGAAAGAGCTGGTGGAACTTATTCCCCTTCAAAAGCTTCCTCAGGAGGAGAGGACACCTGGGGTCAGCCAGGCAGAGAAAGACACTGGTGCCTATATGGTTTTAAACCTGGTTAAATCAGCATCCTGATATGCACCGGCTCAGGAGCAGTTGCTAAATGTCATCATCCTTGCCTGGGCACAGGAGCGGTGGGTTCCCTCTGGGGCAGTGGCCGTCCCCTCCATCTCCACATCCTGTCCATGTCTGCAGTCGTTGGATTTACACCCTATAGCTACCACAGGTGCCTCCAAAGGTCGGTCAGCCCACAATGCCAAAACAGAGTAATTTTCCCAGTTTTTTCAGCCCAAAGCATTTTGAGATTTTTTGTTTGTTTAAATCCACTGATTTTTGAGATGAGAGACTGGCAGCGGGCTGATACAGCTCCATGTACCGCAAACAAGGGAAGGACAAATCGTGAAGGGCTTGCAAAGCTAAAAAATTATTTTGACCTTCAATGTAATTATAAGAATCGAGATTTCCTGCAATTGTTTTAAAGGGAATCAAGATTTAACAGGGCTGTATGCTTTATAATGTGCTCCCCAGTTCTTCTTCAATACCTTGGTAAGGGAAGATAAAGTGTAATCAGGAAAGTAACTGTACTCTGTTCTACATTTCATAGAATCATAGAATGGTTTGGGTTGGAAGGGACCTTAAAGGTCATCTAGTTCCAAGCCCCCGTCATGTCGCAAAAGAATGACTAGGGAGTACAGAGCTACCACAGGGCAGGGTTTGGATTAGAAAAATACAGGTTTTCCTTTTGTTATTTTCTTTTTTAATCCTTCTTTATCTTTATTCTTCCTCTGGCCGCTCCTGACACCCCTTGATAACCTGTACCTTTCTCCCAATAACAAACTGTGCCTGTCCCATCCCTACGACACCAGTGACATGGGCAAATCCCCATTGTTCCTCAGGAGCATCGCTCTGAGGTCCCTAACAGCCAGCCTGCAAAGAGCAGCCTTGGCTGAAACGCCAATTTGTCCTCCACATGCTGGTGGTGACACCTGAATACAAACAGGAGCGAGAGCCCCATCCTAAGCACTTTCTCCTTGAGCCTTGCAGAAGCACTGCCCGTGGCAGATCTCCAGCAGAGCCGAATGCAGAGGATCCCACTGGACTATCTTGGGAGAAGGCAGTAAGGGAGCGGAAACGGTCCTGAAGTCTCTTTCTCCCCCTTAAAAGAAAGGTCCAGGATGGTGTTCAGGATTTAGTAATATGGGTGGTTTGATTTGAATTGCCCCAAGACAACCCCAGAAACAAGCAGTCCTATCCAGAGATCTCCTGACTTTTCCCTGGATAAGCTTTTCTTTGTACATTCACCTGGCAGTAACCCTGTGGGGTTACAAACAGCACATGGATCAGCTGGTCATCATCAGGCAGTATTCAAATAGTGCAAGCAACAAAGCAAGAGTCTTAATATAGAACAAATACCAAATACTTACTAATACATCATCAAACGTGATACATTGGAAGGTATTTTATATACAAAGACCTGCCTCTGAATACTCTTGGGGATCGCGTTTATTTAATATGCACTTTGAAAGATACAGAAAAATACAGTGCTGTAATCGCTGGCCTCCAAAGTTCCAAAAAGAAATTGATTTCCAAATTGCTTATTATCTTTCATAGCAATACCTCTTGTGCTAGTAAAAGGTATAACAGAAGGACGATACCACACAACCAGAAGCCTGCAGCAAAGTAAAACAAGAGGCACTTCTCTTTCTCACGCAGGTATTATTCTTCTGGACAATGGAAATTTCTTTTCATCTGTGTCACCACTCCCAGCTTGGGCAGCTGACAGGGATGAGATAATTCTGCCATGAGCTGGGACTGCTTTTTTTTAATCTAGAAACACCCAGTGGAGCCGGTGGTGCTGATGCAAAAGTCCCGTGTCCTGGCACCCGGGGACAGAAACGCAGCAGGGCAATCTCCTGCCCTGCTTATTACTCCGGAGCAACGAACCCAGCAGAGACCACAAGAGCATTTGCCTGGGAAGGGCCAAGGAGATCCCAGTCTTCGGCATCCAAATGCTCACAGCTTTGGCAATACCCTGCACAGGGGGGCACTGAACAGCAGCACATCCCTCTGCTGCAGCACCTGCCACCACAGCACAGCTCAGCTCCAACCCGCAGAGGGGTCTGCAAAGGGCAACAGGCTCCAGACTTCAAACTGCAGAGCAAGGCAGAGGAGCAGAAGGAGCAAAAGCTGCTCTTGCCTCTTTCAAAACCATGTTTTTTAGTGTTTTCCACTCAATCCTTTATGACTGTACATCTGGATTCTTGAAAGACCAGCCTGAGACTTCAATAGCCGTTGAACAGCCAGTCACAGGAGGTGCCTGGGCAGCTGTTTGAGTGAGTTTAATAACCTTCTAAAGCTATACCATTGCTCATGTATAGAAACGTAACCGTGATAAAAGCATGCAGAGAAAACTTACAGATAGCAACCTGCCCTACTTCAGCTTGCTTAGAGATGTTCCTTCTTAACACACACCATGCTCATGAAAACCATGTCATAACAGCAATGGATCCATTTAACCCAGCTGCTGCATCTAGTATCGATTGCCTTTTAAGGGAGACAAATTTGCCATGGAAACCATCGAAGCATCTCCTCCTTTCTGTCACTTGCTCTCTCCAGTTGTCCAAGGTTTTACAACTCATTCTGCAAAAGCCTTGAGGTTCTTCAAACAATAACTCTGAGGGCAAAGCAAAGGCTTCTTTGGGTTTGAATTCCTATGAGGTACTCTTCCTGACAAATGAGGCTTACTACAGACATATACATTTCTTGCTATACTGTGCATATACTGTTACTCCAACTCTCCACCTTTGAAGACTGACACTTAAACAATGCCTCTATCTTTTCTTATATGAAACCTGCATGTTGCAACCACTTCCAGACTAGTGTAATTTCTTCTGCATGGAAAGTGGTGCAGAAGAGACAAAGCCATCTTCTATTTCAGAGTGTCCTACATGTGAATTGTGCTTTTCATTTTCAGAACATCTCAAAGAATTTGCTAACCAATACAGCCAAAGTTATATACTGAAATTACTTGATTTAATAGCAGAACACAGCTCTTTCTAGGGTAAAACAAAGCAAATGCTTGATAGCACACAAAGTGTCGGTAAGGAATCTCACGGCCACCAAAGCTGCAGATGCAGAGCAGAGTTCTGCCCTGCAGTTGCTTTAATAGTTCAAAACCATGTTACACCATCCACGCAAACACAAACAAAGCCATGTCAAATTAGCACATACAAATGTAAACATCGAGGTATTGAATATGATGTAACAGTGCCAGCCTCTTTGCAGACTGTTACTCTGTAAAAGATTTGCTACTGCATTCAGGCTATTTTTCCCCAACAAGTGTGAGCCAGAGATCCCTCAGCTGACATTTGTGAGGACTTTTTATTTTCTTCATTCTGAAGTACAGAATCTCCTCTCCCTCTTTCTGTTTTTATCGCAACCTTTACAGGGGAATTCTGTCATTGCATTTCAAATGGGCTCAGACAGAGCTAAGCTCAAAACACTTCCATCCTCATCACCTTCCAGAAATGCCAGCATTATAAAGTGTGCCCCAAGTGGCTTCTATCCTTTCCCGGCTCACCCAAGCCAGAGATGCAACAATAGCTGGTCTGAAGTAAGAAGTTATTTTAATTTCAAAGCTCCGCTGACATTCACCAAGTGCTTTCAAAGTTTATAATCAACAGAATGCACTGCTTCAAATTCTGGTTTGAATGCAGATGGTGCAAGTTTTTTCTCTCATGTGCTGATGGCCTAGTTTGCCTCAATAACACTATTAATTTTTAAATATTAATGCATTTCTGTGAATTAACACAGTCCAATGCGTACCTGAAAATACCTCACTTTTTTTTCTTTTTAATTGGTATTTTTGTAGGCAGACCAAATAACAGGAAGCTGACATTTCCAAATACCAAATGAGAAAACCCCAGGAGAACGTACCCAGAGCTCACGATAAGCTTTCCCTCTAGAGACATGCTGTCCCTCAGTGCTGCTCCTAAAGCTTCATCAAGCTCTAAGCTGTTTTTGTATGTATGCAAGTGTGTTAAAATCATTTGGAAGCTGATTGCCCCTCAAAACCCATGTATACTCCCTGCAGCATCAGCATGTGAGTGTCAGCATACAGGAGCAGAGGATGTAGGACTAAGGATGTGTCCAAGGGTTTGCATGCATGCAAGATGGGGAAGACCAGCAGCTTGGTGTTTCACAGGATGCTGTGTACTCCCAGCCCTGCACAACCCACCCACACACACGCCAACCAGAAAAGGAGCTTCCTGCAGTGTTGGAAGCTGACAGCAGCTCCTGCAGCATCCCAGGGGCCAGAGCTGTGCCAAGCAGCCAGCTCTGCCTGGCTCTGCTGCGGCTTCCCACGGCCAGCAGCCACGCGCAGCTGGGAGGATGCAGGACTCTCCACCATCTCTCATTAGGCATGACGGACTCCCCATACAGCTGTGCTCTGCTATTATGTGACTACCTGTTATTTCTGGCTGGCATTTGGATCAGGTGAATGCCTTTGACAAGTCTGACAGGGATATGCTCCCCCTCACAGCACGTGTCACTCCTTCCCCTAACCAGGACACAGTGCACACCAGCCCTCACCCCTTCCCATATATCTGCACAAGCACAGCAAGTGCAGAGACATGGGGCTTCAGGTGCTTGGAAAGGATACCAGCATGACCTTGATGCCTGCCTGGAGGAACAGGAGATAAATGCTATTTAATGTTCCACACAGAATATATGGTACATGGTAAGCCAACAAGTCCTTTTTATTTTTACTCTTTGCTCTTGCTCTGAGGGCTTTGTCATTTATAGGTTCTTTAAATTTGTTACTTTTGATATCAGTGACTGGTAATACAATTCCCGGAGGAAGAACATCAATAACCTTCAAAACACTTTCATAATGTTGGCTTTGACAGCCTTGCAACATTTTTGTTCCTATGGCGTAACCCTTATGACACTGCTATATAGCATATAGGTTATTCATTGAAGGCTTCTGGTGCCTGGATAACCTTTCCAGACAAGAGTAACCCCCAGTGCCACGGAATCCAGAGTTCTCCTCCTGCGGTACATGTTTTGGAGTCCAACCTTACTTTGCGTTGGACCTGAGGGCTCATAGAGATGCGAGAGTGCAAATTAAAGATTCATAGGGATGCATAGGGAGGCCAGCAACACCAGGGCTGTCCCCAGAGGCAGAGATGGGCAGGTACCAGGGATACACCAAATTGCCATGTCAAGGACATGCAGGACTCCTCCATTCTCACTACAGTTGCTGGCTTTTACTTGTTGGGTATGGTGTCCTAAAAAGGACTCTCAGCAGCCAGCTGGGAACTGATGCAGCACTTTAGACTGGAAACATTGAATCCTAAGGCAAAAAAAAAAAAAAAAAAAGAAAAAGAAAGTATCAGACAAATTTCTTCTGAATTGCAAGAAAAAAAGATTATTAGACACCCTTCTTTCTTCTTCACTATCACTCAGAGCCTCAAATTTCCCCAGACAGAGGAGATAAACAAACAGAGATTAGCATCTAAGAGCTCCTGCTGTAGGCTGTGTTAGACTGAACCCAGCTCTCCAGCCCTCCTGTATATATATTTCTAGACTCCCATGTGGATGCCTTGAAATCTTAAAAGGAAATGTGAACCCCACCAGTGCTGCTATGCAGCTCAGAGGAGCTTCTCTGACCTGCTGATGAGAGCAGAGTTATCTCCTTATCAGATCTCTCCAAGGACTCTGAGTCCTTTCTAGCCATGTAGGTATTCAGGTTTCTTTTAGGGAGATCTTTTTGCACCATCTGACAGTCATTTTGTTTCTCTATTTCACATAAGAGAGCAAACACAGAACCACTCCCAGGGTGGACCAAAAGCTCTGGTTAGCGCCAACGCAACTCTGAACTTGAAGGAGGAGGACACATTCCTTCCTGGCTCCTTCTTGCCCAAAAATCAGGTGTCTTTCTTGGGTGTCTCTTTCATGCACTGAGAGAAGAGAATGGTAAATGGGATAGTGAGCCCTGCCCTGCCTCAAACTCCCAAGGTAAAACAAACAACCTGGCTGCTGACTAGAGATATTATTATTTGCAATGAATAGAAGGGGTGCTACAACCTGGCTAAAGCAAAGTAAATTGCCCTTCAGCCTAATCAATCAGTCTCAAATCCACTGCATGGGAGCAGCCTGGTAATTTCCTAGCAGATGACAGGGCACCGATAACCTCAAAAGCTCTGTTATTTAAGCAGAAGGTGAGCTTTGTTTAGCCCTTGGGCTCAGGCTGAGCAGATGACAGATGCTGATGCTACAACCAATTAGATTTTTAAGTAGCAAGAGCAAATTTATCAGGTGACTGTTTGGAGACATGGCACATGAGAGTTACCAACTTCTTTGGTAAGTCCATGGCTGTGTCTCACTTTGTTCCTTCGGAGATTTTCCCTGATCTTTTTATTTCACAGTATGCTCTAATAACAATAGTGAAGTTTTGGCAATGCCTTCTGAAGAATATAACAAATAGCAATGCATTTGCTGTTATATGCAGAAATTCCCTTTTTTGTTGTTGAAATTTACTCACCAAAAGTGTCTATTAAGTGGAGATATTTTATAAATGGAGTGCTGCTGCCCGTGGTGTACGCTCACATTAGCAAGAGAAAAGAACACACAATGCCAACAACATTGTACACTTCACAAAAATATGAAAAGGCAGAGAAGCCGCTAAATTTCAGTAACACAGACTATTATACACGGCAAGTCATTATTCATTTTACCCATCAGCTACTTGACCCAGCTACATACACTGGTATCTTCTGAGACATCCCAAAAAAGCAGCAGTAGTCAGAACATCCAGTGCCAGACATGAGAATAATTAAAGTTTAGCACAAATACTTTTAAGTTTGTAAATGCTAGGGAAAGTGAGCGCAGATCAAAGGTGTGGTTTTTTTTTTTCAGCTTAGGCATCAATGCATCTAAAGTAACATCTAAAATAGGTAACTGAGGAATGAGCAGCTTATGAAAAGAGTCCTTGAAATCCCAGAAACAGCAATATTCTCCACCATCCAGACTTTAAAAATGTACTGGTTTTTTTTCTTTTCCTGGCTGCACTGAACATGGAAGAGGAATGGAGATCCTTGTTTTACTGTGCTTTAAAAAAAAAAAAGAATAGACCAGTTTTTCTTCTTCAGTTTGCACATCTCAGATCTTGAACTTCATCAGGCAGTGTTTCTCACATGTACCTACAACCCTTTCAATAGTATGAAGACGTATTAGAACAGAATACTATTATTAGTATTATTAATTAGTATTAATAGCTAGAAATGCCACCCCTGCAGACGTGGGACACAGAGGAGAAAGGAAGAAGAAAAACCTTACTTGGTGCCACAGTAGGGAAAGTTGCTGTTCCACCCCTATGACAAAGGACGTTTGCTGCCACAGGCTGTGTGGCTCCGGGGCCAGTCAGCAAAGCCCCCCCAACCACCTCAGGGCTCTGACCATGGGTGTGCACCATGCCAGCAGTAATTGCTGGAGATCATCAGGTGAAAGTGGCTACAGCAAGTTCCTGGCTATTTATCAACCACATATATAGGTCACTTTTCATCACGCAGTGCCTCAAGAAAAGGCAAGAGCAAGAGAGTTGATCTGAGTCTATTGTTAAGTGTGCCAGACATTACTGCAGGTAAGATTATTTTTGAGAGGAATATTGACCACCTTCTATGCCTACCCTCCTGGCTGTTACTGGACACTCACAATAGAGCATATCTTTTTATCTTTTGCTCTACCTCTTGTTCCCTTTCACTGGGACAAATTCCAGTCCCCTTGTACCAGTTCAACTCCACTACACTCCAGTTTCAAGGTACAAGCATATCCCTTACATTAAGGGATGGAATTCATCAAAAGGCTTTTTGCGAAGTTATCTTCATAGCATGATCTACCTTGAGCAAATGTACAATGCTGTGCTTTGCCAGAAAGTGCCAATATCTAGCATTTGTACATACCCTGCATAGGTTTTCTGCCTGGGAACACTTTTCTTTTGCCAGCAAAGACTGTCTTTTTGTGTCAGAGACCCTGCCCAGATGCCTCCTATTTGTTGCTAGATACAAGTGTCTTCACTCATCAAGCCACAGATCATTACTTTCTAACACTGCCAGAATGGAGACTTGGTGCTGACTCAGCAACGGCATGATTTGGGGTGACTGCAGTCGTGCCTCCTTGCAAACAGCTCAATGGGAAAGATTTTCATCTTGGCAGAGACACAGGAGCTGTGGCTGCTTTCTCCCATTCCTCAGGAACATTTCTATTGCCATCAGGAGCGTTTCCGTCACCTGCCACAGCTGCAGAGCGCAAGAACTGGCAGAAACGTCAGCTACAGCAGAAATTCAAGTCACTGGGACTTGTTATTGCCTACTCGTTCTCAGAAAAACACACATCTGAAGTGGCAAATGCCCTGCCCAGGAGCAGCTGCTATCACCTCTGCCTGCTAGGACTGTAACGTCAGCGCAGCCAGTACCCACTGTCCATTTGAAGTGATTATGCCAGCACTGCCATCCTTCTGCCTCCACCGTGTATTCAGTGACAGACACAGAATGGCAGAAAAGCAAAGGGGATTCCGTTCTTGTTACATACGCAAAAGCTGATTACGTTATTCCTAAACTCTGGGACTGGAGAAGCAGCACTGCCTATCCCAGGGCTACTGAAGATGCTGTGATGCTAAAGCACGAGCGAGATCATGTCCTGCTCTGCCAGCCTGAAGGGCAGATATTTCACGTGATACGTGCTATCTGCCTGCCACATCAGGGAGTATTAAAGAAACCTGTAAAGGAATACATAATGAGACTACAAGCAGCAAAACCAGTGTGGGCGAATGCACGGATTCCCTGCAGGGTCTCCTTTTGGCTCTGCATCAGGAGAGCGCTCTCTGAGGAATGCGGCATCCCTCTCCTTAGGCAGCAAATGTTTAATGATGAAAACCCATGCACAGCCAGAGGAGATCCTCCATCATAGCTGGTTTGAATTTTGTCTTTTCCAGGTTTCCTGATGTTTCGGCATTACGTCAGAAATGTTTCAACTGGCTCAGTATTGCAAGAACCTGGAAAACGTCACAAAAATCTTCCCTCCTGACTTGCACACACAATTTGGAAATGACCAGAACAACCACCACGCCTAAAGAAATTAAAGCCAGATTGTCACTGTTTGCTGAAAAACAAAGCACGTCCTTGCCATACAAAAAGCTGTGAGGTACCAACCAGGGTTTCTAGTATGACAGGTAAAAGTCTGTACGTGACCATAGTTTGGTGATGTGGGGATGGCAACACAAGCAGACCCCAGAACTTGAAGGCAAGTTCTCAGTAATACTGCAAACTCCCCACTAAGTTCACTGTGTCGTCAAGTCATTCTTTTTTATAGATAGAGACACAAGGAAAAAATGAAATCTAAAAAGCATTGTCAACTTGAATGATTTTCCAGGTTCTTGTCACTAAACAACCATCATCCCTCAGAGCATAAGAAAGGCAATAAAACCAATAGAACTAATAAAGGAAAACTGTGTGGAGCTTGACAGATCTGGCTGTCCCTGGCATGTGACAGCCTATTTTACCAAGCAGGCAAATTGAAGCTGCAGCAGACTTGTCCACAGGATAAGTGAGACCCTGACAAAACCAGCACCGACTCCTAGTTTTTTAATACTGTTAAGTTCTACTAAAAAAAAAAAGGTCCATTTTGAAAGACCATTCAAAAGATTTTGCAGAATATATTTGTGGGTGATATAACAGCTAGTCAATAATTGCCGTTTAACTTCTCACCTCTCCTGAACATCAAAACAGGGACCTAGCCTGTTCTCTAACACTGGTGATTTTTCACAGCTGCTAAAGGGAGGCACCTCACCTTGTTAATATTGTTTGTCTACATATAGAAAAAACCACGAGTTTTTATTTGTAACTGAAATAATCAGGGAAAACCAAATTAAATAGCTTTTCAAAATAAATACAGTGTGGAAGGGATACGATTTGAAGTTGCAGACATCAGTGGGAAGTTAAGCACTGTACTATTTCTGAGGCTGGAGGTCAGATGCTCATATGTCCTTTGCTGGTACTGATGAGACGGGACTCGGGTCTGAAGGAGAAAAACCCACCCGGACTTCGGGTAGCACATTTGCATTTTGCTTCCTCCTGATGGTCAACAGCAGTGCAGTGGGAAGGGATGCATCCCCCAAGACGTGCCTGTGGGGGAGAATGGCGCGCCCCTCCTCTGCAGGAGCCCGGCAGGCTGCAAGCACCTTGGCTGCTCAAGAGTCCAGCCCACGGCCGCTCCCTTGTTACCTGTGTTTCTCTGAACACTGAAAACCCATCAGAAGCTTTAGTTCTCCAAAAGTTGGAATCCTTCAAGCTGTGGTTTGCAGTAAGAGTCTGTTACCAAATTCGAAACTTAATTTATCCAAGAACTGGTTAACATTTCCTCTGTGCACTCACTGAATGAGCACGCTTTTGAAGACACTTACTTACCAATAAGTTACAATGGTCTGAAATCATTAGCAATGAAGTAAATTGTTTTAATTGATCTGAACTTTTTTTACAACATGGGAACTTCGTTTCTATATAATTGCACTTTCTAAAGGACTAAAATAGCAAATTAATCACTCTTGGAGCTTGCAATCTTTAAAATGCTCCTTATTCTGAAAGGCCACATGGTTGAAATGATTTGCTGAAGAATAAATCCACACTTCCATGAACCTTTCATGTTCATAACTAACCTTGAACCTGTCTCATAAGCCTTGTAAGGGTTCAAAAACTTTTCTATGCCAAGGGATGCACCGAGACAGCCACACGCAGGTATTTTACATGGGAGGAACAGCATTTCAAGGCATGCCTACTCTTGCTGCACTATTCATAAACAATATTCACAGGACATTCTAGATTTTTTTTTTAGGGATCAAAGAAGATAAAGACTATGCAGGTTTAAATAATTTCAAGATTTCATTTGCTACAGCCTCAGCCAAATACAAAGGTGCAGAGGTCCTGTTAATAAATACCTGCACCTAGCTCAACCCCTTTCTGTCTGAATAATGGCAGCCTCTGCAAACAATGGCAAAGCAGCAGCCTAAAACAAACAAGGTGCACTGCCATCTAGCATAAATACATTTTCTATTCAAATTGGTTGGGGGGTTCAGAGGAAATATTCAATTTATGAATAGAGTATAAACAGCATCTTTCAAAATAACAGTTTTAGGCAGAGATTAGCTCTCCATCCTCGTTGCTTCTGATAGGGCTAATCACCACCCTAAATCAGTGTTTCAGCTGAACCTGACATTGGAAATCACATATAATTATACTGATTAATTTTGCTGAAAACATGCAGTGTTTTGCTATAGAAATGTAAACATAATAAGGTGAAAGGGTGATACAAATAGCAAAAGCTGACTGCTGTTCAGAAAAAAAACCACTCAGGTGCTAAAGACATTTGAGTGACTGCATTTATTAAAAGAGCAGTGCCAATTCCCACATCTGCCTACTGATTTCTGCAAAAAAAGCAGAGGAAAAATGGTGGAAGTATGTCTCAGAAGTATAGTTGCAATCTATTAGAGGCACCCAATTATTTATATATACATCAGAATAAAATGAAGTGGAACATTATAAAAGGATTGTTTGAAACAGCACCACTCCTGCAGACCATCTGCATATTAAAGAGCCTGATGTGGCCAAAGAAACAGGTAGATCAAACAGGGGAGTCTTGGCAGAGGAAACTAAAGAGAGAAGCAGTATGGAACGAGAGGGAACTCCGGCTGGCTTCTTGGGAGTGAGTTATTTAACAGCTAGTGGAAGAAATGTAAAAGACAAAGCAACATGAGGCGATTGCAAGAGGAAAAAGCCCTAAAATTAGGAATTCCCCCTTTGTCATCCTTGTGCAACATCAACATTTCAGAAGTTGTAGCAGCTTGTGGTCACACCTAAAGACGAGATAACAATTTCTACAAGGGGCGAATGGGCACAGAATTTCAGCAACAAAGCCTGGTAATTTCACAAAAGAAACCAGCATTAATACATAGCACTTAAAACAGAGAGACACATTTCTTCTTAGCTGCATCTTGCTGCACAACGTTCTGAAAAGCCACTGGAAGAAAATTGCTTCGGTTTCATTTTTAAAGCTGCACTTAACAAAATGCTATCTGTCTTCAGACATATTGGCAAGGAAAAGTAGCAAATTACTTGCTTTTCCTGTAGCACCTAAAATTACAACTGCTATCTTATTGGTCCCTCGTTACCTAAAATCAACGCTTGCGGAGCTGATAAATTGCTGTGACGGTTCTT
Organism: Aptenodytes patagonicus; assembly: GCF_965638725.1. NCBI lineage: Eukaryota > Metazoa > Chordata > Aves > Sphenisciformes > Spheniscidae > Aptenodytes > Aptenodytes patagonicus. The sequence goes on along the minus strand of NC_134967.1, from coordinate 9,720,472 downwards.
CCCACGTGTTGCCTCGTGGGGCAGTGGTTCAAATTCTTTGGGTATTTTGGCTTATTTACTCACAAGCACAAAACCAACCTACTGAAAGCACCTGCATCCCATGGAACAGTAGGATGAGTTTGATCGAATATAGCATTTTCCAGGGACCTTTCACAGAAATTGCAGTGTGGTACGTCTTGCTCTCATGAAACAGTACTGCCTTGGTATAGGGCAGCACTCCACCTCCCTAAAGCGGTCAGACCAGAAGTCATATTCTGGTTTCCTATAGAGCATCTCTGCAGCAGACAGCTTTGGGTAAGGAGGACCCAGGGTCTGCTCCGTCCTAGCACAGAGCCTGAAGATAAACAGAAGGGAAAAGCAAACACGAAGCTACAGCTGAGTAAGTAACATTAAGTCTGACATGGGGAAGCTGTGATGCATTACTCACCCTGGTAAGTTTAATGTATAATTTAGAAAGATATCACCAAAATGGAAGAGAGAAGCTCTTAAGCAGCTCTGAAGGGTATTCAGCTCAGGCATCGCATGCAGCTAGTGTTTAAGGGAAGCTGCTAGCCCCATGGCAGAAACCCACCCCTCACCCAATAACTTGATTTAGATGTGTCTCGACACTGAAGCACTTTAGAAAGAACTCATTCCTTTTCATAGGCCAGATTTAGGCTTTTTATTGAGTATTAGGTATTACCTCCCTGCTTGATAACCAAAAGCCATCAGATTGGAAAGCCCTTATACTCCAACTGCTGCTTAGTATAACAGGCAGCCTCAACTAGACAGTTTGAACCCGCGCCTTGGAAGTCACAAATAATCCCAAATTACATTAGAAAGACCTTAGAGGATGCATCACCACAAATTAAAAAAAAAAAAAAAAAAAAAAATCACAGTTCATGTAACACATCAAGTGATACTATTTTGGTTTAAAAGAGTGTAAGTGACGGCCACCTTGCCATATTATTTTGGAGAAATATTTATCTCAGGGAAAATGAGAGCTTTGCCAGGGCTTAGGGAATCTTCTGCTCTTTTTGCTTCGGAGGGATGGTGCAGAAGAGCTCCTTTTTGAGGAGGGTTGCACATGGGTGACTGTCCGTCTAGCACCTGCCTAACAGGGGAAGCATTAACAAGGAAAGGTTTTTTGCTGGCTGAACTTGCTGTAAGTGTCCCCTAGAGTCCACATTTCAGAATTAATGACTTCCGATACCACTCATGTTATCACCTCCTATGAAAAACATATTGGTGATTAGGGATGCCATTCATTAACAGGACAAATTTGAAGAGTGCCCGGCAGAGCAAGGGCACCCCCAGGACATCTCCCAGCACAAAGCAAACCCGCACCACCAAGACACTGAGGAGGAGACAGTGCAGTGGGGTCCCACCCTGTACAGGCTTGTGATGGTGCCTGCTCAAGCCCGGCACTGGCGTCAGCTCAGCATCATTTTCTTTCCACTGGAAGATTTCCAGCAACGCCGATGAATCTTTAGCGCTGCCGCCTTGAATTATCTTTGCATAGCTCAGTGCAGTGCTACGTTAGGGAGCCCAGTCAGGTCTCCAGTGGATGCCCTGGCCTCACAAGGAAAACCATCACCCCTAATTGGGAAGTGTAAGGGACGAGGCCCAAGTGACTGTGCTGTGAGCACAGACAATGCCCCAAGAGAAAGCTCCAGAAGCCAGCCACAGGGAGGGGCCCAGTGTCACTCTCCTTGGCTGACCGATGTCTCAACCACTCCTGAAACCAGGGTGAGAGAAGATTCTAGAAACCTTGGACTGGGGCCAATAAATAGGGGCACACACGAGCTCCCCGGGGTGCTCTCCACACCGGCACCCCCCCATTGGCAGGTCCGACGCTGGATCCAGGATTGGTGATCTCTCAGTCTCTCTCTTTTCCTCTCCTTCTCCCTCCCTCCCTCCCCCTCCCTTCCTCTCTCTCCCTTGTCATTCTTTGCCCTTGATGCTGCTAAGTAACACAAGGCCTACCTCAACCTCTTGTAAAGCCACTTAGCTTATGTGACATATTAATACACAGCGGGTTGATGCTTATAGAGTGTTCGTTCCATTAAAGTTGATGTTCATGTACGGACCTTGAGTGTTATCTCACTTTAATCCACACCAAGGGGATTTGCGGACCGTAGTCACTCTCCCCTTCTCGTAGGTGGGACATGACAGGAAGGACTGGCAGGCTGTGTTTGGGGAGCACGGCACCCACATTTCAATGCACTCCAGCACTGTCCCGGCAGGGATGCTCCTCCACCCGGCCCACGTCCACATCACTGCTGCCATGGGCCCTGACAGGTGAATTTCAAGCAAACTAGAAATGATGGATGGCAGCAGGCTAGACCCAAGACAGGGAGGAAATTCATCCATGGAGCCAACAGAGTGCTGTGGCATGGGAGGGAGCGAGGTCACATAGGGGGACACTGACAAAAAGCCCCGAGTGGCCCCAAGAGTGTGGCAGTCCCAATAAGGTCCAAGGTTTGATGTCCCTTCTAGCAGTCCCCCTAACAAGATTGCTTGTTATTCCTCTGGATGCTCTCACCATCCATACATATTTTCATTCCATTTTTGAGTTTACCACATTCAAGAACTGAATGACATCTTACAGCAGTTTCACAGTATTTCCTTTCCTTAAATCAGATTTGACTTTTGTTGCTCTTTAGTAAAATTTATTGTCCCCTTATTCAGTATTATAAGATAAAAAGGACAGAAGTGTCTTCTCTACAATTTTGGGAACAATTCCTTATCTTACACAGTATTTGTATGACACCTTCTTTTCTTAGTCAGTTAATATTAATCTTTTCAATTCTCTTTACACAGGACCTTTCCAGGGAGTGATCTCTGCTACCCCCCTCAAATCTGCATCCAACCCTCCTGAATGGGACTGTCCAGCATCACCCGCAGCATATCAGAAAAGGCTGCACCACCAAGCTGTGTAACAGTGTTATGATAGACTTTGTTTTATTCAATCCCTCTGCTTTTTGTTTTTATGCAAACATCTTTTTTTGCTTCTTGACCTCAGTTGCACATTAAGAGAAACACTGACAAACCATGACAGCCTCTAATGATATCTTAAAAAAAACCCCAAACCTAAGCACCTACAGGGCTAAGAAACAGCTTTCCAATTTTCTCCCTCTTTCCCAGCTCGCCATTAAAAATACACATTATAAAAGGTCTTGATTCTCGACGGCCCAGTATCCAAAGCATCCCGTGCTCCAACACCAATCTGACCAGAAGAAGTGGTTTCCCATCCCGGTGGCAAGGCTCTCCTGGGCTCCCCTGTCCCTGAGGAAGGCAGAGATGCTTTTTCAGGACACATCATCACTGCAACTGCTCCGTGAAGTGCTTTATCATACACATATTTTAAACTCTTGATAACACTCATGCAGAGATAAGGGAACAGGAACTTGGGCCACAGTTTCCTGATTTCTAGTGGTTTATCTCCAGAAAATATCAATATGTCTCCCAAATCCTTACACATTAGAACAGCTGGTGATATCAGCCTCTCCGACCTCAAACAGTGCTGCAATAATTTACTCAGAATAATCTGCTCAAAAAGGGAACCCATATACCAAAAGCAGTCTACCTCCAACACTCTGAACATCAGGTACCCATCTTTGCAGTGAAAACCAGAATTTGTTGGGCTGATGTGCTTTTATTTACTCAAAGCAATGACTGTCCACGCACCTGTCCACAATGACCTTTGACATGCAGGAGAAGAGCAGACAGGGACCCCAAATTTCCATCCTTTCAGAGGTTATGATGAGACTGGGGATTAACCCGCGATGAGCATTTCACACTGCTGTACAAGCCAGGGCCATGAAACGCCTGGAAGGAAGATCCTGGCTGCTGCTTCAGGTGGCTTTTACAGACCAGTGCTGGATCTGAGGTCCAGCCAGATCATGCAATATACAAAAAAGGGGCCTGGGACAGAGAGATACTGAACACAAGGGTGATCCAAGCCAATTCATTTAAAAGCACCCAGTTGGGCCTTGTAATTCTGGATACAGCAGAGAACACCTGGGAATAAACTGTCCCCCTGCCACCCAAACATCCTGCGGCTGAGCAGGACCAACACCCGACTGCTGGGAATGTGCGTACAATCCCTGGCACACTGTAAAGCCCACGATCCCTCTGGATACGGAGAGACTAATCCTTGGGAGTGCTTGGCAGAGATTTGGATTTGCAAGGAGCTGTTTTACTTTGCATTGAGCTGGACCAGGAGTGCTCGTGCAGCCAGAGCTATCTAAGCCTGCACTTTTTTATTTTCTTAAATTTTTTTTTTTTTACAAGCACAGGCTGTGCCCACAGAATCTGACATAATTTGAGTTCAGAGATGCAATAAAAAAATAGCACACCCTTCCCAGAGCTTTTAGACTCAAAATCTCATCAAAAAGAAATGCAGTTTCATAAATTATGCAGCCCTACCCTGCCTATCACATTTGGCTGCTGCACAGAGTCTCTTCACCTGACAGTGGTTTTAAATTATGAGAGCTCCTTGGCTCCTTGAAAATTATGAGGGCTCCTGCCTCACACTGCTGAGAGGGCAGCCCTGCATTGGGTTGCTGGAGCCTGCTGAATTCAAACTTACTCGTAGCCAAAGATGACTATTGGTTTTGCTGCAAATGCTCCTGAATGGTTATCTGGCTCCAAGGGGTAACAGTGCTTGTGCAGCAATATCCTGGCCAAAGCATCCTTTTGGTAGATGAAAGCAGCTTTCCCTGAAAACATCCCCTGAAGGATGCTGGCCCTGGGAGCGTGGCAGGCGAATACCCGTGCTGGTGCTGCCCTTGCTACCTGTGCTCACCCGCTAACGAAACGGTGCAGCATTTTTCATCGTAGTCAGATCTTGGCACAGCACACGATGAAAGACTTTCAGCATTGCCAGTGTGCTGATTTTAGCAGAGAAGGGAGCTGGGGAGCTGGGATTCCTACAGACAAAAATAGAAGGTTTTAAAGCTGCAGCAAAGATAAAGACTGCTGGAACATGAGCGCTCTTTAGCAGCATCCAGCCAAGCAGCAAGAACCAAAAGGAAACAATCTATAAATAACATAGAGCAGATCTGCTCTGATCCACTAACCTACTTTAGGACAGGTTTACAGTGAAGAATAAGAAGAATTTAAGCTCAATTGTGGTGATTTAGAAAGTCTGTATGGTGTTGATGTATATTCCTTGCCCTGGTTTCTCAGCTGGAATTAAAACAGGTAACTGACTCCAAGTGCAGGAAAAACAGTCTGTCCATCTTCTCTGTTTCTTTTTTTGGAGAAGGGAGAGAATGTACTGCAAGTGCTAGCTCTGTATGTTGCACAGGGAGGATGTGCTTCACTGCATGGCTCAAGAGAAGTGCCCTTGGGGCAGATGAGATCCTAGATGCTGTGACCAAAACACAATGGGATTAGAGCATCTCTACCAGCACTGCAGCATCCCCATGGGACAGAAAAGCAAACACAAATATGTCACCATTTATCAGCTTGTAATAGCTGCCCTGGGATACGCAGCACATGTAATACTTGTGTACTAACAGGACATAACATAATTTCCATTATGGAATAACTGATGTTTCTTTACAGTTATTTGATGGTGGGTGGGGGGAGGAAAAAAAGAAAAGCAAGCTCACCTTTCCTACAGGGTGCAAGGCCATACACAGACATTGCTGAAGCCTTGTTTTCACTATTAGGAAATTCCTTAGGATTGCCAGCTGAATGTAGGGTGCACCCCTCAGACAGCAATGTTTTTGCCAAAATGTCCTCTTGTGATGACAAGACTGTCAGCAAACCCAGAGAACAGCCCTAATTTTACTTAATCAAACCTGAGTAGTAATTTCCTGTACATTTAGACTGAATACAGCAAAATGGTAACCTGTAACTCTTTGCAGGTGTTGGATGCCTCAGTCAAGAAATTCACGGCATAGGACCTCCTCAGTCTGATGTTACTATGCCCTGCCCTCCCTGACCCTGAAACTTTCAAATGAGGTGCCAGACACCATTTAGGCACTGGCTAAAAAGTTCTTCAAATAATACCAAATACCTCTACATTGCCAAGTACCCTTGACCCAGGGCCTTCTACTCCTTCCTTTTCTTTTTCTATTCATCAGCAACATCTTCATTTTAAGCACATTCCGCCAAAGCAGACTGAGCCTTAAATAACCTCATACTTCTTCATTTCTCCTCTTTCAGCAGCTAACTGCCATTGGTACAAGCAGAGGCAGCTAGCTCTGCTCCACCCATTTGCTGTGTTTTGCTTAAGTGCATTTTAATAATGCATTTTGCATGTGAGGAATGGTGAGCCAAAGCACGGCTGGGGAGCTGGAATGCACAGCTAGTCTAAAAGGAAGTCTCAGAATGAGCAGCACTTGCATGAACTTTAAAGATTATTAATTACTGTTACTTTCCTGAAAATGCTTTGAAAAATAATTGTGAACATGGTTCGGACTTAATGAGCAAATATGCTTTGCGTTCATTGACATGGGGCAAGTGCTAGACAATCAAATCAATAGCCTGTTTATCTGTTAATTTATTATGCCAAACTCCTCAAACCTGATGTACCCTCTTAGCTTCCTCCTCTTCCTATTTCCCATCTATTTCCATTTCCTTTCAACCCGAAGGAGAACATTTGAAGAGCATAGCTACCCAAAAGGCACGGAAAAGCTCAGCCTAGGTCTCGCAATTGCAGAATTTCAGGTTGCACAGGGTGCGTGCTCTCAGAACGCAGGACGGAAGTTTCCTTCTGCCCTGTGAGCTCGGGGAGGTGTGAGCAGCACGTCCACGCTGCTCCCTGGCTCTGCAGCATGCTCTCAGGAGGTCCAGGAATTTTAGGAGCAAAATGGACAAGTTTAGGTGCAGACCTAACCCCCAACAGCACACAGAATGAACACAGATGTCCTGCGTCCATCCCTAAGCAGAACCTTTCTGCATTTTTCTCTTCCAGTCCTTCCCCAGGATCCCCTGGAGTGGTCTCTGGACGATACAGTCTCACTGTGAGAGGTGGCTGAAACACCACAGATGCAGGGAAGAGTTTAGCTATTACGTTTTGCAGGGGGAAGTCCTTATATTAGTTTGCCACAAGTATTTTTGGAGCTAAGATCCGAGTCCAGGTGCCAATTAAAAATATCCTTGTGCAATAAGATGGCACTTGGAGCAGCTGTGAGACAGCCTCTGGTTTTGGTTCCTATGAGAAAGGTATACTGCAGCTGCCACAACCTGTATGGTTTGCTTCAGTTCATCAAGCTAAATCTGCTTGATTATAGATTTGCTATAATCTGTTTTCTGTTTGCCCATGGAAACATCAGCCACCAAGAAAGGAAGCATCCAGATTCTGGGGAGAAAGTGACCCAAAGAGTTTATATCAAAAGTGAATAGCAATGGACTAGCAGATCCCCACATTGAGACCATTTGGATCATTAGAGGGTGGTATAAGAGAAAAGAGCATCATGGACATAGGAGATCTCACGTGTGGCTTGCACAAAGGTAACAAAAGCTGGCCACAAGTGCCGTACCTGCCAGCAAAATTCAGCATGCGCCAGCAGAACAGGCACATGGATGGATGCATATGGCGGGAGGACGCTGTGGTTGCACAAAGCACGTGCAGGAAGATGGAGCAGGTCCACCATGTGTGTGCTTTGCACGTGAAATGGTGCAATTTGGCAGCCCAATCAGTAAAGAAATGCCTGCAAGAGGCAGATCTCACAACAGCAGTGATGAGACTCCGGGGCAGGACAGCCTGCGCCACATCAGTTCCAACCACTGTGCCACCCACTGCCCCCTTCTTGGGACTGGCACTTCATTTGGGAGCCCTGCAGCTCCCAATGGCCAACTTACAAAACCACACACTGCGCATAAAACCACGTGCCATATCACCCCAAAGGCTCCAGTCCACATTGAAAGCGGCAGCCCAGTTTTGCCATCCAGTATTTTGTTAGCTCAAGAGAATCCAAAAGTCCCACGTTCAAACCTTACTTATGCTCCATATGGGAACACATCCAACCATGTAACAAAATATTCACTCATGTAATTAAGCATTATATCACATTATTATATATTTTAACACTCAAAACAAGGGAACAGATCATCTAATTTTGTATGCATATGTTTCCATTTTCCCAGTCTTTTAACAAAGTTTAAGTAGACACTACTGTTTGGGTTAGGGGATACCTATGAGTGCTACCAAAGAGTGGCTCTTGCAGTGGCAATGCATCTCAGCTCACCAGGGGTTAAACACTGATCCAGTGTTCCTAGGTCATACACTGATCCAGTGGTCCTGCCTAGGGACCTTTGATGGTTCCCACCTGTGGCAAATCACAGTCCAGCTCTCAGACCTTTACTCCTCCAACAAGCTGCAAGATAACCAGCAGATGCAGCAAAGGCTCAGAGCAGTTGTTCTGCCACAGACTATGCTTGCCTATCCCTAAAAATCAGTCCCACTTCACAAAGCTAGGCTTAGGGGTACCTGGCAGGCAGAGCGTTGGGAAGCCACAGGTTGCTGCTTTCGAGGTTGCTGCTACTGAGCTTTTATGTGCTTTTGTAAAACTAAGACTGCTGTATTTTGCCTATATGACATGCAAATTTGTACATTTGTGTGGGTAGACAATTTCTGTAAAACATTCCCAGTGATCATGCACAAAGTCTGGCACTTCTCAAAACAGATTCCTGCCCTGCTTCAGCACCTGCATTCCTCTTCTCACCTGCTCCATGCCAGTTTTGGGGTACACTGCTTTCCTTCATCACTTGTACTGGATGGGCATCTTAAATTTGTCTGCACTGCTGCTGAATTCTGCTTTCAACTAACCATCTCTCTGAATAACTAGCTGCGGTACAGTTACAAGCAGCATACATCACAGACCTATAGATGGCATATGAGGCTCAAACGACATCCTGGATCAGGCACGGATGTGAAACCAGCATCCAGCAGACCAGGGAAGGGAGACTCCATGTTTTCTTCCCGAAACAGCCCACAGCCGCATGCAAACACACAGTGAGCCAAGCATTATGCTTCTGGACTTTTCTTCAAAATTAAAAACAAAGCCATTCACACTTTTTGGTAAGAGGAGTTAATTTCCAATCTGAGCACATGGGAGTATGTCCCTAGGGAACAGCATAATGAAGCCTTGGTGTTGGTTGCAAAACAAATAGATAAATCAATGTTTCAATTTGCTCCACGAGAGCAAATGGGCCACAGTTGCTTAGCAATTCAAGGGACGTGACTGCAGGCTCCACACACAGCCAGAGACAATACCAAAGATGGCAGGGTTTTTACCACCATAGAATTAAAATAAAACTTACTTTCTGGTGACAGCAGCAACTCAAGGGCCAAAGGAGGATGCTATTTCCATTCAAAACTCCCTGAAATCCTCAGCTCACAGCTGAGCCAAGTAGCAAATATCTTCTGAGAGTATTTTCAAGTGCAGCTTGCACATTGCAATTAAGGAAGCACCAGGTTTCTGTGGCTTGTAAGAACAGTCACCTCAATATCAATGGAGACTCTATGGCCACACGTGTCTGGACAAAAGAGAACACCACATTTGCTAAGTCTCCCTCCCAGGGCTGTCTGGGTACTGGACCAGGGCAGGGTTTATAAAGGACTCACACAGCTATGCTCTATATTGCAGTAATTGGATCTCTTGAATGCTCTAAGTCCATTCAGGTGCAGCGATGCTGGTAAAACTGGGAGCTGAAACCAGCTCCAGGTGCCTTCTCAGACAAGCAGACCTCTGATGAAGGTGGGATCCGCCTGGTAGTTTTGGCTTAGGATGGGGTCATTTCGGACAAGCTGATGATTTCTTTATATTGAGTGCAGGGAAAAAAAGATTAAAGAAAAAAAAAAAGAGATCCTAGGTATTTCCCTGGCTAATAGGGTCTAAGCAGTTTTGCTCTCACACCAGTCTTGTACTCAATTCCCCTGCAGCCTGTGCTGCAGGTAATTTACTGGGTCCTTTGGTTTTCATTGCCTGCACCACATCAAGGTTTGCTGGCCCCACTCAAGTCACAAGCCCGTCTGACCTCGCAGCTGCCTGCTCTGGGGTCATGCCATCCTTTCCCCTGCCACCTGCCTGCCAGAAGTGGTCGGGGAAATTGGTCGGGTACCTCGACTTCCATCTGAACATGGTTTTGGTTTTTTTTTTTTTTTTTTTTTTTTCCAGGACCCCACAAAGGTACCCACAGCCCACCCCGAGAACAACCAAACCCAAAAAAGCTCCAACACACCGTAAAGCCAAACGACCCTTTATGGAAAACAAAAAAGCCAAATTTTAGCTATGCACTCCTGGGTTTTTCTGATTAGAGAAGCCTGTGCTAAACACTTTTAAAAGCTCTTTTGGCCCCAGGTAATTCCTGGCATAATATCCTTGCTGGTAAATTGGTTTTGGGGGGGTGAGGGACTCGGTACAGACTAACTCCCTGTATTTTGCTGCCAAGTCTGTAACAAAGAAATGCTCCATTGTTTGAGAATATGGTGATCTCTCTCTCTCAATCAAACCTGAAATCACAAAAACACATTCCCCCCTTAATTCAGTTTAAACCCTGAGCTGTTCCCCAGGTAATTAATAATGTTTGCAAATATGCCTCCTTTGAAGGAATATTATCATAGTTTAGGTGACAAGCTCAGACTTGTATTCCTCTTTATAATTCCTAACATCTACTCAGGCAGCATTAATTGGATTCAAAGCAATTACACAGGAGTCATGTTGGCCACTTTATATCAAATTCTAGAAGAAATTCTGCTTTGCGCTGCTCCGAGCCACGGTGCCGATTCCCAGACTTTCCCCTTCCAACTGCCTGGTGGGTACCTGACAAGAGGTGCAAGGGCAGGCAGGTCGTGCTTTGGCTTTGCAGAGGCAAAGGAGCTGAATTTATTGACTGTAGATTGATGCCTATAGTGTATTTTTTATTATTACATGAGGAAGGACCGTGAGATGGAGACTTGTCATCCGAGGCGATAAACAGGCAGTCTCCCTCTCTGTGCAGCACCTGCCCTAGGATGGAGGCATTGCAGCAGCAATTAAGGATGCACACCATGTAATTTTGTACTCAGGGACAATGCGCCCTGCATTTGTGTGATCTCCCTCGGCCTGGAAAGCCACAAAGCATTTTTGGACATTCCAGGAACAGACTTGGCTCTGGAAGAAAAAAAAATAAGAAAGGATGTCTGTCTCTGTGTAGTGCTGACCCATTTCTCTGGGCTCAAATGAGAAAGTTCCTCGGTTGTTTTACTGATGTACAGACACATGCACGTAGCCAAGCAAAATAAAGCCAACACAAGGGCCTGATGGAAGCGTGCCTGGGAAATGTCTGGAGCAGGGACTGCTGAGAAGTGCGTAACATTGGAAGAACACCAGTATGATGCTCCATTCACTTATTTCATAATCATGAAAGATATCCAATACATAATCCACAGAATTTAAGGATCCTGGCTGGTACTGGGAAGAGGCAGCCAAGCCTTGTCTCATAAACTCTGCTGTAGTATCTCTGGCTGATTGAACATTTTTTTTTTCTGCAAAGAATAAGCTTTAAATTAAATTCCACTCTCTGTAAACAAGACACACCGTTTTGCTCAGGTATATTTTCTCTTTTCTCATTAGAGACTATTGAACAAAAGAGATTATTTTAATAGCAAGTCCAACACATAGCGTCCATTTACTCCCAGAGCTGCTGAGCGAGTCGTGCTGCCAGACCTGGCAAGGCTACCTGAGTCTTGAATGCTTTCCAGGAAAGGGCTGTGAATGACCCCATGTGGGGCTCCCATGCCCGGGATGGGGATGAAGGCTGGGAGGAAGGCACAAAGCATCCCTTCAGATGGCAAGGGATCAGGGCTGCTCCCGGGGTCCCAGCCAACAGGGCTCCAAACCCGAGGTCAGAGCAGCCAACGTCCTGGGCAGGCCATCAATGGGGGCCCTGACAGAGCAGAAAGGCTGTTGGCGGGGTGAGGAAGAAGCAGCTGGAGTCAGGGGGTGCCAGTGAACCTGCCAGGGATGGAGCAGGACAACCTCGAGAGGTGGCGATGGGCTTGCCAGAGCAGAGCCAGAGCCTCGTGCGAGGGATCGGGGGCACAGGGACCCGGAGGTCATCACATTAATATGGTATTAAGACCAAGGAATTGCAAACCAGTTTGGTGAGACTTTTACACCATACCTTTTTTTGAAGTAGAGGAAGTTAAACCCAGCTCTGAGCCATGCTGATGGCTTTCAAAACTGTAATACATTGTCTCTAATATTGGCACTCCAATTATCCTCAGGAACGTGCAAATAATCAACATTTTGCAGTGGCTTCCAGTGTGCATCGTGTGCCTGCAGAGGAAGGATCTGCAGAAACTGCTCTGATAGAGTTAATGGGCCGCTCTGCCAGAGCCTATTTAAAATTCCAGGCAGCGCTAATTTAGTTTGAATGGGCACAAATTCAATTCCAATGGCTAAAGTATGCAAATAACAAATAAAAGGGAACCCCTGCTCCAGCAGCTGCCGGAGGGAAAATGAACAGCTACCCAGCTCCCCACCTTGCCCCAAGCCGCTCCCTCCCCACCAATCCTCTCCAGCAGAAGCTGACCCTGCGGCTGCCCAGGCTGCTGGCAGAGATGGGGCTCGCCCCCACACCACTGGCTGATGTATTTATTTGCTGATGAGTGCAGAACTGACACTAAAGGGCCCTCAATACTACCAAGCCTCATTAAATTTTAATCAGGGCAGCCTCGCGCTCACTCTTCAAACACCAAGACTTTGCAAGGGAGGAGATGCTGCGGCAGGGAGCCTCCAGCAGGGCAGGGAATGCCTTGGGAAGACCCTTCCCAAAGCACACACCATTGTCACCCTGCTCACCAGACCCAGAAGAGACAGGCTGCTACCGTGAGATGCGGCACTGGTGTCACTCCAACCCTCTTGCTTCATCAAACCACTGCCCCCTCGTTGCAGGGAATCCCATGCAAAAGGCAGTCTTTCCCATGGTGTCTTACAGGAACCGACAGAAATAACTGTCTGCTTTGAGCAATACAACAAAGGGCTTCTGCTGTAAGCTTGAACTCTGAGCTGCAAATAGGACGGATTTTGCCAATGCTCAAGATTTGGTCACCTCCGCACAGCCCAGGAAACAGCACTGTTAGGAATGCCTTCCCAGTTGGGAGGCATCGGCTCTGGGCGTCGCTCATGGATAAGCTGGAGCAGCATGCACACATTTATATGCATTTGTGCCCTTATCCTGAGGGCTGGAAACATACGTGAGAATACAGAAATAGGCGCATAAGAAATCCTTTGCTTCATGCTAAATATCGTATCGGCACAACACGGTAGATGCAACACAGTCAGATCTATTCAGAGACTACTTGCAAGCAAACCTGGAGGTGATGTTAATAACCTGCTGGCTATCATTGTGGCTACACCGCGCATTCATTGGAAGAATGTAAAAAATAAATAAAGAAGTTAGAGCCAATGAACCAGCAAAGAATAGACCAGAGGAATAAACAACCAGCAAACCCCAAGCCATTCTTCAGGTGAGTACAGGTGGGGTATCAGAAGGGAGCTGGAAAAAGGCCAAGTCTCAGGTTTGCCGCAGCACGACACAACAGAGCTGCTGAGCAAACCTGTTAGAGGGACACTGACATTATGGCAGGAGTTTTGTGGGTAGCAATCAAAGATCAAGTTTCCCCAAACTGAGGTCCCTTTTCCACGCTGCTGCTACAGAAGCTGAACTCAAACTGAGTTATGCTGTCCAGCTATGCAGGGAAAGTGCTGAATTAAACAGCTTGGTAACTCTACACACTCAAACCAGGGCAAAATACCATAAAATATGCTGAGTAACAGTTGCCTAATGTAGATTTCTTTCTTAAAAATGGCTAAGGCAGCAGAAACTAAGCAGGTGAGCACTGAGAGTTTACATCCTCTGCAGCTACAGTAGAGGCAGACCCAGTCCCTCTCCTCAACATTCTCTCTGCAGCCTCTTTCCTGAGATCATGGTGGCTGCAAGGACACTAAAGGGAAACCAGATGTCAGCACCTGGGACACAGAAATGCCTGGCTTTTATCCAGGGAAACTGAAGAGGCTTCTCCCTGTTAATCACTTCAACCTGTATTTAGCAAGGAAAGGACTGCAGTAATTTCCAGCTTCCCATCCTGTCTACACTGACTGCTTGCTTCCCAGCCATCGCAGAGAAAGACAGGCTAGGGCGTTACGATTCTGGAAAAGCCAGCTCTGTTCAGCACCTGTGGGCTCATCCTGATCCGTCCCAGGCAGCATCACTCACCGCTAATCGCTTGCAAAGTGTTGGGTCAGGTCATTCCTCCTCTAAACTCATTTACTCCTTGACAAAGGCTCATTATGTCACCGGAGCAGCACCAGAAAAACACTGACGGATGAAGGACTCTGCAAGGACACTTTCAGAGCCTTAATACGATGCTGCCAGGTCTGGGAAGGAGACGGCAGGGTAATGTGCTACAGGGATGGAGGGATGCAAGGACCTGCTGTACCAGAACTGAGCAGATCACGCCCCGGCCCAGAGACTCTACTGTGTGATCTGTAGCTTTGCCGTGTAAAAAAAAAGAGCAGCCAGTTACAATAAGGACGCATCCTTGACTCTCTTGTGTGGCACTGCAGGGAAAAGGGGATGCAGGCCTATGCACAAGGGCTGGGGTGAGCATAGCGAAGCCCGGCTCCTCATGCCTATTGTCGTATGGGGTTACGCTGTCCTCGTCTTTGTCCTCTGCTGCAAAGCCAATACTGACGGCCAAGTACAGATGAGGCACAGCGTTTCTGACCAGTGATGGCAGCACCTGCAGACGCACGGGTCGGGCATGCTGCCAAGCACAGCACCCTCCTGCTCCGAAAATCCTCCTCACTCTGCCAACAAGCAAGGACTCATGGAAGGATTTTTCCAGCAATTGCCTCGGCAGACGTAAGAGGCATTAATATTGCTGTCTGCTCCCCACAGGTGCTGTGAGCCTCGCACTATCCATATGCTGCATTACTCCCATCAGAGAAACATCAACGTTCTCCCCCTGTTGCTCACAGTCATTCTTACTTGTTTCAAAGACGGGGTTTTCCCTTAAAACAAACAAACAAACAAAACCCAAGCTGGGATGTGGTTTCTAGGAATCATTCCAGTTTGGCACTGGAGGATGCACACTCCCTGAAGGGCTGATGCCAAAGGCCCACAGTTCAAGCGAGCAGGAGCATGCGTCATGCCACGTTCCCCCAGTTACAGATGCCAGCGATGCCCCGGCTGCCATGCTGCAGCAGTCAGCCCCAGGGTCGCCTCCTTTATCGCCGTTTTCTCTTGGCCTCACTATACCTGACTCTGTCAGCAGAAGTTCACGGGGTAAAAAGGCACATGTAGGAAACAGGCTCATTTTCTACCAGTACCTGGGAAGGACGGCTGGTTTCAGCCTTGCGTCTTTGGCTGCATGCACGAGTGTGGAGGCAGTGCCATGGAGAGTAACCCACTGTGTCTGCATAAGCACCTGACAAAGACCTGCTATCGACACACAATTCTTCCTGTCCACTATTTCATTTCTTCTGGAGTACGCAGGCAGCTGCAGAGCAATGGATCCCCGTATGGCTGGGAATGGGATTTGCTTGCTCTGGCAGCAGCAGCAAAAAAGGGGAGTTTCTCCCTTCTGCTCTGGGCACAGCATCCAATACTTCCTTGACCTCTGCTACCATAAACATTTAGTGTGGGATTCATATACACAGTATCACAACGGAAATGGAAATTTAGGTGAAATCACTGAGGTGAAGTATAGGAAGCCTGCGACCTCTTACTCTGGACACCAGGAATGGTTTCTGCTCTTCTCCTTGACGTCGATGGATTTCCCAGTGCGGATGTTTCTCAGACCACTCAAAGTTAAATCTGAGCTGTGCTGGGCATTACACTCAGGCATCCCCTTCTGCCCTCCATGACCTCACCAAAGTCCTCCAGCACACTCCAAATTTAAGCCCTGACACATTTTCTTTGCCTGCCCCCCTCAAGTAAATCCAGACATTACAGACACTATGTTTAAACCGCCCCAGGAGAAGTTACAGCTGGGCACCTGCAAGTTACCTGCAGAGCACATAGTGCATCACATCTGCCTTATGCTAATAATAGGGTTGCACCCTTGGCATGTTTCTTTGTCCACAGTTATCAGAGGGCAGAATGAATGTGTCCTCTTTTATGACTAAGGATAACAATTTGCAAGGTACAAAGAGCCTTAGATGTCAGGAAATTGAATCTTATTCAAATTCAACAAAGATAATACGAGCAGAAGAAATGCACATCATCAGGGCAAAGCTAGGACGGAGAATGGACTGGGTGATCCCGACCAATGGCTACGCTTACTGTATTTGACAAAAAGAGAGACCGTGTCTTTTCATACCTTTGGCGGCACAACATAATTCTAACGCTGTGGGATTATCACAATCAGACTTTTTCAAAGACTGTATCTTGAATACTTTATATCAGTGATTTCAGTTAAAATCTGAATTCACAATATTATTTCTATTTATAGGCTCACATTCTATTTTTGAGAAATAAAGGAGTTTATTTCAAAAGTAATACCTAGAGTGATGAAAGATCATATTTCCAGAAGAATTAATCTCTAAAACAATGTACGCTGTACATTACCTGAAATGTAATTTTACAATTAATTGCTGCAAGATTGCCTTCCAACAGCAGAAGATATTTTTAAAAAGTCTCTTCAAATAGGGGCGACAACTCTGGACTTTTTATTGTAGCACATCTCATTTCAAAAAGTATCAACTATGTTTGCAAATGCTACTATAGCAAGAAATGATACCGTGTGCACTCTCCCCAGTACAGAAAGAGCCCGTGAAGGCAGAAGGTCAATGCTCAAAGCACAGCCAAAAAAGCAAAACCAAGAGGGAGGATGCAGCAACACACCGATAAGCTCCTGTGAGAAACACCATCTCCTGTTACAGGGAGCCAGTTGAGCAAAGGGACCGTCTCATGTCCGTCAGTCAAACGTCTGTTCATCTTGATCAGACAGGGAAACACAACACAGCATTCCTCTCCTCTCCACATTTCCCCAGCAAAGACACCTCGCTCCTTTCCTTTTTGAAACTGCTGTCCTCTTGGTTTTGGGGTGGATATGACAGTGGTATTTCATATTAATATTTCCTAATATTGGAAATTAGTACAGTGTTGCAGGACCTTGCCTCTTTTCTTAAATTAAGAAAGAATCTAATTAAATTAAGAACTGAGGACCCAATCAGTTTCTCCCTACTAGCAGGCCTTTTATCATATTGACTTTGGCTGCTAAAATTACTCTTTAAATATCACTATTTCTTGCCACCTTTCCTTGTGCAGGGGAACGCCGATTTCATCATATGACAGTAAGTGGTAAATCCCTATTTGAACTGTCTGCATTAAAAGAGAAAAGAGAATACATCGGTTTCTCCACAGGTGTTTTATCCCCCGGGGAGACGGCCACTGAGTCAGGTCCCACGTGAGCCTCAGAAGCTGCCCCTGTAAATAACAGCATGATCCCTCTCACCTGGCTTCACAATTTGAGCCCCTCAGCAAGGACAGGGTTAACGCTGTGTGTGCAAGTTGGTGAGAAACAAGTGTCCCTAAATAGATGTTAATGGGTTTCCTTGCGGGAAGGGAAGGGCAGCCCAGCATCACGATGTGTGAGGGTTGAACTCATCCGTGCGCCTCAGCAGGGGCTGCGATTCATTACAGTTCCACATCTCGTCTCTCTTCCGAAGGGAAAACAACACAGAACCCAGAGCAGGAGGAGGGAGGTGGGGATCCCTCAGGGACACATGGGTCTCCTTCTCCCACTTCTTTCAATTCCTGAACCAGCCTGGCAGAGACGTCCAGGTTGGGCTCCCACAATGGTTTCCCTGCTCCAGGGGGGTTGGGAAGAGACGAGGAGCCTGAGGATGGGGAGGTGATGGTAGCACTGGGACCACAGGTCATCATAGCTCCACGCAGGCTGCAAAGCAAGACATCAAAGGGAGGAGAGGTTTTGAACGTGCCAGGTGAGGAGGTGCTGAGAGGTGAAGGATGAGCGGCTGTAAGATGGGATGACTCCAGCTGGAAACACAGGGAGTGACCTGGGAGATCACCTGCAACGTGTGATAACTTGAATATTTAAAATACTTAATCAAAAAGCAGCACAGAAGAAGGCAATGTGAGGTGTCCATATCACACTGCTATCACTTGAATTTGCTTGGTTTTCCTGACCCACGGGAGGCAACCGAGATCTCAGACCCACCTCTGGTTCAGGTGCCACCTTTGCTGGCCACCAGTTTGGGCTGGACAAGAAAGTCACTCGAGGGCATCACATCTTTATGCAGACAACAAGGAATAAATAAAAGAAAAATCAGCTGCTGCTAATTATATCCCGACATTCTCACCTTTAAGCTTTTAAATCACAAGTGACATTTCCAAATCAATCTTATTCTTTTTTTGAGAGTTTAACATGAAACATTCAGTCTCCAAGAGCACTTGGGTTTATTCTGATCAGTAATTTGACAAGAATCCATTAAAATATACTGGAGGTTGCTTTACCCCCTAAGGAGAGAGTTTAGTCCAAGGGCTTTTTCACAGCTGCCTTTTGGCAAAAAATGTAAATGGAAACTCATTTTAAAAGTGCAATGACTTGTAATGAGCAAGCTCCTAAATGCTAATCCAAGCAGTCCCTTTTTATTTGGCACCTGATGATAAACTGTACCTGGGTGAGTCAAAGGGAAGAGAAAATGTTTTCCTGTGCTTGGGTGTACCAAAGTGTTTGACAGCTACACAAAGGGTCCCACCACATCCCAGAAATGGTCTGAAATCAGCCAGAAAGGAGAGGGACCAACCAAAGCAACCCCAATCCCACGCCCTGAGGAGCACACGGCGCCGCTGTGTCATCTGCAGCTCTCCCAAGGAGCAGGTCAGGGCAAGGGAAACCCTTGCAATTCGGGGGCAGAGCAGCCCAAAACAGGAGCGTCCTCCGGCTCCATTCCCATCCTGTCTTCTACCCTTAAATCACAGGGAAGCAACCTGCCTTGAATTCGCAGCAGACATTCTGTACCCAATTTTATCTGTGTGTTTTCCCCAAAATTATGAACACAGGCAGAAGCCCAAAGTCACACTATTGCACTTTAGCATCCCCATATAAAACTGTTCTATCATAAGCACAATTAACCTCAAACTGTTACCACCGCACTGCAGTATGCCAAACCAAAAGCAGATTCGCAGCATTGTTCTGCTGTGCATATTGGTACCAAGCTTTTAAATCTAGGCAGGAACAGTGCTATAGGGTATTTTTGAATGAAAACTGTAACTGCATCACCAATGCATACTTAGCAAATCTCTTCCTACTCTTTTATTTTCCTTATACACAACAGAGCAGGTCTTAAATGTATTACAAATTAATAAAATACAAATTAACAGTATCTGTGCTTTTTGTGTAATCAGTAATATAGTCTAATAACTCATAAGGAAACTGGGATTTTCATTTCATGTACAACGGATTGCAATTACTTTATTTGTCTAACATGCTTACAATTGCTGTTCTATTTTCACTTAAGGCAGTTTGCTTTATTGATCAAATCAGGTTTGAGGGCCATGATACCAACCCTTCCACCCAACTCTCAAATTCCTGCCCAGCAACAATGACTATGAGAGAGATGACATTTTTCTTTTAAAAATAGGTTGCTATTGATAAAGGTATTTTTTGAGATATAATCAGATTTTAATTCATGGTCAAAAATTATCTGTTTAGGTCATTTTCAAGTAGCATCTGGAGAATGAGATTTCCTACTGAATATAATGCAGAGCTAGCACAAAACAGGAGGGAGGGTGGCAAGTTCAACACATCAACACAGCCAACGAAGAGGTAAAAAGAAGGGAAGGGTGGAAAATAGGAATGCACAAGCTATGAGCAAGCAAGCTAGTCTGACCAGTATTGGGATGCTGAAAAATAACGCAAGGCCCCATGCATTGCAGAATTTGCAGGGTTTTAATACACTCCTTTCTGTCATGCTTTGCACAGGGTCTGGAAACCTCATTCACTCCATCAGAGTGAGAAAAACAGTTTGCCCAAAAGCATTGTTCTGACAGTTTCCAGTGGAGGTCATTTTCTGGAGACCAACAACCTTCCCTGCTTTGCTGTGGTGAAACAACTTTCTGTAACTAATCAAATAATTCATTAAACTTCTGTGAGGTAGTTCGAAGCCTCTCTAATTTAGCCAATTAATCAAGTTGCTATAGCTCCATTTGGTGCTTAGGCCTTGACAATAGTTTCTGTGACCTCTCTGACCACGTAACTATCCCTCTGAAGCCTTTAACCCAATGCATTACTCATTGCCAACCGGCCAGTTGGTTGCCACCTGCACAGAAGAGAGAACCAGCAATTAGGTCTATGAACTCAAGTTGCTGCCAGTGAGAATTAAAGCCGAGAAACAGGCAAACTCCAGTTGCCACTTCTAGATCAAGGTGTTCAAAGCAAACTTGTATTTTTTCCTCCTGGCCCCAGGACAGAAGAGTCCAGCTCAGCCCCACTTAACTCGTCTTCCCTGGTGGCATTTCTGGAGGTCATCCTGATAGCTGCCTGGACTCCTACACTGCATTTATTTCCACAAGGACACCTTCCTGCCAACAGGTCCAGAGAGATGTGGCTCCCCCCAGTAAATGCCCATTTTCCTAAAATGTACCACTTCCAGCAGCGGAGCCTCAAATTCAGAGGAACACAAGAATGACCAACATCATCTACCACATTGTGCCAGAGGACAGTCAGTGAACGGAGCTGTATTTGGGGTCTTGTTAACCCAGCGCCATCCCTCCCTGCCCTACAACGCTGCTGTCTTTCTGTGGCTAATGAAATTCAGGCAGCATGCTCTGTAATTGGAAGCACCACTGTTGTGGCCCATCAAGGGATGCTATTTGGGATGTCATCTCTCCAAGACACCTGAATTACGGTGCTGAAAAAGGAGAGTTAAAAGGGGAAGAGTCAAAAAGGTACATATACAAATTTTCTCCCTGTATCTTAAAGAGGGCTCTGATCTGCCTTGGCAGGCATGGAGACTGGTTTCTAAATTATGTTAGAAAAGAGAAGCGTTATCCACTGGAATCATGCTTGCCCTCCTGAGGAGCAGAAACAAACCTACTCTGAAAGCTGCTCAGGGTGGCTGTCTGACCTCTTTGTTTTAAAAGATCTCCATAGTATTGCTCTTGTCTCCGATCAGCTGGAATAAAATTTTACAGTACCCACCAGGCTCTCAATACTCATCAGGTATATAAACCTCTCAAACAGGGTGGTACTATGCCTATGCCACCTGACTTGAAACACTGAACCGCGTCTAGACAATTTGGGGAAAGACTACGATCTTTTGTAGCTCGAGATCTGAGGGAAAGGGAGGTGAAGTGACTTGTTCCAAGTAAGGTTACGAACCCATGACCTGCAGCTGGAGCCCCTGCCCACAATATAGCACTGATGGGACAGGGCTGATGAATGCCTGCTGTGCTCTGCACCCTGCAGTAGGCTTACAGATTCTGCATGCGTGAATAGGCAGCCTGGAGAACTGAGCCGAGACCAGAAATATCTGGAGAGAAAACAGGATCCTATTAACTTGGGCTGAATCCATTTTACAATATCACAAACATTCTTTTCAATGTGGAAATCATTGGTTCTTGCAGCCCGTGGTTGTAGTTTTGAAGCATATATAGCAGCTTTGCTCCACCCTATAGCATAAAGCATCTGATTTGCTTTCTGGATTAAGTCCTGAAGCTGGGAATGCCTTCTGTAACGGCATAAGAGGGGAGTAACCTTTTGCTCTCAGGTGGTTCTCTTCTCAGGGAAGGGAAATGTTCAGTTCTCCAGCAGGTTAAAGGTGCTTTCCACCGCATACTGCTGCAGCCTTTCAGCTGGCATTTATTTCGATGCTGCGCACCTTATTTATAATTCAGATGTATAGAGTAGGGATTTTTAACTAACTTTACTTAGCAGCAATTGGAGACTGCAGCTGAAAAAAGCAACCATCTTCAGAAAAGGTACAAACCTCTTCTAAAAGATCTTCTGATTAGCAATATTTACCAGAAAAAATAATTGAGAGAGTCAACACCCTGAGTCTACAAAGAGATCAAAGCACAGATACAGTCACAAACTATTAACTGAGCATGATCTTTTTTTAATAGCTGCCAGTGGATCCCCAGTAATTAATTACTTATCATGGTGCCCTTAGCTTTGTGACTAGCCAAGGAACGTATAAAGCGAGCATAAGCCACGGGATAATTATGGGATGAAACAGGCATCCATCTTCCCGCACCGAAACCTGGCACCCTTCAGCGGGAACAGCCTGTGTCGAGTCAGCTTCATTAGGTATTGTC
Organism: Aptenodytes patagonicus; assembly: GCF_965638725.1. Taxonomy (NCBI): domain Eukaryota; kingdom Metazoa; phylum Chordata; class Aves; order Sphenisciformes; family Spheniscidae; genus Aptenodytes; species Aptenodytes patagonicus. Next base: position 9,698,200 of record NC_134967.1, on the reverse strand, counting down.
TAGAGCCCCAATCCTCATTTGTTTGCATCAATAATACATTCAAAAGATTCATTTAACTTGCAAATGTGAATTAATTTATTGGTCCCATAAGCAAGAAAGAGCTGTGACCAGAGAAGTGTTTCATGTTACAGGTTGGGTACTAAACTGGGACTACTTGCTGAAATTTGAACAATTACATTCTATCATAAATGTTTATATTAGTATAATTTCCCTGTACACATTATAATAATGAATTTTAACATAATGTTAATCTGAAATTTTAAAGACATATTCCTTATAAGAGCAGAGCAAATGTGCGAGCGTTAAGACATTTGTTTCTACAGAATAACTTAGAAATAAAGTTAAGTAACAGAGTCAACAGAGTAAAATCTGCAGAGGGTTAGAAAACCACCTGTGTTGACCCTAGATTCCTCCTTGTAGCACCGATCCTTTTCTGCACAGCAAATTTCAATTACAGTCACCTTTTCTGGTCTCGCTTTTTACACTGAAACATCCAGCAATGGTATTCTTTGTATAGAAAAATGATCCTCCCTGCATTTTATGTCCTGATTGTATGGTATGAAGTAATATTTATTGTTACTGTTCTACCTGAGATTAGGCAACCATTTGAACACAGCAAGATCACGCCACTCGATGACCAAGGCTCCAGATCACCTCCTTCCAGCTTCGTACGCATTCCAGCAGATTTAAGCTGCGCTGCAGGGACCCCTGGGGACAGCCAGCAGCATGTTGCTGCACCCTGCTCCAGACCAGGCTGGCTTCTGCTCCGACCCCTGTGGGAGCATCGGCAGCAGGTCAGATACCCGCGTCCGGCACCCACCTGCCAGGTCTCTCACCCACAACAGATGCAGTAAAGACGAAGCACAATGGAAGAGAACGTCAGTTGCTAAACCACAAGCTATTGCTAGAAAAGCAGATAGAGAGGCTGCTTTTACAGGTGGTCCCACATCCTGGATTTTATTCTCGTTGCCTTGCTCCAAACTTGTGCCAGGATGCAGTGAATCCTCACAAAATGGTAAAAGTCCAGAGAGAAAAAACCATTGTGGACTGGTAAGATTCAGATTCTGCCATTAACTAGATTTCTTCCTATAAAAGATATGTAAAAATAGCGACAAACCTGCCTGAAATGGCCACCAGCCACAGCAAAAGCAGTTTGTGATTGCCACAGCTGTCAACAGCTCAGAGGTGCTTCTGAACCCTTTTTTGTAGCAACGAGGCTTCAGTTAAGATGGCAGGGCAATAATTTGCCCTAACAACATGCTCTGGGATTTCTGCATGTCTGCTGAAAACGTGAGATGTGGGAAAGCTAAGGGACATTGCTGCCAGAAGGGTCAAAACCTTCCAGGTCCTATTGGCTGCACTTCTAAGAAAAGAAAGAATTGTCATTTGCTTTGAAACCCCTCCCAAAAAAAACCAAACAAAAAAAAGGAACTGGGGACTAAGACAAGATAAATTTCTTTGACAATTAATGCATCACTGTAACGCCATTCCCTGTGTCAGTAGAGCTTTCTTCAGCATCTGCTTGGAGGAGGCGGGAGGGGGCTCAGACAGTTCAATTTTGTTGTATTGAAAATTAATGCTCCAAACTGGACAGTGGTGTAAACCGAAAACAGCAGCAGCGCCTACATTATTTGGAGTGCATCATCTGCTCATGTTTAGCAGAATTTTGCTATGATTCTCACGTAAAGGGAAGACTAATGGATTTCTTCCTTGAGGCAATTAAAAAGTGATTTGTCACAGGCCAAGATGCATGGCTTTGTATTGGCAGATACTCCTCTGCTTTCCCCCTGCCTGCGAGAGGGAAGGGCATCAGGAGCTGACGGCAGAAGTGGGCTTGTCATGGGGCACCAGGAGTGGGTCCGGGTGACAGCACCAGGCACCTCCACATCCCAACGCCCCAAGTTGCTGCAGCAAGGTGTACCAACGGCAGCAGGACCCCGAGCCTTTGAAAGCTGCCAACTCGTACTCTTACTGACTGCTTAACTTTTCCAGGCAGCCACGCATTTGTGGGACTTTGGAACTAATTCTGATGATATTTCTGAATAATTCTGAAAATTGGCTTAAGCGTGGGTTTAAAAAGAGGCTTCCCAAATTCACACGAGCCCCCAAAAAGATGGAGCAAGAGCTCTATCTAGCAACAGAGCATACTTTGTCTCTATCTCCCCAGCCTACTCAGCCATACCTGTGTCCATACTGCAAATCACCAAGCCACCGTTCCTCTTTCTGCACATTTCCAGATCCCCCGCTACCGAATTCAGAAAAGGATGTCTTCTGCAAGAGGGGCAACAAAGCAAAAGGAAGGGGGCACTTGCATGCAAAGGTGCTTTGGATACCAATCACTGAATGTAACACAAAGCAATGGGGATGCTCAGCTGAGCCTAACAGCTCCCAAGCCGTTCTCTCGCATTGGCTCTGCATGGATGGTTTCTGAGCTTGCAGCAGTGTTTCTGCCAGGCAGTGGGCAGGGGGTCCTGTGTCACCAATTCAAAAAGGACCCCGTTAATGCCAAGAGCCGCCTTCCCCTTCTCCCGCCATTTAAAAATCCTTTGATTCCCCTCAAGGCTCCCAGCACATCAAACATTAAAAGACTAATGTTATTTTGAGCACACAACAATGCTAAAGTTCAAGATATTCTGCAGATGGATTTTAAAATCTTTTAATCCATTGTAAAGCCAAAATCCTGCCGTAAACACTCTGTGGCATGCTCCAGTTAACTGCTCATGCAGATATAAAAAAAAGCCTTTCCAGCTTACTCTTCGCAGATGACCTTGTGGTCCTCCCACTCCATGTCTCATGAACCTCGGGGGATCAGCGAGGAATCAGATAAAAGGATTTCATTTATTTTTGTTGGCATTGTTTTAAGAAGCTTTCCTTTTATCGACACCTCGACTTCAAACCATTTTCAAACACCAAGCAAGGTACCAGAGATCAGCAGATATTTGAGGGACACGCTGAAGGTGTCTTTTCTTTATTCCCATCAACCCTTCCCATGAAGGAAACTCTGTATTGCACATATGCCAGGCTTTAACCTAAATACTTGTGGTACCACGGCGCTGCTCTCCTGGTGTACAGACCACCACTGGTGACACCCTTTTGCAGAGGGACGAGCTGTGCTGGACAGCTAATTAAAGAGCTGCAGTTAAGTCCTGAAAGATATTTCATCAAAAAGCTAAAGGCCTACCTCATTATCCCGACAGAATTCATAGCAAAAATTATATTGGATGATTTTGCCAAGCTTTCTAGACAAGTAGGTGGGACATCATGGTCCTTCCTATCATGGTGGATGCTCACATGCATCATCTTTTTCCTTCCTTTTCATGGGGGGGGACATTGAAGTCGCATGGCTTGTATTGCTGGAAATGGAAGGCAGCTGTTCTCCCAGAGGCTGGAGAGATGCTGAGTGCATGGGCATGTGTGTGTGCGAATTACTGGCTACCTGTTTCCAACACTACTATATGCAAACACTTCATTTAAAAGGCTGATGTATCACCAGTCTCCTGAGCTCCTGATCAATGTCCTCTGATCTGTCCTCTTCCGTGTGACAGAAACATGGGGATCTCTCTGGAAACCAGGCAGGAGGTAAGTTCCTGACCTCTTGGCTCTGGGAAGGGGAATGATTTCAGGCTGTAGAAAATGCTGCATTTTGTGCAGTGTGTTTCCTCCCAATGTACCCTTCGCTGCCAGGCACGGGGATCTCGCTTTGTGCCCAACAGACTGATTTCCTATTTAATAATACACTGCCAATCACCTGGATCAGTTAAATTCAACACTGAAATACAAATGCATTTCAAAACGTCAGGTTCTTTTAACACCGTGTTCCCCTCAAACATGAAACCATAAAGGAAAGGTGCCACCAGGGCACCCGCTGACGAAGCACATGCCCTCTGCACAGCCTCTCAAGCCCTTGCCTGCGGCTGACACCGGGCTCTTGTGAGATGCTGGCACCATCACCCGCCCCGCGCCGGCAGACCTGGCCCCAGACGCCTGCCCGCACACCAGCTGCCCGTGCCAGACCTTGTGCTCCTGCTGCCCGGTGGGCTCTGGCCCTGCTGGGGGCTGCTTCCTCCACCAGTGCATTACCCACTAGAGAGAGGAGGACCCCACGATGGCCTTCACACGCTCTTTCCACTCGTGATTTACAGTTCAACATGCGATGCTCTTTGCACAGTGACTCGGTCTGCCTGGGTTTGTCTATGCAGCCATGTCCTCCCTGTGCTTTCTTCCATCTGGAATAGGCCTTGGACCAGCATCCGCAGTTTCCAAGATCCTTCTGTTGGACTCTTCTTGTAAATACTCAATTCCCATACTCCAGGCATGCAGGTCTCCCAGGGCATGCAGCCGCATGCTCTTCCAGTTCAGGCTGGGGCACTGGCTGGGCTGCTGCAGCAGCGTCTCTCCACGGCAGAAGGCTGACAGCTTTTTGACTGGAGTTCAAGATGGAGAGGCAGGGAAGAGGCAGAGACCAATCTCATACTGAAACATGGAGCCCACAGTCCAGCCAGCCTCTAGCCAGGACAACTACCTTCCTTCCCCAGCTGCTGTCCATCCTGGCAGCAGCAAACACCAGGGTAAGTCTCAGGATGCTGAGCTGCCAGAGGGCTTTTACATATGTATTGAAATGGATGTTTCATACCCTTTCTGCCATCATTATTTCTGCTCTCTGAATACGGATTTCCCTCCTTTATATTAGTATCAGTTGAGTGGCATAGCTTTAAATATGTGTAAATATATCTAAATACTGTACTTCAGAAAAAACCAGAAGGCTGTGGTTTGTTCCAAAGGAACATCCAAGCCTTCTTAAAAGAACATTCATGTCCAGAAAACTCCAACTGAAATGGATATACAGTAAAATGCACTGGGTTTATACTGGTTCCTAATTGGTATTTATCCATTTAATGAATACAGTTGCAACACAATGCAATTATTGAAGCCTGAGGCATCTGGAAGCCCTTTCTGCAGCTCTCAGATGATGGGAAGGGGATGCTTCACAAGGGACAACTCCCAGTAGGTCAGGTCTACTGCAAACCAGCTAGCGAGGTATCAGGGAAAGGCTCTCTCCTTACATTGCACTTGACCCTCACGCACCCCCGTCACTGTGTCATGCATCAGTGCCAAAATAGCATCAGGAGAGCGCTCAGATAATAGTGCATTTACAATTATAATTGCTCATGTCCAGGAGTAATCCAGTTTAAGCCCTTTACCATCTCAAATATTTAGAGAAATCCTGCCAGCTGCCTGGAGGGGAGAAAGTTAGGAGCCCTGGGAGGGCGCAACATATTTTCATCTTTCCATCCCTGACAGTCTTTCACGCATAAATATCCTCCCAGCCCCACTTCCCCTCTCCCCTGCCCTCTCTCTGCTCCACAGGCAGCCCGCATCGGCTTCTGCTGCTCTGGGCAGGTAGCCGGGCAGCATGGCGCAGAAGTGGGGGGGGGCTGGTGCCCTGCCTGCCAGCTGGCAGCGTGGAGTCTTACTGCCTGTGCTCCAACCTGGCAAGCATTGCCCAGAGCCCCAAACCACTGCGGAAGCCTCTGCCCTGGCAGCGTCCTCCGAAGAGAGGCTTCGATTTGGCTGGGATAGGGATTTTTGCTTTTTTGCCTTTTTTTTTTTTTGAAGTAGGCAGAGTGTCAACATCTCCTGGCCTCTCTACTGCCTGAGAAGTAGCACATGAGGATTGCCAGGACTGGCAGGCTGTCCTGGTTTCGGCTGAGATAGAGTTAATTTTCTTACTAGTAGCTGGTATAGTGCTGTGTTTTAGATTTGGGATGAGAATAATGTTGATAACACACTGATGTTTTAGTTGTTGCTGAGCAGTGCTTACACTAAGTCAAGGACTTTTCAGCTTCTCACACCACCCCACCAGCAAGTAGGCTGGGGGTGCACAAGAAGATGGGAGGGGACACAGCTGGGACAGCTGACCCCAACTGACCAAAGGGATATTCCACACAGTATGACGTCATGCTCAGCATATAAAGCTGGGGGAAGAAGAAGGAAGGGGGAGACGTTCAGAGTTATGGCATTTTGTCTTCCCAAGTCACCGTTACATGTGATGGAGCTCTGCTTTCCTGGAGATGGCTGAACACCTGCCTGCTGATGGGAAGTGGTGAATGAATTTCTTTGTTTTGGTTTGCTTGCGTGCGCGGCTTTTGCTTTACCTATTAAACTGTCTTTATCTCAACCAATGAGTTTTCTCACTTTTACTCTTCTGATTCTCTCCCCCATCCCACCAGAGGGGAGTGAGCGAGCAGCTGTGTGGTGCTTAGTTGCCGGCTGGGGTCAAACCACAACACAGGCTCACTGGCATCGCTGCCTCAAAAACCCCACGACAGGCATCCCTTACGTGCAATTCTAACAGTTTCCCTTCCTTCGCAAAGGCCCTTGCTGCCGTGCAAGAGATTTGGGCAGAAACCCTGCAGACCTGCAGGTTCTAAGCTCTGTCAATGAACGTCTTGCAGAGCTCAACGCTCATCTTGGAAACTTTTCACATTCCAATTTTTTATAGCTTTTAAGGCCAGAGGATGGCACTGCTAACACCAAGCGTGACTCCCTGCACAGTAACACAGGCAGGTGTATTTCAGCCGCTGGTCCCCACCAGCGACCCCCGGCCAAGCAAGACCCACGTTCTCAAAACCTACCAAATTCAAGAAGGGGAGTCTCTTAATAGCTTGCTCCCTTGATAATTGCGTTTACCATTCAAACGGTAAACACAAGTCAAAGTTTTAGTTTTGCTGACTTCAGCTCAGAGGTACTGTATCTCTTGTTCAGCTTTTGTCTGTTAAAACTGCCTAAATGCAAGTGCAATTAATAGGCTGTGATCAAATCACTGCTCAGTCTCCTCTCTGAGCTGCTTTATTCTCTTGCTATAAGCTCTCCTCTAAAACCCCTGCAATTTTCCACCTTTAAAAGTGAAAGGACCATGGCTGGGTACATGCTAGCACTACTCATCACAGAACCGTACAAAGTCCTAACTTCCATAGATTTGGACATTTATGAATGGAAGCCATTTTCAGAGACACCGCTGGTTGCTGCTACGCTGTAAGTCTGCTCTCACCCTTCTTTTTGATGCAAAAGCTTACTTTTCACTTCAAACACATGTTGATAACTCCACCCGTCTCTAATAACCATGTTCAGATTAATTTCTGTGACCAATCTTCATCAATATTTATTACCCTGCAAAACTTCACAAATGGAAGTGGTGGTAAAACTTGCAGGTAATGATTTTATAATTTCTTTCAGTTGGTTGATAAAATATTGAATGCTACTGGGCTCAAAACCAGTCTCAAAGGGATGCTACCAGAACCGCCACGACAAACTGATAAATTTCCCATTAACAACGAAGTGGTGAGATCCACCAGCGAGCTGTTGCAGTCTACAGGGCATGTGCCAGTTTGACAATCCTTGCACGTGGTGTTAATATTTATACCCAAGAAGAGTGTGGTTGAAAGTCAAATGCCTAATCCTTCCCCAACTTGAAGTTTTGTGAGCACTGCTCTGCAGCCTAGCAGGAACAGACCTCTGGGTATACTACAGGAATATCAAGTTTGAACTTTGACAGTATTGCACAATATTTCCTGGATAAATGATAGGATAGTCTATAAAAGCAGCAACAGTTGCTCTTGAAGACAGTAACTCTTAAGGGATGCAAGAGCAGGGCGTGGATATTCCTTGCCTTTGAATCCACAGGGACAGCTGAATGGGACTTGTAGCTCCTTCCAAGTATCACTCCGTGTTCCTAAAGCATACTCCCCGCAGGCTCCGTATAGGACCTGTACAGGAGTGGTGCGTAGGCTGTAAGCATTTTTTTTAGTACTGCAGCTGGACACAAGCAGAATATTGAAAAATGTATTTCCACATGCTTCACTAAAATGACATCTAGTATTTCTCTGCTTTGCATCACAACTTCCAGTCATCACAGCACAACCAACTCCCTGGTATAGGGGGGTTAGATTAAAAAATGATCATATTGGCTTCCTACGCTTTCTCCATTTTCTGTCTAATGCTATTCCAGTATCCGACAGGAGGGAAAACCTTTGCAGCTGATGAATGCAGACAGGCTTATATTAAGAACTGTGGAAGTTTTGTCAGCAAGAAACCATCAGGCTATCAATGCAATATTAAAGACAAAACACCTGGAGCTCTCCCGAGCTTTTATGAGAGCACAACTGTGGCAAAGTGAATCCCCCCATCAATATCACACTGCCAAAGAGAAATATTCATCATTACTACTTCAACCTGGTAGGATGAAGCACTGTTGAGAATACAGGTCTTGTCTACCTTGTAAATTTGATATCAGCGCTAGATAAGACCGCTTGCATCTTTTCTCATCTTCCCCATTTATGTAAGTTGCTTTCTTCACAATGGAATTACACATACGTTGTTTACAGATAATGCTAACAGGGCATCCTAAACTAAGGATAAATGGCTTGGGGAAAAGACGTGCAGGCTGGCCCTAGCAAGTCATCTCTGTCTCTGCTCATGATGGGGGACAAGAGCCCGGGGGGACACACTCCCAGTCAGACAGAGCAGGCAGCTTTGCCCATCGGTGCCAAAACCCCTGTGCCTCCCTGCACTACCTGCTTCTTCCCTTGCCAATGCACAGCAGAGGCATTTGTTTTCACCAGGAGCTATGTTTGAGGCACTGGCTTTGGGTGCGATGTAAAGGAAGCGGGGAGAAGCGTTCATCAGCAAAACCAAAAATAGCCAGCAGCCAGAAACACAGCAGGTTTGTCAGATGGGTCTGGTAAGCCGAATTTACACTTCTCTCTTAGCAGACATTAATCTAAGTCAGAAAGATAATAGATTGCAACGCAATGGGGAAACAAGAGCAGGTCTGCGTTCTACTCATCTCCGGTTTACCGTCAGGCGTGCATTGGCACCGCTGGATGAAAACAGGGAGCAGGGGAAGGTGCGCACATGATAATAGGCTCCAAAGGGACCAGAAAGTGCGAAGATGGAGAGAGAACCACTTTTCACCCTGGTACGCCTTCTGTTTTCCAGTGAGATGATAAAGTGCTTGCACATCAAGAGACAGCTTGAGATGTTGCCGCAATAAGAAGATCCTCAATGACTCAATGACTTTTTTGCCTCAGTCTTCACCGGCAAGCGCTCAAGCCACACTGCCCAAGTCGCAGAAGGCAAAGGCGGGGACTGGGAGAATGAAGAACCACCCACTGTAGGAGAAGATCAGGTTCGAGACTATCTAAGGAACCTGAAGGTGCACAAGTCCATGGGACCTGATGAGATGCATCCACAGGTCCTGAGGGAACTGGTGGATAAAGTTGCACTATCCATCGTATTTGAGAAGTCGTGGCAGTCCGGTGAAGTTTCCACTGACTGGAAAAGGGGAAACATAACCCCCATTTTTAAAAAGGGAAAAAAGGAAGACCCAGGCCAGTCAGTCTCACGTCTGTGCCTGGGAACATCATGGAATAGATCCTCCTGGAAACTATGCTAAGGCACATGGAGGACAGGGAGGTGATTCGAGACAGCCAGAGTGGCTTCACTAAGGGCAAATCGTGCCTGACAAACCTGGTGGCCTTCTATGACAGGGTTACAGCGTTGGTAGATAAGGGAAGAGCAACTGACCAGTCTACCTGGACTTCTGCAAAGCATTTGACACTGTCCTACACGACATCCTTACCTCTAAATTGGAGAGACATGGATTTGACTGATGGACCACTCGGTGGATAAGGAATTGGCTGGATGGTTGCACTCAAAGAGTTGCGGTAACAGCTCAATGTCCAAGTGGAGACCAGTGACAAGTGGTGTTTCTCAGGGGTTGGTACTGGGACCAGCGCTGTTTAACATCTTTGTCGGCAACATGGACAGTGGGATTGAGTGCACCCTCAGCAAGTTTGCTGACGACACCAAGCTGTGTGGTGCGGTCGACATGCTGGAGGGATGGGATGCCATCCAGAGGGACCTTGACAGGCTTGAGAGATGGGCCTGTGCAAACCTCATGGAGTTCAACAAGGCCAAGTGCAAGGTACTGCATATGGGTTGGGGCAATCCCAAGCACAAATACAGGCTGGGTGGAGAATGGATTGAGAGCAGCCCTGAGGAGAAGAACTTGGGGGTGTTGGTTGATGAGAAGCTCAACATGACCCGGCAATGTGCACTTGCAGCCCAGAAAGCCAACTGTATCCTGGGCTGCATCAGAAGAAGCATGACCAGCAGGTCGAGGGAGGCGATTCTTCCCCTCTAGTCCACTCTTCTGAGACCCTACCTGGAGTACTGCGTCCAGCTCTGGGGCCCCCAACAAAAGAAGGACATGGACCTGTTGGAGTGAGTCCAGAGGAGGGCCACAAAGATGATCAGAGGGCTGGAGCACCTCTCCTATGAAGACAGGCTGAGAGAGTTGGGGTTGTTCAGCCTGGAGAAGAGAAGGCTCCAGGGAGACCTTATAACAGCCTTCCAGTACCTGAAGGGGGCCTACAAGAAAGCTGGAGAGGGACTTTTTACAAGGGCATGTAGGGATAGGACAAGGGGTAATAGCTTTAAACTGAAAGAGGGGAGATTTAGATTAGATATAAGGACAAAATTCTTCAATATGAGGGTGGTGAGGCACTGGAACAGGTTGCCCAGAGAAGTTGTGGATGCCCCCTCCCTGGAAGCGTTCAAGGCCAGGTTGGATGGGGCTTTGAGCAACCTGGTCTAGTGGAAGGTGTCCCTGCCCATGGCAGGGGGATTGGAACTAGATGATCTGTAAGGTCCCTTCCAACCCAAACCATTCTATGATTCTATGATCCTATGACTTCCCTTATATTCTCACTTACAGAAAAATGTCCTATGTACAAACGGAAAATATTTGCCACGAGCAGCCTCCTCTTTTGGACTCTTGATCTGAAAGCCGCCTGATGTATTACCCTCTGCCTTGCTTAATACTCCTACAAATTCCTCCAGGCCTGCCACTGTTGTTCTGCATTATTTTTACACTCCTCTTCTGCAGCACAAGTTTAATTAGAAGTGCGACTTCAACTAATGTGTTCCCCAGAGAGAAGAGGTCAATGCATGTATGCGAGGAACTTCTGATCCGGTTATGCAGGAAGGAAGGGATCTCCTCTGACAACTTCTGACTGCACAGAAAAATTAACTCCCCTTTCCCACAGAAGTTTATAATGAGAAAGCTACAATACCAAATCGTTAATGATTTTGCAGGCACCAAATCAGTGTCACTGAGTGAAATCTCACTCTCATAACTTCACAAGACCACAGACATTGGACTATATTTATATTACAACTTGAGAAATGTTTCATAGCTTAGACTTCATCTATGCGGTTCATTTACATTGACCTCAATATCTGAGCTAATCTGCACAAATTTTCAATTGTACTCATTTCACAGCAGCCAGGACAGTCTCTGTGCCAAAACTTGAATATGACCTGCTACCATCTTCAGGGAAAGCCCATAGCAGCCCTGCTGTTTACTGCTAAAGCATTTTTCATGACTTCTTTAATAATCGTAACTGGAAACAAAGTGCCAGCATAAATCAGAAAGCCTCAGACCTAGGATCCTAGGTTTCTGTGAAGAACAGCTTGCAGGGTGCTGCTGCTCAGCCCAAGGGAGCCCAAGGCACGGGGTGCTGCACTGCACCGAGACCGAATCAAACCAAGTACCCACCACAAAACCCCAACCTCAACACCACCAAAAGCTCACGTTAGGAGAACTTCTAGGCTTTGGAAAAAAGCCTTGGCGTCCTTTGCTTTGCTATCTCTTGCACGTGCCAGTGTGCATTGCAGTTCCCAACCATAAAGCAGGACATCAGACAATGCGTAACTGCAGCACACTCATGCACAGCGCTGCTGGGGATTTGCCGAGTGCCGAAAGAAGAAAGTCCTGTTCTCGTGCTTCGGTAGTCCAGTGACTGCAGAGCCCGGACTGAGGGGATTAACCATGTTCTTGAACAAGCTTTTGCTTGCTGCTGCTTTAGGCTGCTCAGAGCCCAGCACGTGTCCCACAGACCCACCAAGATGCCCATGGTTCACACGTACGCAGAAAACCAGCTTTTTGCTGCCAATGAGCTTCATGCTCTCTGTGCTGCAAGCCAAAGCCTGACCCAGCTGCAGCCAGTACCAAAACTTCATTAACATCTAAGCGAGCAGGCTTCGGCACTATGTGTGGGTTGCGGCAGACAGCGTGCACAGGGAGAGGAGTGCTCAGCCACACGGTCCGGCTGAGGCTACAAGCTGTACTGACAGCTATAGCTGTCCAAGCTCCCGGTGCCCTGAGAACAGCAGCACAGAGATGATCTGGTTGGCTTCCAGCCACCGACACAAACTTTCCTGTTAAATTATTTGTTTGGCTTGCCCTTAAATGCAACCAAAGAATCCCATTATTCCAGGTAAAATGAGTCTTCCTTTCCTACTTACCTATCGAAGTGATAAAGTGTAAAACCATTCTGCTGAAAACCATAAACTCAGCTTCTCTTCCATTCAGCTTGTGCAAGCCTGAAGCAGCACTGATAATATTATTACGGAGGCCATTTGCATAGGAAGAAATTTTTCTTTTGATTAAAAAAAAAAAGTCTTTCTATATTTCTTGGTCTGCTTGTGGGGGAGAGACCTATGGCAGTTTCATCACTATGCAAATTATCCAAAGATCTGAAACACTGCACTACGGGAGTCTGCAAGAAGCCTCGCTAATACATTAGCGAACCACCTACTCTGCAGCACTGGACACACAAAAAGCACTAAAAAAACACCAAAGTTGTCCATTCTTACTGAACTCCTCAGCAAGCAAACACAACATTTTCAGATATAAAAGGAACTTCTAATTTAGCAGGTGAATGGCAGAAGAGGTCTAGTCTCTGTGCCCAGGGATGCCATCGGTGTGTATGAAGAACCCCAGGAGAAGAGAACCGTACACCTTTGGTCCAGACTGCTGCTTCCTGCGGGACAGAGGTTATCGGTTTATGCAGCACTGTCTAGGAAATCCTTGGCTCCAGGCAGGCTCCGGGACATGTCCGCTGGCTCAGGCTTGGATTCCATCACATTTTGGTAAGTGCTCACTCAAACAGTTTTGCTGAGCCTTTCTATAATAATCACATCTCCCTCCCACTACTTAGATGATTAATGGCTGGTTTTGATTGAAAACCTGGTGCCGTGTCCCGTTTTCCCAAACCTCCCTGTCAAGAAATCTTATTTTGCTATTTTGAGAGGAGACCTCACCTTGCTGCCCATGCCATTAATTGAATAACTATCAGTTCCAATTTATTCCACTTGGCTACAAATTAGATTTCAGCTGGCTATTTCCAAGCCCTGCTTCAACACAACCTTATAAAGCTGTGTCCCTTGGCTGATGCCACTTGTCAACCTGCATCTGTTCTTGGTATATTAAAAGACCAACAAAGCCAGAAACCCACCAGCCTCTTAATGAACAGTACCCAATACATTTGGCTTTGCTCCTTTTGAGTTTATCGTTGCTTTAATGAAGACAACGAGGCTTGGTATTTAGGAGGCTCAGCTTGTCTACCTGCATCCCACAACTCTGTTTAGACCAGAGATACAGCAGGAAGTTAACAACTGATCTCAGGAAACCCAACAGCATCAACACTCTCTCAGAACAAAATGCCTTAAAAATCAACATGTGGAGAAATAATTACCTGTTTGCAGTTAATGCATTGAACTACGCTTGCAATGCCACTTACTGTTCACTCACTTGCCTGGGTCGCTCCCCCCATCAATGGAGACATCCATGCAAGGAAATTCCTGTTGCCTGAGGAATTATCATTTGGAAAGGTAAGTCTTTTAATATGTTCCCCAGAACCATGACTCTTTAGCAGCAGAACTTGCCGAGCTTATGAAGAAAGCCACATGCTTAGGAAATCCTGTATTTTATTTTTAGGGGGCTTATATTCTTAAATTCTTATATTCTCAAACTTTTACCTGATTTTGCAGCAACTTTATTTCTGTCTGCTAAGGACATCTTCACAAATATTTCTTTTTTGTTCCTTCATCATTACATTTTTATTGCCATGGTCATGTGTAACTCAGTTTGCTCTCCTCATCAGATGATGCTTGCTGGAAAGATTCATCAGGACCTGCAGAACGCGTTTGATAAGGCATCTGTGAGAGACAGTGGAGGACACCCACTGCAGAGTGAGAAGTAGAGTCCACGTATGAGAGATCGAAGATTTTCTTGCCAGCAGTCCTTGCTTAATAGCACCTGGCCTCCATGCACTCTCTTCTAAGGCTGAGGGGTTGACCAAATAGTTTGGGTTAGAAGGGACCTCTAAAGGTCATCTAGTCCAACCCCCCTGCCATGGGCAGGGACATCTTCAACTAAATCACGTTGCTCAGAGCCCCATCCAACCTGACCTTGAATGTTTCCAGGGATGGGGCATCCACCACCTCTCTGGGCAACCTGTGCCAGTGTTTCACCACCCTCAGTGTAAAAAATTTCTTCCTTATGTCTAGTCTAAATCTACCCCCCTTTAGTTTAAAGCTGCTCCCCCTTGTCCTGTTGCAACAGGCCCTGCTAAAAAGTTTGCCGCCATCTTTTTTATAAGCCCCCTTTAAGTACTGATAGGCTGCAATAATGTCTCCCCGAAGCCTTCTCTTCTCTAGGCTGAACGACCCCAACTCTCTCAGCCTTTCTTCAGGGGCGTTCCATCCCCCTGATCATTTTTGTAGCCCTCCTCTGGACCCGCTCCAACAGGTCCATGTCTTTCTTATGCTGAGGGCTCCAGAGCTGGATGCAGTGCTCCAGGTGGGGTCTCACCAGAGTAGAGGGGCAGAATCACCTCCCTCGACCTGCTGGCCATGCTTCTTGTGATGCAGTCCAGGATACCATTGGCCTTCTGGGCTGCGAGCACACATTGCCGGCTCATGTCCAGCTTTTCATCCACCAGTACCCCCAAGTCCTTCTCGGCAGGGCTGCTCTCAATCCCTTCATCCCCCAGCGTGTATTGATACCAGCGGTTGCCCCGACCCAGGTGCAGGACCTTGCACTTGGCCTTGTTAAACCTCATGAGGTTCACACAGGCCCACTTCTCCAGCTTGTCCAGGTCCCTCTGGATGGCATCCCGTCCCTCCGGCGTGTCAACCGCACCACTCAGCTTGGTGTCATCTGCAAACTTGCCAAGGGTGCACTCGATCCCACTGTCTGTGTCATTGATGAAGATATTAAACAGTACCAGTCCCAACACAGACCCCTGCGGGACACCACTCATCACCAATCTCCATCTGGACATTGAGCTGTTGACCACTACCCTCTGGATGCGACCATCTAACCAATTCCTCACCCACCGGACAGTCCACCCATGAAATCCATACCTCTCCAGTTTAGAGAGAAGGATGTTGTGAGAGACCATGTCAAAGGCCTTATAGAGGTCCAGATAGATGACATCTATAGCCCTTCCCATGTCCACTGATGTAGTCACTCCATCATAGAAGGCCACTAGGTTAGTCAGGCAGGACTTGCCCTTGGTGAAGCCATGCTGGCTGTCTCGAATCACCTCCCTGTCCTCCATGTGCCTTAGCATAGTTTCTGGGAGGATCTGTTCCATGATGTTCCCAGGCACAGAGGTGAGGCTGACTGGCCTGTAGTTCCCCAGGTCTTCCTTTTTTCCCTTTTTAAAAATGGGGGTTATGTTTCCCCTTTTCCAGTCAGTGGGAACTTCATCGGACTGCCACGACTTCTCAAATATGATGGAGAGTGGCTTAGCAACTTCATCCGCCAGTTCCTTCAAGACCCGTGGATGGATCTCATCGGGTCCCATGGACTTGTGCACCTTCAGGTGCCTTAGATGGTCTTGAACCTGATGTTCTCCCACAGTGGGTGGCTCTTCATTCTCTCAGTCCCTGCCTTTGCCTTCTGCGGCTTGAGCACTTGCCGGTGAAGACTGAGGCAAAAAGGTGGAGGAAGGTGCCCAGGTTCCTCATTTGGTATCTCCTACGTTCTTCTGATGGGAAACGGAGGGAGACAGAATATGGACAACCATCAGCAAGTTTCCTTAGAAGTGTCTCAGCACTGATCAGTGGCACAGTATAGCATGAACAAATACTTTTAACAGCAATGCTGCATCTCAGGCTTATTTGTTTTTATACTTGCTAGAGAATCCTAAATTTTTTTTGGTGTAAAAGCTCTAAATGTCCTTTGAGAAATGAATATATTTGCAAGGGGAAAGAAGCTGTGAAACTCCACACTGCATCCTTCAAATAAATTAATCACAATACAGAATTTGCAAAGCATGTTTCTCAGCAAGGACTGAAAGAAGATGCAATTAGGGGAACCACTGCCAAGTGAAAGTCTTATCTGACCAGAAGAGACAGAAAGTGTTTGTTTAGAATACAGTGTCTAGGAATAAGGTGTGTTATAATGCAAAATATTTTGTCCACTGTTTGGAATAAACTTAAGGATACCCCTCCTTAAATGACCTAAAAGTAATGATTGACTAGGTGACTGGAGGATTTCACCAAAGCCAGTTCTTTCCACTCCTTTCAGAACGAACCCAAACGAAATCCCAGCTCTTTCACTGTAATTTCGTCTTCTTTTTGCAAACTGCCAGCAAACCTTGCACCTCGCTATCTGCCATGAGGCCCATGGCCTCTCCCCAAATCCCTGCAGGATGATGCTTTCCATTTGCATCCCTGCTACGGAACAGGGCAGAATAACGCCATTCCGGGCTTTAACGCACAGCCTTTGAAAGCAAGGGCTCGTAAGAGCATCCTCCCCAGCCCAGCAACAGGCATCTCCAGAGCAAAGTTCAAACTGGTGTTCTGTGGTCATAGACTGATTTAATTCCTATTAGAATATAAAAATTAATAACAGTAAAATGTCATGATCATCTCACACTAATTATGCATCTAATGAATAATTAGCTGTGGACACATGTGACATTTTTGGTCATTAATTTGAGCAAGTGTTTTAAGCCTTGAACAAAACTCCTCTGCGACTGCAACAACGACTACAACTTGGTGCTTACAGCATCGACACTCACCCGCGTCGGATGGGGAGCACCCACCAACTCCAGCTCATCTTCCTCGCAAACGAGGGGAGCCTCTTCACGATGGGAAGGGCCCAGCAGCAGCAGCAGCACCTTGTGCTGAATTCGGCAGAGCAGCTGAGTGGCTCTGTGCCTGCCAGTGCCGTGTTGGTTGGCGGAAAAAGTATGATTTAGGAAGAGAATTTCTGTATGCCACCTCTCTTTGCACCAAACCTGGATATTTAGACGTGAAGCTGCAAGAAATATTTTTTCCTAAATGTGCCATGAATTTTGTGTAAACCAAGACTTTAATTTTCTGTTATAAGCTGTAGCTATTTTTTTATGATAAAATCATTCTACAAAAGGAGGAAGAGGGCAGAACTCTGCTTCTTATATATGCATGCACGTGTCCATACACACATCTCTCTCTGCCTGGCTCAAGATTTTACTGCCTCTCAGCCTCCTTTCCCTTCAACTCCACCTCTAACGTTTTGTCTGTAAGATCTCAGAAATGAAGGAAAGTAAGAAGGGAACAAATCTCTCCTAGAGGGTAGAGATGAACTCTGAAGCATTTCAGTTCAAAGGTTGCAATACACATCCACAGTTAATGAACAAAACATGTCTCATATTTAGGATGAAGGGACATATAAAAAGGTCACAAAAGGCCAGAATTAGCACCAGATTGAGCACTAAAACTGAGACAGAAAGCAACAGATGTTTCCCTCCTAATTTACTCCATTAGGATCTTCTCCAGATAACATGCAATGTTGCTTGCTAATGAAGCATTTCAATCTTCTTGCTGTATAGCTTGTAAATAAGCATCCCTGAGGTCAGAGATGCACTAGCAGGCAGGAACAGAACAGCTCCTCCTGGGCAGGCTTTGTCTCATTTTATAAAACCCTCTTTTTGTCAAAGAGAAAATAAAAATCTGTTTCCAAATTCACAAGTAATTCTGACACAAGTTAATTAACTCCTCTTGCTGAGTTGCCTTTCTTGAACAGTGATGCTTTAACCTCATTGTGAACCCCAGTTTCCTTATGCTCATCAAAACGAATCTCCACGTTATGAATAGCTGTGTATATACTGGGTATATTGATTTTTAAACTACAGAAGCAAGCCACAACAGACCTAAAATAACCAAGTATTTTACCTCCTATATTGCCAGTCTTGGTATTTTACACTGAACTGAAGAAACACCCCAAACCGGCTCCATACAGCAGACCTCTCACCCCTTCATCCCCACTGCGGTGTCGGCTGGGAACGGCCCCGGACTGCAGCCTACAGTAAATAACTAACCTGCAGAACCAAGCTCAGCAATATAACCTGCTTCCCTGTCACTGCCCTGGCCAGCCATGAGCATGTCTGAGAGCTGCAGCGGTCCAGCAAGCCAAAAATTTGGGAACTACTGCCTTAGAGAGGTTGTCTTCCATCCCTCCAGCCTGTGAAATACGCCCTGAGACTGAAACCTATGGCAAGCAAAGGTGCAACGCTCCAAGCAGACGGTATCTCTCGGACAGAAATCTTCCAAAGCGTGAGCCAAAGGAGCACAGTCCGAGTCTGCTGGGATCACCCTTACAACGAGACAGCTTAGACAGACACACTTTCCAAGCAAGACACATTCCTCCCCATTGCACTGCAGCTTAATTATAATGCTCTTGCAAAGAATTTCAATTTTTCCTACCACGGGAACAAGCTCTGTAATGAAAAGGCTTTATTAAAACGAAATGTAAAACATGATATTAATTAATGAGGCTGTGCAGGTGTGTTCATGAAAGCAGTCTAGCTCCATGTGCATTGAAGGGAGCCAGATTAGGGGTTAGCTGCGGTGTAACACCCCTATCACTGTGCAATATGAAGTTCCTTGTCATTACATACTGTACACGTAACAGTATGTTGTTACTTAGGTTTGAATTCAGATGAGAAATACTGAGGAGCACCTGGGGAAGAGATGGTAGAAATGTGCTCCCTACAGTAATTCAATACGACTTTTAAAACAAAACCAGCCCGTGATGTATTCTTGTCACTACAGTGCCTGAAGAGAGATCTGATCGGGTGTCTCTTACCAGGCAGAATTTCTGAGTGAGAGTTAATGCGGGCTAATAGCACTAAGGTCAAAATGCCTTAACATACAGAAAAACACAAGCTTAAAGACAGGCCTATCAGACATTGATGTTAAAACTCATACAGATGGAAAGCCAACAAGACCCAAAATGTCATGGAAGATGCATTTAGCTGTAGTTAGGTTAATGCCAACTTGCAGATTGTGTGTTTCTTCTTTTTTTTTTACATTCAGACTGAATCTGTCCTTCATTAATTTGGCTGTTTGTATATATGAAACCGCTTCTGTGTTGATGACTGTTTGAATTGCATGTATAAAGACATATTCACAGTCGTGTGATGGCTGCATATAGCGTGGGGTAGCGCCTTTTTGTTTTCTTTTGACAGGAGTGCTTGCAGCACTGTGGAAAGCTATTCTTCATTCATTTGAGCTAGCTTATTTGTTGAAATGCAGCAAATTATACTAGAGCAGGTGTGAGCATTATACAAGGCTATTAATAGGAGGCTGTTGGTATCTTACTCATATGTCAACATAAGAAAACCTACCAATTATATACATTCAAAGGCACGTAAGCCTGTAGATAATATTGGAGGTATAGCCTGTGTCGCAAATCCATTTTCAGGGTTTGTTTTTGTAGAGCAGAAATATTTATGGACAATTGTTACTGTGTAGGCTAGATACTACTCGGTGAGTAAGAATGGCCCTTACGATTAATATTGCTACCAGCTAATTACTCCAAGTAAGCAAAAGCCATTCGCAGACCTGTTAGCTTCTGCCCTTAAAAAGGTTGCATCCTGTCTCATTACTCTAGTTCAAGAAAAACCTACCCTGAGCCGACAGACGGTAGCGTCACAGGGTGTTTGGGAGAGGTGCCTGTGTGCAGGGATCCCAGCATCCCTCTTCGGCGATGCTCCATGTCAGCTGCCCATGCCCTTCCCAGAGGGATGAAGGGAGGAGAGCGGGGCTGGGCTCCAGGCACATCCTCCGCCACCTCCTCCTCGGGGACGACACAGCCGTTCCTGCCACCAGCCAGCATTTTAAGTGCTCCCTCCCCAAGGGCAGCAGCCTTGCTCTGGCTCTCTGGGCACAAGCAATCCAAGACAGTCCTTAATTACACCCCTATCTGTTATTCCTTAAACAGCATCCTGTCTCAGCACACAGAGCAGGCTGGCAAACAGGAAGAATTAAAGCTGCACAGGCTGCCAAAAAGGGGGCATTTCCTAACTTCCAAGTGATTAACTTTGAAATCAAAAGTTAGGATAAATTTATACTGATTTTTAATATAATTATATAGACCTCTATGTATAAACATACACACAAAGCATGCTATGTTTTGCTTGCAAAAAAATACATGCAAACACATCCCCTACATGGCTGAGATGCAGCTGTTACATTCCGAGTCCCAGCATACAGTGAATTTTTATGGCTGAGCTATAAACCTCTGAAAAATGAGGTTTATAATAGAAACCCTGACACCATCTAAAATATAGCAGCACTATTGGGTGCTGCTGTAATATGGCCCTAATTTATAAACCACAGAGGAATCCTGTTCCATTTTGAAACTTACGGACAGTAATCTAGAAAAAGGGTAAACCACGAGGAAAAATGGTCATGTTGTCCACGAGCTATAGCGTCTAGTCCATCTGACAATACAAAAATCAAACAGGATGCCACAATATTTAGGCCACGCACTGAATCCTGGACTGTCAC
The DNA here is from genome assembly GCF_965638725.1 of Aptenodytes patagonicus. Taxonomy (NCBI): domain Eukaryota; kingdom Metazoa; phylum Chordata; class Aves; order Sphenisciformes; family Spheniscidae; genus Aptenodytes; species Aptenodytes patagonicus. The sequence continues at coordinate 9,677,506 of NC_134967.1, read as the reverse complement.
AAAATAAAAACATGGCATATCCTAGGATGGGGGTATATTTCATAAAGCCATGTGCCATTTCCCATGCCTCTGGGCAGTATTTTTCAAGTGAAAATTTGATATGAGAACACTAGAAGTAAAGAAAAAAAAAAGACTAGAGACGCACAACCCAAACCCTCCAGTTTTGCTTGACATAATAAATGTTTTTGCAAGAGGGCTTCAGTGTACTCCTGTTTAAATTGGAAAAAAGTGGCAAAGCAAGCAGATTGTTTACTCACAGGAGACAAAAGTTTATCACTAAACATTAGAAAAAAGCTCTTGGTGCCTTGAGCCTCCAGGTCTGCATTAAAACGTATTGAGGAGATGGCAATTCACAGGGGCAGCACTCTGTCTCACTGCTCGGGATCCGTTTTTCCTCAGTATGCTGGACCAGAAACCTGTTAGAAATCTTTACGGTGACCCTGAAATGCTAAGCAGAGGTTTCAACCTTGGAATTTATGTTTGGAGAGTCACTTTGTGCCTCTTTGGTCATCACCGCCCTGGGATGCCTCTCCCAGTGCGGAGCGGGAGGAGGGAGCTAGACAAGCGGCCATCTAATAAAGCGATGCTCGCTTGCAATTTTAGGAAACAAATGGGAACCTTTTGGCACAACAGTCAGAAATCAAGAAGGCGAGCAAGGATTTAATTTATCACTGTCGCTTGCTTCAACGCCTGAAAAAAAGTCACTTCTCCCCTACACATTGGAGTTAACTCATCCTAGATACTGGGATTACCCCACTTACTGGCATTGAAGGTGTGTTATTCCACAACAAGCAATGACACTTTAGGGGCTCACAGCTGTCAGATTTACCCTGAAATTTTCATTGTGGCCATCTCAGATTCCTTTCCTATTTCCCCTAAACAGCCTCCTTTTGCATGCATCAAAGGACAATAAATCCAGATTTATTGCACTTTTCCTGTTAAAACTATTTCCCAGTAGACTTGCTATAAATCAAGTGTACCGTATTCTTGTCAGCCACATCACTGCCCACCAGTGTGGTAACGTTTTACCTACCGCAGGCTTAGCCCCCCCCACTCAAGCGAGCCCTAAGCCCTCTGGTCTCTTCATGAACAAAAAGCATGGATTTGCTTGCAGAAAAAGCCAACAGCAGCAGCCTTAAGTAGCACTCCACGCAGCTGCGCTTTCCCCCGAAAACTTTACTGGCAGGCACTGCAGAAACCCTCCGGGCAGCGCCGGGATGCTGAAATCCAGGTGCAAGAGGGGTTGAGCTCTTCATAAACAGTTAGCAGGCTAACAAGGGCATCTGCAGAAGGAACAGGCACTAAAATTGAAACTAGATACAAAATAAATATTCCAGAGCTGGATTTCTTAAAAAAGATTCTGCTGAGCTATAGTTCCACATCAAATTTTTATTGAATACATTTTCTACTGAGAATTTGTGCACTAAAACCAGTCAAAATCATATGAGAGAGTATAAATTTCATGTACAGTTTTCACTGCAAATATCCTTCAAGAGAAGAAGCAAAAGCACTTTTTAATCAAGCCCACTTCCGCATCCTTTCCTTCCTTTCCCCTGCAACAGGAGCGGCAGGCTGGAAATCTGAGCCCACGCAGCCCCGGTCCCCGAAGCACCAGAGGCAGCGGGAAGCCTGTGTGAGAGGGATGCTCTGCTTGAAGGTCACAGCGAGGGGGACAGATTATCCATCCTTTGCCATGTCTAAAGATGGTGCCTAGGTCTGCTTCACGTATAGCAAAGCTATGAAGAAGCTGACGTGTAAAGCAGCTGACAGCTTCACTTGTGCTTAGCTCATGGCATTAATTTACATGATTTCAGCAAACTGCTGTTAAAACCCAAACTTGGTACTGCTTCTTTCCCCAAAGTCAGAGTTGCCCCTCGCAAAAACTATTCAGGTCCTATTAATCCCTAAATCTGTAATGGATTTCAGATTTGATTTTCTGTGATTCTACAACACCCAAAAATGAGGGTTTAGTTCCTGGGAAGGACGATGTTTCTTACTGTACAAGCAAGATTATGGGTCACTTTGAGCTTGGAAAGACTCTAGGATCTAAAATGGTATTACAGACGGAAAAGCTATTTTAGACAACTTCTTTTAGCAGCTTCCCAGCATCTAACAGTTGTAAATTCCTCTTCCCCCCGATGACTACAAGATGAACTCAGAAAAAACTTCTTTTCTCAAAGGTTTCCAGATTTGTCAACATAATGTAAATATTAAATGGGTCTAAAATTGAGCACCTTTCAGAACTCAAGTGGGTCTCGCCCACTGTGCTGTCCTAGACGCTCCTACAGATAGTCTTTCCTGGGATATTTAGTTACCTGGGCTCCTGAGAAGAAAATAACACTGAAGAAAAGGTCAATAAATGGCAGACAGGAGATGACATCCTGTAATAGTTATAATTACTGTTTATCAGAGTGCCTCACTGCACAGGTAGCAGGTTACAGGATGTACTTGCTCTATTTTTCCCTGAAAAGAGGACATTGCTACACGATTCGGAGTTGGTACTATGAAATGTATGGTTTCCTGTACCGACGGTACTTTATTACAGAAAGCGCAGCGCAGTTACATCACTTCCACGGAAATGAGTGACCTTGAAAGATGTTGAATTCATTTTTCTTTCTGCATATTTTTGCGATGGATTTAATGTTCAATAAAACCAAAAGAATAACAGCATTTGAGGCTCAAGCCATTTGTGCAAGTGCCAAGCACTGCAGGAGGAGTTCAGGGCTGATTTCTGTACCTCGCTCAACACATTCACAGCAAAACTGATGTCACAGCTCCATTCTCCTCACTGTAGGCTGAGAAGGGCATTTATTTTCTGCACAGATTCCTTTTCCTACAAAGTTTTACACTATGCATATAAGGCAAATTCCTAGCAGGACAGATGCATGAAATGCAAAAGCATGAGATGAGCAAAATTTGAGTGATGTGTTTCACAAAGGCAACAGTGCTCCAAAGTATTAAACATCTATATGTGGACACTATAAAGAGAGACTTGTTTGTGTCCACAAAAACCGTGCCTCCGTACTGGACCATGGAGGTTGAAGCACATGGTGATGCTTGGCTGAACCACACCTGATGAAGGCCCTCCTTGCACCCTGAAAGCACTATGGACACTAGCGCTGTATCTTAAAAACAGCAAAATCCCTAAAGAAGGCTCAAGTGTAAGTTATAGAGAGAAAGAAGCACAAGTGTTCCGCATTCGTAACTAAAGGTTGTGATTACGGAGCCATTGATGCTGGCTTTTAAAGCGCCAGGAAGAAATATAAATGAAGAATGGTGAAAATCCTGGCAGCCTCCTCTCCCTTTTCCAGCAGAAAGTGCCTGCGACAGCTCGCTGAATTATAAATGGCAATTATCACAAACGCCAAGCAAAAGGGCAGCTGAGAGAAGTGGTGTGCGTGCCATCTCTCGGGCCAGGACAGCACCGGGAGCCTCTGCCACGTGTGGGGAAGGATGGAAACGGTGATTTCGGTTCTTCCGCGTAACGACAAGCACACAGCTCTCACTGCTACAGCATCCTAGTAGATCCACCTGCTTCCTGCGCCCTGGTGTGGGATGAGCTGCCCGCAGCTTCATTTGCAGGTTTTAGTACATAATGCAATATTGTTTTGCAGGTTTTAGTTTGTAATGCAGTATTACTTTGCAGGTCTTAGTCTGTGATGCAATATTCTTGCAGGCCTCCTTTCCTTCACAGCTCTCATGCTTTCCTTAATGAGGTTTCAGCATTTACAAGCTTGTCTCTCTGCTGGCTGGCCTTTGCTGCAACCAAGGCTGTAATTAACCCATTTGATCCCATATGTTTAAAGTAAAGCTCTAGAATGGCCTTCTCTTGTCAGAGCAAGTACTTCTGACCTAAGAAAAATACCGTTTCTTTAACCATCGATAAATCAGGCAGGGTTGGTGGGGTTTTTTTGTTTTGTTGTTGTTGGGGTTTTTTTGGTGGCTTTTTTTTTCTTTAAAAGACATTAAAGAAGTGACAAAATCACCTTCAAACCTAGTCTCTCTTGTCAGGAAACAGCCTTAAGCATACCTAAAAGGTAGCACTGCATATTACTGTCCCTTCCTCATCAGTATCTAGCACTGGGGGTGGTAGTGGTGGTGTGTCCCCTGTTACTGCAACAAGGGTCAATTTGAACCGAGGGAAGAACAAAACCAAAGTGTTGTGATACTTACAGATAAATAAAAGTAAAGCCTTCTCCCTGAGAATCATCTGCTATTTGAAAACTTGGCAGGATTCTGCCAGAATACTTACTTTTGTCTTAATACGATAAAAAGCTTTTCCAAGGTGATCCCGCTACCCACAGATATATTGACTAATGAACAAAAGGAATGAGACAGGCCAAGAGTACCTCCGATATCTCCAGTCTCGATATGGATCTAACGCAAACTGAAAGTGCATTATCTGAGTTTCTAAGAAATAACCAAGCGGCACCAGAAAAAAACTTTGGTTTTATCTTCTGCTCGGTGCTCCTGACAGCTGTTTATTAACAGCCATCTATGGTGCACACACACACTGCATTCGGACAAACTCTAAGTAATTGTAAGTGCATGAGCACTATTTTTCCACAGAATATCAAAATATCAGAAAGAAAAGCATTTAAGTTAGCAATGCAGGCCTGTTCTGTGTGGAAAATATTCCAATCTTAGCCAATCGTCCAACATCATTCAAACACCCCAAATACTCTGGATTTCATCTCTCTCACATGACTGCTCCAGAGCTTGGATTTTTTTTCAACTGACACTTGAAGTCAGTTTCCTTGATCTTCACCCATTTTAGCCATACCCCATGCAACAGCATGCACCATCCTTAAATAACCCCTTTCCCTCAACTTTTTCTGAAAGTACTTCTAATCATGAAGTATCCTGTAAGACAGACACCGCGATGTTCCACACCAAACAATTTGCTGACAACTGCAGTACTTGGCACGTACACACTCATGGTACCTGAACTTGAAATTGCACCTTCCTGCCCAACTCCTGCTGGCAAGTGATGGACCGACACTGCCAAAAGCCCTCCTTTGGGTCAGAGCTCTTCCCAGCAAAAAGCAGCAAGTACCTTAAACCTAAAAGCAGATTCAGGTCACGCAGACTGATCTTATTTTCTGAATTTCCTCCCCCGACAATGCAATAGCTATTCCATACTTAGAGAACTGTCTTGTTATAGGTGGCCCGATCAGGTCGGTCAGAGCACTTAACAGCCATCGTTACTAATAAATCCAGTACTGGTGATGCCAGCCAAACATATTTTTCTAACACAAACATTGTCCTGCACATCCCTAAGGACTGCGGGCAGACAATACTTAAACACACATGCTATACATGCTGCGCTGGGTCACAGGCAGGTGGTCCGTCACCTGGGCTGTCTGCCTGCCACCCGTCCCTGTTGTTAAGTACATTATTTTCACTTGCTGCAAGGAGATCAGAAATACCTTCAACCTTTCTCAGGAATCTTTTGCAATATTTGGTTGCAAAAGGAGGAAAATACGAAGACATATTCAATCCAACAGACTTGTTTTTGTGCTGGTTACATTATTGGGAAATCTAATTTCCTGGGAAGAGGCCATCCCATTTTACAGAGACTAAACTGATAAAAACATCAACCTCTGTTTTACTCTATCTAAATTGTGCTTTCTTTACTGCTGATGGCTAATAACTCCGGTGCGAGCTAGCAGACTGTCATACTACATACGTCTTGCAGCGGCGTGAGGAGCAGGTGTAAACCAGCTGACTTTTAACTGAAACAAATGTATGATAAGAAAAATCTTGCACTTTTTGCTTGACACAGAAAATGATGCCTTGAGGTACGGCGCCTGTTCAGGAGGGAAAGCTCTTTAGGTCGTTCTCCTCTGGCTTTTACCCCTTCACTAACACGTTGAAGAAAACCATCGAATGATCTCGCAGAGGACTAAGACTGTGGTCTGTATACACCATTCCCACTGCTTCGGAGGTGGGTGCATCATTTCATAGCGCAGACCATGAACTTGGGGCCATTTTTAATAGCCTTTATTGACTTTTACTAGGGGTAGCACATCACATATATGTTCACGTATGTGACGTCCACTTTCCCATCCATTGGTCAGACATGAGACATCACTGCGGGTGTGGACCGGTGAGAGGGATGCAGTGATAAAGGTGGTGGCCGTGGGAGGTGACTGGAATGGAGAGTCCTTGTACCAGCGGGGCAGGGCGAGACAGAAGAGGCATCACAGTTTCATTAACTGGGGGCAGGCGGCAGCAGCGCAGGACATCAGTGACAGCTGAAGGCAGCCATTCAAAAGGGAATAGACAGATACTCCTTCAGAAATAAAAGATGATTTTGAGAATAAAGGCAACCAGGGTAATAAGGGAGAAGATCACGCAGGCAGAAGGACGGTAAGAATAGCATTCAAAACTGCAGACACCTGGGAAGTGATTTATCCAAAACACTTATAAAAGCATGCCTTAAGAGATAAAATACAAAAGGGGGGGTAATTCACTGCAGGCCAAAACACTGCATATTAAAAGAAAAAAAATACCCTGTGTTCGAAGGAGAGACTTCAGCCTTGGCAACATCTGCTACAAGTACTCTGCTGCCCACGCCAGAACGAACTCCAAATCTCTAAACTCAAATTGTAATTTGCTTCACTACAGAATTTCCAACCCAATCCCCAATTATGCCTCTCCGGCGAGGGTGAAACTTCAGCCGACGGTGTAATACATTCACGGACACCTGCAGGCCTAATAATTGACCAGGGAGAACGTGGATGAGATCAGCAAAATTGCTGCATTGCTACTGCAAGCCTCAGTGTCCTACACCAGGAAACAGCTTTGCTACTGCAAGGTGCATAATTTAATAAACCATTAACTCAAACCTGAGGTGAAGTAAATTCAGCGTATTATATATTTCAAAATAGCATTAGAATTCAATTTAAGTGTCACCAAAAGCCTAATCCTCAGTATACAGAGCATATTAATAAGTGTCTCAGAGCCTGTGGTTTGATTTAATTTCCAGCTGAGTTGTGCTGTCGCATGACTGCGATCCCTGCCGTGAGGATATCTCGGTGATAGCATCACCGGTCCAAACCGGAGCAGAATCTGGAAAGATGCACGGTCCCACTTTTTGGGGTCTTCCTGGGCGAACAGGTGGGTGTATGCTCGAGCAAAAGCAATCCGGTTTCCAGTCGTGTCACTTCTAGGTGCCGCCATCAAGACGTTGATGTTCCGCAGTGATAGTGGGGTCCTCGGCAGGGTCCCCAGGCCCCCCTGAACCAGCCCTGCTTTTGGTTCCCTTTGTAGCCACGGGAGCAAAATGCATTTTTGATAAGGCAGGTGCTCCTGTAAAAGCTGCTGGGAACGGGCAGAGGAAAGACTGTTCGCATCAGGCCAGCGTCACAGCCGCGCCGTGCTGCCTGGATTACGAACAAAAAGCCGCTGCTGGCTCAGGCAGGGGCTGCCCCCGCCCCTCGCACCAGCCGTGCCGACGGCACACGGCAGGATTGCAGCAACCATAAAGCAACGGAGATGCCACTTTCGATCCCCCAGGTCAGGCGTAAAGTGCAAATGGTGCATCATTTCCACCAGGAGCCAAAAGCATAAAATCTGCTTTCTGTTTGTGTGGGAGTTGGCCATGTTTTGGACTTTTTTATGTCGCCCCTGTAATAACTCCTCTTGATTAGCAACCCAGGCACGTCCCACAGCAGTTTGGGAAATGCATCTCTTCTATAAATGACAACAGATTATTTAAGCAACAACTAAAGCACTCTGACTGCTTTTTAGTTTGCTCGCATTAACGTCAGTCTCCTCATATATCTAGGGAATGAATCCGGGATTTTCTTTAAAATGGTGGAGAGTGATATAAAAATAGCAGACTACTTGTCTAAAATAAAGTTATGTGTTTGAAAGGGTTGGAAATTGTTTTTTAATCACTGGCGTCTTTCTTCTGGAATATGATCTGCTGGCTATACATTTTGCTTTTCTATCCAATTTCTCAGGAAAATGCAGCAAGTGTGTTAATAAATAATTTATAAAAACATTATAAAAGATAAAGCACTCCTGCTAAAATGTTTCCAGCCTCCGAGATACCAGTTCATTTGTAATTCTCTCCGCCTCCCCTTCGCTGGAACACCAGCAGAGGGTTATTGCTGCCTTTCTCCGCAGTCCCATTTTACTCATCCTGCAGGTGTCAAAACACATCTTTGTTTTGAAGGTATCCAGACTGATAAAAGGGTATGGCCCAGACTGAGTCGCAAGCTCAATTTTATCTACTACAGATTTTTGTCACGAAAAACGTTTTTCAGGAAAGCAACATCCTGATTTATTTTTGTGGTCTTGCGTGCGAGGATGGATGTAAAATACAGACATACTACTGGCTCTCCCGAAAAAGAGGGCTCTTGTAGATGCTGTTCCCTCCAGTATTTTGTCCTTCCCGTAGTAACAAATGGGATGTGCTTTCTGTGAAACTAAACAGGGTGATTTTGGAGCACAGTGCACAGGACGGCTTCGTTCTTAGGAAGAAGGAGACGGCTGGGAGGAAGACAGCTTGTGATGAGCTCTGCCAGATGGAATTTAATTTTAGTGAAGGTGAAGACTCTGCAAGAAGCTAACATTAGTGAGCAAGGAAAACTTGAAGGAGGAAAAATCAAGCAAAAATAGCCTTCAACTTGATAGGTTATGTGTGTGTCTGTATTAAAAGAAGACTGTAAGACTGAAGGTGGGTTTCAATGGATGCAGCTGCTCTGAAAGCAAGTCAGGGGATGAGAAGAGAAGTGGAAAACAGAATTTTATTCAACAGGATCACCCCCAGGAGAACCACTACGGGTATGGAAGGGCTGTCACTGGGGCTGCTCCCCGCCCCTGGCTATCTCAGCAGCCCTGGGCAGGGCTCAGCGCTGCTGCACCTGTACTTTCCCCGGGCTGCCCACGCACTGCTAGGGGGGTGCTCTGCCTGCCAGAAATTCGGCAAAACCAACCAAGCACCTTCAGGCAAGCATCTTGACAAAGACGAGCCGCACATCAGCTAGCTATGAGCCAGAGACAGCAACCACGTTGCCCAAGCACCAGTCCAAGAGCCGAGCTGCAAACGTTTCCATCTTCAGCCGGCACGATTCACAGGGTGCAGAAGCTCCCGCTGCTCAGCTGCAAAACACAGGAGACGTTTCAAAGGCAGCGAGCGGGCACAAGTGTCGGGGAGAAGAGAGTGGCTGTCGCTGCGTGTGACTTTCAGTGTCCATCATGAGAGCTGGCAGCGACAGTGGCCCCGGATGCCCCAGGGAGACGCAGGAGTGATCAGGAGGGAGATGACGAAGAGCAGACCTGCAGCAGCTGGCTCCTCTCAAAGAGAAACGGTTCCTCTCAGGTGTCTGATGCTGAAGGCGAGAGGAGAGAGGTCTTTCAGCAATGCAGCATGCAGAGTCGTGGCTTTTGCTTCATCTTTATTTCGCTAAAACACTGGAGTACAGCAGAGCATGATATGAATTGTTATCATTAAAGCTATCTAATGATAGTTAAAATGAAGTTTTGGGGCATTCATGCTAATCGGAACTTGAGTTTTATGAAATGTTCAGAGCCACAAAAAGGCTCCTTCAAACCTATTTAACTATTCATCCCACTGTTAAACAGAGCTTTGCCGAGGGCGATCCCAGCGTAGACCAAGGCTTGTTGAGATTGGCAGCTGGGCACGCACCCAGTAGGTTGTCCTCTAACCAAAACGAATGAAAAGGGTTAAAGTGCTTGCGAGGAGGCACAGCTAACACCTCTCTTACTTGGTTTCTCTGAAATTCATTTTCAGCAATAAATATTTGTTAGAAATGTGACCAAAAAAAAAAAAAAATCAAAATAATGAAAATAGAAAATTATTACAAAAGAGTTAACAAAACCCTTGGAATTTCAGTTGGACTGAGCAATACCTTTTGCACAGCTCCACAGATTCCAGCAGTATTTCAGATCTTTAATGATCCCTGAATAACGTGATGGGAAGTCTTGAGACATGGCTGTTCCTGTGATCGCAAAGCAGCAGAGACATGGCAAGGAGCACTGTGCCTTCAAAAAGAGCTGGCGAGAAGATGAAAGGAGAGAAAGGAGAGAGAGGTCTTTCGGAGAGATCACGTCAAAGGAATATTAAGGAAGCCTGAAAAGGGTATCCACAACTTTTTCATTCTCCAAACATGCTTTTGCACATGGAAGCATCGTGAAGCACAGCAAAGGTGCAAGGGGACTGACTGCTGTACCCTATCGACCCCTGTCCAGAGGGGGTATTGAAAGCGCTTCTTCTGTTGCAGCTCAGAGCTAAATCGATGCAAAAGACAATGCTGCTCTCCTGGCAGCGCCGAGTGCTGCCACCACACTTACTGTCTTCTCTCACAGCATAGCTCCACGTGCACACTTTGCACTAAAAATAGGAATCTGAGGCAATTAAAGCATGCCTGCTTAAAAGGTCTGATCTGTAAATACCAACCTGTTGGTGGGAGGTCCTTGTCTGGTCCTGCAGAAATAATGCTTTCCAAAGGACACCCGTGCTGAAGAGGCACCAAGGTGTGCCTGCTCCCGCTGAAGAAGACGTCCTCCAGGCCAAGGGGATGGCTGGCACCTTGGCCAAGCTGCACATCTGCAGGAGAGGCAATGGAAAACTCCGCGAAGAACAACAAAACCAAACAGGGTTTAGCCCTTGAAATGGGGCTGAAAGCATGAGAGGAGCAAAGGCAGGGGCTTCACGGAGAGTGGGGTCTCTGAAGGCTGACAAACACAGCTCGTGCGTCTTCGGAGACGTGAGCTGAAAAACGACCGTGAGGAAGAGACTTGGGAGACTGCGAGGGGATGCAACGGGATGGTTGTGCCTGCCTGGATGTGTCTGCCTAAGAAAAAGCAGGGTTCGCGTTAGCTTCTCCCCATCACACCACCACAAACGGAGAAGGCAAAGCTCGGGTTGGAGGAGGGCACTGAAGAGTGTTACAGTAGTCAGGAAACACCTGAGCCTTTAGAAATTATGGCATTTTGACCACGAGAAAGGCAGGACTTTTTCTTCCTTTTGACCTCATTTGTGGCCACATTTTAGGAACGTGGGAGTTTCTCTGTCCATTCAGTATCGTGGTCCATCTCAGCTGGGGCTCTGCCTGCAATGAGCTCTGCGTTTTTCAGCAGAAGTTAACCCTCGGATACCCATAGCCTCTGACCATATAACAACAATAAATAGCACTTTATACCACCTTACGTCTATATTCTCTTCTGGATTTCCTTAGCTTTACGGCAAGCACTGAGTAACAGCCTCTACAAGGAGGAGAGACCATGCATGAAGCCATTGCAAAAGTAAATAGCGCTGAAGGCAATAGGTCCCTAAGTGCCTCCACCACAGGTCATGAGTGCCATTGCTACCGTCACTCTGACGGGATCCTGGACCTCCAACTGTTCAGTCACTGTCCCAAGGTCACCCAGCCCATCTGCACCATGATGCTGCAGGTTGTCACAACTGTGTGCTCAAGATGCTGAACCACGCTAGCGCCAGTTAGGTACCCCGTGCCATACTCTGCTATACTTCAATACATGCGTAATTTCATCATATAGGCTAAAACTCACTTTGGCAAGATGTGCTAGCATAGTGGAAACAGTTTATATTCCTGTTAGAAAAAAATGCAAAGGCTCATTATGCCAAGAGCCTAACTTACACCTTGCTCCCCAACAATATGGGACCAATCTAAAGTGCCCGCATACAGCACATGATCTTCAATGCTTTATTGCTCAGTCATTTCTATTTTACCCAAATGAAAAATAAAAACCCATTACTAAGCAAAAGTCTCAGGAATTTTTATGACATTGTAATGCTTCCAATTTATGTTGAAAAAGACCAAAATCCTCAAGCTGTCTGTTGCTCCTCCAGCCAGGGACGTGGAAGATGCTGCTGACGCAGCACAGCACAAGCAATCAGACAGGGAAATGCTGCTCTGCTGGGACACCATAAAAAAAAAGGGAAGGTTTTCCGCTTGCTTAGGACATAATGGAAGATTTGAGGCAAAGAAATACAGAATGAATGCCAAATTTCCGCAGGACAGCTGCAGACGTCACATAAAATGTTTTAACTGATTTTTAGGCCTTGATACTTTCTGCCCACAGCTTTCAGACGAGCTGCATTTTAGGAAAGGAGCACTCAGGGAACATCAAGCATCAGTGTAGGCATTAACAGTCATAAACAGCTGAATATCAAAGTGTATCGGAAGGAAGAATCCAGGAAAAAACAGTTTAAAGAGAAAATATTGCATGTCTCTGACATTAAATCAGTGCTTATAGACATTCTGCAAGGTACAGCTGGTGCATGCAGAACTGCATGAAGGATAATTAAAGACCGCTAACAGAATATTGCCCAGCTACACTGTCACTTTCAGCATCTCCCACTTGCTCTTTCCAGGACACATGTCTTGCCTGGACATCACCACTGGTATGACTGTTGATGTCCCCTGACTTTCCACTGCCGTTTTCTACCCTGCAGTAAAGCATCTCTGTGACTCCTGTGGCTGCTGAGAACACCCCACGAGTGTGCAAGGAATAAAGATGCAATGCAATTTTCCCCCCCAGCTCCTAGAGAACTGGATTATCACATTTCAGCAATTACTGCAAAAGCCCAATTTACGACAGGGCTCTGAGGGGCTCTGGCGTCTCCCTGTGCCCGGCGCAGCTCAGCCTGCATCCCGCTCTGCTTCTGCGACTTGCCTGCGAGAACAGTGCCACTTACACACTTTTTCATCAATTCTGAATTATTCAGTGAGCAGTTAATGCGCATACCATGTGAAACAGCTATCTGTCTACATATTGCTCTCGAACGTTTGTTAGCCTTAATTTATTTGATTGGCCAAGGTGAATAGGTAAACACCAACAGGCTGAACATCCTTATCCGCTCGTATCAGTATTCCCCGCGCCTCCCATTTCCACAAGCATCAAGAAAATCTCACCTGTGCAAATGCTATTGGCAAATGAATAAGCTAATGAACATTCTTTGAACAAACGCATGGGTTTATTTGAATATACGATCATGATTCATTTTTATTCCAATTTTTCTATAGCTGAATGGGAGGATGTCCTATCATGTTGGCAGCACTCTGTCAAGGATTCCTGATCTTGCCTTGCTGTGACTGTTGCTGTTATTAAATTACTGCAGCAAGAGGGGAGTCATTCAAAAAACCAAACAAATAATAAAATTAATGAAACCCAAGTGCCTAAAATGCACATTTTTCCCATATTTAGGCAAAAAATTACAGAAAAGATGGCAATATGAGAAGTTCTGTCCCATGTCGTGAAGAATTAATATTTAGCGACTGTCTAAATTCACAAAAAGTTTTTAGCATGATCCTATAGCTCAGTTTATGTACTTCTTAATTGAGAAAAAGGGCAACACTTTTTTTTAATGTATTACTTCCCATAACCACAGCACCTTAACACCAGCACTAAGAAAGATATCAGAATCTGCTAAAGGCAGGATGGAAAACGACGACTGTCCAACAAATTAGTCTCCAGCTGCATGGCACAAGTGTGGAAGAGAGCAAGAGACGCACTGGTATTAACGCGTAAAGATGAAGCCCGCCTCCAATAACCTTTGCAAACAGCAGCCAGCCCTGGGAGCCTGGCAGCTAGATTAATTTTAAATTCCTGGGGTGCCAGTTACCAATCCACAGAAGGGAACGCTGCATTTTGCTACTCAGCTATGCCAATGTTTGAAAATTGTCTATATCTGAGAATCCACGTTTTCCCTGCATTAGTCATTACAAGTACAAACAGGTTTTTTTCTTCTTCTTTTTCCATTGACAGAAAATCTGGTGCCATTTTGAAGGTCTGAACATGCACAGTGCGGGTGTTTGTACACACGTCCTACTGGCAGACAAGCCAACAAACCCAGTGGCAGTGTCTGTGTGCCGAAGCCTTTCCAGGAGTCTGAGGACCTGCCATCACTCATACCTAAAAAAAGGCTTCAGCAGCGCTGTTCTGCACTTCACTAATTGCAAGCAGCTAGGACACTGCTTCTTTTAGGAAGCTAACAGGTAATGAGAAAAAAAAAAGTGCTTTTAAGGCAGTGCCCTCACTCAGAGCCAGAATAAACATCGGAAAGACAAGGTAGTGCATGATTTTGGGCAGAATGCAAAGACAAAAGCTGTTTCTTTTTAACAATCTGGATAATTTCCTTGGGAATGGAAACATGGAGGGCTGAGTGAAATGTTTGGAAATGGGAAAGTGTTCCAAAAGTGTGTGCAACTCGTTAAAGATGCAGCACGTTATGCAAAGGCTTTGCAGCAGCCTTGTTGTAAGGTGCTGCTGAAGAGTCCTCCCCAGCGCCCCTTGAAGAGGTCATCCACACCACCTCTGCCTGTTGCTCAGAGCATGATCTCATATTTCTAGAAATCAGAAAACTGAAAGAAAGATATGAGAACCCAACGTAGGAAAACACTACTACCACCTTGGGTCATGATCCCTTCACTCAGCCCCAAGTGGTCCATGTGAGAGGCTGCCAGCGCCCAGGGCTGGACGATCTCCTACAGAGACACTACAATGCTTGCTTGGAAATTACAACATCTATTAAAAAGATATTAAAGGTGTTTGTGGTAAGGCAGCATTTAAAATCCATTATGAAGCAAGCTTGCAATGTCTCAAAAATGTAACCCCCTTCAGAATAGAGAGGAGGAGACCTCAGCTGTGGTGCCTTGTATGGCAGGATAACTTCTTGTAGCAGGGACTCAGAAAACTGCGTTTTGCCTGCTGACAGTTCAAGCTGACTGGTTTTCATTTCTTATCCCTTTGACCAGTCTGCAGGGAGAAGGCACATTCTGTCAATCATAAATGACAACGCAAAGTTGTTTAAGTAAGAAATCGGGTACCACCATATAATTAATGGCTATAGCACAGCATAAATGCACAAGAGAGACTGCTAGTCTCTGTGGCTTGTTTGAGTCTTGGCCTTTACACTGAAAACGCTAGTCAGAAAAGATCAAGAACAATTGCATGGGGATTTTTAATCAATATCTAACCTGACAATAGGATTTGGAGGAAGATCATCCCATAAAACACATGCGGCATCTCAGACTAATTGTATTTACTTCCTATTGACCAGAGACTCGCAGGCAGAGAGCTCCATATCCCAGAAAGGTACTAAATGACTCTCAAAAAAGCAAAAATCACCCATTTGCTTCTGTGAACTAAAAAGCCAAACCTTTTGCTGGAGGTTAATGTTAAACATTGCCCAGTCTGTATCCGTTTTGGAATATGAAAGTCATTTATTGGGTGGTGTTGAAGTGGAAGACTCTGAAGCAGATGCACAAAATACCTTCTCCCTCTCTCCTGGTCTCACTAGCCCCAAATTCACTGTGGAGCTGAACAGAAACATTGTGCAGACGTTAGAAAAGCGTCATCGGTTCTTGGCCAGCTCTTTTCCCTCCAGCTGTATAACCTTTAGCACATGATCGAAGGATGCCCATTTATGCCTGGGAGATGGTGTCATGAATCACAGACCCCTATTCCTCCCACAGCAAAGGCACAACGCGTCCTTGTTTCTGAATACGGGTATACTACACTCACAACGAGATGTCCTGCATCACATTTTATAAATAGGCTCGTGAGAAATGTACTTCCCATCCACTCATCTCAATCCAAACCAATTATCAGAGCAAAGACGACGGCCTAAACGTTGACACACACCCTCCGAACGTGAATGAGCCAGACCTCAGAGTGCAGGTAAGAAGATCCTATGGTGCTGCAACGCAACTCATTAGATATCAGCTTGCTAACTGCCACAACAGCCAAGTCCAGCAATACTTTGAGATGGCACGCAACAAGAATAAAAAGAAATACAAAACTTGCAATTAAAGTTAAGAGGGGTGACCTATGAGGGGAGGACGTCTGGGGGAACAAGCACAGGCTGGCCAGCCCGCAATGGAGCAGGATCTGGGGACTGCCCGTGGTCAGGGAGCACTCAGGCTATGCAACCATCGCTCAGGCTGCTGGATAATGGGTCGAAATCATGGGAAATTTCCTGATGGAAAGATGGACAAAGCTAGAAAATACTCTCTCAAAAGTAACAGAAAAAGCTTTGTCGTTTGGGAGCAAACCTCCCTAAAGGTCACAGCCCAATTTTAAGCTGGAGCTCTGAAGTTTGATTTTGCGTCATCTGTTCCTCTTGGGATCTAATAGGAAGGAGTCTGCTGTCTGCCCTGAATTTCTGCAGAAACAGGGGCCTTCCTTAACATTTTCAGTCTATGTGAAAACATTTCATGAGCTGAGCTGCCCTTCAGGGACACTGGAAAACTCCCAGCACCTGTGGTGACTGTGCCCGGGCTGAGGGCTGCTGCAGACCGGTGACGACGGGGGGACCTGCGGCACCTTTCAACCCTGTGCAGTACTGGTACCTCCCCAAGCTCCCGGGGTGGCGGGTGGAGAATGCTTCCACCAAGCCCCAGCCCAAACTCCTGTTCCTGAGTAGGCAAGAGCAGATGAACCAAGTGACCTGCTGTTCCACCTGCTGTGGTCCTCTCTGCCTTCACAGGGACACCCGGGACAGATGCTGGCTGGGGAAGCACTGCCGTGCCGTGCCAGCAGTTATTCGGAGGGAATTCAGAGTTTCCTTTGAATTCTCGTGTCACACCACCCGTCACAGGCACCGGCAGAGACGGATGCTGAACAACAAGGTGAGCAGCTGTCTGCCACCCCAGGCAAACTGGACCGTAAGTTTAGAGGTTTTGCTCAGTTCGGCACACTGAACCATGAACATTTAATGGCTTCTTTAGCTGTACCTACACCCCACTCCCCCTCTTCTCGCTGCTCGCATCCAACCACGGACGCAGGTCAGGACCTTGAGAGGCTGCAGGGAAAAGTGCTAAACGTCTGCAGGATTGATGTGGTCGTGCTGCGTTTTCAGTGGAGTCACAGCTTTCCTCCGTGGAGGTGAAATACTGCTCCCACCGCTGCAGCGAAGCGTTTTCCCCTTTACACATGGCATTTATATGCAGAGGATGCAAACAGAGCTGAGATGCACATAAACATCACAGAGGACAGTGACATTTTGTGCACATTCCCTTTGATTACGTCCACGGTGCAGGCACCGTCCTCTGTGGGTCACCCTTGCTCTGTGGGGCATCTTTCATGCAGCAGTGACAGCAGAAGCATCTTCTTTTTTAATATGGAAGTGCAATTGCAAAACCGGGGGGAAAAAAGGATTATTTTCCATTTGCTTCTTGAAACAGATGTCACTTTCCTCAGACGTGTTTGTTTTCAGGACTGCAGGGGTTTAATCTTTAAAACAATAATATTATTACAATATGTGTCAAATGCTGTTTTCTAACAAAAGAAAACAAATTGCTTCCACTTTGTAAGCAACAGTAACCAGTGAATAATATAAATAGCTCCGCAAACGTAGGGTTATTGGTCCAGTGAATGCCCAACCCGGGCAAACTCCCACATGTGAACCCAAGCACACCCACCGCAGCCCAAGGAGGCCTGGGGGGGATCAGGCCACTACCCAAACCCTGCAGAAATAAGAGGAAAACTCTGCATGGCTCCTCCAGGGGCTTCACTGTGCCCACAACAGCCAGAAGAAAATTCATTGAGTGACCCCAAAAAACTCCCTTGAGACTAAACTCCCCACTGGAGGAAAGCAGATCCACCGCAAGGCTAGCCACAAGGTTCACCCCAAATTCAAACACAGCCACAGGGCTGATTTATCTCCCTTGCCATTGCGTGCCAGTATAGCAGTTGGCTTCCCGAGCTCCTGTACCTGCCTCACTTCAGAATGGGAAAAGACAACTGAAAATCTTAAAAAAGTCTCACTTTGGCTGACTCTCTGTTTAGGGAACGTTTGAGCTGGCATCAGCTCTGTATTTGCTAGAAACTTACCCAGAGAAAATATATCATACCTCTGAACAGAGACACACAACTAAGAAAATCCCCATCACCTTCAGACAAACAAAATCCTCCGAATCAATGAAACACGGGACTGCCAACCTCCCTAGCAGCAGCCAAACACAGCCCTACGGGCTCGACCGGATTACCCCCAGGAGAGAGGAATTTGTTGTCATCCTACCTGCAGAAGCCAGTAGCACCTTCTGTGAAACGTGGGGATGATGGAGGAATGGACGTAGCAGCCGTACAAGCACTAGGGACAGAAAAAGAGAGAAAGCAGAGTCGAGTTAACGAAAGAAACCATCACCTGCGGAGGCAGCGCCAGGGATGGGACCTGCAGCGTGTTATCTGCTACCGGAGGATGTAATTTCTGAAGTCGGTCCACGGCTGGTAACACACACCACCAGATTACAGCACCCCCAGATTTTTTTTTAAATGTTGTTACAGGTTACAGAATCACTCTCCTAACAGCCCCCGCTGCACCAGCACGCTGCTTTCACCCGCAGCTCAGCCACCCAGGTGCTGCCAGAGCAAACAGAGTCTCCCCACGGTGCTCTGCATCCCGACACACAACACAGACGTGGGTTTGGTTAGCTGTATTTTAATCTTTGCTTCAACATATTTTTATTTTTTAAAAAACACAACACAAACATCTCTTTTCCATAGTTTATCACCTGGGTATGGAAACTGAAAATTTAGGGTTTGTAAACTGAAAAAAATGCTGTCAGGTATGTTATCCAGCAAAATGCCAAAATACAGTTGCTTTTTTTTCCTTCTTCTTTTTTTAAATGAACTCTGCTTCTCTGATTAACCAAAATCAGTAAGGCTAAGGAATTCTTTCTGCAGGAAAAAATCAAATTTCCAGTACGTTAAAACTTTCCAACACCCCTGTCGGTTGGAAGCTAAGCCCAGTGCAAACCAAACACACAAAACTGTTTTTAATTTAAAAGATCCCGGTACAATTCCTGTCCACAAGATTTGTTTATTATTAAGAAAGCAGTATTATTTTCTGACTCCACTGGCTTTTAATATAGCACACATGGGGGATGGGTGTGCGTATAATGATATATTCTCCCATACCGAAGGTGATTAGTTTTCCTTAAATGCGAGATTGCAACAGCCCAGCAATCTGCTCACAGCTTTCTTCAGATATTTCCCCTGGAAGATCACAGCCCGCGCGTTTTTTAGGTACACCAGTATTCTGCCGTTACAGAAGGAAAAAATAAGTAAATCCAACTGCAGGGGATTTTTAAGGGGAATTTCTTTTTTTGTTTTACTCCAGCGACTGCATCGATTATGACGACTCTCACGATTAATGCGCTCTTCACTTGCTCACAGCCCTGTCTGTACCCTACCAGGGGGTCCTCAACGGTCCGGGGTGCGGAAATCGTCACCCAGCATCCTCCTGGCAGCAGCGGCTGCAGGACGGGATGGCCCCAGCTCTGGCCAGACTTCAGCAAGACTTTAAACTCTGTTAAGTGGGACCTAAACAGATGGGTACTGGAAAAAAATTATCACTAAATCACCATCCCAGTCATCTCGAATACCTGTTTCTGCAGATATGGATGCCACAGCATCAATAGTGATGTGAAGGTTGACGTGTGGCATCAAGGCTTTACCGGTGCTGGTGGGGGTGACCTGCGCTCAGTGCCCTGGTGACGCCGTTATGCTGCCCAATGCACCAGCCCGTGCCGGGACATAGCTCCGTCCATGCCATCCCCCCAGCGCAGGACACTGGCTGTTCGCATGAACACAAAGGGGCCGGTAAATCTTCATTTATAATCCTTCTGTCTGGAAGGCACCTCACAACCTATGAAAACACTCTGCAAGCAGCAAGCTTGCCAGCCCTGACATAGTTAGCGTGCCCTGTAACAGGGTGAGCGTGGAGGTGTGTCGTTAAATGCACAACACTTATCGGCAAGCACACGGGGAGGCTGGCGGCAGCGTCTCCTCCCCAAGATCACTGCTCGCAAGGTCAGACTGAATCAAAAAGGGTTTAAGGACTGCTAGCTGCTATCACTGAGTTATTTTTAAAATACAAATGACAAAGATTAATAATGTTTTTAAATGTGTCAAGGGTACATTCCACACACACAAAAAAGCAGGGAGGAAAAATAGATGGGAAAAAAACCCTGCAGAAAATAATCCAAAGAAAAGCTTAACATTTAAATCCCACCACTCAGCCTGGGGAAAAGCAGACGCCGTTTGTTTAAGATAATCCCTGACAGCGACTCCTGGCTGCACGGCACCAGGGTCTGCATTAAAATGTCTTTAATGTTTGGTTCTGCTGACTCAGAGCTGGTCCCCCAGCTTCAGAATGCGGCTTGGTAGGTGCAGTGTCTCCCGGTCCGACCAGCTTCCCAGCGAGGATGGGAAAGCTGGTCTGGAGCACGCTGCTGGAAGAGCCTTCGCAACAGCGAAACACCCATAGCGCCTCATGCAATACACATCAATATATACCAATATATATCAGCACACCTCCACTTGATTCACAACCCCGATTTGCTGTGAAGTCAGTCGAAACTTTACCATGATTAAAACAAAAAATAATGACAAGCACCAATGCTGAGCTCCTTGTAGCTCGCTGCCTTTAGTAGGTAGAAAAGTTGCTCTCTATCTCCAGATCTGTCTCGCATATAATTCTACAGGTGTCAATAATGAATTACATAAAAGCATCCCACCTCCATGAAACTGGTTTTCAACATTTCAGCAAACCATTAAGAAAACCCTAACAGTTCACAGAATTTACAAAGCATCCAGAATACAGAAGTGATTTTTTTTTTATTTTTTCTTTTCTTTTTTTTCCCCACATGGCACGACATGGGAATCTAGTTCTGGATTGAAGTTTTGGGGCTGGGTGTTCTAACTTGGGTGGCTGGGATGAAGGAGACCCACGCGTAAGCAAGCCCCCTGGCCTCGGAGAGACAGTGGGGAACTCTTCTTCACAGGCACCGTGTGCTGGCACCGTGCGCTTGCACCAAGACATAACATGGTTGTGGAGAAATGCACTGCAGTGGGAGAAACACCCCCTGGAAACCCAGCTTTTGGACTGAAGACAAAAGGAGTGATGGCAGCAATAAAAACTACATTAATTCCCGGATAAAAAGGCATAAAAAATGTTTAAAGATATAAATAGAAACCTTAGAAATCTGAGCTTCATTGTTTTGGAAGATTTTCAAGGTTAATGAGTTAAGCGCTGTTAGATGACGTAAAATCTAAAGTTTGATAGCACGGTACATGTGGGTTTACAGGGAGAGGGTGCATAGAGGCGATTTTCCCATGCTCGGCTCCGCTCAGACCCCCCGCCTCCAACACGGGGCAGCGATGAACCCCTCTGCCTCGCACCAGGTCAGGGCCACCAAGCACCCGGTCGGCAGAGGACAGCTCGACACATGACGCTGCAACTAATCAGGAGAACGGAATTACCTCCTCGGCTGGCCTTAGGAGACAGGTAACCAGGGCACACTTAATGCCTTTAGCTAAAGGAGTCTTTAAAATGAATTCTTGCTTAAAACAGGCAAAAGGGGTTTCATTAGCTGGGTTTTCTTTTTTTTTTTATTTTTTTGTTTTTTTCTCTATCGGGGAGGTAGAAAATGCGCAGGCCTGTGTGTCTGTGGCTATGTTAATGCTGGGCTGGGCGCTCAGCCAACGCATTAAGTGAAATCGAATTCCTGAAACCAGCTTTAATCAGCAGATTTTTAAGGTTAGAATGACTCTCTCCTCTGGAAGGCTTGCCAAGGTTAATTTTGTCCTGAGCAGGCTGAATTAATGGGCTGGACAGGGGAGAACTTTTTTTTTCATGACTCTCTTTTAAGTTTACAAAATCTCCAGGAGAAAAGAAATGGCATTTCTGAGCCATCTGAGGAGAAACGCCACTTCAGCAGCTTATCGATTTCTGTTTTGAGAACAGAGGCCGAGACGTGAGCGGCTGCCACCTCCCACGGGAGCCATGCGGCATGGGAGCCGGCACTAGCCTGTCCCCCGGAGAAGCCCTGAGCGGCACTGGCTGAGGGACATGGACACTGGCCCACAGGGATCGCTCCCGTCCCCGCTGCTGCGGTGGGACAGCGATGCCTACAGCAGCGGTGGCAGCACGGTCCAGCACTGCAGCATTGGCTCCCGCAACACACGCCACATTCGCCTTTCGGGGAGGGGTGTGCTTGTCCTTGCAAATTACACGGCTTACAGAGCTGGAGGGTGCACAGAGCACAGACTTTGTCCTGAAGTCCTGCAGTGGTGGGGGATCCCTCTCTGCACTGACAAACCAGCTGGGAGCAACGACCCACGCGGATCCCCTTGAATGCGAAATCCATACCTGCCTCCACAAGTTTGCGTTTGTAAGCATCTTCTTTGCTTATAAACCATGCTGCTCCTGGAGAGCCAGGCCCTGCCAGCTCCACTTCATCTTGCACCTTTTTAAAATCGACGGATAATTAAAGAGAAATGGGCCTTCTCTGGACAGAGGGGGAGAGTTGTGCAATTACAACTGCCTACCCCTCCATTTATATGTAGTCCACACTTTGCATTATCAAACTTCTGAAAACTGGAGGGGGGGGAATCAAAGTATTAGTAGTTTTTTTTATCCCGAGCTCCTTAAAGTGATTGTGGCTTATTTAAAAATAATACAATAATGCTGAGGTGTTCTTCCTTAACAAGAACACCTTGGGAATGAAAATAGGAAAGCAAGAGAATAACAAATTCAAGATAGGGTTGGACAGGCTTTGAAATTCTTCTCCCCGGTGAGTTACACCTGTGGATATTTTAAAAAAAATAAAAACCGCCTAGAGTTTGTTCAGATTTTCACACTGAATGCCCAATTCCCTTAATAAGAAGCTAAATCAATCTTTAGAGAACAAACCACGTAAGACCTGTGGCTCTAAATTATTAAAATATACTCGAGTAATTTTATGGTGTAAGGCTTCAAGTTCCAATACCCCAGCAGCCTGCAGACATCACAAGCAGGATCCATACAGGTTATTTTGGAAAAAGGACCGTGCCCTCTGCCTGTGGGCTTATGGGGAGGCAGGAATGGACCAGGCCCCTTGCTTGGCACCACAGGCTCCTGCCATGGTGCCTTTCCTGAACAGCAAACCCCTGAGTGCCTGGCATCAGAGATGTCCCCTTCCTCCCAAGGGACAGCTGTGTCGGCATTCCTCTTTCCCTGCCAGCCAGTTTTTCAGATCCTCCTTGTTTCTTTTGGCGAGGAAAGAAGAGAGGGAGGAATGAACTTGCCAGGAAAGGGCACACGTTCCCTGTGCGAACCCTAGCAGCTCGGGATTTGCACTGAAATCCCTAAACAAATAGTCTTTTCAAACGAACATGGCAACAGCAGTAAAAAAATGCCCCAAATAATGGAATCTGACTACCAGACAAGTGAAATCCAAAACATGGTTTAAAAAGAAAAAAAGAAGAAAAAAAATCATGAAATCATCAAAGTAGGGGATGTGAAATTCCTTATGAAAAGGCTCCTAAATCAAGCAAACGCACCTGCAAAAGAAAAGGCTGCTGCCTGCAGCCACCTGAGGCGTGGTAGGAGCTAGAAGCCCACGTAGAAATGGCCACCAAATACCCCAAGGAGTCCAACGCAAGGGAAGCCTCAGGCCCCAAAAGCTGCCTGGACGTGTGCCCCAACACATGCCGGCTTCTGCTTAGTCCTCTGCTCTGCGATGGCATGATGAACAAAGGCAGGCACATCTCTGGAAGCTGGTTCTGGTGCCAATTGCCCTAAAATTGAGCGTAACATTTCCCGTGGCCCACAGGAGGAAGTCAAAACCCCTGGTAGGAACATAATCCCGATGTTTAACAAACCAGGGACAGGGACAACAACTGCTTCAATGGCCTGTGACACCGATAGCACGGGAGGATGGAAAGCCACCGCTGCAGCTCTTAGCTCTTGTGGTGGCATTGAGCAGCGTGCACTCAAGTCTAGCACCTAATCACATCCCCGTTACACCACCGTACTGTGTGGTATCTCCTTCTGTAATTACACCGACGATTTCAGAGCTCCTCCACCAATTTCCATCAGGGAATAGCAGACTGCTTGCAGCAGCAGCACTGCTACCGTGGATCAAACCTCCCGGGAAAGCCAAATGAGGCATTAGCTTCATTCTTCTCGTCATCCTGATGATAGGGTACAGGTCTCCTAAATTAGTGGCTCGCTCTGAGCCCAATCAAGCTCTGCTCTTACCCTCAGCCTGCCCGTTACCTGGGCAGCCACGCACCGCCCCAGGAAGGGTACAACGCAGGAACTGCAGCCGTGCAATAGCATGCAGGCTGCATTTGGTACAGATTTCTCAGACATAGAAGGGAAAATGGAAAAGCAGCTTGTAAGTTCTCATCTCTGCATCCTTCAATACAGTAACCTACCTATGTTTCAGAGATACCAGTCAAAATGCAACAATAAAACCCACTCTGCCATCCCTATCACAGACATTTCCATCATCTGTTCATATAGATACCACTGTTATCGAATTCTTTTCACCAACTTTTTCATATCCCAGCAAAGACAGTATCCAATCTTCCTGAAACTGATTTCTCTGGATTTCATACAAATAATGATCAGACAAATTTGTTAGCTGTTTGTAGTAATACATTTGTTTTACATGTAGGAGTGATTTTCCGTCTGCGTCTGTAACAAGTACCCACAAAATTCTCTGCTGATCTTCTCCGACAGGGCAGAGCAAGGTTGGAAAAGCAAGGCAACTGAAAACCGTGAGTCTCTAACGTGAGCTGCCTCTCAGCCACAAAATTAGCAAGCATTGGGGAAAACCCTCAAATTTTATGTGTGTCACCTCTCTTTTCAAACAGACCTGAAGTAAGCGCCCTCCAAGATCGGGTTATCTTGTAGCAGATGGTCCTTCCTTCAGGACAGGGATGCTAAAGCCACGGACACGTTCCAAATCCATTTAAACATCAGATTAGGCTCGCCCCTGTCAGCCGCAGGAGCTGGGAGACAGCAGCGGCTCCCGCCTGCTCCATTAATCAAAATTCAGCGAGAAAAGCCAACGTGCTACTATAAAACCCCCTGACTTGATGCCAACACCACGCACGGGGAACCTAATGCCATCAGTCTTAGTTTTCCTCCCCCAGCAGTGAGATGTGGCTGGGGCGGGGGGAGCAACAATAGAGGCTTGGCCAACCGAGCGGAGAAGCAGGTTTTTGACAACTCTTACAGGGCAAAGTGATGCACAGTGACATGACATTGACGGGGACGCGACAAGAAACCGACCTCAACGTTTCTCTGCACAGATCAGCCCCAGTTCAGCTTTTTAAAATAGGGAGGTGTAACCGTGGCTGAACCCTGCAGAGCCAAGGAATCACCCGGGGGGAGGGGACAGGCGGGCGCCACCCGGAGGTCTTATTTTGATCTAAAAAGGGAAAAGTGTCATAACATAGGGAGGCATCCAAAACTTCCCGTTACTGCAGCAAATCTTCAACTAAAACACTGCTAAGCATGTTTTCACACTCCTGACCTTAGTGAAACACAGACATTAGACAGGTTTGGATTTTCCTCCAACGTTTATAGATAGTAACTTTGATTCAGCAAAGCACAAAAACGGTGCTCAGATCTCAGTGCTGGACTGATCTGCACTGCTGGCAAAGTTTGCCTTTTATCAATGTCAACAAAAATTAAGCAATTGCTTATAGTTTGCCAGTTTGGGCAAGGAGTCCCTACGTACTGACAGCAGATCTCAAAAACCATCTTAAAATTTCTACGCAGTTGTAAAATCCCAGAGAACCTGACCCTTCATTTTTGGGCTACAGCTGACACAGCTGCAGCATCACAGTGTACCTCTTTGCAGCATCGGGCCACTGGCCGGCGCTCAGGCATTCAGCCTGGTGCAAGAATTTTGGTTGTAATACTATTGGCTCTTTTTCTAACGTGTTTCAAACCCTCCTGATGCCCTTGATGTCACCAGCAGTTATACCTAGATAACGGTTTCTGGATTGAGCCCAGGGATCTCATCTGATGGCTAATCAAGGGAGGAGAAGTTACTGCAGCCTCAAAATCTAGAGCCAAGCTCTATTCGTTGCAGGACCTTGTCACTTCTGGTAGGTTTTATTACCAAATATTGTTCTGTTTACCTCAGGACTTGTTAGAAAGCAATTTTTGAAATGTTCAATATTTAATGAATTATTTAAATGTTTAATGGGTTCTTTTTCAAACCCTCTTTTCCCTCTGTGGAGTTCTGAAGTCACTGCAAGGATTGCGGGTTTTAACTTTCTTACTGTTAGAAATGATTCTTCTAGCGACACTGGCTAATTGGCAGAAATCCACGCATATGGGTACCGATCTTCGGTACCCCAAATTCTAAAATTTAAATTTTATGCCTGCAATCCCATGCTGTATGCCTGACAGATGTCCCTCCACCCTCCCAATCTGATCCTCAGACCTTTCTTTGT
Source organism: Aptenodytes patagonicus (assembly GCF_965638725.1). Taxonomy (NCBI): domain Eukaryota; kingdom Metazoa; phylum Chordata; class Aves; order Sphenisciformes; family Spheniscidae; genus Aptenodytes; species Aptenodytes patagonicus. Next base: position 9,651,262 of record NC_134967.1, on the reverse strand, counting down.
CATAGTCCCGCCGCACAGACTATGGCTCTTCACCTGAAGACTTCTCACTCAGATCCCTGAGAACGACTCCTGCTTTGGCACACTTTGCTGCGTCTTCCTTACACGCAGGAAGGAGAGCAGTCCCTAGAAAGTGAGGTATTTTAGCATCTTCCCTTGATTTTTCCAGTGAGTGCTATTTCCTTTAGGTCTGGTCTTTAGACTCTCTATGTATTATGTTGATGCATGAAAAAGAGATACACTGAACTGTGTTACCTGTTTGATACTGAAGGATAGCGACATTTCCTCTTTAACACGTATGTGGTTTTTTCCCTAGTCCAAAAAACCCGGGTCTGGGAATTTGGCGCGCTGCCATTGCTGAGGTTCGCTGCACAGGTGGCACAGGGAGAGGTGCCTCGTTGGAAAGAGGACGGAGACTCGGCGGTTCTGCCTCGGCAGAAACTCCTGCTGGGTTTCCCACCTTCCCCGTTAAGACGCTAATGGTGCGCAGCCACTCTCCTCGCAGGAAGGGGCTCGGTAACCAAAGCCCTGTGCACGGCCTCGTGCAGACGTTCAAAGCCCGTTGCACAGCCGGGCACCACGGAATTCTTTCCATCAGACTTGCCACAAAGGAAAAGTTATGCAGAAATATTATTACGAATCCACTGGGGCTGTTCACGCAGTGGGTTAAATTATTATAATAATAAACAAGTTGGTAACAGCATTTTCCAGCCTGCCCAAACCTCTCTTTTCTATACCTGATCTTTATGCTGGTAGCCTGTGTTTTCAGTAAGAGCATTTACTGGTGCTGTCCACTGGCTATCGAATCCTCTGGCACTTACCCATTGATCTCCTACCTGCAGCTCAAGAGCAAATTGAAGTCCAAGGTCAAGCCTTTCTGCAGGTTGTTTACGTCCTGCGTAAGCCCCCGCCTTTCCTGTCTGAGAGAGCCTGGCTGCGCACCCAGCCGCTGACCCATTCGCCATTTCTGGGGAGGCCAGGCAGGCACAGGCAGTGTCAACGCGGAGGAATTTGCCTTCCCGTGATGGCGAGAAGCATGTTGGCTTCCTGACCTTCCACCACATACTAAAACAACACCGCAGCACGCTACGCGCCAGCTATCAAACTCTTAATTTTTTATACTGGTAATTCTTTTAATAAGGACTCTTTAAATATTTATGAAAAGAAATGCATGAGGCCAGTTCAACAAGAAGCGATAGCTTTAATCTCAGCATGCTCTGCAGCAATCCTGCCTGCTGCTCTGCAACAAGAGAAACGACTTGCAGAGCCACCTAATTCCCCAGCGGTGAAACTCCAGCCCTGCTGCAGTTGGTGGGAATTTTGCCATCGGCTGCAACGTGGCGAGGGTTTCAACATCTTTCCTAAGTTACCTAAACCACATCCTGCATTAAGTCACAGTATGAAAAGCACAAGGCGCTGTTTCTCCAAAAAGTGAACATTGGACAGCGTCTCTACAAGCGCAAAATTTGATATGAATTTTCTGTTATTTGCGATGCTGTCAACTGCAAGACGATTCAATAGGAACTGCCCACGCTAGTCTGCTACTTTATTGCTCAAATTGGTATTAGCCACACACTTGCAATTGGGTTATCCTTGAGTTTTGACTACACCTAACCTCATAAAATCTTTCATGAATTCCAGAGGAAGCAAAATCCACAGCCCAGTCCTGCTGTAGGATCATTGGTATGCAGTCCCACACACCCACCTGCAGTAGCTGCCTGTTCATAAATGCATATTTCTTTATTAATATGGGGATACTTTAATCCCAGTCTAATTCTACCTTTAGGGAAGCCATATCCCGAGGCTGCCAGGAGCTAAAACCCTCCAGATGCAGTGGTGTAATTTGTATTCAAAGCAGCAGCTCTATCTGTCAACATGTTTGTCTCCCCTATCTGCCAACTCTTATTTATAATCCCATTCAGATTAATGAATGACAGTAGTTCTCATCACAAGAAATTTGATTAATCAATTTAAGTGCTTAATCACCCTGGGCTGGGTGAGAACTGTATGGGAGGGATGCTGCCTGGATAGGGACAAAGTTGTGAGACGTAGGAGGAAAACGTCGCAGCTTTCCCTCAGGAACAATTCAAGGAGGGAGCGTGCACGGGATCCTCAACGGGATTATGAGCTTTCCAGGAGCTGAAAGTTTCCTTAGGGCAAGCGGTCACGGCCAATTAGTCACGAAATATCCTTTTCAAACCACCTCCTAATCTGACACAAAAGGCTTCACACTACTCACCTCATTCCTTGCTGCCCATGTCGCTTGCCACCAAACCCAAAACCTGTAAATCATAAAAAAAAACCCCACCGGGGATGACCATGATAACCCAGCTGGGCATCCTGGAGACCACTGGATTGCTCCGAATCAGCTGATAACCCAGCCGGGCATCCTGCATGGCATCCTGCTCCAAATTAGTTTTCTGCCCATCACTTTCCTGCACCACAAAGACCCCCATGTCTTGGCAACCACCAACTTGAATATTCTAGAATAATCTCCAAGGTTTTCTGGAGACCTGAGAGATGTTTCAGATGACAGGTAAGAGCAAAGTTGAGTACAAATCACTGATTTCTAGGAGGATTATCTAGGAGAGAGGCCATGCAGTGCAAGCACTGCTCTGAAGCTACTCTTGTGGATGCTCTGAATGACATGATAAAACCAAAAACATCCGAATCTCAGGAGTAACGTCATCTTCTCTTTCATGAAAGAGAAGTTTACAGCGAAGTACCACTCTTAGCTGGTAGACAAGAGATATCTGAACTCTATGACAAAGAAGCAGGTGTTCGTCATGAACTGGCTCTGGATATTAAGATAACAGGCATCTTGCGAATACACCAGTCAATATTGCTTCAAAATAAGCAACAGCTGTCCTGCTGCCAAGCCTCATCTCGTGGCCACCCACTGGAAATTTAAGATCAGAGTCTCCCGATCACGCTCTTCAGGAATTGAAGCCCAGCACTATTAAATCTTTGCATCAGTGATCTGATGACAAACAGGGAATTGCTGCAAACAAAAGTTACAAGTGACCAAAGGAGCGTGGAGGAGCAGGCAGCGCAGGCAAGGTTGTGATGTGGAGGGAACAGGATGTTTTGGGAACATGAACTTCCTTCAAGGAAAACAAGTGTCTGGGTAACCCTTTCTCCAAGATGGGGGAACACTTCTTGGAGGGTAATGAGGGCTCTGGAAAGGATTACACAGCCACAGCTCGCACACCGCTTCATGTGACGACTATGCAACACCAGGACGAACGGAGATAATCTGGTTCTTGGACGCATACTCGAGGGATGCTGAAGAGATGGAGGAAACCAGACATAAAAAGAAGCAAACAGATTTGGTGTCTGCAGCTGAAAAGCTGGAGGTGGCATAAGGAGAGGACTGGAAAAAATGCGTTGAGGTGGGAGAGCTGGAGCGCAGCCTATTTTGTTTCTTTTAAAAAACGTAAGGCAAAAAGTTCGCAGTAACCAAATACCTTTACCAAAAGTATCCACAGAGAGACAAACGTTGGCTATTTAGTGACTAACCTAGGAGAGAAAGACAAAGAAACAAATGTCTAGAAAACAAGGCCAAACAAATTTAAATGGAAACTAAACTACTCATTTGAAATATCAAAGGTTCCTTACTAGAACAAATTCTGGGAGAGGTGGATGGTCTTATCTCCACCTCCTGCTGTCTTCTGTTCCCACCTAGCTGCCTCTGTGAGATGTGTGCTAGAGACAAACGAAGCAAGGCTGACACACAGGTACCAAGTTGAGATAGATCATGTATGTGGCACGCATGAGGTCAGCCTATACATTATCAACGGTCCTGTGCTCTTACCCTCCCCTGGGACACGGGAAATATTTGGTAAGATTTCTGGGAAGCTGCAACAGTAGGTCAGGGTTATAGCCCCTGCGTCATCGGGACAACCTCCTCGGCACAGCGGGGCTAGAGGCTTTTGGGGCACTGACAGCCCGTATCAGTCATGCAAGGGTAAGAAAACTCATTGACGGATCAAGCAGTACACGCTGCAAGCAACCTCTGCACGACCGGGTACGCAGGATACGGGGATTCTCACTGGGCAAGATTTCCAACATTTACCTCCACCAGCCAACCTCAAAGGGACTCGGAGACAGATGTCCCATTTGGACCTGGGTACAAACAGCGTGGCACAAACTCTATGGATGGATGGTCTAAAATACACGTTAGATACGAAACAGTCTGAGTTTGCAAGCGATTATTAAGAGCAGATCTGGATGACATAAGCTTAATGCGAAACCCAGACTCCCATATTCTCAGGTAAGGGAAAAGCAGCCCAACGACCCCAACATCAGTGGTGGGTTAATAAGAGGAAAAGTGGTACAAAAGGCCGCTTTGGCTCCACGAGACGGTTTTCTAACCCGACACCGTCCTGGCAGTTACTCAAGTGGGATACATAAAACCTACAGGACAGAGACATTACCCGGGTCCCCACACATCATCTAGACTCCAGCAGCTTGTGCACCCGCACGTTTCCCCAGGTATGAGGGTTTCTTGACTGTCACCACAAGGTTAGAAGAATTGTGAGCTGGAAAATCATGGAGCATATTAATGTCAGACTGAAATATGACCACAATACACAGAAGCATTTTATATTTATTCTCTTTTAGAAATGTTATAAAGACAATATAATGAGAATGTTGCAAACAAGTCAAGTGTTTTCCTCCTAATCTGGCAATAAAAATATGTCAAAGAAATGCCTAAAATCCTAATAGGAGAACAAAAAGATAATGGGCTAGGCTATGACAGGATTTAGCTGCGATTTTACTTGAAGGTTTTAATCATGTCTACTACAACGTAAATGGAAAATCAGATACAAACCTGTACGAACCATTAATGTCTGTGTTGGTCATCTCAGCTGTTAGGGGGGCTGAGACGGAACAGATTCAGCAGAGGTTAATGAAGATAGGTAGAGGTCTAAATACGTTTATATCTGAGGAAACATCGCACAAAAAAAGGATTATTGAGCTGGTCTTAGTGGAGACTTGACTGAGGTAGCAAATACACAATTATAAAAAGATTTAGAAAGTGATGAGTCATTCCATTTTAACATCTGCTGTAAGAAAAGAACAAAGGGTTTCTTGATTAAATTAATGTCTGATAAACTCAGAATGAACAAAGAGGAAATACTCTTTTTTCAGGGGATAGCCAGGCTTTGGAAGTCATCACCATGGAAAAGGAGGAGTTCAACATTAGAGACGGATTGCAAAGGGCTGAATAATTTAACGACTCGGAGCGCAGCAGAGCTATGACAAAAGCCGGGGCAAGAGGCATTGACAGGGAGAGCATCGATACCTCTGCCTGACCTTGGATTTGGATTTTAACCCTGGGTTCCTGTAGGGATGCTCTTGGCTGCGCTCTGTTCAACAGGGACACCGGGAGAGAGCAGGGGAAGCGAATCCCACGGGACACCCAATGGGGGGCCAGGAGGGTGAAAAGCGAATACCGGGTCTGTGGCAAAGACACAAGGACGGGCTCGGGGTGAGAATATCCACTAACTGCCATAAAAACACCACACCTTCTCAAGCCCAGCTGCCTTTACCGCGGCCATCATACAGGCAGGCTGCACAGAAGTTAGAAAAGTTTTTATTATCCGGCTGAATCTTTTTCGGGAAAAAAGAGACCATTACAGCATGGGGAAACTAGATAAAATCTGATAGTGCCCTGGGTAAATGCAGGCTGAGCCAGTATTTTTTGCACACACATGACAGAAAAAAGGCACATCTGCTAATGACCATGGAGGGGTGCAGGGCACAGGGTGCAATCGCGTGAGGCACACGGGTCTGATGCATGCACCATCTTTCAGATTCGGGTAAATAAGGACAAGTCTAACAAATGCAACTTATAGCAAATATATAAATATCTAAAAGAACTTTTGGGAGGTATTAATTATACACGCAGTTTTATCTTGGACTAATTTTGTGCTGGAATGGACCAGAAGCCTTAGCCGAAATCTTTTTTTGGCAGCCTCTCCTGTGCAAAATTAGCCCTGGAGTTATCTGCAGACATACTACACTGTGCCTACAAAGTGACGCATTCAGCTGGTTTGCGAGATACCCAGTTTCTTGGTCCTGTTCTCTTTATACTGCTTACTTACATTTAAGACCAGAAGCCACTGAAGTCAGTGATTCAATGATCAACACGCAGTCTTCCCTGTCTGGTCACTTCAAGTTCTTTGCAAAGGTGGCATCATTCACATTATAGCATCAAAAATATGGAGTGGAAAGACAGCATGGTTGTGGCAAGGCTATCTGTATTCCATCAAGGGAGCTTCAGAAGTTGATACTCCCTTCCCCATTTCACGAAGTCATTTAAGGTGTTCAGCAGCTCCTGAGTTCTGAAAATTGAATCTAAGTGCATGGAAAACTTGGAAGGACCTGACCTTCAAACCTCCTTCCAAAGAATCCCTTAATTAAAAAGCATTTACACAACCTAAAACAAATTATTGTGTATGCCAATACTAAATCTTCCCATTCCAATTTAAAATCCTTAGAGCTTCACTATCGCTGACAAGCAATGGCAGGAGCTACAGTAAGCAAGCATTTAAGAATGTCTTTCTGGACAAGCTGTTGTAGAAATACTAAGTTTATATTGCTTGCAACCAACTTATAAATATTTCATTCCTGTCCCAAAAACCCAAACAGCAAAGCATTAATTTCTCAAGATTAGTGTGCCTAAATTTACTGAAGTTCACCACCAGCAAACAGCTGAGTGTTTTTGACATTCAACAAGCAGCAAAAAGGTTGATGTTTTACTTGTATTAATTTTTTATCAGAGAATGGAAAGCTCATTTTCGTGACAGATAATGAACGTTGGAAGAGGTATCCTCTGTATGAACAACGGCAGAATTTCAGAGACCTTCCTCGTGTCTTCCTGAGGTGACATTATCTCTAAGATTTTGCAAGTTATTGCTCTGCCTTCTGAAGAGTTCTTCAGGACTATTTAACAGTTAGGACACTTGGACTGTTGAGGAAGGAAAATACAACTCTAAACACAAAAGCAAATATCTTCCATATGCCCTGAGACATTACTGAGAATACAAGCAAAAATTGCAAGCCAAGAGCAAATTTTCTTCTTGTTTGTAAAGTAATAGTAATTTCTATCACTGGCATTCAAAGTACAGACGTCTGAAGAGGATTCATCTACATGTTGCCAACAAAAAGTTTATTTGCATTCTTTCAGGTGGCATGGGACTTCAAGGTGGAGGCACCTTCGACCTTAGGTCTGGACTGTCCCTTTCCTCCTGCCCTTTGGGCCGCCGGAGGGCAGAAAAGGTATGGTGCTGCACCGCAAAGAGCTGTCCCTACACTCTTCTGCATGGACTATTCTCTTTGAAGAGACACTCAGAGAGTCCTGCCACGTATTGCCGACATAGCACCAGCTACCACATGGCCCTGAGACCTTTGACTCCACCATGCCGGGACCGTGTACCTGCCACTTGGTAAGGATGCTCCCACGCTTCCCCAACTGTTCAGCTGCAACAGCAACGACCAGATACCCACAGCAAAGGCGCATCGATTAAGTGTGTAATCTGCAATGTCTCCCATACACAAACGTGACATGAAGGGATTTAATTTTGCTTTAACTAACTTGTCACTAGCATCCAATTATAGAACCGGTGGGCTTTGATGATTAATTATGGATTAGCTAGATGCAAGACTTCACACAAATTAATCTTATAAACTCTGCTTACACAGATGGGATCTTACACATCCCTCTTCAACCTTTTGTACTTTTTAACTAAGAAGCTGAAAATGCTAACAAATAGCATCAATCGAATCTGCAGGTTATTTAGCAGGTAATGAGGGTTGCAAAGTCCCCCATGCCCACACTTTCCACATCACTGGAGGTCACCCAGACCTTGCTGCTCAGAGGATGACCGCAGCAGCAGGGCACTGCCCTGGCTCCGGGTACAGCGCACCTCCTGGCTCTTTCCCGGGCTGCAGGGTCCCGCTGTGCGTACAGATGCTGGTGACGGTGCACAGGGAAGGAGACCCAGGCAATCACAGGACATTGACAAATGAAAGTCAAGTGATTAGCTGGCAGTTTCAACAGTTTTTCTTCTAACGTGCTTTCTGCATATTCTCTCAATAAAAGCAAGACAGCACTGATGAGATATTTGACAAAACAGAATGCTGAATCATTTTTGGTACATCACCGCTTCTCACGCAGAAGGAATCTTCCGTCTTCCCCATCACAGCTAATCAAAACATTCAAATCATTTCTTCTAGGCTGACAGTGATTGGAAAAGACCACGAGACTTCATAAAATAAACTTTTAAGCTTTATGCCATTAGGTCTGTTCTTTTCACCCCCCTGGTTCTCAGAATGTTTTACTGGGTATGGCAGATCAGCATTTTTCTCATCCTAAACAACTTTTTCCTTGAATGTGAGTACAAAGTACAGCTTCGCTAACGTAAACAGAAAAGGCATTTTTCCTTTAGAGCAGCGCAGCACGACTGGTGTGCTGAACTGCTGCTCTAAGTCCCGTCTCCCCTGCTCCTGCAGACAAGGTGCTCCGAAAAACCTCTGTCCTTTTGCAGGGATGGACACAGCTGGCCCAGGAAACAAAACTGCTGGAGGAGAGCGTTTCCACGTTATTCCTGTTCTTTCCACTTCCAGCACGACAAATAGCTTAGTTCTTACAAGAGTAGCTCTGAGGTCCTCATTTCCCCCATCTGTAAAGGCTGACTTTTCTGTTTCAGAGGGCTGTTCTTCGTTCTCAGCTCCCCGAAGGTGAGATGCACTGATCTAATTAAGGATGTCATCTGAGCAAGAACTGAAATGTTACTTGAACGTGAAATTACTTACTATTTCAGCTTTTTTCAAGAATGAAATGGTGAAATGCCATCCCTTGAGAGCAGTCCCCTCTTACAAAACCAGTATCCGTGCAGAGAAACTTCAAACACTTTCTAAAAATCTCACTGGCTAAATATAGCTCAAAAGAAGATCAATACTTTCACGTGTAATTCATAGTGTTCAGACATTCATGGTGTCGAACAGATCACAGGAAGATTCACAGCGGCATGAGTAAATTTAAACATGTTTGTTTCATTTTTGTAAACAGTTGTTTTTCAGCATTTGGGAGAAAAGGCATGAATACGTGCTCACATACTTGTTTACCGCCAAGATAAAATGCTTCATTGAGACTGACCATGTACCGAGTCTTACTTAAGCTGGCTACGGCACAAAATCGAAAAGCAGTATTTTCTCAGTCACTGAAACCAACTCACATTCAAGATTCAAGGGAAAGCCGAAGAAAACACAGAAAATTCTGGGTTGCTCGCTTCCCCAAACCTCACGTTAACACCGCAAAAAGTGTCATTAAAAATGACTCCCATGAGTGGACAGAAATCTGTTCCCTCAGCCATCCAATTCATCATTTTTATCCAATACATTGCCTATAGGTTTACAAATCACAAGGAATTTACTGAGTGTGCTTTCCTAAGTAAAAGTGGACAATAAATCATCATCATACTGAAGCCACTCACATAACACACAGAGTTTCATTTTCATGCCAAATTTCATTATTAGTAACTGTAAACCCCCCCCCCAAACCCCAACAACCCCCCCCCCGTCTGAGTGGTCTTCAAAAATAACGATACAGTATTGAGGATGGATATTAATTCAATTATTCACCTATTCTTTCTTTAATCCCACACTGAACCTGAAGGGGCAAAAACATGGCCCCACAGAGCCAAGACTGCACTTTGCTTCAAAGAGGTTTAAAAAGAAATGGTTTTATTTGCATTAAGCATAAGGGTCTGAAGGACAGGGACATTCCTCTGAAACTCCTGCCACTGCTGTGCAGTTGTTGCTGCACCTCCTCAAACTTTTGATAAATCCTCCTCTGAAACTGCAATTAACACCTTTTGCAGGTCGCCCCACAAGATTAATTTTCCGAGCATAGATTAATGAAAACGCATACAGAAGTGTTTAGAAAATATTTTCTCTATTAATCTCCATCAGAGGCAGATTACCAGCAGGGCAGCTAATGAAGACGTTCTATCGTTAAGGTGAAAGCAGATGGGGAGAAGAATGGGGACGCTCTCCCAGGCGCCGTGAGCGTCTCTGATGGGGACAGCTTTGTCACCGTCACGTCCCAGGACACTACTTTGCCTGAGATTTATTTGGGTTTAGAGCCATGTGCGAGAAGAGCGAAGCTTTTAGACCAAAGAATCACAGTGTGAAACCACAGCCCCTGCAAGACCCCACTGCATATTTAATGTTAATTTAGAGGACATAATACTATAAAACATTCCTTTATTGGGAAACAAGTGGCATAATTCCTTAAAACCTCACCCTTTGCTTCTTCAGGGTTTTTTTTTTTGTGTTTTGTTTTGTTTCAGGCAAACCCCAAAGATAAATAAATCGGGGCCTGAGCGGTTGCCCGAAAATGCTGAACGGGTCCTCCCCGTGCACTGCTTCACACCTCAAAGGAGGGAGCTGCCCATGGAAACAGCAGCCTGTCACAAACCCCTAGAGCTGACGAGTTCCAAGTCCCCCAACAGGAGCTCAAACATGTTTAAAAATCTCCAGTCCCCCCCAAAATTTATCAACAGCAGACACTATTTTACTTTTGTTTTAAAGTTTACCCTTAGGACTTAGAGGGTCCTTTTCTAGAGAACTTTTCTTTACCATATACAAATCTCAAACAGATGTTTAACAGAATTAGATAAAGAATTTGAAACAAACACAAAGAAGATCCTGCAGAGCAAATCTGACACCTGAAAGGAGCCCGTGATCACTGCAGAGCTCATGGCAGAGGGCTCTGTGAAGCAGATTGAGTGCGCCCACCTTCATGAAGCAGGACCTTTTGACTCCCAAAACTCCTTTTTTTCCCCAAACTAGCAAAGCATCTTTCAAATTTCTTTCTCTAACAACAGTCTCCCACAGTTTAACCAAATAACAATTTGTTTCCTCATTATTGTTTCCTTGACAGCATTAAACTCTCCTTTAAATTGAAAACTGTTATTTTGCCTTCGTTTTTCCAAGATCATCGGTTGCAATGTTGCATTTTGCTATAGTCTAGCTTACAGCCTAGTTTGGTTTTAAAAACAGCAAATGTGGCCGTTTACCTATCCTGCCTCAAGGAAGGCAGCTTGCTCTCACCTAGCTCACTACAAAATCCATCACAACGTGTACTTAATGCTCTCCTTGAAGGAAGGGAAAGCAGCGGGATGAAAAGCCGAAACCACATCCTCTGTCCTTTGTCAGCAGCACAAAGCTCCGCAGCCCCCATACCCTTCAAAGCTCCTTGTTCTTTGCAGGCGGATGGCAAACAATTACAGAGGACCTGCGTGTGCTTCCCCCTCAGCAATTCACCCATCCTTGCGCCGCTACCCTGAACCAGTGCAGCCTTCGGATCCACACTGAGGACTTCTTTCAGTTCAGCGTTGAACTAAACAGGACTACAGCTGAAAGTAATATTAACAAAGGTTATCTTCAACCTTTTTTTTTTTTAAATTCAGTAATAAATTAATAAATTAGGCATTACTTTTTTAATATTAAGGATGCCACCTCACAATGCTAGCGCTTGCTTTATAAAATGGGAGTATCATTGCTTTATTTCAAGGTTTGCGTGCAAATTTAATTTGGAATAAAAACATGTTTCTCTAATGACATCAAGGAAAAGAGAGGGACTGACTTGTGCTAAGGCTGGATTTGACTGACTCTCAGCTGAGCATCCCTGCAGGGTTCGGGGAGGATATTATACCCTTGGAGACTCTTCTGAACTGTACCAGTTTCCCAGCACTTGTTCGGAGACCATTTTGGGCACCCTACCAAAACCCAGGCTAGAACAGCAGTCACCTTGTTTTAGTACCATTTCTGGTCAATCTTGGGCATCTTCAGCTATTTGACAAAATAAGCTGCACGGCACGGGAGACCGTGGTGCTCCAAGGGCTCCTGCCAGCGAGCCTGACCCACACCCGACACGCAAGTGCCCGCGTCTGTGACCTTTGCCATGCCGCCTGGCCGCTGTCATCCTCAACTTCTGAAAGGCAGAAATCTGGGAAAGCCGGATTTATCCTGCTTCAGCTCCACCCCCAGAGCCCATGTGGATGGGCTGCTCCTCAATGTCTCAGTGAGCACTTCACTCAGCCTCGGCTCTGTGAACGGCTCCTGCCTCGGACCAGCGCACCGAAACCGGTACCGTCGGCTGGAGGCGAGATGGTGAGAAACACCCCTAAGGGAGAGATCTGTCACAGGGCGGTTGTGTTCACATCCATCAGCGAAAGCAATCAGAAACCACACTGATATGGAAACCCTGTACCATTCACCACAAGCTGCCCTTCCCAGACCAAACGTGCATTTTTCAGCTAGAGCGTGAAGTCCCTTCCGTTAGTGTCTCCCAGTGCCGGCAAACACTATGCAATGTAGGATCCCAAATGTTTCCCGCAGGACATATTTTTGCCCTCATCAATGTACCCTGTAGTACATGTCTCTTACATTTGAGTCTTGCCCTATGTGATGCATGCAGAAGATGAGACGGTGATTTGGCACTGAGAAATAGCTATTTTACCACATTTCTTCCTGCAGATCTACAAACCAGACCCATCCAGCTTGTGCATCCCTCGCAGCTTGCATGGAGCCTGCACCACCAGGAGGGATGCTTGCAACCCAGACCTCCTCTTTGTCCTGCCTCTTCACACTCGCGATGCCGGCAGAGTCAGACGTGTGCAAGAAACAGGGATCGGAGAATGATCGATGCACAATGGCAACTGTTGAGACACCAACTTATCTCTCCCTTGCAGAGTAGGGGAGGTCCAATAAGTATAAAGTTTAATGCTACCCTGTTTAATGATATTTTCACTTCAACCGAACTGTAAAATTAACTGAGAACTTACACTAAAAAAAGACTTTTATTTTATGCTGATCATTAACTAAGGAGGTTTCACACTTGAGATCTGTTATATTAGAGGGAACTGAAATTGCTTGTATCAATTACCTTATTCTAAGTGGACAGACTTCTCATAAAATATTGAAACTGTTTTGTGACTATGGAGAAGGATAGAATGGCCGAATCATGGGTGGGAAGGGACCCCTGGACCGTGGCCACTGCCCATGCTATATGGCCTGCCAGCACGGGGAAGACCACGAGCAGAGGCGACCACATGAGGTTTGCCTGTTGCCTGCAGGAGCTGGTTCATATGAGACCACGACCAGGATGCCCGTGCTGGTGCTGGCACTGCACGATGCACTGCTCCGCCTGAGGCGCCGGGTGCTGAGAGGACGGCTGACCATAGATCTGGTCGCTGGCTTATTTTTCTCTTTATACGGGTACTCATCAAATATCCGAAGCGTCAGCTCAGGCAGGATTTGGAGTGATGATACTAGCAGCGCCCCGGCTGACTGCCTTAACCTGCGGAGCAGCACCATCCATCAGATTATTTTACCTACCTACTCAGCCTGATTAATCTCACATTTATAGTTTGCTAATTCTGGGCTTGTATAGCACACAGATAAACCCGACTCAGAAAGAAACAGAGGGAGACTGGATGAAAGGGGAAACCATGGTCCTGCCTGCTTCGTCCTCCCTCACGCTTGACGAGAGTTTACCCAAATTGTTCAGGACTCAGATGCTGACTTCAAGGCACTGGCAGGACCCAAGGAGCTGCAGGGTGGCAGCCACGAGGGGTAGCAGCCACTTGTACTGCTGGGCTCGTTTGCTCTCTCTCCACAGCACTTCTAATAACCAAGACAAATTACCCTGTGAACCATGTGCCTGAGCAGATCTGTCCTGAAACTTACCTTGCCTGGGAGCTGCAGGCATCTATTTCTCGGGGACCAGTCAAGGGTAAACCAGCGAAGCAAGCTATGCCCATTATTCATTAATTATAGCTATTTATTTAATGATAATAATGTACTTTATTATTTGAATAACAGCGTAAGTGCTGCAGGATGAGAAGAAATGTTCTCATATGGAAGGGAGTTGCTGATATCTCAGGCCACGAGACCTGGGAGTGTCAGTCACAGTAAGGATTAGAAAACGTGGAGGGGCACCGGTACACTTAAAGGCTTAAAAACCCCCAGGCATATGTAAGGAGGTGGCTTTCACCAAGGGCAGGCACTCTGCGCTCTGCCTGAGCAAGCACAACTGCAGGACGACTTCAATAAAATGATGCTTTCTGGCTATTATTTTTGAAATATATGAAGACGCAAGAGTAAAAATCAATTAACCTCACAAAATTTCCTAAAAAGTGCGTGCTTCAAAGGATTCAGTCTAACCCAAATCTTTCTGGAAAATTCACAGCACTATTTTTTAAAACTCTTTCCATTTGTAACTCTCTGCACATCTGTGCGAAGTCTTTGATATTATCTCAGTACTATAAATATTTATAAATCTGTTTTCTGTGTTCATTCATGTATTTCCATTGATCACATGACCCTGTTTCTGTCTTTGTGTTACAGTACATAAAGTAACACTTCTTTCCTTGATAAAACTTAATTCCTACAGAAGTCCAAGACTAGTTGTGGACTCTTTGCTTAAAGCAATTCCCAGCAAAATGTTTATTGAGATGTGTATTTTCCTTACGCAAAGGGTCTCAGTCCTGGACTGCATGCTTTAGCAAGTAGACGGTCCAAGCACAGCATTGGTTACTCTTTCACACATCATTTGAAAACATTTTCTTTTTTTTTTTGCCCTATTTCCCAAACGTCCGAGATAAAGTTGAAAAACATCTCGCAGGCTTCCTCCCTCCATCGCTATGGGCAGAGTGCAGGGGGTTTGACGACACGAAGCATTTAAACCCTGACCAGTCCTGGGGTCACTCACAGCCTCGGCATTAATGCTGCGCTGCACTGACCTCCCCTCGCTCCAAGGGAGGTACCGCAGCCTCCGGCGCTCGCCACGTGGCATGGTCCCACACTACCTTCTGTGGATCACAGGCATTATTTTCTGCCACTTAAATGGTCTTCTTCAGGTTCTAATACTTAAAACAAACGAAGGTACACTCAGCTAGAGCTTCATTACTTTGTTGTTTACCTTGTTAAGTAAATATATCTACAATGAACACAGTTCAAAATCTAATAAACTAACAAACTCAGAAGAACCACCCTCAGCATAACACAAACACTCAGCGAGTGGACAAGGAAACAGAACTAAGGAGAAAACTGGTTAAGCAGGAAAAGCACCGAGAGAAACCGGCAACTAGGAAAAAGCAGCTGGGTCAGAGGAGCACCAGCACAGTGAGCAAGCAGAGAAGAATATTTCCCCAAACACCAGCACGGTGAACATGAGCTCGAGCAGGGAGTGTGCAGCTGTGGGCCGAGCATCTCCCTGTGGCTGCACCTGCCTCTGGGATCCGGGACACCAGCACCCTTCAGTTACCTCCCCTATAAAATATCTTCCCCAGCTGTCAGGATTTGCTATTATGAATGACAAATCAAGCTTAAATAACTCACCTAAATTTACATTGTCAGTGTCATTACAGTGTTATTCATAGAGTAGAAAAGATCCTTTTCCTTTCTAGCTTGTGAGTATTTCTGCTGAGCGCCCAATGTTTCTTTACAGGCTAGCTGGTTTTGCTACCCTCTGACATTCAGAGGGGGATTGATTTTATGGACTCTTCCCAAAGACGTTTATCTCACCTCACTTAACAGCCTTTGCTCATGACGAGGAAATTTAAACATTCAAACTATCCCTACAGAGAGGATGCTCAAACAAAAAAGTTGAAATAAATATATTCAAGCTGAAAGTTAAAAGCCTAAAGCAAATATCTGTGCAGACTTATTTATGCAAAAAACAATGGTTGCTGTTGCCCAGTTAAGATTAAATACTCTATTAATAGTCAACAAACAAAAGGAATGATCCATGGCAATACAGATGCAGCGACAATGGCAACAGGGACCCAGGGATGCTCCTATCAGTCCCAGGACCAAACACACCCCCATCTCCTGGAGAGAATGCTTTATCCTTCGATATCATCAGTACAGGCAAGAAAGCCAAACATGCATAAAAAAAAAATCAGAGCTGAGATGCAGTCTGCCAGGAAGGGTAGAGAACATCGTCTCCTGCAGGCAGCGGGATTCCTCGGCACACATGGGGGCTGGAGGTGGCTCACGCTGCTGCGTGCAATGAGCAAACAAGGATCGGGGCTCCATGAGCATGGTCAAGACATAAAACATGCAGCAACAGCCACCGATCAGCTGCTTTGGAGGGCCATTGCGGCCCAGGTGGCCTCCAACTCCTCCACTTGGATACCGAAAAGCCAGTTCCAGGTTTTCACAGCATTTGCATGACATGATTTGTTGGGTTATGTGGAATACGAGTTTCTACACGCAGCACCCTCTCCACTTCCAGTCCCCCAACTAACAGCTGACGGCAGTCATCTGACCCAACTTAGCACCCCAAAGTTGGGTCTGCAGCGAAACCAGCTGCCCCAGTGAGAAGAACGGAAAGCAGCCCCTGAAAAATTAAAGTGCTTCTGTAATTCTCTTGCCATAGAGTCTCTGATACAGTTCTGTGTCGTTAGAGGTACACAATTAATTACAGACCAGTTGTAATGCACTTTGCAAACAAAAATTCTATTAAAATGTAATTATTAATTCTACAAAAATGTAATTATTAGTGCTATTACCGCTACTGCCAAGGGCACAAATCCAGTTTGAAATAAAAGACTCCCCTCTGGTAGCTTGGTAACTTAAAAACCACACAAAAAATAGTGCAAGGAAAGAAAGTATTGTTGAAGGATCATCAGACCACCAAAACTTTCCAAGCACAATGCAACTAGCACAAATAAATACCTGTGCTTGCACAACTGCACAGGCATCTTCATAAAATTTTTTTTTCTGCAGGTAGTGTGTATACCTGTTTTGTCGTGATCATCCTCTTCACCTTATTCTCTTTTCTCTTAATATATAAAAAGAGGCAGAATATATAAAAAGTTGCAGAAGGTGCTGACTTAGCAAGACTGGGTTTGCTAGCAAAGTACATATTATCCATCAGTTTATACAACCACACACTATTTATTTAAACAAAAGCCAAACCTCAACTGTTTGAGTGGGACGAGCACATGAAAGTGCCCAGCTATCCAGGTCAGCTGTTGGCACCTACAAGCAGAACTGCTCTTTATCATATACAGACATTCAGGGAGGTTTCATGAAGCCAAGCTCTAAATTTAGAAGTCATCATCTCAAAGTTGTATGTGAAATGATTCATCATGATGATAGCAGCAGCGTGTGAAATGGAGTCATTTGGAGAATAATGTAGACAGGTATTTGTGAAGTACAGGGCTAATTGCAGTTTTTGGAGCCTTCTAAATATTGATTGTGCCACACCACAAAGGTGTGGCTTTTCCAGTGTTTTACGATGAATCTGCCACTAAGCATAATTAACTAGTAAATAACGTTTCAGCACGTCCTAACACACAACAAAAATCTAACTATATTCTGGAGAGGGGAAAAAAAGAAAGAAAAAAGACAGAAAAAAGAACCTTCCTGTCCAGAGCAGCCAATGTCGTAGCTTTCACCAGCACTGACGATTTCTGGCCATCGAGCCCAGTGCTCCCACGTGCAAACGCCGCAGGCGGCCTCAGTCCTCGGCTCCCACCCAGCTCCATCCTCACATGAGCCCTGCGGCTTGCACCCCGACTCCTACAAGAAGGCTCGTACAAAGACGAAAGGCTCGGAGATGAACAGAAACCATCTTCTCGTCTTCAGTGTGCATTTACCTGCAGCTGTTCTTGCTCCAGGTAATTCATGTGCCGACACCGTCCTTCAGTTTACGTGGCTTTTCACCTCCCCACTTTATTCCTTTGACATTTGTAGATGGAGCAACTGTATCACCTCTCAGCCTTGGTTTTGCCAGATTAAACAAGCTAAACAGGCTTTTTATTTCTGCTCATAAACCAACCCATTTTCCTGAGAAGTTCGACTTGTCCTTTTCCGTTCTGCTTTCCACTGATGTTTCCTGAACACTGTTCTCCTCCATTGTATATAGTATTGTAAATAATGTAATGCCACCTTGCTCAGTGGCCCCATCATGCCCTACGGCTACTGCTTATTCCTTCTTTGATGCATCCTGTGATTGCACATGCCATAATAGCAATTAGCACATGCTGTCTGAGGCTAACAAACTCCGAATAACACGCAATTGCATGTGAAAGCCACCCTATATGCACATATGAGACATCGGGTTTAGCTGCAAAGATCCTCCAGTGTGTGAAGTATTGCTAAATACATGCAATTTAACAAAGTGTGGTTTTACACAGACTGCAAGCAAACACATGTGGGGCAGAGGGAAACGAGAATGCATCTCAAAGAATAAAAATGATATAAAAGCTAATCTCCCTCTTTCTCATCATTATATTCCCAGTCACAAGCTACGTGTTGATTATCTTCCATCAACGTATTGTGTCCTCTTCCTTAACTTCCTAATAAAATGTTTATCTCCAAGGAAATTCTGCAGAAAAGACTGAATTTGCATACAAATAATAGACATGTCAAAGCATAAGATGCTAGGATTTGGTATTCTTACTAAGAGTGTTATACATGATTTGCATTAATTTCCTTAAATTCCAGTGCAACTCCACAGAATTCAATCACTACCAGTGGCATTGTGCAACTAATTGCATTACCGTTACATTTGCTGAAGTTATGACTGCTGATTAAGGAACTGCCCTTTTTGGCTATGCATATTTTTGGGCAATCCTTCCCATAATCTAAATACAGCTTCTTAATTCTGCACTTCACAGAGGGAAAATGGGATGATAATAAGGTTTTTAGATGGGATAAAGTTTTAAAAACTAATAGAAGGGAAGCTAGTTTTTCCAGTGGAGGAGGAAGGTTTGAAGGCAGGAGCGCCGCACCACCAATGGAGCCAGCTACCCTGCCGCAGGCATCTCACGCCGCCGCCTCGACCTCCCAGCCACGAGCCCTCCACATGCAGCGCTCACAAGGGCTCACCACCGTCAAAGGCAGCCAAGCGGGAACGAGCGCGCGGTGACTTGCAGGCGATCAGACCCAGGGCTTGCAGACAGCGCGCTTCACCACCAGCGGCCGGGACGCGCGGTACGTGGGTGGTTTTTCTGGCTCTGTGCATTGGAGTTGCAGCACAGAAGAAAGTCCCAAAGGAAAGCTAATCTCTGTAGATAACGATCCACTGCAACGGCTTTCAAATTGGAGCCAAAAGAACCCTGAATGCTAAAGGTGAACTTCAATTAAAGATCCGCTGCGCATTTCGCTCCAGACCACGATAAGAACTTCTTTCCCTGCTAACAGCACAGTCTCCCATGAATTCTTTTTTTTGAAAACTGGCTATTTTTGAAAGCCAGCTTAGAAAACACATGTGCTCTAGGGTATAAAGAAGGCAGTGCTGTGTGTAAGATGTAATACTGGGAGGTAGAGCTTAGTATATTGACATTATAAAAACCGGGTAGCAATGGGAAATAATATTTTTACAAAGGTTACAAACATGAATGTAAGACCTAAGGGCAATTTTCCAGATGCTGCTTAGGAACATGGTATTGTGCGTTCCCTCTTCTACCGAGCTAAGTGAGGTGAGCAACACAGACTGGAGCTGTGATGCTCACCAGCTACCCGGCTGTGCAGGCCAGTGTCCCGTCACCAAGAGCAGGCACAGCATTCACCAGGGAAGGAAATGAGCTCCCGGATGGCAATTCCCTGTCACGAGGAGCATCCTCCCAGCTCCCGCAGCTGAGGCATGTTCCAGTACGTTCGCACCCCCCATACTGATGGCTCCTGCGGTTCACTTGCTGTCGTTTCTGCATCCATAAATCAACTTTACGTAATGTACCAATCCGGGAACGGTGCAATAAAATACACCCTTATTATTGGAATATCAATGTTTGTTTGCAAAGAAACAGATTTTTCAATTACCCATCTTCCTCAGTTCTGTAGACCTTTGCACATAACACAGCAGAGATGTCTGCTGCACAGTACAGGGAGGTTGGTTATATCCCTACACAGCAAACTCTTCTAAACGCCAGCCACCACCGCCCAGTACTTCAGTGCTGAGGAAAGCAAGCTACGCACCACCCGTGGTAAAATGAGGGATAACAGAAACTTCTTACGTCCATATTTTACAAAAAACCAAACTATTTCAAGTAGTCGGGCAAACATCACCCAGATGGCAAGTTTGCTGCATCCTTGCTGAAAAATACTATGCAGCCAACAAACCCATATGGCCAACCAGAGAAGCCACATAAAGATACCGATATGCCTGTACAAGCAAAATGTTAATGAATTAGGCCCAAAGTAGATAAAAATCTGCTACCTGGTACATTACACCTGTTTATGACATCAATGCGCATATTTATTTTAACATTTAGTAATTAATAAACAAGGGACATGCAGGTATGGTAAATTCAAAGATGTTGGCAACAGGCCACCTGTGCAGCTTGTTCTGCTCTCCCCACCCCAATATTTGCCCCTCTTTCATCTGGAAATGGGGACTAACAGCCTTTAAATTCCCCTGAATGGGAAAGGGATGAGACATACAAGCAGATGGTCGATAAATAAGATCCTGGAAAGATTTCTCACTGCCTGTGGATTTATCTTCTTTAAGAAAGTGTGCCCAACTCGCCAGAGGATTATTATGGTCACTTCCACGTACCTGCAGGCAGTAAGTGAAATGCAGAAAGGGCTGCATCATTTGAGCCACTGACTCAAATGAATGCCAAATACCGATGCCTTCAAAAGCATAACGTGAATAAATACAGTTAGCATCAGACAAGGTGAAAAACCAATGACAGTATTTAACAATACCAAAAGTTAAAGCACAGAGGGAGTGAGAAACTCATTATTCACCCCACCTTTATTTAAGCTACACAGAAAAGCAAGGTAGCCCCAGGTCCGTCGCTGCGATTATAAATAACATTATAATACTGCAGTGGATGTGAGACACGACGGATGGGGACAGAACTCTGCTGTGTCACGTAAGAGACCTTGCAAGACATATGGAGGAGCAACGGAAAAAACGATGTTCCGCCTCACAGGCGGCGATCACAGCACTTCATCGGACGAAGCACTTGCAAGTTCTCTGCGGGCATCCTGGCGGAGGACAGTCGGAAGGAGGAGCAAGGATGCGCCTCACCGGACACTCGTGAGAAAGGCACGAGGAAAAGCAAATCCAGCCAGAGAGCGTGGGGGCGTTTGGCATCGGGGACTAACAGGAGACAAAAATGAGCTTCTGAACACCAAACAAGATAGGGACCCTGCGGCAGATAAGCAAAAAAAAAAAAAAAAAAAAAGAAGAAGAAGAAAAAAGAGCTGCAAATAGAAGGATACACAGAGGGGAAAGGCTGTCAGAAGTGTCAGAGGCTTGAAACAAGGCAAGGAGCACGGGGGAAGAGGGTGGCTGAGAAGCATCTGAGCAAAGACGCCTTTGGATGAGCACAAAGGACAGACTCTGGATCAGAACGTGCCCAGGATGGGAGGAGAGGGCAGGGCACACAGAGGGTGACTGCAAGTAGTACGCTCAGTAAGGTCAGACATGAGAGGGAAAATGGAGAAGAGGCAGGCAGTGATGCAGGTGCTTTGTTTTACACAGGGAAAGGCAAATTTTTATGTTAATATCTAAAAAAATGGAAGGGCTTTGCATAGGAAATCTTCTCAGAGGCACTCATATAACTGTGATTTTTAGGGAAGTCCTTCCTTTGTTTTTAAAACGTTGAGAAAACACTGATGAAACTGAGGAATGAACAGAGTAAGGGAAAGCAAGGATTTCTTCTTCTTCCAATAGACAAATTCCCGCTGAGGCTGCATGATGCATCTAGATGCAGGGGCAGAGTCTCACAAGGCTCTTAGGTATCGTCCTGCTAGTGATATCATTATCTCAAACACTTTTATAGCCCTGGTAGACACAGAAAACCAGCTGACCACCTCCTGTGACATCCCAGGAGAAAACCCCTCTGTAGGTCTGTAGGCACTGCAGGATTTACAGGGAAGGGTTCACGATCAGCGTGCCAAGGTAAGATCAGCAGCCATGAAGAGCCCTATCAACAGCTTGGACAAAGAGGAGAACCTGCCCTGAAAGAAGAGACACAGAGCGGACAGTGCAGTTCACCAGCTGCATCTTGGTGTCCTCTCTGGTCTTCATCACCAGATGACTCGCCGGTGCAGTCCACAGGCAGAACAACTTCAGTCGGCTCCAACCAGCTCAGGAACGGCCTTTCGCACACCGGTAAGGGGACTCGCACCGAGCTGCTGCAGAGGCACCAGGGCCTCCTGTGGCCGGCTCTGCCATCGCTGTTTTCTCCATGGCTCTCATCAACGTGAGACACATTTTTGTTGGCTTCCGAGATGACACTGAACTGAAAAAGCTGTGAAGGGAGCTGACAACATGAATCTTTTATATTAGAATTAATCAATTAAAAGGCCATTACAGCAGGAAACGTCAGGATGCTAGATGGCCAAACAAATCTGTATTTATGCCCTTCTGCCTGGAATTCCCCACCTGCTATTTACCATCACCCTGAGTCATCTCTCATTTAGTCTGCTCTGAAAAGGAAGGGTTAGCTGTTTGTAAAACTCAGGGCATTTGGGGAGTAAGGGTATTTGTGCCTCCCCAGGCCACTCCACAGGCATTTAGAGGTCCTGGCCAGACGCACGGTCACATCAAAAGATGCAATAAAATGCACAAGCCTTCAACACGTTTTTGACTTCATAGAGGCTTTTGAAGGCTGCACGTGTTGCTGGCCTCCTCTATATTGAATTATCACAGATGCCCCCTTCCAGCTCGCAGGGAGCCCGCGCGGGTACCACTGCAGCGGTTTCCATGGCAACAGTGCGATCTGAAGCAGGATTCCTTTCTCATCAGTCGAGATGGCTCAAGTATCCATTACACATTACTGTGGCGGATTGAATAACAAACACAAACGCTAACAAATCAATGAGACGCGCAGAATTTTAAGCCCTGCAAAAAGCTTGCTTTCTTTTGCATTCCCATGAGCCTGAGGCTCCCCGGCCAAGTTAGAGTGAAGGGATTTCAAATTTGGCAAGAATCTAGGTGACAGATCCTCCTGAAGTGCAAATTGCCACAGTTCCACTGAAGTCAGCAGAGATACGACAATTTACACCCACTTAGGTTCTGCCACCGGGTAATTAGCACATTGCAAATAACTGGAAACACACTCCCAAATAAGAACGCTCTTAAGTTTGAAGCAAGAATGTTTAAATAAAAAAAGAAAAAAAGGCACCACCTTTTTTCCTAGGATTAAGCAAACTTGCAGGCTTCTCTGCTGGCTTATTCTAATATATTACTGGATGAAGCCAAAAATTTAATCTAGTTACCAGTCTTTTTGTTTCCCTAATGAAACCAGGATGAAACCATAATAGTGTTATCTGCCTTGATGTACCTGATGTACTTCATTCGACACATCTCCCAGTAGGTACAACCCAAATGCTCTTTCGCTACCAATCTGTTTAATTCCCGCTGTGCCACCGAAGGACCTAGCACCGCTGGCTCTAGCCGTGCGCTCAGTCATGCCCTGTTTTTGCCGCCTACCCAATTTTACCGACTTTTATCTCAGACACAGAGGTAACAATACACATGTTGAACATCTGCAGGAATGTTAAGAGATTTTGCTGTTCTTAATATCATGGCGCTCTGCTTTTTATAAAGTCACCAGAAACACTAAATTTTGGCTGGCATTAATTATTAACTACATCATATATCTGTATGCAATATATAGCAATATGTAATGAGAAGAAGTAAATAGACTGTCACGTTTACCACTTGTCTACATCATATATCTGTATGCAATATATAGCAATATGTAATGAGAAGAAGTAAATAGACTGTCACGTTTACCACTTGTAACATGGGAAGGGCTGCTAACTTTTAATCACATGTAATACCTATGTTCTGCATAATTTCTCTCTTAATCAATATCCAAAAAGGTCAAGCAGAATGAACTTCTCATTCTTTCACATTGGGCTGACTGGTCTAACATCAGTCCTGGGCAAAGCAGTGGAAAAATTGATATGAGATTCAATTAATAAGGAATTAAAGGATGTGACTACAACTAATGCTCGCCAACCTGGTTTCGTGGGAAATAGCTCTCGTCAAGCGAACCTGATTTCATTCTTTGAGGAGGTTCAAAGTCTGGTTGACAAAGGCAACACATTTGTAAGGCACTTAACATTTTGTACAGCATTTGACTTAGTACCAAACAGCATTCTAATATTAAAAAAACCACCGCTATACATTATCTGTAACACACACATTTAACGGATTAAAAGTTGGCTAGCTGACAGATCTCAAAAGCAGTAGTCAATTGGGAATTATAATTGAATAGTGAGCTTTAGAGAGGAGGCTGTACCCTGGAAAGCAATGACTCTGGAAGAATTAAGGCTTTGGAGTGGACAAATGACTCAGCCCGCATGTGTATGCAACCGTGAAACCGAATTGCTGTCATGATGGGCACTTACAATGGAGAAAAGTGGCTGGTGAAGGTTTCTGCGTGACAGCTGGACAGAGATACCAACAGATCTCTTCCTTTGCTAGAGTGATAATCGCACGGCTCTGCCATACCAGTCTGCCCAGTTCGAGCAGTTCTGAAGAAGGGAAATGTCTAAAGCAGCACAGCAAGGATGCCCTTCCCTGTCCTTTTCCCAGGATGCGGATGCTCTGTGTGCCTATCCAGCACACACAAGCTGTTAAATTGCAGTGGAAGGTGCAGACCAGCCACGCGAGACTCAAGGCACCCTCTGCCCTTACCCACAAACTGTATGCAGGCGCTTAATCGATTGTCCCACATGCGAGCTTGCTGGTGGGAAGTCAAAAAGGCAGAAACACCCGGCAGTCAGAGGTCCCCGGTATTTGCTTCTTTCCGTCATCAGCAGTGGATGCTCAGGGATTCCCGAGAGCTGGAAGAGCTGCCTCTCTGCCTGCAGTCCAGCCCCGGCACTGAGCTGCGCCCTGCCCTACATTAGGCTCACGCTGAGGACCTAATGACCCCCTGTTAATACCTCTGACAGCAGCAGCTTATGTTTCTTCTCTGGCAGGTTATTCCAAAGGCCCAGAGTGCTGAGTCTTGGAAATTTAACATGATTTCCACACCTCAACAACAAACAAACAAAACCACTAAAACATCCCTGCTTTCGCCTGCTAGCAATGCATTCTCTTTCTCTCTCATCTGCTCCAAGAACCTTCTGCAGCCTGAGAAAGCCGGTGGGCAGCAAGCGCAGGGCAGGGTATCCACAAAAGGAGCCGGAGGTGGACTGATGGTCTGCGGCCAGACTTGCTATACCCACTCGAGCCCCAACACTGACAGACAGACAGACAGACAGACAGAAAGAAAGAAAGAAAGAGGCAGCCCCAGAGGTATGAGGAAGGGGTTGTATGGCCCCGAACCACCAGCACTAAGACAGCACCTTCCACCCGCAGCCCTGTTCAGGGTGCCAGACTACGCGGAGTTAAAGCCTGCTTTAGTAATGTCTACCTCAGTGGGTAACTCTGCTGGTTTTGGCTGGGGTAGAGTTAATTTTCTTACTAGTAGCTAGTATGGGGCTACATTTTGGATTTGTGCTGACAACAGTGTTGATAACACAGGGATGTTTTGGTTATTGCTGAGCAGTGCTGACACAGAGTCAAGGCCTTTTCTGCTTCTCACCCCACCCCACCAGCGAGTAGGCTGGGGGGGCACAAGAAGCTGGGAGGGGACACAGCCGGGACAGCTGACCCCAACTGACCAAAGGGATATTCCACACAGTATGACATCATGCTCAGCATATAAAGCTGGGGGAAGAAGGAAGGGGGGGACGTTTGGAGTGATGGCATTTGTCTTCCCAAGTAACTGTTACACATGATGGAGCCCTGCTTTCCTGGAGATGGCTGAACACCTGCCTGCCGATGGGAAGGAGTGAATGAATTCCTTGTTTTGGTTTGCTTCCGTGCGTGGCTTTTGCTTTGCCTACTAAACTGTCCTTATCTCAACCCACAAATTTTCTCACTTTTACTCTTCTGATTCTCTCCCCCGTCCCACCAGAGGGGAGTGAGCGAGTGGCTGCGTGGTGCTTAGTTGCTGGCTGGGGTTAAACCACGACAATAACTTAGGGCTTTAAGCAACATATATGTGTTTTAACGCCATCCTACAGGGAGTGGGAGCTTTTCTTCCCAATGTCTGGTTTGCTGCCTTTCCTCACAGCAGAGCCATCCTTCCCTGTCCCCTCCTTCGCAGCCAGAGCTTGTTATTAGCTGGGGAAACAGAGGGTGTCCGATGGCGAGGGGGGAATAAATCATAGTTCTCGGCTAAATGGAGTAGTGCGGATCTGCTAGAAATGCCGCCTTTTACCAACAGTGCAAATAATGAAGATTGCATGCACTGGGGACAATGCAATGAGCCGCTGCACTATTGATGAGGTATTTGTACAACTCCAGGAGTTATGTTTCAAAAGCAAGCTCTATTAAAGGCAGCATCTTTGTTCAGAAACTGAGGATTAATACTGCTCCTCAGACAATGTATAGGCTTCCCCAGCTAGACCCAAGAGAAGTCTAAGGAAAAGCAGCTCTTGCTTGTTTCTCCCTCTTCAGTCATTGCTGTGTTTTTGACGGGACTGACGCACCTCCTGCCATGCGACTCACGTGCGTCTGTGTGTGTGTGTGTGTGTGTGTGTATCAGGGAGGATCATTAGAGTATGTCAGTAAATGAATCTTCATGGAAGCATGTTCAGAATTTAATCTGTGGTGGATTATCCACTGGCAGACATGAAATAGAGACATTACCACACTAGATCCATACCCGTTTGGTCTAGTCTCCCATTTCTGACAACTGCCAGCATGAGATGCACTGGAAGAAGGTGAAAGGCTTTTGCATGAGACATCAGGAACTCCTGAAGGCATTATCCTAAATCCTAAGCAACCTTCCACTCTGCAGCTACTCCATTGGCAGAGAGAATGAGATCTATGAGAAACATGATTTATCTATACAATTATAATGTACATTTTAATAAATAATGCTGCAACAAACATGTCAAAGTATCTCATCTCTAGCATCTAACTTTGTTGATGCCAGTCAGCATGTTCCACTGCTTACCATTTTTAACTTGAAACTCCTGGGACCACTGACTTTGCAACCTATTTATACCATTCTCCAGGCAGGCCATCTCCATTTATGTCCAAAGGAAAAAAAAAAGCACCCAAGTGGTTGACAGCCACTGTACACTGGAAATCGAGACGTCGTCGTGCTCCCGCCAGATGGACAGCCGACTACATCTGTAAGCGAGGATGGACGGCCCTGGCCCCAAAAGGGCATCCTCTGGTTGTCCAAAGTGCGAGTGAAACCACTGCATCGACAACAGAGGGATCTGGCTTGTTCTGCCATCAAGCATGGGTTGCTCTCCCTCCCTTGTTGTCCCTTCTCCTCTCCTCGCCACCCGCCCACCCGGTGGGACCAGTTACGTGGGGCCCGATCCTGTGGTTCACAGTGATGCACAGGTTCCACCAGCATCAGATTAGTGTCTCAAATAGGTCTGATCTGATAAAACACTTGCTCGAAAGGCAGACCCTTTTCAGATGTATACAGAAAGAGGGTTTTAATGCACTTAGCTCTCATCTCCATTAAACTGCTAACAGACAGAGGTGAGCTGCTACAGTCAAGGAAAAGCTTTTAAAAAAATTATCTAGTCTGCGTATACATGCAGTAACTTTTTATTACGCAGAAATGGTGGGAGCTTCAGTGCAGCAAAACAGAGAAACCCAGGCTATGAAAGCTGCCTGTCGGGATAGTCACCATCATCCATAAGCCAGGAGAAGAAACGGCTGCTTCCCTACCACAAACAGGTGCTACGATGCTGGGTCAGCCCGTCCTTCCACCACGCTCTCAGGCAGCTGGCCCAGCAACCACTTCTCCTACTCTCAGGCATTATCAGTGTAACCTTCATTAAAATATGCATTTATACCAGTACTTTTAAAGGAAAGTATTCGATTTGGTGTCCCAGCTGCCACTCAAAGTCAGTGGAAAGCCTGAGCCACAGAGCGGGTACCGAACCACACAAAGACGAGCCTGGAGATACTCATGAATCGGGTTTTTTAAATAGCAAGTAACTGAGCAAATTCATGTCTCCCACTTTGCAAAGAAAAATTTTGGATAACTCATCTCAGAGAACTGGGAAAGCCATTCCAGTTGTTGGCTACATCACTACAAGTAAGAGGAAAATCCAGTTAAGTCTGGATTCTATTTTTCTTTTTTAGGTTGTTTTTTTTTTTTTCCGGTGGCATTACTAAAAAGCAATGCACTCAGTAACAGGACAGAACACCTGAACTAATATCAGGGAAAGACTTACAGGCTTAATTCTCTGCAGTAGTTTGCAAAAAGGGCATAACAAAAATATTTATTAGCGTATAAAGATGAAAGGACTATAAATCTGTGCAAGAAAGCACAGTATCTTTAAAAAAGAAATACAATGAAAAATAAAATTACAGATGAAAACTAGGCATCAGCTGTGACAGCGCTCGCTCAAGTCAGAAACAACAACCAATATTTCAAACTGTTGAAATATATCACTCTTCAGGTTTACTTTTTTAACCAAAGAACTGCAGCTTCTCTTATGGATTTTTTTCAATGTATGTAAAAATACAGATTAGTACACTATTGCAATTGTGGTGGTTTTTTTCTTTTAAAACAGAAGTACCATAATACATTAGACATACTCCAAGCCTTCAAAACTTTTCAAAATGTTATTCTTTAAGTAGTCGCACATGTTAGTAAATAATTATGTATGAAACGGAACAAGTCAAAGAGGCTTTTCCACTAAAAGCGTCTCTGCCTAAATCCTACCTGCTCTGCAGTGGAACCTTTTATTCTACTCCTTTATATGCATGCTTTTTACATATATCTTGAAACCCTTGGGTTCAACTGTGCCTTATTACATTTTAAAGCCTTTGGATGGCAGCAGAAAAGTGTTCTGCACTATAAACCAGAACACAGCTGAGGTTTGATGGGTTTGCTTCTCCTTTCTACCCCACAAAACACTTTCTAAATGCTATTAAAATTTAGCATACGCCATAATAACCAAGCTGCATTTTTTTCCACATTTAAGTCAATTGACTTTCAAGTTTTATCTTTCCACGTATTTGAATCAAATAAAGTTGTTTCCACCGTTCAGGAGGAAGATACTGTGGAGTATCTCATTCTGATGAGAAGCAGTCTCATGAGCAAAAGTCCAGATATTCAATTAAAAGTGCCAATGGCCATTGGAGACAAAGTAGGAAAGTTCTAAAATTTTCTGTCTTTTCCAGCTACAGTTAGCTTAAAAAAAACAAACCAAACCCAAACAAAAAACCCAAAGCAAGAAAATTAAATACAAAATATTGACGTGAGCAGAAAGCGAAGTGCTGCGCAGGAGTGTGCTCGGGGCTCGGCTGAGAGCACCCTGCCCCTCAGAGCCTCTTACCCTTTGGCTCCCGACACCCACCTCCCATCTCGGACATCGAGGCACGTGTTGTTTAAAGGATGTTCCTGTGCCAGTTACACGTGCAGAGGACCAAGTCTGACCTTGCACGTATCGCTTGCTGACCCTCTCCACAGCCCAAGTGGCTTGCAGAGGTTCACGAGCGTGCTTCTCCAGCAAGTGCATTACCTTACTGAACCTTATTCTGGGGCTTAAATGAATTTTAACAGGACACCTGGCTTCAAAAAACCTAGACCTCTCTACTTTTACCTTATCGCATTTCAAAACAGAGCTTCTCTGCTCCCCAGTCCCCTCAGGGCACCCGTGGCTGCCTCCCCACCATGCTTGCACTGCAGCTGCAATGCCAACGCTGCAGGAAAGCTGCGGAGCGATCGCTACGTTTGGCTAAGGAGCAGTTCAGAGCAATAAACCCCCTGGAAATCCGTATGAAAAAGTGCGGGCATCATGCAAGACACATCACCAGTGGCGCGGGTCAGGAGGGCGGCGACGGCGGTGCATGCCATTGAGCTGCCTTCGCCTGCCGAACCGGAGCATCAACGCCCCAACAGCATCCGACAGAAGGACAGTGAAAATAACCGTAGCAAATCAAATTGAACGGCTACTGCAACACAAAGTTGGGCTTTGTGCTTCTCTCAGGTCAGGGAGCTCAGGGCCAGGCTCTTTCCCTGCTACCGGGGGCTCTGCTCTTCACAGCACACGGGACCTTTCGCTCTGAAAGAAATCATTCCTCTCCAAGGAGAGGGAGCCGCTGTGAATGCTGATGTGAGGCCCAAAGTCACCTTGCCTGTCGGAGGATGGCTCTGGCTTGGGCTGCATCCAGTGCCGGTCGCGCTCTCCTGATGGAGGTCACCTCTCCACAGGGTTCGCTGACGATCTCCAAAATGACAAGGAAGGAGGAGGGCCCCTGTCAGCACTCTTTAGGAGAGGGAGAGACTGTGAAGGGAGGACAGGAACAGGGGGAAATGCAGACAAAGGTCGCTTTTTACATAAATTGGAGGGCTACTGATGCATGGCCAGGTCCAAAATTAACTCCTGGAAATACTGACCCCAGTGCAGCCTGAGGCACCGGACGCACATGGCCAGGGAAGGGAACCTGCAGGTCGAGGTCAGAGACACCCCCCCCCAGCTCACGTGGTGGGACCCCGTGGTCCCATTTCATCGGTAAAAGTGGTGTTGTGTGTGCTGTCCGTAGCTCGAGTTTCAAGCACTTTTGTATTTAAATTAGCAAATGCCTGCACTGCATTGCCTGAAAGGTGAATAATACCGAAGCGACGTCATTCAGGGAGGATTCTTGTGATCCATGCACAGTTAGACCCATCTCTGCAGCATCTCTAATGTTACAAATATAATTACAACCATCAGCTTGTGCTAACGTGTGGGAAGGGGAATGATTTGCATCCGAACTGCAGCCAAGTCAAAGCAGAAGACACTTCTGAAATAGGACCCAGCAAGGCATTTAACTAGAAAATCCTTCCATTTAAACTTACAGATAAAAATGTAGGGAGTCATACTAGAAACATTCCTCCTTCGAGCTGAGTCAGGATACAGAGGCTAAAATGATCTAAATCTAAGTTACCTTCAAAATAACCAACACTGAGGAAGAAAGAAAAAAGAAACCACCACCACCCAAGGAGCTTCACCCCAGCCCACCACGCCGCTGGGATTGAGGGAAGAAGGACGCAGTTGGAAAGCCCACAGAAAAGAAACCTTCAGACATCAAGACAAGTATTTTTTTGGAGATGGTAGGAAATTTACAGTAGGTAGAAACAAGGAAATTCTTCCTCAACTCAGGCAGAACATCAAGGAAACCTTGGTGGCAGTATGATTTATTATGTTTTAGAATCACCTCCTGGCCCAGCGATGGAAGTTTCATCATTTGGAACATTTTAGGTTCTGCACGACGTTAGAAAACACACTGCAGGGCATTATCCACCTTTGGCTCAAAAGGCAGGAGATACCACTTAATAAATTTTCCCTGCATCGGGTTTCTATGATTCAAGGCTTTAGAAATTACAAAGAATTAAGGAAGGAAATTTTGCACAGATCATATTTGATTATGATTGATAAAGAGGCGGGGGGGAGCAAACCTGAACTGTATTGCCAAACAGGCCACTTATGCCACAAACCCGAGGCGATGAACTTGCATGCTTTTAACAAGCACTTATTTATGAACAGTTTGAAAAACTGGGGCATTTCTCTTCCTGTAATTTCCTCCCAAATTACATGATGAGACACACACGATGCTCACCCTGCAGCGGACCAGGAGCATGCACTCGCTGCGGCTCATTTGCTTACCCGCAGGTAACCTCCTAATGCGTGCCGGATCAATTTCTTAAGAGCACACGAGCAAGCCCTAACTTAAAATACTTGGCAAACTCCTTCCCTGGATTTTGCCTTCTTTCTTACCTTACCATTGCCAGACAATAGAGAACGTGGAAAACACAGCAGCTGTAAATTCAGGTTATGATCTAGTGTCCCAAGGATGCTCTTAGACACTCTCCCTAACTCATGGGATCCGGGGACGTTTTCAAGCAGCTTTCCTCTGCCACACAGATTTGGTCCAAGGAGGGTCATTTATAGTCACTGGCAGTTCCACAAACACCCATGATTTAGTTCCCCAAATATTTGTCTCCCATGAAAGCTGGGAACCTCTCAATTTTACAAGAGTTTTTACAAGTCAGACAAAAGCTATTAATAAGAGTGAAACCTACAATATCCCCAAAGGGGGATGGGAAAAGAAATCAACACTGGAAGTAAAGATCAAGTGAAGCTCCGCTGACAGATGGTGCTCTACAAAAGGTCAACCCTTGGCTCATTCTGCTGTTCATTATTTATTAACAATCTTTCTGACATTGGCATTACAGCAAGAGTCCAGCATTATGCAGATAATAAAATGCTATTTTATAGTTCAAGCTCTGCTGCAGGTACAGCAAAAGGTTTGCAAGGTGATTCCAACGTGTTGCACGGCACTTTTGAGGATGCACGTGCTAGCAAGCACGTGGACAGCTTGCAAAGTGAAGATGAAATGGAAAAGTTTCATGGCTCACCTGCCTGGCGTCCCACTTACCGAGACTTTTTCACCAGAGTTTCCTGTTTCTCACCCAGAACAAGACAGCCAAGGTCACGTCTGTTACAATCTACACTGGCTATTACAGCTCATGGGTTACATCTGCCACAGTCCAACAGGAAACCTTCCTTATTTAGCCTCCTTACCTTTGAGGTCATTTTAACAACAGAGGCTGCATTGCTCCTTCCAAAGCAACAATGAGAACAGCAGGGAGAGGGAGTCAGTGAACACAGCAATGCAGCAAAGCAGAAGAAACCTTCTCTTGTTCAGTAACTGTGGAATTGTTCTTGTAATGCAATAAACATGCCAAAAGAGAGTTTCGTATTTGCCAATGACAGTCCCATTAACAAGAGACCAGTCTCCCCCCTGCCAGGAGCTGCCGACTTACATCGCACAGAAAATGACCCTGCCACACCCCGCAGTAAACCTGCTTCCAGAGAAAGTCTCACCTCCCCAGATGGCAATAGGAATTTAAAACGTACGAAGAAAGAGTCTGGCTCAGGTCTGATTAAACTCGTTTGTTGACACATTTTCATTCCAAGTGCATACCTGCAGCAGTCCCTGCTGGCTCCTCCATCACAGAGATGATGCCCGATGCAGAAGTCCTGTCTCTACCGTGGGTACCCGGGCACATCCTCCTCGGCCACGGCTCAGGGAGGGTCTGCCCCGGATCCTATGGTGCACGTCCCTGCTTCCCCTTCACCCCCACTGCCCAGCACAGGAGACGATGGCTATCTCGGATCAGCTGGTGGAGCCTGTGTAACAGCTACTTCACCTCCTCCGCCCTCATGAGCCGGGTTAACCAACACCTGCGTACGACCCTCCTGCCTCACCCCAGCCGAGATGGGTTAGGGGATGCCTCGAATTTGGGGGAGCTGCTCCCCTCTGGGAGGGCAGCTGGCAGGAGGAGAGGACAGCAATCTTTGGTGCTGTTGCAGCAGGAAACTATCTCTACACTTTCTTTTTTAGGCTAGCAGGATGGAAAAACAGCAACAGGCTCATCTCCAAATATTGTATTCAAGTGTGGAAGGAGATAAAGAGCGAGACTCCGGCTGTGCACCCGGCAGTCCCATGTACCAGAGTGCCTATGTACGGGACCACCTCCTCACCGGGCGAGGAGTGTTTGTGAAGGAGCCTCATAAGCCCAGGTGAGATACAGGAAGGCGACAAGAAGCCAAAAACCAGATGGGAATTTGCATATCTGGAATATCTCCAGATCTTGCCAAAAATAGCAGTCAAATACATCATTCGACATCTCTGCAAGGCATTAGGTACCGGTGTTCAACACTGAGGTAGCACTTTTAGGCTTGGCCACAGTAGGCTGGGTAGATCAGCCTCTTGACACACAGCACTGAGGCAGAAGCCCGTGGAGTAAAATCTGCATTTGTTAACTTTTTTTTTTTTTGCTTTATTTTGAGAATATTTCTTTTCATTCTTTTTATAAAAATAAACATGAGCACAGCAGATCTCAGTTTATTGTAAGTTAAGAATCTGAAAAGGCAGATGCATTCTGCTTGAGCATTATGAATCCTTCCTCTCTACTGGAGGAAACAAAAGTGCAATCTATTTTTTCCAGCTTCAGGTATGAGTAATCAGAAAGATGAGCTTAAACAATAGCATTGTTATTGCTAAAGACTGCCAAACCAAAAGAAAACCTGGAAGATCCCACTGACAAAATAAGAGACATTTCTGTTACACTGAGCCCACTATTGCCTCCGAGGAATGATCGGCATAAGTGTGATTATATCAATAAAAAATAAAAACATCATAAAAAGTAGTCAGGCAGAGATAAGTTTATTACTAATTATGAGCAGCGTGACATGCCCTGACTCCTTGTAAAATAAAATGAAGTCCATTTTTAATATCTGCTTCCACGACTTCCATATAATAGACAAATTTACTTCCAAGGTCATATCTCGTTTAACACGTCAAGAGTTTTAACCACATGTAGGGAAACCACCAAAGGCCTCCTGCTTCCACAGAACCAAAAAGAATGTACAAGAGTGTGACTGTGTTCTAGCTTCCTCCTTAATAAGTGGTTATCAGGAAGTATAAATTGAAGTTCAGTTTAGAGACAGGGTAAGTTCTACATATAGATCTACAGGATTTACAAAGTCCCAAAATATTTAGGATACCCCGGGTTTTTATCCAAGAACAATAGGAGCAAGCACCAGCTGCTCCTCAATAAATGCAAATTAGGTATTGATGATGGCAGCAGTATGGGAATAAGAGCTTTAAACGAAGCAGAGAAAGGTTGGCTTCTACGATGGACTGATCCTAAAGATCACACCCCACTCTTCTAGGCTTAAGGATGCGAACAGAGAGCAGTGCTGCCATCACGGAGGACAGAGCCCCTTGCCGTGCTAGCAGCGTGCGACGCCAATGTGCAAGGGACACGCAGTGCTAGAGGCTGTCCTGTGGAGGCTGCCTGGCAGTTTCCAAACACGGCCGGTAAGATAAGGGTAAATTTTCTCGTGTTGGAAGGCAGCGGCACAGCTTCCCCTCCCAGGATTTCCAGCAGCATCTCCACTATCTGAGCTTCAGCACCTCCCAGAAAGCATCAATGCTGCACGAGTTTAACACGCTAAATGCTTCCCCCAACCATGTGCTGATCCTACGCATGTGCCACTTATTTATCAGCGCAGACTTTTGTCACAAATGCCCCAGACCTCATGCTTTCGTGATGGTTTCCATTTTCTGCTCTTTGCTATTCAAAGCCAGAGCTCATCACTTTGCTCTCTTTTGTACAAAGGCTCCTTTCACTCGCACACTCCGACTTGCTTTTCCCCTTGGCCTAAGCCTTATGATTTGGCCGTAACAACACAATGTTTATACTTGCCATAAATGTCAAGCCAAAGTAACATATAACAGTCGTATTTTACGCTGGGGTCTACCTATAACTACTAAAAAAGCTCCAAGAAGTACTAAATACTCTCTGTGCTTTCTCCTGAAGGTGCGGTGCTGGGTGGCACAGGGCACAGAGCTGAGACCCTGCTGCCAGGACCTGGAACCCATCACATACAGAAATCCTTACTTTCAGTTCAATCTGGAACTTGAAAATTGCAAGGTTAAGGAAAAAATATCAGTGAGTCATCTACCCAACTTCCATACATTGACAATTTCAAAACGTTGATTTAACTTTTGTACTGTACGTGCTTTACAACCAGACAAAATACCCATGGTTACATTTCCACTAAAAATACATGATTAGCTGCCAGCACTGCCTCCGTGATGCGATACACCCACCTGTAAAACAAGGATACGCAGCTGGAAGCCAACATATGTTTTCCGAACTGAGTGCCCCCATGGACAGGAGCCCCAGTTTGGCCATCCAAATTGTTTTACAGCAACAAAGTAAGATCGCTCGACAAGAAATGGAAAAGCCTTTCATATTCTCCCCACATTTTCGAAACTCGGTAATTTTCAGCACTTTGAATTTATGTCTGTAGAAAGTTTAATAAACTTTTAATGGATTCTCGAGAAGGAGCAAGCAGTGGCAGGTGTTGTCTTTGGGAACCAGTCCTCCAATATTGCTAGGGTGAACCAAGAAATAAAAAGAAATGGAGGGCCTCCTTGGATAACTCAGAAAACGGCCT
Organism: Aptenodytes patagonicus; assembly: GCF_965638725.1. Taxonomy (NCBI): domain Eukaryota; kingdom Metazoa; phylum Chordata; class Aves; order Sphenisciformes; family Spheniscidae; genus Aptenodytes; species Aptenodytes patagonicus. The sequence continues at coordinate 9,615,214 of NC_134967.1, read as the reverse complement.
ATGGTACAACAAGCTGAATTACAATACTTGCAGCCTAGTAATGGAGCAATAGCCATGGGATATTCTACTTATTGGGTGCTTTTTAGAGTCTGGGTTCTGCTGACTGAATGAAAATGTGTATAAATAAATGTAGAACACACTGGCAATGATGTTAAATGATGCTTCATATAATTATCGCTATTCTGTGGTACCATTAACAGGCAAAAGCACAGAATCATAATGACCATGTTCGCATTGCAGTCCGGATTTGTTGTCTGATACCACGTGGCCGTAAAACCTCCCCACGAAGGCAGCTGCTGATGGCACAAGACCCAGAGGCAGACGGCAAGAGTCTGTTTTGGCAACAGACAACCCATTTTGTGCATGAAAAACAGCAGCGCTCTTACTTCCATAGACTGAAATAAGGCTTTCTCCATTTACCCAATAATGGCCAGAGCACAGACCGTACTGACAAGACTCAGGCTCTCACCCAGCAGCCGTATCTTCCCTGCCACACCATATAAGTTCAGGTGGCCAGCGCGGACCACGGTGCTTGCAGACTGGGACGCTTGTGGACACGGGTCTGCATGATCAGGCTGGGGTCCTGCTGACCAGGGGCTTCCCAACGCCTCTGCCCTTGCTTCAACTCTAACAATAAATCCAGGTATTTACAGTTCTTGAGATTAATGTGAGCGACTTGAAAGCTTCTCCTCCCTGAGACAGAGAGCTTCAGACCAAACTTTTGAAGGTTTTTGTGGTGAACACCAGCGCAGATCCATACACCACTTCTTGTTATGAGAGGACCAGCAGCAAGACTGGATTAAGTCGGTACTGAAGCACATTCCACAGAAAAAGGGACCATCTTTACATCACGTAACTCTCCTAATGAAACTGAGCCATCACCACAACATAAAACCCTACACAGCTCCAAGGCACTGAGCCTTGGTATTTTATTTCTCAACTGTGTACCTACCACTTAACTCTGAAAAATATTACTTATAAAAGATGATTCCTAAAAGCAAACTTCTGAATTTTATTACGCCTCTGGGCTAGATCGGCTGATCTTTGAAGAAGTAAGGTTGTACCCTTTTCATTTGATATCCACAGGACAATATTTTAGTGGTGAGAGAGGTTGGAAGAAAAAGATCCACAGGGCTCTTGCCATGTGATGCTTGTTTTAGGCAGCAAGGCTTGCATCACCAGGCTCAAAGGGCCACCACGTAGCCTTAATAATACGGCACACTGGAATTGGATGGATCATCCCTACCAAGGTGGGAAAATACCACTCAAAAGGCTGCAAAGCAGATGAGGCACATGAAGAGCACTCAGAAATGCAGACAAAAAAAAAAAAGTAAGTAACATTCAAAAAGTTAGAGCAAGAAGTAAGAAGGAATCCCTGCGATGCCACACTTGTTAGCAGTTGACATAGAGACTTCCCAACCTCAATAATCAAACACCCCTTCCCATTTTATAGAGTGCTCCATTTAGAATAAGTACTTCTATTATTATTACTGTGTTTTAACTTCATTTTGCTGTGTGAGCCACCACATTTGTCCCTTTTGGAGCCTTATTTACTCCTCAGAGAGGGCAGGACGCCCAGAGACAGCCGTGATGGAGCACTCTGCGGAGGAGCCGCTGGACGCCGACCAAACCGCCGTGCCGAGCTGCCTGCAGATAACGCCCGCAGATGATGCTCATGGGGAAGGAGAATGATCACGCAGTCGTTTTGAGCCCGTCCCGCACTGTGCGGCTACTGGCCAGCCAGACTGGGTGAGCATGCTTGACTAATGCCGACGGGGAGCTGCCTCTGCAACCAAAGCTCCTGCAGCCACCCTCCTGCAGCTGCTTTAAAACAACAGTGAAGGAGAAGGTAGGAGCAAGGAAACCCTTGGCCAGCCAGAAAACCAGCTGCCAAGAGAAGGCAAGGGCAGCAGCGGCTGTTCCTGGGCAGCGCGTGTAGCGAGCAACCTATGGCTGTCATGACATGGAGACCCAGTTAAAATCATGTCCTTGTTTTTCAAAAAAAAAAAAAAAAAAAAGGAAAACTCCCCCTCTTTAATGCTCTACAACCTTGAAAATGTCACTGCGTCTGCAGGAAGGGAATGGCTTATTTCAAAGTCATTTAGCTGAGTTCACCTTGAAGGTGAAAACGTACTGCTATTTTAAATCCCCATTAAGTCATATTTTTATTTCCCTACCAGTGTCTAATCCCACATCTTTCCAGTTACAATGATGTTAGAGAGGAACCAGTGCAACCAGTAAGGACCGCCAAGGTCACACGGACCAGGCAGCGCTCTGGTCCGTGAAGAGCCGGTGAGCCATCTGCCCGGGATGCTGGAGCTGCAGCGGGGAAAACGCCTGGGCTTGGTTCTGGCGAGGGGACACCAAGGGAGCGGCACGCTGAACGTCCTCCCCTCCCCTTCTCCCTTCAGCACAGCCAGCCGTGGCTTTTGAACAAAGTTGTTAATATTCTGCCAGAGGATCTGGGGCCTTATCTGCCTTTGAAACAGTAAAAGCATTCCCACAGTTGACTAGTGAGGAAAACCAACAGAAAAGCAACGTATTGCAGGCCTTTCCTGATGCACACACAGAGCTTTCTGCACCCAGGCACAACTGCAGAAACAGAACAAAACGGAGATACGTGGGCACAAGAGGGTCACCAGGTGATTACAGGGAATTGGTTCTTGCAGCTTCTCCTCTGCCACCACTTTCCTGGGCTGGGCACTGGACGTCGCCAATGAGCTGCTGGTGCATGCGCTTCGTGTATCGTGAGGGATCTGGGTAACTTCTCCTCACATCTAAATTCTTCTTTCTTCTTAATAAAAAAAAGGCAATGATTTGTTCCTGATGCTGAAATTTGCATGATTCCCTGGGGTCAAGAACACACCTTAACTCAAGACACGGCGCAGCACTACATGTCAAAGACTGGCTCAAAAAAGGCACAGCATAATGAGCTGCTTCTTCACAGGAGCATGAGCTGAAAGCTGCCCAACACTGGCTACCAGAATAGTTTGAAATCGCTATATATTGAAAACTAGCTTCTATTTTAACTATGATTTAATCCATACTTTTTCTTTGGTAAATGTGCCGATAGGTGTTTGTTGCCTGCAAATTGTCATGCTAAGCAAAACACAAAGTCAATTCGCTTTAAAAGAAATTGATTCAAGAGAATTAGATTCATCAACATTCATTTTTTCCAACGGAAAACAGGGTCTGAATAATGATTCAGTATTCAACCCCAAAACTTTGGTTTAACTTTTTAAAGCACCTGATTAACTGTTTAAAGCAACATGCGCTTGTGGGATGCTGCCCATCCATCACCACCATGCTTCCCATCAAATCAGTGTCGAAATGTTTCCAAGCAGGGGCTTTGCAGACAAAGCCGTTTGTCCTGAGCAGACCCATATTAGCTTTAGCGAGCAGATCCATCAGCCCAAATTGCCTGCAGATTGCAAAATCCGAGCTTCCTCCTAAATCACGCCATGCCACGTTCTGGTTAGAGTGCCGGCTTTCGCAGGCGCTCCAGATGCCAGGTGATGAGAACTGCCGATGCGTCGTTGCCTTCCGAGCAGTTTGCTTTATGGCCTGGCAAGGCTGGCTCCGAAATTTAGCCGCGCCCCATCAGCACACGGAGCGACAGCCTGCAGAACGGTCACGGCATGGCATCACCCATCCTTGGCCCGTTCTGTTTCTGCTGCCAGTGATAGGTCCTTTTAAACAAACATCTGGCAAGCGTACTTTTAAATTACATCTGTGGTTTTAATGAACTGCCTCCTGGGAATGCCAGGAGAGGATGGAGAGGCTTCCCTGGGGAATCTGGCCATTTGCTCCGTGCCGTGCAGCGACAGCAGGCGCTGCCGATGGTACATCGCATGACTATCACCATTGCGCAGCATCTCCTGCCCTGAGGAAGGGGGACTGGCAACCCAGGCAAGAACAGGCAGGCCCTGCCTGCTCGTAACACCACCGTGGGGGCATCACACAGGAATCACCCACAGACCGCAAACTGTTCCTTCGTTCGCATGAGTCAGGCGGGATTTTCCCACTGAAAAGGGAGGAGTGCCACCAAAAACCCCTTCGCTGGGATACCTCTGTCTTCCCTTCCAGACTTCCTTCAGTATCAGACAAAATGCCTCAAGTGCTATTATGAAGGCAAACCATCCTTCAATTGCAATGTATTTTGAACAAGCAATTTCAAAAGCTTACATACTTTGCTTAATTTTACTCTTTTTTTTTTCTTTTTTTAAATGAAGGTAATAGAGGTCTCCCTTTCAGCATGAAACAGAGATGCGACTTTCTGCTTCCCGCTCATTTTATTCCACACTGACATTGCTGAAAATTTTATTTTTAAATAGAATTTCTTTCCGATAATGTATATCAGCAATCAAATGCAGGCACAGCATGGTTATCTGACAAGTTAAAAATTCTACAGTATTTTCCCCTAAATAGTTTCATGTACTGATTACTTAGAAGAGCGTATTCTCTGCAAAGCTGCAACCAGGCACTCGGTTTTTGCTCTTACTGATAAATGTAAGCAATAAAAATATGTTCTATTCTACAGCAGTGCCTATTAAAATGTAAACACAGTTAGAAGATTTTGAGCAGGCTACAAAAATGCTTTATTCAGTAGTCAAAGTGAAAGGCTGAGGCTGCTTAAACCCAGCACGGTATGCAAATACATCAGCTTGTGTGTTCCACTAGAGGTCAATATTACAGTTATATAGGTGTTAAACCAGGGACCATTGGTTCTGGGGCTCTTCGTACTCCGGTTCCTGAAATTAGGAGTTGCCACGCTGAGTGGGACGTAGGTTTGATGGGTGCAATAGCAACCTGCGTGCTGCTGGGCTGGGGTGAGAGCAATCGCATCAGGATGCTTCCCCCTCACCCAGGCTCAAATGAAGCCCTTCCGATAGTTGTGGGGAAGCGTACGTGTCCAATACCGTGGTGAATTTTCCCACCTCTGAGATCAGAAATACACTTACTGTCTGTGTTAAGCAAGATGCTGATGAATTAAAATTCAAAACGTCCCTCATGAATAATTCACTGAATGCGTGCAAGTAAATTATAGCAATGTAAATATATATATGTATATAAATAGATACGTATATATGCAAACTAATACATTAAGGGCCTAAGTTATCCACAAGGAAAAATACCAGCCACGTAAGAATGTTTGCTTAATACTGGATCAAACACATAAAACTATAACTAAAGAAACAGCCTGTAAATTTATCAAAATATGGCGTAAAGTGGTCCTCATACCATGCGCACTTGTGACATTACAAATCCTCCTCTAATTTTTTTAAATTTATTTTTTTCCCCACTTCATGTTTTACTCTCACTAAACCCAACCTATCGCACCTTGGTCTGATCCGAGATGACGGCTCTGCTCAGGAGCACAGCTTGCTGTTGTGCAGTCACCCACCGTTTGCGTCACCACGCAGAGCTACTGAGCAATCAGCTCAACATCACCTCGTCAACCTGCGCTCTGCAGCTAAATTACATGAATAACAATTACCGTGTTAAGCTAGCAAGTGTATTAAAACCCTTGAATTCTTATGAACAACAAAACAATATAAATGATAGACATAGGTGCAGAGTGCATCGATCATCCCTCTCTCCCTCACAGCAAGAAAGGTGGGATCACATTAAAAATAGAACAGACACCTGCAAATAGATGGGTATTTACACGGAATATTGTGACAACTGTCATTTTGCATTAGTCAGAGAGATCCCACGGGACTTGGGAAAGTATTAAATGTACCAATTTTTGTTTACTGGCAAAATATAATAAAATCCCCCCCCCCCCCCCCCCCCCCCGGTTTCCTGGTGGGGATTGTTCCTTTCCCTAAAGTCATTCATAAAATAAGGATGTTCCTCCAAGATCGTGAGTAGAAAACACTTTATCTGGGCACCAGAGTACGGAGGGGGGGGATTTTTACCACTCCTCTCTCATGGACACCTCCACGTTTTTCAGGACGACTTGATTACATCAGGCTCAAAAAATGACCATAAATCACCCAAAGTCAACGTGGACCCATTGCACGATCCCACAGGGGGTCCTGCTCCCACGTACCACATGCTACAATGCGACACCAGTGCTCGTGTGGAACCACCTTACAGAGGGACGGCATCCTGGCCACGGCAGGGTAATGCTAGTGCATAGGAACACCCCCACTTCTCTTGTATGAAAGCAGCAAGTTACGTGAAAATGCAGCCAAAGCTCTTGCACTTTCTGGTGGAGACACCCTGAGATAAATCCCGTGCAAAGCTGCAGGCAATACTACGTTCATGTTTTTCCCTCAACTCTGATAAATATCAAAAGTAGCACTTTGTGAATGTTGTTAGAGGGACTTCAAAAATTTTATCTTGACCTTATTAAGCTTAACCTCAACCATTCGGACTCTTGCAACTTCCTTTAAGGCATTTTCCCAGCGTTTCCCGAGAACTTCACCAGCTCCAAAATCAGAGGGTCACTCCTGCCTACCCACAGCGTGCACGATTTCTGTCCGTTTTACCTGATTCCCTCATCTGCCAACCAGTGGACAGAAGCTATAAAAAGGAAACAAAACCAGATTACACTTGCCAGCCTGACCCATGGGAACACATTTCAACTGAAGTTGCCGAAATGACAGAAACACGTTGTTCCTCACTTAGCCTAATTGACAGGCTGTAACTGTTGATTAATTACGTAGGGAAGGCGCGGGGAAGCAGCTAGACCGTCCGCTTTTATTTGCCAGATCTTCTAGGTATGACCTTCAGACCCGCCGGGCAGCATCTTGCTGGATGTGCCGCGTGGGCAGAAGTGCTGTCTCCTTTCATTACCCCGTGCTCGGTGTACACCTCGACTTTCAGCTTCCCACCAGGTTGTCCGAAGGCTGCTTCCTTCTCTTCCCAGATTACATGGGGAATTGCCAACAGCCAAGCCCACCTGCTGCTTCTCACCGCTTCCCGGCCATGCCCTTCCCTGCTCTCTTGAGTCCCGCATGGAAAGCCACAGTCTGGCATGGAAAAGTTGTAACAAGTTTCAAGATGTGTGTTTAGTGAAAGAGCAAACGGCTATTGAAATTCCTCCATCACAAAAAAGATGGTTATCTGATTAATAGTTCAAATGGTGACCCCCAAAAAGTGAAGATCAGAAGAGGTCTGTACGCTCCTGAGAGCATGTTTCTTGAACATGTTCCTCAAGGATCCTGGGGAGGAAAAACCCAAAATCCAGAGCTGGAGCTACTTCTGTTTACGTACAATAATAAAAAACCCTCACCCGTACACATGAAGCATTTCAAGGTCTTGCTTGTTACCCTGAGCCTCGTGCAATAAAATTAGGACTTTGGTGAAGGTCCTAGATGCTCCTTTTACTTGGAGAAAGACATTTACATCACATGAAGCAAAATGTATCCTCAATGGCGATGTAGTTCCTGTCCAAAACCACCCTATGCCCTACATTTTATCATTAGCCCTGCAGATGTATGCAGTACTCTCTGAAAAAGGTGAATGCACATTGCGTGCCCCAAAGAACACGCAGTGTAGTACAGGGAAGGCAAACAAGGGCAGAAGAAGAAAAGATATTGGATACAACCTGAGATGGACAGGGTTGGAGAGGTAAGAGATGATGGACAAGGGGACAGAATCAGAAGGGGTGAAGGGAATTACAGAACCAAGTGGGAAATCGGAACAAGAACATGTCAACGGGGCAAAACTGTAAAAACGTTAAAGGTGAAGAAGAGGGCCTTGAAACAGATGCAGAAAGAGCCAAGACGCCACTAATGGGATCCAAAGAAAAGGTGACAGAATTGGGATGGCAGGCAAGCACAGTGTTGACCAGGTGTCAGTGGTTCGAGGGGAGTCGCTGGAAGGACAAGGAGGTTATCGGAGTGCATGGGAAGGCTTTTAGCAACAGCGGCTGGAGGGAATGGGGAAACGTCAGTAGTCTTCTGGAAAGAGCAACAAAAATGTTGTTTTAAAACAACTCGCAGGACTGCTCGGATCAGAAATAATACGTAAAAAGTAATGTGACACAGCAGAAAGTGGAGAACTGATCGACCTGTCATACAACACCACCAGAGGCATTTTATAAACCCGCATTAAAATTCCGGTTCTGTTTCTGAGCATCTCTCCCGGGTCGGTTTTGTGCCTCTTGCCGAGGGGACTGGAGAGGGTATGGCCTTGGCTCACCTCCTGGCCGGCGCCGAGGTCCCTGGCTGTGCTGACTTGGATATGCGCCTCCTGACGAAGGCAATCTGTCAGTGGCCTTTGACACCCGAATTTTCCCTCTTGCACTGTCTCAATGCCCAGGGCATCTGGGCTTGTTTGTACCAACCATGCTCGTGTCGAAGCACAGCCTGTTGAGCGACTCCCTGTCATCTGGGCAGGGAATTGGCTCAATGATTAGATCACGTTCCCTCCCGCCTCATTAGTGGTCGGGTGGGACATATGCCCTGCCCCAGCCCTCTCCCACCCCGGAGAGAGGGACAAGCCGCCTGTCTCAGACTCCGCTCACCTATACTGACGGCTTCCCAATCATTTTGCCTCTCCCTGTGCAAACCCACTAGCCTGACCTTTGGTGGGCAGCTTCTTCAGCTCCACTGATTCTGCTCAAAGCGCACACTGTCCTACCTTGCAAATGTTCCATCATGATATTTTTACAACCTACTATAATTAAGCTTTATTTGGTAGACTCTCTCTCTAGCTTTGTATTCTTGCCAGCAGCTGGGTTACTTCTCCACATTACGTACACCAAGTTTACAACATCTTTTTCCCATGTGCATCACTGCATCACCAAGGGCTCTGGCTGCCCAGCAGTATCGGCTAAGAACCACAGACTTTGCCTGAGCTTTCAGTAGGAAAGACCCCAGCAAATTTCAAATAAAGCTATTTCTTGCAACCTGAAAATCAAACTTCAAAAAAATAATGTAAGAAAGAAAACTGTGGTTTTCTGAACAAGATCAGAACTTTGCTTTTCTTTGAGAAAATGTGCCCCTTTGAACAACATGCCTTGCAACACAGCCAAAGCCCCACGCAGTCCGGGAGTGAGGGAGACAGACCTTGGGAATAAGTAGACAAACTTTTTATGGAAGCCAAGAATCCCAGAGACAAGGGATGAGCGGTCGATAAGTAGCAGGGCTTGGGCAGTATGTGCCATGCACAGGGTAAGATGCTCTCACAAAGTCCTAGGGTGTATAAACTCAGAAATATCAAGCAGATGGAAACTGGAAAAAGTGGCAAGGTTTGCACAAGACTCACAAAAGCACACATGTAGTCTGTCAAACCTGCCTCGGCGTAATTTCAGTAAGCCTAATCTACACAAGTGAAAAATAAGGGGAATGGGAAAGCTGCAGGTATTTAGAAAGGTTCCCTTTAGCCTAGCTAGGTTTAGGACATCTTATTTCCATAGGCCCCTTCCACAGTCAAAGGACAGGCACTCTTCCCAGAGATGACTTACGGTCCCTACAGTTGATGTCCTCCTGCACGCCGCCCCGTACAGCAGCCCCTGCTTCGCTCCCCTGTCTCCATGAGGGACTCATAGAGGCATTGAGCTGCCACAAGCACAGCCAGTCTCCATGATCAGTCTCCACCTCCCCTAATCACGGCACTGTCAGCCCTGCCAGGTGGAAGAGATCCAGCTGTAGGCTCCTAGAAGATAGGGGACAGAGCCAGTGTAGCGATAAACAAAGCATTTGAAGAGTATAAGCAATTAGCCCCTTGAAGCATCATTCCTAAGCATGCAGCAGATTCTCCATCTTTTCCTATCTTTAAATCACGACCACCATCTTTTTGAAAGATAAAGGCTCAACGAGAAGTCACGGACTGAATTCAGGCATCAGTAGGTGGAATTTTCCAACGTGTGCTACGCAGGTCAGATGATCACAGTCGTTGCTCTTGACCTTGCAATCTGTATTTTAACTAATGTGCCCTTCTGGCTACAGGACATCAAGAAACATTACAGCTAACAATCTTCTGCTTGGGGTTTTTCCTCCTAAAATGGACTTTCAACAATCATTACACATTTTTCTTTGATTTTGATAATCTAATGTTAAAACCATGAACTATACCCAATCCACTTCAGATTTTGTTTGTTTCATGAAGAGTTGAGCAATTTCAAAGGTGTTTTTACAATTCAAATACTGGGTGGTTGCATGCTGAGAAGATCCTTTGATATCTGAACAGTCCTCCAATGACAATCTCACGGTTTTAATCTTTCTGGTATTGAAGGCAATCTAGTTGATCTTACAGATGTTTCTGATGAAATGAGCCTTTTTCTCTCCCCAGTTTTCACACAAATAGATAAAATATTTACAAATACGATATGATGAACTTTATGTTCTTCTGCTTAGGGCAACACTGACACAGGTGGCTGATATTTATTAGTCATTAAAGAAAAAGAAACTAAACCTAAATTTTTTTAAAACTAATTATTTTATTCAATACTCTGTTGGGGTTTTCCTCTAACACCAGTCATTGCACAGCTCTCATAGGTTACACATAAAAAGAGTTATTTTTGTGGATAAAAGTTAACAACAAGTCAATAATTTTTGGCAGATAGCCCTCACTGTTCTGCTAGCACAAGCGCATCCAACTGCTGATGAACCTTAATGTTTCCCTGATACTGTTTTCTGCTGTAAAATGGAAGATCTAATCTACACTGAAGGTCAGTCCACACCGAAGGCTGCAATCAGTGACAGCGTTCATAAAACCAACTGAAATTTGTAATATTGTGCAACATCCTCTGGACTGTCACAACAGCGGCTCTATTGATATGTCCTCTACCTAGGATGCTGCAGAGCTGGAAGCACCCCCCCTTCTGCACTGCTGCTTGTGCATGAGAAATAATTGATCCACAGATCAAAGCGGAGCCCATGGAAGCTGCCGGCGCAGCCAGTTTAACCCCATGCACACTTTATGAAGCAGTATAAAGTCCTTACCACTTTCACCAGCAGCCCACACCTCTGGCAGGGACACCTACCTTCATTTAGAACAACAATTAGTGAAAATCCATCTTTTTAAATAATTGCCTTGTACAAGTCTAAATGCGCTACATCTTAAATAAAAAAAAGCATAATTAAAACCTAGACTTCTCGCAATACCTCAGAGTCAGGCAATTATGAGGCACTTTTAATGAGCAATTTAGGTAATTAAAGAAGTCAAACATATAATATGCAAGAAGCAGTATCAGTGAGTTACTGCTCTGTGGCACTTTGCTCTCCGACCCTGGCTGGTGCTCGCTGCGATGCGAGTGCCGTCTTCTGCTGATGCATTGCCTTGGCTGGATAATGGCTAAAGAGGGTTTTCCACATAAGCTTTGGCTGCGACTCATGTTTAAGTGTGTTTAATACCGACATGTATAAAGTATGTTGGGTAATTGCCGCTGGAATTCAATGTGTGCTGTATCTCATCTAGGATATGCAATTTACTGGCTATATTCTAGTAAAATATGGCTTTCTGTCCTGATAAATAACAGTTTATAGCATAATGGAATTAATATTTACTTTGAAAGCTATGCAGACTATTCAAATAAAGTTGCTATATATATAGAATCATCTCAACCGCCGCTGGTTTTTTAAATGCTGTGAATTGACCGGACGACACGCCAAGTATTAAATTCCAGTGCTCTCCAGCCATTAATAAACTTTCAGATTTTGGATTTGTAATTGAAATCCTTCCACGTATTTTATACAATTACTGTGGTTCAAAAAGTGTTAATTCAAAAGTGTGACAAACTGGACACTGAAAGGCCTCTGGGGTTTGGGAACTTTCTCTGCCCGCTCTGCCTGCTGTAAGGATGGAGACAGGGCAGGATTGCGGTTTTGGACCACAGGGCTTGGAGCCAGGGGCAGAAATCTTAGCAAGCGTTCACAAGAAAGTTCATGATTTAACACACAAAAATTGATCATGTTTTTGTAATTATAAATGTATTTTTTATTATTCTGACAAGGAGAGATTAAAAAGACACTGAAGTCTAAACATGTCTCAATATGAAAATAAGAGGGAAAAGAAACTGACCATTTTTAGATGGATGTTTCTCAGATATTTCAAGTTCATATACCACTGTCAATGTTCAAAATTTATTTTTATCCACGACATACCTTATCACCAAACCTCTATCAAAAACAGTGTGTAATGCGGTTTTGCCTGCCTCTCACTGATGCTTATGAGCCACTGCTGGGGCGGGGGATGCCAGCGCAGGGAACTCTTTTACACAACATACAACAACCGCTTCTCACATATTTAGCTGCACGAAACTCTCTGTTATGATAGATGGATAATGAAACAATGAACCAAAAAAGCACCATCATTAGTGACCAAAACCTAAGCCGTTCTCTCGGGCTCCAGATACCAGTCCCTGAGTACACAAGGTCGCAGTATGCAGAGCTTGTCCGCCAGCATCTCCAGCTCACCCAGAAAAAACACAAGCTGAGCCCAATACCCAAAGGAACAGGCTGAATATCAAGACAGACAGATGTCAAAATCTAACAGGTATGTTATAAATGGATATTTTAATTATTGGTTAAGAGAGACATATTTGTTTTCCTAATCGGTTTGCATTGTGCATAACAGCCGCGGCACGTTGCTCGGGGCAGAGCACAGGGCAGCTCAGCAGAAGCATCATCCCACGCCTGGTGTCACGGTGGAGGTAAATGCCATTTCCTAGACTGCAACCAGTTTGTAAAAGTTTTGTTATGTTTGATAGTACTCATTTGTTTTCCAAAGAGTCTGCAACTCTGCCTTCAGAGAGCTACATATAGCCTGCAAAAACCTAAACAAAGGGAAACTCTCTTGTTCAAAATTATGTCCAAGCGTTGGATGCAGCCTCCTGTCTAAGAGAGGATGCACGTGAAGGGAAGTACATGGGAAGCAGGAAAGGAAAAGGTATTTCATCTTTTTAAGCTCAAAACCATGCTTCCCTTTAGTAGGAAAAGGCTAAAATAAATTGTTCTGGCCATGGCGGGTAAGACATTACATACTGAATGGAAACCTGTCCCCAGGGATGACAGTGAGCCTGACCAACAAAAGGACAAGGAAGGGGCAAAGCTATTGCTTACATCACGCATGCTAAAAAGTAAGAGAAGCAGGAGTATTAGCCAGTGCAGCAAAACCAACGGAACTTGTACAACCAACTTCCAGTGCTTCAGCATAAAAATATTTCCTCATTCTCATTTTATTCAAAATCTGTTTATGGCAAGAGGCATACAAAAACTGCAGGCAAAGTGCAACCATCAACAGAAACACCCACGCAGTATTATAGAATATACTTAGGTCAGAGAGAAGACATAATCTTCAAAACATATTTATAGTGCTCGAAAACGTTGCAGTCCTCAGTAGCATGGGGCCTTTTAATGAAAAAATGCAACTTATTTGTTGCGGTAAGCGACAAGAAGCAGCCACACGCAGGCATGGAAAGCTGTCCTGGAGAGGTGTGAGGTGGGAATGCCACCGCAGGAATGGTGGCAGGTGGGTGATGGTCAGCCGGAGCTGAGGGATGGGCGCCCTGGCACAGCCCTGCCAATCACCACCTCCACCACGCGCAGCCTTGCAGGGGCAACCACAGCACACCGGGATGTGCCAGCACCAGCCCTCGGACTTTGCGTTTAGAGATCCGAACCCTAACTTAATTTATCAGTTAATTTTGAGATCTGAATCTTTAACTTCGTGAAACCCAGTTATCTTATAAAAGTTCAGGGTTATTTTACCTTGAGAACTCACCAAAATATTACGTCAAGCATAGCTTTGCAAAGCTTTGCAATTACACATGAACTTCAAGTCTTCCCTGGTTCTAAACTGCAGAATTTTTGTGTCATTACCAGGTTTTTGGTATTTATTCTTTGAAAATAATTTTAAAAGCAGTACTCCAGATTCCTGGTGTAAACACCTGAGAGGTGGGGAGCACTGGAAATCGCAGGGGAATGCACTGCCTAGCAAATCCCTGACCAATCCCAAAGGAAGGCAGGCACTCTGGCTGCGACCCCGCAGCTCCCTCGGTGGGGGACTACACCGCTCCCGGGGAGAGGCTGCCAGCAGAGCTCAAAGCTCATTACGTCCGGCTCCTGCCTGTGGAGAACGGGAGCTGCTGTGCCCGAGAGAGCCCGGCAGTCCTTGCAGGTGGCGGGGCCAGAAAAGCAAAAACGACTCGGCCAGAGCAGCTGCACGAAGGGACGGAGGGAGGCTCCAACAGGGAAGGGACGGCTGGGGGTGCCCGGCTGCCGTGGGGAGCGCCGCCACGGCCCCAGCGTCGGCGAGGGGCAGGCGCTGACTGCACTGACAGCAGAGGGGACGGGGGTCTTCGGGGGGGTCAGGCTGTGGCTGTGCACGCCAGCAGCCCCCCGGGACGGCAGCGGGGTCTCTCCCTGCACGGGAGAGTGCTGTTAATCCCCAGCAGCCACGCGATGGCAGCAGAAATATGGAAACACCAGAATGGATGAATACATTATCATACAATTATAATGAAAAGATATTTTGCAAAGATGAGGCAATTGCTAAATGCAACCCAACATCCATGACATTTTTAAGACAAGCAGGGAGTAGAAAAATAGTTTTTCCCTCCGAAATACAATAATTTACATTTGCTACATTACTTTAATTGCCGATAGGGTCACTTGTGCTTTCTTGTTGTAGCATTGATAGAATACAGCCCTCTCTCCCTACGACTTTTTTATTTTAATTTGACCTACAGCAGACACAGTAAGAATGGCTCCTGTTTCAAACTAATTCCTTGAGCTTTGGGTAACCAACTTGTCTCAGCTTTGGCTATGAGCTTATCCTGCAGGGTGCTGCGTGTCTCCTGGAAGGTGCTGAACAACCTGAGTTCACCTGAGTCCCCATGAGAACATCAGTTAATTTATTCTAAGAAATAGAGTATTTGGTTTGTTCAATGGATGGCTGTATCTCGGTTTCAAACCCAGCATATCCAGTGAATGGAAAACACCAACGATCTCGTTCCTGTCAGCTCCATCCCATCACCAGCCATTATCTCAACTATGTTAGCAGGGGCCAACATCTCATTAGTGCCCTTTTGTTTAAGATGCTTGCCTGCTTTTTGTCTTTTCTTTTTTTGCAACAAGGTTATTTTCCAGGATCTTGTTAAGGCACTTTTTTATTTTGCAAACAGTTGGCACCCAAAGTGAGACTATCTATAAAACCCTGACAAAGCATCAAGCTGAACTGATAAGTACAACTCTCACCGTCTGCTGCTCACAGACGTATGGCATCCAAGCGCAGTTACAGCATCCCACCTGGACCCCGGAGGATTTCAGTTCCCCAGACTTCCTTCGTGCAACTCTGTCATTCAGAGCAGGTATATGCATTTCCCGGAGACTACGACTACAACTCAGAACGTGTGAAAGGGGTATTGGCACGCACAAGCGAACCACCACGACCGTCACTGCAAGCCTGCACCCGCTGCATCTGGCTCTATAAAGGGAACGACTTTACGCATGGGGTGGAGACACTGACCGGGTACCAGGCGAGGGCAGGCAAACCCTCTGCCGACAGCGTTCCCAGGCCACCACGGCCCCATCCCTCTGCACTGCACTTCCCTTTTGTTTCTGACAACAGGGTATTAGTATGCAATTAATGCTTTATATTTCCAAAGAGTTGTACAAACGCTGGCTAATTAATTCTTATCTCTTGCCTATAAAAAGGGTGAGTAAATAATATCCTACAAAGTGGTGGCCATTAAAACGTGCACATGTGCAGGACAGGGCCACACTCTGAAATCGTATTTTGCCAGCTTTTGTGTCTGTACTGTGTTTTGGGGACCATACCAGATTTTGTTTAGGAACTCCAGCGCCTTCGAACCCTTGACACGACTCCGCTCTTACTGCTTCCCCTCCCCACGTACACTTTTGTAAGCGATATCCGTCTTTCCAACAGGAACTCAGGAAATTAAAATGTTTAATGCATCTCTGATGCATACAAGATTAGCAGCAGTACAGCAAATGAGATTTGCTTTCCTTTCCAACACACCATGAAATAAATAAATAAATAAAAACACATTAAAACCCAGGCGCATAATGCAGAGACACTGAGGCTCCTCGTTTCCAGTGGAAGCCCTTATCTCCGTCACAGCCCACAATGCAATTACAAGATTACAAGGCACATGCTGCTTCAGCATCTGGATCCTCTGTGCAATCGCAGAGATCCCTACAGAAAAAGGAAACCTCTTAATCTTGCAAGGAATGGCAAAGATTTTGCCTCGCCACGCTGCACTCCATTTAAAACGCTCCAGAAGCTGTGTGATGAGCGACCTGCAGTTAAAGACTTTCGTCTTTGAAGTTAGTCTTTCCCTACGCATGCACAGAAAGACAACTACCTGGTCAAAAAAGTAAATGCAGACCACTGTCTCTGGTCCAAAAAGTATTTACGTTTATTTTGTTTTGCTGTAAACTTCTCATCTAAATTGCAAACACTGGGATAAAGTTCAGACCAATAAACCTCCACTCCCATCTCCAGTCCCCAGCACGTTAAACCGAGACCACAGATCCAGCAATCCAATCTCCATATATTTTATTCTCAAAATATTTCATTTCTGGCCACCAATCTTTAGGTCTCCTATTGGATTTTGTTTTCATAAATGGATTTTCCCACAGAGCTGGCAGAAAATATATTTAATTTCGTATTTCTCTAAATTGAAATAGTCAATATAAATGTCAATGTGTATTTGCACTGTACAGCCTTTGCAGTGACACAAACCCCACATTTCAGAGGAGGGTACAGGGGTGCCTGTGAGCTTGTTTTGTGTCTGCACACTTGTTCTAATGTTTTATTTAATAAAGATGGCTAAATAATATGTAAGTGTGTATATATATATATATAAATTTTTTTTGTTTGTTTTGGTGGGGGGGAGGGGTGTGTGTCCAGAAAGAAGTATGACGTCTACCACCGCTTTGCAGGCAAATCAAGAGGAAGATGGAGAAATTGGAGTAACACCCATGCTAAGGCACGGAGCCCGATGCAGGGGCTGATGTTTGTCACCCCATTTCTTTAGACCCATCCAGAATATTCAGCCTCCCAATTCCTCCTCAACCGAGAAGTGTTCAAACTCACGTCACCAAGTTCCTCCTCTTTTCCCCCACAGTATGCGGTGCAGTTGCAGCATCAATTACTCAAACAATTTCAATCTATCTAGACGCTAATGTCATTAGTCCACAGAGATCCTTTTGGAATAATTTACATTGAAACTGCCTTTACATGCTAAATGAAAAGTGTTCAGACTTTAGTGAATGAGATTTGAATTACAATCCCACCACATGTGGCTCAGCTTTATTCACGCTATTTATTAAACAGGCGGAAAAAAAAGGTGATGCAGTCAATTACAAAACAATTACCTGAACCGCTACTGCAAACCTGTTGCCTTGCGTTGAAGGGACAGTTGCCCTTGACTTGGGCAGAACCTGCCTAAGGGCCATCTGCCCATCACCCAAAAAGGGGTCCTGACCCCCACATACGCTCAAAAGAATCCCCCCCACATCGTTTCTGGCTGGCTTTGAAGGCTCCTCACCCGGTACTACACTGCATCCACATTATATATCATTTAGCCCCCATTTCTCAGCCTTTCTGCTATTTTCACCAACCTTCAGTTACTGGATAAAGCGATACCATGCACTATAACTGGGTGTAGCCCATTGGCATCTTATTTCAGAAACTTCACAAGCCACATAACTGTTCTAAATGCCTTTGCTGTGCTTCTCCAATGTATTTTAAGATGACTTGTGAAGTCAAAAGATCACCTTTTTTTTTTAATTTACTGCAACAAAGATTGTTGTTTGCTAAACTATATTAAAAAGCCCACAGATTATTTTTTCCACTGTGTTCAAAATATACTAGCTGGTATACAAGCAGTAACTCCACACAAGGCTTAACGTTACTGTAACAACATTCAAACCACAAGGATAATTAAGGCAAGTAAGCCAAGTACCCTTTGCTGCTTCAACATTTGCAAACACTGAACCCACCACACCATTTATCTTTCACTGAAATTCAACACAAACATGCTAAAGCTGAGCCACAGTCCCAAAAGCTCTTGCTCTTAGCTTTGCTTCATAAGGTTTATGCAAAACCCTCAGTTGTTGCCATGAAGCAAATTGTTTTTAAAAAAGAAAGTTCACTCTGTTAAGTTTTAAAAGCTGTCTTTTGTTAAAAGCAGATTAGGAAGGATAAGGATCCCTTACCCCACTGAAATCACACAAAACTAATGGTGGAAGGAATCAAATACAAGGAGAAAAAGCCTGAGAAAGCAATTTAATCCTTTTATTCCACCTTTTGTCCCTTAATCGTACAAAACCAAAACTGAAAACGTTTTCCATTCTGGTTCGTGTCCAAAATGACGTGTGAACTAATTGAGTGTAAAAACAGTTGCTTGGCATTACATCAGTTAAAGTAAATGTAACGACTGTTCTTTCTGCCCCGCAGCTCTCCTCCATTCCTGCTTTTGCTGTAATTCAGTCCATTCCCAATATGTCACTGGAAAGACTATTCGCAAAAGGAGGAATAAGAAACAGACTTTTTATTTCTTTGTGACTTCATTTTCATTTCTTTCAGTCTAAGGCTCCTCCCATTTACCAAGTGTCTCCATCTGGAAGCCTCCCAGTAACCCAACTTTATAGACGAAGTGACGATCCATAAGTGAAACACTTTCATCTGGTAGCCGGTATTTAGTTATTCTGGACTGACGCTGCCAGGCTGAGAGAGTGAAGAAAATGCAGTATAAAAGCTGTATTACAGCATCTCAAGATTTAATAATTTTCCCACAAATATTCACTCATCTGTTACAGCAAACCCCTTCTCTGGAGCTCATTGCATGGCACGCATGAAGGAACAAGATAGGGGATGGATGCCTCCTTGTCGGGGAATCCCTAACCCAGCACAGCCCTTACACAGGTACTTCATTTAAGAACAGGAAAAAGCACGGGAGTAAAAGCAACCTGCAGCTGCACTTCCACCCATTTACCTCCTGCTAAATCGAGAAAGTCCTTCAGACTTTTGACCAAATAGAAATATCAACACACAATACTTAAAATCAAGCATGGGCTCAAGTTGCTTTGCAAGAGCTGTGATTAGGACAGTTTTGCATGTCCCAGGGTAACGAGAAATAACATGGACCCTCTTTCTTCCACCTAACCATGCTGGCATCGCCCGTGGGACCATGCCGAGCCAGTGGTTCCCTGATCTCCATAAGCCCCACACACAAGTTAATTCCGTCAGACCAGAAGCATCCCGAGGACAGCTGCCTCCATCTGCTGACATTTCATGCTACCCCGTTACCTATTTTCCCCTCACACTGCGCTGCCCAGAAGTAATAACGCCGCTAACCTGCTTTGTGAGCGGCAAGTTTGGAGTATTTCAACTCTAGAAGTTCTCTCCCAAAAAGGCATCTTCGTAGAGTGTTGCACAGCACTGCACCGGTGGCTTGGTATGAGCTAGTCCACGCAGGAAATAAAGCCAAATATTTAATAGCATGTCTCTGAATAAACAATTCCTGCGTGCACCCTCCTGCTAAAACACCAACCAGTGCGTCCATTTTCTTGCCGAGACAAGGCTCCAAGCGGATGCGATCCTGACTGTGCCAGACCTGGGCAGAGCATCTCCTCCGACATGACACACACAAGCCAGTGGCCCTGATCTCAGCTGGATCTTCATTCTGAGACACCCAGATATCAAGAAAGCTTTTATTGCTGAAGCTATACACCATAAAATAAGCTATGACAATTAAAGAATTAGGTACGTTACAGGTCTGTTGAAGAATAAAATCTCAACACGTATAGGGTGTTAGGAAAAGATGCCAAAACCCACAACCATTTGCTGTGAATTTATGTTACTGCAAGCGAATACATTAGGATCCCGATATAGAAAACGAATTATTGATATGTATGTTCCCTTCAGAAGAGGCTCTCAGGAGACCCATTCCAGATTTAATGATAATCCATATTCCCCTTCAGAAACGGTAAACCAACTCTCTGATTTCCCCAGGACTGCCACAGACGCATGAATCATTAAGATGCCATCACAACCCTACGTTCTGGATGCCGTAAACGCTACCTAGAATAGGGAACAGAATAAAATCTAACCACAGCTCATGAGGAGTCAACACCTTCCACATTTCTGTATGAGCATCTGCCCATTGTGTCCCTTGTAGAGATGTGCACGCCACGGCAAAGATGGGGAGATGTTGTTGGACTTTCTGCCCTCTAATGAGTTACAGGAGATTAAGGGAGAGGCTGGTTAGAAATGGCAGAAGTCAAATATTAGGAGAGATGTAAGAAAAACACCCTTAGTAGCGATGATAAAGAATAGATTTGTATAAAAACTGTCACTCCTCCTTGAACAGTTTTTCTCCTTGGCTTTCAGGGCTGCGCTTGCTTGTTTGCGTTAATGTATGCACATGTGTGTGTCATATTTTCAGAAAGCCTTTCACACTGAACTCTTCTTTCTCCTCCAAAGCCATTCCGCAGTATTTCTCCGGAATGCATTAAGCAGCCCAACTGAACAATGCAATCCTAATTAGTTTGCAAACTACACAGCTCACCTCTGAGGGCGAGCAAAGCCCATGTAAATTAAAGCGAATTGGATCAGACTGTCCTAGGAATAGTTCTCCAGATTAGTGCTGCTTGAGCGTGCGATCTCAGAAGTTGCTTTCACCCTCCAGTAATAACTTACAAGTAAATTTGACCGACAATAGCAGGGAATTGAGAGATGTAAAAACATTTTGCAGTTTAATATTCCATGATGGGTTATTTTACATAATACAGAAAAGCCCATTTGGTCATTTACTAAAAGGAAAAGTCATCTTGTTCTTAGCACATATTCCCAGCTCACAAGCTGTAAGAGTAAATGACGCTATTATCACCCAGGTTGTACAGCCTGTGCAATACCGAGTTTAGGTACATTGCATTTTCAGCCCCAAATGCTAAAGAAACCTTTTGCAAAGTTTTGACGGTGATGTCCCAGGGTTTATGCAGTAATTGAATAATCTAAAATTTCCATTCCTGTCCTCGTGGACTAATCTGTAATAGTGTTAAGGGACTGTTATGATAATAATTAAATACAAGTCCTGCATACAAAATTGATACTCTGCATCTCCATCTCCACAAGGGAGTTTCTCTCTTAATAAGGCTTAAATCAAGTTTTAACTTTTTTTTTTTTTAAAGAATTCATAAAGATGATCATATTGTACTGAGATAACATACATCTATATATGAGAGAACAAGATATTTCAAATATATGAGCTCTGGCGCATTCATCTCGTTCTCTGATCTCTCTGATCTGAAATTAGTGGTGTCAGACTAAATCAACGCTGACGAGTGACCCTCCCTGACGAGCCGGGGCTGCTGGCAGTGGCGGTTGCCGCTCAGCTGGCAGCGCTGCTCCCTCTGCCACCCCAGCACAGGAACAAGAGCATCTCCACTGATGGATGCTGCTGCTGCTGCTAAAGCCATTGGGTTTTTGTAGAGCATCGGGCTCCTGCCAGTAATTTGGCAAAGTCACATCACAGGCAGCGTTGCTCCTGCTCAGAGCGGGACTCAGCAGGGCACGGCTTTGCCCTGAGTTTCAGGGAACCCTTTTCTCTAACTTCTCTTCAGGCACTGGGTTTTGGAGAGACCAAAATATCCTCAATAGAGGACAAAGAGCAACAGAATCGGCACCAACCTTCCAAAACGCAGAGGACGAGAGGGGGATTTACTATAAAAATATGACCTCATTTTAATTTTAGCAGCAGTTTACTATGAATTCACGTGAATGCGCCATTTATAGGCACCTGGAAAGGTTCATGGCCAAGAAAAGGCAAACGCACCAGCTGAGCCAACCATCTGTAAAATCGGAGCAGCACCACTCCAGAATGATGTTAAAGCTATTTCAACACTCCCCTTACTATTATTTATTAGTTAAAATTTTTAATTATGTGAATTGATTAGGAACATATCACCAGGGATCCTAATAAATTAGAATTTTAAAAAGGATCATGGACTGGAGATTTTTAATGGATTCCACAAAGAATTGCACAAAGAGGCATATTAAGGGAAAGGCCAAATTAACTTCTCCTTTCTGATTTATCCAGCAATTTCTAACAGGATTGTGCATCAGATTAACCAAGTAATATCCAAAACCCTCATGCAAAGTGATGTTAACCAAGACAATAGCTTGAGGATTTCACACAGTTATCATTTAACATCCGCTTGGTTAATTAGTTTATTCCTCTTATTCCTTATTTATTTGAATTAGTGTGTTCCTATTTAAATTGGTTTATTCCTTATTTATGTCCTAAATTTGCTTTAGCTGCATTGTTCATGCTCACCAAATCCTTCTATATGGTACTGATAGACACCAGCATCCCCAAGTATCTGGCGTAAACTTTTTGGTTCAAAATGCATTTTTTTTGCCTACCCAAAACTTGGTAAGATGCAGAAGCCGTCACGCTGATGACACTCAGGAAGTAATTAATTATTAAGTCTACTAATACAAATGCCTTCTCAGAATTGGCTGGTCAGCAGTTTCACGGGCCAATGTGTTTCTCCTTCTTGCCTATTACTTGCAGTTTCCAAAGCTCTGTTTGGATGCTATCGATGCTCTTGGCTGTCGGCTTTGCAAGTATTTTTCCATCAGTGCGATGATGATACCTATTTATCTTCTGGCTGCAAGAGTCGCTGAGATGATCTGGCAGTGCCACAAGGCAGACAGTTATTTCATGCCCTGTTAAACTGTAACGTGGTTAACTACAGTATCACTCCAACTTCGAAAAAAGCCTTTTTTATTATTTTAAATCTGTTGCCTATGTGTCCAAGTAAAGAACATTGATTCCCATTAGGATGGTATCAGAAACATAAACCCATAACGCTATCTGTGAAGTAGCATGGTGTACTGATCGAGTAATTAAGAAAGTTAAAAATACATAATTCTGCCCAAGGAACACTTGGAGGTCAAGAAAATGAACTTTTTCTGCATTGTTCAGAACGGAGACTGGCAGCAATCTCTTAGATGCCGCCCGGTCAGCGAGATGGGACAGCAAGGGGGCATCAGGGCAGGTCAGTGAAGGGACGGTGCAGCAGAGTGCGGAGGGGTTTTCTACAGCCTTCGGAAAACACTGATGCTTTCAGGCACACTCAGTACAAGAGATGTTTCTACAGTGGACCCAACTCTTTTAGACCCAGATTTATGCAGGAGTTAAATTTCAGACCCAAATCTCTATTTGCCTGTCCCTGTTGGATTCTTTTTGTCTGTCTTTCCATACATAAATTACTACGACTTGAATCATTGGTTCCTTTGTATGCTCTAATACCCGGGGGAAAAAAATATTAATTTCTTTTCAACACCTAGATGATCACTCTGGATTTTGATACACCCTTAGTGCTACTTAACACATAGATTTATGTGGAAGTTGTGTTCCTCCAGTTCTGAGCCCCAGTAATAACTGCCATTAATTGTTCACAGTGTTGGCTCCGGAACCAGGTTTGCGCTCGGTTATTGCTTTATCTGCTGCAAGACCTAGCAACGGTAAAACTGGCCGCATCCCGCATCTGCCAAAGGCAGGAGGCTCAGAGCTGGGTCTGTCGGGCCTCGCAGCGAGAAGATTGAGGGACGACTTGATGAGAGGGCGCGAGTACCTTCTGAGAGATAAAATACAGGTACTAAAGGGCTCTTAAGCTGGAGAAAGACATAGAGGAATGAATGGCCGAACCCTGGCACATCCAAATCACAAAACAAGTACTTTGACACTCATTTTCTTAAGTGGCAAATGTGATCAGCCATGGGAAGAAGCCCTGAGAGCTGTGTGTTCTCCAGCTCCTGATACATCCAATTTCAGATTTGTTACTTTCCAGAAGACACACTTCAATAAAACAGAAATTATTGGGTTCAGTGCAGGGCTATTTGAGTTAAGTGTGATCACCACGCACATCCACGCACTCAGGCACTCTAGGGGTTGATCGCTTCATCTTTGAAAAAACGTCAGAAAGTATTTATTTAATCATGTGCATGTGTGGTAGCCGATGGTCACCACCACTCTCCTACAGGGAAGTTTTGCAGCGCAGGTTTTGGTATTCTGCATTGTTAAGGTTCACAGAAGTTAATTAAATCTTGCTCTCTAAACCCGAAACAAAAACAACGCACAATTTCTATTATGCTGACTTTTCTTTTGGCTTGTCATAATAAAACACTGTTATTGGATGCAAAAATTATGGAACAGAGTTATGCCTCTCTGGTGTAATATAATGCATTCCATTTAATACTATTTTAAACCCAAAAACCTCATTAAAGCAGACAGAACGTAAGAATGACAAATCACCCAGAAGGAAGCTGGAGCATGAGATGTATTCCAGGCACTCGGCTGCTTTGAATCCCCCACGCTGAATTTGGTAACACCACGCAGGTGTCCAAAAACTCCCAGCACAACTCTGGGAGCCACGCTGGGGAGCACAGGGTGCTCATCACCCAGATGCGAGAAAGGTTAATTCCATGCAAAACATCTGCCAGGACTGGGGGTGAGGTCGGAAAGCCTGGCTTAGCCCGAGGTCCAGCCTGAAAGGTATTGGACACGCTTCGAGATAACAGGTTAAGCTTTGCCTGTCACTGAACAACACCAATTATTCCAAATGCTGTAAATTGTGCTGTGTTATGCCCGTGTAACTGGGTGCAGCTTCCTATCCATAGGGATGCATGCAGTCTATTAACTGCAGAAATCAATACAGCTTATACAAATACATACCCTTATGGCTTCGCTACTCATTTGCCAAAATTAGAGTATTTCTTAATGACATAGCTAAATGCTACAATTATACATTTTAACACCCTTTTACCATTTTGGCCTGAAGTTCAGTATAAAATGCAGGGAATACAGCCCTACTGTGTTAGGAACTAAGCTAGGCAGAGCTCTGCAGTTAGACTTCTACTATCAGAAAATGTAATTCCCATTTAATAAAATATAAAAGAACAAGTGAAATAAATGTACTTCTTATCCACATCTGTGCAGGCCTTTAACATCAAAAGTGATCAGTGCTATGAAGTAGCTCTCTCCTCACACAGACGGAACTGAAGAAAGAATAGTTGTGTCAAACGACAACATATTTTAGAACAAACAGGCTTACTCCAGAAATACTGTGTCACGTGAAATCATCCATCCGAATTTCTTTGAATGGGTAAATACCATCAGTAGAGCAATGGCCTCCTTCAAAACATGCCTTGAAGCAGAGTCCGATTCTGGTCTAAATTCAACAGAAATTCTACCTCTGTATACTGTAAGACCAACACTTAATAAGCATATGGAAAATTATGGCAATTGCTACCAAAAACTAGCTGGTATTTTGTGAGAATCAAATCATATACATACAAAGCTTACATGGTAAAAAAAATGCTTAGCAACCCGCCCTGAGATGTTTGGTCGCTCTTGTGAAGTACCTGTTACAAAAAGCACGTATTCTACCAAAAGACGGTTGGTGTGAAGACACTTCAGTGTCTTTCTTCAACACCACAACTGTACAACGTCACAACAACCAGACAGCAGTAACACAATCAGACGGTAAAGCTATATTCAAATTTTGCTCAAAGTAGTAAAAAAGAACACACTTTTTTTTTTTTTGGGGGGGGGGGGGAAGCTGGAATTCAGCAAATATAAATATTTTTCTGAATGTGTGGACAACTTCACATTGAATGTATTTTGGGGAGCCGTTGCTTCCCAGCCCACCTAGCACCCAAACCCGCCCCCCTCCATTCTCCTACCTCCACTCCTTGGACTTTCAGTTTCATGTGATCCTCTCTGGTGGTTTTCCCATCTTTCCTTTTTTTCCAGCAATATCCATCTTTCCTGTATTTCACCTTCTTCCTATTGTACAGGATCATAGAACCATTCTGTGGTCTGAAAACAAGGAATAGTTTTGGATTACATAAAGAAAGAAAAAAACACCCCACCCTAAGAGAGTTTATGAAGCAATGTACTACAGACCAGCGAAAATCTCTACAGAAAAGCAATATTCCGTATTTGGCATAATATAAATCTTCACCTTTTGTTGCTGTTAACTGGATTAACTGATGTTTTGCAACCTGCAAAACTTTACTTGAGAATCTTGTACCTAATGAAGTAAGTGTGCCAGTGAGAGGGGTTTTTTTTTGGGGGGGGGGGAGAAGGAAAACTTATAAAATAGCCAGCGTTTTTGTAGGATATATTATGATTGGGCTCAGCTACACACTGAAAATTAGAAGGAAAGAAAGGTTAAGGAAAAAAGAGGATTGTTATTATTTTATTATAGACAATCTTTCTCTTTTGAACGCATCAGCGGGATTAGATAACAACAACCTCTAACGCAGCACCAGAATATGGATGTTGGCTTAAAAAGGCAATAAACAAGCAAAAAAGAAAGGAAGAAAAAAAGCATTAGCTTATACATTGGTTTTGCTGTTCCTGCTTCGATCAGTGTCAGACATACAATAACTTTCTCTCTTTTGAGCACCTCCTTGACTTCAAAGACACATGAAAATATTTTTCCGCTTAGAAACCACGTTGATGCTTTAGAATATCAATAAAGACACAGTGATGCTTGCCCAACAGACAGGAGTCAACATCTTTTTGGTGTACGACAGTATTGCACAGAAATGTTTTGCATTCTGCTAAGCCAATACACAATGGACATTTCTGCTGTAATACTAAAAAATAATAAATAAATAAATAAATAAATAAAAACCCCCAACAACACATCACTGCAGAGACAGCATGCATCCCACGCAGGCAGCAGTGCTGTAGATGCTGCAGACATTTACAGTGGTGCATTAGTCACAGTAATTTGGCTTTAGGACACCAAGAACAGAAAGAAAAACGACGACATTAGCAGCAGCAATAAACAACTTTCGCAGGAAAGCTTTGGCTGGAGCCTTTTGATAAAGTTAAGCACCTGAACTTGTGTAAACAAACCAAATTAACAGAAAGAAGCTTTCAAGAGAGAGGAACCCCCTAGTCCCATCCAGTCCAGGCTTCACATCACTCCTCGCACCCCTCGACTTTTTGGACGTTAGCAGCCAGGTGTTCTCAGACGGAGCAAAGCGATACCTGGAATTGCTAAAAAACCCACCAAATATTTTCAAGGCCAGCCGACGCAAGGCAGCTCTTTAAATAAGTAAGCCAAATTAAGTGGTTTATGTTCATGCAATATTGGCTTGTGATTTCAGAGCCATGCCAAAGGTGCAAAAATCAGTGCCTGGCCCAGCTGGAAAAGCATCCTTCTTCCCTCCCGCTTCTATGTTTCAAACAGCACGACGCCATGAAATAAGCAGAAGAACAAGCTTCTGCAGGTACCCTCTTCTCATTTTTCTCTAACAAAATACTCCATTTGAAGACAACCACCTTTACCCGTATTTACCACATAATAATAGTGCAGTAACATTGATGTAAAAGCTGTTAATTATAGAGTAACTCATCCCAGTGCTCCATTAAGTGCATAAAGGCACCTTGCTACTGAGGAAAACAAGCTCATGATGGTTTTCTACCACCATCGGCCAGCTAAAATTACCTAGATCAACCAATACAACGCCCTTCCTCCATCAAAACAAACACCATCAGCAATCATGGGATCTGCTACCAAAACTCCATCCTTTTCCCTCATCTCTGCACGTAAGTACTCATCTTCAGGTACATGCAAAATTTACATGCCTGATTTATGCTCAGCGTTTGCCCTGCAGAACGCACGTGCACATCACAAATTTAATGAATGTGTCTGGAAACTGCACAAAGTCTCTTTCCGTATGAAAACAGACTTTCTACTTCCACATACATTTGCAAGACTGAAATGATCTTTGATCTAAGTGATTACTAGCACATTTTTTTACTAAAACAGAAATTATAGATTTTTTTTTCCCCCACATACACGCAAATATTTATTCCCTGTGACCAGAAACCCAAGCTCTGTTCCCCCAAGACTATGCCCCCTCCTCCTCCTCTGCCACCCGTGTCCCAGCAGCCCAGACCCAAGGGCTCGGTGAGGCTGCTCCTCCTCTCTAGTCCTATACATCACCCTGAAAATAAATGCTTGGGTGTCAGTGCAACCACGGCGTCTATTTGACAGTGTCGTAGATAGTGTGGGATTAATTCAGTGGAGATATTACACGTCTTGTTTCGGTGTTTATTCTATAAACCTCCAGTCACTGCACATGTCAGCTCAAACCCTTCTCAAAACATCAAAGATTTCCCCTCGTCGCTGTTGCGGAGACGTGCCCTATGGCTTACAAGAAGTCACCTGCATGTTTAGGGTGAGTAATGAAAAGACGGCGTGGGAACTTATCTCCCGCCTAGTGCCTCGGCACTCGCACATGCAGCTTTTCAGAAAACATACACTCGAAGGACCTGAAAGTTTTTTGATGTGAGTAAAGTACTGCTTTTCTTGCGTTCAGTGCCACGAGAGTGCGCACGTGAAGGGACCACAGAGCTGAGCTCTGCAACCTCGCTGCTGTTCTGCAAGGCTGGAATCAGGTTTTTGTTGGTCTATTTCCGCGATGAAAAAAGAACATGAGAGGTCACTGGAAAACCGTTAACAAGATTTATACAAAATAAAGCACAATGAAACAAAATCTCTTAAGGATCTCTGGAGCAGTTGTCAATTTTGATAAGAGTGTATCGAGTTGCTTTAAGACTCATAGAAAGCGACTGGTTTTTAAAGATGTCTTCATAAAATGAGAGGCAATTTTAACCTGATATACATCGCTATTATATTTCTCTTGCTGTAAGGAAGAACAGAGAGGGAAGATCTCCCGTGCTTATCTCTCTGGCACACAAACACAGCCAATAGCACCAAACTGATGGTTGCGGGAGGACTCAGCAGATGAGGTCTGACAGAGATTCCCAGGACGCACGACGGGTGTGACTCCCAACCCAGATCTCCCCTGAAGGTTTTGCTGCTCAACCTGAATTCGGGGATTTCATTCGTACCTTTGCAGAGGAGGGGAATGAAACCGCGTGCCTGAGCATGGGCTACCCTGGGACTGCAATTCCCTACCGGCTCCTGTGGGCGTGTTTTTAGGAAGCCTGCAGCCAAGGCAAGGTTGGCTTGCCTGCGCGTCATCACACACGGAAAGCAATCGTCTTCCTCTGTACTAAACTCCACCTCGAACCACGGCTATAATAACAAATACTGGAACATTAATGGCAATTTACTTGATTTGATTAGCTACTACTTTGCAGCTACACAGTGCTCTTTTCATTAATGCAGGACTAAATGGAAAATAATAAAACAGTATTTTAATATTACGGCACAGCTGAAACCAAGCAAGCCAGAGTGATCTAAACCCAACAAGAAGCCTGTTTGTGCTTGCAGCGTGAGGTGGTGGGGCTGCTGGAGGGGTCAGCGGACCCCTGCAGAGCCTGGCCGCCGTGTGCCCCCCTCTCTCGTCCCTCCCCGGTGGGGATGGCCACAGCCCAGTTTTGCAAGTTTTGCATCGTATATGACAAAAACCAGACTCATGGCCGTGAAATGGCAGCACGATCTCACAGCAGGTCGCCTCACCTGTACTTGCTCTACATCAAACACCAGGCTACTCTGCTTACTCACTCCAGCTGATTCCCCAGGATAATGCAGAAAGGTCAATAGCATTTCCCCCTTCACTCAGAATAAATTTGTTTGCAATGAGACAAGAAAGGGTTTGTTGCTCTTACAAAAAAAGGCAGCAAACCAAAGGAAAGGGACTGGGAACAGGTGAACAGAGCAATCCTAAAATGTGACGCTCCCCCCCACTTCCATCAGCGGAGGAGACGAGCACTTTGCCTGCTTGCTTGTGTACAGTAAATTACTGTATTCAATTTAGGCTGGGAACACCAACAAGCAAACCTGCGCAATGGCCACTGCTGCTGCTGCTCCATGAGCAGAGATGTGCACCCTGTCCTCCAGTTCACAAAACCCCCCACAAAATCCCCATGAGCCCGGGCACGACGGCAGGGACCTGCCCTTGGTGCCAGCAGCCGGGCACGTCGCTTGTCTGTCTCCCCAAAAGCTGTGCAGGAGTGAACGCCTGAGCCCCGAAACAAGGGCAGCTGGGCTTTTTGCAGAGACAGTGCAATTATTTCTGGTCCCACTGTGTGGAGCTTGCAGGATGGTCTACTTGCTTAGACTCAAATAGCATGCAGCAAAGTTACAACTCTGAATTTCCTCTCTTTTATGAGCCTGTGGCATTTAAAAGCTGCCCGATCTCTATTTAGGTTTCTTCCTTGCGGCCTGGGGGAAGGAGGGGAAAGGACAGGAAGAGCAACTGCAGAGCAGAAAGCCTTTCCTCTTAAGTATTGATGAAATTTTAGATGCTTCCCTCCCTCTCCCCCTATTATTTACCACCACGCTCCCACATAAATTGCCACAACAGCGTAAGAGCTACTTTTGTCCAAATTATTCCTGCTACAACTGGGAAAGAGATACTAAATTCCATTTTCGGACATATTTTCAAAGCTAACAACCATGCCCTGTGGCTGATGTGTCTTGGAACCTGCTGGGTTGCTTGGGGCTATCCGGGGCTCCTGGGGATACTCACTTCCAGCTGAGGACCGGTCCAGGCCACCGGATAAACTGGAGTTTCTCTCAGTAACACAGGGAGAGGTGGTAACGGAGTG
Source organism: Aptenodytes patagonicus (assembly GCF_965638725.1). Classification (NCBI taxonomy): domain Eukaryota; kingdom Metazoa; phylum Chordata; class Aves; order Sphenisciformes; family Spheniscidae; genus Aptenodytes; species Aptenodytes patagonicus. The sequence goes on along the minus strand of NC_134967.1, from coordinate 9,584,676 downwards.
CTTGTACCGTCAGGAAACACAGGGGATTTCCAGGGAAGATTTTCCAGAAATGTCATTTTGGATTCAGCACCAAATTCAGCTGCGCATACCTACCTCTAGCTCCAAGTCCTGTTCTGAGGGGGTTTTGTTTCTTACTGTCCCTTACTTGGATAATAAGAATCTAAACCAACTCATCTTGTCATGAACACGAACCAGATGCAAGGAGGGAGTAGACAGAAAACAAGTTAAGATTAGGATATTTTGGTCAACTGATGCCTCGTATCTGCCTCTCCATTGTGCTCATAAATTAAAGTCCCTTTGGCCTAAATGACCAAGATGTTCCCCTAATCACGTTACTGCAATATTAATAAGGCTGTTCAATGCAACTAGTTCCCTCTAAATTGTCACATCAAGATTTGGTAAATGTCAGATGTATCATTTAATGAAAACTCTGTTTTACTGCCTAGGGAGCTCGGGTTGCCGAAAGGGAATTGTAAATATTGCAAAGCCAGAAGCGACTCTTCTCCCAGGACAATGGAATAAGATCAGCCAGAACCCTTCCTCGAGAAGGTCCATAGCTCTAAAATTGATTTTTTTATTTTATCATCTTACACTTATTTCAATTCCCTGCCAAGGTAGATATTTAAAGCAGCTCAGTTCTTTACAATAAAAACACAAAACTAGGTGTGAAGCTGTTCACGGGGGCCCTGCCAAAGCCAGCAGGCATCAGCAGCCTCAGAGCTTGCCACCAGCCCAGAAAGCGCTTGTAAACTGCACCATGGCAGTGAGATGAGCACTGTTCCAGTGAGCCGCAGGTCGCAGAAGTGCAGGGAAAGGCTGCCTCAGCAAAGCTGGTGAAATCCTCTCCCAGCTGATCCTAACACGATGGTCTGATCATAACACGATGGTCGGGCAGCTGCCTCTCACTCCACGCTGCCTGCGTACGCCATCCCCCGGAGCTGGAGGGCAACAACAGTTGAAGCGATAAAGCAGGAGGGTATCACACACCAGACGCTTTCTGTACCGTACTGGTGCATAAGCAGCAGCTGCCCCCAGTGAGTAGGTGATCAAGCCCCCCTCCATCCCTCCCTCTCGCCCCTGCCACACACTGCACTGAGAAATGGCTCCTGCTAACAGTCTCGATTATGCTGTTTTTTATCCTGCGTAGCTGTTAGCTTTATTTTCTCTGGCTATGAAGTTATCATGGAGTCAAGGGACAGCAAAAGGGGACTATCTTCCATCTTCTGAATCTATGCACAATAATAATGAGAAATTAACTTCCACTCTCCCAAAGGAGCAACATACTGATGCAGAAACTGGCTGGGAAAAGCTGGAGTCTTGGAGGAAGCCCTGGAAAGAGAGACAGAGCCTTGTAATAAATCATTGCACTGAATCATTGCCCTTGTTTCCCAATGAACAGAAAGAGGATGAAGTCCTTGAATTTGCCTTCATCCCGGGAACACTAACTCCTCCCACATGTGTAAAACAAAGCCAGCAACAAGCACGAGGACACCCTTCTCCGAGGAGCTGTCTTGCTGGAAACCAAAGCCATGTAAGAACTCGCAGATTGCACTGCGTTTGCATCCCAGAATACAGCAGGACCGACTGATGACGTCGTGGTCCAACACGCTGACATTGCTCATACCTGTGTCCCAGCTAATCCAAGCAAGCGCTAAAGCAGGAGTCATGGTTAACCACGCTTGCTTCCTCAACGGCTTTGTGTTAGTTCCTAAAAGAAGAGTGCGATCATGCTCCTGCTGAGCATGTCTACAGAAGCTTCCAAGATTTGGGGTAAACCAACATGCAAGTCATGACACATCACGCAGCATGACACTACTGTGTCAGGAACTGGTGCTATTACACACTACAAGATACTTCTACTTTTTAGCCTCCAACTCACAAAACACACGTCCTCCTCTTATTGCGCGTTGTCTCATATTACTGAAAAGGAAGCAAAATCCTGTCAAGCTGATTATAACAAAGAATCCCATTCTACAAAAAAGTCGAGGCAGCCCTCCCTTATCACACGCCTTAGCAGAGAAATAGGGAAGCTCATGAAGCAGAGAGACAGGTCAAAGCCCACCGGTGGGCTCCACCGACCACGATGCACGTGGTTACAGCTCCACCAAGAAGATGGCTGCAATACAAATGTGGGGCAAGATGGAAGGGGAAGGTGGCTCCGGAACGGGTTATCGTCATAAGAAATATTCTGCAAATATTGGAAAAATATCATGCCTCAAAATATTCTTCTCAAAAGTCAATTAAACTAAAGAGAGAGGACTGAGAATACAATACTCATGGGAAATCACATACCTCTTTGAACACACCAAGGAAAATTGTGTGTGGTCAACACGGGGCATTTTAAAATAACACAGAGCGTACATAACAATATCTGAAAAGATTGACGCAGGCCCGTAATTCCCTCATCTGATACTCGAACAATTTGCTTAAAAGCATCATCTATTCAGTTTATGTCACTGACTCGCTTTGCTTCACTGGAAATCACGTTTGGCTGGTTCCCGGCCATACCCGACAGCATCAGTCTCTTCCGGATCTCATCAGGCAGCAGAGACCCACCACCTACGACACCGCCCCCCTCTGCCCGTTTGTCCGAAGGGGGATGGAGTATGCAGCATCAGGAGTGAAAACCCACGCCGAAGTGCCGGCTAGATTTGGGAATGGGGATAAGTGGCAGGAACGAGTGCTCCCAGGTGCCTCCCATCCAACCTAACACCTCGCCATGCAGCAGTCCAGGGCAGGCACGGTTTTATCCTGTAGAGCTCTGCTCCATCCAGGGCTATCAAACGTTCCAGGTGATGGATTTCAAGTAACCATCTACTAATGTCCGCTTTTTTTTTTTCTTCACTCTGTGCAGCTTTAAAGCCCTTGCATTGCAGCTCTCACTTGCAGGACAAGGAGGGATGCACGGGGACTTTCAGTCGGGATTGCTCCTGACTGACATCAAGATTTCAGAAATACCTCATCTCTTATTTCTTGTTTTTACAGAAAAAAATAAGTCTGATGACAGAAGTTATTTCCCCCCTGAGAAACACTGCTCTCTAGGTCTTCATTTACCTTGACATTTCCCCTCTGCTGTACCAATGGCTTATCAGAAGATTAAAGCCCAAATGGAAAACCAAAAGAGGAACATCGAGCAGCCACAGACCGGGACGTCTCACCCTCACATTTCAGAGCAAGCCCGTCCTTGGCCAAGCAGACACCCAGACACGCAGAGTTGGTTTAGGAGGTGACCAAGATTCATTTGTCAGCATTAAGGAAGGGGTCACCCAAAGGCGAGGCACGGCCGTAACGCCTCTGTTAGAGGGCAATGCATCACCGCACCACCCCAGTAACAGATCTGAAGGATGCTGTAACAGGTACCTGTAGCTCTCTCCCATACAGACAGAGAATTTTAAAATAATATTTACACAGACAAGTGTTTTCAGACTTTGGGGAACCTGTCCATCACAGCTGTATTATGGGCAGATCACACAGGAATCGGTTTTATAAACCCTTTTTTCCCCTCCCAAATAAACGCTTGGCTTTTACCCTCAGGCAGTAACGTGTACTCGCCCTGGAAGAAAAGAAATCCCAGCGTATGTTCAGCCTTTCTCAGCAGGACCACAAACAAAAGAAAAGCCCCTCACAAGAACTTAATACAGATGTTCAGATTTCATTGTGTCTCTGAGGACCCAGCAATGTGTCACCTTGCAGGGAGAGGCCACTGCCTTGAAAGTCGTCATTGTCTTCACTTGAAGTCGAGATTATTAGTGTGGCAACCGAAGGAGTTCCAGATTACACGTTTGAAATTTACTTGATCTTTGAACTCTGCAGAGATGAAATAAAGACTTCAGAAGAAGTCTTCTTATCCACGTAGGAAGAGATATAAACACAAGAAAACGTAAATACACTGGATTTTTTTTTTTGTCTCTAGAATTAAATGTCATTTGCATTTAAGATGAAAGTGAATTTATTTTATATCTACAAAATTTAAGAAGTTAAAGTCTAAAATAACAGACTTAGCAATTTTATCCAGAGTTGCAGTTAACGCAATGGCTAATCCCATCAAGGGGACATTAATTGGTGTCTGGATGCTCCTTTTCATAGCAGCAGTAGGCCATAAAACATAATCCTTACCTCCTCTTTCCAGCATGTAGCCTCCATGTGCATCAATAAAAGCAATGCTATTCATTAAGTATGGGAGTAATTACCTACGGCTCCAACAAACAGACTGAACAAGTGTGTGCCAGGCTGAAGTTGGCTTTTGTACTGTATCACAGGACTGTTTGTGGGCTGCCAAATAAAGCATTTTTATAAGATCAGGATAAATTTTGAAGACTGAAATAGAAGCTACAAAGCACCATAAAAGTGCTCGGCATTTTTTTGGTGTGTGCTGGGACATCCATTGACAAATCTTACCCCGAAACCAGTTCCTTGGGGCTATTTAAGGAGCAATAATCAGGACGCCAGTGCCGCAAAAATGCATCTTCCAGATACTTCTGTTTGCATAGTACATTGCTATAGAGATTAAACCAAGTAACATTTGGGGCTCTGCTGACTTAGGCAGGACCAAAGTCTGTCCTAAACTGTCTTCCCAACGGCAAAGTCTCTGCAGCACAATGCAATCAGGTGCAAAGGTGGCAGTGGCACAGCCAAGCACGGTGGCTTTGGCTGTGGGGCAGCAGACCCTTGCCCGTGCCCCCCACCAAAGTCCTCAGCAGGCTGCAGAGACAAAGAGTGATGGGGAAGCTATGGGGCAGGTATCTCCATTTAACAACAACTCCGACGGGTACCACTTTTCTTGTGCTAAGACCTATTTTTATGAATGCGCTGGAAAAGCCTGTATGTTTTTGCTCTCCGTACTTGTTCTTGACACAACTAGAAAATAGGGAACAGTGATAACGGCACCAGTAATAGTAATACAACTAATAATAGCATTTGACTTCTCAGCAAACATTTACTCTGCTGTCATTTACGCTCAACGGTATCGCGTTTTGTTGCCAAAGAGTGAACTCCACAAAAGATTCATCCAGCATCTTTGCGTATCGTGGTTACTCAGCCTAATTAATTCAACCATTAACAACTCTCTTATTTTTAGAGCCAATCAAAAAAATCAGAGAAAAAGAAGTCTGTATCATCAGTGCTTTTGACACAAGAGATGACCATCTTCCCCCCGTCCCTGCTTCGGTTTCTGGAGTCCTCATTACTGTCTCTCCCTCCACAGCATCATCTGGATGTCGTCCTTCCCCGATTTACACCTTAGGGCCAACAGCCCTACTCTGAGTCAGAGTGGGGTTTTTTGCAGGAAATAATTTCTGTGTGCCATTATGATTTTGAGCAGCCCAAAATATTGACTATTAAAAACCTCCCAAAGGAGGGAAATGTAAAAGTCAGGCAGCTCCACTGCCAGACCTCTCATTGGCAAAGCCACAAAGCATCCCAGATCACCCTGACTTGTTCCTATGCCTCCATTTATCAGACCTGCTTCTCAACTCAAATATCTGTATCTTGAGACCATAAACATAGCTACTAAAAGAAAATAAACATCTGCTGAAGAAATGTTTCATTACCGAGGTCGGAGGAATTTCCAGGGAGTTGACAGGTTACGTGTTATTTTAAATCACTTTTGCGCACCAGGTAGCTTGATGTACTTTACTGGTATAAATATATGCCATATTGATTTGGGAGCATGGATCTATGCCTTCCAAATTAGCTCTTCAGCAGAGCAGCCTCATTCAAACCCTTGATGTCAGGGAAGAACCTCCCTGAGCTTTGGCAGGTCTGGAGTCCAAGCAGAGCCCTTGGCCCCGAGCATTCCCCAGGTAAATTTGGACGCTGTTAGGTGCCACCTGGGGACAGCTACCCCCGTCCCTCTATTCTTGGGATAACGTAGCAAGAAAGAGTTACTTGACTAAGGGAAAAAAGAAAAGCTAAACCCAACCTTTCCTATTTTGGGGGCAGAGGAGAGTAAGGAAACACACTACAAAACCCCACCGAGGTCCTAGAGGCAGAAAGCCACATTCGGAGATGAACTTACTGCAAATGAATCTGTAAGGGAAATAATCCATCAGCTGAAGTTCAGCCAGCAGACGGCTTCTTACGCTCTCTGATCACCAGGAGAATATAACCTTTTCTGAAGCATCACTTTAATACACTTACGGGTAAGATCACACCTGGTATTTTTTGTCGAGACCAGAAGCCAGCTATAACTTGCGTGCATGCTTTTCCTAATAGGACCAGAAAGGCGAGCTCTTCTCTTTCCAGCAACGAGGTAAGTCAGAACTTGGTTTTAGCACCTTGTCCAGAGGCTCGCTAAGCAGGAATATCCTTCTGGAAACTGCACTGTCCCCAAAGCTGTATATTTAGTTGAAGCAGCTAACAATAGTATTCCCAACAATTTTACTGAATAGCATGATCATTCATGTGTTGATGGTTCTGAACTCTATACCAGATTTGAAAAAGAAATTAGAAACAATCTTTATGAACTCCTCAGTATGCCGAGCAATTGAAACCTCCTCATAACGATGTAGGACCAAAGCTAGAATATTAAAATTGTCATTAAGTGGAATGCACACAAAATGCTAAAAAGTCTTTTGGCAAATTATTTCTTGATATAATGACATGCTATAGACCTAAATCTTAGCACAAGGCGTGAAAAAAGACAGTTAAATCAACTTTGTTCATTTAAATATAATTTTAAAAGAACCGGCGTTTGTCTCTCTATTGCTCAAGGATCTTTATCAATTTCTTTAGCCCTCATTTATTTCTCTTCCTTACTCCCACGGGGATGCCATTTGATTTATTGGGAATTAGTTCTTACAACTCATGAATGCTTTAAACTGTTTTCAGATTAATCATCCCAATACCTGTTAGCGTACCGAGGAGAGCCCCCCTTCGATCTGTATGTTCACATACACCTGAAGGGCTCCCAACCCGCTGTGTGCCAGCAGCCATTTTATGTTATTGATTGCTCTCTCCATGGAAACGGGTCATTATGGCAAGGACCTGGGGCTCCAATTAACTTTTAAAAAACTTCTTTTCAGATGGCCTCGTTCTGCAGGCGTTATTTTGGTTATGGCTCTACCGAAGGCAGATGTCAGCTTTGAAGCAAGGTCACTTCCCAGCGCAGCGGTGATACCCACACCCGCAAAGGCTGCCGTATTCTTGTGGGGGAGGGAGAAAATGGAAGAAAAATTCTATTTATTTAGTTAACTTACTTCCAATTCAACTTCCCTGCTCATTGCAACCACTGGCTCAAGGCTTACGAGGTTTTCCCCAGCTGTGCCAAAGCGGGGCCGTACCTCGGTTTTGTCCAAAATACCGTATTCTTAGGGGAGCTGCCAGGATGCCATCGACGCCCATTTCCTTGGACTCTGACAGGTGCTGCCTCCCCCTGCACAGTGGCTGGCGGGAGCTGCGTGGGGTTTGCCAGGGATCAGGAAAACCTCAGAGGGGACGGGAGGAGAGGAGCTCTGTGCCACGCTCAGGAAGTGCTGAGAGGAAGGAAAAAGGTTTCTGGGTCTCCCTCCGCCAGCAGCGCAGAGCTTGGCTCATGACTTGAGATGCTATAAAAATCCGTAAATATTTGAAAATTGAATAATCAGTCGTTAATTATAAATTTTAATTGAGAACCACTTCAAAACGGAATTGCAGTTTGACAGTCGATGAACTTCCAACACTGCAGCCAGCAAAACAGCTGGCAAAAACGCAAAGGCAGACCTCAATGTCCTCCGGGCATCCGGAGAGACCTCAGATGTTTGGCAGCACCAAGACTAACTAAGGATCAGCGGGAGCTGGGGGCTGGCGAGGCTCTGGCTGGAAGAGCCAGCAACGCTCTGACAGTAGGGAGTCAACTCCCAAACTTTGCTCCAGCACAGGGTGAGGACTGACCACTACAGACAACGTACAGGCGAGGGCAGTGGGGACTTCAGGAAAGACGCAAAGCGCATTAAGCATATAAGGCATACTAAGCATATTAAGCATGTAAGCATGTATGGAACCGTTTGTTTGCTCTCTCTCATGTTTTTGAAGCCTTACGAATTGGCATCTACCAGCTTTCAGAGCAAACGCAACCCCTGAAAATGAACCTGAAGGAGCGGTGCAAACCATGGGCACCGCCGGCTATTGAGCATCCTCCAGCAACGGCAACACTGTGGAGAAGCGCTGCATCCTGCACGCGCCACGCACAAAACAGCATGTCAGCTGTCAAAAAAAAGGCACGAAGACGTTTGGCCTGACGGCATTGAAGAGAGAGGAGGAAGAAGCCACCGAGGTGTCCTCTCCCCTGCAGCAATGACGCGGCTCCTCCATTACGCCAAGCCAGCAGGGCGCGATGCCTTGGTCCTCGCAGCCCGGATCGCACGCGCCCACCCCGGCATCCCGCCTGCCCTGGCACGCAGCTCCTTCCCGACACCTGGGAGGGATCGCGGGTTTATTTTCTTCTTCTTGGCGTGCTCGCAAGGGATGTGTGAGGGAGTGGGAGGAAGCTTCCCACAGAGCCCCAGGGAATACTCTTCCAGAGCAGGGGCTTGCGCAGCACTTAAGCTCCAGTCTGGGAGGGGTGTCAAGATGTAAATGCAGAAAGCAAAGCAAGGCATGGCAGAAGATGTGCGGAGCACTACAGGAAGGGCTGGTAGAGGAGACACTGCGCTGCTCATCAACCACCACCCGCTGTTTTTCCAGGCAAAAGTATTTTATGCGATATTGCAATCTAATTAAAAAAATGTCGATTTACGCATGGACTCAGTTGATTGCTGATTAATAGTGACTATATAAGTAAACCTGGATTAACCTGGAAACCGGAGGCGCTCAAACTGTCTAATAAGCTGGGCTGATGGGGTTGGCTGTTTCCAGTCCTCAGCCAGGACCATTGGCTGTTTGCAGGGCTGGAGCTTAGGACTGAGCCGAGCCAACAGTTGAGGTTAGTTTTAAGAAGATGGAGCAATGCAAGCTACCCTGGCCTCGTCTGGGAAAAGCAAGCTCTTCCTCTCCTCCCCAGGAGGGCAGAGCTCAGCTGCATCCATCTTCCAAGCGATTTACAAGCAGTGACACCAACTGAGCGTGAACGTGACCTTCAGTGCACGAGCTCTCTTCGACGGTCACTAATCGCACGCTGCATTCGAGGCACATGCTTAAACACCCTGCAGCAACCTGTTTTAAGCCCCTCCTCTCTTTCAAATTAACCTCAGGAATATAATCTATTTATTTATATCAATTTAGTCCCATCAATTAATGATGACAAAGCAATTAACTAGAATGCCAGACAGTAAAAAATAACCACATAATGCCTTCTTTAGAGGAAATCTATTATGTAATCCCAATCGGTCTTCATTAACACAAAGTATTCCAGTAAAAGGTAGTAATCTAGTTATGGTCTGTGAAATATGAAGATCCGCAAAGTAATTTTTCAGAATTAAGGGTAAAGTATTTTTAGCAAATGGAAAGGAAACATTTTTGCATTTTTCCTGCAAACCTTTGCAAAAAATGGGAGTGCCATAACGTAACGTACCACTACCAAGCAGATTGTGCGATATCACAAAAGAGGCATTAAATTAGCCATTATCACTACAATGAGGCGCAAGGCAGCTTCCTAAGCATCTCCCTTCCCCATGCTGGTTGGTTTCTGGATCAAGCCAAGAGCAAGCTAGCGTCGATTTTCTCCATCCCTCGTCCAACACTCGCTGTGCAAAGATACAGATGCCAGCACCAGGAAAATGAATCTCAAACTGCTGACCATAGTGGTCCTCAAACACCCTGGTAACCAGTTTTGGGGCTGAAAGTGTTCAAAGCAGTGTTCCACAATTTTATTCAAATGATGTCTTAATATACTGCTCATCCTCGTCAACAGCTCTCCTTCACGCAGGGCTCACAACCATCACAATGGAAGGATGCCACGAGGCGACCTGACCCTGACTCCTTTCCTACGCCGCCGGCTTGAAGAACTGAGCAAATTACTTGTGCACAGAAAAAAGATGACTTATTCGCTCCAATATTTAATGTGACACACTTCAGAATTAATACATCGAGTATTTTAACGATACTTATCTATTTTACCAATTTTATATATTAAAGATCCAATGATTAGAAAAATTAGATTAAAAGCTTACAGGAATCCACAAACCAACCAGTTTCACATGGAAACACACACTTTCCAATTTTAAGCCTTATTCGCCTTCAAACTTATTAATAAACTAGTAGATGATAAGAGAGAATTAAACCCAAATATAGAAAATCCTGCAAACAAAGAACACAAACAAATATAAAGGTAGTCAACCACTTCTCCAAAATATGCCAAAGCTGTTAAGCACTCTTGACTTAAAATTTATAATGAAGCAGCTTAAAAAGTCCCAAATTCCTATAGGAATGTGTTTACAATACAAACTCAATTATTGTCTTATTCTGATGCTTATCTTTTCTTATACCCTCTCAGCTCATCCTACTTTTGAATTTAATTACATTACAGTATTTTTAGTTGAGATGAAATTACACATTTTTAGATTAATTTAGCCTGAACTAACTTTTGATAACAGAGAATCCTTTTCCTATCATGCCCTAATTTGAGACCATCTAAGCATGAATCACTCTTTTAAACCTCGTGTCGCCCCCCCCCCCCCAGTAAAGCTGCACTCACCATCTCCAAACCCAGCGTGGCACGCCAGGCATTGAAGGGTAAATGTTTGCCCAATTTCCTTTGATGAAAACCCTCCTGTTTTGCTCTTTCCTCTGTTATTTTCTGAGCCCAGGCTGATGGAGAAGAGTCAGGCAGTGACTGTTCCCTACACACTGGCACCAGAAATGTCACTAAGAAAGGCATGACCTTTTCCGTTTGTTAAAAAAACAACACTACAAACAAACAAACAATCAGCCTTGTATATGTTTACATACACAAGATTTCCAGAAATAATTAAAAAATTTTATCAGAATTTCATTCTGTTTATTTACTGGGGAAAAAACCCCAAAACAATCCTCTCATGAATACTTTCTTAAACTGAATTGATATAATCCAGAATATTTTCACTTAAAAAGCATACATTTTATCACTTGATCGGGGTTCTTTGCTGTCTTTGCAGCTGAGGTATTTTACTGTCATTTTAGCTTAGCAGCGATGAGTCCACGTGCCTGTTGTTTTCATAATCTATGTAACTGTCTGCCAGAAGACGGAGACGGACAATCCAGACACACTCAGAAGTGTTCCAGGGATTGGTACTTGTTCCCCACGGTTTATATAAAATCCTTCTATGGTGTTTCCATCTGGTTAATATCAGGTTTTATGACGATAACTAGATTTTTTTCCTGCATTCCAGGAAACCCTTTACAGCAGCTATGCTTTAGGAATGTAACGCCTCCCTTCCTCAGCACGGGATGCCAGTGAAACCGACGGGGCGATGCTCGCCAGCTTCAGCCGCGTCGTCCCTGTGCTGGCACAGCGAGCAGGAGCCCGTGCTCGGCTTCACCCACCCAGGGACAGCAGCTACCCGTCCCCGAGGGAAACGAATAGCGCAGTGGTTTGAGACATGCATTCGCTCCTGTTTGTTGTGCCCCAAATGCTCTGGGTTTGCAGCACGCAGGGGAAAATACGGGTTTATGGGGATTTGTCATCTTTACCGACTTAAAGAGCAATCCAGATGTTTCACATTTCCCTAAGTTCACTTACAACCACCGGGCTTACAATGGAAATGAGACTTATTTTAGCGAATCAAAGGGCGATATTCTTGTAATTATATTTCAGGTCTGCAATCAAAGGAGAAGTATGAGATGAGAATACAGGCTTAAAACACGCCCGACACTGAGCTCCCCTCCAAACCAGATGTTTGAAGCCCCTCTCTGCTCAGCAGGACCCCACCGGGACGTGAAGCTTTCCCCGCCGGACGCCTTGCGATTCCCGCGGGATCGCCCGGCACAGCGCTGCCCACCCATGCAAGGAAACCCAGCCTCTCCCAGGGCTCCCACGGGCTGCTTTAATCCAACCACGGACGCCACAGTTTTCCTCTCACCTGCCTCCCACCAGTTGTTATCTGACACAACCGTCAAATCCTAAGCGTATTTAAAATCTGCTTTCTTAATGTGCCAAGCTTAGAGACTCAATCTAATTATTGTAACTGAGTTATAAGCTGTAATTGTGCTAGCGCTGTGCAAGATTTTCACTTTCTAAACCTTGACCAAACTATGATTAATATCAACAAGAAACTAAGATCAAACATTAGCTTCCATATAAACTATATAATCTGAAGGAAAAAAAAACCCTACGTATCTTTTGTATATGTTACTGAGAGTGCACTAACATCCTTTAAAAGGCCAGAAACCACTTCAGCACATTAATGTTACAACTGTGAGACCATGCCTGCTTATCAGCTGGTTTGGTTGTTTTTTTAATTGCTGAGATGAGCAGTATTAAATACTTGAAGAATCTCCAAGTTTAAGGACACAATTGTCACCATGACCCCCCCGTTCACACCCTTGGGATGTTGTCCCAGGCTGAACCACAGGGCAAACCCTGGGGTTCTCAGTGCAGTCCTATACAGCAAATAACCCAACGCATTTTTCCAATCCAGAACACAGAAATCCTGGGTATAAACCGCATGAATCCCGAGCCTGTGTTACTGAATGCACTCCAGGCATTTGCCATCTCTTCCGACGGCTGTTGCCTGCGCAATACAGGAATTTCTCCCATGCATTCATGAATATAAAGTACTTCCATTAAAGGTCCATGTTTTTATGTTCCAAATGCAGCAGAGACCGAAAACTTCAAGATATTCATTGAGCATCCATCCCAACAGCCGCAACCAGCAGTGCTCTGATAAACTGCTCTGGCTGAAGGCTCCTACAGTCACCGAAACATGATTCAGGCGCCTGCGAAGTCATCGACCTTCGGCTTCACCCAATTTCTACCGCTGATGCGATATGCAGACCTGCCAAATGAGATGGGAGCCCGGCCACCCTGCCGACTGCCCAGAATCAAACACTGGTAATGCCCAGCAACAGGAACCACTTCTCATCAAAATGTCAGCATCTCTTTTCCCAACGAGTTTTGCCTCGAACACGTGTGCAAACTTTGGGGAAGAAGCTGGTGTAGGCAGCAGAGAAGTAATAAAGAAGCCAAAGACAATAATCCTGCAGCCTGCCCTGTTTGACGGGGTTTTAAAGACCCAGAGGAGATCAGAGGGGGCTTCTGAAAGTGGCCTTTGTTAAAACACTACTGGAGCATCTCATGCTTCTACCTGAGATAGCAGAGGCAGGAAAGGATCCCCGATCCTCTTTAATTTAAATAGATATGCACACACCAGGCCAGCCGCAGAAAAACCTTCGTGGTTTTTCCCCACGTGGTGGTCACTGGCAGCCCAGGCATCTCGACACCGGTGCCCCTGCAGCCTGGGCATCCCTACGCAGAGAGCGACGTCCAGATGCAGCACAGTACCTGAAACGCCTCCAACATGGTGCAGGCTTTCCACCTGCCACCTCCGTGGTCTCTTACCTGGTGCTCACCTATCTCGAGGTCAGAGCTAATTACTCACTCTAATTTCCCTCCCTTCTGACGGAATGATAACACTATTAAGATCTAACACATTTATTACCAGGACTCTCAGCCAGAGAGTGTTAAAACTTGTGAAAGTGACTTTGCAAATTAGCAGCAGTCACTGAGCTAACGAAGCAGGACTTTTACAGGGGCTGAGAAATAATTTCTGTATTATCAGACGGCAATCTGCTGCACGAGGAGAGATTTGGTCTGGAGCAAAAACGCTCCATGGTGCAAGAAACGATAATCCACGCAGAATCAGGCAACAGAGATGAAATAGGAGACAGATCTAACTCTGATGAAGCACAGCTTAGGAAAGAGCTAACTTGATAATAACGATAATTAAAAAAGTAATAATACTTTGTACATCATAGTTTTACTTTCATCTGAGCAGGTGGAGAGACTGAACTGCTTCAAGTAAACTTGGTAATAGTTCAGAAAGTCCTGAGAGCAAGTGTTTTTTTTTGTGGTGGGGATTTGGGTTTGTTTTTTGTTTTTGTTTTTTTTTTTTTTTACTTCAGATGAGACTTCTTTTGAAGTTGTCAAAAGACTGTATTGCCATTAATGGCTCCTAAACAGTAGGAAGCAGGATTAATCATTAAAAATAGATTAAAAAAAAAAAATCTAAAATGCACCGTTTGCTTGTTAGTTTGAATGTCACGAGGCCATTCAGCAGAAATGTAACAGGAAAGCAGCACCAAGAGCAGCACAACAAAAGCAACAATCACTTCTCTAACCCGATGGAGCTCCCATGGGAACAACAACAACAACAACAACAACAGCAACAACAAAACCCAGAAAGAGGTGGTCAGGCCTTGATCTCTTCCAGAGTGCTTCTCTTTGCAAAAATCTTCCTGCAAGAGACAAACATGAGGATTTAAGAAAAAATATTAAAAAAAAAGAAAAAAAAAATCAGAGAGGGGAAGGGCACTGCGGAGCCTGGAGCCCAGCAAAGCCAGTTGTGCCCCCAGCTTGCTGGGACCCAGCCAGGCTGCGGCCACGGGACCAGTCTGGCACCATAAACCTCTGGAGGATCTCAGCCCAACAGCAACAAAATTAAAACGGTAATTAAAAAAAGAGTTCAATGAGGATGAGGGTAGGAAAGCCTGACCGACAAAATCCTGCTCTGTGTCATGTACATCTCTAGGTCCATCGCCTGCATCTCCTGGGTCCCAGGATAAACAGCTGACAGCTTTCATACCCAAATCCCAAAGTGCTGCAAAGTGCTGCCAGAGAAATTGGGCCCTCCGCTTTTTAAAGAATATATATGTTTTTCCTGTGTGCCTGATCACACACAAAGCTCAAGCAAATGACGAGCAGGTCAAACAGCGATCCAGGATAAGTCTGGCATGTTTCACTCCTCACTCTTAGAGGAGACTTCCCCAAATTGCAGGGTCAGAGGAGCAGGCAGAGGTTGCAGCGCAGTTTCTTTTAAGTTACACAACACAGAATAGGGCAAGAATATGTGCATTAGGATTTTTTTTTTTCCAGTTCCAACAATTCTTCCAGTGCTTAAAACAGTTACTGGCATGGCTGGGGAGGAGCAAGTCCTCCAGCATCGGTACAATCCCCCAGCCCTCAGTGGGACCCTGCAGCATCCCCCAGGGCTGACACTTGTATTTCTCCATCACCCCCATCCCCTCCTGCTCCCCAGCCCAAGGCAGCCGTAATCACAGCCTGACTGCGCTCATGCCAGCCTGCAGAGGTAAGTAATCTTCACAAGGCTCCGGTTATGAAATCTCATCCAATATTGGGGATTTCGGTAGGGGCAGGTGGACAGAATAAGGGAAGTCGTATCAGATATAACGGTCCCTTCAGACCTGGGATCTGTGCAATGGCGCTGCAGGCTTTAGAAGTGACTTTTCTTTTTTAATTTCAGGAGCCAAGGAGATGAGAGGGAGAACTGAAAAGAAGAAAACGAACAGAGCAGCATTTAGAAAAGCCTGGGAGTAAACCTGGAGGGAGAGGAGGAGGCAGGGCAAGCAAGCGGAGCTGCGATTATAAAATCCTCCAAATCTTTAATGTCCTAAATTTAAAGCAGAGCATAAAACAATGAACCACTGTTCACTGGCACTGTTATCACAGGGCACAATTTATCAAAAAATTGTTTGCTGAACAATTTAGAGCTTGTTAGATCTTCTAACGCAGTCTGGGATTATAAACGCCACTGAGCAGGGAGAGACATCCCTGTACCACGCATCGCCAGGCGGCCGCAGCTGGCACCCAGTATTTGTATTTCTTGTTTGTATGCGTGCCCCTTCCCAGAAATACAAGCAAGGTCGGGGCAGTGAGGGGGAAAGGTCAGGATGCAAAACTAATTAAAGCCCCAGCCAGTGGAAAAGGCTGCGCATGGCTGTTAGTGCGGCACCACAGCATCACCATGAACACCGACAGCTGAGGAAGAGTGAGGCAGCCTCTGGAGAGCTCAGGACAAGCAAGAAATAAGAAACACGAAATACACTGTTTTCCCAAAACCCCCAAACCACAAAAAAACCCAAAGGAAAACCCCAAAGCCACAAATTGTAGGCTTCTCTCAAGACTCTGTGGGTGCCCTTGATGTCTGAGGATGCTGTGCTGGACGCTGTTCTCGAGGATTTTTCCAAATCAGACCCCCAAGAAGTTCCTAGAATAACTGAATTTGGAACGCTGAGGACTGCAACTTTTGTTCTGAACACAGCTCTTCTGTGTTTCCAAACACTGAGCAGATTATGATGGGAACAAACCGATTCAGATGCCAGAGCAAAGGTCTTGGTGGGTGCCTGGGAAGAAGCGACATGCTCAGGAGCTGTCGCATCTGCCCTGCACTTGGCTGAGCACTCGACGAAAGCTTTCTAGCCCGCAGCACCAGTATAGAAACAAACATACCAGTAAACCAGAGAGTGAGGAGTCAGCAGCCAGATAAATTATGACTAAGAAGTCGGCAGCTTGCTGCCCAGCCAATTTCTCTCTCCTCCACTATGTCAGCATCGCTGGCTTTAGAGTTTCCCTCTGAATATTGCAAAGTAGAAATAAGAAACAGGACAATGAAAAAAACCTGACTCTCACCCACGTTTCAGCTTAGCATTGGTGGCTGGGACAACACATTATTCAGTGAACCGAATGCCCCCTTACGCACAAAGTATTTTCTTGATAACTGGTCCAACAGTTTCAACCTTTCTTAGCTGCTCACAAATCCTGTTACACAGCAAAGATTTGTACCAGGGCTTTAATTTACTTACTGTAAATAAACCCGGCAACTTGGCCAGATCGTTTCGTGAGTCACTGGTACACCCGAGCGCCCAGAGGATTGTAATCCTCATTCCAGCAGCATGTGGTGCAGCTCTGTGTTACAACGCCAGGTAATGCATTGCTCGTAGCATCCTGCCATTTCAAAAGATCCAAAGCCTTTAAAACATATTTGGTGTTAATGTCACCTTGGAGTGATGCGGAGATGGCTGTCCCTGTCCCAGGAGCAGCCCGCTTTGACTCCTGACCCGGGGGCAGCTCAGCCGGCGTGCTGAAGCACCGGTGTTTTCAACGCCTTTGCAAAGACGTGCGGATCATGACCCCACTGCACGCCTTGCTGCCACGCTTGTTTTTAGTGAAGGCTGCTTTGGACGAGCTTTGTGAGGCTGCAGAGAGAACTGATGACACCCCAGAAGTTTTGTCTCTCTTAAGAAAACATGCAAAGGTTCTCTTAATTATCACTTCACTGCCTTTACTTGTAACCGTGTAAATCAACTCCTAATACCCTGTTTGCTCAGTGTGGCAGCAAAGAGCAGGAGGAAATGCAGGAGCCTTTTAACCAGAGAGAGTTAAGTAAAATAGAGGGAACATCCCACAAATACCAAAGTCAATTAATTCGTTACAGAGCAAGAGTCCTGCATAATTTGTCCTTTGAGTAGTTTATTTTAGCTAATTGCTTATCCAGCAAGATGATCTCCCCTGTATGACCCATTTGCTGTGCAAGAGGCTCAACTGATGGGTAACAAATGGTCACCTTCCAGAGGGCACCGAAGCGATGGCACGGGGTGCTCCGTATGCCACTCTGGTCCTCAAACCCACAAACCAACCATGCAGACTATGGAGGGAGAAGAAAGTGCCAATAACCTGCTGGAGCCCTGCGGGCAGGGTGAGCACCAGCTCCCTGTTTTTCCAGGGGAAACCACGGGAGACCACGGCTCCCCTTTCCAGGACAAGTGTCTCCATGAAGATGGAGAACAGAAGGCTGCAGATAAGATGCCATATGTAGGGCTTTACTCCCACCCTCTGCTCCCCTCCATCGCTGCAATTCAAAGTGACACATTTGCCCATTGCTTGCGTTTTATTTACAATAGTGCTTAAAACAATAAAACAATTTCACTTGTAAAGATGGTGTTCTTCTGTCATCTGCACCACTCCCTCAACTTCACCACTGGTATAAGATGAAGCACAGACAAAACCAAATGGCTTAATACCACATTTGTAAAATCCTCCGTTTTTAAACTTTACTGGAAGACAAGCTGCGCAGAGAACTGTCAGACCCGCAAACTGTCTTCCAGCCAGCCGAAAGATGGAACAAGTACAGATGTTATTAGTCTCATTAAAATTTTGTAAATTAAACAGCGAGAGGGAACAGCCTTATTTATCTTAATTTAGTTAATCATTGACATTATAAAATAAATACAGAAATAATACTGGGGGCACAATTCACTCTCACTGGCAGCAGCAGGAGTCACACGCACTCTGATGGAAGTACAGGGAGGGATGCTGCTGCCTGCTGGGAGAGGAGTTGGACAGTGCCAGCTGATCCCCGAGGGATTGACTGGTACCTCTCCCCTGAACACTTCCCTGCTGCTTGAAATCCTGCAGTGGGCATGCCTCGATGTGGGGGTTCATCTATGGAGATGGAAGTTAACAGCCTGCAGCACTCTAAGGTTCAGGTGTGACGGTCCAGCGGTCCCTGGCCCCATCAGAGGAGGAATATGTGATTCATGACATCCACCAATTCTGTATTTTTGATCACAGGAAGCCACAGACACACTTCTGCAGTCATACACGGTCCGTTCAGTGCACGCACCGGCACCCAGCTGTTACCTGGTCCTCCTGGGAGGAGCTCCTTCTATCACTATCTTGACCAGCGCTCAAGAAATTATCATCGCTTGACTGTTTTAAAAATATAGGCACATTGTTCAGCAACATCACACTGCACGTGGCATTGTTAAATTAGGCTGGGAAAAAACATTCAAACAGTACACACCGGAACATTTTGCCTCTACATTGAAAAGGCATGACAGCTTTGCCAGAGTTGATAGATTCTACTGTTCATTTTGTAAAAGTGCCAGGCATCTGAGCAGCAGGCAAATAAGATGCCCCAGGACAACAGCACACTGGAGAAGACGGAAAAAAACAGTGCTTCCCAGGTAGGTGGAGTCATTTTTAAGCAAAACTTCATTTCTCAGAATTAAAAAGAATCCCTGAACTGTGGGAGAAAAAGTTTGAATTTCACACCACGACAGAGGTGGGGCAGGAGAGGGCAGGAAGGGATCACCTCCGGCAGCTACCTGGTAGGGAAGATCCTCAGAAGCCTCTTCAGCATCGCCGGACCCAAATCAAGTGCCTAAAAACCCACCCACACATCAGGGCCAGCGAGGCGGTCACAGCAGCACCAGGCGCATCCTCGCTGGACGAAGCCAGGCGATGCTAAAAAGAGGAGGAGGAGGAGGAGGCGGCGGTGGCGGCGATGCTCGCTTTGAGTCTGGCTGGGCTGGTGGTTTAAGAGTCACCACCAAGGAGACAACAGGATTTCTGGCAGGAAAGCTTCCAGTTCTCATGTTCCACTGGGAGGCTCACGATAGGCTTTTATTGCTGTTTTATTTCCCTCAGAATCAATAGAAAACAATAATCCTACGGCCAAACATAAATCACATTGCAAAACTTGGTGAATCATCACGTGGGATGACTCGGGTGAGGCCTTTTATTTAATTCCAGAAACGGCACCATTAATGATTTAGCAGACGTCTATTTCGCGGCGCTGGAGATCTCCATCCCACATCAAACACGGCAGCCGTTGGCCAAGCAGTTAAGGTTTACTGGCGGAGCAAACGCATGCAAACCTTATTTCAGCCTTGCGTGTGCCAGGCAGGTCCAAGCGCCTGGGAGCAGCTCTCTGCACCAGCAGGCAAAGCCCACAGGGGCTGCAGACCTGCGCCCATCCCGACACGCGCCCACCCTGCCTGCAGGCTGCAAAGCAGCTCCTAAAATCCCTTTTACTACTTGTCATACTGGAAATACACCTTTAGGCTGCACCACCCCCAGACCAGGAGAGCTTTACAAGGTTGCGCTGTCTGTTAACATGGAAAAATGACGGCAGGTAAAGCAGCTACGTCACGAGTGGGGAAATTAAACACTCCTGTGCCCAGCAAACAGCAGCAGCAGCTCCAGCAAACTCCGGCAGGACCTTTCTCTCCACTCCCAGCCGGGAGACAGCACAGCCCGGGGAAGGGGCTGTTTCTCGTGAGAGCACAGTCAGCAGCCCCAGACATCCGCACGGGAGCTGCATGCAAGCTCCGGCCAGCCCGGTGAGCGCCCAGCCCTGCCAAGCACCCAGCCCTGCTGCTCGTGCGGCCGGACAGAAGGAAATCCAGCACCGAATCAACTAAGGAAAACAGGAAAGCGTTTATCCTAATTAACAAACCTTTTTCCCCCTGTAAACCGTACCAAAAACTGGCAGAAGAATCGTGTCGTTTTACGTTCTGACAGTAAATTACAGGAAACAAAAAGGCATGATGGAGATTATCTGAGGGTGTGAGATTTAAGGTACATTTTTAATTAAAACAAAAAGACCAAAGTTGCGATGCAGTGTCATAAAGCAGATAACTTCACAGCTGGATGGTCTCCCTCTGATGTACTTGAAAACCATTTTTAAGTGACATAAAGCTTAACATACCGGTACATCTGCCTACCCACCAGATTCTACATGGAATTTAAAATTTAATTATATTAAAAGTATTGTTACAGCACACATAGCAAGAATGCCAACCAAGCGTAACTCCAGGAGAATCTTTGCCAGATTTTTGTAAATCTGTGTTTCTCAGGACTAGGAAGAAAAAAAAAAAAAGAAAAAAATAATCTTAGCCCCTGTATCTGTGCTCTCAGACTTCGTATTTATTGCTCACCCACCAACTCCTCCACATTTGGACTAAGCAGGTTCATGCACTTCTCCAGTGTTTCTTGCCGCCGCCTGCAGAGCAGCGGGCGGGTGAAATAGCAGCATATTCTCACAGCAGCCTCCGCGCAGATAACTGGACTCGGGAAGCCGGAGCTGCGCTCCCTGTTGCTACATTATGCGCAAGGAGTCTCCCACAAGATCTTCCTCTAAATGCAAGCACGGGGATGTACAGATCCTGGAAAACTAACCATATAGCTACAGGAAAATGCGTAAAGCCACATGGAAACAGAATACCGCAGTCTGTGGGTGAAGCCCAGAAAAGCAGCAGCAAAATGGAAAAATACGTCCCTCAATACCTGACGGTGACAGTATGAGAAGGACAGTCAAAATTAGCTTTGTTATAATGTTGATATTGCAGAACCCCAGCGAGGACTGTGGGGCTTTGAAATCGATGCCTTAGAAAAAGGGTAGACGAATTGGAGGAAACCAAATCTGAATTATCAGCCTCGGGAATTTATAGCAGCTTGCAGAGCAGCGAGCAAGGGGCCGGGAAGACGAAGCGGAGAAAGAGACGCAAGTTTTGAGTTGAAATGAAAGCAGGCAGCCGCGAGCAGCACCCTCACATGAGCATCCCTCCCACAGCACCGAGGTGCGCACAGCTGGGCCCCGGGCTTGTCAGGCATTGCCCGTTAGTCGAATAATTAAACCCTGCAGCACCACTTGCACCACCAGTGACAAACATCTCTCAATTGCACCAGTTCACATCAACTGCAAAAGGACGTTGTTCAAAAAGCTCAGAGAGAAGGGGAAGAAAAGGAAAAGCACAATGGGAGGCTGAAGTTAGCACCACGCACCGGGAGAAAGGAAACCTTTTGCTGTTTAGGTACACTAGAAAAGAAAACAGAAACTCCTAGTGCAAAGGACAGAACCTTTTGCGAGGGGAAAAAAAGAGTAATTTCACATTTCTGTAAATATCCAGGAAGATCACAACCCCTTTAGAGAAATCAAAGGACACTACAAGCCTGGCAGCGTGCACATGAATAGCACGTGCACCTGCCAAGCGCGCCAGCTAGCAGGTTAGCAAATTATTCCTCATGTCACATCAAGATAAAAGCCTGCTCATTACCTACAAACACTGTTATTCAGCATCAAAAAAAAAAAAAAAAAAAAAAATCAGCCTCTGCAGTCAGCTCCTCATCTTCCGACAAATGCAGTTTGTTATACAAATCAATTTGTATTCTTCCAATCTGAATAGAAGGTCCTCCGTGATGCACGGCTCCTGGCTGCTCTTCACAGACATGGGGCGCAAAAATCCTCCTCCCAATTCCAGATTTCTAGCACACGCTTGCTAATGCACTGATGTGCAATTTAAATCATGCTATATTTGCCATAAATATTACACTGTCCCCCTCTGGAAAGGCGAAGCATCTACCCTCCAGACACAATGCACCCCTTCCACCGGACCTTGGGCGCCCTGATCTCTGCTGGCCAAGGACAGGAGGGTGGGGAGAGCCGTGAAGCCTGGCTCCAGCCCAGCACTCCAACTTCAGTGCCAGATTTCCTGGAGGGAAAAAACTTTGTCAATAAATAATCCCAATAAATAGTTTATTTTTAATCAGCTGGTATTTGCAGGCCATTAAGATGCAACAAGCAGTCTCAGGCACTCTTTCTGTATGTTGTTTTTGATGCAGAGAATGTATTGGAAAAAATGAGAGAATATCATTAAAGGTTAATTATGAGCAACTTAAAGGTTATTTTTGCATATCTCACCTCCTGGACAAAAGATGCTTCTTCATTACCATACCAGAATATAAATTAAGTTGCAAAGCCTTTAAAATGCAACAAAGACACTAATTTTGTTGCTGTTTAAAACAGTATGAACAAATACCAGTTTTCCTAGCCCTTCTGCAGCCTCTATGCATTATGTACAAAAGGGCATCTCCAAAGTGGTCCCGCAACGGCAATTAAACCCTCCATCCTTCTCGGTACCCTTCGACTGCAAACATAAAATGCATGAAAGTATTGGATGGTCTGGCTGGCCTGGTTCCGGCTATCAGGAGCCCCGACCCAAAAATCTCTCCTGGCACATTTTTACCTTTCATCTGCTCTAACTGGGACAAAGGCAGCTCCTCTCTTATTTGGTTCACGGCCTGTTAAACCCAGATCACACAGCTGATACGGGGGGACTCACTCGTACCAAGCAGCCTCCGAAACCCTGAGCATCCTCCCACCCCCGTAACGTTTGATCTAGAAATAGTCAGAGCCTGCCCAAATTTTGAATGTCAGTTTTGTCCAAAAATGAATGCCACTTATTTTCCTTGGCCATATCTATCAACGGGAAAAGCTTACCAAGCCTCGCTAAAGGCAGACACTAGTTTGCCGAATAATTTAATCGCTTTATTATCAGATAATTGCTTTTCCTGACAATTCTATGTTTTCTAGGGTTCTCTGCCTCTCCAAGGGGTGACGTTGAAGGACTCTCCCCTGACTCTGTGTGAAGAGGAGTGGGAGCCTTCGCACTCCAGCACCGCTGTGGCCCAGAAAGCCGGGCAGCGGGCACAGGAGATGTCCCTGTGCATGGACCAGCTATGGAGCCAGCACCTTTGAAACCATACCCAGCTGATGCGTGGCAAAGTCGGAGCCTGGTGACCACGCATGTGGCTGCAGAGAGATCAGCAGGCTGGAGGAGCCAACCTTCAGCGTCCTTGCCAGGTGAATCCTGTCCGTAATGGATATACAGACATCTCACCTCGGTTGCCCAAGCTGGCTGGTGCCATCTTCCACAGCAGTGCAGGATATACAGACATCTCACCTCGGTTGCCCAAGCTGGCCGGCGCCGTCTTCCA
Source organism: Aptenodytes patagonicus (assembly GCF_965638725.1). NCBI lineage: Eukaryota > Metazoa > Chordata > Aves > Sphenisciformes > Spheniscidae > Aptenodytes > Aptenodytes patagonicus. Next base: position 9,561,209 of record NC_134967.1, on the reverse strand, counting down.
CAGCAGTGCAGCTCTCCTGAGCCACCGGTTAAATACAAAGGGAAATCAGCTCTCCAGGAGCACCAGCTTGCACCTGCTGCCCAGGCTGCATCAGTTATGGGAAGGGTTTGCGCGAAATACTTGAAGACCATTGACTGATCTGGGCCAGGCATCCTGATGGCTCCCAGCGATTCTGCCGTTAGGTCATGTTAAAACAACCGGGGTGAGCTGTTAAAGGAATTAATTATTGGTGTCTCAATACCCCTGGACCACAGCGGCTAAAAATCTGTATGAATCAATGCCTCTTAAAACCATCTCTGTACTGTTTATCCTCTTCAGGGAAAAAAAAATGAGTGGGAAATACTGAGAGCAGCGAGAAGAAAGCGTTGAGAGTCATGAAATCTCTAAAGTGTAAAGAGATGTGCCACATTTAGCAGGGATTATGTCAAGCAGCATCCCAAGCCAGAAAGAGCTGACAGCACGCACATTGCCTTTGATGAAGAAAAATAGGTCATACGCGACCCCAAACATGTAAACAGAGTTTCCAGCAGCACGAGCAGAAACCCCAAAATTTTGGCACTGCACATGGGTAAGGTTGATGGTCCTGGATACTGTGGAGGGTACAAGCTACGTGAGAAAGCGAGGACCTTTAAAAGGTGCCTTGAAAGTCTAAACAAGACCTTGAGAGTATTTTTATTTGCGACAAGCAGAAGGGGAGATGGACAGAGCTTTTGCCATCGATCACAAGTTCTGGGTGGTCGCCTTTTCACAACCTCCAGCTCACATGAGCTTCTTGTCAACACGGAGCCTCCAGCTCATTTCACAAGTGCCAGGACATCCTGGCAGCAGCATCGACCCAATACAGGACGGCTCCCGCACAGAGCGCATCGGAGAGCCACCTCGCAAGGTAATGACCTAACGCAGTAAATTAATTCCAAAGCACAATTGTTTTCAATCTTCATTTAAACCCAACCTTAGTTAATCTCACTTTAATGACATAGAAAATGGAAATCCCCTTAATAAAATAAGTTATGAATATTTATTACCCTATTTTTACCTGAAAATTGAATAATTCAATTAATTTTACTATTAATTATTTAATACAAAATTAATATACTGCAAGATCCTAACTTATCTTTAAGAAGCCCCCGATAAAGATATCCAAGATAAAATACGTTCCTTAAGCTGGACCGATGGACAGGCAGGGAACGGGGCGTGCTCCTTGGGCGATGGGCAGCGGGATGGGGAGGAGGACAGCACTCATCCTGCCCCTTGCCGTGGAGCAGGGTTGGTCCTCCCCAGCAATCCCCCCTATGTCAGAGGGATCGGTCGATGCTGACCCCATCCCTGCTCCATCCCCGGCTGCAGCCCCTCTCCCGCCCCCCAGGCGCCGACAGCAGGGAGGGCCAGGCTTGGAGCAGGGCTCACCGCACATGGCGATGCTCTCCAGGGGAGACGGGCACGTTTCTTCTCACTTTTACATCCCCCCAGGCAGTTTTGCTGAAACAATAATTGTATTAGGTTTTCCTGCCATGCTCCCTCTAAATCTCATTGCAGATTGGTACCCTCTGCTCCAGCCTAGGCACGAGCCCACATTTAACATAAAAAATTGAATTTCTCAGGAAATTTCAAAACTCTGGAGCCAGCAAAAATCGCTAAAAAAGTAACAGAGGAAAACAATGATTGTTGTGAGTGCATTTTCGATCGGGAAAAGTGATTTCTAACCAGTCTAATGTAATCTGCATCTCCTGTTTTAGTGACCAGCATCAGCAAAAGCTGAGGTGAATAAATGGTAGAATAGTCCTCTCCAAGACACGACACCTATGACAAAAGAAAGCCGGTTACTTATTTTTCTGCTTTTCGCTACCTTGGCACGTCCTTAGGACTCGAGCTGGGTCCAGCTTCCCTGAACTCTCGGCTCACCGTGGGGGCCGCGAAGCATTGCCCCTCGCAGCCCACGCCTGCTCCCGAGCGAAGGAAGAGCTCTAACGGGTGGGACAAGCCCTTCCCACTCCCACCCAGACGTGCAAACGGAGCTCACCCATTTTTTGTTGTTGTTGCCGCTGTCATGAACCGGATCCCGACACCTCAGTGATTTACTAGGTTGGGATTTATCAGTGGGAAACGCCGCTCAGCCTACTGTCCCTGCCTATTACACCAAAAGTGATGGTTGTTTTCCTGAAGCCAGGAGAGGGGAATTAAAACGCTGAAAATAACCCAGTAGGTAGCAGAAGTAAAACTGAATTACCCCAAATGCGTACTGACAGTTCATGTAAATCGCTATTGATTTGTAGGAGCAGGCTGCCGCCCAACTTTTTTTAGTTGTGGAAATATTAATCACTGCCAAGTCTTAATGCCTAAAAATGGCCTTTGGGCTCTTTCCGGGCTGAAAAACCCGCATCTGGGAATTTCCCCAGACGCTTCGCATATTAGTACAAGTGACGGCTTATCACGGCGTCAGCTTCCTGAAACATTTCCCGAGAAACATTTATCTTTTGGGCTTTGCGAGGAAGGAAACAAGAGCTTGGTACTTGCCGCCCACCCGCCCAAAAACCTCTGGTTTTGCTGTACATGAAGCAGAAGTGTAAATGCAACGCAGTAAGGGGCATAACCACATCCAAATTGCATTTCCAGCTGGAAAACTAACCTTGCAGCTTCCGGGCACAGCCAAGTCTTTTTGGTTGCCTAAGCCTCACTTGTGAAACACAGGTGAAGCTACATTGGATTGCTCAAGCATATTTTTAAAATACTCTAAAAAATGATAGTTACAGAAGGCACTTAGAAAGACATAAGCAAAGTATCTTCATCTAGCAGAACGTTTTTGGACTAAGAAAGTCGGCTTTGTCATTGAAATTCCAATGTAAATAACAATTAAGTTCTACTTGATACACAAATGTCAAGTAATTTTTTTTTTTTTTTTGTCGTCATGATTTGCATTTAAACTTGGAAATGTCAGAGACTTCAGGCTTGCTGCATTATCAGAAAGCTTCCCCAGTTCGCTCTGCTGACTGGAATACCCACTGCCGATTATCTGGCACATTATCAAGTAACCAAACACCATTTCAAGGAAACATCAAGGTCGATGCCCTGCGAGGTGTACTTGTTAATTTATGTTGATAAACCAGAGTGCTCAAAAGACTGTTGTAATAATATTCCAGTATATTTATATCAGCATATTTTATCAATTAGAGTCATTCAACAAGAAGTTTCATAAAAAAGCAATTTTAGAGACCTTTAAAAGCTTTCTCATAGCTCCTCTAATGCCACCGCAATGGCATCATAAGAGTGTTCCTCCTCCATCCATGACCAAAGCAATACCCGACCGGTCGTAAACATGGGAACTCCTTTATGAGAAAGAGATGAAGACATTTCAGAAATGGCAGGCATGTCTCGAAACGAACTCTTCCTCTTTTGCCACCTTCTGCACTAGCTCAATATCCTGAGAAGTTTTAAAACCTGCCGCCTGGCAGGTCACACCACGTTGAGCCAGCTCAGTGGCAGCTCCTTTGCAGGAAGGTGAACTGGATTGCAACGAAACCCCATCGCCAATATCCACCATCAGCCAACAGCTCCGACAACCACCAGCTCCAGAAGTGCATCGTCCAGCCACTCTGAGAGTCCACTACAGCGATCCATCGAGCAGCAATTCCTCAAATCACACTATACATCATCTTATTAAGAAACTCCATAAGTATCAGGGGTGCAATTAATTTTTATTAATTTTCTGAGATGAAATTAGTGGCACCCACAGCAGCAAACAAAGAACAGGGAGTGTTCCAGTTCAGCGCTGGATCGATGTCATTAATTCTGTAATACTGAGAGCCCTGATTGTATGAACTCAGCATTTAACTCTTCCAATTAATTTTTATATTAAAAGCAAAAAAAAAAAAAAAGAAAGAAAACTAACTCAACGATTTAAGAAGGTCCTTGAACAGCCATCACAACTTTCCTTCTCCTGGGACATTCTTTCTTTCAAGTGTAAACACACAGGAGGAAGGTATGGTAATATTAATCAGAAAATTATTTTCATGCATTGCCTTTAGCAAACCAAACTCTTAAAATCATAAGACACTGCTGCAAAACATTTATAATCTCATATCTTTAATGACGCCATGTATACCCAGACTAGTTAATATGTTTTCTGACCACTTAATAGGCTTATCTGGCAAAGGTTCAGCAAGAAATTATTTTGCATTAATTCTGAAACTTGGGATTACCAGGTCAGAAAAAAGCCTTCTCTAATATTATCAGATTACCTGCTGTCCTGCAGCCAAGAAGGGGAGTGAAACAAAGCATTTATGCACCCACCAAGGTGAGACTCTCAGCTGCCATCAGCAGGAAAGGTCCATGTAAGGACCCTTCAGCCACCACAGCAGCTTTGGGTCTTGGAGAACCATTTGAGAAAGCAATTGGGTTTCAAATGTCTCCCTTTCCAGGTATTACAGACACATTTTAGTTCGACAAGCAAATGCATTACTTAAAGATGTCACAAAAAATACAGAAGAGACTGGGGGGGGGGGGGGGGGGGAGGGAACCCAAAAAACCTAAAATTACATGGCTCATTTTTTCCCGTATTTCATGGAAAGCAGGTCTTCTCTGTGCCCCGACTGCTGCTGCACTGCCCTCCTCCAGCTATGAAACATGCGGGGACTTAATCTGTACTATTCGTTAGGTTCAATAACAGTCCTTGCGTCTCACTATAACTTCTGCCCCTGCTAATTACAGAGGGAGGCGATGCCAAACCCAGCAACAGGCTGCTCAGGACGCCTCTGGCACCGGGTCTCTGCAGCGGATGGCAATGGGATGAGGGATGCTAAAAAAGGCTTTTCTCCCACCTTGGTCCTAGCAGGCTCCCTCCAAAAACCCTGCCTTTTTCAGTAGGGAAGAGGTGGATCGGGAAAACAGAAAAAAAAAGAAAAAACCCATGACATTAGAAAGCAAGAGCTGTTTTTTGTGTTAGTGAGACATACGGAAACTTTGCGAGCCTGAACACAGCCGAAATGGCAGGAAAACATCGGCAGCCAAAACTTCACGTATCAGTTCCCAGGGGAGCGGAGGAGTTAAACATTTATGGCAGCGCGAATAAGACATGACATTTACTGAATAATAAACTGCAAACATGTCTGTTAATGCGGCTTTTTGGGATCTCCTCGCCATCAAACACTTAACCCCAGCAAGAAAAACACCAAAACGCAAACAATCCCTGCGACTGCATGTTAAACAGGCAGAGCACAGGGGAGGGCTTTGCGCGTTTTTATTTAAAGTTGGAGGCCGTAGGGAGCACTGTCAAGATAAATAGCCTGCAACCTCGCTCAAAGGCTTTCAAATCCATTCATCTGAAGGAATACAATTAAATCCTGAACAATCGGGTTAAAACTTTAACCTGTCAAGATTGCAGCTGTTCCATTTTTAATCAATCTGATTTCATTCAATAAAATGCTCATTAAGGCAATTAATGAGAGTTTGGTGTCACAAGCCATCAAGCATGACTGGGAGTTTTCACTCGGTGGCCGACGCATTGATTAGCGAGTCAAGTCATCAGTGAGAATGAGTCAATGTGCTGAAGCATGAGCAACGTTACCTTGTTTTAGGGGAAGTTGTTAGCCATTCTTCATGCTTTTCAAACGTTATTAAATAAGCTGCAATTTCCTGAAAGAGAAACGCAGAAAGAAAAAAAAAGTTATTTGCATGGCTGTGTTGGAAACTGGAAAGTCTTATAGCAGACAAGTTTTATAACAGAGACAAGGAGCCACCAGCCCTGGGATAGGTCTGCAGCTTAAATCAGGTTTTGACTGAAATAGCACGCTCGCTCAACGTTTGTATTCACGCCGCCAAAGCCAGACTTAAATAACGTAATGAAAGGATGCAAATAAGGAAAGGCATTAACATTTTCCAGCACAGACAATTTGCTGGTAACTTTGGTGACCGCAGCATCGCCAAAAGCCTGGCGTTACGTCAGGAGGCAAAGGGGAGGACAGTGACAACATGGACACGGGAAGCTAAATTAAATATTTATAAATAGAACAGCATCACTGCAGAGAGAATTACTGAATTATTAATCATTGCCATAAAAAGCCAGCGGGTGACATCAACATAAGTCATCGCTCCCACTTGCAGGAATGATACGGGCGATTACTTCCAGATCAGAACCGATTTGTTTGCAGGAAATTATCGGCGCCAGCGAGATAATTCACGACACTGCTTGTGCATACGCCTGACGAACGTGGGATGGCCGCCCATCAATTTCCTTGGTACAAACCCAGAGTGGTTGTGGGGCGGCTACACCGCAGACAGGCTGAGCATCGTCAGCAGCCCCGGGAGAGACCAGGGTGACCCGCGCCGGCGGAGAGGCAGGACCAATGACTGTCCCTAACCACGACGGCTGCTGTCACCACATCAGCAACGTCCCAACACCTAGAGATGGCCAAGGACCCCTGGGGCTGCAGTCCACAGGCTGCTGGAAACAAGCTTTTTCCCACACACATGAAGATATACTCAGAAATATGTAGTTTTTTGATGGTTCTCTTCCAAAAATTGCCTCCCAGCTGGGTCCAGAGTCTCCCTCTCCGAGAGACTTGCAATAGCAAAAGCTATGCAGAAAGGTCAGTGAAGATGCCTTGAATGTTCCATTGCCTCAAATTAGACCCCAAAATCACACGCAGTTTAATCTCCAGAGCCACTGCAACAGAAGCATCTACAGGCTGCACCATCACGAAGGTACACACACAAGAAATGGGTCTTTCGACCAGGAGAGGATTTTTTCCTTTTTTTTTTTTTTTTTAAAGTAGTTCTATATAAGGGCTGTAGCTGTATAGTACCAAAGCTAAAAAAATCCACAATGCTCTCCAACCAGCTGGCCCAAGCATCTGCTAGAGCCACAAAATGCAATTATATTACTCCCAAACGAGACGTAAAAATATCTTGTTTCCAATACTCTTGGTTTTAAGACTCATACTTAATGTCCTCTGGGTATTGCAGCGGTGCCAGATCTCCGTGTTATGTACTTTATTAGAGTTGTGTGAATGTCATATTAATGACTCCTAACCAACATGTTTACACTGCAAATAAATTCTCCCAGAATCCACTGCCGCACCCCTCATTTCCCAAGCCCGACTCTGCATTTTTAAATTATTATCGTAGCAGCAGATGATGGGAGCGGTACCGCTTCTACGTGAGCCAGGAGGAGGAGCAGTGACACGAAGCTCCGAAAACACCTCTTTTTAATTTCTGGCTAATTGTCGCGTAAAATTCAATATCAAAATAACCCGGTGCAGCCCTCCACCGAGACGCTGGTCAATGGCACAGCACCTACACTCACGACCTTCCCAGAGAACATGCCAAACCTTGCACTTTTACAGGAGCTGCAGTTGAATCAGATGCAAGTGCTAAAATTCAGACACTGCATGGCCAAAAAGGTCTGGCCCCAGGAGTCCACTGGGCTCCAAAGGCATCGCCCATTTTTCCCCACAAGAGCCACTGATGCAGCATTAACTCACGGCTTTGACACAGGGTGCGATGCGTAGGAGCCAGCCACTGATTTTATGCATGTATATATAAAAAAAACCCATAAAATTCTCTGCAACTAAAATTCTTCAGAAAATATGAAACAAGATCTCTGCTTTTTTTTTTTTAAGCCAGTACAGTATTTCCACGAAATGTGCTGCGGTCTGCAGAATTTTATTCCCAACCCATCCCACATTATGTCCTCGACTCAGTACATTACAAATCTGCATCATCTCGCACCTTACAGCGAGACGAGCTTTGGAGATACCAAGGAACAAGCACCAGCGGATGCCGAAGAGGGAGCTCTCTATACATCCTCTCTAACACCCAAGTCCCCTGGACGCTCGTGGCGGATGGTCTGTATGAGCAGGCATTTACAGAAACAAATCTCTTCGATGCAGAGGCGGATCCAGCTGATTCATCCTCAAAATCCTGCAAAAATAGGCAGGTTTGGGGGGGTTTCAGATTAGCATGGGATTTTGCCTATTCCTACTAAAAATCAACTTGCCGTAAGGAGAATAAAGCAATTTTTAACTTTCATGGCTGAATAAACATATTGCTATAGCACAGAAAACCAAAGTATTTCAGGTGAATGAACATCAGTCTTACCCAAGGCTTGTTTACTTTATTCCTTCCAGCCAGCCTATACCCTGCACGCTCGAAATCTTCGTCCCAAAACTGTCGCTGATGGGAGGAGCTGCAGCAACGAGACGCTCCTATTTGGAGGCAGAACATTTGTTTCCATGCTGCTGGCCTGGGCCTGCTCAGCAAATTTGGGCAGACCAAAGAATAAGCTGCAGACTGATGCTGCAGGTATGTGGGCGACCCACCGAAACACACGCACGTGTTACTAAGATGTCCAGGGAGCTCCTACCCCTGCTGCGGTAGTACGGAAAGCCACAGCTCCAACCAGACTCCAAGCTGGATCTTCAGACAACTCAAAACGTTTAATTCAATTCTTCTAACAGGATAAAAGAAGGATCTGCATCAACTAGGATAGGAGCTCCCCCAGGCTTTCTGCTTAATGATATATTACAGCCTGATTTCCCTCCTCCAGAGGAAATACCTTGGATAACAAGGAAAATCTAGCTCACGGCAGCGCTATAAATTAACACGTACAGCAGAGAGACAGCAAATCCTCCACGCTGCCTTCCGTGCCCCAAGTACTCAGAATTACAAGGACTGGCATGCAAACGGGGAAAAAAAAACCCTGCATCGTCTGCTCACCCTGCCCATGCCTGCCTGCAACCCTGTCACCCAGAGCACCTCATCCTTCACTGGGACATCTCAGCATCACCAGCGAGGAGGGGCCGTCGTGCTCAGCATCGCGAGCTACCCTCTGTCGGCTCCTTGATCCGGTTCGCATGGCCGCTGGTGCAGGGGGAGCCGAAACAGGGCACACAGAGTCCAAACAAGGTTTGGTGTCAGGAGAGCTTCTGCCACAGTGGCTGAACACCATCCCAGCCACACAACCCCATGCTGCGCAGGGGAGAAGTGAGCAGAAATGCCTATTTACAGTTTGACACCTATGTGCCAACTTCTGTCACTACATAAGCACCAAGACTCTGGGAGAATAATCTCTCGTCTGCCACCTCAAACTGGAGCAGAACTACGAGAAACAGATGACTCAGTGATGCTCAGTGATGCTTGCAGCAAACACACACACACAAAACCAGGCAAAAAGGCGAGTTTCCAGTGAAAGGCACATCCTGGGCACCAGGGTGAACCCTAAACAGCGAAATGGTGGTTTTCTAAGGGAAATAGATAGGAGAGCTGTGTGCACCATGCACAAGAAGCAGAGGAGCTCAGCAGCGAGACACCTCAGGTCAGCGCCTCCAGCCTGGATGGAGAAAGCCTGTCCCAGGGATGGGATGCAGACCAGGGTGGGAAGGATGGGCTGGGGAAGACTCCTCTGCTGTCAGCAGCAAACCCCCTTTAAATCCCATTTTTTAAATGTTCTGCTTTCTGTAACTATACAACTTTGTGTCCATCACCCAGGAAAGTCCCAGCAAACCGCAGAATGCAGGGTTGGCAGCAAACAGACGGGTACCACATGCACAGCAGCAGATCCTCCGAGGTTGGAGGCAGGAGCGAAAGGAGATGCTTTTTGTGGAAGAGACAACACAGGCGGCACGCACACACAAATCCGCAGCCAAGCAGCTCCTCCAAGCAAAGTCCAAACCAAGCTAAGGGCGAGCCCAAGCAGCTCAAGTCATAAAAAAAAAAAGCTTTTTTTTTTTTTTTCAAATCCATTGGCATGGTGAGGAAAGCACCACCTGTGAGACACAAAATACAAGGATGAGGTTTCTGAGAAGTCTTGAAGCCACAGGCAGCACAGACGGCGCTGCAGCTGGGAGCGGTCAGCACTCCGAAAACCGAGGGTCAAACCCACCCCAAGCAGCCCAAGTCTGGAAATTTTCCTCCCAAACACCATATCCCACACAGCTTCTTGCAATAAATTAATTCCTACAGAGCTTTTCCTATACGCAGATTGGAATAATAAATCTGAAAGGCCCAGAAGAAAGTGGTCAGACTAACGCTGATGTTTTATCACCAGTATGCAAGAGATGCTTTTTTAAAGCGTGTGCCTGTCTGCGCTTTGGAGCACGAGCAGGGCTGCTAATGAAGAGCCGGTGCTCATCAGCTGCTCGGGGCGTGTACCCCTTTGTCACACCAACACCGTTTTTCCTTTTGAAAAAAGGGGGAAGAAATAGATTTATCACTAGAAGACACAAAGTCATTAAATAATTAAAAACAAAACTATAGGCACAATAAAAGCCCTCTGATAACCACCCCCCAACTCCCACCCCCGCATTTTAATGTGCATTAATTCCCCTAATGATTCACTCTGTGTGTCTTACAGGGTCAAATCAATGTCTTCACCAAAAAATTCAATTACATCCCATTCATCGTATCTTTGGAGTGAGGCTATTGTTTGCTTTTGTCTCCTATCAAACCCTTTTTCCATTGCTTCTTGCCCGAGATTACAAACAAAAGGCAGCGCGGCACCAGCAAGGTCAGACAAGACAGAGCCAGGCTTTGAAACCCAGCTCTCTGTCCTCAGCTTTGCTGTTTAATTACAAAGCAAGTGAAGGAAATAAAAGGATGTGCATGCTCGCCGTAAACGCCTGACTCATCGCCGCTGGTGAGTCCCCCCGAGGCAGCGGTCAGGGTAAGCGGCATTGGGTGGACCCCAAGGCCACCCAAGAGCATCTCTGTGGGCGAAGGTACTGCGCACTGAGCCCAGCAGCCCCTTGGCTGGGATGTCCCACCCAGGCCCACATCCCTTCTAAGCCCAGCTTTGGAAACAACATCAGCAAGTAAACTGAGCGAGCATTGCTGAGAAAGTTCGAAATACTGCAAGTTGTGCAGATCTAGATCTGTTTCTGACTGTGCCTGCCGATTTCACGGCAACGCTCAGAGCGTGGCTTTCCGACCTAAGTGAGAGCCTGCAGGACTGAGCCCTACGTTCATAGCTTGTAAGATACAGGTGAGGAAAAAAGGTTTAATTTGATCAGCTAATGGAAGCACCCCATAAAGCAATTAAATAATTTAACATTAAAATCACACGAGTTATGTTTTATCCTAAACTTGATCATATAATTCAGTGGTTTAATTTATACTTTGTTTCTCAGGCTGAAAGCATTTTCTAGAAATGAACATTTATTTTTATTTTGCATTCCCCTGTTTGTTAAGATTATTAGTTCAAATGCATCAGAGCCATCAGCTGTAAAGCCAAGTTAACTGCATTAGACAGGCTGCACGTGGGCTATAGTGTCTCTAGACGACTGCCACCGAAGCTTTTCCCATCACTCTTCCTCCAGCTTCTCCCCAACAGCCCTGTGCTGCAGTTGTACTGTTAAGTATTGCGTGAACCGAGCAGAGGAATGAACTGCAGACGTTATCAGCGCAGGGTGCTGCGCCAGGGGCCCAGACCGAGGGGCAGCGGTGGCAGGAGAGCCAGCACCACGCTTCCCACCCAATGCTACGTGACTGCAGCTTCTCGGCCGCTTCAATATTTAACGACATATTAACCACCCGGAGCTGCAGCAGAGCAGGCGACCTGATCTCACCTCCCGTGTCCCAGCTGCCGCGGAAAGGACGAGCTGCAGCGCTGCAGCCCGGCAGTGTGGGACAAGGAGCAGCCGGGAGCAGCTCCCTGCAGAGCGCTCGTTATTGCGCTGCTGCACAGTGGCTTCTGTAAAGCATGCTTCTCTTTATGCACAGGAACTAAAGACAACATCATCACTGAGCAGAGAATGGACCGATGGGCAGGGATCCAACACACCGGCAGTGTCGGAGAGGCCCATTACCCATCACACATGCGAGAAAGCTGCGGACTCTGTTCTGCTCTGAGCTGAAGGACTTGCAGTGGAACACACACATTGCTTGGAAGAAGAAGAAAAAGTTATAAAAGGCTCTGAAATTCGCAACGAATACCCCTGCCTGGCAGAAGACAGTCTCTAAATCTGAACTAAGCCCAGAGGAGATGCAAGGAAAGGCTATTGCATGGGACGTATGCATTTAGGACGCAGCTGTAGTCGTGCCTCCCGCCCATGGTGTTGGATGGAGCATCCTGCCCCCCAGCAAAGGTGTGGGGAGAACAGGCAGTGCCCTGTGAGCGCGCCACAGAAGCGCCCCAAGCAGTGCAGCATGCTCCGGGGTGAGCTAATGCTCGTGTCAGCTTGGCTTCATGTGCTAATAGAGACACGAGCTCCAGAGAGAGCAGGACTGCAAGCACAGAGGCGTCACTTGACAGAGTCGGCGGGCAATAATCCTGTACGGCTTCTGACCCAAAACCCCGAGTGCAGGCACTCTTTAGCACAAGCTAATCGGGATTATTGTTGTAGGGACGGTACCAAGGGGCTGTCTAAAGCCATGGATTTGAGCAGTAGCTCACTCTCAGCTCGACCCCCCTCCAGGTCATCTCTGCATCGTTGCGAGGGTATCAGGAATTCCCACCTGACCTCTCAAAAGAGAAGGAGAAATTGGAACCCAAACAAGATTCCCCGTGCCAGGTAGCTTAGGCCACCTATCTTGTCTCAAAGTAATAAATCATTAGGTTGTTTTTTTGTTTTTTTTTTTTAAAAGAAAAGTCTGAATTTCAAGTTATTACTTTGTATGAATTATATGCATCCAAATTAATAAGCCTGAAATATATGCATGTTCTCAGAGAAAGCAGGAGAGTTTGTACATATCTCTGGATTTATACCACAGAGCTAATAAAGTTGCAATCTCTTAAGCAAGCACATTCATTCTCTTAGGAAATCTCCACGTCTTTGCTGCTATAAAGACAAATTCCAGCCCATCACTTCCTTATTGTCCTTCCACTCTGAAATGAAAATACAAATTCATGTTGATTGTGTAGCATCTTCTCAGCTGGGATCAAGCCGTTTTCATTTTCTAGCCATCCCCACTCTCAAAGCCATTAATATTCCGAGTATCACAAATACAAACTGATCTGAAAGCCATACAGAGCAAGTTCTCACTACCTTGTTTAGCATCACTGGAACAAAAATTACAATACCATTTCATTCGTCCAGTTGTTTGGCCTAAAATAGCACTACAGCGTCAAAAGGGACATTGCTTAGTGAGCTGGGGAGAAATCAGAAGCAAGAGAAAAGCAAACAAAGCTTTTGAGTAGCCAGCAGAGAAATGCAAGTCAGGCTGCTGTCGGGTTGACAAATACCTGTCAACAACAAAAAACTTTTAAGCAAAATGTTTTATTTCCTTTTGCAGGTAGTGCTTTTTCTTTTTTTTTGGTATTGAAGTGTTACCTATCTGCAACTTTCTAAAGCAAAAATCTTGGTCTGCACACTCTGAAGCTGAGAAGGGGGATAAACCCAAATATCAGCACGGTTTTACTGACAACCTGCATTAGCGATACAAGCTGGAGGCCGATGGGATAGAGGTTTCCTGGTGTTGCATTTTGCCAAGACAAGCCAGAGTAGGTTGTCAGGCTGGACTTGGTTTTCCAAAGCGTGCCATGAATTTTCTTGCAAAAACCCGCCCAGTCTCACAGCAGCAGCCGCACTTTGGCAGGACTCGCTCTAATTGCCCCCAAAAATTCCCAGGGGGGAGAAGCGGGGCAGCGCGGCCTTCCTTCGTTTGGTGTCTGATGCAAGGTACCTGAAAGCAAGCTTTCCAGTTACTACATTGCCTCTTCCACCATGACGGAATTAAAGACAAAAATAAATTAAAACTTCATTTAAAATTTATTTTTCTAATTGAGTAAGGGTACAGCAACTAACGTTCTATCTAATTAGATGGAAGCCAGGTTTTATTATCAGTATCTGCAGCTAACTAATTGAATCGTTTACAGTCACCGCTGCGCCGAGGGGCTCCCTGCCCTGGGAGAGGGAGGTGGTACCGGCGGGGGCTGCTGTGCACAAAACCTCTGCTACGCCTCTGTCCCCTGCGTGGAAAACCGGCATCAGTCCCCGTTTCCTCAGCACCCTCAGGAGGCAGAGATCCGCTTTGTAACGAGGTCCCTGCCTCGTCGGGACTCAAACTTAATCTCCTCGGAGCCGATGCACATTCCTCCTCCGCAAAGACGAGGCGCTGTTGGGAAACGTGGATCCCTGCATCCCTGACGCTCCTCCCTCGGAGCATCCTCCATCCCAGAGTGATGCTCTTGCCCTGGGGATGCCCTTCTCCATCAGCTGCCTGATGGCACCTATGCAAGGATGCTCGGCTTCACCCTGTGCTCCACCACCACAGCTCCCTCAGCAAATGGCTGTTTTTTAAATATCCCTTTTCTGGCAGACAGAAAAACCACAAGTTGCCAGGACGTGCCGGCTCCCCGAGCCGTCACCACTGTGGGTCCCAGCTAGTCGCCTGGGGAAGAAAAGGCTTTTCTTTATTCCTGGAGCAATAAGCCAAACCCCGCTCTGGAAGGGTCTTAAAGGAGATTTATTTTGCAGAAGCTGTTTTAGAGCCTCTGCGCAGGAGAGAGTGATAAATATTCCGGCTTTCCCCAGTCTCCACTGCTGCTGCTTGTTCCCCTGGGAAGCGGCAAAGCAGTAAGAGAGGGGAGAGGGAGAGAGAAAACGTAAAGGGGGAACAAAAGACTCGTCACCAAAACCTGGGACTGGCGAACACAACCCAGTGACATTCACCCACAAGGATGTGGGGATGGAGGGGCAGAGCTCACCCCTATTAATGCGGTGCATGCTCACACACAGCAGAGGCATTTATTTATACCCGTGAAAATATCATTAAATAGCTTAAGCCAGACCACCTGGTTTATCACCCTGACAGATGAAAAAAACCCCACAATTTTGGGGGCTCAAAGTGTTTCTTGCTTTCCCTTGCTTTGCCAGAGAGCAGAAGATGACCCGCAGCCTGCTGGCTGCTGCCAGCTCCTTCACCCAGCCTCACCCAGCAGAAAACACCTCTGCAGAGTTTAAATCTTGCAAAAGAGGTGCAATGGCAGCCCTGGGACCGCTAATTGGCACCGCAGGAGAATAAAGCCACGGAGTGGAAAGCGCATTTGGTTGGGGAGATGTACGTCTTGTTTCTCCGTGTTGTGCATGGCGACAAGCGGCTGGATTGCAGGCGGTGGGATGTTTTCATTAATAACAGCGTCTCGCTAACCATCTGCTAATGGTCCACACTACTAATTTAACAGAAAAGAATGGCATAGATTACTCTTACAGTTTTCAATTAAAGTACATGATGTCTTCAAACTGCAACCTTAATTAGACATTACAGGATGACATTTAGGAATCCTCAGCTCTGATAGCTGATCAAGTCATCTGACTGTGAAGGCGTTTCGCAGTAATGCCAGGGCAGCACGCACCCAGGGCGCTGCCAAAAGGGGTACCCCTCGAGTTTTAACACTTGAGCAGCTTGGTTTAACTCCTGAAGTTAAAGGAGTAAAAGAGCAAAACCAACGGTGGCCTCAGCACAACAGAAAAACCAGCCACAACAGGTTTTACACCTATGCCTAAACACTTCCAGGGAGATTTCATGGAAATGGAGAACTTGATCTATCCAGATAAAGGTGCCCCATAGCATCCCTGCCTAACAACCGCTTTCCTGCATCCCAGCAAATTCAGATGCTCTCCGCTGATAATTAATAATTAATGATTATTTTACATGATCCCATTTAGACCGCATTCATAGATCTTTTTCCAGCACACGTAAGACTTCAGCCCACTCTGCTATACTTTTCATTAAAATTTTAATTTGAGAAGTTGCTAGAGATTGTTTATTACTAAAAGGAAAACGCCGATTGAGCTGTACAGATTTGTAAGGCTCAGCTCAGTTAAACCAAGGCATTTCTTCCAGGTCAGCATGACCAGAGCTCAAAGTGGCTAGCCCCTGTCACTCTTAAACTTCTATAAAGTAGCAAGTGGACAACTTAAGTGCTTTATTTTCAAGGCCAAACCTGATATGAAGAAACTGGATTAAGATGAGAAATAATTTCCTCTGAAACACATGAATAGAAGGAAAAAAAACCAATCAAGCAAAGCGGTGGTTAACAGACACCAGAGTTAAACGAGATTGCTCGGCAATTTCACCTGCCAGATACACATGGAAAATAGTAAACTTAAATATGCAATGGGTCTTCGTAATAGCAAGACCATAACTCTGCACAAATAGCAATGGCTGTCCCGAACCGCTCAGCTCAGAAGTACTGTTAGTCACAAGTATTAGCAAAGTCAGACCTTGAACCAGCCGGTGCCTAACGGGATTAGGATAGATTTTATCTTCCATTTAAGTCCCAAACTGAGGGATAGTCAGTAACAGAGCGATATTAAATAATGCCCGATCTTTAGTTACTGGAAAATACCCACAGATCATTACATGATTATTTTATTATTATTCTCTTAAATGACCTTGGACTAAACCCTGTGATTTAAAGAAACATGAGAACTGTCGTCTTGCTGTCGCTGTTAGCTTTAGTACCGCAAACGGGACTTCTCTTCTGTAGCCTGAAAGAGTCAAATATGCAGTGGGATAAAAAAAAGACAATTCAGTCAGATACATGTATCTACAATGTATTAATTACTGCATAATAGTAAAAACCTCAATTATTTTACATAATTCAAAGACTCACACAGTCTGAAGATGCTGAAGAGTGTCCCCATGCTCCGGAGCAGGCACGCAGCATGGGGAGATGCTACCCTGCTCTCGACTCCCACAGAAACGAAGAGGAACAGAAAAAACTAATTTAATTTTCTGCAGCTCTCCTCATCGACTGGCAAACCCCAACCACGCCTCGGTGCATCACGGCGAGACAGACCAGATCATCTTCTGTTAACCTACCTTTGTGGGCAATGCAAGACTTTGAACCCTGCTGAATGCAAAAATCAAAGAGCACTCTTTACCTAAAAAATTTAGCGAAAATACCGATTTGGGGGAGGAAAGGTCCCAAATGACTTTGCCATTGAATCACTTTGTGTTTATTCTGATAGGCTCCCACCAAGCCCAGCCAAACCATCACACACGTGAGGGAGAAACACAAGGGATCTCTATACAAAACATACCACTGTAATGCTGTATATAGGGTTTTTTTTCTCTTTCACCTCTCTAATTCTTCCCCAGCTAAGGCATGTGGGCTATAGTATTAAACATCTTCCAGACAGTACCTCCTATTTTTATTGTCTTCTTCAATTGAGGAAGACAAATTGAGACTATTTAGCTCTTTTGGCTTGTTTCAATAAAACAGCCAAGTTAATTTCAGTTGGAAGAACAGTGGCTGAAGTAGTACTTCAGGCAGTATCTGCGTTATTAATCTTTTTTCCTACTTGATTCAGGTTTAAGTACCACATCATCAGCAAATGCACTAAGTTTAACTTTTTATTTTCTGTCCAAATTGGAAGAGTTCAAACCCGCTCGATTTCCATTTTTTAAGGGAAAGCAGGAGCTCGTCGCAGGCAAGGAAGCGCCTAAAGCTGAATCCCCATCCAGGGAGCAATCCCACAGCAGACACCGGAGGAGATCCGTGGAGAGGAAAACTCACAGAGCTATTCCCATCACCTTCTGTCAATGCCACCAGGCGTGCTGTCCCGCGAAAGGCAATTCCGTATCTCCAGTCAAGACTGGCCGAGTCCAACATGTCCAGCCCCAGTAAATACAGGGGCTGAAGGATGCTGGTGGATTTTAAGCTGTAACAGTCTGGACCACTGGTCTTAGGAACACATTTTGGGGGAAAACATTGGGTTTTGTTTATTTGCAACCTGCTGTTACAATTGTTTGGCTGGGAGCCTACAGAGACTTCCTCCTTTTGGGTTTCAAAGAGTAAAACATGGACACGAAATGAATAGTGCTAGTCAGAGCGGGATACTGTGCTTGGTACTTGCAATTATTCTTTTTAACTTGCCAAATGCATAGTCTTAAATAGCAGTTGGTGGCATTAGGCTATAGGGATGCTGTGCAGATACCTCCTGTATGCCCACCCGGGGAGGAGATCTCCATCCAGCGCCAGAGCAAAGTCCCGGCCGGCCCCAGCTCTCGTTCTGAGTTGAGACCAGAAACCCATCGCCTGTTCCCCCGTGGATTAGGAACACGGTGGCCTCGCTAATGAGCCTGCGCATGTGGTCCCTCAAACCCAGGTGACCTTTGCTTCCAGCCTGGGTAGCAGCTGACCCTGCTCTGGCCATGAACATCACCCTCCAGCCCGGCTTGTCCTTCCCACTACGTGGGTGACAAAGTCCTGCTCCTTGCAACGAGGCAGCTAGGCCAAAACGCCAGCTGAGGTGAAAATACCAGGGCTTTCTCAATTTGCCTTCTCCTGCAAGGAGACAGCAGCAAACCCTTCCACCAAAGAATTGTGCAAGGTTCATTAAAAGGAAAATATCCACGGTAATTGTCCCTTTCTGCATATTCCTCACTCCAATATTCTCTAACATAATAACGTTCCACATTCCTGCAGAACCGTCTTTTCAGCATGTTTTTGCATTACGCCTAATTTTGTAAGAGTTTTTCAGTCCCACATAACGACACAGTTCAATGCAGAATCAGATATAAATCTGGCTTAAGAGACTCTCAACAGGAATTCATTTAAAACTGTACATGTTAAAAGATTCTGTCTCTGATTTATGGCATTTTCTTATTTCAAACAGGGAATTAAAATCCTTCTTAAAAGACACATATTAAATCATGATAAAAATCTGTATTCGAATGATGATGCTGGTCAGACCGAGAGCCACAAAGCACGGAAACCTGGAAATAGCAGTAACTGGTACATTTTACTTTCTCGGCTAAAGTAGTGCTGTCCTGCGATGAAGTCAGTCCCCCATATCTTAATTACTGTAAAATGGTGTCCTGGATGCTGCTGCTTTCATGCTTCACATATCCCCATCCTGCCCTCCAAGTGCAAGGATCTCTCTTCTCCTGAAGATAAACCTCCTAAGTAAAGGAGTTGCTGTACCTTAAAAGATTATTTAATGGTTTTATTCCTTTTGTATTGTTTACA
Organism: Aptenodytes patagonicus; assembly: GCF_965638725.1. NCBI lineage: Eukaryota > Metazoa > Chordata > Aves > Sphenisciformes > Spheniscidae > Aptenodytes > Aptenodytes patagonicus. Next base: position 9,542,302 of record NC_134967.1, on the reverse strand, counting down.
TGGAAGACTCTCCCAGCTCTCCAACGTGCTCTGTAAATATCGCACAAGTGCCCCTGTACCATTGTGCAAACAACATTTAATCTTAAAAAAAATTACCAATGCTACTCATTATTATCATTCCTATAATAATTTTTAATATTTCATACTTGTGAACAGATAAAATTACACCAATCGAGTCCTGAGCATCACAGCATTCACAGCCCCGTACCTGAGCACGGTGAGGCCGATGAAAGTTTATGAAAAGCGTCTGAAATGAAGCCGTGTCATGTGCTGATACAATTCCCAAGTGTTTTATTAAGTATTCAAGATCCCAAAAGAACAGGGGCCTATGAGAGACTAATGGCTTTTGGCTGTCCTGCCTAGAGGCGCATCCACTGCACCACCAGATGCCAATCTCTTGCAAGAGTCATAATCTTGTATTGCTCCATTAAAATAAAAAAATCTAAATGGAAGAAGGACCAATGTCAAATATAGGAGTAAACAAGTAGAGGCGGCCTGAAAAAATGTTATTCAAATATTAATATAAATTAATCACTCATTAATTGCAGCCCACAGAGCTATTAGCAGAAACCGAAAGCTCCCTGCCGCGCAGCCTTCAGAGATGCAAAATGCGGTGACCATTTGTTCATTAAAGCCTCTTTGGGTCACCCCGATGCTCAGACCCGAAAGCACTCCGGTTAACTGCGGTGACGAGGCTCCAAAATTCTATTTCTAGGACCCAACTATCTCTCACAAATCTTCCCAGAGACAATATAATGGAGTTTAAGGTCGTCTGCTGCCATTTCTCTTCATCACACAGCTGTGCGAGCAAAATCAAATACCAGCAGGTATTTGTTCTCTTCCCCAAACATCCACCCAATTAATCCAAATAAACCTCAAACAAAACCTAGGGTGTCAACGGGATAAAAAAGACCTTTCAAAATTGTTGGTATTATTACCTAAAACATTATAAACGATCCCATTACACAACCACTTAAGAAATACATCTTCCTTCCACCGGGCAGGACGGAGCTGCTACGGGCCGAGCATCAGAGCCAGGAGGTCTGCAGGGGTCTGCAGGGGTCCCCCAGCCCTCCTCGCCGGGAAGCAACCGCAACAGCAAAAGAAAAAAGAAAAACCAAAACGCCTTAGAAAGTAGAGTTTTGTTCCCAGGCTAAGTTAAGACCCGAGCCATTTGTGTTGTAAATCTGAGTGCTGGGTTCTCTTTCCTCATTTTAAGCGTTCATGGCTCATTAAGTTCCTCCTCCTCCTTTTAACTGTTACTTGAGGTTTAGAAAGAAAAAAAAAAAAACCACCAACATGAAAAATGAGTATCGGAACCCGGCTGCAATCTCCAATTCCCAGCTGGTGCTGCTGGGTTGGTTGTTTTTGGTGGGGTTTTTTTGTTGTTTTTTTTTGTTTTGTTTTTTTTCCCCAGATCTCCCCCAGTAAATCGATGGATTCTTCACAGAAATGGGAACGACAGGTCAAGTTTCTGGAAGCAGCTCACGAATGCTCATTAACGGATGAGATCAGCTCCTGTGCAACTCGTTAGGCTCATGGCTGCCATCAAACCATCCTCCCTTCTGTGTGGGGCATGAAAGTGGAAATATTTCTGCTCTAGATAGGTATCCGGCCATGACTATTAACCCAGGGCCATTAGTCTGGGGCATCACAGCAGATCTGACCCCCGAGAAGGACCTGCTATCGGCAGCTGTTTTTTATCCGCTGGAAACTCATCCTCCAACCCAGAATTATTTGATAAGTGGAACAGAAAGTAAACAACCTAAAACCAGAGCAGCATCAGGGAACCATAAATTCTTTGCAAGTTATTTTCAGAGTTCTGAGATCTTACTCATTCCTCACTTTCGAGAAAACATTTAAGAAAAAAAGGACAAGGGAAAAAAAAAAAAGACAAGAAAAACAGGACATTATTTGTGCGATAAAAGCCATTTACAATTCTGAGCAGTGCCAGGGCAGCAAATTGCCCAGGATTTCTTGCATTTCTCCTTGGAAAGAAGTCGATCAGAAGGTTGGTGTAAAACCAGGGATGAATGCCCGTATTACCCAGGGGAGAGCGCGAGGGACACGTGCTCCTGGAGCGGTCCGGCCGCTCTGCCTGGCGCAGCTGCCTGCACAATCTCGGGTCACCTTTTGGCTGCCAACAGCGGCTGGAAAATCACTGCAGGCTGTGCCGGGGCTGCCTCGTGTTTTATTAAATAGAGAGGAGACGGCTGAGAGCACTAATAATGTTTTCCAAAGGTTAAGCATTACAGGCGGTTTCATGGTCTTTACATTTTAAGTGGTTGATTGCTGCTTTTTTTTTTAAAATAAAAATAATCATAAATCCACACATCTGCTCCCAGGGTGGGGGTGGGAGCCCTTTGGGTCTGTGTTCAGCCAGGGAAGGGAAAGAGGCTGCCAGGGGCTGGTGCAGGTGTTATTTTTAGTACAACAGCTATTTACCAGCACCATTCCCAAAGGGAATTCAGGGAGGAAAAGGGATGCTGATGCATTTCTTACTAAATATAGAAAAAGGGTGAGCCACCGTACACAGTGTGACTGCAGCCAGCAGCTCCCGCTGGAGATGCAGCCCCAGCGAGGGGGATGCCGGCCCCGGGTGGTACCCGACGCCGTGGCAGGGCCGCCCCAGCAGAGACTTCCTGCGTGCGGGGCTGGATGCTTAGTTCACTGCATTTTAACCTTCAAGCTCTCGGCGTTTGGAAAAAGCTTTTTAAAAGCAACTCTTATACCTAATTGGCTCCAATTTGAAGCCTTGATCCTGTAATGAATGGCTCCAGAAATCAAACAAAGCATTTTCAACACAAACAAAATTGCCTGTTATGAAAGCAGAATGTTTTTAGGGTAATACTGACTTTAACGCGTTGTCAAGGCAAATCGACAGCAGGGATGAAAACAACCCTCCCTCTTTTAAGGTAGTCCAAATCCAGCCGCCAAGAGGGGACCTCGAATACTCATCCAAGTCTGTGTTTCGTGCCCACAGCGGGGGACTCATTGCGTAAGTTTTTTTTAAAAAAATCTTGTTTAACAAAGAAAGGAATGCATTTCAGAATTACTCTGTTCTTCTCTATCTTTAAGCATTTAAAGTTCTTAAGAGTCAGTTTTGACATCAAGGAGCTCTGCATTCCCAGCCAGATGGGGATTCCCTGCCTAACTCCTTTTACATTTAGTCTTCAGCCTACATCCTTTATTGCTTAATATTTACTGACGACCTGGAAGGCGAGCAGTGAGAAGGTAGCATGTGAATATAACAAAAGGCATTCAGAAATCAGGATTAGACAGGCTGGAAAGCCAGCTGAGAGACCTAAACAAAATAGGTGAATGATCAACACGATAGAAACAGTGTTGGGGGGGCGGGGGGGGGGGGGGGGGGGAAGGTAAAGTAACAGGGATTGGAAGAGGAAGATGCATTATTCATACAGCCCACAAGGGTCTGTGTTAATGGCATCACCTCCAGGTGATCCGAGATCATCAGAGCGTCGGGGCATGCAGCATGATAAACACCTCTGCTCAGCATGTCAGGGTGGTAGAGAGGGAAGCGCCAGGCTGCCAAAGGAGTGGGATAAAGTAAAAAAAGATTACAGAGCCTTCGGATGAGTCAACGGTGCTGCCATACCCGGATCATCCTCCCACCCAGAACACCCTCGAAACAAGAGGGCAGGAGAAGAGCCAGCAAGATGCTCCAGGTCAAAAAAATTCACCATAAAGACAGGGCAACAGTAACCACTGGCGGGAGGGGTATGACCAGCAGAAGACTGGAGAGGTCCATCCTGCACTCCCCAGGCCTCGCTTCACCAGGCGGTGACCCCCCTCCCCACCCCTGAGATACAGATATATATACACACACACACATATATCCCTGGGACACTTAATTTCACTATATAGTTTCCAGAAGGGTGGCCACTTAGAGAAGAAGAAAGAGAATTTAATGAATTAAAGAGCACTTAAGTTATGGAAAACTAAATGGAAGTCCCATATTAATTGGGCATAATTGAGAATCCAACCCTGCCACTGTTTTGATTACAAACTACAATTTCTGGGCACGTGTAAATTAGCAACTACCTCCTCCTGAAGTGACCTGGTGAGAACAAATTGCTTGGTCACCTAGTGCCTGTTAAAGCTCTCTCTAGGGAGAGCATCAAGGTTTACCTCTTGTTTTCCTTTCCTGGGGTTTTTACCACCTTAATCAGCCCCAATTTACCTTGCAACCATCCTAAAGCAATGCCAGCTCAGGGATGCCCGCTCTCGGGGACACAGCGTGCACGCTCAGCATCCCTAGGGCAGCTCAGCTACAAAGGCCGCGTCGACCAGCAGAGAGTCTCCTGGACGCGCAGGTAATGCCGAACGCGCCGGGCACAGAGAGACGGTGCAGCTGGAGACAGCCGAGAGCAGACGTGACCCGAGGGAGAGCCCGGCAGCCCCATCCTGAGGACGGGCTTCATGCGGGTTCACACCCAGCTCTGGTTGGAGCTCTCCTGGAGTATTTTGGAATAGGGGAGCTCCCAGGCCATTTCATGCCGTCACACTGAGCATCATGCTGCCAAGAGGAGTCTCTGGCACATGGAGATCTTCCAGCTTCTCATGCGCACTTAAAATACCATTTGATAAAAAAAAAAAAATTAAAAAAATTGTGTTTTGTGGGACTGGGAGTTTTCAATAGCAGGAAAAGCAGCAAAAGCGATGCTCGCCCCGACCTGTGCTGCCAAACGGGAAACACTTTGGCTATGTCTGCTCACACCCTTGTCTTCAGACGGTGTTGTTTCCATTTGCTTGGTTCACATGGGAAAGTCAAAGACAGGGAGGAAAAAGTGTCATTTCCTCAATCCCCACCCTGGAGATGAGCACCGCGAGAAGAGGTGATGAGGAAAGGCTGCGCTATTTGCAGATATACAAGAAGTATACAGAAGTAGAAAAATGACATCCAGGGAAGTCAAACGCATTGAGGTTTCTCCTCCTCGCCCACCAAGGAGGTTTTTGATGCAGGGAGGGCTGCCCTGGCAGATGGCAGCAAGGCGGTGAGACCCACCATACAGATGTGGTCCATCCTCCGCCTTCGAGGGCTGCCCAGTGCGACGGCCTCTGAGTTCAGCTCTCTCCCTGTCCCAGTGCTGCTGCAAAGGGAAGCTGTCCAGGCTCAAACGGAGGAATTCCTGTTTGTTCCTCCTGGTTTTCCCCTCCGACTCAGAGTTACATTTGTTATACTCCATATCCCATCACCTAGTGTATGCAAATTTTGTTAAATATTTCATTCATTAAATGGCTCAGGTTATTACCGAATTGTACCTTAAGCTGTTCAGAAAGTTAATTCTTCTTGCACTTACTTGGTAATGTGAAATAACCGACTTAAATGAATATTTTACAGTTTGTACTAGACAGAACATTTATTAAAAATTCTATCCCTTTTAGAGTTATTCTTTTAAGCAGGCTTCAGTGCACTATGTGACTTAAATTATCGAGTGGGAATGATTTTTTTTTTCCCCAAAAAAAATTTGTTTCACTACCAGCATGGAAGAGCCTAACAACCTGCTGAGGACCCAAACATAAATCTGCTGGGAGAGAATAGCAGTTAGAAAGCTATTTTGTAAAAAGCTAAGGGAGGGGAGGAAAGCAAAAGAAGAATTTGAGAGCTTATTTGTACTCCTGTAACTCACAGATAGCTTTGCTGTTTGAAATGAAATAGCTCCTGCAATAGCCCATAACGTGCCACGAGTCCTTCGGGAGTTTAATAAGAGTAATTTGAAGTGACAGGGCTCCAACGCCCGCGCATCGCCCCCTCCTGCGCATGCCGCTGCCATCCGTACGTAAGCAAGGCGGAAGGGGGGGGTGGGGGGGGCGGAAGGTGCAGTTACAGGGGCGGCTCCAGATATATCCAGCCTCACTGAAAGCCAAGGCAGCAGCGTCCTCGCCAGTGATGACAAGGTCATTACTATTTCTAATTAAGGGAACAGGTCCTGGCTAACACACCAGCATAGTCTGGCAGCTCCCAGCCCTACGGACCATCACGTAGATCACCTTCCCCGGGGGTCAAGGCAGGATAAGACATACTCTAATGTATGCCCAGAGGATGGCATTGCGCAAGCAGCAGCCCAAGAGGCGATGCAGGCATCCTCCGCAGTCCTCCATGCCGGTGCCTCCTCCCACCGCATGTCCAGATGACTTTCCCGTTCGCACGCCATGGGCAGCTCCCAGGGAAAACCCACCAGGCTTCAACTCGCCTTTTAACAACGCATCTGTACGAACTTCCAGGCTTAGAGGAGATATAGCTGGTTAAAAATAATTAAATAATAAATTAAAAATAAATCGCTGGAACGGCGGCATGGGCATCTAAGTAAGTCCCTGGCCAGTGACCCAGGGAAAGGCGGCTCCCTCCAGCACGAGTGCATCCCCCGGGATGGAGGTTTACAGCCTCAGCCATGAGCAGTAGCAGAGCAGACACCCTGTAACCGCAACGTCTCATCAATCTCAGCTGGGAAAAACCTTTCAATTTCCAATGGAAATATGCAAACCAGGTTCCGCACTGTAAATCTTCCTTTCCGGCACTAAGGAGATAAGTAGGACCTATTAACCTCCCATGTTATTTCCAACTTCATTATTGGAGCTGACACGATGAGAGCACACGGTGACGGCTCTTTTTGGCAGAGTGCATGTAAATCGCTTTCTCAAAGGAAATTACTTCTCCGGGCTGAATGTTATTAATCTAAATTCTCCCTTAGTCAAATTGTTGCCCATAATAAATATGGAACAGGTTGCTCTGCTCATCTCCGAGGGCATCCCGATCCAGCTGCAGGTTTTCCCCCCCATTTGAAACCTCTTGAGGGGCTGCTCTATGAGAGCATCCTTCACCCAAGGATGGGGACCATCCACCCCAACGTCGCCCTGTGCTTGAGAGCCCCACGATTTCATCATGAAAACATATTTTCATGCTGGCAGCGTGGAGTGCTCCAGCAGCAAAACTGTGAGGAGCAGCAAGCCGGGGCACAGAGAGGCTGGGGAAGAGACATGAGGCATGTCCTTGACCTGCAACGTGATGTGGTGGCCTCCCACGGCCAACACCTTCCATGGCTGGTGCATCATTTGTGTCAGCTTTGAGGCAGCAAAACTTCCAAGGTTTAAGAATTTATGGTCTTTCCCAGTGGATATACACTGGCATCCTCCTCGTGCAACTAAAGAAACCCTGGAGTTTAAGCAATAACAGATCAAAAAACCCATAAAAAACAGATCAAAACCCAGCCTGAATTTTGCCAAAGATGCAGCTAGAAAATAGAAATTTCACATCTTAAATTCTTGGAGGAATTATAAATTAAGGGGAATTTTATTTGCACGGTATTCCTTCGTTTTATTGAGAACCAGCTTATCGCCAATAAAGATTTTCACTAAAAATACTCACAGAATACCCCTTTTTTTTTTTTTTCCCCCTCTCCCTTCCATAAAAAGCACGCAATCCCTTCTGCTCAAATATGAGCACACCACAGGGCGAGGGCGCAGACCTCTGGCACACACCGAGGTACGGAGCAGATTCGGAGCATTATAAATCTAGTGGTACAGAAAACCCTTTTCCTCATTTGTTAGCCAGCCGAGTGTGAAAATGTTAATGAAGGCAGCTATAATAATCTACGGGAATTTCACGATTAAGATTTTGTTCACGTCCGACAGCCCCTGCTCACGCGTAGCCCGTTGTGCATCAACCCTTCCACCTAATAGCAGCCGTAATTGCTGTGCTCCGTCCAGCCACCCTCACCCAGTGGCCCTGATGGGGGAAATTACTGTCATTCTATTAACTTCAACTTTTATTACATGTATTCCTAAAAGAAAATAAAGGCAGAGAGACTTTAAGTGTGTATCTACTCCCCTACACAAGTAATTTTTTAAATATAGCATGCTGACAAAGAGCACTGAAGTCAGGCAATACCATGGCACCTTCTTCTACTGAAAATAAAATAAAAAAATCTAAGTTTTACAGGTGGCTTATGAAAGCCCTGACTCGTGGGAAACTGGTGTCTTCCCATCATTCAGCCAGGCGAGCCTTTAAAGCCTGTCTGGGTGTTGAGAGCACCAGGTGCCCTACCAAGGGGGATAATGAGCTACTGACGCAGAGCAGCGTGCCATGGAAGTCAAACCATACAGGTGAACTCTCAAATTGGAAAAGCAGCGATTTTTCTTAAATCTTCAGCTTGTCACCAAGATTATCTTGATGCCCTTCCATCCCCCAAACGTCCCAGACTGGTCGTTGACCACCTGCAAGCGGCTGGTGTATTTATTAGGGCTCATTGCGGCAGAGTTGCATTTTTACGGGGATGTGGGCGCAGGCGTGTTCCCTCCAGCTCTTTGCACAGATGTTTTTCTTGGGGATTCGTTTCCGAGTCAGGAGACAGATCGATCCTGCTTTCCCCGAACACCTCCCATGCTCACATCCCCAGCACCTGCGCCCCATGGCACGCCCAGAGGGTAAGCTGGGCGCGGCAGAGATGCCGGACCCTTCTGACCGTGGCTGGGCACTGACATTTTCGGAGGGCTGCCCATGGTGACTTCCAGCTCTCCTCCACCGTTAGAGCTGTTAATTTATCGCTGTGTATAGTGCATCATTAGGGCTGTTTTTCCCTTGCACGTACTTTAAATTTAGTGTAAATACATGCATTTTGTAGAGTCATGGTGGCCGCTGCCAAGGTATACATTGACACGCTCGGCATTTGGGCAGCGCTTACCGTGATGCCATGCCAAACTTTGGGTTGGGCAGACAACTTGAACACAAAGTCTCTGCCCACCCCGAGCCAGAGAGCAGTCTGCCGTGGTGAAGGCAGCCCTCGGACCGTGGGCGCTGGAGGCTTGGCGTTACCGTAGGAAGTAGGAGAGCGTCGGCAGCCCTGAGCCATCTCTGCCTTGACAGGATAACGCTCGGCACCACGGCCGGCAGATGGGTTGGAGGCTGAAGGTACCAGCAAAATGTTGTGCAGTTGGAGGCACCAGCAAGAGATGCTTCCACCCTTGGAGCACGAGGCTTGAAACATCACAGGCTCCTGCAGGAGCTCCCCAAAGCGACCCTGCAGCATTTCGCCATCCTTTTTTCCATCTGTTTTTTGCACAACGCCTTTTCCCATGAAGCCTGATCACTGTTGAGGCATTGCTGATTCTCAAACCACGTGTTATTCTCAAGCCACGAGCACCATGAAGGCGCGGGCAGGAGCTGCCAAGCAGCACAGAGCCTGCCACAGGTCGAGGATGCTGCCCCAGTGCAATTCGCAGCCAAAGCAGAAATGGCTCATGGCAGTAGATGGGAGAGGACTGGCGGCAGCAGCAATCCGTCAGTGGCAGCCCCCAACAGAAGACATGCATCTCTCTTTTGGCAGAGAAGCAAGGGAAAGAGAACGCACGATAAAACGAAGGCATGCTCGCAAAAAAATTACTTCCCTACCACAGCCGTGTGAGTTTTAATTTTCCTCTAATTTCAGGACTGCAGCACTGATATAAAAATCCCTATAAGTGTTTTAGGGAGATGGTAATGGTCCTATACTAAAATAATTCAACCAACACTATAATTTTAGTACCACTATCAAAATGAAATAATGGCTGTTTACTATGTTACACCTTTCAAATGACCTTCATTTGAATACAAATTGTGGCTTGAAACTCTAAAAGCTGCTCCATTTCAGGAGGCAGCAAATTGAGGATGTTTACCCAGGGTTTACTCTGCCAGCAGATTCCTCAGTATAACCACATAGGCTAAATGGGTTTTTTGGGGGGGGTTTCTTTTCCTCTGAAGCTGCCGGAGACTTGCTTAAAGGAGCCGTGTGGATCTGACCGGGAGCCTAAGCAAGACAGAACAACAACCCTTTGTCCCGCTCCAAGCACAACGGGAATCGCACTTTCCGTTTTATCTGGAAATACTCGTCATTGACAGTGAGACCCGTTCACTCGCATCCCTCTTGCTTGCATGATGGACAAGGATTATTCTGCTAATAACCAAGTACCCAGCCCGAGAGGGGAAGGTGGATGGGTCTGATCTCAACCTGTGCCTGTGAAAACACCTTATTTTATTTTTTTTACAGTTCAGCTCTGTCTACCCATCATGGGCTCTTGTTACTGGCTTTGGGGACCCCCGTGCAGCCTCCTCTTCCCAGAGGAGCTGGCCAGTGCCTGGGCGGCGAGGAGACCCTCAGCACAGACCCGGGCAGCCGGAGCAGATACAGGGGTGCTGCGCAGGGAACGGTGTTTCCAAACACCTGGGTTTGTGCAGGTCTCACAGCTCAGCCCACACAGCACGAGCAGGGTCTGCCACTAGCAAGGTTTTGCAGAAGAAATTTCACTACAAAGTTCCCCAATATATACTTATCCACCTGGGGAACACCAGCCTAGCACCAGCTATTTCTCTCCAATAATGAATTTTTGCCCTTTCATCAACATTAGTCAGAAGCTCTGAAAAAACTCCCATTTGGTGCCAGGAATATGAAAGAAAACATTGACATGACCGGCAATAAGCAAAACCGAGCAGTGTGCCCAGCTGCAGAGCAGCACAAGCTGCTAGCACACAATTCTTAGCCCTTCAAAGATCATTCCTAAGCAGGGAAAAAAAGTACTGTAAGAAAAATGAAGTTTGTCTGTAAGGCACCAGAAGTCGCGCTACAAACTCCCCTCCCGCGGAGACACCGATGGGCAATGATCCTGCAAGGATGCTCTTTCCTCAGAAGCTCGGGGACACTCGCCTTTCCCTCCTCTCCCCCAATTCCCAAACAAGAAAACCAACAAACAATCCCCAACTTAAAAAGACGATTCAGGCTTCAGGCCAAGCAGACGCGGTGCCTTCGGTGCTGTTCACAACGCGAGTGCCACAAAGAGAAAATCCCCACATTCCAAAAATACGGAGTATCTGTAAACACTCCCACACCAAGACACCTACGTGTAATTACTCACAATGAGCGAGGAGGAGGAAGAAAAACCCACTTTTTGTTTTTAATGCTCTCTCTGCGCATAACAGCTATCGCAAGAGAAGCCCCCAGCCGGCTGACATTTCCAGAGGGGAACGGCAGCACGTGGCCACAGCAGCGGGCAGGGAGGGACCCCGAGCGAGGGGAACAGTCTGTTTGGCAGCAGCCCCATTTTGGGGTGGAAAAAAGGGAAATCCCTTCTGTAAAGAGTGACCTCTGCCTTTCCCCAGAGCCCCGCTTCCTTGGCAGGTGCAGCCCTCCCCAGGCGAGAGCAAAGCCAGCGATGGATGCTCTAGCCGAAGATCCTGAACCAACGCCGGTCTCCTTCATGGTGACATTGTGGAAAAACAAATGGGGTTTAAACAATAGGTGTTGTATAAAACATCTGAAAACAAGACAAATTAGTCATTAAAAATTAATTTTGGAAAATTACAGTCTCGTTAATAGACGCCGTTATGGCTTTGCACGTTCCTTTTCAGGCAAGAGGGAGGAAGGGGATTTAAAACACATTTTATTGTATTTCATCAAAAACTGAAGAGAGAGACAAATGCCTTCGGAAGCCCACGTTTCTGCATCGCACAAATTCACAACCCAAGTATATTTGCATTTGCAATTTGCACTTGCAAGGAGGAACAGCCATTGTACTGAGTGATTCTCCCATCTTCTAGCAAGCTGCCTCCCCATCCCTCCAGCTCGTGGTGTTTCAGCGCGGTCTGACATCACTCCCTGTTACACGTCGGGATTTCTGGGGATTTCTGGGGAGTTGCAGTCTGGCACTGCGGGGTCTCCAGCGCCAGCTCCTCCCGGCTCTGCTCCACCGGGAGCTCTCAGCCGGTCTTCTGACACGGCGCAGGAGAGGCGAGGGAAATTCATCGCCACCTGCCCAAACACCATCAGCAGGCAACAGACAGAAAAGTTACCCCAACCTCCGTGAAACCCTGGAAGTTCTTTGCACGTTTGACAGCAGAAGGCAGCGCCCACTCTCAAGAAGATGGGAAGGCACCTTCTCGCCTAATGAGGGACGGGATCCTGACTGCAAGGCAAGAAACCTATAAAGATACGGGGGCGAGAGTGGAGCGGACCTGTGCCTCGCGTGGAGCCAGGCAGGGACCACTTCTCCGGAGAGCATCTGCCTGTTGCGCCCACGTCCCCCAGTCTGCAAACCGTGGGGCCGGATCCATCCCCCTGCGCCACGTCCAGGTGCCGGGAGCACGGCCCTGTTCAGCAAGGGCAGCGAAAACGAGCCGGTGCCAAATGATGCAACCAGAGGAAGATAAGCGCCTGCAACCTTGTGCCGAAACCCCCCACCACGAAACCGCCCGCGGGATGCTCTGACGTTATTTTCACGCTCTTGACAGTGAGGACTACGCCAAAATACTCAAGGTCAAGAGACCAGCATGGTTCGAGGCAATCTGTGCCTCTTAAAACAGTGACAAATATGTTATTTAATTTTAATGAGCTTTTTTGCATCTCCAATCTAATTACGGCATTATCAAGTACTGCTCCAAACTGCAGGTGGCTTCTCATTACTTGGGGTAAGGCTGTCACAAGCATTTTTCATGAATACTAAGAACCGCTTCGTTTCACTACCCACTCTGAAACTTCCCCAGCTCCCCTCCTCTCGGTTAGGGGCTCGCAGGAGAGCAATGCCCTGCACCCATCCCCAGCCCCCCCCGCAGCCCCCAAACTCTGAAGAAGTAAGAGCATTAGTGCCACAAGCTTTGAAGGCTTCTTAAAAGCCCCCGTTTTTCAGCCAATTGCTCCACTTTTTAATTTGGGTTTTATTGTGGTTAATGGAGAGCAGCGCCCACCCAGCACAGCCCCACATGCCTGCCTGGCTCCTCCGGCCGAAACCCTGGGGGGAAACCTCTGCATCCACCAAAAAAGCACGAGTTTTGGTGTGCAAGATGCTCCTGCCAGGCGAAATCTCCCCCAAAAGCAAACGTCTCCCTGTTCCACACACAAGAGTGGGAACACCCCATGAAAGGGCATTTAAGAAAACCCCTCTCTTCCAGATCACTTCTAGTTTTTGCTTTCAACTTAGTATTTTTTAAAATCATTATTAAAAGCAAAGAAAGAGCTCCAATGTCAAAAGTGTTTTGGCAAGATCAAAATACTTCAGTTTTTCCTCTTAAGCTTTGCGAAAAATCAGATTTTTCTGATGGTTTCTGGCTGCTTCCTTTGACCACCTCTACTCATCGGTTATTGTTTCCTGCACGGGGTGCAAAGCTGCTGGAGCTCATATCCAAAAAGCTCCTGCCTAGACAGTTATTCGGAAGCCATCAAGAATCAGACATTTTAATTCTCCCAAAAAACCTTTTTCCCTAAGCGGTTTGGTGAACACAGGCAACACGCAACTGATAACGAAGCCCTGACAGCAACTTTTGCTCTTATAAAGCATGAAGGCGTGGAGGACAGCCCTCCTCAGCAACCCCAAATTCCCTGCCCCTGCCGAGCCACAGGGACACAAAGACAAGGAGAATGAAGCCAGGGGATGGAGGATCCCTTACCCATGAGCTCCCTTTTAAACACACACATCCCGATTGGAACCCTGATTTGTTGGTGGCTTTTTTTTTCTTTTGAAGGGTTTTGTGGAAAGCACCATGGGCTGCGGGCAGTGGCAGGGAATTATGCACCCACCCACATACGCGATGCATCCTTATGCTCCCAGTAATGGAAAACAACATTTTCTACCTTAGCAATTTCCACAGACACGATACTGCTGTTACCCAGGAGTTACAGAGCACAGCATCAATCCCCATGTGCTGGCATTCCAGACGCAGGCACCGACAGCAACCTACGGCAGAGCCTGTAGCCCTGACACCAGCCCAGCTCACCCTCTGAATTGCCTTCTTTTGCCCCAAAACAGCACAACCGGAGGCAGCCCGCAGGCTTGCCCAAGCAGGAGCACTCACCGGCATCCAGGGAGCCGCAGGGGTGATGGCGGGGGGGGTGCGAGGGGTGCACAGGACCACCAGGCTCTGCACTGCAGAGATGCTCCAGCAAAGTGAGCTCAGCCCCAGGCAGGTGCTGGGCTTGTCCCAGTTCCCCCAGCAGCCTCGTCAGCTCCCATTGACCACAGCTGGGAGAGGCTGCGGCATCCCAGGGGCCGGGGTTCAGCTGGGCAGCAGCACCTGGGCCACCTCCCGCAACACGGGCCAAATATGTATGTAAATATGTATACATGTATATGCATATATATATAACTTTGCACACATGATACATACTAAAGCTCCCCAGTGCCGCGTGCAGCCTTGTATTAAAACAGAAAAAGTTAACATTGGAGGAACTGTCATTTGGAAATGAGACTTATCAGTGCCTCTGCTGCAGTAACGACATGTTTTGTCTCCCCTGACCCTGCTGCAAACCGCAGTCGCCTTTGAGACGCGTCTCCCCCCACCGTAACAACTGTAGCCAATTATTGCTGCATGGTTGTTTAATTATATTTGCTTGTGCACTGTAACAGTTGCTGCTACCAGTGCCCCACCATCGGACAGTGATGGCGAGGTAGAGGCAGGCACGTCCAGCCGGGTGTGGGCAGCCTGCCCTGCACGGAGGCTGCCCAGCACCTCCAGGGAGTTACTCATTTGGGCTTGGAGAGGGTGCGTTTCCTTGCGGAGTGGGAAGTTGCTGGGAAATCCAGCGGATGATGCAGTGAACGCAAGCGAGAGTAACGCAAATCTACGTTTGCTCAGCTGCGCCTCGGAGGAGCTCGCCGGTTCCCCGCTCCCACCAGCCAATTTACTCAGGGAGATCAGGCTCTTCTCCAGATAAGCACATTGACTTTAAAATAAAGTGTGTGCCAACAGCTGCAGCACTGAGACTGGAGCAGACAGAGATGTGGCACTGAATGATAATTAAATACATTTTCATCATCTGTCATTTTTTACTGCAGGTGCCAGTGTAATAAATCCGAGCTTGACTCTTGTCAGCTGGCAGCGAACACGTTTTAATGCCAAATCCCAGGGGATAAATTCAGAGTCACTTGGCCTTGCACGGGGGAGGAGCTGCCTCTAACATGCCAAGCAGGTAACTTACACCTGATTGCTCTCATAATACTTTTATTATTTTGATGTCAGATGCAGCATTTCAGTCCGCTCCTATGGGCTACGGGGAATGCAAACACCTCCACCAACATTCCCAACTGCACCGCAATCTCCCAGCGCGGCACCGGCTTCGCTCTCCTCGATCCCTCGTGCTTTCCCAGCCTCTCAGTGCGCCCGTGATCGATTAGGGATATTAGGATTTTGGTCAAAGAGGAAACAAAGTCAAGGGAAAAAGGCAAACAGACAGAATTTGCAAATTAATTTAATCAGAATGACTGCAAATCAGAAAATTAAACTTTTAAGTTAATATGCTGTAAATCCAACTGTAAACCCAGCGCACAGTGAAGGAGCAGCTCTGTTTCCCTGCGAATGGATGCAAACCGCTCATTAATTCATCTTGTGGAGAACAGCAAGTTCTTCGCTGGAGACGCTGCTGGGACACCCCCCGTGACATCATTTTCCGTGGGCAGCCGCCTGCGATGCAATGCCAGCCCGTGAGCATATTGACACTGCAGACCTCGGTCCAAAATTCCCGGTGGAAATGAGATAGAGGACATCCAGCCCTGCCACGGCCGGGGAGGAGCAAGTGGAGCTGGACGCGGCGGCCGCCTTTGCCCGGCAGAAGGGATTTCCTTGAAATGCTGCCAATTTCTACCAATCTTGAAAAATGAAACTTTTTGGGTCTCTGTCACAAACCAAAGAAACAAGAGAAATGCAGAGAAAAATCTCCCTGAGCCTTTGCTGGGCTCCTCCGCTTTAACTGATCATCTTGTTTCACCTGCCTTCAGCCAAGCGCATCAATTAAAAATGCCTGACCCTGTAATTGGTATGAGAAAGCTCACGGGCAAGGAGCTGGCGCTGCACCCTGCCGTAACCCCAGCCTCACCTCGTCTTCTCTGTCAGTGAGGTAGGACAAATCCCAAACAGAACCGTCTTATTTTGCTCCGTGTGCTGCAGCCTACAGCGACCTGTCATTTCATTTAAGGTCAAAAAGGGATTTCTGCCCATTACCTCGGCAGTAACAAAAATCCAGCAGAAAAAGACATTTCCAAACCTTTCCCCCAATTCCCTTATAAAAGAAAACAAAATTAGCAAGGATAACAAAAGTAGGTATTTGTGTCTGTGTGGACTGACATGGGAAACGAAACCAGCCCAGATGCTCCAGCTCCTCACATGCCAAAGTCACCCTGACAGGCTATTTGCTATTTCATTTCTGGGGGTTTTTTTGGTTTTGGGTTGGTTTTTTTTTTTCAGAGCACTGAAACTTCAACTGCAACAAGTTGAAGCCTCGGTGATCCTCCTGATGCATCCCATCTCTGAAGAAATGGGGATTTTCTTTTTTCCATTATTGGCAAAAACACTGCAGACAAACTGTTAGGTGAACTCTACTGGGACAAAATGTCTGGTTTATTGCTTCCCCCCGCTTTTCCCAGACTTGGCCAGGACTTTCCACAGACATTAAAAAAAAGGTGGCTCATCAGCATCACTTTGATGGCAGCAGAGGGGCCCTGGGTTGGGCAGCAGGCAGCTGTGGTACCCCTGGGAGAGCAACTTCTGTGCCAAGTCCATCCACGGCAAAGAAGATGTTAACACTGAAACGTGGACGCTGCAAAGGCAACGACTCTGTGCGAGCCCTGCAAAAGGCAGAAATAACTCCCTTTTCTCCCCAGGAAGAAAAGCGCGGCAACAAATACCTATGAAATAAAGTCAAATCTGGCAATCTCTTGTGCAGGAACTCATTAGAAAAGTTGAAATACAGAGTTTACATTTTGCCAAATGAAGTGCTTAATCCCAATATTCACTCTCGCAAGGAGTAAGCTGTTTTGAAGTAGATTTATTATTTTACCGAAAGCTTTCTTCTCTTTGGCTTCCACACGCAGCCCAGCTGATGCACAAATCGGGTACAAATTTGGGCACCACAGGATGCTCCTGCATCCGAGCTCGCCCCTGTCCCCAGGAAGGATCACCAGCCCGGGCACTGGGCTCTGTGGGGACGGTGACCATCCACCATGAGCTTGGGCTGGCGAGAGCACGGAGCGCGAGGGGAGAAGCCAAAACACCGGTGGAGAATCGTCCTCCCGGTTTTCACTACCGAGCGCAGGGTAACTCGGCCTGCCGACGACTGGGGCTTGTCAGATGCACCCGGCTACTTATAACGCCGGCACTTACATAATTAGAGCTTGACAACTTACAATGCGAGCCCAAAAGTTAGAGCACTTTATTGATCCGGACAAACCTGTATTAATGGAGTTATCCTCAAAATGGTAGAAATCGTGTTTACAGACTACTTGTAGATGCCTCTCTGAATCCAACTGCCCTGAACAGCATCTCCCTCCCGACAGCACGGGCTGGTCGGAAACACACAGGTAAAAGCTTCGGCAGCGCTCTCGGTCTTCCAGGACTTACTACGCTTTCAGTCTGAAAAAATACCAATTTTTATTTGAGGTGGATACTGCATCTGAAGGGATAAATAGCTGTCGTTCCTGCCCTCGCCACCAAAGCAGGCATGAGTGGCTGCTTTTGCACCTGAGACGTCTTCTATCCATATTTGCTCTGTGCTTCCCCCCTTGATGAATTTTGAATTTGGCCTGTTAATGTGCCAGCATTATTTGTGTCCTGGAGCAGTGAATACCTTAGTTTTTAAAAAACAAAATTAAATTGAAGTGTAAATAAATAAACCAAGTGGCTATAGAAGAGTGGAAACCTCCTTTTGTGTAACAGGAACAAAATCTGATGCTAGCCCACTTTTCAGGGTTTTCTTAGCAAGCGCGCTGCTTCAGCTCTCATTTACTAGAGCAGCAACAATTATAACACCATCAGAACGCGTATATAATCTCCAAACGTAAACCTCCAAAAAGCTGTGATTAAACTTGCAGGTAGTAATCATAAACAATTTATAGCATGTTTACAGACCTTTCCCCATTCGCCAGAGTTGGAAACCATCCCGAGACAGGGTTCTCGCCGCTCTCCCCATCACATTCCTAAAAACCCATCATCTATCAATCAGCTCACGGACGATTATTTGCTTTTCCTGACATGAGGATCCTGGCACCAGCTCTAGCTCAGGGTAGGTGAGCACCGGGCATTTCCAAACAGGAATCACCATCCGCCTCCCCATCTCTCGGAGAGGCAAACCAGCCTCTTTTTGCCTCTTCAAAACCGTGCCCCTGGCCTTTTGCTTCTTCCAACTTCAGCTGCGTAGCTGCACAGCTACCTGTACTCCGCCACTGCCGAAAGTAACAGACACGAGTGCGCAATTCCCACCTAGAAAGTGCCGCTACACAAAACATCTCGGATGGCTGATAACGCCTGGTTTGAACAAAAGCACGTTTTCGTTTCATTATCAACATTCCCATGGATTAAAGATTTGGATGCCACAGCAAAGCAAGTTAAACATTTACCTTCTATTAAAACATCTAAATGAGAAGATTAAAAACTGATTTACGTTTAACAGAAAGGCAAAGTCAAATCAGCAGAGGAGCAGCTTAGCGGGTACTTAAAGCCAAGGCATTCTGATGCTGTGAGGTAATCAATTTCAGGAGGGAGGGATTTCTTAAAACTACTCAGAAAGAGGAAAAAACCCACCAAAAAAACCACAACACATACATTTGAAAAAAATCTTTCAGTTATCTCTCCCAAAGAACGCCTCCCAAAGCCTTTCTGCTGCCAAGTCTAATAGACTTGCTTCAGCAGACAGCTCTTGCCCCAGATTTCCCCATAAAATATTTTCACAGCTTATTAGTCTATTTAGCACATTGCTTGTGCTCTTTTGTTTATTTTTCATTTGAGACGGCAGGAGGAAAGATCCTATAGAATACGTAAGGGTCTTATCGACTGTGTTTGATGGCAACCGTTTGAAGTAACAGCAGTCAGAGGTCACGGAGGTGGCGCAAATGACACAGCTGATCGGCATAAGAATTTACATTCTGATTTTCTAACATCCAAATAGACACTGCTTGGTAACCAAGAACCACCAAAACTACAGCTGGTTACTGCTAGGCCAAAATTCCTCCAGGAAGCAGAAAGCCTCACTTTACAAAGCCAAAATCCAAGTCTATTTGCAATAACCTGCGGCCAATTTAACACGTGTGCAGATAGGAGAACGGCTCAGTTTTATCATGCCAGTAATGAGACACAGCTCCAACGCTGCTGCTGGGCACCATCCTTCCATGGTGTTTATTAGGTAAGCTTCGTGATGATCCATCCCGTCAAAAGACTTAGGTGATGCAATTTAAGACGAGTGCCGAAAATGCAGGATAACACAAAGCACCCTCCCTGGCCGAACAGAGTCTCCATCCAAACATCTGACACCTAAAATCTGGTACAGAACAAGCATGTGCAGCGATACTCACATGGCCAGTAGTGAACCCCCTTAGGGACTCGCACAGAACGCACGCAGATCCCAGTCGCCAAGTTTAAGAGTGATATATTCTTATTTAATGACTAGTTCATTTAAAAAAACCCACAATAATACAGCTCTATCAGTTTATCTCATTGCCATTAAAAGAATCAGAGCACCCATATTCTGCATAACAGAATTAGATTTAATCCCCCCACGTCTTTTAGAGGTTGTCCCAAAGATAAGTCTCCACTTTAGTTATAATCCGCGGTTTAAAAAGTTTATTTAAAAAAAAAAGTGAAAAGCAATAGAAGGAAGCAGGTTGGGGGGCAGAGTAGAAGCATGAGGTGAACGAGAACAGCCCGCAGATCCCCCTGGAGTGGGGTTTTTCGTTTTCTTTTAAATGATCATACTTAATTTCTGTCTGAAGCAGCACCCCAGCTGAAGAAAGCAGCATGTGGGAAATGCTATTTAACTGGCCTTGTCAAATAAAAGTATTTTGGCAAAGTATATACTATACAAAAGCAATAACCTCTTTTATCGAAAATATTTGAAAGAAAAGTTTTACAGCTGAGCACTAAAGAGAGCTTTCTCCATTATTTTTCATTAGCCTTTCTGATCATGCTGAATGAAATGGTCTAATTTACAAAGTATTTTAGGACAGAACTTAAGAGGTTCTACTTGCAACCAAATGGATTTTGCAGCTTATGCAGATTATATAGTCTATATACAGATGGGAAAGTAGATGAGTGGCTCCAAGGCTCACTGGCGAGAAGCCACACAACCCGTTAGCCATGGATGACACTCATCGTGAAGGGTCCCAGTACCCACCGTAAGTGGGAGGTGCGGCAACAGCCCCGGGATGCTTTGCCGGTTACCGCTCACTCGACTCTGCGGTGCCCGAGAGCATCAGCTTTCTTGCCATCGTCACTCACAGCCCCGACACCTTCATGCAGGAGCCCACCTGCACGGGCAGCAAGGATGCTGCAAGCAAGCACCAATGCCAGACCTCTCCCTGCATCCCTCCCAGGGGACAATTCATGCGCTGTCCTTGCCGGAACGACATAGCTTTGGCTTCCCTATAATTGCCGTTTCCTCAAAACTCCGCTCCTCCCTGCAAAATCTGCACATTAAATGCCTTCACAGCACCCTCCTGTGGGGATTCCGCGTCCGTACAGAGACGGGGGCAGCTAGAAATGGGGCGCGCGAAGGAAATCCTCCTCCTCCTCCTCTGGCAACGCCGGCAGGGACAGGCAGCTCAAGCTGCCTTTGCCGGCTGCTCCAAGCGCGTCAGGCTGTCCTGCGGGCACGCGCCACGTCCCCGGTTGCTGAGCAGGACTGGGGTTACGAGGTGACGCCAAAAGCACGGCGGCCACCAGCCCAGCCCAGCCAGAGGGGACGGGCCCCTGCGGCCGGGACGGGGCGAACACGGGGGCTGCAGCAAGCGGCTCTCCTGGCACCGCTGCGCTCCTCCGCTCTGTGTGCACGGCGTGAAACCATCCAACATGTTTGCGTGTCAGTTACTGATTCACAAAGCCAAGTAATGACAGGTAATTTAAAAAAAAAAAAAATTGGTTAAAGCAGCGTTTTCCTCTAGTAACCACTGACAAATAAAAATGCCACCTCGACTATTTTACTGGGGTTTGCAATTGCTACCCAAACGGGGTACGTTAACATTCAAAACCTGCTCTCAAAACTAGAGAAATATCCATTTAGCAGCACATTATTTTGGAATCACTTGCGCTTTAACACTTTAGTTTTCGTGGTGATGCTACGTTTTAATTCAGATACTTGAAAGCATTTTTATCGTAAGCTACAGCGGTTTTATGCAACCCTTTGCCACCATGATGAAAACCAGACAGTTCACTGATTTCTAAGAGGAGGAAGACTTGAGAGAGTTTATAATTATTATGTTACTAAACATTAAAGTTTAAAAAAAGAGTTCATATGTTACTTACACTGTTGATTTACAGCATTCAAAGTGGTACTGAGATACAGAAATCCCATAGATATCATATGCCTTCCCACTTTTTGCAAGAATGCTGTAAAATTAAGAGTTGAATAAATCTCGAATCTGAATTATTGATTATCCTTTAGGTTATGTAGTAATTTAATGTGCCTCACCATACGAGACTTGCAGAGTGCACACAGATCAATTCACTTGTGCAACGTGCAATAAGAACATTTATATGGCATTATTCACTCTCAAAGCATCTCACAAATTAATTAGTCTTAATAGATGATGCTTCTGTAGGAACGAACAAAGTTTTTTGCTTCCCAAATCAACAGGATTTAAAAAAAAAAATCTAACATATGAATATTAGGTGAAGTGTACGGACACACATACAGACAACAATCTGTATTTTAGATGCTTTAAAGGGAGGTAAGAGTGATCGCAGGAGGGATGATATTCCCTCATTTACTTTTTCCTCCACCTAACAAGGCAAGTTCTTTCCCATACATTTGTTACTCGGTAATAACTGTTTTCACTTGTCTGGAATCGCACATTGCTACCCGTCACTGGAGCACACAAGTACTCCGTCATGAAGAAAACAGGTTGTTTACAAAGTCAAGAGCAAAACTGCAGAAGCACGCAGTGCCTGTTCGCCGTGACCGAGGAGGCTGGCCAGAGGCACACGGTGAGGAGGGAGGGCTCCAGGAGCGCCGCGCTGCTGGCCCTGCGCCGGCAGCTCCGGTTGCAGGGCTGCAGATCGCCCGCGCAGCTGCAGGGCGTGCAAAGGGAAAAAGCGGCACAAAATCTGGGAGTCGGGTATACCTCGGGCAGGCGCCCGGCATGCTGCGTGGAAACGCCGCTGCCAGCACGCCTTCGCCTTAGACCTGCTGGTTTAGGTCCTGGCGCAAAGCATACGTTTCCAGACAGAACTGCAACTTGCGTCAACGTAGATGTGTATGTCAATGCAGATGTACGCACATCTAGAGAGCAGTAAAGAAATACAAGTATTTGGTGGATTTTCAGTTATGATTTAAGAAGTTTTACACCTAGAAGCCTTGGAAAAAAAACTGTACTTGGAACCATTCACCTCCCTTAGTTAGCCCCAAACAGAATAATAATCCAATAAGCTGCATTAGATGGACTTTGCATTGCCAGCAACTGAAATACTGCGAGGACGTGATATACTCCAGATTGATTTCAACATGTAGAATCAATCAGAAATAAGCTGTCAGAGATGGGTATCTAGTTTGGAAAATTCAAGTGCAAAACTGCAATTAAAAATTGCCTTTCCGTTGCTGGAAAGCCTTTTCTTATTATGATACTGGACAGTAACCAAACCCTCCTCTTGAAAGTTAAAAATTCACTGCAATCATGAAACTATGAAAAAGGAAGAGCTGCTCAGCATACCACCTCTGGCTTGCTACCAAATTCTGAAGACATTACTGAGATCTATGGCTGCTCTTCCAGGGCAAAGCAAAGCTGAGGTTGATGGCAAGCGGGCGTGTGGAGGTGAGGGCTGAAATCCATCCAGCAGAACCCAGAAAGGCAGAGCGAGCAGACATGGCAGGACAGAGCAGGCAGGAACTGCACCAAGACGAACCAGGAACACGATTTTTGGTGTTACTGTGCCATGAAATGTGTGTCCGGGGAAGGCTGGTACTGGGTAGGAGCTTCTCATTATTAACAAATGTAAGACACTACTCATTATTACTACTGTCAGAAACTACAGCATCATCTGGGCAGTAGCAGCAGTATTTTCTGGATGAGAACACTCCATTTCTACCTCAAAGAATATCAATTCTTCCTTCACTACCCAGCCTTGTTTAGAGGATACTAGAGCTACTCCCAGCTACAAAGAAAATGTGTCCTAAATAAATGGAGAAGAGAAAGGCAAATAAAGCATTTGATAATACAATCTTGCAACCCGTAGTCTTTTATAGGGGGAAAATAATCTCAACAGCTGGAAGGACACCTTGCCTTGCATCAAGGTCAGATCTTCCAAAGGAACTGAGGCCACAAGGTAGCGCACAGATTGGCCCCAACCCAACCGGTATCCCAAAGAGTACCGTTCCCAATATGCTTTCTTCTACGCATCTCCAAGAGGAAAAGCGAATGCCAAAGCATAAACCCTTGTTATCAAATTACATGTGGATCCAACTACCAAATTAGTAATCTCTTAGCCTCTCATCAGCCTACCACCCTGCTAAAGCACAAGGACCAAGGAAGACGGGAAGTTAGTAGATTGACTTGGGTGAAAAAGTAGTAGTGCTTCTCATCAGGAATTTACATTCGAGCGCCGTGGCACCTTCCCCGTCCAGGGCCCTTGCAAAGAATGGAGAAAGGCAAGTTGTATTTTTTGTTTCATACGTTCATCACAACAGGAACATCACCCAGATCTAGACTAGGTCCAAGTAATAATCACTGTAATTAGCACTTCATTTATATAATTACCAGCAGACCCCATAACATTTTACAAAGGAGGTAATTACCCATATTTTACAGCTGAGGAAACAGATACAGTGCAGGTGAATAACTTAAAAGAAATCATCAGTAAATCTGTGGCACAGCCAGAGACTGCAATTATCCTTATTCCCAGCCAAGGCTCTCCCCAACAATCCATGCTGAATTCACTTCTGTCTTGTCGGAAGGAATCCAGAGAAAATAAACACAAACTGGAATTTCCAATGTCTAGAAGAGCTGAAAAGCAGACAAGCCAAACCTGAAGGAGAAATAAAAACACATTTTTATCACCGAACATTTTCACCCGAGGTCTGCAGCTAAGAGTGAAGGAAAGACAGGAGGACCCTAGCTCTAGCACAGACAGAAAGCCAAATGCAGGGTTTTGATTGCTACAGGAGTTCTACTTCTGTAAGCAGAGTAAAAGCAGAAGCACAAGACCAAGTCGTGGAAGGCTGCCCAATGGCACCGGCTTACCCCTTCAGCGATCAAAGACCTTAATGCATTTTAAGAATTTAAAGATGAAAGCAATAGCAATAATTAAGGACTTTGCAAAACAATATATACACAGAGCAGCAAGCGGGGTGAGAAGCCTGGGAAATTCACCCCCAACCCCAGAGGAGAAACTCCCCAAGAAGCCGACTGCCAGGGCACCAGTCCTCCCACAGCCGCTGCTCCAACAGCTGGGTGTAACTGCCCACAAGGCTGGAGCAGCACTTGGGCTTTCCTCCGAAAAGTGCAAACTCCCCTTCCCCTCCAAGCACGAGAGCAACAGGATTCTCGCCTAGAAACTGCCAGCCCTAAAACACAGTAGTAGGAGACGGCTGCCCATTTGTTAAGTTTACTGCATACAGACAGATTCTGTACAGAAATCTGTTTTCTCTCAGATACAGACTCTGGGGGGCAGAGGGGGAATCTGTCCGGTACACTTTTTCATCCTGCATGTTTGGATGAGTTTTATTATTAATAGGAAAAAACCTCAATGTTTGCTTGTGTTGACTGATACATCTGTTTTTCAAAGTAGACCAGACTGAAGTCAGCAATTTGTCTGTTGCCTACATGTATTTTATTAAATGAACAGTACATGCAGATGACTGATACACAAGTATGTCTATTAGGTTGAATAAAGCAGATTAGGTTAATCCGACCCCAGCTGCATTACCTGAACTGCAAGACATGCAAT
This sequence comes from Aptenodytes patagonicus, assembly GCF_965638725.1. NCBI lineage: Eukaryota > Metazoa > Chordata > Aves > Sphenisciformes > Spheniscidae > Aptenodytes > Aptenodytes patagonicus. Next base: position 9,517,404 of record NC_134967.1, on the reverse strand, counting down.
GTTCTAGATCTAGTACATGTGCCAAGTATTTCATTTCAGCCATTTAGCCTTATATTAAGGTTAGCATATAAAAGCATCCAGCAGTAGAAGATATTGCATGAATTTAAAAATTAAGACTTGTTTCAGGAGTGGATGTTATCAATATTCTGGCTTTGAATAACAGAAAAACCTCATAAGCAGGAACAAATCTCTCAATAGAGTATTCTCTTAATATTTAAATAGACAAATGTTTTGCTTTGTCAACATTTTGCAGCATTTGTGTAGTTCTTTGATTAAGTGTTTGAAGAAAACATGTATTTTAGTTCCCGTTCAGTAAAAAACGGGCTTGGTAAAATGAATTAAGTTCCGTCATCTCTTGCCATAAAATGGGCAATTGTTACTGATATAACCTACTGTCATCCATATGCAGCAGAAACCCGAAGACAGACTTTAAGCTCAGGTAAATGGTAATGCTATTGCTGTGTTAACGAAGCAGCTTTTCTTACTAGTATTTACTGTTGTTTATCCAGGAAACTGAGAATAATTCCTATCCTCCCTTTCCAAGGGCTCTACCTCCTCCTTCCTCATCAGCTCTAGCACCCTGGAAGCCCAGGCAATAGCTAAACAGGCATAATCCATATTCATTACACTGATTTCTGTGAATAACCATCTGCATCTAACAGAATACTTGGAAAGATCATGAAAAAGATAGCATGCATCATCCTGTGTCACCCGAACATCTTGTGAGATATACCCAACCACTTCCATCGCTAAGAGCGCTTACCTTATGAAAAAGCGGCAGAATGGACATGACAAAGTATCTCCTGAAACAAAAGATTCTAGCCATCTTTTAACCTCATGTGTTTTTATATTACTGACTCCAATTCTCAACATCAGACATTTTTATTCCATCACTTTTTTTTTTCCCCTTGCCATTTGTTCTACCAGGAGGCAGCTGAAAGCCAGCCCTCTGCGCAGAGGAAGGAGATCCCCTTTGGTTTCCAGATGTCTAAAAGTTTTTTTTAAAAACTGCTTTCCTAGAAAGTTAAGGCATTCACATCTAACTGCTGCCAATATAAAATATGTGTTACAAGCGGGAGAAAAATAGTCTTCAAGGAGTTTTCTTGGGCAAAATAAATATTTTTTCCACCGAGTTTTAAAAAACGCTGTTCTGAAGACTGGAGAAATAGCTCAAGATGATTTTGGAGGATCATACTTCTCAGGCTGACAGGCAGCATTAAAACCGGAGTAAAAGCCAAATCCTAGCTATCCAAAACACGCTCGATGTAGGAGCTGCAGCCTTGTATACCAGAATTGGTGACTCTAGGCCTACAAAAACTATTACAGCTAAAATTTGGAACAGGAGGGGAAAAGGAAAAAAACACCCGAACACTTCAAACGCTGATGTAGGCTGCGATTGTCCGTCTCTGCTCCTAACCACTGGGTCAAAGAGAGAAACATGTACGTCAACACAGAGGAGATACTGGTCAGCAGAATTTTGTGAATACTGTTTTTTGACTGCCACGTTATTTTAACAGGTGACTCTGCAAACACAATGAAGGGCAGTTTAAAAACAGAGATCTTGCTGCTTAAGCACAAGATCAGTGCTGGAAATACCACTTTCTCAAGCATGGATGCTAATTAAAAATAGAAGATGCTTCCTGAAACAGACTCTGGTGATGATGGTGCATCCCCGCTGCTCTGGGGTAAAACCTGCTGGGGCTCAGCCCACCAAGCCCCGCAGAGGACTCACGGGTAAATAAGGCAGCTCAGGCTCAGCCCCGTGGCTCAGCAGCACCCCCAGCAAACACTGCAGCGGAGCTTGCTGCAGCCTCTGTTTCTCTAGGGAAAACATCAGCAGGAGGGTTTTCAGATGGGCTTCGGGCTCCTCCAAAAGAGGCCAGACACGGGCAGTGGCCAGGTGAGGTCGGTGGAGCCGACTTGCAATATGTGAACAGCTCACTACAACTTTAATCTGTAGCTCTAATGAATGATATAAAGTTTTATAAGCATCAACAAGGCTCAGAGAAGACCTAAATCCATTTCAGCGCTCATTTAGCAGCTTCTTCTGTGTGCAATTAAAACTTCAGCATTAAATGTTACAGAATAAAATAATGAGACACTTAAAAAATAATCTGTGCTTCAGTGGGCCATGCTCAGTAGATTTCATATGATCATTTACAAGATAAAAATAGAATCTGGCCAAAATCTGTGTCTCGCACACCCGTACCCTTTCAACAGAAAAACAGAAAGAAACGGCTACTGAACTTTGGGGGCTTTACTATCCCATGTTCACACAATACTGCTTCTTTAAGCACATCCGTGCTTAAAGCACATCTCAAAGCGTTGATAACTTTCCTTTTGGCTTCAGTGATAATGTAAAAAATAAATGTAAATTGAGTTTCGATTGGGATTTTCATTTTGGTCTAAAGCCTAATCTTTTATTAAAATAGCTATCAGTTTTAAGCTTGTGGTTAGGAAAAGTTATCTTCAGGACAGGGAACAACATTTTAACGATAAAGAATATTTTTTACTCATAAGAGTATCTTAAATGCTCCCACAACTACTTTGAGCTATCAAAATGTGACCGGGGGTGGGTGGGTGGGTGGGGTGAAAACCACCAACAGTGTATGTTTTACTGACCAAAAGAACCGTAGAGAAATGCAAATTAAAACCAAAGATGTACAGAAATATCAAAATAAATTAGATTAAGTACTGGGAGAACACAGGTCAAAAAAAGTAATGTACTATACAAGAAACATACACACAGTTAAACTTAAAAGAAGCAAAAAACAATGAAAATTACATACTTTATTTTTTTTAACAACTGATATAATTTTTATTCAAGAAAAGCCAACATTACATATTTCCATGGGGGGGAAAAAAAAAAAAAAAAAGACATTTGGGGAAGTCAAAGAACGCTACAGTTTAAAATGATGAAATGTTACAGCTTGCACACCAAAATTAAAAATGAAATGAAATTAAAAAAATGAAATGGTTACCAAAGTAATGCAGGTCAAAGGATCAAAGGTGAAGGGTCACACATTATTAAAAAGAAATCCAAAAGGGCGTCTGCATCAAGATCTCTGCAAAACAAAGGAGCTTCAGTGAGTAAAACTAATACCTTCCATGGAATCACATCAAAGCTCTCGCAATTCACACACAGCACACGGCAGTGCCCTCCGGCCGTCCTGCTCCCACCTGGGCATGCTGAAGCGTGAGGTGCCTGCTGCAGCAGACCCTCCTGCGGCCACGACCACCCTGGCTACGGAGATCCACTCCTGCTTCTAGCAGCTTTTTTTTTTTTTTTAACCTCCCTGTAGATTGGCTTCTGCAAGTCTTTCCATTTCCATATTGGTGCATTGGTTTCTTACTATACAAAATGTGTTTCAGAGCTCAGGATAAAAACCAGCACAGCTCAAGCGCTTGAGCTGCGATGCACAAAGCATGCAGTCCTGCTACAGCACTGACAGGTTACCTTCGTTAGGAGACCGCTGTTTAGGTAAGAACACAAACGGCTGTCACTACAACTTTTAGATCACCTGTTTTCAGGGTAAGTATTACATGCTCTTTTTCAAGAGTTTGCTTTATTCATTGTAACTGTGGAAATACAGTAATTATCGACACACGCACACTGAACTCCTCACATTATAACATATCGGTTTAACGCTACAATAAAAAAGTAATTCAAATGTGGTTACCAAGACAAAGGCCTCTCCTCCTGGAATTTCAATTACACAGAAGCTATAAAAAAACCTTTGGTACTCATTTCCAAGCAAGATGCAGTCAATTATCTATACTAAATTTATGCAGAAGCGTAATATTTACATCAGAAAACTTTAGGAGAAAGACACCCACCAAGTCCATTACATCCCTTTTCATTTCAGCGTCCCTCCCCTGCCTCCCTCTCCCCCTGCATGGCAAGGCATTAAGTTTTGGGAGTCTTTCATCTGGACCAAAACAGCTTCATGCTTGAAGCCAGGAAAAAAACCCACCCCACAAAACTGTGTCTTCATAAGGCAAAGAAGCTAACAAGGATAGAAAATGACCATATTCAAAGCTGAAGTGTAGTGCAATGATCTAATTTGCCTATACGTTTTTCCAGAAAACACACTGCATCTTTCTGCATCACTCCTGCTTTATGTATATTACAGTCAAGAACCCGCTGGAGAAAGTGGGAAGATCTGTATTTTTAAGCTCCCCCTCATCGGCAGTGTCTGGCAAACTCTCCTGCTAAAGTTACTGCCACGTGTTGGAGTTACAACTAAGCTCTTACCATTATTTCCAACATTGATCAATTCCAATTTTTGTGAACCGAAACAAAGGGTCAGCTTTTCCCCGTTGTTATTTCACCCATGTACTGAGGCTAGGTCCTTTAATTGCGATTTACACTACACACTTGTAAGACGACCTCATTTTGGAGGAAAGCGATTTGAAAACCAAGCAACTTAGAAATAATTCATCAACAAAGACACAGATTTGCAGTGACTCATCAGCTAATTAAGTCATGAAGGTATTAACACGAATCGTATTATCAGGAAGACCCCATACCTCAGGAATTCCTCAAAGGTGAGAGATGGGGTAGTGAACATGGTCACCCCGCAGGCAGCTGCCTGCAGCTGGACAAGGGCTGCCAAGCGCACGCAGCCCCGCTGCAGGTCCGTGCCACGGGTGCCGCATCCCCTAACACAAGCCTGAGGCTCCCTCCTGACTTCTCAGGTAATACAAAGTTTGCATAAAGATGAGTTTTAAATAACTGCAAGAACATTTTACCCATGGGATGGCAATTGACTCGCAGCTGGAGCCAAACTGGAGTTAAACCGGAGACTGGAGTTAAATCAGAGTTAAATGCGGGGCAGACGCGGAAAGCACACCACCTCACCAGCATTTTGCTAACTCCACTCTGCTGTCTACCGGTCAGCAAATAGCTCCCTGCTCCTGTTTTTATGATCCACAGTCGTGTTTGTAAACAACTGGGTATAGATGCCAATTTCAAAGGAATGAACACAAAGACCCTTTTTTAATTTCTCCCCCATTGCAACAGATTTCTCCTCTCTCCCACTCTCGCCCCAGCTACACTTTGTTCCCCCCAACGATCACTCCTTTTGCAGAAAAAGAACTGGCTTCACTCTTAGTTCTTTTTCTTAAGTACTACCCCTGCATAAAATTTTCGCTTTTATTGGCACTAATTTTTCCTTCATATCTAGTTTTTCTTTTTCCTCTAAATCCCCTGATTTTTCTCTGCAAAATGAAACAGCCACCCTTGGAAGTAGTGAACATGAGACTGAGAAGACAGGATTTCAATCACTTACAAAATGTAATATCCTCAGTTTCCATTCATTTGACAAGTGAACCAATTCATTTGTGTTTATATATGCCAGTCCCTGGCAGACAGACATTTAAATTGACTTCGTAAATTGACTTTGTCGTAACATTTTCCTTGTAAAATGCAGTACAAAGTACAACTCGCATAACACACCAGTGAATATTTTACTCAGTGCTGGGCAAGCCAGAGACCCAAATACGTGATGCAGCGGTACCTACCACTACTGTCGGTGTTCCTGTAGATGAACAACTAAATAATAATTAAACATACTCTGCTGATTCTCTCACATTTGAAGAAGGGTTTACTTAACTGGTAACTCCAACTTTTTATTCCCCCTACACCGGATTCCACATTCTCTTTTGATACTATACTTCAGCGTAACCGTGTACCATTAAAAAAGATGAGCCCCAACAGATGATACAGGTTAGGAAAAGCACACCAGGTTAATCCATTAGAGGAAATAATATTCCACCTTACTCTCCCACATTCCTAGAGCAATCCAGGGTACCTTTTTTTTTGGGGGTGTGTGTTAAGTGTACACTAGAGAAAGGATTCAGAGCCTGCTCTTACAGAGAAGAATAGATGTCTGGACATGCATTTGTTGCTACTAAATGATGATTGTCTACAGAACACACTTTCAGTAGAGGAACCTGGAGGTGCCCAACGTGGCAAAAAAAACCCCAAAGTCCCTTCCATCTAAAATAGTCACTTAAGGTTTGCTGGGAGGTTTCGTCCTTGTACCCAAGAACTGTTCTCATCTGCTCTGATGCTCGGTGCAGCACACAAACCAGTACGCCCATTTCCCGAACAACAAAACACAAGCAGCTGCATCTCTATGTACGGGAGTAGGAGGGCATTCACTGTGAAGCCTGTGTATGAGGCACGGCCACACGAGTGCTCAAAACAAACTGGATGAATTCCACTCTAAACTAATTGCTAGAAAATTTCAAAATTTGTAAAAATATTCAGAGGTATGTTGATAGGTTACTAATGTCAAAAAGCCAGTGAGTTAAATACCATCAGCATTTTATACTTTGCGTGTAATATGTTAAAACTAATTATGAAGTAGTTTTTTCCTTTAGCTATCATTAAGTGTGAAAAAGTTAATTTAATTCATTCAATCGAATTCACTTGGAAAAAAAGCCAGGAGGGCAGTACATTATCCAAAACAATACATTTCATCTGTTTGCTATGCTTTACAGGATTCAGTCTGGTCCCAGGACTCCGACACATTAACTGCACAGAACTGCAAAATCAGCCATTTTAAAAGACTTATCATTATACAATTACAACGTCAGTCCTAACATTAACAACAGGGAAGGAAAAAAAGTCAGATTTTCCTAAAAGGCAGATGAGGAATCTCTCTCTATTCGAGCATGAACAGCATAGCAGGTATTACTGCTTTTGTTTAAAATTGCCAGGAACAGTAACCTTTCAATTCTGCTAAATCACTGAGCCTGCTCACAACATTTACTAATTATGTAAACATGACCGAGAAACTGCAAAAGCAAAGCCAGTAGCAGATTTTCTGCTTTGTACATTAAGCAAAGCGCAGAATTTCATTAATTTCACAAAATAAACCCATAATGAAGTGCTTCTGTTCAAGAGAAATTTCTGTCTCGTTCACTGATCAGCCTTAAATCATAATCACACACACAGCAAGAAAAGCCGCCCACATGTGCTAGACAGCATCAGTCAGGTGTACAAACAGTTTACTCCTGACTCCGCTCTAGTCAGGGTGTAGACATTATTTCCTTTTGATTGCACTTTCAGAGCTTTTTCTTCTCCTTTTACAAAGTGAGTTTTCTTACATTTCTGTTGCTGGCCAAGAGGATGGACACGCTTTGGAAAGCACGGTACCAGTGGCTGGCAGAGCAAGCATCCAACTAGCTAGTGACAAACTCAGGTGGGACATGCCTTTCCCAGCTACAATGGCTAGCAGAAGACCACCACAGCCGAAACACAGAACACGAGTCAACACCGACGTTCGTGATTTTACTGATGCTCTGTCTGTTCTAGCACGTGACAAACATTTTGCCCTCAGCTAGGCACTCCCCTTCATTCACAAAACCTTACGTTAACTTGTTTCAGCCCCCAACTCAGCACAAACCTAAGGGCAACCCCACGTGCCAGACCAACGGTGGCAGGAGGAGATGCTATGTAGGAAGCGTGCACAAGCCAGACTGCGACCGCCTCCCCGCTACTCCTCCAGTGGAGGATCATCAGGCAGAACAGAAAGCAACAAAACTTCTAATAATAGCATTTGCCAATACCACCGTAATATTTTATACTCCGTGATCACATAGGCAGCAGGCAATTAGTCAAAATTAAAATATTCTCATTGCTCTTGAGAGATCACAGAGCCGATGCAGACCACGAGGACGTTCCAGCTTTGTAAGCGCTCGGCCAGCTCTGGCTTCTGGAAACTGCACTTCAGCAAAACACACCTGAATTAACTTAAGCTTAATGGAGAGCATTAAACAAAATACACTGAATAGCTTCACAGTCCTCAGGAAACTGCAATGAGCACTGTTGCTTTTCCAGCGAGTTTTGCCATCCTGATTGCATATCACAGACGGGATGCTGTGACCTGGACAGACACCCCTTCCTCGCTCTGACTGTGGTGATGACAAAAGCTGATCCCATACACTTGCTCTCAACCCCATGAATTTATAACACATGAAGCTACTTTGGTAAATAAGGTATGAACCGGTACAGTAATGCAGCAAAGTGTTACAATACACCATAACACCCAGGGCAGCCTTAAAACAAATAGGTGTTTTAAGTTTTCAGACATAAGAGTTAATTCTAGAAGGCACTTAAAAGCATCTAAAAAAAAAAAGTAGTAGTATGTCATACTGCTCGGTCTTCACCCAGAGTGGTACTTTGATGAACAAACTTGTGATGACAGAAGCCGTGCCGGTAACTGGCTGCCTGACACCTATCTGCCAGGGGGCTGAGGGGGAATTGGAGTAGCAGGTGGCAGACGACGTATCGCTTTCACCTACTCCTTGCTAGCATTTCATAGCATAATAGCCAGCCCAAACGCTTGAGACTCACTTCCCAAAACAGTCTGGGTCCCTTACGTCCCTCAGGCAATTCTCCAAACCTTCAAGATCTCTGCGCTTTAGAGAAAAGATGGGAAATAACTCGATGTCAAGCAGAAGAGAACGTCACTGTCATGCAAGCAAAGCAAAAATGCAAGACCACATCAGAGATGTCAGTGAGCACGCACCTCAAGGTCCCCAACGCAGCATCGTCAAAGATTTTCCTATGTTAAATAATGTTCAAATACAGAGTTTTGTAACTGCACTTATTTGCATACTACCAAGCAATACCTAAGCCTGAAATTTGTAAAAAGTTGGTGCTAGATATCACATTGGAAAACGGGGCATTTCTGCCTTGCCCCTCAAGGAAAGCCTAAGCACACGAAGCAATTACTACTGTTTTTCCCTACCGTGGAAATTCTGGGCTTCTCCCAGCAGAGAATGTAAATATAGAATACTGTCAGAAACAAAAGCCCTAGGTAGCATTTTACATTTCCGATGTTTAACTTTTTCTTCTTTCCCATACTGTGTCATTAAGTGTTTACAAGGATGATTAATGACTGCGGCTGCCAACTCCATTAATGAAAGGCATCTCTGCTCAAAGCTGCAATCCTGCTTTTGGCAAGCGCTGTGCAGAGACAAGGTTACTCCGGCACCCTTGAGCCCCTGCACCCATCCGTACTGCTGAGAGCACAGCGGCCCGGGAAGCTCCCAGTTCCCAGATAACCTGGTCACTTGACAGAAAGTGGCAGGATGCGTTTCCTGTGGACAGTCTCTCGCTGCCCAAAGTGATTAGCAGTTAATGAGCCGGCGACCTTTGCCACCTCTATTAGGGGATGAGGCGCGAGGGGAGTGCCGACAGACCCGGGCAAAGCAGAAGCTCAGCCAAGCACCCAGAGGGACCCGCAGACGCCCGCTCTGCACGGCGGTGCGTTGGGAGCATCAGCCCCGCTCCCTGTGGAAGGGACCCGAGACCCAGCGCTCCCGAAACCCACGTTTGGTGTGCACCGCGAGCATGCCAAGCAAGCTACAAGCAGCACCATGCCATGGGAAGTCTCTGCTCCATCCGCTCTGTTGTGGTTTAACCCGGCAGGCACATACACCACACAGCCGTTCGCTCACTCCCCACTCCCAGTGGGATGGGGGAGAGAATCATGGTGGGGAAGTAAAATTTGTGGGTTGAGATAAAGACAGCTTAATAGCACAGAAAAGGAAGGGAAAATAATAATAATGATAATAATGATGATAAAAGAATATAGAAAATAGGTGATGTACAGTGCAACTGCTCACCACCCGCCGACTGATGCCCAGCCAGTTCCTGAGCAGCAGTCGCTGCCCCCCGGCCAACTCCCCCCAGTTCATATACTGAGCATGACGTCGTATGGTATAGAATAGCCCTTCTGTCGGTTTTGGTCAGCTGTCCTGGCTGTGCCCCCTCCCAGCTTGTCACTGGCAGGGCATGGGAAGCTGAAAAGTCCTTGACTGGTGTAAGCACTGCTCAGCAACAGCTAAAACATCCCTGTGTTATCACATTACTCTCATCCCAAATCCAAAACACAGCACTGTACCAGCTACTAGGAAGAAAATTAACTCTATCCCAGCCAAAACCAGGACAGCTCACTAAAAACAGAACCAAATATGTATTACACAGACACTAAAACGGTTCAAAAAGAATGACAATTAAAACCTAAGAGCAAGGAACTCTCTCACATGCACAGAGCATTGCAGAATTTTCTGGCAATTAACTGATTTGTCCTAACATAAGAAATCCTATGAAAATCCCCTTTCTATCCTCCCCCACAGCAAGAAAAATAAGCATACACACACTTCCACAGGCGTCTCAAAAAATGTAAATCTGTAATTAAATTGCTTGGCTAAACTTATGATTTTGTATCTCTGGTAAAAAGAAATTGAATTAGAAGGAACACTTCCTTCACTAGGAAATATAAAACCACTATAAACTTGATTTAAGATGAGATGACATCTTGATATGGAAATACATTTCCATCAAACATTTCAGTTAAAACTGCATAATCTGACGGAAAGCAAACATCTCAATAACGTGTTCTAAGCATTTTTAAATGCTCCATTTCTCTTGCTGCTCATAGCATTATTTTACGAAGTGTAAAGTCAACCACAACCTATTCGGCTTTCAAAGGCTATCATTTCTCCATCCCAATTACCCAATCCAGAGCAACTATGACTATTATCCTCAATCTGCAGATGAAAACGCTCAGAAAAAGTTATTTGCGGCGTTCCCATGGCGATGCCCCGGTAGAGGAAAGAACAAGCCCCAGCCGCTCCCTGACCTCCGCGTTCAGCGTCGGCAGCATCTCATTTGCAGATGCAAGGGAACCATCAGCAGACCGAGCCTACGCACCAGCGCACAACCCGTGCCCTTTACGCTGCCTACCAGCCCCAGTGGCTGCAAATACGTTTGCAACTTTATTTCAAGGACCCGCAGGGTACAAGGGCCACGTTTAAGTTTCCTTGAAATATCCCCATACAAAGGAGCAGAAAAAGCAATGCTTAAGGGTTTGGGGAAGTAGCCAGGTTGTAGATGGGTTAGGAGGGCCGGCCCTGGCCGCCCCTTGGGATGCATCCCGCACCACATGCCACAGCAATTCCCACTGTGCTCGCACTCTAGAGAACTCCACGGCGAGACCGGACATCCGTGAGTTTGTCCAAACACATACGAGTTTGAGGGAGGACAGCAATGCCATAGACATATTCAGATCTGTAAGTTACTTTACGCATTTTTTCTCTTATATCTTTTAATAAACCTCCCTATCAGTGAGGCACCTCGCAAGCAGTACCAGTGATTTTGAAATTAACACAGATTCTGGAAGTGCCACTGTATAAAATACATCTTTTTCTTCCATATTTTATAACTCGTGCCTTCACCAGCATAGGCAGAACACCTGTGTACTCAGATGAAAAAATATATTTCCTTAGGAATGACTCTGAAATGTAGTCCAACATTATTATTCAATTATACCCTAAGAAAAATTCAAGTTTTGTAACAGTGAACAGAATTAAACTTCCAGGTTGGGGGTGGGGAGGAAAATAAAATCTGTAAGCTAAGCTCCCTCCTCCCCCGTAACTAACACAAATTTTCCAAGACTTCATCTAGGCATAAGATTCTGCCCTTTTCTTTTTCTTTTTCCTCCAAGCTAACGAGGCCAAAAATCTCTGGCCACAAGAAAAGCTCTTCCTTTTAAATAATGCAACAGGGAAACTGCAACCGACACACCACATACACTGGCAGAGACAGCATCAGTAATAACCCACGTACAGAACCAGGTCCTTGTCCCCGCTGCATGGCAGCCACAGTGACAGATTTTGGAGGAAAGAGAGATACAAATGAGTGTGACAAACTTGACATTCAAAAAGACAGAAGTGGGTTCGTTTTAGTTTTTTAACAGACTAGCTGATGATTTGTGATTATCAGCAAACAATCCACCTAGAATTAAGGTATGAGGCAAACCTACACCAACAACATGCTGGCAAGCACCATCAAAACCGTTCACGTTCCCCCTCTCCAGAATGCTGACAAGTCCTTCAGAAGGAAGGCTACGCTCCCAAATTTTTCTTCTAGACTAATACACCTTGCAAGCACCTACGCTTTCCCATTTGCACCATGCTTATGAATAATAAAGGTTTTCAGCTATATGATTAACTTCGTTTGCCACATTCTGTACCCTGGGAGGCTACACACACCAAACATTGTTCAAAAAGAAAAGCTGAAAGCCTGCGTGTGTAAACGTATACACAAGACTCTCAACTAGGGACAACAGAAATACTAGAGAAAGGTGACTAAAAACCAACAAGCTGTTTCCAATAACAAGAAGGAGCATCATTCTGGCACAAACCTGTGCAGAGCTTTCTTTCTCAACTGTCTTTGTCAAAACATCATCTTTTAGAGCCACTGGAATTGCTATTACTCCATGCCCCGCTCCCATTAGTATAAACGCTATCGCAGAATGAATTGCGACCCACATTTTCTACAATTTACATTTCAATTCGAATGACCCAAGACAAAAACTTCTACACGAAAAGAGCCAATGCCAGCAACTCCCCAAAAGACACAATTAATTCTGTCACAGTACTTAATATGTTAAAAATAGATACTTGACTTTAATTTTCAGACAAAAGAAGGAGGGGTGTGTGTGAAGGACTCCAACTTTGAAAAATACACACGTGAACTGATCCATATTTGATTCAGCGCTCAGCTTGCCACTTGCAGTTGTTAAACTCGTGAGTACAGTTTTTGTTAGCACGTTTAGATGTTACAAAAGATTGATTAGAGGGACAAGAACAGTTAGCTTGCAACAGGCATATACTAACTGGAGTTTTACGGTAATTTCTCAAGGTTGATTGCTTCTATTATTAAATGATTCCCACAAACATGGCAAAGGTACTGTAAGACAATGCTACTAAAAACTAAAACTATACTGTGGGTATTGCCATGTAACTTCCAGCCTTGCTGCCCAGAAGGAATACAGGCAAGGGATCGTAGACCTATTTGGATTGTTCTTCAACTTTACCTTGGCCCACCAGACACCTGAATTTTAAAAACTTCTGTTTCACGTCAATGAATCCAACCATGATGCGTTAACAGGACATATGCAGACTAGCACATTCAGAGTAACCGGATTCTTTGTGTCCCCTGTCCTTAACGAGATTTCTCAGACAGGAGTAAGCTAGTTATTTCTCAGGACCCTGTTTGGCAGGAAAGAATATGCACTGGTTTTTTGTTTGGAAGTCTTCACACACAGTAAGATAACATTTTGTTTAACATGGTACCAAAACACCTATCTAATTTTAAGCGATTTTGAAACATGTCAATAAGATGATACACGATCTGACTCTTTGAGACAAGTAACATGCACACACACAAGCAATAGACTCCTACTATACTAGTAGTCAGCTTCCACATTTGCCTTCAAGTCTGTTTGAAAGCTCACTTTCAACATGTAATAGGACTTCATTATTTAAACAACAGGTTCCAGAGCCAGGGAATTTATATTCTGTAACTTACATGGCATGTTCTCAAATAATAAGCCATAAGCATCAAGTAAGCTGGTATGTTTAAGAATAAATAAGAGATTTAACTACCTCATTAGTGTTCCAGCGGTGCCTCTCTTTCGGTAAACTTGAACATTTTGGTAGACATTCAAGCAGCTTCTTCGGTAAAAAGATTTTTACATGACTGCCATTGCTGTTCCCATGATCATCTAGAAAGAAGAGGAGACACGTGATGTATACACAGGAGAATAGGTGGTTTCCACTAGGAGACCCTAGCTGCGACAAGACTTGGAAACCCACCAGTTCACTTGTCAAAGAGCAGGCAATTTGTCATCGCAAAGAAGTACCCGGCTTTCTGTTGAAATTGCACCTTTATTTCAGAAATATAAATTCAGCGTAATTCCTTGTGGTTGCAAAGTTTGAGAAGAGCTTTGATGATTTGTGCACGAGGACCCTGTGTGTGTGCTTACTTGTGTCTATTTTAGCTTATTATTTCCCTCAGTGACAAATTTTACAAGCAATAGCGACAAAACGTTATAGAAGCTGTGACCACAGCGGTATGACCTGCCAGGAAAGTCGTAAAGGAAGTTCACACTTGACAGGATTTGCAAGTAAATAAGCACAGAGCCCCAGTACCTGCTATAATTTTGTCAAGCTGCAGCAGAAATGCAACTCCAGGTCTGTTAGTTCATTTAAAACTAAAATGCGCTGTACCTGATTAAAAACAGGTTACTGTTCTTTCCATGGACAGCTCAAAAAGTGAATGTAGTTCCTCAACAGGAGAGTGAAGTAGAGGGATGGAAATCTTCCTACCTCACCATACCTGGGGGTCTCAAAAGCAGAAATACTGAAGAATAGACAATTATTCTTTTTTGTTGCTGAACATGTAGAAGGTGCACTGATCCCCCTTAAAAAACAAAGAGATCCAAAAACCCCCAAAGCCCAACAACAGCCCGCAGAAGTCCCAGAAGCATTAACTTGATTATGTCTGTCTATCACCCCTCTAACACCACCTAAAGAATCAGAGCGTCCACGAACTGTGCATGTTTAGAGACCAAATCAGTCCCCGCAGAAAAGGGAACCGGAGCAGCAGGATAAGACAGCCCAGCTACAGCACAGGAGTTTTACTAGTTCTCCTTCTAAAACCCCCCATTTCTGCCTTCTTCCACTATTCTCGCGCTTTGCATGACAGATACTGGGCAGCAGTATACAAGAAGTACACTTATTCCCTGGCATTTTACCCTACAAAATTAATTTATAGTCATTTCCCATTTGGAAGTGTACGGAAAAAGGATATTAACTTTTTCCTCTTACACATCTGATCATTTTATGTCATTAAACAGATGCCAGCATCATGATAAAACTCCTCTGTAATTACGTACAGTACAGAAATTTCCCGTGACCTGCAGCAAACCAGAGCGAACCCGTCCCGCAATCATTTTAGAAAGCGGGCGAAGAGCGCAAACCAGCAGCTAGACAGCCCTAGTATTTTTAAAGCTTGATTATACTCTTGGATGTGTCAAGTTCAACAATATACATGCTGTTAAATCAACTACTCGTGCAAGCACAGCAGATGAGTTTACAAGATAAGCAGCGATGTGTATGATAAACGTGAGCTGCTCTATAATTTATGAGTCCTGTGCGCTCCCTGAGCTATTGGGACTTTACTGTACAACTGTGTTAAGACTAAATCAACAGGGTTGCCAGTTTTGTACTTCTTCCTGGGCGAACGAGCAGTCGGACAGTATTGATCTTTGCTGAACTGATAAAGAAATCGGGAAGAAGGTTCTCTTGATTATTTTTTTGTATACCATTCCAGGATTTCTAGCTTGACATTGAATATCTCAGACCTTTAATCCACAGGGCTTTTTGGCCACATCTTTTTCCCAGTCAATGTTCTGCATGTGTCACCGTCACCTTTGTTATTTCCCACCACCCCTGGCCGCTCAAAGCTTCGCAAACACGCACATCGTGACACTTGGGGTTATCCACAAAGACACCTACTTGCTTGGGGCAAAGAACAGGGCCGGGCAGGGCCCTGCCGCAACGGCAGCCCCCAGCCATTCCCACCTGTACTTTCAGATCTGCCATCCGATATAGCTGGTACCTACTTAACATTCCCTACATTAATTTTATACCGTTTTCATTTCTCATTCAAAATATTGCATTGCACTACATTCAATTCATTAGGGCGGCAAAGTATTTTACAGCACACATTATTGCTTTTATCAGCCAAACTACATCCCCAGTTACATCTCATCAGCTTATTTTCCATGGGCACATTTTAATTGACATTAATTGTATTCCTTCCCCTTACCTCCATATCAGTCAAGTCCTCTATCATTCATTCCATTATTTTGCAGGGCTGGCAGACCTCTAATTATTCAGCTCGTTTCATTAACTTTCTTCCACTGTCATCAATTATCAGTATTATTAATTCAGAAAGTGCCTATGGATAATAGATCCCTTAAAAATGTTTTGGTAGAAGTTACCAGAACTTGCTAATACTAAACCTTCCAACTCCTGTTGTTAGCATCTCATACCTTTGTGCTATTACAGGAATGGAAGGTCATTTTCATCATCCTGTAATGTGACTACATCTCACGTATGCTTCCCTTTTCTGCGTTTAGCAACGACATTTCTTCATTCCAAAAAATCCCCAACGTGGAAAACAACTGCCACCCGCCTCGATCTGACAGGCTTTTCATCAAAGAATCCTCTAGCCGTGTCATCAGAATGACGCACAATAATCACATTATGGGAAGTGAATCCTAAATTCAGTGACCTCTAAAACAGGTTTGACCTTGGCAAAGGACAAAGTTGGCCAACCAGCTATGAAGATTAAGAACAAGAAAGTGCCTTGCCCCAAACGATGCACACATGCTTGCTTTAAAACTTGCTTCCCCGCCCACTGGAATCATTCATGACTTATTCCCGAACGGAGGAAAGTCTATGCAGATAAAATGAGGAAGGCGGGCAGAGAAGAGGAGGATTGCTCTCCCAGGCGCACTAACAGTGCTGGCAGACCTCGGTCACCCCTGGACCTCCACTCCGTGATTCAGCTTCCTTCATAAAGCCTTTGCCACCAGCAGATCCCCAAGCATCACACAGGATCTGTCATCCCCACCTACAGACCAGCTACCAGGAGTCCACATTCCCCAAAATGAACTATCGCTTTGCTACTTACATTCTTCACAAATAATCACAAACCTTCCAACTAGAATACGTAAATCTTTAGGGATGTGGAGCAAAAAAAGAAGTGGTTGTCCTTCGGTTTGAATCAAATCTGTCATTTCTAGTCAACCTGACATACCCACTCACCTACCAGAGAGTCTTCTGATAAAGTCAGAGGAATAAGAATCAACACTGCTCAGCATCCACGCCCAACTTACAGAGCAACCAGCACGTTCCACAGGGAATATTTTACATTTATTTAGAACTAAAATTTCCTCTGTCGTTAAAAAAAAAGGAGCTGCAATTTCACAATGCTTATTTGATTTTCTGTGCAAATCCAGGCCAAATTTGTACTTGAACTTTCTTCCTCGTATTATTTTTGCTATGGGTGCGACTTATGACATTGTGATCTGCAAACCCATCCAGTGTCAATAAAAAGTGCTTTTGCAAGCAAAGCTGCACTTGCACAAGGAGGATTTGCCAGTAAAGCTGTATCGACATGGGCTTTTTTTTAGTGCAAAGCTGGCCACAGCTCAAAAATGCTTCCCAAGGCATGCACAGCCAATTCTGAAAAGGACAAGGAAGCTGTATACTGAAGTATAGCAGGCTACAATGTATCTTGTTATAATTCAGCATGAAAATCCAAAATTTAAGTTCCATTAGCAATCTTCAAGATTCCTTATTAGCAAACCAGAAACTCGTGTAAGATTAAGTACAACTATTATAAAGTTTGTGGAAAGTGCCATATTAATTATACCACATAAACCCTTCACAATTTTCTGGGTTTCTTCATGCTCCTTGCACTTTATCCTCCCAAGGGATGCAACATGGGCCATAAAACTTTAAAGCGCACAACAGCAAATCACACAGTGAGTCTATGCTCTACCCCCGCTCGCCAAACATTCCCCCCTCCCCCTTTTTTTATTTCTTTAACTGGTTCTTATATCTTCTGTGATCCAGGAGGTAAATTTAGACCTTCAGACCACTTCACTACCACAGTTTATCAACATAACGTGTAATTGGAGAATACAGAAGTGGCTGAATGGGTGTTGATCAACTGCTGATTTGCAGACAGTTCTATACTGGAAATAAAGAATAAGCCTATAAAATCACAAACGTAAGTTTCATAAACCCATTATGATGAAGAAATAACTTAGGGTTAGCCATCTTCTTAACTGCCTCACAAGAGAGGTAAAAGGTGTTTAAACGTTACGAATAGGCAGTTTCGTATAAAACAAACAGCTAAAATCACAACGTAATTATTAGCTACTCAAATGGAACGGGAGGGCATCAAGTTAACCATGATGCCACTCACCACACTGCTGCTTAAGCAGCGGAACCGAGTAAATACAGCTCAGAAGTGGCGCCCATACGAACACAGTAAGCTTAGGCTACCTGAAGCCATCCAGTCTTTGGTGTAATGGCAGTATTAACCCATGCACCAGTCCTCCTCGCATGGAAAATAATGACCGTGTGCCTTATTTAAGACGGCTCAGTAGTGACTATGTCAATACCCAAAGCAAAAGTGCCAACTCCATCGTCCTTCCTTTGGAGTTGTGGTTCTTAACCCTACTGGCTTTTCTGAAACCCTTCCCCTTTGCAAACAGCTACTCTTCCAATAACTCACTTTTTGAAAGATGATATACAGAGACAGACAAAAATGAAAGTCAAGATATCTAGATTTAGTCAAAAGAAATTCTTTTTTTTTTTTTTTTTAACATATTTATATTTCCCACGTATTGACTTGGCTCTGCTAGGTCCTGGGCTGTGGGTGGGGGTATGAAGTCCCCTTGAAGTCCTACATTCTTTCACTTGCTGACCTCTGGACACAGACAAAACCACTAAATTCAATCTGGCAGAATTAAATGCAAAGCATTATCCCTGATCCAAACAGCTGAAGGACTGGCATGCTACTCCTCATAGTTAAACTTCGTTCCTGGCATTTTCAATCAGTAAACAAGTAGCAATATAAGCAAACCCAACAGCTTTTGGTCTGTTTTCTAGAAATATTTGGACGATTACAGTTGTAAATCTCTTGGCAACAAAAGCAGATTTCTAAATATCAATAGAGGGTGGCTAAGATAAGATAACCAGGTCCAGCTCTCCGGCGCTGCTTTCCCAGCAAGGTTCCACTGGATGCCAGCACTCGGCTCAGATGCTGGCCGAGCAAAGGCGTTCCTGATCCTTCACTGTGAAGGATGCGGGCAGCCCCAGAAGCAGCCTGGGGGCTGAGAGGAGGACGCAAGGAAAGAGTAAACAGTTCGGGCAAAGGTAAAAAATGTGAAATAGGAGCAAGAGAGGACAACACACAAACCAGCACGCATGCAGCTGCAACTGCTGCCTGCAGGTAAAACGGGAGGAGCAAGGAAAACCAAAAAGGATGAGGAGAAAATCACAGGAATGGTGGTAGTATCAAGGATGATCAACCAAGTAATTTTCCCCTAGGAAGTTATTCAATCTAGCCTAGTTTCTTGGAATATTTGTGGTAAATACTTTGTTGCTACGACAAGCTCTACAAACTGTAAGAAATACAAATATAGCTAAAACTCTGCTGTTACGTATTATCGACCCAGTTCTCCCCACCAATAATGTGCTACTCTTAAGTTATTTTATCCTTTCCACAGAGCAGAAAGTTTCTTGATGTTTTATAACTGAATTCAATTTAAACAACACAGTTATGTAAAACTGCAAATGGTGCGCTTTGGGGAAGAGTTGATAGGGCAATTCTTCTTAATGAAAGCCTATGCACTGGTTGAGAAGGTCTGGTTTACTCAATTAGATATTTATTTCTTATGCTGTACACTTATCACTGTGCTCAGCACTTACGAGTCCACTTCCCCCAACCAACAAAACTGGCTACTCTATTTCACAGGCTCCTCTCTTCCTCTCCCACCTCAGCAGGCGGCTTAAAGCACCCTGCTAACCATACAAGACAGGAGAATTTGGTTAAATTCAGAAGGTGCACAGAAGTAGCTATTTTAGAAGCAATCTTAGGAGCACTAAAACAGTACAGTCGCTTCAACTTTTTCCTGCAGCTCCTAAGTGTGTTCAAGCATGACTTTCACCGTGTTGCTTTTAAATATGACAAGCACAACGGAATGATTAGACCGTTGCTCACTGTCGCCAACAATTCATTTGTTTTAGACCTGTCATCAAGTCCTTCATCCCCTGGTTTTCACTAAAATTACATCATCAAATTCAACTGCAATGAAACTAAGGAGAGATGGATATTATTAGCCAAGCCCAGCAAAAATAAACCACCCATTTCTACAGTTTTCAGTGGTACAAACGTTCTCAACACTGCAGCAAATTTTCCAGAAGTCCTAAAGTATTGGCTAAGGCTAGTGAAATTACATACTCTGAGCCTATACACTGACAGCCACCAGCCATGGATATTTTTACTTTTTGTTTGTTTGGTTTTTTTTAAGCTATCAACAGCTTGAGTTTGGAAATCTACCTGGAGAGCTGGCAGGAAAAGAACATTAAAAGCCCTTGAACCGAAGATATGACAAGAGCAGGAGAAGGACACTGAGCTCTCCATTCCCAGGGATAATGGGAATTTGCTCTTGCTCACCCAGTGACGTAACTGCTCCTCTGCATGAAGCCACACCTTCAGCATCGCCCCAGGAAGAGGGCAGGTGCTGCACCCCAAAAAACCAGGGTTAAGACAGATGCCAGCACCCGCAGGCATACTTGCCTTTCAAAACCCACAGGGTTTAAACCAGGGTAAACACAACACAGGGCTTAAGGGGTGCAGGAAGCCACGGAAGGTGGAAACAGGACACAAAGTGAGGGGAAAAAACTAAAAAGAAAAAACTCAGCAAGGTGTGGAAGAGGAAGCCAGGAAACACTGAAGATGCAAGAAGCTGCTGGAAGCACTGCATTTTAATTAACCGGCACTGTATTCCACAACACACTCTACCAGCCTCGTTTCACTCCATGGAAAGGTTTGGGTTTGTTGGGGTTTTTTTCCCCTGCAGACATATTTGGTTTATTGAAGCAGAGACAGAAGGGACACTAAAAAAGGAAGGTCACATTCCAGCTCCCTCTTTCTGAAGGCTGCCTGGACAGAGAGGTAGAATAGCTATTTCCCCTTCCTCCAATAACATATACCTTTCTAAGCAGGTCTTTAAAAGACTGTGTGTTTGAGAAGAGCCGTTTAAAAATATTAATAATGCAAAGTTAGCACCGAGTCTTGATCTTGAAAGACTTGAAATTTTAAAAACATTTGTTTTAACCTTACTTGTACATCGTCCTTTCACCGTTTCCTGATACAGGAAATGAAATCTGAGTTACAACATCTGTAGGAAACCTTCCGACAGAAGTAGCTTTAAAAACCCACACAAATAAACCAAAAAACCCTTTGAGCCAAAGTGTTTGGGAAAACCATTAACAACAAGAGATGTGGAATTGGATGAAAAAAACTGGAGTTTTAAACAAGCCCCATGCCTTACATGAGGAGTCTTGCATGTAAAACAATTATAATACCAAAAGCACTCAAAAAAATTGATCTCACACACACATGTAGTTTCTGCTGTTTGGGAAAAGTGAATCGAGTCCACTCTCTGAAACTGTCCTGCTGGCTTACAGCCCTCTGAGCGGGTCTAGAAACTTCGGCAGAAGGCAGTTCGCTTCTATCTCTGACAACAGAAATTTTGGTAAAATCCCAACTGCTGAAATTCAGCAAAAATTCTGGGGCAATGAGCAAACTGAGCTGATCATCAAACCCTGCCTCTTCACCGTGACAGTCCGAATTTGGCAGGAAGGACAGCAGTACAGAGAGCGCGGCACAAAATCCAATCCATCACGCTCACAATAAGCTCAGGTTTGTTTAAGCAATAAAACGTTATGCAACACTTCCGCAGAGGGAAGTAAATATTTGCTGTTCAACAACCAAATCAAGAACGTTTTGTTTTCAAAAGGTATGCTGCCCAAACAGTCTCTCAGCATTCAATAATATTTGGAGCTCTAACTTCCTTCTCGGTTGGTATCAACAACAAACCCAGAACAGCTGCCAAAATCCCTACCGCCATCCTCCCCCGGTATCCTCGGCTCACGTGGGAGTTACGGGGAGAAATTCCACCTCCTGCCTTTCCCACCTATTGACCCTGCCTGAATTAACAGACGTAAAATTCAACAACTGCATGTAACCGAACTTCATGGGCACGACAAATAAAAGCACCCAGCTCCTGCGCCAGCTGCACGATGTAAATACACAGGCACTACTGTGCTTTAAAGCTATCTGTTTCAGATAGCTGTCCATGAGAACACACAGAAATCTAAAGAAAGGTTCTCTACACGCACTCTTTCTCTTTTGAACTTATTAAAAAACTTTCTTTTTTTAATTTAAAGACCACCACCCACCCCGATCACGTTCAGAGGCCATTACAGCTGCCAAGATGGCACCTCCAAGGGTCAGTCCTGCCATTTTGGTTCAGACACAAAAAACACGGCAGAAACTACAAAAGCCCCTCTGCCGCAGGGATGGTTAAGAGCTCTTCGGTCATCGAGCCCAACTTCGTCCTGCCTAAGGAAACCAGAAAAGAGGGAACTCACCCAAGTTTTCCAAGACATGTAAATCTCTCCTGCAGCCAGGGAACAGCCTCATTTCAAACCCTCACCTACTGCCGACGTTTTTCTGCTGCTAGCTGGGCACGAGAAGCCTCGACCAAAACTTGACAGGGAAGCTCAAAAAGACCGGGCAGGTCTACAGAGCTGTTCGTTGCTGTTCACGAGGTTTGCTTCTACTGTACCACTTTGGGCGGACGGAGCAGATTGCTCCCCAATAAAAGCAGTGCTTCTCCATGCAGCTGACCTGCTAGTTGCCATTTACATTTAGTTTTTAAATATTCAAGTAACAAAAACCTAAGGCGACTTGCGTTCTCTCCTCCAGCATCTGTACTACCGGTGAAACACTTGTCTTGAATCACACTTTAAAATGATTCCCATTTAAGTTTCTGACAGGCGGAGTTTAAGTTCAAGGAATGAACGGTTTATATCTTGCCTCCTTGAAAATATACCACAGAACTAGGTCAGCGCGGGGAGCTGCTCCGTGCGCTTACTACGAGAACAACACGGGTGCTGGTGCTGAGCCGAGCCACTGAAGACTCTCCGCTCCCACCTCAGCGATGCTGCCCATGCTCTACACGGGTACAAAGCCAAGAACCAGCTACTGGCCAGTCAAGTGAAACGCTGGATTGCAACAGCGGGTGGGCGCGTTAAAACGCCGGGCACCAAAGTCGTTTCTCCAGCAGCTCCTGCACAGTACAAGAGCTGCTGCGGACCCACCTCCTCAGCAAGAATGCACTTCAACGGCCCACAAAAATTCGTTACCAATACGAAACACAGTAAAAGTTGCATTGAATAACAAGCGTAAAGGCCAAATTACCTTTCAAGTCAAGGAGCACGTCGATGGCATGTAGAGCCGTGGCCTCGTAGGAATGAGTATACTGAAACCCGTGCTTTACGTAGAAAAAATGTCATCGTATGTTAGCACAGGAAGCTCGAAAAAAGAATCAAGCCCGAGCATATTTTGGTGACAATACTTTCATCCATCCGTAAAGAACTGAAACTTCACAATTTGAGCTACGAAGCCCAGACAGACGCTAATTCTCTTCTCACTTACACCCCTGTTAACCAGTTGGCATTTGACTACTTCAGTAGAGTTAATCATTTACTTCAACGCAAATGAGAAAAGAATGAAGCCTGGCGTTTTCCAGACCACAGGAAAGACGGAACTAATGAATTTGGGAGCATCAAAGAGATTAATAAAAGATGAAGCTGACAACACTCATAATCACCGCTACCACTTAAAATTCACATTTTTGCAGAGCACTCAGCCTTCATCATGCTGGACAAGGTGCGGGCAAAAGGAAACCAAAGGTGGCCATGCCTGCAGAGGCTCTACAACTACTAAACTACAAGAAAGAACTGAAAAAAAAAGATATTCCCAAAGCACTTTGAGCAAAAATCCAGACGAAGAGGTGGGATAACAACCCTTGTATCCTAAGAAGGGGTTTCCCGGTAAAGAGTGCAAATGGGTTAAAAGTGAGGAAGTACGTTTACTATAGCAGATTAAGGAAAAAAACCCGTATTAGCCAGATTAAACAGTTATTCGAGATGCCCAACTACAACCAGATGAATTCATGAGGTAGTAGTAAATTTACCCAGTTTTAGTTATGCAACCGGTTAGTTGCGGGATGTAAACCATCCACCACCCTCTTCCCTCCCGCCCCTATAAAATGGAGGCCCTGACACCAGGTACCGGTTGTGTTGCGCAACACCACGCCAAGCGAGGCCGCGGCTGAGCGGCTCCGGCCGCCACGGCCCCCCGCGTTCCCCCAGTATTAAAGGGAAAGTTGGGGCGACGGCCGTCCCGGCGCGCGATCCCCCCGTCCGTGCCGAGCCGGCGGGCGTCCGGGGCCGGCGCAGCAGACGACGGCGGGGTCAGGAGTCGCCGCGAGCGCTTGCCGCCAGCCTGCTTAGACAAACTTCGGTTAAATAACAAAAAAACGTTAAATACGACGCGAACGGGCCCCGGGAAACCGCCTGCGCGGCTCCCGCCCCCCGCCAGCCCCGCTCCCCTTCCCGGCCTCGGCGCCGTGCTCCCGCCGGACGGCCCCGCCGGGGCCGGGGGGGGGAAGGCGGCCGCCGCGGGGCCGCGCACGGGCGGAGCAGCGCTACCCCCTTGCGGACACGCCGCGCCCCGGCTCCCCGCCGCGCCGGTAACTTTCGGCCGGAGTTGGGCGCCCCGGCTCCCCCCCCGCGCCGCGACCGCGCCGCCGGCGGGGGCGGGTGGGGCGGGCCGGGCCCTCCCCTCGCTCACCTCCGGGCCCGCCGCTCGCCGGGCGGCGCCGCTCCGCCCGCCCCAGCAGCGCCCACCCCCGGCCCGCCCGCTGCCCGGCGGCGCGGAGGCCCCGGTGCGGCGGGGCCGCGGACGAGGCCGCCCCGCTCGTGACGGACGGGCGCGCGCCCGCGAGGCACGTGCGCCGCCGCCGCCGCCGGGGGGGGGGGGTGGCGGGGGGGGGGGGGAAGGGGGGGCCGGCGGGGGCGGCGCGGCCCGGCCCGAGGCGACCCCCGGGCGGCGGCGGCGGCGGGGGGGCCCAGGCCGTCAGCGGCGAGCGGCGGCCCGGAGCCCCGCGCCGCGCCCTGCGCAGCCCCGCGCCGGCCGTGCCGCCGCAGCCTCCATGTTGGCGGCGGGCGGGCACGTGCCGGCGGGCGGCGGGAGGCGTGCCCGTGCCCCGGCCCGGCCCGGCCGCCGCGGCCCCGGCGCCACGCGGCCTGCCCGCCGCACATGGCCTGCCCGCCGCCCGCCGCCCCCCGCCCCGGCCCGGCCCCGCGGGGGCGCCCGCCGCCGCCAAACTTCGCGCCGCGCGGCCCGGCCCGGCCGCCGCCGCCCCGCGGCGGGGGCCGGGGCGGGGGGCGGCGCGGGAGGCCCGGCGCGCCGACAGCCCCGCGGCGGCGGTGGCGGGCAGGCCGGGCCCGGCCCGGCGCGGGGCGGGAGTCGGCCCGGCCGCGCTCTCACCTTCCGGCTTGTTTTCGGCAGCCATTTCCCCTCCGCGCGCCACATCCTCCTCCGCCTCCTCGCGACCGGGACCCAGGCGCGCGCCGCCTCCTCCCGCTGCCGCCGCCGCCGCCGCCGGGCCGGCCACCCCGCGCGCACGGCGCACACCCCGCGCCGCCCATTGGGGGAGCCGCCGCACTGACACCCGCGGCGGCCAATCGCGGCGGGCGGAGGGCGGGCGCCCGGAGGGGATGGGCGCGATGGACAGCGCGCCCCGCCAACCGGAGCGCGGCAGCGCTTCAGTGACACGCGCCGCAGCCAGTCAACGGCGGCGCCGGGAAGACGGAGAGGACGGGACGGGACGCTTTACTGACGGCCGCAGCGGCCACTCAGGAAGCGGCGCCGCGCAACTGACGGCCGCCAGAGCCAACCGCGCCGCGGAGGAAGCGGGACGCGCCGATTGACGCACGGCTCCGCCGACGCCGGCAGCCAACGAGGAGCGCCCCCCGCCAGAGTGACCGCGCGCGGGGCCAATGGGGCGGGCGAGCCGGGCGGCCGCCGGCGCCACCGCCCCCAGCCCTGTCCATTGGCTGCGGGAGGCCCCGGCGGGCGCACGCCCCCTCCGCGCCCTGTAACCCTAAACAAAGCCGCCGATTGGCGCGGCGGGCGGCCCGGCCGCCAATCCCCGCGCCCGCCCCGCCCCGCCCGCCCGCCGGGGGCAGCCCCGCAGCCCGCTCCGGCCCGGCCCGGCCCTTCCCGCCCTCCTCACGGCCCGGCCCGGCCCGGCCCCGCCCGGCAGCCGGGACGAACGGCGGGTCCGACTCCTCAGACGGCGGGGCGGGCGAGGGAGCGGCCCCCGTAACGCCCGGCCGCCCTCTTCCACAGCGGAGCGGGAGCCGCGCCACCCTTCCCCGGCAGCGAGCGGCCGAGCCGGTTCAGTTGGCCCCGGCGCTCTCGCGGGCCGGGCCGGGCCGGCCTCCCCAGCGGGCGGTCTCCCACTGCGCCGGTCCACAGCGCGCGGGCTTGCCGCCGGCCTTTGATACAAAGTTCCGCAGTTCCTAGGCTGCCCCGCAGCCCGCCGGGACCGCGGTAACGCCGACAGCTCCAGCCCGAGCGCGGGCCCGCTGCACCCGCCGCCTGCCGAGGCCGAGCCGGGGAGAAGCGGACGGGGGCCTGCGGCCGCGCCCGCCCGGTACTGCGAGTCGCCTCCACGGCTGGGCCGCGGCCGAGGGGCTCCCCAGTCACGGGCGGTCTGGCGCGCGGTTATTCGTCAAAGGCCTCAAGGGACACCGCACTGGAAAGGGAAGTTAGAAGCTGCGATTTTCCCTCAAGTGAGCAAACAAAACCTCAAGCCGAGACATTTGCAAGAACTGTTTTCTTAAAAGGGGGTATCTGGAAATGCAGCATTTTGTACCATCTTCTGATAACGTTAGTGCTGAACCCGCCTTTCCCCACGTGTTCTGATCAGACTGCCCACCTAGGATGATCCTCAACGCTGCTGGGGGGGAGCGCACACAGCCTGACCCTCTACCCCCCCTTTTTAAAATTACAAAGCGCCATGCTATTTAACTGACCTAAACGACAGCAGCAGGGCTGCAAAGGTTATTTCCCCCGCTTTTTCAAGACTGCTGAAAAGTCAAAGTTCTGTAGGCCCTCCTCCACAACCAGAGCACTTTGGGGTGGACAGCAGGATGCTTGGGGAGAAAAAGCTGTTCTCGGCACGGTACGCAGCCGACGAGGTGAGGATTTGTGACCTGCAAAGAGAACCCAGTTATTGTTGCCAATGAGATGTAGAAAGTCTGAGGGAGCCCTGCAGATCATACAGGAATGAGTCTGCGAGGAGCACTCACACATTCTATGAGAAAAAGGGTGACGGTTTGCAGCTGTACAGATCCCTCACGGCGTATACCACCTGGCCTGCAGCACGCCACCTCAGGATCGGGACGTCAAGGAGCTTTTGCTGTAGAGAGTCTCCTGCAAAACCAACGCTCCGTCCTTTGAAAAAGGGAAGGTGCCTTGGAAGAGTGATATATTATTTGCCTGGCCGACTTTTCTCCCCATCTCCGTCAAAGCTTGAAGAGTACTGGCACTTCTGCCTTCTCAAGCAGAGCTCCGTGTAACTGGACCACATCTAATGCCTGCACAATGCAAATGGAGATTGAAACGGTTGTTTCCTTTGATGTGCGTGACTAAACACACAAAAAGGATATTTTCCCTTAGATCCTCATGAGAGTGGAACTTCTTTAAGAAGACCTGTTGGCACGCTGGTTTTGCTAAGGACCGAAGCTATTTCCGAGCCAAGATGAAAGAGGAGTATGGTGTGATGGGTCTCTTCTAAGACAGAAGAAAGGAAAATTCCTTTTTCCTATTTTCAGTGGCTGCTAATCTCATGGAGCGTGAAAGGCACATTGATGAAGAGGCTCTAGAATGACAGGCTCACTCCCAACGGTCATAAAGCTATCTAGTATACTCTGTCCTATGAATACACGCAAATAATAATGCAGCTACAGGATCAGCTGAGATAATTGTTCCCTTCAGCTGTTCAAGATATGCTGGAAACTTTTCTAGTTGCCACACTGGCAAAGAGCTATCATTTTCTTGATGAGTTCTAGGGAATTCATGTCTCTCCTTGGATATTCTTCCGAAATGATCCGTACGCTTAGCAGAGACATGAGGTAGCTGTACAGTTGGTGCTCCTCACAGTTTGCATTATGGCAAAAACAGAATACTAGATTAAAATAGGTAACCCTCTGCACTTGAGATGGAAGTCAATTTCCTGATGCAAGTGTCAGATGTTTAGGTGACATCTTACCAAGACACAGAGGGCTAGCCCACCTTGAGCTCATTCCCAGTGCTCCACAGGGAGTGGCAGGTGCCAGTGCCTACCCCCTACAGACAGACCTGCCTTGCTATCTCTTCTTCAGCAAGAAATGGGCAACTGGCTTAGCCAAGCAGCATAGCCTGCAGTGCCTTCAGGGTGCCTATCCCACCCACTGCCTGTCTCCTCTGAACCAGCTTATCTCCTGGCATGTTGGGCTCCTGCCCAACACTAACCTCAGGCTGGTATTCAGAAGGGGCTCGAGCTTCCACTTGGATATTCAGGCAAGACTACGTAATGAAAAGGAGATGAGAGAAATGGTGGAGCTAACGCATCTCCTCCGAGTTACAAAGATTCTCACTCTGCTACCAAATACAATAATGTCGGAGAGCTATTCGGGTTCGGTTTTGCAGACACCGGTGCTTGTGGCTGAAATGCAAACAGGGACCCAGGCCGCTCCCAAGTTCGTAGATGGCAACTGTTGCCACAAACAGTCTTTCCGTTCTTTTCAGGGAGATGAGCACAAACGTTTATTTCGGTCATAGCCCTCGCTGCATTATTCACCTACATACTCTTGAGAACAAATAACCATAAGGTACTCCACATGGGGTTAGACCTTGAGATCACCGGGAAACATGATTAAATGCAAAATCAGCTACATGTGTGCATGACAGTGTCCATCTCTTTCTTCTCTCCAAAGCTCAAGTAGTTCCTTATGTGCTTCTATGGCTCATTAGAGTAATGAGGTCCATGTGGTCTGATTGACAAGGTTGTTTAGGACACCAGCTGCCTCCTCTCAGCCGTTACAGTCTGGGGAAGGAGGAACTTCCACCGAACTGGTTGGCAATAGCTCCACTTCCAGAACTAACACAACCTACCTTGGCTCTACAGTAGTGTGTGACCTGCGCCGTGAAGTGTCTTCAGGAGCACCACCTGGCTTTCTAGATCCTTCCCGGTCCGTAAAGACGATGAGAATTTGTGTAGATGAGGACAAATAAGGCATTTTTAAGGGGTTATTGAAGTAGTGTATAAACTCTGCTACATACGGCTAATGAACTCATTCTCTTCCCCAACAGAAGCTTTTCTACCAGTAGAAAAAAACCCTAATAAACTGAATCTTATATACCTGAATCCATACATAATTTTAACAGTAGCATATAGGTTATTACAGCAATGTGATCTATGTAATATTACGGATGCTATTTGAACATGGATTTTTCATCAAACATGCCAAAAGTCCCAAATATTTTCATTTAATTCCTTGTGCAATAAAATGATAAGAAAGAAGCCATGTGAACTGAAGTGCTGCTGGCATCTTTCAAGTTTCCCAGCTCCTCATTGTTGAAAAATCAAAGGTCTAATTGCTATTAAGGCACAGAGGTACTGAACAGCAGAAGATGCTGTGCACGTATGGTACGGGATAAACTGACTCGGTCTTACCTTTCTAGGGGCACAAACACAGAGCTACCTCCAGTTGATAAGCAGCAAGAAAGTAAGTGTGCCAGGAGTGTTTGCAGTCTCAATCATGAATAACTTTTAACAGCAGGCTGATAAAAGCTGCTGCTATTCTGATGTCCAGCGTTTGGGGATTTTTTTGTTAAGAGGGAGGTGAAATACGAAGTTCTTTAAAAAAAAATCTTCATTGTCATTCCATGGCAGATGTGGGTCTGGCTTGGTTAATTGGGTTAATGTGATGATTTGGCATGCTTAGTTATATGCAGAAGTAAAACTGTAAAGAATATATTCAAATATCCTGTTATGGATATTCAGCAAATTATACATCCACCGTTGCTATGGCAAGCATCAAAAAGCAAAACAATTCAGACAGTTTTAATAGCTATAATGACAATGTTGGAACCCCATTTCTTTCAAATTGTTTGCACAAAGTTACTCCATGATTTAGAAGCAAGGAATGCCAAGTGTTTTTACAAAAATACTCTTGAAAGCGTGAATAGACATGCTTAAAAAAAAAACCCTCACAATGATAGAAATGAAATGGTTTTGCTCTTTCCTCTCTCCACTTACAGAATCAAAAGCTACTTCTTCTAGAAATAAACCCAAGACTTAACCAAGTCAATGTGTATGTGTAAATCCACCATTACTTCATAATACTTCACTGCATTTGTGAAGTATAATTGCCAATTCCCAAGTTCATCAAAACCAGGTAAATATCCCAAAACATGCATTTCTTCAGAAAGGTTCTCCAGAGAAGTACACTCTGTTTAGTGCTCTGCCATCCAAATAACTTGCCCAAAATGATGTGTGGAAGTTGAAGAAGAATATACATTACCAGAAACTAAAAGATACTGGGTTACACTCGGAAGGGATGAAACTGTGTACTACCCTAGCAGGAGGCTGAACTCGGTCGTCTTCAGTCTTCTGGGGTTCGGATACATTCTTCTCCCCGTTCCTTCTGCAGCTCTGAGCCCATTTATTTCCCTCAGAAATACAAACACTACATTCAAATAATCTCTAGTAAAACTCTGTTGGCTATAGGGAATTCACACCAGACTAAACCGAAGCATAACTCCAGAGCCTAAGCCATTTTAATGGACCCTGGAGGAAAGATGTTTTTGCTGTGCAAAGCCTCATAAAGGTTTTGTAGATATTTAAGCCAGCAGCCTCAACACTAAACACAGTATTTACCTGTCAAACCAAGAACAAGGGCAAAAATGCTTTGTTCCTCTGCACTGGCACCGAGTCCAGAAGGGAAACAAGTGGCTGCCTGTGGGGGCTGCAGTGCTGGAGCCCCATTTATTCTGGTACAACTTCAAACTGACTTACATGGGTACCAACCTCCAGCATATTGCTGCAGCCAGCAATGCCAGGGGAGAACGCCTGCCACGCTGTGCACTATGGCATGCTGCCTCTGCCACAAGCCCCGATGTTGCTTCCTCTGCGGTCCTTAGTCCTTTATTTCCCTACGAGAACAGGCCAGGTTCTGTCTTCACTTCGGTTCGTGCTCCAAGCACCCTGGTGGCACTAAGAAAATAACAATTATTTTGCTCTAATATACACTCATAAGCCAGTCAGAGGAGAAAAAACTGAAATATGAGGTAAATTAAAGCTTCCAACTAAGGCGATTTACCAGTAAGTCACCATAAAATTCAGATAATTTGTTTTTTCAGTTCTGCAGCAACTTTCTCCAATTCGTTTGGATTAGCTATTAGAAATTACGCCTCAAAAATTAAAGAAAATGTCTGCTGACCATTATATCAAATTCTAATTTTAGCCAGAAAAAAAGAATAATTAGGCTGTGATTTACTCTGGTAGTCAACTTACGTTAACAATTTCCCCCCCCCGTTTATGTAATTCTGGCAAAATCAAATAATATATACAATGCTCATAAATGCTGGGCTAGATTTAGTAAAGACAATTTCCTCCAGTATATTCAAGACATTTCTCTTTGCTTTCTGTTATAAGACAATCAAGTTATTTAGTTTAAGGAGATAATATGATTGTCATCCATGGTAGCCTCACTTACAATTTTAGTGCAGTCTTCAATAAGGTACATGGAAGGATTTTTTTTTTTTTTTAATTTTTTTTTTTTTTTTAAGCTGTTATCGTCCTGTAACAAGCTGCGTAGCCTGGCTGTTGCTCTCTGGAAATGTCTTCCCCCCCATCCTAACCCCTCTCCCCTGCTAGTGTGCAAAACTGCACTTACTGCTTAAGAAGCAAGAAGAAAGTACAAATGCTACGAACAATCAGTAATGCAAGCTATCGTGCACAATGTTGGTACGTAGCTGGCCCTGTTCTGGGCAGTGGATGAACAGCTCCCAGCTCGGGACTGGTCAGGAAATGCTGCTCGACAAAGGTGGCAGCGCCAGCTCGTTGAATCCCAGCCGACAGCGTGCGCAGAAACCCATACAGTAACCTATAGAGTAACCTATATTACTTGAGGAAAAGGCCATTTTCCATAATTCTTATTTTCCCCTCAACATGTACAAGATAGCATAAGCTTCAGGTTAGTTTGATATCAGATCTCTAGCGATAGTTGAAGCAAATAATAATGGGAAAGTATGTTTAAGTCTAAGATCCCTAAAGGTATGCTCCCAAATTTCTGTTCCTACTTTTAAACAAATGTCTTTTCCAGGATACTTAACTCCTCTGAAATTGGACTGCTGTCCATATTAACTGAATAAATATGGATCTAGGAGCCAAACTGTAGTCAGTAAGGTATGAAAATGTCAGCCTCAGGCACTGAATACAGAAGAGTGAGTAATGGAAGATGACGACGGAAGAACAAAAGGAGAACCTGAGGAAGAGAAATTGATGATGGTAACAGAGGCAGAAGGTGTTCAAAGCCACATAGATTCAGGAACTGCAAGCCAGAGGCAAAGTCAAATTTAACTGAGTCAGCCTGCTCCTGAGGAACTTCTGATGACAGCACCACCCAGGCTCTGCCCTCGGCCCAAAAACCTGTCCTGGAGTTACCAAACCAAGTCTTCATTCATACACTCCTGTGATTTATTCTGTGTACACGTAACATGGAAGCATTGCTAACAAACAATAGAGCACTCGCGCTTTCAATTAAAAAGCGTTATTGTTGAAATCATTATCTCAAATCTTTAAAGGACTCCACTGTGACTGGGTTCTGCCATGCTACAAATTTACAATGAGAAGGAACTTCCCAGACTTTTTTCATCATTATTTATGAATAGATAAACCAAATGGAAGTATAATTCCAGTATCACAAACTAGAATCAATTGTGATTTGCTTACAGTGGTACTATGGCAGTGCAGCTACTCAAATTATCTCATGTGTCTGTCCGATGCCTTATTACACAAAACCTTTCTTCTCTGTCATCAAGGATACGCAGTAGTTCTTATAAACAAAAATTATTGTTTTAGTATTTTCTCATTAGTTTTAGCTATAGAGCAGAGTTTTCTTTCTAGATTTGCCTAAACCTTGTCTAACCATTAAAACAATTCTTTCCCATATGACCCACAAGAGTTGCACAGAAGGAGAAATATATACAAACAGTATATGCAGAAAAGATGCAGAAATAGCTAGTCTTTACTTAGATGGTTTCCTTTGCGAGTTCTTGACTTTCCCTTGAACTTCCTCCCCTGAAGGACTGGAACAGCAATACTTCTTTTTCCTGAAGTGGAGTACATCAGTTCCTACGCTCTCAGTAGCAGAGTGAAAATTAAGATGTAAAGGAGTAAAGAATGCAGAACCCCCCTATTATTCAACAACAATACAATTTGCTGCCGATCTTCAGTTGCCTAGACAGGCACGTCAATTATTTATAGAACCCAGAGTGTTAAATATTAAGTATTTCAGCCTGGGACAGCATGAAGGTAAAACCAGGAACGTGATCCTGTCAGAACTGCAGAATTGTAGGCAAGGACAGAATATCCCCACACAGATTACCCTTTTTATTGAACTATAAATTGAAAAAGGTCCTTACAAAGTGTCACTTTCGATGTTAAGTGATATGCATTCTCTTTTTTTGACAGCATCAGTCTATATTTAATGTTTCTCTAAAGGGCTATTTCTGCCAGGGAAACGATGCACAATATCTTCCAAAAACATAAGTTAGCATAACCTCATCTGAATATTTACATGAAGTCCACAACCTTCTCTTTATCTGTGCTTACATCTATGAACAGCCCATCACGCACATTTTAAAATTTACTCCAAATGACCACAACTGCCATTCTCACGGTGCTGAAAAGACCTCGCCATGCAACACTGCGCAACACTATAGCACCGCCCAAGGATTAGATACGTACTACCAACTCACCTATAGTAACCACAAAATGCAGCTTAAAATAACTTCCACTGACTCCTTAGAGTGGGAGATGCATTCAAAATTACCAAGCGCTCCTAAAGAAAAGAATTATGCGTAACATTACTTCTTTCTAGCTGGTAAGAGAATTATTAATATTGGAATTAGCTTTTATACTTGGAATGATGTCTTTCAACTTCGATCTCTGATTAAACAGTAAAACCTGTGACCTAGTGTTGTACAACGTCAATTTTTATAACACCTCTTACTGCCTAAAAAAAATTAAGTAGTTTTATAATAGTATTAAAACTAGAAGTTAATTCTTCCGTAGGATTACCGATTGATCAAAATCAACTAGAAGTATAAAAAGTAAACATCTTAGTTGCAGAAATTAGTATGGGATCAATGGAAGTGGGCAGTCACCTGGATGACAAGCCTGAAGAGCACATTTCAGAAATGGATCTACAAGGTCTGCCTGTGAATTTAAGTGCTGATTAGGAGTATAATCTAAGGACTGCACTTACTTCTGGTGTATTTGGCATTAAGCCCTTACAGTTAAGGTGAAAGCGTGGGGCATGAAATTATGTCCCTAACCTCAAGCACCCATCACAATCCAAACAATTATGTTTTGCACGAACGATACAAAGGTGTAAGTGCCAGTAATGGAATCGGCTCACTACAACGGCCAGTGTTATGTGACACAATCGTGTCAGCACAGAGACCTCCAGTTACGCAGAGTAACCACAAAGTTTCAGGTATGAAATCAGAAAGAACGTAAAGGCTTGCTTTTAACAAATGGCTTATTGTCTATAATAATCCCGGAACTTTGGAAATAAAATACTTCCCACCTCATTTGTTTGCTCAGAAAACATTTCTTCCTTTCTTGTGCCATTTAAGACGCGAGAGGCAAAAGGCCTCTGTGTATGTATCGTCATTACTGGGAAGCTCCTTGCAACGTGGAATCCCGCACAGCTCTGTCCTGCTCCCTTCCTCACATAGGAGACACACTCTCTCATTAAGGGAGGTGCTGAATCGCTGAAGTTCTTCATGCCAGCAATGCATGAACATGTGGTTTACACCTCTCTCCCACTGAGATTTAAACCTCTCACATCTGAGAAGTTTAAATCCAGTATCATTAGCCAGCTGACTGGACACCCAGGAAAAACGAGCACAGGGTGAGAAGCACCCACTTCAAGTTCAAGCCAGGTCAGATAGCAGTTACAGTGGTTAGGAAGGTGAACGCTCCAAGGCGTACACTCGGCACGTAAAGATACCTTCTTAAAACAAGAACTGCAACTCAGGTCCGTTTTGAACTCGAGTGTTTTCAGACACCTGACTCAAACTGCCCTTCCCCTCTGTAAGCAGTCTTTCCTCTTGTACGTGGATCATGCAGCCTGGGATTCTCGACCTGCTGAAACCAGTACATACACATCAGATTGGCTGCTCTTAGAAGACAGGGCAAGCTACATCTGTTAGCCTGTTCCTCTAATGATGGCAGCTACGGAGTAGTACTAACGCTACACAAACAGCCCAGAGCCAGCTGCGTGGCTTGCTTATGTTCAGGGAGAGGCTTAAACAGCAAAACCAAGATGGTTTTAGCAGCATGTAGCAGTTATTTGGAAACAACCTATGCAAACTGCACACGGTGGAAGGCCTGTTGAAAGCACCAGGTTAGAAACCACCTCACCACCAAAGACTTCAAGACGGACTGAGAAAGACAGAGCTCTCTCCTTTGCTGAGAGTCTAGGAACTGCAGCTGAACACCACCTCCACACTTGAACTGTCAGTCCTTTGGGCCACATGACATGCCGACAAGCGCTGCAAGTCTTTCATTTCAAGAACATACATAATTTTACCCCAATTCTTTACCTTGGAGTCACACAGATAGCATATTTGACTTTTTACATGGTGCAAGCCCTAAAATGCATAAGAGAAAGGTTACACCGCTGTACAGACTGAAAAGAGTTTAATTAATACCAAAGCGTTCACTTCTTTGGGAAAATGAGGCGCACGACAGTCTCGTGCTTACTGAACTAGACTCTTAGAGCCACTGTACCTCAATCAATGACAGTTTTTTTTCCCTGAGGGATTTTCGTTCACAGTGGCCAGGTAGGTACTACCAATAAAAATAAGTTTTCTACAGGCAACAATGATTAAGAAATGCTCAAAATACTGTTCATCCTTCACCAGGAATAACTGATGTAATGGCATTCAAAGAAAAATATCCCAGATCACGATGGGGACTTCTCAGCATTTTCCTCCTTGTGCACTGACTCTACAAAAGCCCTTATTTACTAAACTATTACAAACAACTCATTAGCCACACTAATCCCATAAAGCGAGCAGTGCATTAGTGGTAGGTATCCACCATCTACTATGAGAGAAGCTACGCTGTCTGTCTCTAAAAATACCTTGTTTATTTTATGCCAGTCAGTTGCCAGCTTTTATTCAAAAAGGGCGAATTTTTACTTAAGACGAGTATCATTGGAAGCAGACGAATTATGTGGCAGATATTAATATACTCATCATAACTTCCACAGAATCAAAATTTCAACTTATATTCTCAGTAGCGATACTGAAAGTTTATTTGCACAAAAGGTGCTTGTATGGTTCATAGCAAGTTTGTTAAAAGCAAGCATCTGGATTAAAACACCCAAAGTTACAGTGAAAGGTTGTCCATGGCTCATCTGAGGAACTAACCTGTACTAGTCAAAAACGTCGGCAATTTCTTGGGGGGAAAAAACCCAAAACAAACCCCCAAAAACCCCACAAACAAAACCAGAAAACCTTGAGCCCTACCTTCTAGTAACAACAACTGTAGTAACAGCCTCTGATACGCAATATGGTCTTACTAAAATGCATTGATGAGTCCATGAAATATTCTATGCCAAATCAAATATTTCAAAGATGGAGGAATTCTAACTGCATCTCCTTGAACTGCCTTGCCTCTGACATTGTGGGCTAGATCTTCAACTACAACGACTAAGAAATTTTGTCTGATAAACCACTTCCAGAAAAGGAATAATGCTGAACTTTAAGATCAAAGTATACAAGTGAGTGATTCACCTTCCTTTCTTGTACGCTTGCAAGACATAGGCTAAACACGAACATAACATTAGGTCCTTTGAAAAGTTCCACCTGCGTTTGAGTAAGAGAATTTGCATCAAGTGGTAAGGTGAGGCTACACAACCCTGAACAACTGGATGCCACTCTCTCTCAGATGAGCATCCTCCTTTACTAGCTCGAGAGCTTTGTCTATCAGACCATATCACCTGAATGACTAACAGTACGCTAACTTCCACTGCTGCCATCTCTCACTAACTCCAGCAAGCTAAAGCGTTAGCAGGACAGCAAGCAAAATAGAATACTTATTTCCCAGTGCTCCCCTGCAATTGAAAACCTGAACGCTGACAAGACTGAGGGAGAAAGCCAAAGAAACATAAGCTAGTCTAGTAGGCGACTGTCTAACCTCAGGGTCATATAAAATACCACGTGCTGGAAGAAAGAAGAAACAGTGAGGAGTTGGCAACATCGAAAGCACAACGCCTGCAGAAGTGATTACGCTGATGCCAAATCTGGTCCTATCTGAGCTTTCCAGCCACTGCTGAGTTGACAGCACGTGCTGTGATGCCGAGCTGGCAGAGGCGATGCTGAGGACAGCTAGTGGCCACTAGCCACCTTAAAGCAATAGCACCACGCGTCTTCCCTGAGCTAACGTTTGGTGGCATGAATAGTAAAATAACATGTATATAGTGCTCTTTGTCAAAACTGCAGCAAATAGTGAAAAACAACTCCCCGTTCTCTGTTTTGCCCAGCCTGCTGTGATGCCGGACTCACAGGGTGCTGTGGTCCACCACTGAGCCGCACTGGCCGGGCTCCAGGGCCCCGAACAGCAAGCGGGAAGAACAGGGAACAGCTACACGTCCTGGCTCTGGGGAACTGGCACAACCGTAAGGACACAGCTCCTTGCCAACACTGACCGTACTCCAATTTTAGCAGACTTAAAGCTTTCCAGATTGATGGTGAAGAATTTCGAAACTCAAAGAGCATAACAGATTTGCATCCGAGTCTATGGAAATAGCTGAATAATACACCAACAGCCTTAACATACACATATGCAGAAAAAGAATGAACAAAACTATCAGATCTTCCAAAATACGGATTGATAACAGCAGAAATTTGCTAATTACTATTTTAAGTATGCCTGAATTCTCAGCTCTGGTGTTATTAAACTAAAAATTATATCATCATATATTTTAACTATGATAGCTTATGCAAGTTATGACCATTTCAAAAAACCAATCTGTATTTCATACAACATTTCAAACATGGTTACATTTCCCAAATGACATAGGACAAATTACTACTTTTTCACCAAAAGAGTTGAATCCTGTGTTGTTCTTCCCCTGTGACATCATGTGGCCTAAACATAACAAGGATTTTAGGACATCCTGTAGCATCCAGAGCAGCTCCTTATCATGGCAACAATGGGAAAGTATTTTACCAAATAGAGGCAAAATTAAACCGCAGAATTGAGCCCAAATAATATTCTCACTGACATAGTAGGAGAAGTCATTGACTCCTCCTCAGAGAACTATTCTACTGGAGGTAAGTTGGAGGCTGATTTTGGAGAGAGAAGAGCTGGTAGGGAATATAGGTTCCCAGCCTCCAGCCACCAACACTGAATGAAATCCAGAGGGCTGTCCATGGAAAATGGTATCTGTAATTCCTATATGTTTCTCATCTTCAAAGTGTAAAAGGTTGGCTTTCTGGCAAGCTCTACATGTTCTGAAAACAGCTTCTGACAGAGGAAAGCGATGCCCTAATGCAGGCCTGTCCCCATGACAGGCTCTTTATGCACTTGGCTGAAAGGATCCAAAGACACCGAGTGAGCTGGTTTAAGCTATACTACTGCAGGAAACGCACTTTAGTGCGAACCAACGAGGTGCCAAGGTCAACAGAAAGCCAGCATCTCCCTTCCCAGACACCCGGTGCGCATACAGAATTGCTAGATTTTTCAGAAGATTTCTTAGCAGTATGAAGCCTGAAGAAATAACTTCTGACACTGTCAAAACTGCACTAATGATCTTCAGGAAAGTCTGTGTTGTTAGCACATTCAAAAGCCTTAACCCTGCCCTGCACAATGGTCTGTTTGACAGACCATGTCTTGATCAGAAACAGTTTAAGCACATAAAAATTACAACTGGCACCAATACCTAAACTATAGCAAATTCCTCCCCGAATGTTGTTCTGAAGACGACACTTCCAGCAGAACAGAACTGTTACTTTTATATCTCTCTCTCTCTCAACCATTCACACCTCATCCTGCTTCTCTTACTGGCAAGATCTCCTGTTTGCCACAGAAAAGCCCTTCTGTCCCATACACTGGCTGCCAGAAAAAGCTGAGAGGCAGGGGGCAACATGCAGATAATTACTACAAACCTGGAACATTTTCAAGGAGAATGTTTGCTTTTGACTTTTGGGGGATTAAAGTCAGTCTTACATAAACAAGCATGAAAATATCCCAAGGAGAGCTACGTTACTAATGAAGATTTTCTTGCTTGTCAGTTGCTTCAGCCACTTCTGCTGCCATTGGAGGAGTGTAACGAAGGCCCTTCTACTGCATGGCTCTCTGCAGGTGTGATTAAATCTGCCTCTTACTTCCCAAAGTCCCCAAGTGGACTATCACGCCTCAGTTACAGAGATAATTTCTCAGAATGAAAGAGCCAATAAGAAGTGATTCCTTTGGGCATTTCAACAGCATTAACACAAAATGCAGTAAAAAGCATCAGAGTGGCAGAAAGCAATTTAGTCCTCGTGGAGACAACCTGTTTGCAACGCATTCCAAACATTTTAACTGTGTGTATCTGCCCGGGTTTAAGTCAGAAAACAGTATAGGCAATGGCTGCACTGAACCGTCACTTCAGGAGAATGGCACTGGCTGCAAATTAACTGGTTGAGTTCATCTCTTATTTCTCTTTTTGTTCTCATCACAAAACATGGCAGCAGACAACCCGGTATGATGGCTAGACTAATTTGGCGGCGTGAGCTGCAGGTCGGGATGAGACAGCTGCTGAACCTTCAAGCGTGTGCATGCAAGGACACATTCAAAAGTACAAGTCTCGCAGGGGTTTTAGGTACAGACAATGCAGCTTTGGGGAAGACCTAAGCATAGAAAGAGTAGGTCAGGAGTGAGGGGCGTCACTGGGACTTCATGCAAAATGGAGGAGGAGGGAATTCAGAAGACTCGGCTATGGTTTGAGGGGGTGTGCCATTTGCCTCATGAGGGAAGGTAACACATGAAGTCCCGCAGGCTCCAAAATGCACTCAATTAGCTGTTCCTTTTACCTTTTTGTTCTACCCAGCATTTCTTCAAGAGCACTGTCATCTCTGGCTTTGGCATCCTACTCATCATCTATGAATTCATGTTGCCGTTTCCTCCCTGAAAGGAAAAAGTCCCATAGTCAGTCATTTACTACACAGAGGAAAGGACAAATTTGACAGAGTATTTTTGAACTTTGACAGAATTCAAAGACCATTGCTCCTTGAGCAGACAGCACTGCAAGTTGTGTTCTCTGCTATGGTGTCGTTCATCTGAAATCAATCAGCCTGTGTTGACTCTAGAAACTTACCCCGAATTTACCTGTAAGCAGCTGAAAAGCTGTCAGTATCTCAGACCTGCCTGGAAAGAAAGAGCAGGGCAACGACTCACCCAGAGTAAAAAAATTCCCAGCAACAACAAGAGAGATTTGTGCCAAGCAAATATCTTTATTTTATTTTAAAACATCCTGAAAGCGTTAATCTATATGAAAAAGAAGCAATACAACACTGACAAAGCACTCTTAACATTAGGGAAGCCTTCATTTCATCTCATGTGAGCCAAATTAAAAATAAAACTGAACGCAAGTGTACAAAGCGGAGACAAAAAAATCAATTTTCTCAAAGAGATAACATGAGGGACTCCCACAGGGGCTGGCAAATTCTGGAAGAGAGAAAGAGATTATATTTTATGGGAAGAGATTCAATAACCATTCTTCTCCCATAAAGCTAGCGATGGAGGATTGTCACTGCTCCATAGACACACTGTGCAGATTTCAGGACAACAGTAACAGAAAATCAATAGCATCTTTTACACGTGAAAAGACATTATCTCTATGGACTCCTAA
Organism: Aptenodytes patagonicus; assembly: GCF_965638725.1. NCBI lineage: Eukaryota > Metazoa > Chordata > Aves > Sphenisciformes > Spheniscidae > Aptenodytes > Aptenodytes patagonicus. The sequence continues at coordinate 9,476,628 of NC_134967.1, read as the reverse complement.
TACTAACAAATGGGACCAAAGACAACCTTTCCTAAAACTTAGTGGTCAGCATTAATCTGGCTGATAAGAGAGGGGCAGTATGCTAGTCTACATCCTTGGAATTTTTTTATTTTTTTTTTTTTTTAAGAAATAACTCTGCTCAGAGCTTCACCCTCCACTGAAGCCAAAGAGCCCCCAGATGACACTACATTAAAAGTCTAACAATGTTGAACCCTGGCGCTGTCACTCGAAAGCCCCGTTGGCATACATTTCCTCTCTGGCTGATGGCTGTAATCATTAGGAGGTAGGAGCTTTATCAGGTGGTAATTTGACAGCTTTGACAAGCTCGGCTGAATTTATGTCACTTTCTAGTTTTTCCCTCCATTGAGCTGAGATGGAACTAAAGTTAATATTAGCAAAAACACTTTGTGCGGGGGCAATTTTCCAGCGATGACTACATGATTCCAGTTACTAAGAAAATCTGCTAAACAAGGCCTCCTCACAGTCACTTGCCACTCTCACCAGACTAGGGAAGATGGTTCCCCATCCAGCCCACCAGCTTAGATGAAAGATTCAGTAGGTAGAAGGTATCTCTGGTATCTCTGGCTCTAAAGCAGCAGAAATGAATCAATTCTGGAAGGCCTCTGCACCTTGTAGAGGAGTCACTAGCATCCCAAAGAAACACAAGCACAAATGTTTCCCTTAGCTCAAAAAAATAACTTTTAGCTCCAAACCCAATTTTCATTCAGCTTGCTGCCCCTGTTTTCACCACGTAGCACTGTTCACTGGTGCCTAAGCTCGGAAACGCTGGCACTTCAGACGCACCCTTCCAACACGTCCAGATAGACTGCACAAGTCCTCCTGCAGGACCCTCCTGAAAACCCTTTCAAGCACATTCCGCTACCCACTGCTGACCCAGACAAGCACCTAACCCAAGCTTATGAACTTGACACCTTAAGCTAGGAATGGTGATGTTTAGGATCATCGCGCTCAACTCCCTTTCTAAGTGCGGGCTCCATGTCTTTTAAACAGAGCACATAGTTTCTTTTCTGTCTATAAAAAAATCTAGGACATTAAAGCTTAGGAAAAAAAAACAAGTAACAATGAGAGTTTCTTATATTTCCATGGATCATATGGTCCACTCTGAGAAGGAACCCAACCAATTACATCTGAGGAGGAGAGGTACCGGTAGATTGTGACCTCTAGAAAATGCCAGAGCTGTATCAGGACACTAGTAAGGCTACTCACAGTTTACAAAAGGAGCACGCTACACACACGGGAGCAGAAGCCGCAGCATCACGTGTCTGACACAGCACACGGGCCGGCTAAACCCAGGATCTGACTCCTGGGGTCTGCTTCTCTCATCGCAAAGATCGCATCCCACACAGCACCACGATGTTTTCTTGTGCGGTGTCAGGAATCTGCGAGTAGTGACGTGGGCAAGAGGAACACTGCACCCTGAACCAAAACTTGGCAAGTCAGTAAAGCACAAACAAGTACTTTTCTTTTTTTCTCTCCCCACCCCTCCCCCCCCCAATTGCTTTTTGCCATAGATGTTACATTTCCTCTGTTATAATTTAGGGTTTTAAAGAGCTATCTCCACATGCTTAGAAAGCACAGTTCATATTTAGCTCCCTAAAGTCATATTTCTCTCCTCCTGTATTTCCCTGCCAAGATGTGACATCTGTGGACTGTTCCCAAAAAATTCCCCTGAATCATCTGTGATGCATGCGAAACAGTGGCCAGAGCTGGCAACGAGCAGCTGCTGTGTCTTTTAGGAAAGTGTTAGATCAATCTGGTAAGGTGAAGGAATCCCAGTAACTCTGCCACTAACATCCCCGAGGACCACACAACTCCCGAATCACGTTAGAAAAAGAGCACACTTATGACAGGACCAAAATCCATGGGAAACAGCATTGCCACGGCAACTGACAGCCTCAGAACTAAAGTCTTCTTTGCATTTTTGCACAGGCTCAATGACTCCTAAACCACGTGGAAAAAAATTTGTCTAGCAGGTCGGTTCATTCAGGAAAAGCATGCTGCCAGGTGATTCCCTGTAAAACAGACCCATTTCTACATGGTTTCTCAGAAAGCAAGCCTTTGTGGACCTCTTGTTCCAAGCACTGCATCTCACTTACTACGAGCACAGAGGAACTTCTATAACACAATCAATACTTCCTTGTTAACTACCCTTGGATCAGAAAAAACTTATTAAATATTAAAACATTCCTGTTTTCAAACAAAAGTTATGTGAAGATAAAATCCAAAACAGATTAGCTGAGCTCTGGAACGGGAAAACACAGTTTCAGCTTCACACTAGACTGTATTGGTGTTAGTGAGCGGTCTTTCAAAAGCTCCTCTTTGAAGACAGCAGTACTCTAAAATCACTCCAGCATCCCCTACACAAACATCAGATCCAGTCACTAGGGAACATCCAACTGTGAGCAGGAAAGGCCTTACTTGTCTTCCTGGCCGCCTTATCACAGCAATAAAGCCAACACACACCCAGTCTGCCCACCAGCGTGCTTTATATCGAGGCACAGGTTAAAGCACAGACCGGGGAGCGCTTCTGCTAAAAACTCTGTCTGCTCCCCACACTTTTGGGGCATTTCCTTCCATTTCCCTACTGGGTAAGACTTGGTGAGTGCCCTATCATGGTTAACCCACCGTCAAGATTGTCTGCTCTTTGGAGGGCAACACAGCATAAACTCTAGGGCCATAATAGTCTCTGCTCTGTGGTGAAAAGCCAAAGCAGCTCTATTGACCCAAAGAAAACTGCTCCAGATTTATATTGGTGACAAATGAGAACAAGGCTTAGCCACTGTTTGCTCCCTGCTAACTGTTCTGTGCCAGCAGGTTTAACATCGCTGAGCTAATCTTTTGCTCGCCTTTGTATTCTGTGCAGGTCAGATCTGCCCTCACAATGTTGCGTTATAACAGGCTGCAGCGTTTCTCAGGTAACCTGTGCAAGTCAACCTTGTAAGAGCCAGCAGTCACTCACAAAATAAAGACGCTTTGGTCACAAAATAGTGTGGAAATGATCCTCTTGTTATGCCAGGCAAGAGGCCTCAGGGCAACATATGCGACTACCGGTCCCATCAATAATACGCTTAAGAGACAGCCCTTTTTGGGAACGTCTCGAGGACACGCTGCAGTCTCGGCGTAACCCCCACCGCCGCTGCCCCGCAGCACAGCGGCACGGAACCGCACAGCGCCGTGCTCCGCTGCGAAAGCGCTCGCCAGAGAGGACAAGCGCTGCCGCGGGAAGCCTTCCAAGGCAGGCGGCACCGCACGTGGCGCCTGCAGCTGCTCTCCCTCCCTCTCTTACCTAGGAACGGAGCGGACAGAGACCCTGACCACCCGTGGCTCCGCCGGCCCGGGCCCGGGCCCGGGCCCGTGCCCCGAGGCGACCGCACGGGCACGGAGCGATCGCGGCGGGAGAGACGCCTCAGGGCGCCGGGCCGCCGCAGGAAACAGGGCCGCTCCCGCCGGGGCGGGCGGCGCGGCGCGGCCGGACCCGCCTATCCCGCGCGGCTCAGGCACGCTACCGCCGCGCCGCTCCCTCAGGCGGAGCGGAGCGAGCCGGGCCGGCCCGGGCCGAGCACTCACCGCGGCATCCCGCGCCCGCCGCCGCCCGCCTCGCCTCACCTCACGGCTCTCTGGGGCGGGGCCTGGCCGCGCATGCGCAGACGGCTCGGCCGCGCGCGGGGGGGGTGTGTGTATCCGGGCGCATGCGCGGGCGCTCGGCCCGCCGGGCCGCTGGGGGGCGCGGCAGCGAGAGGTGCCGCGCCTCGCGCCCGCTCTCGCGTCGCTGCCACGCCCGGCCGCGCGGCGCTGCGGGGTGAGAGGTCGGGAAGATGGCGGCGGCCTTGGGGGAGGAGGTGCCGGACAACGAGGACTACTACTCGCTGCTCAACGTGCGGCGGGAGGTGGGCCTGGCGGCGGCGGCGGGCGGCGGGGCCGGGCGGCGGGGCGCCGCGGGGCGGAGCGGCGGGGCCGGGCGGGCCGCGACCCCGGTGCCCGCCTGGGCAGGCCGGGCCGCGGCCGTTGCGGGGCCCGGCGGGCCGGGAGCGGGGCTGCCTCAGCGCGTCCTCCGGCCCGGGCTGAGGCAGCTGCTGCCCGGGAGCGGGGCTTTAGAAATCCGAGCCGGACCGCGGGGCCGCTTGTTGTGTGCGCAGCGTGCGGGGCGGGACGCGAGAGCGAAGGGTGAGGCGGTCATTCTCTGTAGTTATTTCTCCTGATTTGATTTTTCTCAGGACGTGTGGTAGCTTGGTCTTAGACTTGTCTCTACGTATATATATATAATGTATTTCTCTCTTTGGCTGTGTGTTCGTTCTTGTTTTAATCGGTGCTGTGTGGACTTTCCAAATTGGAAACACCTACATCTTTTGCAAAACATGTCTCTCATCAAAAAAAGGAGGATCAATAGTCCTCAATTTCATTTTTAAGAATAGATCGGTATTAATTGCTGCGGTTTTGTTACACTAGAACAGTTTGGAACCTAATGGGAGGTAGCTACTTTTTTTATAGCAATAATTAGGCAAATCGCCAGAGATCTTAATGTATAAACTGTGCTGTAGCTTGTTTTGTCAAATGCAATAGCAATATATATACACACTTTATATATCTGTGTCTGTATATATAAACAGACTTCACTATTCAAGCACATCGGCCTAGGTGTTGACCATTTGAGCTGAAGAAGGCTTTTCCTAAACTACTACTGCTACATATAACAGGAGTTCAAGACTTAGAAGCAATTCAGTCTGATAGCTTTGAAAAAATTATCTTTGGAGTTAATGTCAGTACTTGCGGCCTTGGTGGCAGTCTCATGTGTTTAATTTGTGGAAATCTGTCGTACTTCCGGAGGAAAAATGTGTGAAAGTAACTCTGCACAACTCTCCAATGCTGTGCAGTAAAGTGTGCTCTTCTTTGAAAAATTTCTGTGCGGCTCAAGCCAGAGTCGTGTTAAAAGCCGGTGGGCCGTACTTTTGGATCGCTCAGTCACAGCTTTTGTAATTCACCCTCCCAAATGTCAGCAGTGTGCAGATGTAGAGGTTAAAAGAAAGAGGTAGGAACCACACGAGGGTTGCGAGTGCTTGGGAGATTAACAGCGAAGGCTTAATAGTTAACTTAGCTAGGCTTTCAGCTGTTCGCTAGAGACCAGAGCAGGGAGCTGGAAAACCAAGTTAAAATGGTCTTTGAGGGAGTAATTCCAACTGAGAGTAGTAGTTGCTTTGTTAATTACCCTTTGCTAATTAAATTCAAATTAAATGCTACTATCCTGTGTAGCAGTGGAATGCAGTGAACTCGCATTTCTGTGTGCTGAGCCAACTTCGTGCGATGTGGCAGCTGAGCTTAAAATAATAGTTAACCACTGAACTTTGCAGCCCCGATGAGGAGGGTAAGCCTACCGAGCAGCGATTTTCTAGGGTGTGTGCATATAAATATTTAATCTTTTATAGATTTCAATCCAGTAAAAATGTGGTGGCATGTTTGAGATGTTAAATGAAGACATTTAAACCCCAAACAGGGAGATAGGGCACCTTTTAATTTTGCCTGGAATTTTGGTAATAAAAATGTAACTTGCATATGATTATTACTGACTTATGTATTTCATTGCAATTTGAAATTATTTCTCTAGCGGTTTCTAAGAGGCTGTTGCTCATGAAATATTGAACCAATGACCCAAGCTATTCAATGATGATGAAAGGCCCAATCTAACATTTTATTGAACATGGCATTTATGAAAAATGAAACTGCTCATTTCTATTACATAATCAATAGCACATTAAACCATTTATCATGAGTTTGGTTAAAGAATGCCTTTTTAGACCTATTTGTTCCCCTGCCTTCTCAGTCGAGTTTAAATTCCATGTCTGAGAAAGCACAAGGTAGTAAAAAGGGAAGAGCTACTCTGTAGCTACCTTTACTCTCTTGGGGCCAGCAAATTTGGCAGATCCCCTTTTGCTATATCGTTTAGAAATACTAACATGAAATAGTACAAAGTGCAGAGAAAACATTTATTCTAAGCTGTCCTCAAAATGGAATGGATTTCTAGCTTTGGTACACAAATGAATGCATTTCTTTCATGAAAACCCAGACTCTCCTTACCACAAGTTGGAAAAAAGATGTTACTTTAAGAAATGAACTTTTAGGGCCTTTATTTCCATGGTGAAAGCATGGAAACTGTGAAAGTTTCAGTCACTGAAGAGCATTAAGAGTAAATGGAATTTGTGTCTTTAAATTCTGTTATCAAAAGTGATTTTCTGGATGCCCCTTTCTCTCTTGCTGGCCTTGTATTCCTGTCCGTTGTAACCCCTGGCTATAAAAAAAGGGATGACATTTGCTTGAAGGAGGCCAGCAAGTACCCGTCATGTTGTTTTGGTTATTTTACTCTGCATATTTCTCCTGGTGCAGAGAAGTGGCGTCCTGCTTCCTGTGCCCCGGGAATTCATTCTTGCCTGGACAGTTTTGTAACTGGCCAGTTGGTAGCTCTGTGAAGCTGCATGTGCTGCCTGTGCCTTTTGGGGAAGTTCTGGTTGATTTTGGCAACTGCACTTCTAAATAGGTGTTAACCAGCCTCCAAGGAATAGACAGCTGCTGCGATACGAGGACTGTTGCAGGAATGACATGAGAAAGGGGAAGTTACCAGGACTCTCTAGAGTCAAAAAATAATATTGCTGTGAGGTTGTCTCCTGCGAGATGGTAATGGAGGGAGTGGGGTTTTTATTCCATTGATTCTGAAAGAGCCGTCCGAAATCTGTTTCCACCGCGTGTCTTTGGAACGAGGCCAGATGCTGTCTGAAATTCCAGAGTGGCTGGAACAGGGCTTTTTTTTTTTTTTTTCTTGATGCATTTAGTGACACGCTGTTCTTCTGGTTATTCATCTACTGCAGGTGAGTGTGTTTTTGAGGGCAGATGATGCGCCTTCCTTTCTTACAGCACAACAGGGAGCCCTTGCTGTATAGGAAGGGAGGTGCGAGGGAGCATAGCAGTGAAGGGATGAATGTAACACTGTAGGTTTACATTTCTTACCTTTACTGCTGTGGAAAGTCAGTGAATTTTGATAGTTATAGTATCTACTTGAGGTTTTAAGATTGAAATATGAGTAGAATTTGATGCACATCTCTGGATTTAAGTGTTTTTATCCTGAGGTGACTTTATTTTTCTTTGCTCTTCTGCATTGAACTGGGGAGACGGTAGTTGCCTAATAAAAATAATGTATGAACACAGATTGCTTGGGTGTTTGTTTGTTTGTTTTTTTTACTTAACTTTTTATACCTAGGTATATACACTGATGAGCTGTTGCTGTCACTTGTTGCAGTATAAATAGCGTGGAAAATACTGGTGTGCATAATTGAACATTTCATTAACTTACGTAATGAAACAAAAGTCCATTCTTTATTTTGTGTAAATAAAAGTAGTGTAATGTAATAGCTGATGGACTTCTCTTTTAGGGCTGATCTTGAGAATGGTCTTTTTTTAGCTAGCATTGGTTGTACTTTAATTCATTTTCACTGCTTTTCACAGGCCTCTCAGGAAGAGCTAAAAGCTGCCTACCGCCGACTGTGTATGCTGTACCATCCAGACAAGCACAGAGACCCAGAGCTCAAAACGCAAGCTGAGCGGCTGTTTAACCTTGTTCACCAAGCTTATGAAGGTCAGTGGAAGTCTGAAGTTTGCAGAAACTGTTTTCAGGGGTTTTCTAGAAGGAGGGCTGTGTCTTCGTGCCTTTTTAAGAAGATAGATATTATAACAAAGTAATAATAAAATTTGCTGATACTTAGCGATCGTTTGTTTCCTGCTTCTGTCCTGTAAATCGGAGGAGCAATGCAGTATAAATTCTGCAGTGAACAAGATGTGGAGTCCCTGTCTTATTTCGTGCATGTTGTAAATAATCTTTTCACCACTTCCCTTACTTCTGAAAAGACTCTCCCATAAGAGGCTGAAGACTGAAAAGCTTCAAACAGAAAGACAATTTCATATTTTACTTTTGAACTGATGCATCCTGAATTTCTGTTCTCTGTCACCTGGTTGTGTTCTCCATTGTTTTTCAGCAAGTTCTTCCATATTCTAGGACTGATGTAAGGACAATGGATTCATAGCAGTTAGAGTTTTTTTCTCATCCAAGGATTCCAAAGCCCTTTAAAAATATTCTGAATTAAGACGACATACACTTAAATCCTGGTGTCACCATAGGTAATACATAGTGTAACTGATGCACAAGGAAGTGATTCGTTAGAATTAGCTTGCAGCATTTTGCAAGTGTGATAAGAGGCACCTGGAATGCAAATGGATTAGAAGCTGGTAGGATTCTTCTGCATTAAAAAACTGGTACAGCAAACTAGATGCCCGGTCCTGTAGCCTAAAGAGAAACTAAAGCAAAATGATGAATAAATATTCCTCTATTAAACATCAAAGATGAGCTAAAAATCTTTTTTTTACTCTCATGTTTTCTGAATGATAAGCATTTGTTTTTTCCAGTTGGACTTGGACATGGGTGGAGTCTTTTACATTGTCCCTAGTTAGGCATTAGGACATACGGAAGCTTTTGCTGGGGAGAATAGTGAAGGTCTTACATTGATGACAAGGGGAATAAAAACTCAGGATGCTTCAATAATTTCATTTTAATGTGGTGAGTAGGTCTTACATTAGAGTTAGCTTTCCCTTTGAATTTTGTGGCTTTGCTTGGCTCTGTGTTGCGATGTATATGTAAAGCATTGCTCATTTAGTACCAAATGTGAGCGTAATATTTTACAAGCAAAAATTCTGACATCTTGAAAATAAGCCACCCCACCTCCTGCCTATTTTCTCCCCCTCCTCTTCCATCTCTTAGTATCACACAACAAAAGGTTTCTTTTTATCAGAACATATAAAAAATAGTGTCTGCCTGTGACATTTAGCAAGTTCAGTCATCTTCAAGTAGTTCAGATCAAAGCTCAATTACTAGTATAAGCCCTTTTTTGCCTTAATACATACACACAGCTCCCTGAAGACTCATCAGTTCCTCCACAGTCAAAAGAGATACGTGACAATGATAAAGTTGGTCTTGGAACCCTGTGGGAAAAATACTGATGATGTTTTAATGTTGGTTTTTTTTAAGGAAGGGTGTGGTATGGGAGATTATGCATTTAAATATGCCTTACATTTTAGAGATTCTTCTTAATTCTATGTGCAGTCTTTTTCCAAACTAACTGTTTTGCAGTCTCCTGGTGTATTTTATTTTATCCATTGCATTGGGTGACCTTTTGGGGGATTCACATTCTACGTGCATTTTTGCAATTACCCTGTAGTTGATGTTTGGCAAGGCATGAGCTGCCTCATGGAAATTGCTTTGTTGGTGCTTGGCACGTCCCACATGTTTGGACTGGGTGGGAAAGGATCAGTGGACAGGGATGGTAAGGAAGATCGAAGACAGGGAGCTTTGAAAGCTAGACAGAGGTAGATGTCATTCCTCCTCAGAAAGTTTCCAGGGACTGCTATTGCTGAATTGCTAATAATCCCATTGATTGTTAGAGGGCTTACATCACCCTTCAGTCAAAGAAAGCAATCTTAAAAAACCCCGCTGCATATTCAGGTAGTCTGCATGTCTCTTTTGTGTTCTTTTCACTTTTTGATTTTAGAAGTAAGAAGAAAAAAAAAAAAAGGAATTTGTTGGGGGGGAAAAGTCAGTGTGTCCTGTTAATATAGCATGTGAAAAGGTTAAAGGGAGTTAATGTAAAAAATGGATGCAACTGTAAAACAACATCTTTCCAGGATCTGTGCCTGAATTGCAAATAACACTAGTGTGTTGGTCTGAAATTCGAGGAGAAGACCAAAAACTGAGTTCTCCCCTTTTTTGATTTTAACTTGCAGTGCTTAGTGATCCACAGACCAGAGCCATCTATGACATATATGGGAGGAGAGGACTGGAAATGGAAGGATGGGAGGTGAGAAATTTAGCACCTTATGGCCAGTGGAATTGGCTAAACCCACCTTTATCTGACATTCTTGTTTAATCGAGCTGCACTGACACCTTGATGGTGATAAATGCCTGTTTTTTTGAAGGCATCCTTGTTTAGTTATTTCTGTCTCTCTCTGCTGAAACACCATGATGGATTTTCAAAGAATACTTAGGTTTTTCACTTGAGAAGAGAACAATAAACCTGACATTCAGAGTTCCCTAATAGGATATTACCGTGACAGGCAACATCTTTGCCTGAGACAAATGCGTTGTTATTGCCCATCTAGTCTTATCTTTTTCATCTGAAACTTTTTTTTCAGCATCAGCTAGCCTCTGAGTTTGAAATTACTTTTTCTTTCTGTGCTTTTGGGGGGTTTGGTTTTTTGTTGTTGGTTTGGTTTTTTGGGCTTTGAAAAAGAACTTGTCCATTCCTGGCTTTGCTGTCGTTAAGTCCCCTTGCTAGCCTCTGCCAGTCTTAGTTGATTGCACTACACTGCTTGCTGCAGAATCGTATTGTATTGGGTCAGGTCAGTACCAAGGTCAAGTTTGGAGTTAGTAGCAAGAAAAGTGGAGCAGTGGCAGTGTGTAACAGACATTTTTGAGCTGCTTGTGGCAGACTTGATCTTATTTTGAAAAGCCAAATCCAATACTCTTTCTATCCATACCTTGAGCCATACCTGTTTAAAACCCTCATTCTCTGAGCCATGTAAAGTAAGCAGATGTGAATCAGCATAGTCTAAAATCACAAAGCTCTCACTTAATCAGTTTACCTCAGGCCAGAAACTTTCAGTCGTTCTCATTTTTGTGTCTACACCTAGTAGAGAAGTTAATGTATAGCTGTTGGTAACAGCTGCGCTGCCGTATCTTGTACTTGTGGTTTGAAAGCTATTTGCCCTGGTTTTGTCAAGGGAATAGAAATAACAAGAGCGTTTTCCCTTCTCTCAAAGCATGGGGTTTTCTCTCATGCCTGCCATTTGATCTGGCCCAGGTGTTTGCTTCCAAACTCTGAGTATTGAAATTCGTGCAGAGTGGCTTACAGCAGCAGCAGGGGCAGCGTGTTAGAGCGTACCAGGTCAGTGGATCTCCATCCCATCAGCAATGCAATACCCTGAACATCCTCTTTCTGGTAATCTTTTGTTTTTAATTTCTCTGTGAGCAGGTTGTGGAAAGGAAGAGAACTCCAGCTGAAATCAGGGAAGAATTTGAGCGTTTGCAGAGAGAGAGGGAGGAGAGAAGACTGCAGCAGCGAACTAATCCAAAGGTAAACAAAGACTTCATCCTAGTCTCAAGAGTGAATCCGTGAATTATTAAAAATATGCAACGTGTGATGAGCCTAGATGAGGGGCTACAGTAAATAACCCCTTAGGTATCTACACTTAGTGAGTTACTTTTCCTTTTTTGAATACGCAGTTTCTCTGGACAATGTAGGGAAAACAGCTAATTCTTTGAACAGTAATCCTCTATTGAAAGTTCTTTTTTTCATTGAAACATGTAGGAGCAAAATATCTCTTTCAGCAATTTCAAGAAAACAGACCTAACACAAATGTTTATGATTTCTTTCTAAGTATTCAAAATAAAATGAAACTCCCTGCAGTTACCTGACACGTTTTCCCTTCGACACTGCTGTAGTGTCACAACAATGCAGGGAGATATTCAAAAGCAGCTTTGAAACCAGTGAAAAATGCGAGGCAGCTACCAAACCAGCTGGGTAGCAGAACTCTTCCGGCTGCAGCACAGTGAGCAAAATCGACCTGAACAGGATTGGGGTCTTGCCAGTTTCACAGTTAGTGCCTGTTTTAGGAAAGCTTGATCGCACTCTCAGGATGAGAATCATTGAGTATTCCATTCCCATCTCTCAGTCTGTTTGAGCAGCCATAAACTAAATGACCCACCTCGCAGCTGAATCTTGGCTTTTCAGAGATGATCAAGAATACCATGTTGAGGATGATGTTCTTATGGTAGTGCTGGGATGGCAGGGAGAGGTGGAAATAACGATCGACCGCTGCTTCCTCTGTCACCTGCTGTGACTGGAATACTCTGATAGTTTAGAATGCTAATGGCTTTGCTGGCTCTTGGCTTGATAAGTACGCTAGGCAAACCCAGGTTTTGTCAGGATTGTCACTGACTGAGGTTTCAAAGCTTGTTGAATCACAAAAATCTTGGTTCTCATGCAATGAATAACATTATCCAAGAGCTGCATCTACACTCACCAAATGTGTTGATACTTTAGTTTACCTGTATCTGTATTTTTCTTGAGTTTTTTTGCTTAAGCTATCAGAAACCATTTTGTACCTATTTTTTGAAATGTGTTGGAAATCCATTTCTTCTGTGCAGTATAGAAGTGGTCCATGGTAGGGAAGCCTTAATTTTCCGCTGTCTACCCCAAGGTAACCGTGCAGATATCTGTGTAGACAAACTTTCTCCGTCTTGAATAAATAAACTTTTATGAGACATCAGTTTTTGTTTTATTTATAAATACTTCTATTCTTGGTGGAAAACTGGGTATCCCTAGAGCTCTCGCTGGAGGCTTGCAGTCAACACAGATTCTGCATCCTGAAGCACAGGTGGCTGTACTCTTTTGGTGGCTTTGAAAGAGGAGGTCTCCTGTGTCGTGGTGTTCATGCATGGGCTCCTAAAGTGTTGCAGCATAACTTGCATAACCCAAGAAACAAACTACCAGTTGATTAACTACTATTACTGTTGTTTTTGAAGGTTGCTGGTGTTTTCATGGTCAGCAGTTTAAAATCACAGTGTTTTCTGAGTGGACAGAAGTGTGAGTACAGTAATGCTTAGAACTGTATCGGAAAAATGTACATCTGAGATGTTTTGAGATATTCACCTTGGCACAGACTTTGGATCTGCACTGGTCTTAGCAAAGCAAATCGACTAATACAGATCACCAGGCTGTTGTGGATAGTGCACAGATACTAAGAACTTGTTTGTACTGGAAGGGTAAATAAGCGTAAGGTGTTATGTGAATATCTGCTGACAACATTATTGCAGGCAGGAAGGGATTTCTGGGTGCCACAAAACGGGCAAGTCGAACTGTCTCTGCTGGAGATGAGAGTGACTGGGGTCAGAAGGGTATTCTCAGAGAGGGGCATGGTTATCTCCACCTCATGCTTCTCTGTGACTTTAGGAATTTGACATTTTATCTGGGCGCCTCGCCGTGGCTGTGAGCAGTAAAAAGCGGAGCTGCGTTGTAAGCCTCAGCCTCTGTGTCCTGTGATAAAATTAGCCATCTGGGTGTTTACAGCAATTGCTGATTGGCAGCCCATAGAAATGTCTCTCCAGGCAGTGTTCCCGTGGAATTAGGTAGCACAGCTGTGATCATTTCATACATGAACGCAAGTTATTTTAGAATTTCCAACATTTTGTCAGTTCTATAAAACGGTTCCAGCAAAATAAAGCATTTTAACCAGAAATGTTGAGCAATAACCAGATGTAGGCAATTTGGCAGGTTTCGAATTGAGTCTATTATTTGCTTTTAGAGCTTTGTTTCTGCTTTCGAATATGTGCAGAAGGGTTGAAAAGTTCATTACTTGATTTGAGAAGAACTGCTTCCTGTTAGGAGAAATTAAACCCCGTTATTTTCCTGCTGCGGAAGGTCAACATCTAAGAACTGCAGGTCCCTCAAGGCTTAGTCTTGCACAGCTTCCATATGTCACCTTCCAGAAGGTATATCCCTAAGAAAAAAGGCGAGGAGGGAGTATATTCTTCTCTGGCGCACCTCTTAATTCCATCAGTAAAGTCTGTTTCGTATTCGCAGGATGGCAAATAAAGGTCATTTTAAAAGATGATACCAGATAACAACTCTGATGGTTCTGTAGTGCCGCTCCCCGGCTTCCTGCCCTGCTGAGCTGGTGCGCTTTGCAGCCTGTTGCATGCGTGCACCACCGACTTCTGAGCAGAGCTTTACAGCTTTTCCCTGCTGCTCTTTCTTTGGGGAGGGCTTTTTCATTTCCAATGGTCTGAGCAGGTGGCTGATGGGGAGTTGTGAGCAGAAGCGGTCCCTCTCGTATTATCCGGTGGCATAGGGGGTGCTGTCGTTCTCTGGGAATATTTTTAACTTTACCATCTGCTGCTTTTCCTGTGCTTGCGCCTGAGCCAGTTTCCTTGCCAGGATCTATAGACCTCTGAGGGTGACTTCACCTGCTTGGCGGGAGGTGCAATGTCTGCACGGAGTCTACCGCTCGCTTCAGCGAAAGGCAGCTAAATAGAAGAACTGCTGAGAAGATGGGGAGGGAACGGAGATGCTCCTTTCCTCTGAATGGGTCTTGTGGATTTTCATGGATAGGTTCAGGTGTTTTCCTTTTTTCATTGGGAGGGATATTTGTTCTAAAATTCATAGGTGTGAAAAAGGAAATCATAAGGTTTTGAGTATGATTGAAAGAAAGAAGGTGCAATGAATTTCAGGAATGGGTGTGGACCTTGGTGCATCTTTACAAAGAGTACAAGCATTGCAGAATGAATAAAGATAGTATAGTAAGATGTTTTTCAGTGGGTTTTTTTTAGTGCAAGTTCTTGAGAAAGCTTTACTGCTGCTTATATTCTGGTCTGAGTTGAAAAAATGCAATTTTCTGTCTTTTTGCCATTCAAATTCAGCATGCTTACTACTCAGCATGATATCCCTTGTTTAAAAATGTTTAACTTGGAATTTAAAGTTGCAGTCTGGCAAAGGTTCTGCGCTGAATGTGGCGGTCCACATGGAAAACCCTTCTTTCCATCCTGCCTCTGTTATGAAAGATCTTGGGTTTTACGCTTCCTTGAATTGAAGAGCATCAGGGAAAAATGGAAATAGTTCTCTCTTTTGTTAAAATAAATGCTCACCTGTATTTAGACATGTTTGATCGGCCACTCTGGAGTGCATTTGCTGGAATTTCATTGAGTGGAGTTGGCACTTTCTGTTTCCCTTTGGCTGTTCTACTCCGTGTCTTTCCAGAGGGCTGGAGCAGCAGCGCAGTGCTGCGCTGCTTCCTAGGCAGTTGGCGGTTTTGCCTTGCTTCACTCTTATTTTGGCCTTGTTTCAAGGAACAGCACAACATAGGAGAGGGCTGAAACTGAAGAAGCTGTAGCGTCTGGAGAGGAGATCCCTTGAAGGTGACTTTGCAGATGGTTCCTGAAAAGTAGTCTTCCGCATAAAGGTCGGGAGCTCATTATTGGTGCTGCCACAAACAGAACGATGAGCGTAATTGCTTTGAAATTCACCGGCCTGCCAAGAGTAATTTGTAAACAGTTGGGGCACAGCCCCTGTTCCAGAGTTCTCCTGGAAATAATCGCACCTTCCTGAGTTAAAATATTTATCCAGTTTTTGCTGCGTAAGAAATCAGAAAATAAATATTGAGAAGAGGTTGGGAATCTCCACAGCAAATAAATAGTTGGGAGGCAAACCAGAGAGAAGTTTTGAGTCCTGTCAAACTCTGCAAGTCTTCCTATATTTATGGTTCAGCATTTGATTAGAGTGGAGTGAGCAAGGAAAAATGCTCACTCAGATTGAAATAGGAATTTATTCCATCCGTACTTGGACTCTGTGTGAGTGGTTTTTGCACCTACCTAGCTATTGAGTTTCTTTATACAAATTGCTCAGAGTTCATTCTGTGCTTGTGCACAGGGGGGTTTGGGTTTTTTTTTTATTGCAACTGGTACATTTTATATGAGCTGGAATGCTGTTTAATAGGTCTATAGGGAAGGTTTCCAAAGCCTCTTGAAGTTATATGACCCAGACAAGGATCTAATCGTGCCCGTTTCAAATAAACCCACTCTTGTAGTTAGTCTGAGTGAGCACAGCAGCAGGTAGCCAGACTATTTAGCTGTGGCCTAGTTTTTTGTAGGAATAAGTTTTTCTGTGGTCTGAGAAAGGAAATATTTACCACTTGCTAAAAGTCTATCTTTGTCAAGCTTTTCTTCTGATTACAAGATATAAACTAGGAAAAAAATCCAAAATTTTTGACTAACAAGGTTAATTGCAAGTGAATGATGCAGCTCAAAACTAAGTTGTTTCAGATAACTCATAAGAAGAAAGCATTTAGAGGATTTCCGGCAAAGTTCCATTGAAGAAAATCAATTTCTAAAATATGTTATTTCAACTTTAAAGTACTGACAGAGCAGAATCAGTTGCGGGGGAAGAAGAAACCTGCTGTGTAAAAGTGTTCTACCTGTGTAGAATTGACACATTCTATTGTGACACATTCTGTAATGTGTCACAATAGAAAAATTACCTACTAGTATTGCGAGTTGCACTTCTGCTGAAAAACTGTCTTTTATCCAGTTTATTTTATGATTTGTATTGTTGTTTTAGCATATTGTAATAATTCATTTTTGTTTGTCTTGAATGTGTAAGAAATGCATTTTAGAGTGGAAAAGGTAATTGCAGAACAAGAAAAAACTGCAAAAAAATGTAATCATATACAAGAATGGTTTAGCCATTTGGCCTCTATATGTTGGATGTCTGTTAATGCTAAGTACTTGTTTCACTTGTCATTCCTTAGGGAACTATTAGTGTTGGAATAGATGCCACTGACCTCTTTGATCGTTACGACGAAGAATACGAAGATGTGCCTGGGAGCAGCTTTCCCCAGATTGAGATAAACAAAATGCACATATCCCAGTCCATTGAGGTAAGGAAGGCAGACACTGCTGCTGGTGTGGAGCAGGGCCTGAGCTAATGAGGCACTACAGTGCAAAGCAATGGAAAATGAAACACTGCTCAGGGGGCTCTCATCTCGATTTATGGAAGGATGCGATTACCAGCGTGGGCGGGAAGAGGAAGCTCAGTTCCAGCAGGACTGCGTGTTGACTGTACAGCATGCGTTTGTGCGACTGGTTTGTAGGCTACAGTGGTCCTGCCTTCCTGCTAGCGGGGAGGCTCAATCGTGATTGAAAACAGGTATCTAGTTCTCACTGAACATGGAGTAGTGTATGAAAACGAATGGCGCCCAGTTTTGAGGATGTGGGTAAGGAAAAGAAGGGGGAGTGTTTCCTCTGTTCCAGAGAGTTGAAGAAATTTAGTCTGCTAGTGAGATTAGAAGGGTTTGCAAGTGTCACAAATGTCTGGTACTGTAAGAATTATCTCATTTTTTGCCATACTTGATCTTTGACTACAAAATTTAGAGCAAGTGTGGCCATGTCTGGTTCAAACACCTGGGCTTAGTGGATGACAAGGAGTCAACTGGAGTGTTACCTGTCTCTCTGTGCTTACAGTCTCTGCAGGTCATGATTATGTCCTTGAAGAACATGTGTTAAATGTGTGAATTGGGATCAGAGTAATTGGTAAAAATATATTCATTTTTCAGGCACCACTGACTGCCACGGACACAGCAATACTGTCTGGTAACCTTTCCACCCAGAATGGGAATGGAGGTGGATCGATTAATCTTGCTCTGAGACGAGTGACTTCTGCCAAGGGATGGGGAGAGGTAAGAGTACTAGCTGTTACGCATTTTTTATATCCAGTCTATTTCAGCCTGCTTGGATTAGTTACCTAGTGTTTATTTTCTTTAGGGAACTTTAGCTCTGTTTCATCTCTCATTTTCTACATTCTGTAGAATGTAGAAAAAGGAATTCTCAAAGGAATTTGAGAAAAAGGGATGGCCAAACCTTGTTTTTTCTTAATTGTTTCCCGTTTCCATTTGGCTGTGCATTTTGGACTTCACTTATGCTGACAGAATTGTTACCTGTTGTCTCCAGGGCCTTTCTAATTTCACTGTCTGAAGCCTCCCAGGTGCCTTCCGGAGGCTGTGAGCATGCACCTTAAGGCAGCATGATAGTTTGCCTTCGCTTCAAAAACTGCTCTGCTCACAAAGGAAGAAGTTATGGGGGAAAATAGTTTGACCCCCAGGCAGGTATGATCTAAGTAGCTGGAAGGTCTCATGTTACCACCTGAAAGCTGTGCCTCGCTAGACCAGTGGCTTTGTTTGAGATGCTCGTGGCATCGCTGCTGTGGCTGGCAGGTGGCTGCTTTCTGCGCCTTCCTTTTTGCACACTGGCTACTGCTAACCTGTTTCCTCAGCTTGTGAGAAATGGGAGTTTTCCTCTCGTTTGAGAATTCATAGACTGGAGGCATTTGATTTGCATCAGGATTTTGTAATATTGGTAATACAGGAGCTTGCGGATATTGTCATGAGTCAGTTGACTAAAAGACTTTTAAAAAACCCATGTAATAAACTTACTTGGGAGATGCAGATGTAGTAGGAACTGCTTTTGCAGGTTTTGTCATGAAAAGTGTCAAGTCTAAGAACTGCTTCCAATAATGAGACTGAACAGCACCAAATGAACATTGAATAGCAGCCCTGGAGGTCACCCAGACTAATGGATGAAGCAGCAGGCGCGTTTTGCAGATGCTGAGACGGTGCAGCAGCAGAACTGCTGACAACATTACTGTGAGGCTGTCCTGAGAAGGACTCTTATCCTCAGAGGGCTGCAGCCAGGCCCTGCTGTTTGCCATTGTGGGGCTGTGATGGAGATGTTTTCTCCATTTTCACTGGAGCAACCAGAGCAGGCGCTAGTAGTAGTAGCCTGTAGCACTACGAAACTGGCTTTGTTTTACTCATGAGGACCCTGCTCAGTGAGACACCTCTTATTCTGAATGCAAAACTAGCAGAAAAGAGAGGATGCTGAAATACGTGGTAAATGTTACTCAGATGTGTAAAATGTCTGTGATGTAAATGATGCTTGTGAAGTGTTTTGTCACTGTTGTAAAAGGTGTTTTCTTCTAACAATTTGGCATCGTGCATTTAAACAGTTGGAGTTTGGAGCAGGAGACCTTCAGGGACCTCTCTTCGGTCTGAAGATATTCCGTAATCTTACACCAAGATGGTAAATATTAGAAAAATGGTCTAGTGGTTAATATTCCACATTAAGGAACTAAACGGCTTGAATTCTCTTCCATGTTAATTCTGGATTTGTTTTCTATCCTACAAAATAAGGTATTTCTTCTTTAGACTTAAGGTCGTGCTTTAGTACTGATCAAAATGTATGTATTCTTTTTGTATGTTGATATCCTTCATTTTCATACTTCCAGTTTAAGAAAGGTCTGTGTTCCACATCCTTAGATTTGTATTTGATCTTCTCATGAATTTGTGATACTTGAGGCGTGATCTCACAATCAGAGCAACAGAAGTTTGCTCTGGGAACAGAACAAAAAATTGGGGAGATCTTCTGGGGTTTCCATGTGTGAGACGGAGTTTCTGACAGCAAAAGAGGAGATGATATGTCATATTTTAGGGAAATAATGCCAAATTTGCCACTAGTGTGGTGTCTGTTTAAAAATGAATAGAGGTCTCAAGTTGCAAAGGAGAGTTCAAGGTAAGGGTTGTGATTGAGGGCGTATGTTAGAGCATTGTAGGTGCACGTGTAGACTTCCTTCTTTTTGTATTTTCTAATTTAGTAAATATGCCATTCCTCAGAGCTTATACAGGGATCTTGTTCCCTGTAGAGTCCTTTAATGCTGTTTTTTGGAGCTGATGCGTGAGGATTATTAAATAGCAGGGCTGCTACCTTCTAGCAGCCAAGTGTGCTGCCTCTACAGAAGACCAGGACTTTATCTGCCTAGGGCAAGAAGGGCAAAGGCTGAAAGGTAGCCTGCTGCGTTGTCTGCAGTGTTGTGGCACAGACCAATAAATTAGGGCATGACCCTGCTCTTCTGGGCAGTGCTGTGGTCAGTACAGTCTAAATTAGTTTTGAGTTTTTCCTGAAACCCTCAGGCATCATGCTCTTTGCAGGATAGTCTCTGCATATTCCGCAAGGCTCCTGGGAAAGAAGGAATTTGAGGCCATCTGGGAGCCTGTGTTTTATCACTGATGAGGCTTTCCTTATTTCTCCTAGTTTCATCACTACAAACTGTGCCCTGCAGTTTTCGTCCCGTGGGATCCGCCCAGGCCTCACCACGGTCCTAGCCCGCAACCTCGACAAGAACACGATGGGGTACTTACAGTGGCGGTGGGGCATCCAGTCAGCCATGAACACTAGTATTGTCCGGGATACAAAAACCAGCCATTTCACTGTGGCGTTACAGGTGAGAGTCCTGTTGCTGTACGCAGGGGACAGTGATACCACCCCATGGGAAAGAAGTGCCTCAGCTTTTCTGTCCCAGTAGTATTTTGGCTTGGGACTAGAGGATAATGGAGCAGTTGGTACCATCTCGTACAAACATGTAACGTAGGTAACCAGCTGCATTTGGCAGAGCACAACACTTTGCACCCAACATTGTCATATCTGATGTAGATCAGCTCAGATTAGGGTCAGGATGCACAACACAGACTGCAGATATTGCAGGCTGTGACAAGTAAGTGGCAAGCATTGCTATGTTTTCCGTGCCACCTAAAGGATAAGAAAGGAAATTTGGGAGAACATTGAGTGGTGGCTGAGGGTACGTTTTCATACATTTGTGCCTCTTGTATTTCAGCTGGGAATCCCCCATTCTTTCATGATGGTCAGTTATCAGCATAAGTTTCAGGATGAGGATCAAACACGAGTGAAAGGTTCTCTCAAGTAAGTGTGCAAGAGGAAATTCGTATTGCTCACAGCCTGAAGAATCTCTCCTCTCCTGCTGTTGTAGGCCTCCAGGTTCCACGCAAATCAAATGCTTCTGTGGTCTTTTGGAATCTGCTTTTCATTAATTAAATCTGGTAAATGCTGAAGTGAATGTCTTGGAGGCTTAGCTCTGTGTGCCTCTTCAGATAAGTGGAACTTAAAATACTTGTGTGTGATATCTCTATATCATCACCAATAAGAAAGCCAGAAGTTCTTGTGGTCTGTTTACTACTTTACAAGCTGAAAAGGCTAATCTCACCTTGTAGATACACCGTCAATCTTCCAGTGGCCAACATCAGCTGCACACAGATGTATTTCCATGTTTTACTTGTTGGGGAATTACAGGATTCAGTAAAGAGAAATTCAAGAGTCTTCCCTGTCTTACCAGTTTTTGGTTCTGTCGTTCTAGGGCGGGTTTCTTTGGGACCATAGTGGAGTATGGAGCAGAGAGGAAGATTTCCAGGCACAGCATTTTAGGAGCCACCGTCAGTGTTGGTGTTCCCCAAGGAGTGTCTCTGAAAATCAAGTCAGTTCAAGATTACAACTCTAGATTGCAGAGGCTGACCAGAACCTGTATTATTCTATTTCCAGTATTCAGGTGGGAAGGTCCCAGTCTTAGGGCAATACAGGTATATTGATATATCACTATGAAAGGTTGCAGCTGCCCTCACCTCTAATACTAGTGGTGCCCATTGGAAGCGGTGTGTGCCTTCTGCCAGTGTTACTCTGAGCGTGAGCCACGTCTTTCAGGACTAGTCTGTGTGTGCATCAAAATATTCTGAAAATACAGCTTAAAGTAAGGTTTGGAGCATTATGGTAAGTGGATGGAAGATTTCCGAAAATATTATTAGTAGAAATGGATTTAATTGCATTCCATTTTTATAACCCTGTACACAGGTATATACTTGAATTAGTGAATTATCGTTAACTAATACAGGTGATGATATTATTAATAAGATGCAGTTCACAAAGAGGGACAGAACCCTTTCAGGGTTCATATACTGTAGTGCACTTTGCATTGGTGCCAGCAGAGGGCGTGCCAGGATGCAGAAACTGTAAAGACGTGAAGACCTCCATCCCAAGAAAACATTTGTTTTCTAGAATAAATATTACTATAAGCATCAGAAAAATATTAATGTACTCCTTCCTTGAAGGCACGTGCCGGTGTTGTGAACACAGAACTTCTCTATAAGTATTTTCTTTTCTCTTGATGATGATGTTGGTCCCTTTCCTTGGTGAAATTAATGACCAAATAAATTCTCCTAAGATTAAAAAACCACTTTAGAATGGCCAGGTACTATCACAAAAGGTGTCTGCTACATAAAAGTCTGGGCTCTCAGCTGTCTGTCTTACTGTTGTCTTGTTTTGGTTTATCAGATTTTCACGTTTTTGAGCTCATCATTCATCTCTCCTTTGGTTCAGCAGTTGTTCAGCAGCATACACTGCTGCTAAGTGTTCTTAATCAAGCACATTAAACTGCGTTTCTTCTTACCTGTCACTCTGTTCTTTTTTTGTTCCAGGTTGAATAGGGCTAGCCAGACCTACTTCTTCCCTGTCCACCTAACAGATCAGCTGCTTCCCAGTGCTGTATTCTATGCCACTGTGGGACCTCTAGTTATCTACTTCGCCATGCATAGGCTTATCATCAAACCCTACCTCAGGGCACAAAAGGAGAGGTGAGCTCGCAAGACTGTGTTTTAAATTCAGAGCTGGGAAGTCCCACTCAAGTGCTTCTGGGAGCCTGGTGCAAAGGCTGGGATATCCAGCTGAGGCACTGTGGTTCACTACATCATCAATACTACTGAATTCTGGAAGCCTACAAAAATATATTGAAAGGTGGGGAAGAACCTTAAAACCGAGCTCATTTGTGTGAGGTTGTGGGTCAGTTGTAATTGGGGGGGGGTAAGTAGACATCTGCCACTTTGTGGCTGAATCCCATCCGCTGTGTAGACCTGATGTGATGCTGACTTCCTTATGCCAGAGAGCTGGAGAAGCAAAGGGAGAGTACAGCCAGCGACATCCTTCAGAAGAAGCAGGAGGCTGAAGCTGCGGTAAGTCTTTCCCGTAACTAATCCCCCTTAGTTAAAGGAAGCTGTTTCCACTCTGGGCTTTCCTCTTTTGGACACGGTGTCTGACACTGCTTGATTTTTGCTCTGCCCCTTGTGTTGTGACAGGTCCGGTTAATGCAAGAGTCTGTCCAGAGGATAATTGAAGCAGAGGAAGCCAGAATGGGTAAAGATTACACCACCATTTACTTGTTCCATAAAATTGGAGAGAGGAAGGAACAATACAAAGGCTGGGTGGTTGAGGGGGAGAAATGCAAGGTATTGTTTCTTCATTTCCACCCCTAATGAAGCACAGCGTAACTGCTGTTGCACATATAGTGGGGAAGTTCCATTATGATTCGGCTTCTGTTGCCTGGGCTTAGTAGGGATCCACTGGATGTTATCTTGGGACATGCTGTGAGGTGGATCAAACAGGGTGAAGACAATAGTCTGGATTCACCTCTTTACAAAAGAGAGGTGTGTGTATAAATATGTGCAAAAATTGTAGTCTGAAGTTTAGGTTTCACTGATCTCTAGCTTACACGGTTTGCTCCTGGATCATAATGAAAATCAGAATTCTGATGTTTGCTAGCAATTTCCAAGAGAATGTTCTAAAGTGGACTGACATCCACTTGGACTGTCACATCAGTGTGGCACTGAAGTCATGTCATTCTGTCCTAGTGCTGAAGATTGCTAACAAACACCCAAGTAGAAATGTTCTTCTCTCTTGAGAAGTATGGGTCCAGGCAGGGAAAATTTAAATACAATTGAAAGCAAGAGAAGATGCCGGGATGGTCTTTTCATCAGTGTCTGCCTAGCTGTCAGTGGGAAGCCTTTCATCACATCTGTGATTTCATGTGAAATGCAGGTTTGATTGTAGTGAACGCCTGGTATGGGAAGTTTGTTAATGACAACAGCAGGAAGAATGAGAAGGTGAAAGTAATAGATGTGACTGTGCCCCTGCAGTGCTTGGTGAAAGACTCTAAACTCATCCTTACAGAGGCATCCAAGGTACGTAGCTGTTCTGTCAAAGCCCAGACTTAAGAGCTCAAATATGTGACTCAGAATTTCGATTGAATGTATGCTGTCCTAGCTGGGGATTTCTCCAGTGCACTTGAAGCTAGTGACTCTAGATCAATTTACAGAAGCCATTTACATACCAAGTGTTATGAACCTCCAGGAACTTCTGTTTCTCTGGACATTTCCAGTGCCAAAGAAACAGTGTCTCCGTGTTTGCAGTGTGGGACAGCACGTGTTACAGACTTTGGGGCTGTACACCAGAAACTTCCCACCCCCCTGATTCGCTCTTTTCTGCATTTAGAACTTGCCACTGGGTAGGCGATTCCTTAGCTTCTCGTCTCATCTCATTGGCAACAAAACTCCTTTCTGTTTTTTAATGACAGCTCGTTCTGGCATTAATAAATGTTTTTGGTCAGTTGAAGAGCTGTGAAAGTCCATTCCCTGATGCTCAGTCTGTCCTTCTCTGGTTCAAGGCTGGCCTGCCGGGTTTCTACGACCCCTGCGTGGGTGAGGAGAAGAGTTTGAAAGTGCTTTATCAGTTCCGAGGAGTTCTGCACCAAGTGATGTCAGCTGACAATGAGGCCCTTAGGATACCAAAGCAATGTAAGTAGCAAGGACCGCCCTGCTTCTTCCTTCAGGAACCAGTAAAGGATTGCTTCAGCTCTGTGTGGCGAAGCACACAGAACTGGGGTTCTGGGGTTCAGAACTGGGGTTACTGAAATGGACTGACCATGATATGCCTCTGGAGCATGACCTAAAAGAGCTCACCAGCACCACTGCAGCTGTTTATACCATCTAACCTTATATATCTAACTGGAGTTAGAAGCAGAGGCCTCCTACAGCTGCTGGTGTCCCTGCCGGGCAATTCACAGCATTGGATTGACCTTTAAGGACTGAATTTGAACATATGAAGGCAAGGTGGAGGCCTGAGCCAGATTTCTTCCTCATCCCCATTTATCTATCTGCCAAAACATTTTCTCTGCCAGAATAATTTTGTGAAACCGGTATCTGCTAGTGACAAGTTTTACTGGTACCCCTGTCCATCTGGGGAGTTGGCTAAAGGGTGCAAACCTCGTGTTTACTCTAGGCCAGCTCCCTGACCCAATTTAAGAGGCATATCCAACTTACAAAGCTTCCATAAGTACATTGGAGGTGTACATGAATTGTGTTCAATTAGCAGCCAGAAATGTTCCTCTCTCTCCCTGGTACAGTGGTAATTTCAAGCTAGGATGTGTCTCGTCCGACAGAAGTGGCGTGTATCTATTTATTGTTCTCATCCAACAGCTCACAGAATCGATGCAGATGGCTAACCTGGTGAGAGTGTGCGCGTCTGTTACGGTACCTGGGTCAACAGAAACTGCAAAACCTTCCCCTGGACGCTGCAAGTTTGAACAGAGACATTTTTATTTTTACTATCCATATAGCAGGTGGTGTCCTACCAGTTATCTTAGGAGACAAAATGAGAGAACCTGCTTCTACAGGTGGCTCCAAGGCAATACTTCTCTGAATTGTGGCTCAGTAACCAATAAAGCAACGTGACTCTGAACGCGCAGTGCTTTCTGCTGAGGTTGTGTGAGCGGGCACTGAGCACCACCCGTCATGCAGCCGTGTCTTTCCTGCTGCGATTTGGCCACAGTCCGTTTGTGCGGTCTCACATATATCTTCTTGCACTGAGCAGGGAAGAAGACCTGTTGCTCTCACTTCTCCACATACTTCCAGGGGTAGGTAACATACCTTCTTCTGCTCCTGAGGGGAAGTTAAGTTCTTTGGCCACTTCCTGTAAGGCCTCTGTGTAAATCCTTTTGTTGGAAAGAGGACAGAGATTGTTTTCCGTCTCAAATCTGTATTTGAAACGTACTTGTTAAGAACAAGTATGTTTGAAATGAAGTTCTTTGCCTTTTGTAGTAACATGGACCTCTTCAGCATGAATCCATCCAGCTGTTCATTTCAAACACTGCTATTCCAGACAAGGACATGGGGTATAATAGTCTTATTAATTCTTCTGCCACCTAGAACCATGTACTATCAAGGTTTTCAAGAAAAGAGGAAAGCAAGTGGGGGAGAAGGACAGCAATTAATTTCATTTGATTCTGATGCTGCAACTATCTCTTCCCATCTAATTTATTTCTAGGAAAAAGAGGAACGTAGTTTATACAAGTAAACCAGACCAAAGTGAGGAGAGATGCCAAACGGGTGAAGAGCTGAAAATGTGAAATTCAGCTGCCCTTTCTAAAAAGCATCAGTTATGACATAAATCCATTGGATTAATCTTGCATAGAAGCCATGCCAGTGATTTACCAGCAGAAAGGGCAGTTCTAGTGACACAGCAGATGGAAACGGCAGCCTTACAGTATCTACTATGCACTGCATACGTCAACACTACCCAGGCTTTTTCTTAGAGAAAAGGAATAATCATGGCTGTTTCTCAGTCACAGTTCTGCTCTTGGTGAGTCCTAGAACAGCCTTCGTTGCTTACATGTGAGAGACAGAGGGGGGGAAAAAAGAACCTATCTTGGCAGTGCATTGTTGCTCGACAACAAGTACCATAAATCATTTCCTGACACGTACCTGGCCCCTTTTTCTGTGCAACTGTGGTTCTCTTTGCTCAAGTCATTGTAACAGGAGAATTAGATTTCCAAAAGCAGACTTATTTGAGCCAGTCTGAAAGAGATGCTCCATCCCCTCTAAAAAACCAAGTTCATACAATTAAGGGGTGTTCGCTTATTTTTATTAAAAACAAAACTCTTCAGTTGTGACCAGCTCCTGGTGCAGGATTTTACTTCACTTACAACCAGTGTTCTGTTGATCTGAAATTAAATGTAAAATGTGCAATAAATTATATTCAGCTGAAAAGCAGCCCATGTTCCCTTTGCATCTGTAGGACACTCTTGCAAATAAACTCCTGAATAGCAAGGGTCGCAAGTTTTGTAAATGTAACTGCAACGTCTGTCACATCCTGCTTATTGACCTCTTTTGATTGCTTGTGTCTGTAACTAGTTGAACTGGGCAGAAATCTCCACCAGAAATTCCTTTTTCATGTCTTGTCACTGCATGAAGTGTATGGTCAAGAGTGAGAGCCAGTCTGTAGCGACTAGGATGTGGAAGAATACTCCTAGGAGGAGTACTGAGAATTAAGTTTTGCATAAGCGAGTGCAAAATAGTGACAACACATTTACTGCTCATTACAAAGAAGAATCTTAGCATAGCCCTGTATCCAGCAGAGCAATGACACCAAGGAGTGTTTTCGTGGAAAAAAAATTGCACAATAAAACAATTCTCCTCATCTCTGACAATTTCCTGAGATAGTTTCTGCTGTCATGGAAGTGTTTTCTTGCCTATTGTCTACATTAAAGTGTAGAGAAATAGCAATGCGATTCTAAAAACTGCTTCAATACTTCAAGATGTCCCGTGGTATTGCTACACTTGAAAAATAACATTTCTGAGAGGCAGAGTGCATTGTTTCTACTCCAGCAGTTAAAACCTGTAACAGGATAGCATCTTTGGGTGCGAACTTTAAAACGTGAGGTGACACATCTGTCTCTAATTGACCCAGCAAATGCTTAAAAATACCTTAATGAGGATCTGGGAACACAGGCTAGTCTTTTCAGCCAGAGCCTTTAAACTGGAACTTCTTGAGGTGGAGATACAGGTTTAGGATTTACTTTTTAGAGTCCTCCCTTGTCTTCCTGCGCGTGCTCTCGTCTTTGACAACCGTGTCCCAGGGTGGCCCAGCCAGTGAAAGGCTACAAGGAGCCAGAGCTCCAGGCACCAGTTCTGCTGTAAAAACGGTCTAAACCTCCTCCCGTGCAACTCAACCAGTAGGTTCATACCTGAAGACAGCTCAGCTGCCTGGCCAGGGCTTGGAGTCAAGCAGATGCTTTCCTCTTAACCACAGCTGTGTTCTCATTAGAGAACTGACTCAGTTCTCCTGCCTTCCCCCCACACCTCAGAATTATCTTTCTCTCTAATTGCAAGGAAGTTTGTGCAAGGGAAAGATGAACCTTAACTTTGTACTTCTTTGAACATTTGAATTTGCGACTCTCGTTAAAGTAAAATCCCTCACGATTAATACCGACACAGGCCTTGCCCTGTTCCCTGGCTAAACATCATGAAAAATATATAGCTTGTTTTTTCCTGCCAGATCAGCCCACCAAGGATTCAGACTCATGCTTCTCCCCTCCTTTCAAGTACTGCAAGCGCCCTTCCCCATCCATGAGGCTGCTGCAGCAGGTTCTTCTCTGCAGTAGTTAATGAGCGAGCTCCATTTTTGCTTCCCTGCAGTGTTTGTCATTGTCAAGAGTTGCTGAATCCTGTCCACGTGGTGGAGTCCGCTGCCCGTCCTGTCCATCTCCTCCCTTGGAGCTAGGTATTGGGTCGGTCCCTCCTGCTGAATACTTACTCCAGCCCACCTCCTTCTCTCTTCCTTATTTTCTATCGGTGCAAAGTTTTAAAGAGACTGTAAGAATAGCCCCGCTTGAGAAACCGCTACTTTCAACACCACTGTTTCTGCACCATGAGAAGCTGCCATTTTACAGCTACAACTCCTCTGGGACTTCTGTTTATCACTCTATATAATACAAAATTACAAATAGAATTAAAATAGAAGCTACAAGGAACCAGAGCTTAGCTTCTAATATGATCCAGTGCCATTTCCAAAGAGTTGAGCCATCTTTTAAGTTTGCCAAGGTGTTAAGGCTGCTGCTTTGAACGCAGCTGGCTGAGCAGCAGTGCCTTCAAGGTTGTGGCTGAGGGGTGGCACCAAGGCACCAGCATCCCTTTGGTGCTTTGGGGTCCTCAGTCCTGCCCTGCAGTGCGGCAGGGGTGGGAGGGAAGGAGCTCTCCTTCAGCACAGCTCCCAGAGGGTTTAAAGGGGTTTTGGTTTGGGTCTGGCTGAGCAGACCAGTCTTTGTGAGGCAGTTGCAGCACAGCCCAAGGTCTGTTTCTGAGGCTGCAGTGCCCGGTCCCACAGGGACCTGGCTCTCAGGCAAGTGGGACAGGCATGGGGTCACCAGCAGTCTCACCTGGCGTGATTTGCCCTGCCCCGCGCCCAGCTTCCACACACTAAGCCTGCCTTTCAGGTGCTCTCCACGAAGGCCCCCTGCTAGGACTGCACGCTGCCGACACTCTAAGCATCCTGACCCAAGCCCTCTCCCCGCAGGCTCGCGCCAGCCTTCACGCCTTTCGGCGGGTCCCTGTCAGTGTCCCGGCTGCCTTCAGCCACTCTGGGCTTCTGCAGCAGCAGGCATTGCCTGCCTCCCATCGCTCCACCCTGCCCTGTGCTTGTCCCTGTACCAGCGATCGGGCTCCACCACAATTTACCTTACTGACAGCAGAGGCTGGGCAAGGAGCAACTGCTACAAAGAGAGGTGGGGATACCTGTCAGCACATGAAATATATGTTTGCAGCACTTCTTATCCGTACCTGACTTTGTGTATCGTTTAGGGAAGAGCACTCGAAGTGTCAAGTCTTGCTGCCACCTGGCACAACCACTTTACACACCGGTAAATCATAACAGCAGACTCCTGAGTTTGGAATAAAACAAAATCATTGTTCACTTGTTTCACATTTAAGAAAAAAACATGGTTCATTAAAACAGTTTTAATGAAAAAATAAAGTTCTGAATTAAACTATAATTATACATGGCTGAAAGTGATGAACTAAAAGAATGGAGATGTTACTTTTTTTTTTTCTTTTTTCTCTCTGCTGATATTGTAATGTGCTGGACTTGTCAGACACCATCTATTGAGATAAATCTGAAAAGGTACAGAACAAGAGTCAGTCACATTGATTAGTATCGAACCTCTGTGAAAAAGAGGCAGTTCGCTCGGCAGTTCGCCATTTCTCCCATAAAAGCTTCAGGAACGCGTTCCACGGAGGTCCAGTTCAATTG
The DNA here is from genome assembly GCF_965638725.1 of Aptenodytes patagonicus. Lineage (NCBI taxonomy): Eukaryota > Metazoa > Chordata > Aves > Sphenisciformes > Spheniscidae > Aptenodytes > Aptenodytes patagonicus. The sequence goes on along the minus strand of NC_134967.1, from coordinate 9,447,221 downwards.
CAGACACGCTGTAAACACAGAGATACCAATTTTCAGAGCAGGTCCAGCCCTTACGCAGCTTGCGAGTGGGATCTTCCAAAGCCTTTCTGTTTGCAGAGTGAAATGGCAGCATTTGAGAACTTTGGTTATTTTTCTGGCTGCAAAGAACAGTCAGGCAGCCGTTGGGGGCAAGTCTTTGGCAAACTCCTCGGTGGTTCCGCATAGCTTCTGGAAGGCAGCATACCACGGTCATGGTCTTAAGATTTTACAGAAGCTGGAGCTGGTTTTCAGAACCCAGAGTCAGTTGCTGCAGCTCGGTGGAACAGGGTTTTTATAAAGAAGCAGGACTGAAGAACAGTTGCACCGTCGTGCAGCTCCGTCATCCTGACCCAGGCCGGCAGACCTTTCACACCCCTGCGTCCCACGCGGCGGAGCCCCAGGGCACTGCAGTGCTGGACTGTCTGCCTGAAGCTTTGGCAGCCCCACGTCAGATGTCTGAAGGAGGGTACCTGTCTCTATGCACTGGAAAGACCTGTGGGTCATCACCAGGACGCATCTCCTGATGAGCCAGTAGTCGGATAAGGCGGTGGTCTAACGCGGTGTATCTGCAGGACTAACGTGGGCCCTACGTTATTCCTACCAGTACGGCTAGTCTCGCTTCGGCCGTGGTACCAGCCAGTGACTCCCCTTGCCTCATGGTCTCACCAGACAGAGCACACATTGTTCATCAGGCAGAACTTCAGAGAAATACCTTGAAACGTAAACAGAATTTGTGCGATACATATGGCTCGCTCTGTTTGGTCATTGAGGAACAACACTGCCTTCTCGGTGGCCTGGCGTATGAGCCTCAACTCCCTGTCATGTTTCTGAACAGGTTTCCCTCGGGCTAAGGACCCAGAAGTCCTGTCGAGGGACTGCAGTGTCAGCCTCGGCACGCTCCTGTCCTCCCCTGCACCAGATGGATCTTCATTGCACTTCATCTTGCTAGCTGCATAGCCTGCATTTGCTTTTATCTGTATAATTTGCAACCAATAGGTTAAAGATTCTGGTTTTTTGATTACAAATCCAGTCTCAAAAAACAAACAGCAGAAACAAGTCAACTCAGCTGTAGTACTCGGATGGAAATGATCAAATCCCAAACCAGACCTGCCAGGTTCTAAGTTTACTACGGCCCTTTTTACAGTCCACGTTTGAATTCTGGGCTGAGAAAAGGGCGAGTCATTGTCTTCTTAAAACAGCACCTTAGAGTTTAACGAAGGGCCGGGAAACGGAGCAAACGGTATCCCCCCATACACACATTTGAGCCGATCATGCAAAACAGAGTCACGAAAAATCACTGTAAGAAGAGACCTTCTAGGAAGAAATCCGATGTCGCTAATCCCCAGCGCTGCCTGTCCAGAAAAAGGGCTGCTCTCTTCCTTTAAATGCGCCGGTGCCTCGGCGCAGGAAGAAGTCCCGTTTTCACTTGAACGATGCCAAATCACAGAACTCCCCTACTGCCTGGGCCAGCTGAAGAGGAGGAAGATCGCGCAGAGGTCAGTATGCATTGATGCTCACTCCTATGGAGCCTTAGAATATCTAAGATTGATATATACGGACAAATGGGCAGGTATAATATTACATTAAAATTAAAACACATGGCCATTTACTTTTCAGACTTTTCACACAGATTTCCTCCTCCTCCTTCTTTGGAGGAGAAGGAGTTTCCTAGCACAGAGAAGGTTTGCAGTTTCCTGATGGGATGAGAAAACATACGTGGCAAAGGTATTATACATTCCCCAGACATCACCCAATTCATAGTTGTAACCGGACAAAACCCCACCGAACCCAGAGAGCTTAGTCTGTCCCTTGAGCTAATCGGTATCTAGCAGCAGTTTTGTCCAGTCAGCCTCTTCCAGCCCCGGCTGCCCACGACTTGGCGATTCCTCGTCCCTGTTAGCGCAGGCCAGCCGGGCAGCCCTTCAGCCTGAGCAGCAGCAGTTCGGGGGAGCTCTCCCCAGCCTCCTGGCCGGCATCTGCGGCTCGCTCGCCCGCCTGCCCAAGCAGCGCACCAGCACGCGCCTCCCTCCCCTAGTCCAGAAAGCGCCTGCGCGAGCCCGTCCGGGAGCGGTTTGAACGGCGAATGTCAAACTTGGAGTCCCGGCACTTCTGGCATATGTAGACCTCTGGGACGTTTGACTTGCGGATTTTAGCGCAGGAGAGGTGGATCCAGGTGTGGCACTCATTACACTCAATCATCGGCCGCCCAGCGAAAGGCTTCATGCAGAAGCAAGTGACTAGGTCCCACGAATCGTCATCTGCAAAGAGAAGTGGCAAGCTACATTTTTAACGGACGTCTCTCACCTGCACCAGGAATTTACTCTCCTTTCACACTAAATTAACTACCTGTGTTTCAAAGACAGGCACTTTGCTGATTTTTTCACGTCTTAAGAGAAACTAGTCTCTCTTGCGTGGAAGAGACTCTCAGCAGTACATGAGAGGCCATAGTCCAGGAGAGGAGAACCAGCTGCTTCTGTAAAGTCGCAGCTTTTCACTCAGTTTATTGCAAAAGCAGCCAGTCAACCCCCCCCCCCCCTTCCCTCCAAAAACCCAACTGCTACTTAATTCTGCCCAGGCAGCGCACCTTGGTGTTATCCTCATGCTACTAGTAAAGTACCAAAGAGATCGGCAGCAGCACTACGGCTTCCACCCGGCTAATCCTCTTTCGACAGCCAGGCCACCTACCCGAATCCACCATGATGTCTTCGTCGTCGCCGGTGCCGTCCTCATCCCGAAAGACCACCTGCTTGCCCTGCCGAATGACCGTTCGTTTGCCCACGCTCTGGATCTCCACTGTCTGCTCGGCCGTCACGGCAGGGTAGGAGACGCTGGAAGGCGTGTCAGAGTCCCACACCGAGCAGTGCTCGGTCGCAGACTGAGGGTCGCCCTCAGACGAGGGGCTCATCGGCGTCTCTACGTACGAGTCCTCCGCCTCCAGCTCCAGCAGCTTCTCCTCGTAGTCCTCCTCTGCAGACACCTCCGTTTCCCTCCTCTTCAGCTTTTTCTTCTTCCTGATCTTATCGATTTGCTTTCGCTCCGGCAGGAAGTTGCCGGGTTTTGCCCGCTGGAACAGGGAACCGTACGGTTTTGCTCGCTTAAGCTGACTGAAGTTCTTTCTGTTCTTGGCGGGCAGGGAAACGGAAGAGGGGATGTCATTGAACCGGGGATCCCAGCTATCGCTGTCAATCGTGCCGCCAGTGCTGTTGGGAGGGCTGGGGCTGTTCCTCAGCGGCGTTTCCTGGAAAATGTCGAAAAAGCGGATAAAAGCATTAATTTGGAGCCGACTCGCGTGCAGCACTGAGGCGCTGCGCCCTTTGCCCTGAGGCGCTGCCTCACACGGCCGATCTCGCCCAAGTTCAAGCTCCCGCTCTCCCCACACGCCGCCCCAAAACCTGCGTTGCCCCAGGGATCTCCAGCCGGGCAGAGCCGCAGCCCGGAGCTGCCCAGGCCCCGGGAAGGCTGAGGGAGCGATTCCGGGATCCGTACTTTTTTCACCCCGCCCAAAAAGCAGCCACCCATCCCATCACTTAAAGCCCTCCCAGCTGCTGTAGTTCCCCCTTTTGTCTCAGGGATACGGTGCGGAGGCGTAACCTTCTCGCGGCGCCTGATTTTACAAAAAAGCCCAGCAGACGCTGCCGCGGAGGACCCGCTGCGGCCGCGGGCCCGGGGAGGGCGCCCGGCCCCCCCCGAGGGTGCCCGGCCGGTGCCCGGTGCCCCCACGCCCCCTCACCTCCTGCGGGTAGGGGATGTAGCCAGCGTAGGCCAGGACGAAGGTGCAGAACTTGTTAAAGTCTTCCACGGTCCGGTGCCGCCGGGAGGCGGGGGAGAAGTCCTGCGGGGGAAGGGGAGGGGGTCAGCGGCGGCCGCGCGGCCGGGGGGAAGGACCCGCCGCCGCCGCTCCCCGCAGCCGCGCCCCGCCCGCCGCCGCTCCCCGCGCCGCCCCACCCCCACCCCCCGCGGCGGCGGTCGCCGGGCAGCGCCGCCGCCGCCGCCGCCCCCCACCCCCAACCCCCGCACTCCGCACCCCCGGTCTCGGTACCGGGCCCTGGGGCGGGCCGCCCCCCGCGGCAGGACACGGCGGGGCGCGCCGCCGCCATTCCTCGCCCCGGCGATCCGCGCTCGGGCGGCACAAGATGGCCCCGGCCCCGCGGCGGGGCGGCGGCGGAGAGTGGGCACCGTCGGCCGGGCGGGCCGGGCCGGGCCGGGCCACGGGAGAGTCCCCCCCCCGCCCCGCGGGGCCCCGGCTCACCTCCGGGGCGAACGGGGAGGCGCAGGAGTCGGAGTCCATGTCCCGGCGCGGGAGGCGGAGGCGGGGCCGGGGCGGCAGCGGCGGCGGCAACCGGGCAGCGCCGACACCCGCGAACCGCTCGGTACCGGCGGGAGGCGGCGAAGGGGCGGCCGCCCGCGCGGGGGCCGCCGGGAACGGTAGTCCGCCCGCGCGAGGGGTGCTGGGAACGGTAGTCCGCCAGCGCGGGGGCCGCCGGGAGCCGTAGTCCGGGCGTGCGCGGTGGCAACCGCGGGGGCCGCCGGGAGCGGGGCGGCGGGCACGCGCAGTGGCGGCCGCGGGGGCCGCCGGGAGCGGCAGTCTGGGCACGGCCGCTGGAGGGCGGGGCCGGGCCGGGCCGGGGCGGCGGCGGCGGGGCGCGGAGCGGAGCGGAGCGGTGAGGTGAGCCCAGCCCGGGGGGGCACCGGGGCGGCCTGTTACCGGGGCGGCTGCGGGGCGCGGGCCCCGCTGCGGAGTCGCAGTGAGGCCTCGGTGGGAGGGGGTGGCCCTCGGTTTACCGCGGGGCAGGGCCCGGCCGGTGGCGGCGGGGACAGGCGGCGGCGGGCAGGGCAGCCGCCTCTCGCCAGCTCGTGAGCCTTGACCCCCGGGCTCCGCTGGAAGCCGCCCTCCCGCCTCGCCTCCCCCGCCCCGCGCAGACACCCGGCGCCTTCCCGGCAGCGTCCGAGCCCTCCGCGTTCCCGGCGGCGACAGCCGCTTCCATCCCCGCCGTCCTCGGCAGCGCGGCCCGCCCTCGCCGCCCCGGTCGGTCGCCGGCTGAAGTCTCGCTCCGCCCCGCCGCGGCCTCCTCCGCCCGCTCTCGCACCCGCGCCCCTCTCCTCCCCGCGCCGGCCCCCGCCAGCGGTGCGAACCAGACCTCGCAGCCTTCCGTTTCTGCCCGGCCCGTCGTAACCGTCACGACCGCAGGGCGATGGCTGGCGCCCGGCCGCGGCTTGGGCCCCCCAAGTGCCGCTTGGCACGAAGCAGGTTCCGGGGAGGGACCTGCGGCGGCAGCCTTGGCTTTAGGGACCTGCGCCCCACTTCTTCAGGCTGCTTTCTCTGCTACCGCTGCCTTCCAGTTCTCTGTCGCTGAGCGCGGTTCATCCGCTACGTGGAGGAATCCTGTTTCGCACCCACACGTGCTCTGCTGAGTGTTACGTGGGTTACATAGGACCGTTGCATCCAAAAAGGCTGAAAACGCCACGAGTTTAGTAAAGAAGAATTTATTTTACTCCTACGGTATTTATTGGGCTGGAAGTGATTAGCGAGCTAGCTGGATGCGAGCAGGGACGGGGAAGCCTGGCAGGATGCCGGCCATAAGGCTTTTGGCCAAAACGCTGGAGGTCTCCCGGTTTACGTAGCCAAACCTTGCCTTCGGTAACGGGTGGCACCACAGAGCTGGGGGGTCGGTGCTGGGGCCGGGGGGGTCAGAGAGAGTGCCTCCTGGGAACACCCCCCTCGGCACCTTACTTTTGAGGAAGACCCTGCTGTCCTCCTCGAATAGCGGCAGGGGCTGCTCCCGCTGGGCACCCCATCCGAGAGACGAGGCGCCCGGGGGCTTAGGCACAACGTTCACAAAGCTATCGGGTTTACAAAGCTCTGCCCAGCTCTTGTGAGGCTGCCTTAACCCTGGGAAGCTTCAACATGGGCTTCTTAAAAATATAATTAGACTAAGCAGAGAAGGCTGCTGGCAGCGCCAGCACGTTATGCAACTGCCACTCCTCCGTGAGGGGGGAAGGAGGATGTTTTCGAGGGCTGTTTAGTTTATCCCGCTTCCTGACCAGAGGACATTTTTCCCTGTGCTAACCCACCTTTTTCTTTTTTTTTTCTTTTTCCTTTTTTTTTTCTTTTTCCTTTTTTTTTTCTTTTTCCTTTTTTTTTTCTTTTTCCTTTTTTTTTTTCTTTTTCCTTTTTTTTTTTTTTCTCTGTCCCGCAAGCTGCTCTCGGGGTTGAACCCAGAGGGGCTCTGCGCAGGGTGTGACACGGTGTGTGTTCTCCCACAGGCACGGCATGGCGGCAAGCACAGGCAGCAGCGGTGGTGGGACGGCGGCAGCGGTGACAGGGGAGCCGGCACATGCTGTGTCGCTGCTGCGGGGGCTGAGCGCGCTGCGAGCAGAGCGGAGCCTGCTGGATGTGACAGTGGTGGCAGGCGGCCGGGAGTTTGGGGCGCACCGCGCCGTCCTGGCCGCTGCCTCTGGCTACTTCCGTGCCATGTTCGGCGGGGCACTGCGGGAGGCGCGGGCCGAGCGGGTACGGCTGCACGGCGTGGAGCCCGAGTGCCTGGCACGCCTCCTTGACTTCGCCTACACTGGCCGGGTGGGCGGGCTGGGCCCCGACATCGCCGAGCGCCTGCTGCGCGCCGCCGACCTGCTGCAGTTCCCCGCCGTCAAGGAGGCCTGCGGTGCCTGGCTGGCGCGCCAGCTGGAGCCTGCCAACGCCCTGGACATGCAGGACTTCGCCGAGGCCTTCGCCTGCCCAGCGCTGGCAGCTGCCGCCCACCGCTTCGTCCTGCGGCACGTGAGCGAGCTGGGCGCCCAGCTGGAGCGGCTGCCGCTGCCGCGCCTCCTCTCCTATCTGCGGGATGACGGGCTCTGTGTCCCCAAGGAGGAGGCCGCCTTCCAGCTGGCACTGCGCTGGGTGCGCGCTGACCCCGCCGCCCGCGCCCCACTGCTGCCCCAGCTCCTGGCCCACGTCCGCCTGCCCTTCGTGCGCCGCTTCTACCTGCTGGCCCACGTGGAAGGCGAGCCGCTGGTGGCCCGCTGCCCGCCCTGCCTGCGCCTCCTGCGCGAGGCCCGTGACTTCCAGGCCGCCCGCCTCGACCGCCACGACCGGGGGCCCTGTGCCCGCATGCGCCCCCGGCCCTCCACTGGCCTGGCTGAGATCCTCGTCCTCGTCGGCGGCTGCGACCGCGACTGCGATGAGCTCGTCACTGTCGACTGCTACAACCCGCGCACCGGCCACTGGCGCTACCTGGCCGAGTTCCCTGAGCACCTGGGTGGGGGCTACAGCGTTGCCGCACTGGGCAATGACATCTATGTCACCGGTAAGGGGTGTGGGGTACAAAAGAACCAGTGTTGAGATTTCCATTGAAAATATGTGGGTTCTAGCAGCGAGACTTGGCTTTTCTCGGGGTAGCAGAGAGTTTGAAACTCTGCTCAGGCTCAGTATGACTGCAGCCTGAAGACAGGCATAGGGATTCCTGGAGTTGGTGCTGGATTTAGCAGCTGGTCTCAATCTGGGAAGTATTTTGTCATGACTAATGCTCCTGAGCACGTGGGCAGAAGTCAGAGACCTTGTACCGGTAGAACTTTCTAACTGCTCACTCTGGGGGACAGGAGTGACTTGAGAGGGTTTTGAATTTCTGTCTGTGAAGAAGGTGTTTGGGTTCGGAGCCCTGTGAATCACAAGCCAAGCACGTGCTCGAGGCAGAGGCGTGTCAGAAAGCCCCGGGTTCCTCAGCCAGCCAGCGCCTATGAGTCACGGTACCTTCCCCAGCACGAATCCTGCCTCCTCTCAGTCCGCTGGGGCTATAATTACTTCTGTCAAGGTGACATGGATGTGTAAATTTGGCTGTTAATCTGCATGTAGATGCCTCCTTTGAACTACATCCCTGTAGCTGGAGTGGCAGCCCTGTGGTGGCTGTAACAAACCAGGGCCTGGGAAAGCAGGTGCTGCGGAACAGCTTGCTCTGGGTGTGCAGGACGCTCTGACAAAGATTTGAAGGTCAGGTCGAACGCAGGTGAACAGAAAACGGTTCATTCTCTAGTCACGAGCAGAAAACAAGGCTCTGCTTTAAGGGCAGAGTTGTAAAAATGATGGACTACCACACAGCTCATTTGTATGGATGCCCTTATGTCCTGTGGAAGCTTTCCGGAGCAATCCCAGGCAGGTCTGGGGGCACTGATACTGCCGAGAGCCCCGTGCTTCGGTGAGGCGGCTGCTGCTGGCGGGGATCTTCAGTCGTTCCGCTTAGTGTCAGCGTCGTAGCGCAGGCAGCAGGGAGAGTTGGAGGGTTTCCATGCTGCTGGCGGTAATGCTGCCTTGGCAGCTAGGCACTGGTGAGTTTTAGTCTCCGCTATGTCACAGCAGCTTCTGGATAGCGATGGAGCAGGGGTTGCGAAATGGGAGAGAAAATGGTTATTTGGAAGGGTGGAGGCAGTCAAACCTGGGAGACTTGTTTTGAGTTGTGGCTGAGTACAGACTAGGAATGAAATGGGAGAAATCCTTCCTGGCTTGCTGGGAAAGTGCAAAACATCCATTAAAATCCTCTCAGTGCACGCTACTGTGGTCCCTCAGTACTGAAATATTTTCATAACGTACGGCCCCGGGAAGCAAGAAGTGAGTGTGTGTATTAAGAAGGTGTAGCTGGAAGACATAACAAAGATCCCGGTCCCGAGCCAAGCCCTCTCCTCCATTACTCTATAGTACTTCCCTTTGCGAAACCACACTTTGAAATGTGGCGTGCTGTGCTGCAGGAGGATCGGATGGGTCGAGGCTGTACGACTGCGTCTGGAGGTACAATTCCAGTGTGAACGAGTGGACGGAGGTGTCCCCCATGCTGAAAGCCAGAGAATACCACAGCTCCACGGTCCTGGACGGGCTGCTGTACGTGATCGCCTCCGACAGCACGGAGCGCTACGACCACTCGGTGGACAGCTGGGAGGCTCTGCAGCCCATGCTGTACCCCATGGACAACTGCTCCACCACCTCATGCCGTGGCAAGCTGTTCGCCATAGGCTCCCTGGCTGGCAAAGAGTCCATGGTTATGCAGTGCTACGACCCCGACAGCGACCTCTGGTCCCTCGTGAACTGCGGCCACCTGCCTCCCTGGTCATTCGCCCCAAAGACCGTCACTCTCAACGGCCTCATGTACTTCATCAGGTGAGTAGCGGGAACGATAACCTCCCTCCCCAAGTCCCCATGAGGCAAGCCCAGGGTTTTCCTGGGAAGGCATGCGGATTTTGCGGGCGGTCGTAGGAGAGCACGGCGTTGGGAAAGCACGGCGTTGGGAAAGCACGGCAGTGCTTCCTCTGACGGTGCAGGTGGGTCTGTAAACTGCCACACCTCTTTCCTTTACTGCTGTTGTAGTTAGACCTCAAAGAACTACGCTTAAAATTGGGTACAAATACCTGAATCTAAACTCACGAGCTGGGGAATAGCCCGGTATAAATCTGGCTGAAGTCAGCAGCGCTGCTTGGAATTAGACTTCTCGGTTTTCTTGGCTTCTGGTTCAACCCCCCTTGTTGCTATAAATAAGCGAGTCAGCTCCAAGAAAACGTTAAACTGTAGCGCAGGAGAGGACATCCTCCATCTCAGCAGAGATAAGAGGACTGAAGATGAAATGATTGGTCGCTATTTTTAAGCGCCTTTCCAAACTGGGACTTAATTACCCATCTGAAGCTGTCCTGGTGGTGCAAATACTTCAGTTATCCGCTTAATTAAAAATAAACTGAAAGGCATGCTAGCGCTGAAGCATTTCATCTTGTTGTGTTGACTTTGAGCAAACATAGACTTCTGTGATGGCCTCCAGACACTTTTCTTTTTTTAATTTCCTCTTGGCTTTGCATAAAGCAGAAACCTCTGATATGATTCATTTGGGTTCTGCTGAGTGTCTCGGTTCCTGGAAGTTGTTTGCAGATAGCAGTTTGAGTCACCTGGTTTTCAGTAAATACTGGCAGGGGTGTTCTAGCTGTTCAGCTACTTGTCACAAGCCGATTCTATAGGTTTTTCTTTTTCTTACCCATTTTAAAATACTGATGATTGACACTTCAGGATTTCTGATCACTTATGCATCTGCAGGAGTTAATGAGATTATCGGGGTGAGGTTTTTCTCCCCTCGTTTCACGTGCTGCACGTGGACTGCTGCTCTGTATAAAGCTGTAAGATAATCTTTGGAGGACAGAGGAATAGGTTACGAATAAAAGTCGCAAACTCATTTTTTGGTTAGTTTTAATAGCTCAGACTAAAGCTTCTGAGTGACGATCCCCTCTAGTGGGACTAGTTTTATAACTATAAATACAGCATAGCAGCGAGGCTTAGGTCTTCAGTTGCATCCTTTTTAGAGCTAACCCCAAGATGGGAGAGGAGGTCCTGGCCTGACTGTCACCAGTGCCTGGAACTGCCTTTGCCCCTCGTTTCCCTTCCAGTCCATCGGGGGCTCCAGCTTCATACTTGGAAGTATTTGACTCACCTGCTGCTGTTAGTTACGGGAAGCATTATGAACAGCAGCAGTTCTTCCAGCTACAAATGGCTTGGCAGCAGCGTTTAAGTCCCAGGCGCTGTGTCCCGAGGCAGGTACCAGCTCTTGGTTCTGAGCAGTTCTGAGGAAGAAACGTTGGTCTTAGTGCAGCTCCGTGGGGCTTGGAGCGCTCTCTTACATGTGCCCGCGTTAAAGATGTTTCGTTCAGGTGAATATCAGTTCAGTTCCAGGTACATCACAAAAGTAACTCAAACTAAAGAAACTGGTTTTAGAGTGTGTATCGTATGGGTACTTTAGGAATGCTTGTCCAGAGCGTAACCAGAAAGTCCCATGGCACGCACCTCGGCTTCGCCACAGGCTTAGCGGACAGATTTCTGATGTAACGGTTTGCTGAACAGACACTGCTGTTGTAGGTGAGATTTCTCATTTATTTTCACTCCCTCCCCTGCTCAGATTCATGTCAGCAATCGATAGCGATACCTTGTCACCCGCACAATGCATGGCAATGTGCGATGTCACGATAGATACAAAGACAGTAAAATATTCCTTGCAGCCTTTTGAATCAGTCTGTAACAGGACTGTCTTGGAGTGACTGACAGCACTTCTCTGGCTGCCCTGACCTTGTCCTCTTCTCATTCTTGTGTCAGCGGCGCGCGTTTCTGCGTTGCAAACGTCCCTCACCTGTCACTGTCGCCCTCCTGTCTCGTGAGTGGAGCGGGTGAGAGAAGCCTTGGGGGATTACGCTGCCCCCGCCAGCTCTTCTCTCTCAGTCTTCCAGCCCATCTAAATTTGGTGTTGGCAAAAAACTCTAGCAGTAGGGATGCCGTTACTTTGAGGGGCATGGAGGTTTAAGCTTCTCCAGAACAGCAGTAATTTTTCTTCCAGACCCTGAAGCACTTGGCACCAAAGCTAGATTGGTCTGTGAAATGCAGACTTGCAGAAGGTTAGTCTGTGAACACACCAGCTGTAAAGAAAAAAGACTAGATCTGAGAAAGCCCTTGGGATTGCACAGCGATTTCTGACCCAGCAGTGGTGTAGCTGCACGCTGAACTCCGAGCGGGGCTCACAGTCCGGAGCAGCTCGCCCGGCCATGTCAGGTGGAGGGACCAACTTAGGGAGGTGGAAAACCGTGCGTGCTGTCAGCTTGCTCTGTCTCCGGTCATCTTGTCTGCCTTCCCTCCTAGGCAGCGTCCTAAAACTCAGCGTACACCGGGAAGTATAGAGCATGTTGCTTTGCCTGTAGAGAAGCTCAGAAGGGGCATTTGGGCTCTTTGGATGTAGGTCACTGGCACCGAGAATGAGAAGCACTCCTGCACTAATATGTGATACGTGCGCAATGTCTGCGCCAGCCTGCTGCATGTGTAGGGGTGCAGCAGAGAGGTCCAGGCGTTTTCCGGGGTTGAACATCACTGCTGGTGCAGGAGAAGCCCACGCTGGAGGCTGGGGTGAGCATCGAGACCTGTGCCTTCATACAGGAACCCTTCGGTCTCTGATACATGTAGTGGGATCAGAGCAGAAGGGCTCACGACGGTGTTTCAGGCTGTTGAACTGGCGACTTCACAAGGCGGGAGGTTTTTAGAATGCAGAAGAGTAATTTTGTTATCTCCCACAGAGACGACTCGGCTGAAGTGGATGTTTACAATCCAGCAAAGAATGAATGGGATAAAATCCCTGCCATGCTTCAGGTAGGACACTTACTGACCTACTGGATGCCTTTCAGTGTTAAAAATTGGCTTAATTTACCTTTGGAACAAGGTGCTCTTTAGATTATAACCCCTTGCACACGGAGTGCATTTAAGCGTATCGCAGTCACCTGGAAGAAAAAATCCTGGACTGTGATTGCATAGCTGGGCAGTCAGCCCAGCACGCAAGAGCTGGGCAAAGCTAGAAAACTCTTGTCTCCTCCCGGTGTTTGGGCAGCGCTGGTTCAGAGCCAGAGTCAGCAGCTGGTGGGCGCTGAGCACTGTCCAAGCGAGCAGTTGCAGGACGGTACCCGCCACCTTTATCGTCTACCTAACTGGGCAAAACCCTCCTTTCTAATTGTTGTGTATAATTATTTTTAAATTGTAGGTTCACGTTGGGGGGAGCGTGGCTGTGCTTGGCGGGAAGCTCTACGTCTCTGGTGGCTACGATAACACGTTCGAACTTTCGGACGTCCTGGAAGCCTACGACCCCGAGACGCGAATGTGGAGCGTGGTAGGCCGACTCCCCGAGCCCATCTTCTGGCACGGCAGCGTCAGCATATTCCGGCAGTTCATGCCGGAAACCACACAGGAGGACGACGGCATCACACTGGACAACACCATCAACTTGAACAGGCAGCACCAAAACCTTCACAACCAGAACCTTAACGAGCTTCGTTAGCAGGGGAAAGCGCTGTCCACCTGGCTCGATGCAAGTTCATTATCCAGAACCCGTGTTGCTTTGAGAGAAAGCAGAGGCAAACGGGTGCTAGGAAACAAAAACGTACTGATCATAGAGGGAGTGAAAACTCTGAATGTTTGGTGTGCTGTTGCGGAACCGCAGCTGGCAGACAGCGAGGCCTCCGCTGCGGCATCCCTCAGCCCTTCTCTGGGGTGGGAGAAGGCGCTGCCCTGCCCGCAGAGGAGACCCGAGAAGTGAACTCTGAGGAAAGCAATTGCATTGAACGACACCGCAGCATCACAGCTTATGGCTTTTGGTCAAACGCCTTTCACTGGGAGCTCCGTCACCATAACGCTTCATTTGCCACCAAACTCCTGTCTTCAGTTTCTTTTTCGGGAGGGGTCTGTCTGGTAGGACGGTGGTCTGGACCCCCGCCTCTATTCTGTGCCTCGGAGGCAGACAGACCTCCTGTGCACATCTTCCTCTGCGTGGTTAGAGGGGGAAGGGCCTTCCTACGAGAGCTGGAGGTCTGTTAGGGGTGAGAGGTTAATTTGAGAACATGGCCCTTCCTGCCCTGTCGCTGTGGTCCTCGGTTCCCGTTCGTGCCCTCAGAAGGAACAGACATCCTGCAGCAGGGATCTCGCCGAGGCTGGGTTATGAAGCTTTACCTTGCCCTTTGTCTGAACTTTGGTTCTTCCTGTATTTTGGTGGGGTTTTTTTAAGTTGCAGCATTTAAACTTTTGCAGGTATTTGTTTTCCAACCCTTCCTAGCAGAGCACTTTTTCCTTCTAAGAAGAAATGCCCTTATTTATCTTTTAATTGCATTCTCACAACTAGGTGGTTTTCATTTCTGATCATCCCAGCTGCGCCCCGCTTTAAGGGGAAGGGGAGAAGCGAGTACCCCTCTTAGCTGGCCCAAGGAGCGACTCCTGGGGCTGGCCGCTGCTGCCCTCAGGGAGGAGCCGTTCTCCCTTCCCAGTTTGACAGGACTTGTTGATAGCGGGGCTGAACTAGGCAGAAAAAGCTGCTTCTTGTGGCAAGGGCTGTTTGCTGTCGGTTCTCCTGTGCTGAGCCCTCGGCTGGCACGCTGGGCTGGGCAGATCGGCCCTGTGCAGTGAGGGCGAGTTTTTATTTCTTCACCGTTTTAAAGGAGCCAAGTCGACATTGTACTATTTTAGAGAAAAAAAAAAAAACAAACCTTGCTTGGAAAGGTGAGCGCAGCTTCCTCAGGAGATTCACCGCAGGCTTGCGGAATTGCTGGTGGTGTTTAGATACCTTGATGCAGAACTGCTTTTAAATGCATCACCTTGTGCGAAGGAACCCACCGGACCTTTGGAGGGGTCTCGTGCCTGTTGCACCTCTGGTTTGCAGGAGCTCTCGGGATTTGGGCAATTGGAAAATGCCGCTGAGGTGTTTTGGTGAAGGTGTAGGAGTTAGTCGGAGTGTTGTGGATTGAAAGGTAGTTGTTTTAGGTTTTTTTTTCTTGTTTTTGTTTGGGGTTTGCTGGCTTTTTTGGCCTGTGTAAGATTTGCCTTTATACTCACCCAAGCGACCTAGCTAGCTTGGGCTGTGTTTCCTCTATCTACCTTAGCTGAAGAGAAGCTGCGTGCAGTTTACTCGTGGAATGTTTCTTGAACAAGCAAATAGCTAAAACTGCGGTACGGCTCACCGAGAACAAGCATCGCGCCTTCGAGAAAACTGTAAAGCATGACAACGGCTGGTGTTGGCTGGATGCATTCGCTTTTTCCGTCTTTTGTTTTTAACCAATAGGAGAAAAATTTGAATTTAAACTTAATTCAGAGATGGAAAGCCCGTATACTTGATTGCACGCCTTCTGGCTTGCCCTTGGATTGAGCAGTGTCAGAGACTCATCTCCACATCAGCGTCTTCACAGCTTTAAAAAGATCTGTCTTGCCTTGAATGCTATTTTATGCCACGCTCCTCAGCTGTGGAACTTTGGAAAGCCGCTCATGAAATCTGGGCAGTTCTCCACGTCTGAAACTTTGACAGTGCCTTGAAACCGCTGCGCGCCGGCGGAGGATCCCAGAGGGGCCTTGCCCAGCTGCGGCAGCCTCTCGGTTTAAAACCTTCCCCGGTGCTGCTGCGGGCCCCCCCTTTGGCAGAGGATCGGGGCAGGGGGGATGTGTGGGGGCTCGCGATTTGGGGCGGCTCCTTCGTCTCTGGGAGTAATGGCCACGTCCCACCACACTGACCTGCGAGGCCAAAGCAGCCTGTCCCCACTGTGCCGTGTCGTGCCTGGGGAGAGACGGTGCGCGCCACACAGCTGAACTCACATTGCAGACCGAAGTATTTATGCTGATCTATAAATAGTACGTGCACTCTGTCTCATACTGTAGTGCTCGCTGCTGGACCTGCCACCCCCAAACTCCCCAACCGGCTGAACAGTTACGGATCTGTATTTATTTTTTGTAAAATTCATTGTGTCTGAATCTTTGAGTACAGTTTAAATCCCATCCTTTGAAACAAAGGCATTTTACATTTACAGATAATGTATTTTTATTCTCATAGTTTGTTTTTAAATTTACTTGCAGCAGTCAAGTTAAATAAAACATGTTACATAAATCTCTCTGTCGTCTTTGAGGGGAAGATTACTGGAGTTAGTTTTTACTGTGATATTTCTCATTCTAGGCCTCAGGTACGTTTAAACGGGAGCCTTTCTGCCTTCTCGGTGAGTACAAGAGGGAAAGGGGAGAGAGCACAGCTGCGATTTTGGGGCACGTGGGTATGCTCGGTGATCTTCCCCCCACCCTGGGAATACTCAGGAAACGGTTCTCAATGTCACGGCAACCCTGGATCATGTTATTTCAGACAAATATAAATCCCTGCACCTGAAAACAGGAGCTTAGAGCGTTGTCCAGCTCCTTGAGATAATGTGTTTCAAGCTAAGTAACAGCTAAATTACCTCAATGGTGAGAAGATACAGGTCATGCCCCGCCTTTAATGTTGTAAAGAAACAGCAGTTAGCAGAAGCTTGACAAAACGAAGTAGAAATAAGGCACAAATTTAACGGCAGAGACAATCCTTTCGGCAAGCGTTTAAGGAAAGGGGCAGAGCTGCACTCTCTTCAGGAAGGTAAGCTTTAATCGTGAGCTTTCAGACTCAAAGGCAGAACCGCCAGCGCAAGGTGAGAGCGCTGGAGGAAAGGGCAGGTGAGCGCCAGCCGTCCCTCCGGCTGCAAAGGAGAGCTCGTTAAAAAGCAATTCACAGTATTACACACACGGAGTCGTCAGTCACATCCTGCCTTGTACAGCATATGTACGTTTATTTAAGTAGCCATTCTGAGTAGCTTCGCATTTGTTTCTTCATTTGAGACCCGATCATAACTTCATTTCCCTGCAACCTGGGGTGGGAGCTTTGTGGGGAAGGGGCGGATGCGCAACTCAAAAAGAACAAGCGTGGCAGAGAGTGGCTCCAGCCTAACGCTTTATTGTGTTTTGGTAGGAAGGATGCGCGCAGGCAGTCACGCTATGTTTCACAGTCTTCGGGAATCGTCGTCGTTATAATTAGTGATTCCTCGATCACATCCGCCGTAGAGAAGTTCTCATTTGAGCAGAGTCTCTGCACGGGGATCTCCTTGGGCAGGGAGCCGCGGGACAGGGACTCCACGATCACCTCAGCCGAGCCCACCTCCAGCTCCGGGGGTGGCTGCAGTGCCACCACCACAGCCTTCTCGTCCTCGATGATCAGGTTCCGCAGCTTCCGCTGCCGGGGGTTGTAGTTCTCCACCCGGTTGTGAATCTCCATGTGGCGCCTCAAGTGAGCCTGCAAAAGGAAGAGGCACGATGAGGGGCCCGGTGAGGGCCGGCTCCCCCGGTGCAGCACGCTCCGCGGGGGTCCCCGGAGCTGGCGAAGGCCTCACCTGCCGCGTGAACTTGTAGCCGCACTCGGTGCACTCAAACTTCCTCACGCCCTTGTGCCGGCGGACGTGGACACGCAGCTGTTCAACAGCTGAGAAGGGAAGCGAGAGCCCGTTGGCGGCAGCACCCTGTTGTACATGCTCGCAGCGATGCTAACCCGCACCACGGAACGGAGGGCAGTTTCTAAAGAGCCATGCGAAAGCTCGACACCCCGGCCGTTACCTTTGAACGTTTTCCCGCAGATCTGGCAGAAGTGGGGCCTCCCCTCCTGGTGCCGGCTGGCGATGTGCCTCAGCAGGGGCCCCTTCTCTGTGAAGCGCTGATCGCAGAACTCGCAGCTGAAGGGGCGCTCCCCAGTGTGGGTCCGGTTGTGCTTGTCCAGGCTCGCTGTCGTTCGCAGGGGGAGAGGGGAGAGCCGCGGGTCAACGGCGCGGCGTGTGCCCCCTGTCCCGGGGCTCAGGTACGAGCCACGCCGCAGCGGAGACCGCACACACACGGTGCAGTCGGTCTGTGCCAGGCTGGTTAGGAAGGCTTAGAAGCAGTACAAGCAGCAGCCCGCTGGTCCAGGCTAACCGTTACTGGGGAAAACTCATCAATTTCTTCCTCTTTTGTGCCGCGAGGGTAATAGAGATAACAGGAACGTGCCTTCCTTGGCGTTAGCACACGCTCACAAGAGCGTGGCTTTGCTCCCTGGGGGAAGCGGGCAGGAGAAGGCGGGTTTCACAGCACGGCTGCTTTCTGGAGGTCCTGGATGCCGGAGCGTGGTGCTCAGCACTACCAGCCCCAGTCGCGCGCCCGGGGGGATACCTTGCGTCCTGAAGGTCTTGCCGCAGAGGTGGCACTGGAAGGGCTTCTCGCCGGTGTGCGTGCGCAGGTGCATGTTGAGGTTGGCTTTCTGCGTGAAGGCGTGGTGGCAGAACTCGCAAACGTAGGGCCGCTCGTTCCTGCGGGCAGGGGAGATGTTACCTTCGCCTCTGCCTTTGCCAGCTTCAGCCCCTCAGGTTAGCTGCTGCTCCTTGCCCGAAGTTCTTGTAATTAAATCCTGTTTCAACCCATCTCAAGCTGAAGTATTTTGGAGGCCCACAAACGCTATTCTGCAGCCACAGGCTCCTGAGCTGGAGCCTCCCGCCCCCTGGGTGTTATAACCAGCCCAGGGAACAGAACGCTAAGGATGAGCATGGCGAGCTGCCGCATGCTTGCCACTTCAAGACCATGAATTAGCTAGGCTGATGAGCTTCGCTCATCACCTGCGTTACTACGGTCACACACTCAGAGGAAGTGCCGACAGTCTGCACTTCCTTTGGAAGAGAGAAGAACAGAATGCCGGTTGGCCCCTCATCGGATTTCTGGCAGAAGTTTCAGCCCAGCACCTCCGGGAAAGGGGGTGCTTGCTGCCCTCCAGCCAACTGCTGTCTCCAGCACCACCCAGCCGGGCCCACCAGGGAGGAAGCGCAGCCAGGAGAGCCAGAGTGACGGACGGGAGGACATGGGTCATGTCATACCTGTGCTTGGCCTTGATGTGCATCTGCAGGCCGTTGCGACTCGAGGCCCTGTGTCCGCACTCCTCGCAGACAAACAGCTTCTCTCCCCGATGCTTGAAGGCCTCGTGCAGGCGCAGCTCTGTCCGAGACAGAAAGCACTTGGAGCAGGTCGAGCACTGCAAGGCCACAGGAGAGCGCGGGGTTAGGCAGCTCGCCCGGGCACGGTTCGCAGCGTACGCCCGCAACAGACCCGCTCACCACCCAAGACCCGTCCCTCCGCGTGCCGCTGCTGCTTTGGGGCCCTCCCTGCAGCCAGCTGCGGCAGCACCCCCAGTTCCAAGATGCCTGATGAGGTGAGACAGCCTGACAAAAGCAAAATGCTGGTCAGTACTTGGGTCTATCAGCCAAGAAAATGACGAGGGCTGCTCCTGTACCCAAAAAACCTGTTTCCAGCAGCTCTGTAACTCCCCGCCTCACTAAACAGAGCAAGACAGGACAACAGGTGCCATTCTCTGGGCCAGGCCTGAGCGCAGGATAATTCCCCCTCAGAACCCCACTGCCGCCCGTTCCCCTTACCGCGTGGGGCTTTGGTGCGCCATGCAGCTTTATCATGTGGCTCTGCAGGTCCTTCTTCTGCATGAACTGCTGGGCGCAGGAGGAGCACTGGAAGACAGGAGAGGAGGGTCAGCTTCCAGCCGCCCCCCAAACAGCAATTCTGGTGCAAGGAGAGGACCGGCAGTGCACCGGCGCACCGGGCAGGGGAGTGCCGTTCTGATGCGGAACATGAATCCCTGGTAAGGCCGCAGAAAGCGCCTGGCTTTGGTGCCTCCCTGAAGCACATTCTGGTTCAGAGATGGGGAATGACCCTCAGCGGGCCGCCACAGGCCGGGGAAGGGAGCCGGTGTGCTCAGCTCCCCTGACGGGCTGGGCCAGGCTGCCCTGAAACAGAAAGGCTCGCCCCCTCTTCTTTTGTGCCAGTGTCTAGCAGCCATTTGTAGGGACATCGAAGGCAGGCACTGCTGACCTTGTAGGGCATCTCCCCCGTGTGCGACACCATATGCAGCCGCAGCTCCATTCGCCTCTTGAACACCTCCTGGCAGACTGAACACGTGAAAACCTGCAAGAGACGGGGGAGGCATCGGCTTCTGCAGAACCAAGAGTCCGACACGAAGTCTGCAGCTCAGGCCAGCGCTTGGCACTCGGGCGCTGGGACCTGGTTATGACGTTTAACCCGCACCCGCAGCGATCTGGATCTCTTATGGTACAAAGAGTATCCTCGTGTGCTTGAAAAAGAACAGACAAAATGAGAGCTGTCTGGTAAATCAGACAAAAGCTGCTTGCCGTCCTCATCAAGAGAGGGACTCGGGGTGGGGGCGGTCCCGGCTGCGGTACACACGCCGCGCAGTGGTGATGAGGGGTTTTTGTTTGGTAGCTGAGCGTGACCTGGACTGTGGCTGGAAAAAGGCTCTAATCCTGCTCCCACAAAACAGCACACGCTTTCCAGACCGCCGGTGGCAGCTTCCCGGGCATACCTGCTCAGATCGGTTCATGCAATTTCTGGCTTCATGTTCCAGGAGATTCTCTTTCCTAAAATAACATTTGCCGCATTTGGAACATTCAAATGGCTTTTCTCCAGTGTGTTTCCTAGGGGGAATACAAATGGAGAGCATCTGTCACTGCCAGTCTGACCGCAGAGATGCATGAACAGGCCCGGCGAGGACACTGGGAGGGAACTGGGAAGGGAGAGGGAAGGACCAGGCAGCTTTTACACACCCTCCCAGTGCCAATATTCACAGTTGCCCAAAAGCCGCCTTTTATGCCAGCTTTGCTGATCCTGTCAGAGCGCAGTCAAGCTGTTGGTGCCCGCTGCGCGCCGTGAAGCCTCAGTTTCGCAGGGCTAAGGTTCGTCCCTTGCAAGTGAGCGAAGCTGGAGCTCGTGCCCTCTCTGCAGGCACCCACTTTGCTCTCGGTTATCAACCCTGAAGCTCCTCGCAGCGCCCGGCCGTGCCGGTGCACTCCCCACAGCCCAGGCAAATGCCCCCGCAGCCCGGGCTGATTTTGAAAGCCCAGAAGGATGGTTTGCTATCGTCCACCTGCAGCTGGTGCATCCCCTGAAAGAGCCCCTCAGTGCCTTCCTTCTGAGCCGGGCTGGCTCCTACCCCTGAGAGCGGAAGCCCTGGACAGTCCTTGTGGTTTTCGGAGATGTATAAACCCTCCCCCCCCCCCCCCCCCCCCCAGCTCAAAGCAACCCCGCCCCGCGGGGCACAGGGGACCTCCCTTTCCATCCCGGGGGACACTGAGGCATTGACACCAGCCGGCTGCAAGAAGGGCCATTCGCCCACCCCCCGTGGAAGAGCTGGCGGGAAGGGGCAGAGCCTCGCGGGGGGGCGCGGGTCCCTACGCACGAACGCAAGGGGAAGGAAAAGTCGGAGCGTTTACCTGTTGTGCACTTTAAGGTAATATTTGCTGAGGAAGGTTTTATGACATGTGGGGCACTCAACCGGCACCGCTGTACCTTTTCTGCTCCCCGGCGTCCCCGCCGCCCCCGCGCTGCCGGGTGCCTTCCCCGGGGGGGGGTTCTTTTTGCTCCGCGGGGCCTTTTTCTCGGGAAGGGACTCGGCGTCGCTGTCCCCCCGCCCGCCGTCGCCTGCCGCCGCCTCCTCCGGGGCCGGGGGGGTGGCCTGCGAGGGAACAGGCGGCCGTCACCGCGCCTCCCCCGCCGGGCGGCCGACCCGTTTCCCCTCTCCCCCCCCCCTCCCGTCCCCCTCACGCACCGCCTGGCCGCCGGGCTGCGGGGGCGCGGCGGCCGCGACGTCCGCCTCCCCCGGGCGGCTCGGGGCGGGGGCGGCGCGGCGGGGCCGCTGGCGGGGGGCGGCGGGGCGGAAGGCGCGGCAGAGCGCCACGGCGTCGGGCACGCCGAGCTGCTCGGCGGCGGCCAGCAGGCGGGCGCGGTTGTGGGCGGTGAGCGCCAGGCGGCCGGTGTAGAAGAAGTCGAGGAGGAGCTGGAAGGTGTCGGCGAGGCCCTCGGGCAGGGCCACCGGCCCGCCGGGGCCGCAGGCGCGGAAAAAGCGGGAGCAGCTGGCCAGCACCGGCCAGTGGGCGCGGAACTCCCGCCCGCCCACGCCCAGCGTCGCGTCGCAGAACTGCCCCGCCGCGCGCTGCCGGTTCAGCTCCCGCAGGACGCGGACGCTGTGCGCCGCCGCCGCCGCCATGGCCGCGCCGCTACCGGGACCCCCGCGCCGCCGCCATCTTGGCAGCGCGCCGGATGTGGCGTAAGGGCGCCACGGTCTGCCGGCGCGCCGGATGTGACGCGCGGGGGCCGCGGCCGGAGGGGAGGCGGGCTGCGCGCGCGCTTTGCCCCCTCAGGGCCCGGCGGAGGCGGCGGCTCGGGCCCCCCCGCGGCTCGGGCGGCGGTCGGGCGCCGCGTGTAGCGCTGGGTCGCCGTCTGGAAGTGCTCGGGCGCGTTGAGGCCCGCCCGCAGCAGGATGACGAAGGCCTTCGGGAGGAAGCAGCCGCCCAGCAGGGCGCCGAGCGTGCGGAGGGCGCTGGGCACCCGGGCCGCCGCCTCCTCCCGGCCGCGGAAAGCGCCCTGCCTGCAGAGGACGGCGGCGGAGCAGGCGAGGTGCAGGAGCAGGCTGCAGGTGAGGCACTTGGCCTCGCTGTAGCTGGCGGGCAGGTCCTTGCCCGCGTAGCTGAGGGCGGAGCAGCAGGCGCTGAGCAGCACGGGGTAGGCGGCGGCGGCCGTCCCGCTCGCCGCGGCGCTCGGGGCGCGCTCCAGCACCACCCGCTCGGCCGAAGCGCCGCAGTCCCTGCGCGGCGCCGAGGGGCTGGCGGCCTCCGAGGCTAGGCACGCCTGGGCCGCCGTGCTGGCGGCGATGAAGAGCGGCGGTCCCCTGCACCGCAGCCAGGCCTCGTAGAGGGCCGGCCAGCACGCGTCCGGCTTGAAGATGCAGATGATCTGGAAGGAGCGTGTCGCCATGCATGAGAGGAAGACGGCGAAGCCGATGGCAGAGAGGGAGCCGCAGCAGGCATGTGTGCCGGGTGGACTCCCCGGAGTAGCAGAAGAGGCTGCTGCAGGCGCAGGCCAGAGAGGCCAGCATGAGGAAGCACATCTTCCTGCCCACAGACTTGACCACCGGTGTGGAGGTGTTCAGGGCGAAGAGAATGGCCAGCCCTGCCATGAGCAGCATCAGGAGGACAGTGGGGATCAGCAGAGCCCAGGAGATGGGCTCAGACCAGGACAGAAACTCAACGGTGCAGTTGAAGCAAGCTTCGCTCCTTGCTGGGGCCCACTCATCTACCCTGCAGGACTGGCAGCCATAGAGGTCTGCGGAGGACACGAGCCCAGGCGGTGACAGAGGCACCTCGAACACCATGGACCCCGGTAAGAGATCTGCCGCAGTGGAGCACCCCTGCCCTCGCAGCCCCCCGGGCTCTCTGAGAGAGCTGCCCACTCCTCGCATCCTGCTCCTTCCCCTTGGGCGCTTCCAAGCCTTGAGGAGCAGAGGGGGCTCTTTTCCCAAAAGTCCCCCCAGTGGGCTTTCCAAAAGTCCATTGCTTGGGTTGAGAGGCACGAGGCCCACAGGAGCTCTGCCGGGTGAGCCGAGGCTCAGGGGTGTGTGGCTGTGGGTGGGAAGGGGCTTGTGCATCCAGCAACAATCCGCGAAGGCCAGGATGGGCCTGCAGCAGCTCCCCTTCCTGGGGAGGGGTACAGGTACATACCCTACAGGCTGGGGTATGGGACAGTAATGCTGACTGGCCGTGTTTGGGGGCTCCCTGCTCCCGCTGTTACCCAGAGCTGTCTGTTTCTGCCCCCCTCAGCCCAAGTGCAGGCCGAGGCTGCCAAGTGACCAGCTGCCAGCAAGGGGTTTGTCATTGTGGCTCATGACTGAGAGAGGAGATTCCTGCCACCTGTGCCAGGCAGGGGACATTTCCATATGCCAGCTGCTGGTGACCGTGTGGTGCAGAAGCCCCGAGTGCCATCTGGGGCACAAAGGCAAGCACTGGGTTGAATTTCCCTCTTGGAGGATGCAGTGCAGGAAATGGCGGTTGGGCTGGATGTCCCTTGTCCCCTGCCCGTGGGAGAAGGGGCTCTGCTGGCACCATCTCCGCTGTCTATTTGACTGCGTGGGCCCACCTGTGGGCAGCGCTCCCTGGAAAGCGCAGGGTGTGGGCTTTGCATACCCACGGGTAAGCAAACGGGAGTTAGACCAACCATGTTCAGGCCAGCTCAGAGGTTTTTACTGACCACAGGGAGGAAGAGAGAGTGGGAGGGAAGAGGCTGGGGAATGGCGAGACGGAAGCAAGGAGCTGACGGGAGGAGGAGGCAGGGTGCGAGCAGGGGAGCCAAGCGGGAAGGAAGGGGAGAGAGCAGCCCCCCTGGGGCATACTGACCTGATTTGTTCAGGAAGGTTCCTGACGGACAGGCCACGCAGCTGAAGCAGCATCGGTGGTGGCTCCACTGCAGTCGCTTCTCCCCTGGTTGGCAGGCCTTGGAGCACACTGAGGTGGGAGCCTGTCGGGAGCATGGTGAGGGTCAGGCAGGCAAGCGGGGCGGGCAGCAGGACACCTCGCTGAGCGCCAGGCCCAGGCCTGGCAGTGTTTGGGCAGCTTGCTGCTGACTTTCAGGACAGACCCTGGGCAGGAGACGAGAGCTCGCCACGTTGTGGTTCTTACAGAGGTGGTGGGAAAATGAGACTGTTAAAAGGTAAAAGTAGGAGCCTTTTCAGTGCACATGCCCTGCTTGTTTTTTAGAAGGATGAAAGCGGATACTCAGAACGTGGATCACCCCCCCATACCACCTCCGTCTGCCCTCATTTTTGTCCTGCTATGGGGAAATAACTCAGAACTGACAGTGCTGGGGATGTAGCTGGCTCGGCAGTAAGCAATAAATAAGATCTGGATGCAGAACAGTACCTGGCCATCTTTTGTGTGCCACAGGATTTTTGCCCTGGTCAACGCTCAGCCTGTCGGGGTTCACACTGAAAGTTCCTATCACATCGAAAGCCCAGCTCGGGCCGTTCCAGTTCCATATGACGATGGCATAGCCTTTACGAATGTTCCCATTGGCATCAAAAGAGATTCAGCTCTCGTACAGGGTGAAGTTCACCTGCTTGATTTTTTGTAGGAGCTGTAAAACAGAAGAGTAAGAGAAGAGCCCTTCCCGATGACGAGACTCCCTCTGAGGAGTGCCTTGTCTCGGCAGGGAGATGTGCTAGAGGGCCCCTTCTCTGCTCTGGCTCCTTTTTCCGACCCCCCAACAGCTAGCATATGCCCAGCTGCAGAAAGTCCCTTCCAGGTTTCTGCAAGGGGCTGGTGGTAGAGGAACAGAAATGATCTAGGGCAGGGGTCTGGGTCTACATCCAGGCTGCTTTGACTGTGATGGGTGGCTGAAGCCCGTGAGGCTCTTCAGCTGGGACACGAAGCCTTTCAGAGGGACAGAAACCCCCTGGGCACAAGGGGAAAATCCCTTCCTGTGAGGAAGGATCCTCATGGATCCTCTTCGACAAGGAAGATCCTTCCTCGTGTTGCTCTTACCTGCCAGGGATAGGCTGTGCCTTTGCTGCACACCCCCAAGGCGCAACCCAGCAGGTCGTGGAGGCCATGGGCTGCAGCATACACAGCTGAGTACACGTTGAAGGAGGCTTGAGCATCATATGTGTCGGGGGCAGCAGCGAGCGAGTGGCAGCCGGTGCAGCGCTGGGTGCAGTCCAGCTGGGTGCTCCCTCTGATTCCCCCGCCTGCCCCTGTGCTGCCGGCACATTCAGCCACAGTGCTTTCCTCTGCCATCTTCCAAGATTCAAAGCGTTCCAGCATCGTGGACTGTCTTCTCAACCGACATCCCAATCACTGAGCCGATACTCTGGATGCCAGGCACCTGCCAGATTGTTTGGGCTAACAACCGGTCTTCGGAGCCCACCCACACCATGCCCGTGACGTTCCTCTGGACCACCACTTCAAAGAAAGGGCAGGCACTTCGTCTGTTGGAGAAGATGATGGTGACATTGACCCTGACGTCTGTGAGGATTCTGACCAGGTTGTGGAGCTCCGGGCTGCTGGCGTCCTTGTTGATGGGGATGATGCCTCGGTAGGGAACGCACACATCGCTTGCAGTCAGCAGCTTGTAGAGGACATCTAAGCTGTCCCTGCCGTAGGCATTGTCGCTGCCCAGCAGAGCCACCCAAGTCCACCCAAACTGCTGCAGGAGCAGGAAGATAGCCTTCACTTGGTGCCTGTCACTGGGAACGGTGCGCAGGAACGAGGGGTAGAACCGCTTCAGGCTCAGCATCTCCAAGGAGGCTTCGTAGCTAATCTGCAAAGGGAGCCAGGAGAAAGGGGGTTGTGCTCCCCCAGGCAGTGGCACCCTAAGAGCTAGCAGCACAGGCAGCCCGTCTCCTGAAGAGGCTTAGGGCTGAGCAGGCAGCGGACCCAGAGCCGAATGCACTGCTGTGAGAGAAACCTTTGAAGGACAGTGAGCCAGCTGCAATTCCTGCCTGCCAGCTGACAGTACCTGGGAGGAGACCCGGGCCAATGGAGGGACTGTGTTTCCAGCTCGCCCTGGCTCCTCAGCTCCAAGCCCGTCCTCCCGCAAACCATTACTCCTCGGGAGCCCTTTTCTTCATCTGCCGGGGGAGCCGCGCTTACCTCCGGTATGAGGAAGATGCCGAGGATGGCTGCTGTGGTGAGGGCCAGCTGGGTGCTGTCGGGCCCGATGGCTGCCACAGCCTCAGGCTTGTAGTGGTGGAAGGTGGGGAGCACCTCGACCTCCTGCCTGCCCTTCCGGGCGAGGGCGCAGCATGGCGTGGCATGGCGTGGAGGCTGGCGGGCTCCGAGCAGGTGTCGTGGATGTCGTAGCCCAAGGTGACGTTGGGGAGGAGGGCGCTGGAGTGGTTTATCTCCTCCACGGCAAAGCGCATGGCCTGGGACAGGCTGTAGCTGTGGCTCTTGAAGGTGGCAGCACTGTACGAACACAAAAGTGGTTTTCAGGAAGGAAAAAACGCATTTTTTGGGGTAAAACAGGGCGACGCGGGGCGAGGGGGACTCACTCGTCGCAGCCGTCCACCGGCGGCGCCGGGGCGTGCATCTGGACGAGACCGGCCAAGCGGTAGTCGCCGCGGCTCGTGAAGGAGGCAGCGGCGGCGGCCGCGCAGAGGCAGAGCAGGGTGGGCAGCGGCATGGCGGGGCGGTGCTGGGCGGCGGGCGGCGCCTCTTAACGGGGCGGGCGGCGCTCGGCCGAGGGGCGGCCCCGGAGGAGGAGGCGGAGGGAGGCTGAGGCGGCCATGCCCGCGCGGCGCGGCCCGCCGTCCCGCCGCCCCCGCCGGGCCCCGTCCCGTGGGGGCCGGGCGGAGGCGGCCTGGAGGGAGTTTGCCGCCTCCTTCGCCCGCGCCGGCATGGTGCCGCCGGCCGAGGCGGGCCTGGCGGCTGTGGAGGCGGCGGAGGGCTCCGCCGTCCTCCTCCTGGCGCCGCGGCAGGTGGGCACAGACCGGCCCCGCCGCCCCCTCCCTCCCCTCCGCCGCCTCCTCACTGTCGTCTCGCCCCGCAGGCGCTGACCTTCACCGGCAAATGCCGCCTGCGCTGTCTCTATGGCGCCGTCCGCCTCCTGGGCTTCGCCGTCGCCTCGCACCAGCCGGGGCTGCCGGTCTTCTCGCCGGCCACCCACTGCGCGCTCACCCTGGAGGCGCTGCCCGCCGACCGACCGACCGCCGCCGACCTCCGGCAGCTCCGCGCCGCCGCCCGCGCTGCCATGCGGGCGCACAGCGTCCGCCGCCGTGAGTGCCAGCCGGGGGTGAAGCGGAGGATGGCCCGCCGGTTGCGGTCCGCCATTTTGGGTGCGGTGCGGGTGGCCGCCATTTTGCGTGTGGTGCGGGAGGCAGCCATTTTGTATGCGGCGCGGTGCGGGGCGTCCGCCATTTTGCGTGCGGCGCTGCACACCGTCCTTTAGCGCGGGCTGAGGGCGGCGCTCTCCCCCTGTTGCAGAGGCGCGGGTGAGGGTGATGGCACGATTCTCGCCGGAGTGCGCCGTGGTGCTGCTGGAGCACCTGGACACGCCAGTGACACGGTACCTGCTGAGCCACCTGCAGCTGTCGCGGCTCTTCGAGCCCCAGGTGAGACCCAGAAAGCATCGTGATGCCCGCTCCGCCCTGGGCAGCAGCCTTCCCCAAAACAGGCCTTGTGCAGAGTGAGAGGTGGCTGCCCTGCTTAGCATGCCTGTCAGTGTCCAGCAACACAGCTACAAGGCCTTATGCACACCTCTCTCAAGCATTTTTCCACTCTTGCCTAGAAAAAGGAAGAACCCAGCTTCACGCCGGAAGATGCGGTTCTGGCATCTGTTGGCATCGTGAAGCGTAGCCCTGACCGTGGGCTACTGGTGTCGGAGAGCATGTTCCTGGCTTTGGAGGAGCTGATCCAAGCATGCTGTGGTGAGTGGCGTGTGCTTGGTGAGGTTGGGGGCTTTAGTAGCTTCATTCATGAGGCTTTTCATGAGCTAAAGTTAGGGAGAGTGTGCCCTGTGACAGGCGCTGATTGAGGGTCATGTTTTTCTCCTAAATAGTGGGAGTCTTGAGCTCGTGCATCACCTCGAGTGGGTTTGTGCCTCTGCTGCCAGACAGGCAGCTTGCTGCTGTAAAGGCACTTCCCAGTCTGACATCAGAACTCTCATTTTGCTCTCTTTTGTAGCAGGTAGAAAAAACACTCCCTTACTTATCCAGCAACATCTAAAATACTGTGAGCGATTGGAGGTCATACGTGCTGGGGTTTAGTGCTAGGGCTTGCTTCTCACTTCAAGAGCCTGGTACACTGAGTACACTGGTACTCTTAATGTGCTTCTCTTTAACGGATTTTTTTCTGTTTAACTAAAATACATTCTAGTTAGATCACAGAGTCTGTAGGTTTTGGGGGGCTTTTTTTTTTTTTTTTTTAACAAATTTATGTAAACAGGGCACACCGGAATAACTGACAGCATTGGTCCATTTCAGAGTATGTTTGTTTTTCCAGCGGAAGATGAAGGTGTCCCTGTGGTTCTGGTGTGTGGCCCAAAAAACACTGGGAAATCTACATTTAACAGATACCTAATTAATCTGTTACTGAATCGGTGAGTCTTTCCATGTTCTACAAGTTTTTAAGTACTGCATGGGATTTAGGAGAAGGAACAAAAACTGCCTGCCAAGATTCTCAGAAAAACTGTTATGACTGGAAGGTGGCTTATCTTTTAAAAACAAACAAACAAACAAAAATCCAGAAAAATAGGCATTCTTGTCTTGGGTTCCTTTCAGAAAAGTTGACTACTGAAACATTTCTATTGAAATACTACTAAATTGCTGTCTTGGAGTATGTGAACTAATTGAGCACCGAGCAGTTAGGGTTCAGTAAGGAATTGGGAGTTATAACACTTAAAAATACACAGTAAGTTATAATTTGTTAGGGTCTTTGAAGATTCTTGGCAGAGCTAGGTGTAGAAGCTTATTCTCCTGACCACTGCATGCTTAAAATAAAGACGATAAAGCTTATGAATCTCAAATGGCTGGTCTCAGGGTGCCCAGTTAATGTGGGAGAGCAGTACGCTGATTGGTACCACCTCCAATTATCGTTCTAGCTACTTCTTTTAGGGCTGGATGGGTATAGGAACTATTGTAATATAATACTGAACTGTAGGTGAGCCTTTTACGTTCTCACTTAATACTCCCTCAGGTGGGGGAAGGAGAGAGACAAGTGGTGGTTTGATTGTGTTCAAGAATTTAATTTTGATGACCTGGAACAAAATCAGATTGTGCTTCTGATGTGTTCCAGGTCGTGTCCCGTTTCTTTTTTTAGTGGACGCTAATATACGGGCTTCTTTCACTGCAGCCTTCCCTCGGTTGAATATATGGAATGTGACATAGGTCAAACTGAATTTACGCCTCCTGGATGCGTGTCTTTAAGTAACATAACAGAGCCAATTCTTGGTACGTGTTTTGCTGTTTTCTGCAGTTGCCAGAAACCTGTTTCATTTCCAGAAGGTGCTTTCTGAGTAGAGGCTGTACTTCAGGGGAAGTTGCCACATCTGTCAAAGGTGCATATAGAAAATGAAACAAAGGCTGTAAACGTTTCCTTGCTAGGGGCATCTAAGCTTCATGTGAAAAATCTCACTAAGTAACATGGAGCTATTCTCCCTGCTTGTTTTTTCTGTTTTAAAGAGAGGAGAAGATAGTTGTTTATAAGGTGGTGGAACAGGCTGTGGCATGTCAAAGTGGATTTTCAGCCTTTCAGATTTGAAGGGTCTCTTTGGGAAAGTCTTTCCCAGTTTTTAGTATCAGTAGATAAAACTAGCTTCAGAAGTACAAAGTGGATCCACATAGGTTGGGGGCTGTTGTTACGAGCGTAAAAAAACTAGAGCCAGAGAAATTGCTGGTATTTGTGGGTTTGGGTCGCTGTCTAAAAAGGAAATGGCCAGACTGGTTTACTTCTTGGATAGTCTATCATAGAAGATTGTTGTTTTAAAATTCACAAATGTGTAACCAGTGATTTAAAACAAACAAGAAAAGAACCCAAACCCCCAAACAAACAAAACTACTAGCATGGAGTCTTGCAAGTGCCAGAAAAGTTTCACCATAGGTGCAGGCTGTACAAGAAGGACTGTTAGCATGTGAAAAGAGGACAGATTTCGGAAGGGATTGCATGTAGGCGCTACAAGGATGGGAGTTTTTTGATTTGACTTACTGAAACCACTAGAGGTTTGCTGCTTGCTTTTTCAGGTCCACCATTCACTCATCAGCAAATGCCACGTAAGATGGTATATTACGGACAGACTAGTTGTGAGCAGGACACGGAAAGATACCTTGATGTCGTGAAGTATGTGTTCAGCTCCTACAAGAAGGAAGTGCCTTTAGTCATCAATACCATGGGCTGGGTGAAAGGTAAACAGGATAAATCTGTTCTCAAGAGGTAGTGCGGAAGGAAGGTAATAATCGTAGCAGTACACCGTAACGCTTTCTAGAGAGTCCGGAACCAGAAAATAAATACAGCTTACCCCCCTCGAGCCAGTACTGGTCTTCCGTAACAGTGTTCCGACCTGTTTATGTAGTGGCAGCAATCGTGTTTTCTCTGCTCCCTAAAGGTGAGGGGTTGCTGCTTCTGATTGATATCATTCGGCTGTTGTCACCCAGTCACGTTGTTCAGATGGATGTGTACGACTGGAAAGCCATGGCTCCGCTCACCCCAGAGCACATTCATCTCACTCCTGGCCTGTACACCAAAGGCAAACAGCAAGCCAAATGCAAGCAGATGGGTATGAGTGGAGCGGAGAACTGGAAGCCCTCTGAAGGGGAGGGAGATGCATCGGCTCCCGAGTATAAGTTGCTGTACGTCCATCCAGAGTTCCCTCGAGCAGGAGTTGCAGGTGAAGCGTAAGTAGAAAGTTTAGTGCTATGTAGTGGTTAGTGGGCTTAACAAAATCACCCGTAGTCCTGACGGTAAAGGCTCTTGCTTTGCTTTGGCCTCGAGAGCTCCAGTAAATTGGTCAGAGCTTATTAGTTTACTTATTGGGGGTTATGTTTGGGTTTTGTTTGAGTTTTCTGGGTATTTTCTTTGGGGGAGGTTTGTATAGGATGGGGGTTTTTTAAGTTGGGGGGCGGGGGTGGGGGGTGTTGTTCCTCCCTACTCTACTTCCGATGACTACTGCTAGTTACTTTTACACTGGGCATGACTTCCACTTGGAATCACTGAATATTATGTCTCCTTTTTTTTTCTAATTGGGAGGTTTCTTACCCATTTCTTACAGAGCTAGATGATGATCACATTATTTCTTAATTTCTCTGATACTATGAGCATCTCTGAAATGTTTATTTTCCTGGACCTTGGGTCTTTGTTGCCAATTTTAAGTGCTTTTTTTGACTCAGCCTTCACTAATGAGCTATTTAAGAAAACAGATGTATTACTCTCTCGCAACTGACTGAAAGGTGTGTGGATATCAGGGTTGGAGAAGGGAGCCATTATCTAATAACAACTTTGTTAAAAACAAAACAAAACAAAAACCAACAAAACCAAACACCACCCTTGTTAATTAATGCCTTTTTAAAGTTGAAACAATGCCCTAAATCCTATGATCCCTTAGCGGTAATAAAAACATAGCTCTAAATTTTCTTCAGCGGTAGAGGTTTTAAAAACTAAACTTGTGTGAAATGGCGGCTAATACTGCATGGTGTACTTCGGAATGTCCGGGGTATCTGGTTTGAATTGCTGTGTGAGGCTGTGCTGCCTTTCCCTGATTTGTTGTGGTTATTTTTCCAGGCGAGTGCATAGCAGCATCTTGCGTGACATGTCCATACTGGGTTACCTGGGTCAGCTGCAGTCCCCAGACATAGGAGCGGTGCTTCCACTGCACAGTCTTGTGCCATATCAGGTAAATGAGCATTTTTTTAAAGGCTTGGAGATGTTGCAGAGAGCCCAGTTTATAGCAATTGACAGTTCTGCTTGTACTGCAAATGTTTTTCGGAAGAGGGAAAAAGGCTCTGTAATCTGCAAAAAGATAATGACTTTATTTAGCACATCGAGAAGTGCAGTTTTTGTTGAGATGTCAGTGTGGCACGTGTGTGGTAGGTGTGGGTTGGGAGCTTTCAGGTTTTGTGTCTTACCTCTGAACTCAAACTAAATTGACGTTGAGCCGATGATACAGTTTTTTCTTCTTTTTTTACCCCCTCAGGTACCTTTCAGTGCTGTTGCACTCAGGGTTATTCACACCGATGTTGCTCCTACCAACATCATGTATGCAGTGAATGCCAGCTGGGTCGGGCTTTGCAGGATACCGGATGAAATCAGATGCCAAACCGATGGGCCAGTCTTGCTGACACAGACACCGGTCTGTGATTGCCTTGGCTTCGGTGAGCAAGCCCGGGAAACCTTGAGCTGTGTTCTCACCTGTCGTGCTTTGACAGATAGGTTGCAGAGTGACGGAATTGCCCGCTCTTTCAAAAACAACTGAAAAAGTGGGATGAGAGAAAAGAATAATCATGTATTGTCTTCTATTACCAGCTGTGCTTCAAGTCCTTTGGTTTTCATTAACTTGTGGTAACACTATGGGGAGTGTCACTGAGCAGCGCCTTTTGTGGCTGGCTTCTCTCACTCTTTCATAACTTGACAATTTACTTCCTTTCTGGATTCACATTCTCAAAAGCAGATTCCACATGGCTTATGCAAAATTCCTTTAGTTGTCTGCCAGTTTCCTTCTACGACTGGATTTAATATTACAGTTCTGACTTAGCGTTTGATACTGAGCTCCTCGAGTTTCTGTAGGGAGGTACCAATGAACAAGGGTGGGTGGTTTGGGAAGTTAGCTGTTCGTATGTATGCTGAGATAGTGGAAAAGCGGGATACAGCAATGCAGGTTTTTCTCAACGTGTCTCAAATCATTCTCTTGGTTCTAGAAGAGCCATTTATTCAGAGAGCTTCGGCTGCATCTGGTTACATAGTCTGAAATGATCGGGTGGAGTCAAGACTGAACTTTGCGTGTATTTTTTTTTTTTCAGGAATTGTCCGAGGGGTTGAGATGGAGAAGAAGCTTTACCACATTCTGACACCAGTGCCTCCGGAGAACCTGAGACTAGTCAATTGTCTGCTCCTTGGAAATATTGCTATCCCAAACTGCGTTCTTGTGGGCCAGGTAGGAGCTGCATGGGAAGAGGGTGGAAGCTGGCTGAGCTTAGGCTGGCTCGCAGGTTTTCCATTTTCTTATTTCTGAGGCTTATGCGTGCCCAGGGATGTCTGGGCATTAGCAGATGGTTATCTCTCTAGGAAATTGTCCTTAATGCATAGAAACCAGGGAGAGGAGAATGTTCTTCTCGTGTTTCAGATACCAGAGTGGGGTTTGTCTGGTGATAGCTTGCTCCTTTCCACCAGTCAGCTCTGTCGGTCTGTGGAGGAAAGTGCTTCCTGTTCCCATTGAAGATACGAGTTCTTAAAGCTGTTTCTGGTTTTCTGTTTCCTCTCTTCAGCAAGGAGTTGAGGGAGAGATCCCCTACGTCACATCCGATTATAACTACAGCATCTTGGGGTCTGGGAAGCTGAAAAAGAAGAAGCATTTCAAGAGGAGGGAGTATGCGTTCGAGTGTGATTACGCCTAAAGCCTTGGTGACCTTGGATCGTGGGATTTGTTTTGTATGGAGACTGGCAAGAACCAGGTGTGGTCACAGAAGCCCTGGGCGCTACAGAGCTCTGAGAGACCCTGGACAGGTGTCCGGTGTAGATACTACAGCATGTCCATTTTTGATAATGTTTTATATTTTGGTGTTTTGTAATAAATATCTATTAAAAGCGTTGGTCTGGTTTGAATTTTTTCCTCGGCCTGCGTTGACTTGGACACGGTTGATACAAGCTGCGGGTGGTTACCATCGAAAGCACTCTCTGTCTTGCATCAGAAGCGGTTCTCCGTTTGAAGTCTAGCCTTCGATTAGCTCTGGGTTTTGGAGAACAGTCCGCGGTGGTGTGAGCATAACTGCACAGTAGCCATAACCCTGGGCTACTTGTGGTTTGGGGAAGAGCTCGTGCCGGTGGTTCTCTCCCTGGCACTGCGGCTGACCTGCGTCTTTGGGTGTTTTGCTCATCAAGGAGACGGGGGGCAGAAGGAGCAAGTTAGAAAATCCTCTCTCTCTCCCTGGGTGACCGCAGGTACAGCTGCTGGAGGGAGTCAGCTGCTCGCCGCTCGTCTCTCTGCTGTCACAGCTTGCCTTGGTGATGGCCCCACGCAGCCCTCTGCGGCTGGGGACGCTGCTTTATTCTGCCTCGTGGCGGGCTCTGGCCACGTACCCTGTTGCTATGGTTTAAGTTCAACGCCTTGAGCGCCGCTCTGGGTCTAGCTCGAATGTGTTGCCCAGCTCTGTCTAAATAGATTGTGCTATGGGTAGAGGCTAAAAGGGGATGAAAATGGGGAGGAATTTGTTACCCATGTGCTGCATGGAGCAGTGGGGTGCTTGGTCTTAACGTGACTCTCATTACCTGGTCTGCGCCCCACTGGGAAAGACAAGAGGAACTTTATCTTTTAATTTTTTTTTTTTTCAGCTCTTTGTTGGGGCAGCGATTTGCTCCTGAATGATGAGGTTGGTGGGAGTCATGCAGAGGTGAGTGAGCATCTCGGGCCGAGTTGAGGACCTTTTCGGGAAAACTACTTCTGAATGGGTAATATTGGCACATCAGGCATTTAATGGATCCTTGACTGCAAAAATAACCTGGCTTCTGATGGTGGTTCCTGCTAATGTGGCATTGCTCTACCCGTGTCCCAAAAGCAGGGGGATGGTCCAGCCCTAAGGTCCGCAGCCACCCGAGACGGATGCCCATTCACATCCCCTGTGGCCAGATCTCTCCTGTGGAGGAAGGAGGGATGCAGTGCGCCACTTGGTGCCGGATCTTTTCGGCTGGTGGCTGCTGTGGGCGCAAGTAATCTGCGAAAAATGTTTTTATCTGGTTTGCGAGGAGATTTCCTAGCTCCAGCAACGTGTACCTGTAAACAAACATTAAATGGGATGACTAGCAGGGAGGGGACAGAGCTGGAGAGGAGCTGCAAGGGGCTGTGCAGCATTGCAGCCTTTTAAAGAGTTAAAGCTTTAACTTAATCCAGGCCTAATTATCCCCATCTGGCTGGGTCTGGCAGTGAAGGAAGGACTTGGCCGGCAACCTGGCCTCAACAGTGGCTAAAATAAATACAGGGGCCATCGTGCAGCCGTGGGGAAAATCCCGGGCAGGGCGAGGTGGGGGTTCAAGTCACGGGGGAGCAGGCGGAAAAGGTGCCAGGAAAGGTGAGACAGGCGAGCTGTGTGGGTGAAACGCCCGGCGCCACAATCCCCCTGGGGCCAAGCATCCCCCTCAGTGCTGTCGCCAGTGCCCCAGCATCCACCCAGCCCAGCCGAGGGCGATGGACCCTGCGCTGGCCAGGTGGGGGTTCCCCCTTTGGAGCCGGGGGCCAAGCGAGTAACCCCCATGTGCCCGCACCAACCCTCAGGTGTCCATTTTCAGACCTTTCCTGGGGGGACCAAGCTGCCAGTGCCTGCTGGGGCCCAGAGGTGGATGGTGCAGCCTTGGGCAGGGGGGACTGTGCCGGCTCCCGGTGCTCACCACGGGTCTGCCCCGAGGGGGAGAGTGGCAACAGGGTGGTGGGGGCTTTGGAGTGTAAACCTTGACGTAGCATCCTGCCGGCGAGGGTGGGGGCACTTGGTACTGCGATCTATAGGAAATCGGTTACTTAGCACTTAAAGCATCAAGGATGTGCTAAATAAAGCAGGATGTTTGTTTTCTTTTTAATATGTTAGCATCTATTAACTTTGCAGCAATGATTTTGTTTTTAATGTCTGGCTACCTTTTCTGGCAAAGGGCGCCTAGAAGCAGCAAAACTGTGGGGAGCATGTGGCACCTGCAGGAGAAGATGCTGTTAATGCCGATGAGTTTGGGGGCTGGGATGGTCTCAGCTCAGCTGATCGTTCTGCGCGGTGTTTTGGTTTTCCCCATTTTAAGGAGAGTTTTGCGTGGGGCAGGGCAAAGGTGCCATCCTTTGCTGCCTTTGCGGGTTTTAAGCCCTATCTGGTGCTTTCCCATTTTCTTGGATTTAGCAGGGGGGAAAACCCCCCTAAAGACCCCTGGCTTTCCCCGTGCAGGCTGGGGGCCCCCGATGTGCCCACGGGTGCGGGGGTGCAGCCAGGGCTCGGGGCGGCACATTCCTGCCCCCCTCAAAAGCCGTCTGATGGCGGAGCCGCCGAACAGCCCCCTCTTCATGCCGATTATTTTAATCACAAGCGCGTCTTGTCTCAGCGGCCGAATGTCTTTCATAGACAGCGGAAAGTGAAATTTGTGCAATGTCTGTAGGAGGCTGAAGAAAGGCCCTTTGTGCGCCCCCCGCGCGGGTGCTGGGCAGCCTCCAGCAGCACCCTCTGCTGCCCCGCGGCTCCCAGCCGCCAGCATGAATGCGCCGCTTGTCCAGAGACCGGGACCCGCTCTTAAAGCCAGAGCTGGGCTCCCCCGGCTAGTCCCACCGGTGGCCCCGGCGGGGCGGGCACGGCTCCGGGGGGGCCCCCCAGCCGCGACCCCAGGATGTTTCTGTACTGGAGGAAGCGGGGCGCCTATGAGCTGGAGGCTTTGCCCCCTGGGCTGGCCGGGCTGGAGTACGGGGCGGTGGAACGCTTCTCCTGGAGCTCCAGCCTGGACATCAGCGAGGAGCTCGGGGGTAGGTGGCTGGAGGAGCGCGGGGGGCCGGTGGGCTGTGGGCAGTTGTGCTTGGCCAAAAACCTCCAGCCCTGGCAACAAGGGTGAGGGGCTGGGAGAAGCTCCAGCCACAGTGGGGATGCCGCGGGGATGTGCTGGGGAATGTAATACGGATGCTGCAGTAGGGATGCTGCAGGTGCAGCTGGGGAGCACCAAGTAAACTGCCCCGTGCTGCTGGTACTGCTCCCTCCTAGCTCAGATGGATGTCTGAAACAGTGAGCTTCTGCAGCGCGCTCTGATGTAAGCGCAGTCTGGTTTCGAACTCCCAGTGTTTGCCATCACTGGGAGAGCTGGGCGTGATAACACAGCCGGCAGCAGCAAGAGGAGGAGGAAGAGGTGACTGGCCGGGGAGAGGAGCTGGTGGGGACAGGATCCCTCCTCTGGCCCCCAAAGTGTCTGGCGGGGACCGGGCACCCTCCTGCCTCTGCCAGAAACTGGGGCTCCCTCTGCATGCTCCCTGCTGAGGAGCTCCCACCCGGCACGCCTAAGGCCCTAGTGTGCGCGTGACCTGCTGCCAGGGTCAGCGTTTGGGAAAAGCCACGTGGCTCTGGCCGTGCCAGTGGCTGTGGCATGGGGCTGATCCCTGGCATTGCCAGCCACTCCGGCCGGCCTCGAGTTTTCAGTGAGCTTGGAAAACTTTCCCTTGGGTGCATGAAAGATTTTCTTATTTGTTTCCGTTATTATTCCCAATAGGTCAAGTGAAACGGTGGGGGGCGAGGGGCTGGCCCAGCCCGGCTGGTGCTGTGGGGTGGCTGCGGGGACAGAGCCTTCATTGTGCTCCTGCCGCGGGGGTAGTGTGGCAGCCCCAGCTCCCAGCCCTCTCCCGAGGGGTGGTGAGCTGAGCCCTGCTCGGCTGCTCCTGCGCTGTCATCCAGCAGCGCCCGCCGTGCCGCGGCAGCCCCTGCCGGCATGGGCAGCCCTGCCTGCACCCGGGATCGCCTCCTGGCCAGGAGCTGGGGCAGCCAGCACCGGTCCGGATTGACTCCCCTCTCTGGGCAGAAGCAGCAGCTTTTTTGGCGCTGCCCTAAAAGGCAGTTTTTCCCGCAGACTGAGTCTAACCCCAGCCTTGGCCATGGTCCCGCTCGGGCCAGTGTGGATGCTGTTTTTGTTGGCAGGAGGGATGTGGGAGAGGGGAGTGGCACAGTGGGGGAAGCCCCTGTGCCGGCTGCCCTGCTGCTGGGGCCGGTGTGGCCATGCTGTCCAGTGCAGCCATGCCACCTGGGCTCTCCTCATCCCCTGCACCGGCTCCGTGCCTGGCAGGGCAGCTCCCCATCGGAGCATCCCTGCCCCGCAGCAGGGCTGCCCTGCAGGACAGTGTTCGTGCTGTTTTTTTGCCGCAAGCCATCCGGAGTCTGTTATTTTTAAATGATTAGACAAGACACATAACAAAAGCCTTCAAAATAGGATTTGTCCCCAAGGCCGATTTAACTGTCAAAGCTTAATGTGGCTCCTAAGCCCCTTTGGGGGCTGGCAAGTGGCAGATTTAGCATTCCTGCTGCAGCCCCGGTCCGTGCCAGCCCCGCGAGAGCTGGGGCAGGTCTGTGTCCTGATCCTGTGACTTGGCGTGCTGGGCAGGAGGTGCCAGATCCTGATGCTGCAGGATGCACGGTGCCTTCCCCCAGCAGGGATGCAGCGCTGGCTCTTGGGCATGGGGTTTCATCCCCTTGGATAGGCCGCGGGGCAGGCAGGAGCAGGCAGGAGCAGGCAGGCCCAGCCTCGGCAGAGCCTGAGTGCTTTGCTAAGCTCTTAAACCCAGGGTTTGCAGTGTGGGAGCCTCAGCGCGGCCCCCCTGTGCGGGCAGGGCTGGGAGCGGGGCTGGAGGGGCTTACCGTGGCACTGCGGCACTGACACCCCCCTCTCTCCCGCAGCCGAGCCGTGCCCACCAGAGGAGACAGTGCTGCGCTGCCAGAACCCTGACTGCACCGGCGAGAGGAAGGCGGCCAAGGTGGGTCCTGCGGGGTGGTGGGCAGCGCCGGGCAGCTGCCTTCTGCTGGCGCCTGGCATCTGTCTTGTGGGTGAGAAGGGGCAGCTGGCAGCTCTGCCTGACCTGCCGCTCCCCAAAGTCCCCCTGGCACGGCCGGCAGCCCCCTGCCAGCCATGTCCCCCCAGCCCATGCTGGGCATGCATTCCCTGGTCACGTCGCGGTCCTGCCGGCATTTAACGGCATGGCGGCAGCTTGCCTGTTTCCCCTAGCTGGTGTGATTCTGGCTAATCCGCTCCAGCCCGTCTGTTCCCCTGCTTGCTAACATGGTGCTAGGGTGACTTAGGGTCCCTTCTCTCCCACTGGCTGGCTGGTTGCGGGACGGACTGGACCCACACACTGGCTCCCAGTGAGTCCCTGGGGTTCCCACGCCAGACTGTGGGCAGTGTCTTTCTGGCGCAGCAGGCAGGACAGCAGCTTGGCCGCGCCGGGAGCTGTGCTGCTGCACTTTGTTTGCACAGCTGGGGTGGCCGGGCCAGCGCCAGCAGGGGCACGCGTGGTGCTGGGCTGTAGCCGCCCCAGGGTGCAGCCGGGACCGCCAGGAGAGACACGCTAGGGCCACCCTGCTGCTGTCGTCAGAGACCCCCAACGGCGCCCGGCAGGTAGCGTGGGGTTGGAAGGTCCTGGCCGGGCTGGGGACTCGTCCTGCTGTGGCATGGAGGTGCATCGCATCCCCCCTTGCTTCATGGGGCAGCTGCCGAGGGCGAAGCTGCTGCGTGCCAGCAGCGTGGTGGGGCCCCAAGCCGGGAGCTGATCCCTGGGGTGGGCACAGGGGTCTGGGCATCTTGCCTGGCCCCTCCTACAGGGACGAGCCTGGGGCTGAGCCACTGGCACGCGGTGGACAGGGAGCCCCGCATCCCGGCGGGGCAGCTGCTGAGGGTCCCAGGGGGTTCCCACCGAGCGAACACTGGCTGCAGTCACTGCCTGGAGCCGGTGGCCGTGCTCCATGTCCCACAGGTGCCACGATGGCTATGACGGTGTTGGGCTGGGGCACGCAGTGGGAGAGGAGGAGGACTGGGGCCAAGTACACAGGGCGTCCTGGGCTGATGGTAAGGCCGGCGTGTCTCCGGGACTGTGGCTGCCTCATGGCAGGACACCGGCGAGTGCTGCGGTGCTGGGTGCCACGGAGGGGCTGGTGGCCCCTCAGGGAGTGCGCGGGTGGCGGGAGCACGTCAGCTCTGACCTCAGCAGTGCTGTGAGGAAGGAGGGCAGGAAGCGGGGGCGGCTGAAGCTGCACGGGCGCTTCCTCCCCGCAGCAGCACGGTGCACTGCAGGCAAGCCCAGGCAGGGGCCCTCCTCCCCAGCAGCCCCTTGCACCCCTCCACATGCAAGGCGGCGATGGGGGTCCCACATGGGGATGGGGATGTGCTGGCAGTGCAGTGGGGCTCGCTGGCAGTGGCTGGCAGCACCGCGGTCCCTGGGAGCAGGGCCAGCCGGAGCCCTCAGCAAGGCGGGTGCTGGCCGGGGGTCACAGGCTGTGCACCGCACTGGGGGCCTGGCCGGGGGTTTAAAAATAACCGGCTGTGAATGCCCGGCGGGGCTGGGGCCGCAGCCGCGGCCGGTACACAATCGGAGGAAACGCGCCGGCATCGAGCATTGTTTCGCCGCAGACGCTCGCTTCCTCCGTCCTGCCGTGGGGACGCTGCTCTTGCCGGCACAAAGGGGCTGTGGCGCAGGAGCACGGCCTCCCTGGCACCCGGCAAGGTGCGGGTGGCATGGGCACAGGTGGCTGTCCCCCGGCTCCCCCTCCCTGTGCCCAGGCATGTGCAGCCTTCCCGGGGTCCCTGCTCAGTGCAGCAGAGTGGGGAGGGGGCTCTGCGGTGCAGAACCCCCTCCCTCGTGGACGTATCCTGCTCATGCTGCTTTCCCTGCGCCCGCTCTGGCCTCAACACTGCCTGCAAGTGGTGTGCCAGCAGCAGCTAGGGATGGGAAGGGGGGGGTCCCTGCTGCTCGTGGTGCTGCCTGTCCCTCCCACTGGCATGCCATGGCCAGTGGCCCCCAGGTAGCCTGTGCCCAGCTGATGCGTGCTCCCACAGGTATGCCACCATGCAGAGTGCCGGCAGCTGAACCGCAGCGGTCCCCTCAGCCTGTGTGAGCTCTGTGACGGCCGCGTCCATGGCACCATGCACTTCGACAGCCACATTCGCTTCAACCTGCCCCCACAAGGTGAGCCGGGCTGGATGTGGCTGGCACCGGGGCTCCCGGCGGCTCTGCGACAGCGGGATGCACTTGGAGCCGGCATGATGCGGCAATGGGAATGGGATGCATTTGAGGCTGGTGTAGCACAGGAATGGGAGTGGGATGCAGCTGGAGCTGGTATGGGGCTGGGGGTCCCGGCACAGCCCAGCTCAATGCCTGTTTGCAGGCTCCATCCTGGCCCGCAACATGTCAACGCGCTCGTGTCCCCCGCGCACCAGCCCTGCCTCCGATGTGGAGGAGGAGGAGGAGGAGGGACCGGCGGATAGCAGAGGGTGAGCCCCCAGCCCTGCATGTCCCCTGCACATCCCCAGCCTGCGGCGTCCCCGTCACCCTGCCCACCCTGTGCCCACAGGGAGCGGAGGAGCTCGGCGCTGAAGCTGCCCAAGAAGAAGGCTCGGCGCAGGCACACGGATGTAAGGCACCAGCCCCTCTCCCTGGGGTGCTCTGCAGGGCAGCGGCGTGGCCCTGGTGGGCGGGAGGGACCCCTGGGCAAGTGGCTGCCACCTCCCCCCAGGACCCCAGCAAAGAGTGCTTCACCCTGAAGTTTGACCTCAGCGTCAACATCGAGGCGGAGATCGTGCCGGCTGCGAAGAAGAAGTCCCTGGGGTGAGTCTGCCAGGGACGGATGCAGGGATGGATGCGGGGATGGACGTGGAGACGGACATGGGGCTTGTGTCCCCGCAGGGAGGTGCTGCTGCCGGTCTTTGAGAGGAAGGCGATTGAGCCAGGCAAGGTGGACGTCTACCTGGACCAGTCCCACACGCCGCTCTCCCTCCAGTTCGAGGCGTACCACTTCGGGGGGCACTACCTGCGGGTGAAAGGTGTGGCGGGGGCCTGGCGGGAGGCTTGGCCACACTGGGGCTCCTGGGAGACTCTGATCACCCGATGCTCCCACAGCCAAGCCTGGGGATGAGCTGAAGGTGGAGCAGACGGCACGGGATGCCAGGTCGGTCAGCCTGCCCATCCTGCACCCCGTCAGCACCACCATGCTCCTCGGGCCAGCACCAGAGCTGGTGCTGGGACACCGGGAGGGTGCCGACAGCCTGGTGAGTGCCGGTGCCAGCCCCGGGGGGAGGAATTAGGGAAGGGGTGGTGGGGTGCGGGATCTCCCCGTAGCCATCCTTGCTGGGAAGATGGGGACATGGGGCAGCAGCATGGCATCTCCTGGATGGCCTTGTGTGGTGTGGGCTGAAGACCCCCCTGGAGCCCCTAAGAGCCAGTTTGGCTCCTGGCTGTGCCGTGCTGGCTGT
This sequence comes from Aptenodytes patagonicus, assembly GCF_965638725.1. NCBI lineage: Eukaryota > Metazoa > Chordata > Aves > Sphenisciformes > Spheniscidae > Aptenodytes > Aptenodytes patagonicus. Next base: position 9,405,374 of record NC_134967.1, on the reverse strand, counting down.
GCCATGCCGGCTGTGCTGTGGTGGCAGTGCATGGGTGGTGCCCTGTGCCAGGCGTGGCAGCTCAGCCGGTGGCACTGGCCCCGTGGCCATGCTACATGCAGGCTGGCACCAGAGCAAAGGTAAACAACAGCCCGGGGGCCTCGGCGGTGGCAGCTGCTCAGTACCATCCCGGCCCCAGGGCTCACCCTGGCTGCCGGCCCTCCTCTCGCCGCGGCGCCTGGCAGCTGCCGAGCACAGCTTGGTCCTGCCCCGTGGACCCTGGCCCCAGATAAGGTGTGGGGCCGGGCTGGCCACCACTCCCCGTGGGAGCAGGCTGCCACGCTCGCAGGGAGCAGCTCCGGGGGTGCCGGCGGCCCTTGAAGGTGGCAAGCTGGCCGTGTGGCCAGGGCTGGTGGCCACCCGCATCCAGCACTACGATGCCTGGCTGTGGGACTGGCACGGCCCCAGCGGTGCACGGGGGGCAGCAGGTACCCAACCGCCCCCACGGGGGTCTCAGCTCCGACTGCCTTCCTGGGGGCAGGCGGGAGCCGAGCCACACCAGGGCGATGGGGCTGGCAGCGGCCGGGGCACCTGGGGACACGGCAGCACGGTGAGTAACAGGGATGGTGCCCCCAGTGGCTCTCCCTGCCCGGGGCCAGGGACATCGCAGGGTGCGGGGCTGTGCCGGTGGCAGCAGTGTGCCACGTCCCATGGCTCGGTGGCAGGTGGGGAGCCCCGGCCCTGCTGCCCTTTGTGGCAGAGTGAGGAGACGGCAGCAGCCACGTCCCGGCATGGCCCAGGGATACGTGGGGAGGCAGCCGGTGCAGCGGTGCCCAGGCCGGCAGGAGCCACTTGGCCATGACCCAGCTCTCGCAGCCGGCCGGAGGGGCTTTGATCTCTGCTGGTGAATTGTTCAGCTCTGGTTAGCTTATCTGGCGAGGAGGGAAATTAGGTTTTCGTTGCTGGCCCCACCTCCTTTTGTTTCGGAGGAGCCTGGCCACTGCCTGCCCGGCTCCACTGTCCGAGCTGGGAGCACGGCTGGGCAGGCGGCTCGGCCAGAGTGCTCTGCCCTGCGGGATGCCCTGAGCCCCCACGCTGCTGGGGCCGCTTGCCCACAGCTGGACGGGCTTGGTCAGGCAGCACCTGGGGCCCTGCACCCCCGGGATGCAGGTAGGCAGGTCAGTGTGGGCAGGGGAGCATGGCCGGGGGGGCCCTGCTGCCCAGGGGTGCCATCTGGGTGTCTGTCTGTCCCATGGGTACTCGAGGTCAGCCCTGCTGTAGCATCATGCTGCGCCGTGCCGCTGTCCCCAGCCCGGTGGCCCCGGTGTGCGGTGCCAGGCGCTGACCCAGGGGGCACTGGCTGTCCCCGCCGCAGGCTCCGGGCCGGCGGAGGAAGAACATGACAGAGTTCCTGGGGGACGCCAGCATCCCCGGCCCTGAGCCGGCCGCCCACAGCAGCAGCTCCCTGTCTGCCAATGGCACTGACACCTGGAAGAACCGCGCTGCCAGCCGCTTCAGTGGCTTCTTCGGCTCCAGCACTGGCACTGGCTCCTTTGGGCGGGTAGGTGGGACGCAGAGGGGGCACGGGAGCTGCCCGCAGTGATGCTGCGGAGCTGGGATGGGTCCCCCTGGGGCTCGAGCCCCCCCAGCTCCATGGCCAGGGTGAGGGGGTCTGTGGCACATCCCCGCCGGCCCCCCGCCCAGCTGCTCTGCCCCCCATTTTCGGCCAGGAGACTGAGAAGCTGGAGCAGCTGGCGAGCAGGCTGCACGCCTATAGCACCTTCGGGCTGCCCAAGCTGCCGCCCCAGCTCTGCTTCGACTGCGACTCCTGGGAGGAGGACAGGGATGAGGCTGGGCTGGCGCTGGAGGACAGCTGGCAACAGATCATCCAGGGCGCGGAGGTAGGGCCAGGGGGGCTGGGGGGCTGCGGTGGCTCTGCCCAGCCACCGGCACGGCGCTGACACTCAGCCCGGCAGGCCCTGTCACGCCGGCAGTGCCACCAGCAGGAAGCCATCTGGGAGCTGCTGCACACTGAGGCCACCTACATCCGCAAGCTCAAAGTCATCACTGACGTGAGTGCCAGCAGCAGCCGTGCTGTGCCAGGGGGCTGGGGGCCGTGGCTGCACCCCACCGACTCCCCACTCTGTCCCCGCAGCTCTTCCTCTGCTGCCTGCTGAACCTGCAGGAGTCAGGGCTGCTCTGCGAGGTGAGTGGTAGGGGGCTGCGGGGACTGGGGACCCCCAGGTTGGGGATGGGACCCCAGTCTGGCCATGCTGGCAGGGTGAGGGTGCTGTCCCCACGCAGCTGCCTGCCTCACCCCCGCAGGTGGATGCCGAGCGGCTCTTTGGCAACATCGGGGAGATCATCCGGCTGCACCACGAGCTGTGGCACACTGTCATGGCCCCGGTGCTGGCCAAGGCGCGCCGGACCGGGGCGCTGATTGACCCTGTTGACTTCCTTGATGGCTTCAAGATGGTGAGTGGGGACCCCGTGCCATGGCGGGGGGCTGTTTTGTGCCGTGCCCCGCAGTGACCCCCCTGCGCCCCCCAGTTCGGCTCCCTCTTCAAGCCCTACGTGCGGTACTGCATGGAGGAGGAGGGCTGCATGGAGTACATGCGGGCGCTGCTGCGGGACAGCGAGCTCTTCCGTGCCTACGTGACGGTAAGGGGAGGGGGTGGGGGCTGGGGCCGGGGCCGGTGCTGGGGCCGGTGCCAGGGCTGACACCCACGTGCTGCAGTGGGCTGAGAAGCACGAGCAGTGCAGCCGCCTGAAGCTGAGTGACATGCTGGTGAAGCCCCACCAGCGCCTCACCAAGTACCCGCTGCTCCTCAAGTCCGTGCTGAAGAAGACGGATGACCCATGCGCCCGTGATGCCATCACCGCCATGGTAAGGGGCCGGGGGCACAGGGTGGTGGGGTGCAGCGTGGGATGGTCCCCCCCGGCCCCTCACACCCACCGCCCCGGCTGCAGATTGGCTCTGTGGAGCACTTCATCAACCACGTCAACTCGCGGATGCGCCAGCGGCAGGAGCAGCAGCGCCTGGCCGCCATCCTCGATCGCATCGATGCCTATGAGGTGGTGGAGGGCAGCACAGACGAGGCAGACAAGGTAGGCTGGGCATGGCGGAGCTGCTGTGTCTTGCCACCCCGTGTCTTGCCACCCCATGCCATGCCATGCCATGCCATGCCATGCTATGCTGCTCAATGCCACCCCATGCCATGCTACCTCATGCCATGTCATACCACCCTATGCCACCCCATGCCACCCCATGCCATGCCATGCTACCCCATGCCACCCCATGCTGTGCCCGGTGGTGACACCAGGGGCTCCCGGCAGCTGCTGAAGGCGTTTCTGCGGCTGGACCTGACGGCCCCCATCCCTGGCACCTCCCCGGAGGAAACCCGGCAGCTCCTCCTTGAGGGCAGCCTGCGGATGCGGGAAGGTAAAGACAGCAAGGTGAGGACCACGGGGGACGGGGGGAGCCTTGGCCCTGGCCCCTGCCTGCCTGCCCCTGCCCGCCACGCTGGCCAGTGCCCACGGCCCTGCTCTCACCCCCAGATGGACGTCTACTGCTTCCTCTTCACCGACCTCTTCCTCATCACCAAGCCCCTCAAGAAGGCTGAGCGCACCAAGGTGGTCCGGCAGCCCTTGCTGGTGGACAAGGTTGTCTGCCGGGAACTCAGGGACCCGGGTGAGTGGCGCCGGGGGTGATGGGGGCCACAGGGGAGTCCCCAGACACTGCTGACAGCCCCTGCCCGCAGGCTCCTTCCTCCTCATCTACCTGAATGAGCTGGGGAGTGCCGTGGCCGCCTACACCTTCCAGGCCAGTGGGCAGTCGCTGTGCCGCAGTTGGGTCGAGGCGGTGCGCAATGCCCAGGTGAGGGGCGCGAGGGCGGGCGGGTGCCCTGTGGGTACCCCATGCCTCTCTGATGCCTCCCTCTCCCCAGAACCTGCTGCAGCAGCTGCGGCAGCGCCGGCGCCTGGAGGAGGAGGAGGAGGACGGCGAGAGCAGTGCCTCGGCCGCCAGTTCGCCCACCGTCCTGCGCCGCGGCAGCGCCAGCCCGGACTCACAGCAGTGGTAGGGAGTGGGAGGGGGGCCCCGCGCACCCCTGGCCTGGCGCAGCCCCCTCCTCACCCTGCTGCCCCTGCAGCCCCTCCGACGGCTCCACTGAGACCCTCGCCGTGGTGGCGGCAGACGGCGGCAGCGACGAGCTCTCCTCCCCGGACTGGGATGCGGGGCCCTTCAGCTCAACCTCGGATGGATCCTCCGTCAGCACCGGCACCTCCGCCGACAACCCCACCTCTGCTGAGACCCCCACCTGGGAGCTGCCCGCGGGCACTCTGCCTGTACCCCTGCCCCATGGCACGTCCCCCCTGGCCAGCGGCTGCCGCTCGTCCTCCATCGACAGCGCCTACGGCACGCTCTCGCCTGCCTCATTGCGGGACTTCAGCCAACAGCCGGAGGGGGCAGCTGAGGAGGGGCGGGAGCCCCCCTCGGCCCCACGGCCACCCTCGCCCCGGCTGCGCCGACGGACACCTGTGCAGCTCCTGCCCTGCCCGGCCAGGGTGCTTAAGTCTAAGTCGGAGGCCAGCCTGCCCCAGCTCCTGCCCTCCGGCCCCCTGGCCCCCCTCAGCCAGAGCCGCAGCCTCTCCAACCTCTGTGCCGGCCCCCCCTGGACTAGCCAAGCCGCCGGCCCCCCAGCTGCCCCTGGCAGCAGTGACAGCTCCACCTCTGAGCTCTCGGAGCTGGAGGAGTCGGTGGAGAGCCCAGCGTCCCTCCCAGGGGAGCTCAGTCGCGAGCCCCCGCCCGCTGCCCGCCGGACCCTCTCAGACCCGCAGTCGGCTCAGCACCGCAAACTGACACTGGCGCAGCTCTACCGGATCCGGACCACGCTGCTGCTCAACTCCACGTTGACCGCCTCGTAAGTGTGCTCCTGCCCACTTGCTCCTGGAGGATGATCCGGCCCTCCTGGATGCTCGCTGCGGCCAGGTGCCAGGTCCCAGGGCTAAGGGCATCTCTCCCCGGTCTGTGCCTTGCAGGGAGGTCTGAGAGCTGCCGGGGCGGCAAGGACGGATGCGTGGCCATGCCGAGGAGCTGCTCCCACTTCTAACTGTAGCGTAACGCCGGGGCTGGGCAGAGCAGGCTCTGGGATGCCGCATTGGTGGGGACACTGATGGGGATGCAGACCGGTCCCCTCGGCAAGGACGTGCCCTGGGCATGGCAGCACAGGGCTGCCTGCTTCTCCCCAGAGTGGGGACGGACATGGCATATGGCTCATGCCGAACCCTTGTCCGCAGAGATGAGGGTTGTTGGTTGGGGCCCAGCCCCCCCATGGTGCGTCGGGCAGGGGGCCCTGGGGACGCGGGGCCTGCGGAGGGCTGTGGGGCGGCTCCCGTGGGTGAGGAAGGGATGATGATGTTGGCGGTGGTGAGTGAGGAAGGTGCTGAGAGGGACATGGCGCTGGCAGTACAGTGCTGCGGGCGGCGCAGGGAGGAGGCTGGGGCTGGTGGCAGGAGGGGACGGTGCTGGGCTGGGGCGGGTGGTGGCCCCAGGGTCTGGCTGGGGCAGGGTTTGCCCTGTGGGGTGAGATGGGCGGCAGCGAACGGCAGCGCCCGGGGCCAGAGCATGGGAGCCAAGGGGGACGTGGCAGCGGTGGGAGCGCCGGCTGCTGTCCCGTGCCGGGCTGTGCTCCGCGTCCTGGCCGAGCAATAAACCCAGCTGGTGCACGCTCACACCCGCCTCGCCTCTCCTTTGGCCGTGGTGGCACCCTACGACTGGGCAGCACTGGGATGGGCACACAGCACGACTGAGGGAACCGCGCCGGGGCTGGGGGCGGCTCCAGCTTTGTGCCCCGGGGCTCAGGGTGGGGATGGAGCCCTGGGGAGGGGCATCAGTGCTGCTCCCTGTACCCCCCGCATCCCTGGCCACGGTGGGTCCGTGTCAGCAGGAAAGGGAGGACGGTGGCCAGACGGCCTGTGGCAAGGCGGCGCTGGTCCCTCCTGCACCCAGCGCTCCTGTCATGTGGTTTCATAACCCCTGGACTCATTGCCAAAAAAGCATTTCCTCCTGCTGCGGTTGGGTGTAAAAGCCTGTGTAGGGAGGGCTGGTGCTCACTAACCACGCGTTGCATGCTGCCGGCAGCGGCGGCGGCAGCAATGGTGATGGGGTGTTGGGGCACCCTGCCTGGGCGCTGAGCTGCCCTGACACCCCACTGTGCCCACCACCCTGGTCCCCTTGCTGCCCCGGCATGACCCAGCCGCACTGGCCACAAGGATGAAGCGCTGCTGCCTGGGGGCGGCTTGGGTGAGTGCAGCGGTGCCGGCATCCTGCGGCCTCCTGGCACCAATTGCAGGGTGCCCCGGGGCCGTGGCCATGGGGGGGTCTGGAGGAGGAGGGGAGCGGGGCAAGCCCAGTGCTAAGTGTGCTGAAAATGCTCGCCCCCCTGGCTGAACACCTGGGACTGGGGTCTGCCTCGCTGAAGCGCCTGCAGCGCGGCATGGCCACAGGGAACTGCAGCCTTGGCACAGCCACGAAGACTGTAGGCATGGCCACGATGCGGCCGTGGGAACTGTGGGCTCAGCCATGGGGCTGCAGGCAGGGCACTGCCATGGGGACCGGCTGTGCTGACAGCCTGCAGGCGCAGGTCAGGGCTGCCGGCGGTGGCAGCTGCCGGCGGCCATCCCGGGACTGGGCAGGCGGCTGCCCTGGCACACGGGTGCCAGGAGCAGAGGCCTCACTGGAGCTGTGTTACGGGCAGGGGTGGCGCTTGCACGGCACAGGAAGTGTGGCCTCTCCGCTGCACAGCCGGCGATGGGACGGCAACTGTGCCAGAGGCTCCCCTGCCCGCAGGGCACCCGCTCCCTGTGCCGGGGAAGGCGGCAGCCACCCACTTGCAGGCAGGGCACGCAGGCAAGGCCCTGCCATGGGAAGGCTGTGTCTCGGCAGTGACTCAGACGTGCCGCTGGCAGCCAGCGGGTTTAATAGAAAATGATTCAGCCGTTGTAATCGGGGCCATCACGGCTGGGAAATCCAGCCCCTGGCGAGGAATCCCCTGGCTCCCTGCCTGCACTGCTGGCGCTGTGGCCCTCCCTGGCACCCCGGCCCCCTGCCCTCGTCAGGGCGGGGAGTTATGGTATGGGCACCCCCTCGCCGCCCCCGCCAGGGCCATCTGGGGAGCGGGGCTCCCCTGGGTGCAGCACCCGGCACCTCAGGGTGGGGGAGCGGTGACCTAGTTTGGGACTCACGTATGAGGCGCGATAGCATCGAGGAGAGTGTGAGCCAGGCATGGCTTCCTCTCGGGGAGGAAATCGCCTCCTCTGCAAGGGAGATAAACCCCAGGAACGTCAAAGCTAGCAGCGCTAACCCTCCCGCGCCTGGCTGCCAGAGCCTCCCCGGTCTGGCCATCCCATGGGCAGGAGCACCTGCACCGCCTGTGGCCCATACGCCTGGCTCCCTTGTCCCCGTCCATGGGGACACAGCCGGGGGGCAGGCAGTCGATCATCCTGGCTCCACTCCCCGGCCCCCCTTCCTGGCCAGCCTGGCAGCACCGTTTGCAGAACATACGAGGGGCACCCGATGGCGGCCCCCTGCCCCAGGCGCAGGGGGCGGCACGGTGGCCCCCGTGGTGTGCGTGCCCTGTGGCACCAGCAGGAAGCTGCTTGCTCAGGTACGGTGGGGAAAGCATGGTGCAGGGACTGCCATGGGGCATTCCCAGCCCTGGGGCCACACGCTTGTGCAGCTCCGGGGCACGGGGCCACGGCATCAGCCATCCTGCCTGGTGCAGGCACCGATGTCCATGTGGCACTGAGCCGGGCTTGGCTCTGGCTCGGACAGCCCAGCATGTGTGGCTGGAAAGGTGGGGAGCATGGTGCGAGAGCTGCTCCCCATGGGTGCACAGCTCCTGGGGCACCCTGGCTGCCTGCATCCTTGCCCTCTTCCTGCCTGCAGGTGATCCTGGCAACGCTGTGGCTGGCAGCAAGTGAATCACAGCCCCCAGGGTGCCAGGACTGCGCCATGCCACGGGGGCAGCGGGTCCCGGTGCAGCCGCCCACCACCCCACAGAGGCGCGCCACCAGACCCCCCTGCCCCGCCGGCATGAACTGGATTGAGGGGGCTCGCCGGTGCTGTGCCCAGTGTCCCGCAGGTGAGAGCCACCCAGGTGGTGCGACGCGGCACACTGTGGCACACCAGGCACGTTGCCCCGGGTGGCCATGCTCCCTGTCACCCCACTGTCTCCACAGGGACATTCCTGCTCAGCCCCTGCTCGAGCCACAACAACAGCATCTGCACTGCCTGTCCCCCTGGCACCTTCCGCGCCCAGCCCAACACCTTCCCCGAGTGCCAAGCTTGCTACGAGTGCGACCACCAAGGTGAGCTGGTGCCGTGCCACGCCATGCCATGCTGCACGGTGCCGTGCTGTGCCATGCAGTGCCGTGCTGTGCCATGCAGCGCCGTGCTGTGCCACTCACTGCCCATCTCCTGCAGCTTTCCAGAGTGTGCTGAGCAACTGCTCGGCCACCAGCAACGTCGCCTGTGGCTGCAAGCCCGGCCACTTCCGCGACTGCCTCGACGAGCGCTGCAGCGACTTCTCCTGCCGGCAGTGCCAGCCCTGCACTGGGCGGCTCATCCAGCGGCCCTGTGAGTGCTGCCGGCCGGCCCACGGCATGTCCCCACCGGCTGTGCCGCTTCTGGCTGTGCCACCCTGCCTGATGCCTGCCCTCTCCCCAGGCTCGGAGGCACAGGACGCACTCTGCGGCAGCTGCAAGCCTGACTTCTACGCTGAGGGTGGCGAGTGCCGGCCATGCCACATGTAAGCACTGACCCACTCTGTGCCCCATCCAGGGACATGTGTGGGGCCCGCGGCATGGTGCAGCACTGCACCCACGGCTCCCCTCTTCTTGCAGGAGCGCCCCGGAGACATGCAGCAAGGAGTGCCAGCGGGCGTGCGGTGGCAGACGAGGTGCGAGGGCGGCAGGGCTGGGGGGGGGTGGCGCGGGAGACACTATGCCAGCTGGCTGATGGGGACGCTCCCGCTCCTCCTTGCAGGCTCGGGGCTGGAGTACGTCCTGCTGGCGCTCACCGGACCCCTCTTCCTGGGCGCCCTTGCCATCTACCACAAGAGGAAGCGGCTCCGGCACGATGCCCCGGCAGGCAACTCCCTCCCTGCAACACACGCAGCCACCCCCACAGCCGGGGCTGTGGCCACACCATGGTGCCAGGTCAGTGCCCGGGGGTGGGACAGCCTGTGCTGGACCAGACCGTGCTCCTCCCAGGTGACGGAGAGTGCCACTGGCACGGCGAGGCAGAGCCCCGAGTACCGGGCCTTACTGCAGGAGCAGCCTGGCGGTGTGGCACAGCTGGGCGGTGAGGTGGAGCCCTCTGCCCCTCTGGAGCCCCGCAGCACCCTGCTGCAGGGCAGCCAGCTCTACACTGTCATCGATGCGGTGCCAGTGCGGCGCTGGAAGGAGTTCATGCGGGTGCTGGAGCTGCGGGAGGCGGAGATCGAGTTGGTGGAGCTGGAGGTGGCCCACATCCGTGACCAGCAGTATGAGATGCTGAAGCGCTGGTGCCAGCAGACCAGTGCCACGCTCGACCGCATCTTTGCTGCCCTGGAGCGCATGGAGCTGTCCGGCTGCGCCGAGGCGCTGCGCCGGAGCCTGCTGGCAGGCCCCTAGCCCCCCCGGTGCCGCCACCCTGGCAGAGGGAGGTCCCGGCACCTTCCTGGCTCACCGGGTGCCTCGGCCGAGCCATACCCCTAAGTATTGTTACTTATGCCGTGTAGACATTTTATGTCAGTTTTATGTCCCCTCCCCACCAGCTCACCCCCCCCTATTTATGTCCCCCTGCTCCCAGGGCCGGGGAGGACCCCGTGCCCCGGCACGCCGGCTGCCCAGCCGCTCGCGGGACGAGTGGGCGCCGAGCCCTCCGCGAACCCATGGGATAGTTCTCGAGGCCACCTGCTGCCGGGTGCGCCTGCCCCCGCCCCAATAAAGTGGTGTGTTCTCTGTCTGCCGGCACCTGGCCCTTCTTCCCGGGGCTGCGCTGGCCCAGCGGGGCTCTACTGGCATCAGGGCCACCACCGGTGACGTGACCACCGCAGGTGATGGGGGCAATGTGGGTGACGGTGGTGATGCAGGTGATGTGGATGATGCGGGTGATGGTGGGGATGTGGGTGATTGGGGCGGTACAGGCGATGGGGGCACTGCAGTGGGCGCAGCACAGTGCAGGCAGGGGGGTGGTGTGGGCAGCCCCAGGAAGGCGCGGGGCACTGCTGGCGGGGTTTATCGTTTTAATCACTGGAAAGGCAGGCAGTCCAGGGTGGAGGCGAGCTGGGAGCCGGCCTCAAGCAGCTCCAGAGGCGGGAGGGGCAGGAGTGGAGGCGAGAGCTCCGCGGCCGCAATGGCAAGCGGTGCCAGTGGGGAGCACGGGGAGCCAGGCGGCACAGCGAGCCCAGCTGCAGTGGTCGAGCTGGGCGGCGCGCAAGGAGCCAGGTGCACCACGCTGCGGCAGCTCACTTTGCAAAGGGCAGCACGGGGTGGTGGTGGGCTGGCGGCAGCGGGATGGGGACTACGGGTGCCTGGGTCGGTGACGGGGGCTCCTCCAGGTCAGGCTACGTGGCTGTCCGCGGCGGGAGGAGGGTGCTGAGGTGTGTCCTGGTCCCTGCTGGGACCTGCCGGCCTCCTCCCGCCACGAAGAGCTGGGGTGCGGCGTGGCGTGGCTAGTGCTTGGCTATGTCCCCCTTCTTGAGGATGATCTGCCTCTGCCAGGGTGCCAGCTTTGTCTCATCGTACCCAAGAGTCCTTAGCTTTTCTGACTGCTCCTTCTCCTTCTCCTCCTCCTCCCGCTTCAGCTTCTCCTGCTCTTTCCTGCTTGGCAGCGGAGGGCACGGGGCGCCGCGGTCACCGGAGCCGCCGGAGCCACCATGCCCGCCCGCCCACCCGCCCAGGGAAGGGGCTTGCAGCACTCACCGTTTCTGCTCCCTGTGAAGGCAAAGGGAAGAGCGGGGTTAGTGGAGCCATGGGGGTGGCCGGCCAGTATGGCATCCCCCAGCCCCGGCTCACCTCTCCTCCTCCAGCTTCTTGCGCAGAATGTCCCTCCTCCAGGCTGGCATGCTGGCCAGGCGCGCCTCCTCCTCCTTCTCCTGCAACAGACAGCCGCGTTACCGGCACTACCGGGAGCCCATCCTCACCGCTGGCACCGGGGGGCAGCGGCATTGCCCAAGCGCATGGTACCACATCCCGCTGGTGGCCAGGCTGAGCCATGCTCCCAGCCAGCACGCGGCTTGCTGACGTCACCTCTCGCCGCCCGCCTTCTGCCGGCGCGGGGAGGAGGAAGGAGTGCGCAGCGCGGCCAGCCCTTCGCAGCACACCACAGCTTTATTGCACTGACATGTGGGGGGCCCACACTGCCCCGGCACCGCAAACACCACGCCAGAGGGGAGCACAGCCCCGGCACTGCACCCCCCGCACAACACACAGCCACGGCAAGCGGCACACCTCAACCTCTGCCCGGGTCCACGAGAACCAACACCAAGCCCTCCACTGAGCCAAGCCGCGGCACTGCCAGAGCCGCAGAGGCGGCTGAGCACACCCGGGCACCGGGTCCTGTTGTCCCCAGCTGCCCCCAGCGCCTGCTCCCGGCCAGCCCCATGCCACACCGCTGGCACAGCCCGCAGCATCCTGCTGGGCTCAGGTGTCGGACATGTCCACCTCCTTCTCCTTCCAGAAGGAGAAGCTGCGGTCGATGAAGTGGCAGACATCCTCCTCGCTGAACTCGCCCAGCTCCGGCACCAGCACTACCGCCCCCTCCCCTCCCAGGGCCATGGTGGGGGGCTCCGGCGGGCTCTCCGCCACCATGGTGGGGTCGTCCCCGAAAAACTCCTGCATGAGGTCCTCAAAGCCGTCAAGCCAGCAGCAGTGGCCAGCCTCGACCCGCTCCAGCGCGGCGCGGTGGAAGCGGCGGACGCGATGCCAGCTGTGGCTGCCCAGGCGGTTGAACATCTCGTAGCAGAGGAGGTGGCGGAACCGCCGTTCCTCGGGGCTGAGTGGCATCTCCAGCAGCTGGAAGTAGCCCAACATGAAGAGGTCGAGCGGGAGGCTGTCGTGGGGCATGGGCGAGCCGCCGACACGGGGCAGGAAGTGCTGAGGCCAGTACAGCACTGTGGTGCGGCTCAGCCGCCGGATCTGCCGCCCTGGCACCCGGCGGGCAACGCTCCTCCAGCGGGCCAGCAGCCGCCCTGCCGCCGGCCGCCGCCTCCCTGGCCGCCGTGGCTGCTCCTTCCCGGGCACCGCCGCCAGCACCCGCTTCTTCCAGTGCTCCAGGAAGAGGAAGACAGCGCGCTCCTTGCGTGCCTCAGCATGCTCCCGCAGGCCGCTTGGCTCCGGTGGCACTGGCCGGCTCCACTGCGGTGCCCCATCCCCGTACTCCTCCTCCAGGACGGGCTGGCGGGCGCTGCCGGGGGGCTGCACCCGCTTGCGCTTGGTGACCCTGGGAAGGGGCACAGGGGCCCCCCCCAGCCCCTCGTAGTTGGCCTTGAGGCTGCGGACAGAGACGCCGCAACCCAGGATCTCGTGCCGGGCGTCATGCTGGGCGCCAGGGCTGCCCACTGCCCCCCCTGCCCCGGGGCCCTCCAAGTCCCCCAGGGTGGCCGGTGGCGTGGCCATGCTCCTCGGCAGTGTGGGGGGCTGGCTGCTGCGGGTGGGTGGGTCCTCGCGGGCGAGGGCGAAGTGCTGGGGCACCAGGGCGGCAGGCAGCGGCAGGAGCGGTGGCAGCTCCTCCTCCAGCCACCCTGGCAGCGGCTGCACCGGCTGCACCTCGTGCGTTACCCGCAGGCTCCCTAGCTGCCTCTCCAGGTGCCGCACATCCTCCTCCCGCATCGGCTGCCCGGAGGGTCCCGGCGTGCCCCCACAGGCGGGTGGCCCGTGCCGGCACGGGGGTGGTGAGCGGCTCCCGGGCTGTGGCGGGAAAGAGGGCAAAGGGACTCTGGAGGCTGCGCCATGCGCACCTCATGCTGCTGCCGCCGCCGTGTGCAGCACCCCTGGGGCATGACGCCCCTGCATGCAGGTGGGGTGGTCCCCTGGCGCGGCTGGGAGCACAAGGTGATGCCACGCACGCCATCTCGCCAGGTCCTGAGCCGCTGGGCTGTGCCCATGCCGTGCTCGCCACCACAGCACACGGGACCCCCCTACCTTGCGCCGCTGCTCCTCTTCCTCCTGCATGCGGAGCTGCAGCTTGCGCACCATCACCTGCCGCTTCCACTCGGGGATGGGCCGGCCCTGCTCGTCGTGGCTCGGCACCAGTGCCTCTGCCTCCACCGCCGCTCCAGCACCCGCTGCCGGCACCGGCGAGCTCCCGTTCAGCACCAGCTCTGGCGAGCCCCCTGCCAGGCAGCGTGGCGGCCCGGCAGCCTCAGGGGTGGCTGGCGGGGTGGGCGTCCTGGTGGGTGATGGGGAGGACACCGGTGACTCTGCCTGCGGAGGAAGGAGGGAGGGAGGGAGGGTGGTGGGTGCCTGCCATGCTGCGCCGCACCATGCCACCAGCTCCCCTGCCCCCCCACCGTCACCTACGTTGGCCCCTGCTTGGCCACTGCCGGAGAAGACGGTGGTGAAGCCTTTGCTCTGTGGCGTCGGCTTGAGGCTCTTCCCGGCCTTGATCTCGGCCAGCAGCTCCGAGTTGTCGCCAGTGGGGGACATCATGTTGAAGGACTTAGTGCCTGGGGGGAGGCAGGGCGGGCAGTAAGGGCTCCGTCGCCAGCAGCCCCCTACCCCCCCCGGCTCCCCCACTAGCTCGTGGGGCATGGGGGTGGCAGTGTGGCCAGCTGACTGCCCCCCACACCCAGGAGCCCCTGGGACCCCCATCAGAGCAGCATCCCGGCACCCAGCCCCCCCAGGTCCATGGGACCAGCACGCTGCTCCCCAGCTCCATGGAACCAGCACCCTGGCACCCAACTCATCAAGTCCATAGGAACAGCACCGCAGCACCCAACTCCCTGGGTCCATGGGACCCCACCGGAGCAACACCCCAGCACTCAGCAGCCTGGCATCCAGCTCCCCAGGTCCATGGGACCCCACCAGAGCAACACCTCAGTACTCAGCAGCCTGGAACCCAGCTCCCCAAGTCCGTGGGACCAGCATCCCAACACCCAGCTTACTGGGTCCATGGGACCCTGCTGGAGCAGCACCACAGCACCCAGCTCCTGGGGCCCCAGCACAGCCCTAGTCCCGAGTGCCACCCACCCCACAGCACTGTGCTGCGACAGCAGTGGCCTGCCTGTGGAGGAATGGGTCCATGGCTGGTGGCAGCCCCAGCGCAGCAGGACGGCCCCGTGCCACCTCACCTGGGGCCCTGGACCCCCTACACTCCCCTGCAGCCCCCGGCAGCGACGCACCGACAGCCTGAGCCAGTCACACTGCCAGCCCTGAGCCCCAAGGGCTGCATGGCACCGGCACCGGAGCACAGCAGTGCCCCCGGGGATGCCTGCGACGCTGCTCATGCCGCCCGCCCCGCGAGCACCCACCGTCTGTGCCAGCCATGCGCAGGTCCCTAATGGCCCATGGTGCCGTGCCAAGGCAGAGCCCCCTCCCCGCTGCTGGCGCCCGCAGCTCGCCCCGCTCGGCCACACCGCACCAGGGCCAGACGGCTGCAGGTGCTGAGGGCCCACTGGGGCGCGCGCGCTGCCATCCAGTGCCAGCTGAGACCCCCCAGCCCTGGGAGCCGGCGCTAATAAAGCGGGCACCGAGCGGCGGCCAAGCCCGCCGGCTGCAATCAGCGGCGGGGGAGCGGCTGGTGCGCTCACGTGGCAGGGTCACGCCGGCCGGCTGAGCGGGAACAAAGGCCCTCTGTGTGCGGGGCCGGCGGTGGGGCCATGGGGGCCGCGGGGGGCGTGGGGCCCCAGCCACCTGCCCAGCCCTGCCTGGTGGCTTCGGCAGCCCCGTGCCAGCGCTCGGGGTGCCCGCACGGCATGCCAGCCTGGTGACGCGGCAGCAAGGGCTTGGAGGGCAGGAGGGCTGCAGGCAGCTGCCGGCCCTGGTGGCTGTCAATGCCCCATGGCTCCTGCGTGGGATGGCGCCGGGTTGGGCCCCTCTGGCTGTGCCCCGCACTGGGGCACCCCCTGAGCAGGGAGGAGCACGGGGCCGCAGTACTTACTCTTCATCTGCCTGAGCGCCTTTCCTCCTAGGGGGAGAAGCAGAGAGGCGGCACAGGGCGCGCGGCAGAGGAAGGATTTGGCCACCGCGAGACAAGAGAGAAGAGAAGCGGCCAGCAGTGAGAGCAGGCGGGGGCAGGCGGGCATAGGGGCCCCCGCGCCGACACCGGAGGAGAGAAGGACAGAGAGGCTGTCAGGAGCCGCGCGGCTGAAGCGCTGCAGGAGGAGACGCGCCAGGGCGGCCGGCGCCATGGTGCAGCCGATGGGACGGTGCCCGGGATCGCTCCCCGTGCCCGCCCAGCACCCTGCCACTTACTTCCCGTGGAGGAGGAGGAGCGGCGGGGGCTGGTGGGGGTCTCAGCCGGCGGGGGCGGCGGTGGGGGTGGTGGGCAGGCAGCATCAGGCAGTGGCGGAGGTGGCGGTGGTGGCGGCAGCTCAGCACCAGGCTTGCTCTCCCCATTGCGCATGGTGTCCGCCGAGATGGGCGATGCCTGAAAGAGAGCACGGGCAGGCGTCGCCCAGTGCCAGTGCCGCTGAGCCATGTGCAGGCTCACGGTGCGGGGCTGGGGGCTCACCTCCTCGCTGTGCGCCATTCGCCGGGGGCCGGGCTGCTCAGCTGCACTGTGCCCCAGGTGCTTGTAGTAGTCGCCGGTGCTCGGCTGCTTGCCAAAATTCCTTGACCGCCTGGTGGAGTCAGCCCGGTGCAGGCCCTCGGGGCTGCTCTCGCGTGACGCCAGCTGCAGTGGGGAGCGTGGCTCAGCACAGCCATGCCCGGCTGTGACCAGGGTGGCCGTGGGGCAGAGCCATGACGGAGCAGGGCCATGCCAGCGGTGGCCGTGGGGCAGATGCCAGTCTGGGGGGATGGCAGGTGCATGCCCCAGGTGTCCGCTTGGCACGAGGCTGCACCAGGGGCTGCATGCCGGGGTGGCATGCATGCGCCATCAGCGCCTGGCACTGTGACCCCATAGCCTGTGCCCAGGAGCCCGGCCGAGCCTCCCCCAGGATAACCCCCTGGGAACAGGAGTGACGAGCCCTGGCCCCACGGATTACCGGGAGCTTATCCCCTGCGGGGCCGGGGCCTGGTTCCAAACCTCCCTCTGAACGAGGCTCTCAGGCAGTGCAGCCTCGGCTCACCCCAGCACATACCGCAGCAGCTTTCCAGGTCGTGCTGCCGAGCGCCAGCACTGCAGAGGGGCTGTACCCGCTCCCCAGGTTCGGGGTGCCGCGGCAACACAGCCCCGCTCCCTGTGCCGGGGGCCCCCCATTCGCATTTCCCCGTGCACCACCTCCGCCTGTGGCATTTGCACGGCGAGCCCGGGTGCTTGCTGCCGCCGCCAGCCCCAGCTAAGTCAACAAGTGCCAGCTCGGCGCTTCCTGCTCCGGCTGCTGGGGCGCAGTGCCAAGCCTGGCTCCCACTCCGGCAGCCCCAGCCCCGGTCTGGTGCAAGGGTCTGTGCTGCTCAGCCCCGCTGCACCGGGCACCCGCACCGCTCTGGCACCGGGCTGGCACACACCTGCACCTCCCCAGGGCAGCCTGGCTCTGTAGCCCCCAGCAGAGATGCTCGTAACCCTGGTAAGTGCCAACGAGCCAGGGCCGTGCACAACGAGCACAATGGGGTCCCGAGCCCCACATGGGCCTGGCACACACTGCTCCGCCAAGACCCCCATCCCATGTGCCCCCATGGTGCTGGGCTCTGCCAGTGCCCCGGCCACGGCCGTGCACCAGGCTCCTGCCCCCCGTGGGGTGGTGAGAGCCATGGTAGGGGGTCGGGGCAGCCCTGAGCCCACCGCGTCCCTATGCCCCCCCAGTCCGCCCCAGGGGGCTGCACCCCTCTTACCTGTGCACGCCTGGCTGAGCCCTCTCAGCTCCTGGCAGTGCTGGCTGTGCCACCCGACACCTGCGGTGCAGGTGACACCGGAGCCTGCCGCTCGGGTTACAGCCTGCGCAGCCGCCCACGCCCAGCTCGGCGTGGTGCTGGTGGCATCGCCGGGGCCACATGGGCGCGGCTGCGCCGGCCGGCCATGCGCCGGCCTGCACGGTGCCACCAGGTACCCCAGCCAGCATGGCGGTGGAGCAGGGCCGCCCAGTGCCGCGGAGGCACTGGAGCATCACTGGCCCCGGCTTGCTGCACCCTCACTGCCGGCTGCACCCTGGTCTCCCGGTGCGTGCCAGCATTGCAGGCACGTGGCCTCAAGCCGAGGCTGTCCCCTCCCGGTGCCATCAAGAGCTAGCAGCTCCCCACAGGGGATTGGTGCCCGGTGGCATGTCCCCCTCCCCCGGGTGGCACGTCCCCCGAGCTGCGTGGCCAGGAACAGTGCATGGGGCACAGGGCACACAGGGCACGGTGCATGGGACATGGTGCGTGGGGCCGTACCTCTCGGCGCAGCGCCTGGCTCTCCACATGCCGCAGGTTGTTCTTGGCCCGCACATAGATGTCAGCAGTGTGAGGGGTGGCGGGGGGCGTGGGCGCAGGGTAGCCGGGGGGCGGCGGGGGCGGCCGGGCAGCGGGGGGTGGGGGTGGAGGTGGGGGGAAGGCAGGGGGCGGTGGCGGGGGGGGGCCCTTGCCTGCCGGGCCCCGGCCCCGCGGCCGCGTCTCAGGGTCCAGCATGTCCATGTACGCCTGCATGTCCGCCAGCGCCGTCTCAGGCACCCCTGCGCAGGGCAGGGGGTCAGAGGGGGCTGGCCCCACGCCCCCTGCCCCACACCCCCCCGGCCCCGCACTCACGGGTGGTGGGGGCCTCTGTGGGGCCACCCTTCTTCTCCCCGGTGCTGGACTGGCTGGAGTGGCAGGAGTCGTAGTTGGAGAGGGTGCTGGCAGGGGAGCCCACCTCGAAGCGTGCCTGGGGCGCCGATGCCGTGGTGTTGGGAGATGACATGCCCGAGTCGGGCTGCCGGCACTCCCCATCCACTGAGGGGTCTCGCGACAGCACGCGGTGCTCCACGCTCTGCTGGCACAGCCACGCGGTCAGGCGGCCGGGCAGGAGTGGCGGAGCCCCGCGTGCTCCCCACGCGCTCGGCCACAGGACACCACCGTACCATGTTCTCCACAGTGCGCAGGTACTGGGCGCAGTGGTCGTGGCCGTTGTAGTCAGCGAGGTCAGCCGCCGTGTAGCCGTCCTGGTCGCGGATGCTGAGGTCGGCACCGTTCACCACCAGGATCTGGCAGCACTGGGGAGAGGGGGAACATGTGGCAGGGCCGGAGGGTGGCCCCCCCTCCACCCCGGCACCCCACCAGCTGCCGGCACCCACCTCCAGCTCGCCGTTCTCAGCGGCGTCGTGCAGTGGCGTGCCGCCCCAGCCGTCGGTGGTGATCTCCCCGCCGTGCAGCAGTAGCCAGCTCAGCACCTTGGCGTGGCCACGGCTGGCGGCAAAATGCATGGCTGTGGCCCCCTCGGCATCCCGCTCTGACAGGCTCACCGTCGTGAAGCTCATCTGCGCAGGCAGGTGGACTGAGTGCTGGCGCTGCCAGCCCCACGCCGTGCCGCCACGCTGTGCCACCACACTGCCACACCGCGCCCAGCCAGCGCTTACCAGCCAGACGATGACAGTGTTGTGGCCCATCTGGGCAGCGGCGTGCAGCGGGGTCATGCCGTCATGGGCACGCGTGTGGGGGTCGGCCCCGCAGTCCTGCACCAGGTACTGGATGATCTCCAGGTGGCCCTCCTGGCAGGCGAGGTACAGCGGGGTGGCCCCCGTCTTGGTCTGGGCACTCAGCGTGCTGCAAACGGGGCACAGCGCCCGTCACCCATGGCCGCTGCCGCTGGCAGCGCACCAGGATGGGTGGGCACAGGGGACACGTGGGTTGCAAGGACATGGGGACATGTGGGGGCACAGGGGACACACATGGCACAGGGGACACGCTGGCCGGGGGCGGGCAGGGCAGCGCCAGGGCCAGGCAGCATGAGCAGTGTGGGCAGCGAGGGCTGGGAGCCGTCCACCCCACGGCTCCCTGCTGGGTCCCCGCACAGTGGCAGCCGCTGCAGCGGGCGGTCACTAAGTTAATCAGCCTGCTTAGGCTAAGCTCCTTCCTCCGGCTGTTTTTGGATACTGCAATTTAGCAGTATTTTTAAATAAGCGGCTTAGGCAGCACTGGCCACGGGGGAGCCAGCAGGTAAAGGCTGACCTGCACCATGGCGCTGCCTGACCCCGCTGCCCCCCACCAGACCCATTGCCAGGCACAGGCATGCCCCCGCCGCCCCAGCGGGCCTTGGCATCACCATGTCCCGCATTGTGCATCCCAAATTGCACAGTCCACAGCCTGCATCCCAAATCCCATATCCCTGCATCCTACATCCCATAGCCCCGTATTCTGCATCCCGCATCCCTGCATCCTGCATCCCCGCCACGCAGGAAGCTGTTTTATTAAGTGCTCCATAAAAAAACCCCTGTTGAATATTTAAAAAAGGAAGAGCAATAAATACTCTGCTCTGTTATCACAACGATCGTGGGGCCTTAATAATTGATCCCTGTAACCGTGAGACGGGCCGCAGCCAGCGCTGCCTTCCCGCCATCCCGTGCCACAGGGTGCCTGCCCCACAGTGCCACAGCGCCAGGCCGGCACGCCGCTGGGTGCTCTCCGAGCAGGGACTGGGGTCGGGGCGGTGGCAGGCTGGGCTGGGGCGTGGGGGGACGGCGGGGACACGGGCATGTGTTTAGCCCCTGTTTGCCATTTCCCACTAATCAGGAAGGGGTTAAGCCACTTGGGCAAGTGCCGGTAAACTGCTTTGCCAGATGGCTGCGACCCCACGCCAGGCCACTGGCTGCCGGGGACCCCACGAGGTTAGGGTGAAGGTGGGCCGGGAGCACCAGCGTCCCGTGGCGGTGCACGGGGATTGGATTTCGTGGCTGTAACGGAGCCTCCGGACAGGCGCGGGGCTGGGAGCGGGACGAGCCCTAAATAATTCAGGGGGAAGGCGGTGACGGCAGCGGAGCAACCCCGGCAAGAAGTGTGGAAGCGAACACGGGAGGGCTGCTGCCAGCGCTGCGCCACACCGGGCCCGACACCGTGGGCACCAAGCGAGAGCTGTGGCTGGGCTGGGGCCGGGCTGTGGGTTGCAGGGTGTTAATCCCCACAGGTGCCCAGGGCTGAGCCGACACACCTGGGGATAAAGGGCAGGGCTGGGGAGGCTGTTGGCAGACGCTGAGCAGGGGAGGGTGGTGAGTGCCACAGGGGTACAGGGACCCACACAGTGGGCCCTGCGGCCCTGCCTGGTGAGAAGGCTGGGGGGGTCTGGGGTTGTGGCACCCAGGGACAGAGAGTTGCTGAGCCCTGGTTAACCTCCTGCTGCCTCGGGACCCCCTTGGATGCGGGGGAGCTGCGCACCCCCTCGCATCCGCAGCCCTTGAGCCTGCCGGGCATGGTGTCGGGCAACAGCACATCCCCCCGGGCTCCACCTCGGCTGGGGCCATGGGTTATTTCTAGCGGCCTCTGCCCACCACGGGAAATCAGATTAGGGGCCACCTAATCGCTTGCCGCAGCCCCGCAGCGAGGCTTGGCACCACGTGCCTGGTGGGCTGCCGTGCCGTGTACCCTGGGGGACCAGCCTGGCCCTGGGTACTGCTCAGGAGGCGAAGCAGCGACGCTGCCGCGGTGGTGCCGGCCGAGCAGGGCTGCCGCGTCCAGCGATGCCCGCAGCCCTGGGCGGGCAGAAAGGTCGCCTCTGGCGTGGGGAGAGGCCTCTCCTCGGCAGGCAGCCTAATCCATTTACATAACAGCGGGCAGACAAAGGCGGCTGTGTTATCGCCCCATGCCAGGAGCCCAGGGAACCGACCCGGCAGCCAGCGACAATATTTCTGCCAGCGTTGCTGCTCTCCTCCTCGCCCTTTCTCTCCAGGCCATAAAGAAGGTGGGCTGGCTGCCCGGCCTGATAACGCAGCCATGTTGCCCTTGGAGCTGGGGGATGAGGGTGGCTGTGGCATCCGTCCCCAGCACTGGCACTTTGCCCAGCGGCTGGAGGGAGGGATGGGGCAGCAGCGGGCACCCCGCTCCTCCGCCAGCCCCTCTCTTGCTGGTGGGCCAGTGAGCCCCCAGCGTCGAGCCCATCTCGCCCACTGGCAGCAGGGGCCATTACCTGGGGCAGTGTCCCAAGAGGAGTCGCAGGGAAGGGAAATCCCCTTTGGCCGCGGCATAGTGGACGGGCAGTGCTCCCGTGTCAGTGGCCGCTGTGGGGTCGCTGCCCCCGAAGCGGAGGAGCCAGTCAATCACCTCGTGGTGACCGAAGCGGGCTGCCAGGTGTAGGATGGTGGCACCGGAGTTGTCTGTGTCCTGCGGAAGGAAGTGGGGCGGCCGTCGGCACTGGGGAGCGTGCGTGGGACTGGGGACCATGGGCAGCCGCAGCGCATCCTCCAGCCAGGAGCCGGCCCTGGAGAGGGTGGGCTGGCCAGGGTGGAGGTCCCATCTGCATGGAGCAGGGCTGGAGGGAGGGGCCAGCCCATTGGAGGGGCCATGGGACAAGCGTGTCTGCCCTCTGGCAGGGCCTGCATCCACACGCAGCAAGCGCTGCACAAAGCCCCCCCCCCCCCTTGCTCTGCCAGTGGCGGGCAGCCCCGGCCCACGGAGGCTTGCCGCGGAGCCCTGCTGTGCCAACGGCCTGGCCGCCCTCCACACTCGGCAGTTGTGGGCAGAGCTGGCCCCCGGCCAGGAGGTTGCCGAAGCATGCTGTCCCTGTCCTTCCCGCTTAATCCCCTCTCCCAGCCCCTCTGCCGCCTCCTCTTCCTCCGGCCCGTCACATGTCGTTAGCTCTCGGCCGGCCCCGGGGCAAGCCGCTTACCGGCCCGGTCCTGCCGTTGTGTAACCCCGGGAGGGGCCGGCAGCCCCAGACACGGCCCCGGAGGGTCTGTGCATCCCTCGGGGCTGAGCCCCGCCGGGATACCGGGGGCTCTTCGGGTCCCCCGGCTGCCCCCACTCTGCAGGGCGGTGTCCTGCCCGTGCTGGCTGGGACCCCGGCTCGCCGGCGGCAGAGCTGGAGGGTCCACGCGCGACCGTCTCCCCGTGGCCGCTGCCACCCTCGCGGGGCCGGGAAAAACGTCCCTGGTTGCCCGCGCCCACGGGGGTCCTGCCGCCCCCCGCCCCCCGCGCCCCCGCTCGCACCTGCACGCCGCAGCCCCCCTGCGTGAGCAGCCACTGGAGACAGGCGAGGTTGCCGGTGGCGGCGGCGTCGTGGGCCGGTGTGGCCCCGTTGCGCGCCCGCGCGTCCCCGCGGAGCGCGGCCTCGGCCGCCAGGTAGCGGAGGCAGGCGAGGCGGCCGGCGCGGGCGGCGTGGTGCGCGGGGGAGGCGCCCAGGGCGTCCCGCAGCCCCGGCCGCAGCAGCCCGGCCGCCCGCAGCCCCCGCAGCGCCTCGACGTCGCCCTGCCGCGCCGCCAGCAGCGCCCGCTCCAGCGCCATCCCGGTCCCGGCCCCGGCCCCGGCGGCCCCGGCGGCGGCCCCGGCCGCCGCTTGGCACTGAGCGGCGCTCCCGCCCCGCCGCCCCCCGGCCCCGCCGGCTCCTCCTTCCTCCTCCCCCGGGGCCGCCCCTCCGCCCGCCCCGCCCGACGGCGCGGCAGCTGCCCGCTGCAGGCTGCCCGCTGCCCGGGACCCCCGCGCGGCTCCCCTCGCCCCCTGCCAGGGCAGCCGGGCTTTGCCGGGCTGCGGCCGGGACCGGGGGCGGCCCGGGGGACCCCAAGAGCGGCCCGTGCCCGGCTGCCGGCGCTGCCGTCCGCGGCCCTGGGGACCTGCTGCCCCCCCCCCCCCCCCCCCCCCCGCCCCACGGGGGTCCCTTTCCGCCGCCTGCCAACGCGAGAGGCGCGGCGGTGACGGGCTCCTCCGGCAGCCCCGACGTGCGCCTGCCGGTCCCGGCAGCACAGGCAGGAGCAGGGAGATGCTGGGCGGGCTGCCCTGCCTCCTCCCGCCGCGGTGGGGCCGGGACGGGCAGTGGGGGGGGGCCGGCACCGCGGGAACCGACGGCGGGACCCGTGGGCAGCGCGGGCAGCGGCGGCGGTTACCCCGGGCACGGGCAGCGGGCGGTGCGGCGGGCAGGCTGGGACACCCCCGCCGTCAGCACCGCGGACAGCGGCGGAGCCGCGCGTTCAGCACCGCGGACAGCGGCGCGGCCGCCCCGCTCGCCCGCGCTGCCCTCCCTGCCCGTGCTGCCTCCCTCCTGCCCTGCCCGGCCCGGCCCTGCCCTCTCTACCCCGGCCCTCTCGCCCTGCCTCCCATACCTCCCCGCCCTGCCTGCCTCCCTGCCTGCTTGCCCGCCTTGCCCCGCCGGCGGCCCGTAAAGGCGGCGGCGGTACCGGTACCGGAGCGCCGGGAGCACCATGGACCCGCTGGGCGCCGCGCTGCAGCCCCCCCGGCCCCCGCGCCCCCCTCCTGCCGCCGCCCAGCTGCGCAAGGCGAGGGCTCCGGCACCCCCCAGGCCGCCCGCCCGCCCCGTCTCCCCGCAGAGCCTCAAGCCCCTCATGGAGAAGCGCCGCCGCGCCCGCAGCAACGAGCCTCGACCAGCTCAAAACGCTCATCCTGCCGCTGGGCGGCAAGGACGTGAGTGCCGCGGCCTCCTCCGGCCCTGGCCCCACCAGCCCTGGCCTGGGCCCCTCCCATCCTCCTTGGTCCATCCCGGCCAGCCCTGGCCCCCCCGGCCCTGGCCCGTGCCCCTTCCATCCCTCCCCGTCCGCCCCGTCCATCCCCGTCCCCACCCCGACCCCTGCCTGCGCTCGACAGCGATCCATCACCGCCTGCTCGGGGCCATCCCCCCCACCCGCCCCGCAGACCCTGGGAGCCCCACGGAGCTCTGTCCCAACCGGAGAGAGCCGCCAGCGCCAGGGAAGGAGGGAGGCGGGGAGGATGCCCACCGGCAGCTCGCGCCCGGCGTGCGCCCGCTCGGGCAGGTGCCGGCAGCTGCCCGTGCCGTCCTGAGGGCCGTGGCCCTCCCCGAGCCCCCGCGCAGGCAGGACACGCCCCGGGGCAGGCAGGTGAGCGAGGGGAGGCGGAGGGGCCCCCGTCCCGCTGGGGCACACGCAGCCCCCCGGGCAGCACCGGAGCTCCGCCCCCCGGGCACCGGGGCACCGGCTCCCCGCGGCGCCCCCTTGCCCGCGCGGGGGCGTGGCGAGCCGCTGCCCGCCAATGGGGCGGCGCGGGGGGCGTGCCCCTCGGGGTGGGGCGTGGCGTGGCGAGGCGTGGTGGTGCCGCAGCGCCGTTGCGGGCGGGGCGCCGGTGCCGCCATGTCGGAGCGCGGGGCCGCGGGCCCGGGGCCGGCCGCCATCCAGGTCTCCAGGTACGGCCCCGCCGCGCCGCCGGCTGCCGGGGATCCAGGGGAGGGCTGGGCAGGGGAGGGCAGGCGGGCTGGGGGACCGCGGGCGGGCGCCGGGGCCGGCCTGCAACCGGGATGCTACCGGCGGTGCTACCTGCATTGCTGCCGGCACCGGCAACGCTGCCTGCGCTGGTCACGCTGCCCGCACCGGCATCGCTGCCTGCGCTGGTCACGCTGCCCGCACCAGACACAGCGAAGCGGCGCCGCGCCCTTGCTCCGGTGCGTGTGAGCTGGCAGGGCGGGCAGGGAGCGCCCCGGTTTTCCTGCCTTTGCCCACTGCGGCTCCCCGGCATGGCCGCCTTGCCGAAGTGCGGCTCCTCTCCGGGCCGGCGCACAGCCGTTGCCCCATCACCATGGTGCCTCGCCTTCCCTCCTCCGGCCGATGATCTGCCACCCCGGCAGAAGCCGCTGCTGCTGCCGGGAAGCCGGGTTGAGTGGTGGCATGTGCCTGGCTCGGTCGCCGTTTGCTGCAGTGAGGTGGCGGCGAGATGCGGTCCCAGCCGAGCAGCCGGCTGCCCCCGGCAGAGGAGCGATGCCTCCTTCCACTCCCAGCGGTAATTTGGGGCGGTTTCCACTGCCGCTCGCAGGAAGCCGCGTGCAGGCAGCGCCAGTGACGTTGCCGGCATCAGCGTGGTGAGATGGCCCAGCAGCTCATCTGGTAGGGCGATAGCGGTGCCTCCGGGCGGCTGCACTGGGACCCAGGCTGGGGGCACGGCAGGGGGGTGTGAGCTCGCGTGTCCTTCCCCCGGCAGGATCATGCGCCCGGATGACGCCAATGTTGCGGGGAACGTCCACGGGGGAACCATCCTGAAGATGATCGAGGAGGCTGGAGCCATCATCAGCACCCGCCACTGCAACTCCCAGGCCGGGGTGAGTAGGCGCCGGAGTGCCCGCCAGGCTCCGGCTTGGCGACTCTCCAACCCCCCCACCGCCCCTCACGGGTCTGCTGGGAGCAGGGGGTCCCCCAGGACCGCTGGGCATCCCTGGGGGCCTCCCCACACATCCCCCTGCACCGGAAGCGCTTGCTCCTGCATGCAAACCACCGGTGGCTCTGGCTGCTGCCGGAGCATGGCCCTGGTAGCTGGAAGCATCCTGCTGAAATTGTGTTTTACAAGCAGAAACATTATTACGCTGCTGTCAATGTTTTAACTCCCGCAAAGGGCAAGTCAGAGGCGGCCCGGCGTCAGTTATGGGTGGGGAAGGAAGCACAGCTGCCGGCTGATAATGTGGAGGTTGGAGTGCTGGAGCCACGTGCAGCATGGGCCGGCCCCGGGGAGCTGCCGGCTGTGGTCCTGCACGGCGTGGCTGCGGTCACCACCCTCGCTGTCTCGCCGTCCCCAGGAGCCCTGTGTGGCTGCGCTGGCGCGGGTGGAGCGGACGGACTTCCTCTCCCCGGTGTGCATTGGCGAGGTGGCCAACGTCAGTGCCGAGATCACCTACACCTCCCGGCACTCCGTGGAGGTCCAGGTCAACGTCATGTCTGAAAACATTTTAACAGGTGGGTGGCTTCCGGCAGCCCTGTCCCAAAACTCCAGGAATAACCCTGATAAGGCGAGAGCTCGTGGCGTTGACCCCATCCTCTGCCCACTGTTGCCAGCAGCATCGGGCAGAGGGGAGATCTTGCCTTTTTATTGAGAGTGCTGGGAGCAGCAGGGAGGGTCGGCGCTGGGAAGGGAAGCCAAGCAGGCTCCCTGGGGATTACGGCTTCATTGCTCATTTTTAGCGAAGAACGGAAACATCCGCCATTAGCTCCTCCTGCCTAATTTGCTGCCCGTGGCTGCCTTTGGCCTGAAAAAGGCCCTTTTCCTGCTGTTGCTGTGGCAACTGGCTCCGCTTGCCGGGACGCCTTCCCAAAAGCGCATTGTCACATCCGCTCCGAGCCAAAGCCCGGCAGGAGCCAGCAGGGCAGGGGGCTGCCTGGTGCCGGCAGCATTGCCAGCGTGCAGCCAACCCCGGACTGCAGCAGCACCGGTGGCAAAGCGCTGTTGGCATTGGTGCGGTCACCCTCTGCCCCCCTCTTCTCCAGGGGCGAAGAAGGTGACGAACAAGGCGACGCTGTGGTATGTGCCACTGTCCCTGAAGAACGTGAACAAGGTCCTTGAGGTTCCTCCCATCCAGGTAGGATGGCTTGCTTTGCTCCCTGAAAACCGGAGCTCGCCCTCTCTGGGGGAACGGTGCTAACCTGGCCCTGTCAGCATCCCCGGCTGCGCCGGTGGCTTTGCCGACCCTGTTCTTACCAGCCTTTCCTTCCAGTACACAAGAAAGGAGCAGGAGGATGAGGGGAAGAAGCGTTACGAGGAGCAAAAGCTGGATCGGCTGGAAACTAAGCAGAGAAACGGCGACTTGATCTTTCCTGTCATCAACCCAGGTAACGTGGGCAGTGCGTGACCTGCGGAAACGTCCCAGCAGCGCTGGGAGGCCGAACTGGTCCCCGAGGCAACTCCAGCCGTCCCCGGGCACCTGTGGCTGTGAGCGCGCACTCTGAAACACTGCATTGGGGATGGGGATGGGATTTTGGAGCCACAGTGCGTGAGTGGAGGGGGAGTCGGGTGGGTACCTGTGATCCCCTGCTGGGGCTGGTGGGTGGGATGCCCTCTTCCGAAACACGGTTCCTGCCACCACTCCTTGCATCCCTTGTGCATTCCTGAGCAGTGGGAGCTAGTTTTGCTCAGCACAGGGTAAACGCAAATGTTGGGCGAGGGTTTTGCACACTCTGCAGCTGCAGCCCCTCTCTGGAAGTCAGTTTTTCGGAAGAAGTTTATCGGCCACTGTTTGAAGGGGAGGATGAGCTACGGGGAGGAGCTGGGGTCATGCTCTCCCTGGGGGATTGCTGGGGATCTCTTTCCTACCGAAAGTGTTGCCCCGGCTTCTGGAAACACGGTGGCGGTGCTGATGGCGAGCCAAAGGCGCAAGTGGCTGGTGGCCTCCAGGACTAGCCGTGGTCCTCGGGTAGAGGCAGAGAGGTGGCGTGCGGGAATCATCGGGGGGTGTTGTGGGATGAAAGTTGCTCAAATGCTTTTTTCCCCTCTGTTCTCCCTGCTCACAGATAGACAGACGAAAGGTAAGGCTCCGCGGGTGCTGCTGCGCGGGTATCCTCCCTGAGGAGGTGATGCCTGGTTTTTCCTGTGCTAAGCACCTTTAGCATCTCTCATTAGATGGAAAACTAAAACGCTCCCTGAGAGCGGTTTTCCTCTGCTGGCAGTTGGAAGATGCGATTTCTGTCACCTGGATTTAGTGGCAAGTCAGATGTCACCAGCATGTGCCATGGCTGGGGGACGTGGGGGCAGAGGTCTTCACGCCGGGGGGAAGCGTGGTCCTTTGGAGACACTGCTAAGCGGCAGGTTCGGGAAGATTCGGCTGTGGCTGGTGACCTGAGGAGGGAAAGTGTACAGCCATGTGTCCATCCAGTTCACTCCCATTTGCTTTCGGGCTCTTTGAAAGCTTTAAAAGAAGAAATGAGCTGAGCTGGAATAAAATTGATGAGTGGGCATTAGAGGGAGGTGGCAGCCCGTCAGGTGGTGAATGGCCTCTGCTCTCAGGACTTCTCGGGCCAATCTAAACGCTGGCTTGAACATACTTCAGCTTTGCACACGCCAGCCCCACATTTTCTTCCTTCACATGGCTTAAGACAGGGGCGTACGGCGGTGTACAGGTGCTGGCCGAGCAGCTCTGATCTCCGCTTTGCTCTCCTTCTCTAACCAGAGCCGCACACCGTTGGCTACAGCCAGTCCAGCCTGATCCACCTGGTGGGACCGTCGGACTGCACGCTGCTGGGCTTCGTGCACGGAGGTGAGTGAGTGCTGCCCTGTTCAACAGCTGGGTTGTTTTTTCCCCGGAGCAGAAGCACTGTTTGAGAGCAACTCGTGCATCTCAGTGTTTTTGGGAGGTGGGCTCTGCCTCTGAAGGCACACAGGCCCATTTCCACAGTCTGTAAGGTTCAGTGTTGCTTCAGCTGAGACAAAAGCTTCGTCTTTTTCTATGCTTAAAAAAGGCTCCGAAAACTGACATACTCAAACTGTAAATCCTACAATTTTGTCATTGTCTCTTAAATTGCAAATCTCAGATTATAAACACCCAGTGTACAATGACTGCAATTTGCTGGAGCAATTTCGTCTTGGCTGGCAGTGCCCATCGCCTGCCGGTCGGGCAGGGCAGGGCGGACGCGTGCAGCGTGAGCCCGGGGAGATGCGCGTTTGCCAAGGGCTGGGATGCCGCTGGATGCCACTCCTCATCTAATTGCGTCCTTAAAGAAAAAACAAAACAATGTGGCTCAGAGCTCTTTCCAAGCAGGAGGTTTGGGGGACTGATGTTGCCTTGCAAGGCTGAGGTTTGCTCAGAGAAATTTGGGAGAGCCAGAGCTTAAGCCCAGGTCTGCGAGGATGTCACCCTGATGGTACTCTTGACAGCAGTCTTTATGCTGGTACTGGGGGTTTCCTGCAGCTGGCATTCAGTCTCTGGTCTGACTCCTCAGCGTAGCTTTGGTCGTGCAAAGGCCTTACTGACCTACCCGTGGTTTTTCCCAAATCCCACCGGCTTCCCTGAGACAGGACCCTCTACCTCTGCCCCCCAGGTGTCACCATGAAGCTCATGGATGAGGTCGCCGGGATTGTGGCCGCCCGCCACTGCAAGACCAACATTGTCACCGCCTCAGTGGATGCCATCAACTTCCACGAGAAGATCAAAAAAGGTACCAGGGGGTGGTGGCGGGCACTTTGCTCTCCCATGGTGCCACGTCCTGACTCCCTTGGGTGCGCACTCGGGACACGCTGGCAGAGAAATTTAGCCCCCGTTAGACTTGTCCTGTGCCAAGAAGCTCCGCTTAAGACATGGCTTAAGCATAAAACATGTGGGACCCCTTGCTCCCTTCCTCTGAGCAGAAGCAGGGGCTGCCTGCTTAACCGGCCCCTCTCTGCTTCGCAGGCAGCGTCATCACCATTTCGGGGCGCATGACCTTCACGAGCAATAAATCCATGGAAATCGAAGTCTTTGTGGATGCCGACCCATTCGTGGATGAGCCTCGGGAGCGGTACCGTGCTGTCAGCGCCTTCTTCACCTACGTCTCCCTGAGCAAGGAGGGGAAGCCCCTGCCTGTCCCGCAGCTGCTGGTAAGAACTCTCCCCACCAGGCTGCAAGCCAGCTGGGCCAGCCCCTCTCCTGCTCCTCCCGGGGCAGACCCCCACCGGCTTTTTTGTCCAACAAATCCCCTTCCTTTGAATTATTCAGCAGAAAAATATGAGCATGAATGAGACTTTCCAGAGCAGACTTCAGGGTTTTTTTTTTTTTAAATTTCTTCTGAAAATTGCTGATGTGGAGATTGGGGTTTTTTTCCTTTCTCGCGGATGAGGACAGGCTGCATGCAAGCTCTGCAGCTTCCCCTCCTGCCCGCACTGGAGATGCACGGGAGGGGACCCTG
The DNA here is from genome assembly GCF_965638725.1 of Aptenodytes patagonicus. Classification (NCBI taxonomy): domain Eukaryota; kingdom Metazoa; phylum Chordata; class Aves; order Sphenisciformes; family Spheniscidae; genus Aptenodytes; species Aptenodytes patagonicus. Next base: position 9,375,555 of record NC_134967.1, on the reverse strand, counting down.
AGCAGCGACAGAGGCCCCCGCGTCCCCCGTCCCGTCCCCGCCTCAGCCCTCCTGCCTATTTTTAGCTCTCCTGAACCCGGCAGGGTTTTGCTGACACGGTGCTGCTGACTGGGGGCTGTTTCTTGATTAATAGTTTATCCCGCGCAGGTCTCCTCCTGCTCTGTGCAGGAGTACATTAGCTGTCAAAACACGTATTTCACGGAGCGCAGGTTTTCCTTTACATTTCCTGTAAGGGGAGGCGCGTTTCCCTCCTGCACGTGTTTGCAAGGTGCAGCACGGGAGAGCTGCGCTGCCCCGTGGCAGCTAACGCTGGTGGCTTCGCTTTCTTTGTGTCGCCGGCAGACGGAGACGGAGGATGAGAAGCGGCGCTTTGAGGAAGGGAAGGGCAGGTACCTCCAGACAAAAGCCAAGCGTCAGGCGCAGATGCAGCAGGCTGCCCAGCAGTGATCCCGCCCCGCGCTCTCGCAGCCTTCGCCTGCCAAACGTCCAGGTTCCCGTTAGTGTTGTGTCCGGTCCGCGCCGGGCCTCGCCCCTTCGCCCGCCCCAGCCTGCCGCCGGAGCTGCTGCGGCGGCGTGGTTGCTTCGCTGCTGATTGGTTTAGCGCCGTAGACCTTGTGCTTTAGGTGGCTTAAGTGCCCCGAAAGCCTCCGGGAGCCTTCCCGGTCACACGCCATTCGCCTCTGGAGCCCTGTTTTCACCGTTCAATCCCGTAAGCGAAGCTCCCGCCCGTGCCGGAGCAGGGCAGAGGTGCGTGGCGGCACGAGGGACGCACGAGGCCACGAGTCTTTGTGATGCTGTGTTAAACTTGCCAGTATGTCCTAAAACTGCACACCAAAGCTTACGTACGATACTCGCGATGAGAAACGCGCCCCGGTATCGTACTGAATGTCTCAAGACTGTTTCGTTGACATCTCTAGGTAGTTTCTCTGTGCACATCTAAGTTATTTAAGGAATCCTGTGGCATAAATAAAGTCTGTTGTTGTTGACTGAACTAAAACGGGTGTCGCTTTTTTTTTTTTGTCTCGAACAGCAGCGATTCTGGCTTAGGAGCTTTATTCCAAAACATTGTGCTGCTTTCCCCTTCCTGCCTTTCCCCCGGATCCTCCCCGGGTCCCCGAGCGGTGCAGCGGGCTCCCGCCCTTGGTTTTAAGAAAGTCTGCCTCTTTTAATGGGAATGTCGGAACAGCTCCCGCAGTTCAGCAGCCACCCAGTGTGGATCGCAGCCCCACGGCCACCCTCGCTGCCCCGGGACCGCGGCTGGCCCCCGAGGACCCCGCGCGCAGCTCTTCACCCCGGGGCTCGGAGGCCGGGTGCGGGCTGTGCTGGGCCTCGAGGGCGGCGGCGGGCGGGGCAGCACCACCGGTTTCCTCCGCTCCCCCTCGGGGTTCACCACGTCCCTCTAGGCCTCCCAGGTGCGGGGCGGGCGCCAGAGAGAGCCCCGCGGACGGGGCGGGGGCCCGACGCCCCCGCCGGACCCGCAGCGGGAGAGGGCGGGCGGGCCGCGGCCCGGCGGGTGGCGAGGTGGCCCGAAGGTTACAGCCCAGGCCGGGAGCGGCGCCTTCGCCCCTCGGGGCGGCTGTTCAGCGTGGCGCGGGGTGTTCCGGTTTGCGACGTTAAGCAACAGCCAAAAGCAAAACCGGCGCCGGGCCGGGGGTGACGCGCGGGGCCCGGCCGGGCTCCGGCGGCGCCCCGCTCCCACCGGCGGCGCCCAGTGCGCCTGCGCGGCGCAACTCCCGCGAGAGCTCCGCGCCGCTCCCAGGGCTGCTGCGCCTGCGCGGGGCGGAGCTCTCGCGAGAGCGGCGCGGCCGTTTCCCGGGCGACGCGGGCGGGGCGGGCGCCGCCATAATGGCGGCGGCGGCAGCGGCGGCGGGTCCGCGGCGGGGGCGGCTGGGCCGGGAGGCCCGCGCCAGCCTGGCCGCCTTCCTGCTGGGCGCTTCGGTGGCGGCGCTGCCGGTGGTGCTGGGCTCCCCCCCCGCCCTGCTGGCCGCCCCCGGCCTGCGCGGCCGCCTGGCGCTCGCCCTACACGTGGCGGGCGTCAACGCGGCGCTGCTGCTGCTCTACCCGCGGCCGCTCTACAAGGTGCGGGGGGCGGCTGGACACCCCGGGGGAGCGGGCCTGGGGGGCGGCGGGGTGGAAGGAGGCTCCAGGGGAGCGAGCCCCGGGGGTCGGCGGCCAGGGGACGCCGGGCCCGGGGGTCGGCGGCGGCGGCGGCAGCGTTCTCTCCCTTCCCTCTGCTTGCAGATCGCCGTCCGGGCCTGCTTCCTGGGCTTCGCCTTCGGCTGCGGGCTGCTGCTCAGCGCCGGCCGCTCTGCCTGGCGCCACTTCGGATGGTAAGGGAAGGGCCGGGGCAGCCGGGCGGGTGCGACGGCCCCCGGCCCTGCCAAGCGCTCCCTCTCTCCCGCCGCAGGTACATGTGCTCCCTCTCCCTCTTCCACTACTCGGAGTACCTGGTGACGGCCATCAACAACCCGCGGAGCCTCTCGCTGGACTCCTTCCTGCTCAACCACAGCTTCGAGTACAACCTGGCTGCCCTCTCCTCCTGGGTGGAGTTCACGCTGGAGAAACTCCTCTTCCCAGGTCGGCCACCCTGCCCCTCCCTGCCGCCCACCCTCCCGCCCAGTGTCCCCTGGCTCTGCCCGGCTGCACGTGGCTGGCCCGGGGCCCACCCGTCTGGTAGCAAAGCGCGGGTGGCCCCTGCTTAGCTGACCCGTGCTGGCAGCGGAGGAGGGCTTTGACACGGCCTTAATCTCTCTGTGCTTAAAGCCTCTCAGTTTCGGTCTTGGGGGGCGGGGGGGAGTGTCCCCCTCGCTCTGACATGCGAGGCCGTCTTCGCCGTGTAGCGGGTCTTCAGCCCTTTTCCGGCTGCGTCTTTCGAGCAGCTTTGGTGGTACAAAGAACGACGCTTCAGTTACATCTGGACGTCGTCTTGTGACCTGGAATAAAATCCAATCGGCAAGAACTGTAGCTGTTTGCCCAGTCTGGGGTGCTTCCTTTTTTTGGGAGAGGGGAGATGTTCTCCTTCCCCACTTCATAACAGCAAACGCAGGCTGCGGAGCTCCCCGCGTCCAGCCCGAGTTCGTCCGCTTGGCTGCGCTTTATGTCGGCTTTACACTGTAAAGCCGGGCTCTGCCTTGGCGCCGGGTTCCCCGTAGGGCGATCCACTGCGAGGACATACAGACTCTGCGTCGGGGGTGACTCTGTGGCAGGGGATGCTATTTTTATTTTTTTGGTGGCGGGATGGCAGCGCACGGAATGCTGGCTGTGTTTTACACGGTGTCGTGCTTTGAGATGGGGGGAAGAGCCCACCCACCAACCCAACCCCCCCCCGCGACCCCCGCACCGCGAGCGTGATCTGTGCGAACCTGTTGTGACCCGTCCTTATTCACTTGCAGAGCTGAAGCAGATCACCTGGCTGAGTACTGTAGGGTTGTTGATGGTGATCTTTGGGGATTGTCTGAGGAAAGCGGCCATGCTCACAGCTGGCTCCAACTTCAACCATATTGTTCAGAATGAGAAATCGGATACTCATACTTTGGTGACAAGTGGGGTGTATGGGTGGTTCCGGCACCCGTCTTACGTGGGATGGTTTTACTGGAGTATTGGAACACAGGTACCGTATACAACGTGCTCAGATACTTTCGTCTTATAACCTGGGTCTTTCTTCTTAATGCTGCCCCACACCCGTAACGGGATGCAAACCGCCGGCAGTCAGTGGCAGGGGTGGCCCGGGCATGGATTTTGATGCCTCCTCCCTCCCACTGGCACGCGGAGGGCCAGGAAACCCCGAGTGCTCTGCCCCATGCGATCTTTGGGGAGACCCCATTGCCTTAATTTTCTGTGTGGAGTAAGCAGGGGCGGCAGGGCCGGGGTTTGAGCCAGAACACCCTTGGAGGCTCGGGGTGCAATCCACTGCTGGCCTAAAGCTGGTGTCCAGAGTTTCCTTGCATTCCTACGGCCAAAATGCCTTCCGTAAGCAGTCGGACTCAACCTCGCTCCTGCCAAATACCAGTCCTGTGCTGGATGGCAGAAAACTCCCTCTAAGAGTGTCCAGGGCCCCGGCCAGGGGGTAGACTGGAAGCCAGCTGCGGTCAAGCTGTAACTCAGCGCTGCCTTAGTCGCGCTTTTCTCGTGGTTGGCTGGTGGTTGGCATTTGGTTTTATTTCTCTGGAGAGAGACTGTAAAGACTGCATGTGGAGCAGCGCGGCCATGCACGGGCTTTCTAGAGCCGGGACGCCGCCCTTAGCCGGGGCGGCAGGAGCCGGCAGCTGCCTGTGCGCCGCTTTCTTCATAAGCACTAATTTCTCCCCAGAATGAAATTCCACAAAGGGTGCTGGGGTCTTTCCTTTTTGTTGGACAGTGTTTAGACCTCATGGCAAACTTAACGAAGGGTGATTAGCATGTGGGGGCGGGGGGCAGCCTCGGTTTCTTTGGGAGGCGACGGGATGCTAACCGCCGGTGTCTGTTCGCAGGTGTTACTCTGCAATCCCATCTGCGTGGTGGGCTACGCGCTGGCATCCTGGCGCTTCTTCAGGGAGCGGATCGAGGAGGAGGAGATCACACTCATTCACTTCTTTGGAGAAGAGTACCTGGAGTACAAAAGGAAGGTGCCATCGGGTCTCCCTTTTATTAAAGGAGTCAAAGTGGAACTGTAATGCAGGCGAAAGCCGGACTGGCTGAGTGAACACCCAGCTCCAGGCGCTGTGGGGCGAGGGATGGCGCGTGGCGCTGGTGCCGGGAGTAGCCCGTTGGTATTTCCAGGCCACCCAGGAGGAGCTGGCGAAGGGCTGCGGAGCTGGGTGGCCTGCCGGGTCACTAGCAGATAAGAAGCTCGTTCGTCCTCCTCGAGATAAGTCTTTCATTGCACATTCAGGGATCTTCCAGATAACTTAGCCTGTAGCGACCCTAAAGAGAATCGAACCCTCTTGCCTGCAACAGCTGAATTGTACTGAAACGCCTCCGGACCGATTCTTCTGGAGAAGAGCTCTGCCCCCGTGCAGGACGGCACCGGTCAGCGGGTTGTTCCTATGGCGTAATTTGATTTTAAAGCTTTTTGACCTTGCAAGCCAGGCAGCGCGGCTTTAATCTCTTTAGGCCCGATTCTGCAAGCTGGCGCTCAGGCAGCTCACAGGAGCAGGCCCCCAGCTCTCTGCTCTTCAGGTGCAGGGCTGCCTCCCCTCTGCTTGCCGGAGAGCCGGCAGTGCGGTACCAATCGGTTCTCTCCCAGGCGTTAACGTTCACAGGGAGCCTTTTCCGCTCGCCTCATGCCGCTGGATTGCGAGCGCCTCTGTGAAACGTGGCAGGAGAGCGAGCCTGCTCCCTCCTCCCTCGGCTGCTGCCACGAATTCGGGAGTCACCGTTTCAGCTGCCACCCTCTCGAGCCTCCCCACCGCCACCTCTGTTCCCTCTTCCTGCTTCCAAATCGCGCTGCTTCCTATCCTACCAGGCCGCCTCCGTCCTGCAGAGATCCCAGGATTTTGCGTTGGGAAAGAACAGCAGCTGCCGGGCTTGCTGAGGGCTTTAGCGCTCGAGATCCTTGCCTGCTTTTTTGGGTGAAACCTGGGATGTTGGCGTGACTAGGAGATGCTTTTAGGGAAATTCTCCAAACGGGAAAAAAGTTTGGCTAGCTAACGCTATTTTAAACGTTACCATTTTGGAAATGGTTCCTACTCGAGCTTTGTGGTATAACTTATTCTGTTGTTATATACCAAAGAGGTTCACTGTTTTCTTGAGTTTTACATTATTCTTCCTAGCTGGAATGGAAACGAGTTGCTTGTCAGTTCACACTTTGGGCTTGCGGTGTTCCTTGGTGAAGGTGCTGTGGTACGGCTCAGGAAAGGGGGCACTGATGGAAATTGCTTTGGGTTTGGGTTTGTTTTGGTTTTTTTTTTTTATAAAAAACAAAAAATATTGCCAACTTCTGTCTGGTGGTTATTTGGAGATCTCTTGAGGTGCCGGTGACATCACCAAAACTGGAATCCTTACTTTTACAATTCCCAGTGGGTTTTCGGTACAATCCAGTGTTGCGCTGAAGCATGACTGCGGCTTGCAGTGACTCGCAGGGCTGCACAGCCAGAGGGACGGGGCAAATTCTCCGTCTCTCCTCGCTTAACCAATGCAGAGTCCTTCCTCTGCCAGGTTTGCTTTGTATTGCAGAGTGTGTTCTGCACGGAGCATCAGCTTAACGCCTTCGCTGGTAATTTGTCTTGCACCGAGCGTGTTTTTAGCTTGGGGGAAAAGAGCAAATGTGAAAATATACTGGCCGGATAGCGCTGATTTCTCTGCGTAGTCACTCGTAGGCTCCTGCTCAGGCTTTTCTGTGCCTCCGACACACGTCCTCGTGGAAGCTGCGACCTGCTGTTGTAGCCAACATGCCTCGGGCGAGTTAATTTTTAACTAATTGTTTTGTAGGCGGCAACGTTTCTGCTGTGAACTTGCACAAATGTACTTTGAAACAAACAAAGCGATCATCGCTTGGTTTTGATGTGAGCTGGTGATGGAAACTAAGCTTTATTCTCAAGTTGTTCTTTGTAGTAAATGCACCTCGATCCTAATTTGCAAGAGGCTGCCAGCACTAGCTCTGACCCCGGTTCCAGCTGTGCGGCGGCAGGGTCTGCCCAAGGCGGGATGCGTTGGCACCAAAAGAAAGGGATAAACTTTGCCTCGAGCAAAATCTTCAGAGCCCTCTCGGTGCTTTTGAGACCAGCAGCCTCTCTTAACCTTTTATTTTCCTGAATCCTGTGACTGGAAGCTTGGTGAGGAGACAGGAGCTCACCAGGCGCAGGGAAGGCGTCTGGATCTTTAGTGAACAGCTGGAGCAAGCCGTCAAACCCTGCCCTCCTGCGCCACAGCAGTCAGTAAGTTTTTAAATGGCACAGATGCACAAGGAGCAGAGCGCCTCTTTCTAGTGCCCTGCCTGCGTTTTTGCCTCCGCTGCCTGTCAGCGGTGACCCTGCAGTGAGCTCCTGCCTCTACCCTACACCAGGAGGTTTTGTTTTTTTTTTCCCCCATGTTTGCAAACTTTGTGGTTTTAAGAGCCGCTGGACACCCCGAGCTGGCAGGCCTTTTTTGTCCAGAACCAAGCGGACATGTACACTTGCGCCCCTTTATTTCACTTCTAACACATGAGAGGGAGAGTATAAAGACAATTATTTTTTCAGACGGGCAAAGCTGCCCGAAGGCAGGCGCTTGATACGCTGCAACACTGTGTGCCCAGGCTGTGTTTTCCTGCCTTCGCTTGTGGCACAAGGCAAGAGGAGCGAGTCGACAGCTGGGGCACGGCTTTTGCGCAGCGAGCGCCAAGCGGCTCCGCGCACTCGCTCGCTGTCGGGCTCTACGGTGCAAGCTCTTTCTGGGCGGCACTCTCGGCCCCACTTTTCTGCTGTCCCCTGCAGCAGTCTTTGCTTTTCAGGGAGGGGTCTTCAGGGGCGCCGCTGGGCACACAGCCCTCCCCGGGGCTGGCCAGAGCCCCCTCCTTGCCGCCAGGTGAGGTGTCCCTGGGGAATGGAAGGTGCAGCACCTCAGCAGGGCCAGCGGCCGGGAAAGGGTGCGGGGGGGAAATTCAGCACCCGGGCACTCGTCGTCGCCTACCTTGGCACCGCTTCGCTGTCGTCGCAGATCTTGAGCAGCATCTGTGCCTGTTCCTCCTTGGGCTCCCGGGGCTCCTGCAGCCTGTGGTGGGAGGGGTGTGAGCCATGGCCAGGTCCACCCCCCGGCCCCGAAAGCCCCCCTGCACCCCTCACCTGGGCTCCAGGCGCTCCTTCACCTTGGCGATGGAGCGGACATAGGGCGCGATCTGCTTGGTGATGGTTGTCAGGCAGCTGTTCTCCTGCCGCAGCTGCAGCAGGTCATGGAGCTGGGCTGGGGGGCGAGAGGAGTGGGCTGTGGCCATGGCTGCTCCCCCAGAGCAGGCACGGGGGGTTTGGGGCCGGGGGAGCGGGGTCGCCAGTACCTTCGTAGATCTCCTGCTCGTTTGCCACCCGCTGGTATGTCTCCTCCCAGACCTGGAAGAGGGAGAGGGAGCCGGGCAGTCTGCCGTGTACGGCACAGAGGGACCCTGCTCTGCTGGGACGCGCCAGCTGTACCTCCTCGAAGACGCTGCGCATCATCTCCACGGCAGAGTAGTGAGCCGCGATCTGCACGTCCATCTGCAGGGACTTCTGCAGGATCTCGCTCATGATCTCTGTCTTGATGAGCGAGTGGTGCTTGGTGAGGTCACGGTGCAGCTCCTGCACCTGATCCTTCAGGCCCTGGATCTCCGTCTGCAGCATCTGCGGGGGCCGGGGGGCAACTGCCACATGAGCAGCACCCTCCCATCCCGTCCTACCCGTCCCGTCCCGACCCACGCTCCCTACCCGGTAGGTGTTCTCGTAGTTGCGGCAGTGCTCGGCGAAGGGGGTCTCGCAGCCCTCAGCCAGCAGGACCTTGGTGCTGATGTACCGGTGCATCGTCGGCTTCCGCACCATGGGGCTGGTGGACATTTTATCGCCGGCAGGGGGGCAGCTGGGCACCATGAGGGTCTTGGAGCATTGGCTGCCGGGGAGCCTGTGTGGAGAGGGTGACAGCGGCGCGCTGCAGGCGAGCAGCGGTGGGGATGAGGTGCCAGGGGCCACGCTGCCAGCTCAGCCCTGCTGCCCCTCGCCCCCGGGGTGCCTGGGGACACGGCAGCCCCACACGTCCCTTCCCTCGCCCGAGCACATGGGATCAGTCGGAGGTGCCTTACGCCACCCTGAAAGTCAGGTTTCCGTGGGCTGTTCTCCCGATGCCCACAGCTTCAGGACCGGCTGCGGCAGGGAGAAGGCAGGAGCCAAGCTTGGCACGCTCCGGTTTCTAAAGGGAAGGATGCGGCTCGCTCCCTCACCACTGGCATCTCCTGGCCCCTTGGGGGGTGCCACTGCCCCTGCATCTCCCCCCATCTCACAGCCTCCCCGTGCTTGCCCACCGCCCTGGCTTTGCTGCCCCACCGCCATCGGTCCTACCGTGCAGCGCCGTGCTCCCCCTGCCTGTGCCAGGGCTGGCAGCCCCCAGGAGCTCAGCCACCCTGCGGTGCTGAGCCCGGCTGGGGGCAAGGAGCGGTCCCCATGAGGTGGCAGCGCCCGTTTGTCCTCTCCAGCCGGGAGTGCCTGGCAGGGCCAGCGCTGCCGTGACATCAACGGGCCTAAATATATCCCGGGTGAGGAACGGACGGGCACTTCCCTGAAATTCTGATAAAAATAGTGGTGGGCAAAGAGGCTGCAGCGCCACGGGTGTGCGGGTGAGCAGGAGCTGGCCCTGGCGCAGCACCCGCAGCAGCGGGGGCAGAGCCCTCTGGGGACTGTGGCGGGGGGCTGGGCTGGGGAGCAGGGTGCAGGCTCACCCGGGCACCCTGCTGCCAGCCCTGCTGCCTGCCTGCCCGCCCCGCTTCCCAGAAGTGTCACTTGAAGCCCCCGCGCCTGTCCTTTGTCAGCGCAGCTGTGCTCCGCGCTGTCCCCACGCCACCACCGAGGTGACAGGCTCAAGGGCAGCAGTGGGGGCAAGCTTGGCCCGGCGGGATGCCCAGGGGGACGCATGGCAGGATGCACCCCGGCCCCGGGTGCGATCCCAGCACCTCACATGTTCGTGCCGGCGATGCCAGGACCGATGCCGCTGGCGCTGCCCACCACGGAGCGGCGGGGGCTGAGCATCAGCAGGGGCTCCAGGCAGCGGGCAAACTCTGCCCGGTACTCGCTGTTGATCTGGGGGGTGAGACGGGGGCGAGCGTGGCTGGGGCTGGGGCAGAGCGGGCAGCCGGGGCTGCCTGCGGAGCGCGGCAGGCAGGGGCTTGGCCCCAGGCGGGCGGCAGGGCTCTACCTTGCTGGTCTGGGCTGGCCGCAGGCGGTGCGGCAGCTTGACGATCCTCTGCAGCCTCTCCATCAGTTGCTGAAAGGCAGCGGCAAGGCGTGGTGAGGGGTGCCTGGCACTGCCGCAGGGTGCACCGGACACCCCACTGCACCGCGGTGGGATGCTCCAGCCACCCCATGGCACATTGGCAGGGTGCACCGGCTGCCCCACAGCGCTGGCGCTACTCACGTAGCCCAGGTCCAGGAACTCTGCTTTGTTGGCGGAGCTCAGGAAGGCCGAGCAGGTCACCAGGTGGACCTGTGCGTGGGGGGGTGTCACCGCTGGTGCCCCTCGGGGCTGTGGCAGCCTGGCCCCTGCCCAGCTCCTGGGGCTAGGGCATCCCTGCCCAGCCCAGGGCCCTACCTGCAGGGTGGGCAGCAGGGAGGCGAGGTGGGCGAGCTGCTCCTTGAACGCCTTCTCCTTCTCCTCGTGCTGGCTGCAGCAGAGCGGGGCAAGGCACAGCCTTTGTGGGGCACCGGGGAGCTGTCTGGCCCCAGGGCACCCCAACACACCGCGGGAGGGGGACACACCCCTAGGAGAGGGCTCAGCCCGCAGCCCCTCACCTCTGCACGGCTTTCAGGAGCGTCTTCTTCCTCTCGGAGAGCTGCTCCTGCAAACGGCACGGCCACCTTGTGTCCTGCAGCTGCTACATGTCCCATGGCCACTCTGTGTCCTGCGGCCACCCCGGTCCCCTCCCGCTGCCCTGGCTCTGCTGTGCCTGTGCATTGGGTGCCAGTGGGCACAGGGCACGATGTGCGAGCAGTTGCCCCGCACCTGCATGCGGCCAAAGAGGGAGTTGATGGCTGCCTCCTCCTCGCTGGCACTGTTGCGCACCTCCTCGATCATGGCCTTGAGGAGGACGATGGCCTCGCACGTGGAGGTCTGCAGTTCCTTCACGGCCTGCCGGGGGGCGGCAGGGTGGCTGCAGTGCTGTGGGCAGCACCGCACCCCCATGCCCCCCCCTCCCCCCCCCGAGACCTGCCGGCCCCTGCCCACCATCACCGCCTGGTCCAGCCGCTGGCAGCCCTGCATGTATGCCGTCTCGATGTCGATGCAGTGTGCACGGCTCTCCCTGCGGGCACGGGCGTCAGGGCACGGGACAGGACGGGGCACGGGGCAGGCGTGGGGCCAGGGCTGCTCACCCCTGCATGTCCCTGAAGCAGTTGATGCAGAGCATGGACTTCTTCTCAGTGGAGAACATGATGTAGGGCTCCTCGTGCAGCGCTGCAAGGGATGGGGCATCAGGCAGCCTGGCATGGCGTGGTGCAGCACAACGTGGTGCAGCACGGCATGGTGCAGCCTAGCACAGCGCAGCACAGTGCAGCCTGGCACGGCGTGGTGCAGCACAGCACAGTGCAGCCTGCCACGGCACGGCATGGTGCAGCATGGCAGAGCACATTGCAGCCTGGCATGGTGCAGCCTAGCACAGCACAGCACAGTGCAGCCTGGCATGGCGTGGTGCAGCACAGCACAGTGCAGCCAGGCATGGCACGGTGCAGCGCAGCACAGCACGGTGCAGCACAGCATGGTGCAGCACAGTGCAGCCTGGCGCGGCATGGCATGGTGCAGCACAGCACAGTGCAGCATGGCAGAGCACATTGCAGCACAGAATGGTGCAGCACGGCATGATGCAGCACAGCGCAGCACAGTGCACTCTGGCATGGCATGGCGCAGAGCAGCATGGCGCAGCACGTCACGGCACTCACGGCACTTCTTGTGGATGTCCTTGGTGCGCTTGGAGAGGGAGACTATCTCGTGGCGGGCGAACATCTTGGCACGGTGGGTCTCCTCGCGGCACGGGGCGCAGAGGGGCTGCCCACAGGTGTTGCAGAAGTACATGGTGTCCAGCTCCTGTGCGGGCCGGGGGGGGCAGCTGGCGGTGGGCATGGCCCCGGTGGGGGTCCCCTGCCCTCCGCCTGCTCGCCCCGCTGCCCTCACCGCCTTGGTGCAGCACCGGTCGCAGTTGGCGCACTGCACGTCCTCCTCACTGTCGGCCGAGCTGTCCACCAGGAACTGCAGGAGCCGGTCCACGGGGGGCAGCCCTGTGCCCCCCCTCACCACCGAGGGGTGCCTGTGGGGATGGGATGGGGACGTGGACAGGGATGGAGATAGTGATAAGGATGGGGACACCTGCCCAGGGCAGGCGGGGGCAGCTTTGGGGACACCGTGAGCAGTGCCACAAGAGGCTGCCAGCCGTGTGCTGCGTGCCCTGGTCCCGGCATCCTCCCGGGCAGGGTCCGTCCCTTACCCGCAGAGCGGGCAGCGCAGGCGGCCGTCGCTGGCGCGGCCCCGCAGGCAGCTGGCGCAGAAGTTGTGGTAGCAGTCGAGCAGGCAGGGGTGCTGGTAGGGCTCGTGGCAGAGCAGGCAGACCAGCGGGTGGCAGTTGGCCTTCTCCAGCTCCGAGCAGCTCCCCAGCGGGGAGAAGATGCCGCCGGCCATCTGTGGGACAGAGCGCGGCCCCCCCCGCGCCCCGCTTCACCCCCTGTGCCCGGGGGGGGGGCCCCGCGTGGCACCACTTCGCGCAAGCACCGTGGCTGCCGCGGAAAGGACAAATCCTGTCCCCCAGGGCCTGTGAGCTGCCGCCTATTTTTAGGTTATGAGCAGCGCGGCACGAGGCTGCCCAAAACGCGCCCCTTCCCCCGGCACCGCGGGCTGGGGGCAGCAGGGCCTGGTGGGATGGCCCCCGCAGCGGGGTGTCCCCCAGGGCGGGTGTTCCCAGAGCAGGAGCATCCCCTGGGATGGCGTGTCACCCCGAGATCGGGTGTCCCCTGCAAAGGAGCGTTCCCTGCAGCAAAGCGTCCCCCAGAACAGGACCGGGTGTCCCCCAGGAGGGAGCATCCCCCCGCGACGGGGCGTCCCCTGCCCTGGGATGTCCCCTACGATGGCAGCCCGGCAGCGAAGGCGGCCAGCTGCCCCACACGCCGGGGAGCCCCCGTCCCCGGCACAGGGGGGGCACCATGGCCGGGCGAAGGCTTTACCTCTCCCCGTCTGTAAGCCGGGGGATCGGCCGTGCCGTGCCGTGCCGAGCCGTGCCGTGCCGCTGCTCCCCGTGCGCCGGCTGGAATGAGAGCAATGCCGAGGTGGCCGGGCCCGGCCGCCCCCGTGACGCGGGGCCCCCTGGCACCGCCGGACGGCTGCCACGCCACGGCCCAAAAATAGCCCCGCGCTCCTCGGCGCCCTGCGGCGGGGACGGCCCCCGGGCTGCGGGGACGCGGGACCGCGTGGCCCCGGGGCGCAGCCGGGCCGCGGGGACGTGGGCGCCCATGCGGCCCGGTGACGGCCCCCGGGCGGTGAGGGTGCCCGCCGCGGGCGGCGCGGCGCCCTGGGGCGCGGGGGGGGCACCCCGCGGGCAGTCACCGGGGTGCGGGGACAGGTGCCCCCCGCGGGCGGCGCGGCAGCCCGGGGCGCACCCTGTGCTCCAGAGGGGCCCCGACCGCCCAGTCCCTGCCAGGCCGAGCCCCCGCTCCCCGCCGGCCCCGCTCCCCGCCGGCCCCGCTCCCCGCCGGCCCCGCTCCCCGCCGGCCGCTGCCGCCCGGCCCCGCCCCCTTCTCCATGGCCCCGCCCCAATCCCGAACCCGGGCCGAAGCCCCGCCCCCCGCCCCCCCGCCCACAGGCCGGAGCCCCGCCCCAGCTCCCCGGCCCCGCCCCCCGCGCTGCCCGCCGCGCGCCTGCGCCGCCCAGCCGGGCGGCACCATGCGCTCGCGGGGCAGTCCGAGGCGCGCGTGGGAGGGGCCGGAAGCCATCGACGTTCTCAGCGGTCGGCTAGGGCAGCCTGCGCGCGGCGCGCGGCGCGCGGCGGCCTGCGCGCGGCCCGGCGGCGGCGTGGGCGCAGGCGGCGGGGCGGACGGCGCATGCGCCGCGGCCGCCCGAGGGTGTTTCCGCGCATGCGCGCGGCCCGGCCCTCCCTTTTTGCCCCTTCGCTGGAGCCGCCATGGCGCCCGTGGTGAGTCTCCGCCGGTGGCGGGAGGCCGGGCCGCCCCCCCCCCCGCCCTCCCCGCACGGGCCCTGCCGGGCCTCCGCCCCCCCCCGGCCCTGTCTGCCCCGGCCCGTTCCCCTCCGGCGCGGCCCGGATAGGCCTTCGCGTGGGGCTGGGCCTGGGCCTGGGCCTCCTCCGGGCCCAGCCCGCCGGGCGTGCGGCTCGGGAGGGCGGGCGGGCGGCCGGCCGTGGGTGGCCCTTCCTTCTCCCCGCTGCCCCCGGCCCGAATCCTGGCCCGGGCCCCTTTCCTCTCCCCCCAGCCTGGAGCCCGGCTCGGTCCCCTTGCCTCCAGGCCTGAGCTCCGTCTGGTCCCCTCCCTTCCCTCCTCCCCGCTGCCCCCGGGCCCGTTGCCTGGAGCCGATCCCTCACGGCTCTCTCTTCCCCCCCGCTGCAGAAGAAGCCCGCAGCGAAAGGTGGCAAAAAAAAGAAGCAGGTGTTGAAGTTCACGCTGGACTGTACACACCCTGTGGAGGATGGCATCATGGACGCCGCCAACTTTGTGAGTGCGGGGCCTCTCCGCCGCCCCGGGGGCAGACGTGACGGCACTGCTGCCCCACCGGGCCTTTCCGGGGGGGGGGAGGCTGCTGGCTCCGCTCCCAACAGTGTGCTGATGAACACGGCCCTGGCAGCCCCCACCGCCCCTGCTCTCTGTTTCTGCCCCTCACCACAGCGCAGCGTAAAGGTCTGCGGCGCTGGGAAACACCCTGCAGACAAAGGGAGCCTGGGTGGTGCTGGAGGCTATGAGCTGTTTGCTGTTTTTAGACGCTTTGTAGTTAAAGCACAAGCATCTTCCCTTCCTGTTCAGCAGTATTGCCGTTCATCCCTCGGGGGGTGAGTTTTCTGTTACGCTGTGAGGAACGGTGAGGGCAGAGTGTGCTGCGTTTCAGCACTGTCTGATGAACCTGTTTTCATTCAAACTGTGCTCGAGTTTGAATGCGAGCCACAGCGCAGGGCTGTGGCTGAGGTGTCCTCGGAGGATCCTAACCCAGCCGTCGCTTCACTGGCTGTTCCCTCGGAAGGCAGGAAACGTGTCCCTACCTCGCTAATCCGGTGCGTTCGGACTTGAGAACCTCCCTTACGTGCAGGTCTGAATGGGCCGGTTGGGTTGGTTGTGGAAGGCACTGGCAGGCTCGGAGCCTCCCGGCCTGCAGGAAGGTGGCTTTCCTCTGCTTCCCCTGGACATAACGGCACTTCTGTCTCTTCCCCAGCGCTAACAAAAAGCTGAAGCGCTGGGCGCAGGCGAGCTGGGGAGGCCTTGTCCGACAGGAGCTGGCGGCCCCGGCTGAGCGGCGGTGTTCCTCTCTTGCAGGAGCAGTTCCTGCAGGAAAGGATCAAGGTGAACGGCAAAGCGGGAAACCTGGGCGGGGGTGTGGTGACCATCGAGAGGAGCAAGAGCAAGATTACGGTCACGTCGGAGGTCCCGTTCTCAAAGAGGTGAGGCAGCAGGGCAGCCCGGCGGTGCCAGTCGCCGTCACGAGGCTGCTGCCAGCGCCCGGAGCCGTGGTCTGTTGCCGCCGGCAGCAGTCGGCCCTCGGCGGGGGGTCGCTGGTGTTTGGGCTGGCCTGGCTGGCAGGAGGGCCCGGTAGTGAAGAGATGTCTCGGTGCAGGGGTCGTGCCAAGACTCTCAGTTAAACGCCGTGCGACGCTCGGTGCGGTGGCTGCCTGTTCTCGAATGATCTTTGAGAGAGAGAACGTGGTCGATATTCCTGCTGGGAAGGCCGGTGGGGTGGGCAGCTGGGGAGGACGCGCAGCCGAAAGGGTGCCAAGTGCGGCGGTTAGGGGTTGATCCGCAGCCAAGCTCTTCTGCTCCTTGTCCTGCTGGGCTCCTGCCCGCTTCTCGGGGCTGCCTGTCCTTTGTCTGGCTTTAATACGGTTTTCGCTGCGGCAGAGATGGCACAGTGAGGCAGTTGGAGGTCTAAAACGGTGGGGAGAAGAAAACCGTGTGCGGTGCTGGGGCAGTGCCCTGCTCTGTAAGCATCCGCGTTTCAGCTGATGCGGTTTCTCCGTGCCGGTGCCGCGCCTGGCACGTCCCTGCAGCTGCTGCAGGAGCTGGCAGCGGTTAGCCGCCGTCCGAGCAGAGATTCGCTGTGGTGTGTTGAGCCGGTGGCGTGGAAATACGGTGTGTGGTCGCAGCCTTGGAGGGCGAGGGGAGGGAAATAATTTCCCAGGCTCCGTGTTCGTCGGGGTGCCGGCGCGATTCCCCCGGCGGTGTTGTTTCCTGGCAGAAGCTTTGCCGGGACGTGCCGATGGGACGCGTTGCTCCCGGTGGAGGTGGAAGCCCACGGGAACGGGGATTTGTGTTTGCCAAAAGCGCCGTGTGGGGGTTCGCAGGGGGGCGGAGAGGCGCCGCTAGAGAAACGCCGCCGGTTTGGGGGTGCAAAACCGCTTTTAAGCTCAGGCTTCTCCCCACAGGTATCTGAAGTACCTGACCAAGAAGTACCTGAAGAAGAACAACCTGCGCGACTGGCTGCGCGTGGTGGCCAACAGCAAGGAGAGCTACGAGCTGCGCTACTTCCAGATCAACCAGGACGAGGAGGAGGAGGAGGAGGAGGATTGAGCCGGCCCCCCGCCCGGCAGCCATTTTGTACAGTTTTGCTTTCCTGGAATAAACGGCGGGGAGAGTTGTTGATACCCCGCGCTCCGCTGGCGGCTGGCGGGCCCCGGGGGGCTGATTTGGGGGGATTTGGGGCTTTTCGGGGAGCGCCGGGGAGGGGCGGGGGCTGGGGGGGGGGGGGGGGGGGGGCGGGAGGGGCGGGGCTGGAGGCATGGGCGCGTCACGGGGTGGGCGTGGCGCGGCGCCGCCATCTTGGCGCGGAGCGGCCGCGCCCGCCGCTCGGCCCCGCCGCTCGGCCCCGGCGCGGGCCGCTGCCGCCGCCCGGCATGCGGGGGCCGGCGGCCGGCCGGGAGCTGCTGGACGACGCGGAGAACGAGGAGGACGTCTCGGGTAGGCGCGGGGGCGCGGCGGCGGGGTCTCCCCTGAGGCGCGGCCCGGCCGGGGGCAGCCGGCCTGCCCGGCCCGGGGCGGCCCCGGGGCGGTCTCCGCTGGGCGCCGCTCCTCCGGCCCAGCCCCGTTATCGCTGCGCCTCGAGAACGGGCGGCGGCGCCTTTGCGGCGGCCCCGGCGAGGGGGGTGCGCCGGGGCGCGGCGGCCGGGGCCGGCAGGTCTCCGAGGCCCGGGGCTTGTCCCGGGCGGGCCCTCCCGCCTGCGGGTCCGCCTCAGGGCGGCTCTGGCTCCGGCTGGAGCATCGGGCTGCGCTCCCAGCCCGGGCGCCCCGGGGCGGCCGCGGTGTCCCCTCGGAGCGGCGCTCAGGGGCGGCCCGGGTCCTTCCCCGGGGGCCAGCCCATCCCCGCACCCCTGAGAGGTGATTCCCCTCCTCGCCCTGAGCACAGCGGAGGGCAGGCTCCAGCTTGGCTGAAGGGCTTTTCCAAACCCCCTCCTCCAGCAGGACCAGGGGGCCAGGGGCTCGGTGCGGTGCACGGGGAGGAGGTGGGCTGGTCCCACCGGGGCACTACCCGGCTCCCGCCCTTCCCGATGAATTCGGTGGAGCTCGGGTGCCTGCCTTGCCGGAGCCTCAACCGGCACGGCTTGAAGTCAGACAAGAGCTATGTCCCTACGACTCTGGAGTGTTATTACTGTATAAGCTCAGAAATTAAAAATAAAAATACTGATGCAGGCCTTAAAGAAGTGCAAAGACTGGACAGGATGGTGGGACTCGCTGGTGAGTGCTGGGTTTGGGGAGGTAACGACGACGGGAAGGTGAAAGCGTGTGTTGGGATGGGTGCCTCTGCCCGGGGCCGGGGTCCCTGAGCTGGCGTGCGCAGCCTGGCTGGGTGCCCGTGGTGCTCCCTGAGCGTGGAGCCACAGCAGAACAAGCTCACGTGAGCCGTGGCACCCATCTTCCATGCGAGGCCTTCCTCTCCCTCGTTCGCCTTCCATTGAATCAGTTTTAATAGGCTCTATTTGGAGATCCGAAAGGTGAAAGCCTAATGCTCTCTAATTACCTACGGACCCAGACTGGTAAGAGCAGGCAGCACGGGGGGCGTCCCCCTGCGCCTGTCTCCCAAGAGCGAAAGGCAGACTGCCAAAACCTCGGGTGTTTGTGTGCGAGCGGCAGTGAGGAGCTGGGCACGAGAAGTGCCGGGGCAGGTGCTCCTGGGCACGACTCTGCCAGGGCTCCCTCGAGGGGCAGCAGCAGATCCCCCTCCAGGAGAGGCTGCGGAGCTCCGTGTCTCGCGGCCTGATGCTGCCGCTCGGGTGTGCTCCTCTGAGAGGGATAAACACAAACGCGGTATCCTGTGTGCCTGTGCAATCCGTCCGCGTGAGCTGTCCCTTTTGTCCCCAGAAGAAGATGATGGGGTGCTGGAAGGACTGGATGAGTTTTTCGCAGAAGAGCAAGTCGCTGTGCAGAAAAAAAAGAAATCCAAGAAGCTGAAAGATAGCAAGGCTGCCAAAATCAAGAGAAGGAAGAAGGAGGTAATGCTGCATGCTCCCATGCCGGGCTGGGGGTCTCCTCTCAGCTGTGGCGCAGAGGCAGGCTGCTCAGGGCGCTGCTGGCAAGCACCTCTTGGGTGTCTGTGGATGGAAAGGAGGGGTGTTATTGGGGCGTTCCCTTGCTGAGCAGGTGCTCTCCTGGCCCTGGGAGGTGACCCAGAGCCAGGGCAAGAGCAGTTCTTGTCCAGCTCGGATGCTCTGGGGTGGAAATCTGCCCTACGAGTGGTCTCTGGAGAGCAGCTGTGGGGGAGGAGTGGCCACTGCCCCTCCCGGCAGCGATGCGGCTGCCCACCCCTCAGGAGGGGCTCGGCTGTGGTGTGTATGTTGGTGTGTGCGATGGTACCGTCCGTCCCCGTTTGTTGAAGCCCTCCTGCCCGTGCTGCAGCGCAGCACCTCCTTGCCGTTATCTCTGGGGGCGGGCAGTAAATCTTTCGGGCACATCCTGTAGCGACGCAGCGTCTGGGGCTTGGTTTCTGAGGAGGGAGATGCAAACCGCCATGTTGGGGGCACAACTGGGGCATGGCTTGGAGGTTTCTGCGGACATCAGTGTCAGCCGCGCTCGTCCAGGGCGTTTTGCAAGTGAGACAGTGTAGGGGCTTCTAGGATTTGGCACATGGAAGGGCTGTTGGGCCTTCCGTAGGAAAACAAAGATGAGGCATCGTGTCCTCGAGGATCAGGCCTTCCCAAGGCTGCCTTGGGGGGTCCACTGTCTGGTCGGGAAGGCTGACCGGCACTGCCTGTGCTCTGCCAGGGCAGCCGGCTCAGACATGTCATGGTCCTGGAGCTGGGCTGGCTGCTGTGTTGTGCCACGCAGGCTCTGCCTCTCGCTCTCCCATCCCCGGGCAGCGCTGGATGCAAGGACAGGAGCGGACATCTTGCGCGCTGGCCCTTTTGCTGATTAAATGCAAATAGGCTGCTGGGAAGGAAGGGCAAACAGCAGAGGTTCTTCAGCCCCCTTCCTTCCCAGTGACGCTGTGGCTGGGGAGAAGTCACTCATCTAGCACAACGAGACGCATCCTCACCCCTCCCCTTGCCAAACCAGGGCTGAATGATGCTGATCTCATTCAGTCATCCCCTCCTCCAGCCACTCCCCGTGGGATTTGTAAAAACAGATTGGCTAGACGAGATAGTGCATTAAAGTGCTTTTGCTACTGATGGGAGCATGATGAGCTGCTGATTTAAAGAAAGCTGATTCCATCCTGCACTACGTTACCTGCCAGCCTTTTGCAGAAGTTGCGGCCCCGAGGAAGCTTTTTTCCTTCGTGGCCATGGGGGTGTTCTCTTTCTGCAGATGCCACGCAAAGCTGGCTCAGGCCCTCTGCCTCCCTGTGCCTCTTCCATCATTGGACGCATTTTTTTCCTATGCTGCTTTTCTTGGGGCGGGAGGGGGAATAAAATAAAACCCTGTGGTATTTTCACCTCTGTTCATTTTCTGTCAATGCAAGCCTGCCTGAGCCCAGCAGCAACGTGTGCAGCTTGTGCCGAGCCTGACTGCTGCCTTACCGGGGGTGGGGAGAAAATAACAGGCTGAACATTGAGTGCGCTTGTTTTTTTAATTAATGCCTGGTGTGGGCAGTGTTAACCAACCTCGGTTCTGCCTGTGGGAGACTCTTCCCTCGTCCATCGAAGCCAGGGAGAAGCTGGTGCGGTAGCTGTCGATAGGTACCGAGCAGCACCCAGGCTGCCTTTGGCATGAGGAGATAAAAGAGAGGGGTACCCTGAATGGGCCTTCCTTTTCCTAAACTCCTCCTCAAGTGTTTTGTGGGGTAAGTGGACTTTCCCCCTGCTGGAGGATGGTGGGAGTGAGGCGCAAGCCTGCGGTGTGGGGCCGGTGCCTACGCCATGACTGACTGACATCCTGTTGTCCCCCGTGGTTTTGCCATGGGAGCATGGGGAGGAGTGCTGCCACGCGGCACTTGTGCGGGAATCTGCCTGCGTCAGCCGCAGTGGAACTCGCTCAGTTTGCGGCGACGCTGACGGAAGCCCTGGTGCAGGAATTGGTGCTGCAAACCCCCGGAAAAATCTGTGTAAAATAACCAGGCTGTGGTTTGAACCTCAGCGTATGGAGATGAAGGTCCTTGTCGGAGAAGGGAGCGGAGAGGGGGAATTTCAATCTGTACTGCAGCAGTTACCGTGGCAACCAATTATTCTGTGCCAAATTACAACCGTTTATAACCCCGCTAGAGGAAAGGCTCAGTTTGTTCTGAACCGAGGAGGACCAGAACCCCGTAATGGCCGCCGAGCGAAAGCGTGCCCCGGCAGCCGTCGGTGTTGGGCATTCAGATGAACTCCCGTTGCCGGGGCGGTGGCTCCGGGCAGGAGGGCCCGGGGCGGGGCGGGGGGGACCCTGCCCGGCGGCGGCGGCGGCGGGGGGCTCGGGCCGGCGGGCCCCGGCACTGCCCGCCGTGCTGGGCCCGGGCGCTGCCCGCCGTGCTGGGCCCGGGCGCTGTCCGCCGTGCTGGGCCCGGGCGCTGTCCGCGGTGCTGGGCCCGGGCGCTGTCCGCGGTGCTGGGCCCGGGCGCTGCCCGCCGTGCTGGGCCCGGGCGCTGCCCGCCGTGCTGGGCCCGGGCGCTGCCCGCGGTGCTGGGCCCGGGCGCTGTCCGCGGTGCTGGGCCCGGGCTCTGCCCACCGTGCTGGGCCCCGGTGCTGCCCGCCATGCTGGGCCCGGGCTCTGCCTGCCGTGCTGGGCCCCGGTGCTGCCCGCCATGCTGGGCCCGGGCTCTGCCTGCCGTGCTGGGCCCCGGCGCTGCCCGCCGTGCTGGGCCCCGGGCCGGGCCCTCCCCGTGGGGCGGGCCCCTGCTGAGCCCTCTTGTGCTGCTCTGCACGCCGGCGTGAGGGCTCTGCCGTCCAGGTCCGGAGCGCCCTGGGTGGGACAGAGGGATGCCTTAACGCACGCGGCCTCTGGCAGGCTCTCTGGGGACACCAGCGCTCCACCCGGAAGGCGGTGGCGTTCATTAGGATGGTAATGTGGTTGCTGTCAGAGTTGTGCAGCGGGTCATGGTCTCTCTCCCAGAAGGAAACCTGAATTCTGCCTGACCAGTCTCCGCTCTAGCTCTCCCCAGCACGGTGTAGCCATCTGAGCCTGGTCTCTTCTGGCTGTGGGGAAGCAGAATGCATCCATCAGCCGTCCAGCAGGGCCCAGGCCTTTCTGAAGTGGTTGGCTCACATCGCTGCTGAAGCTGTGTGTGACCAAGTCTCCACTGGAGATGGGGGGTTTCGTGTGGCTGTCTGTCTCTGAAAGCGAGGGAATTCAGTTAGGCTCACCTGACTTACTCTGCTCTCCTGCCCCTTTCAAGACTCTCTGTGCATCCACCAGGACTGTTTGGTTTGTGTGACAGCTGAAATCCTCCTGTAGTCACACAGTTCTACTGCAGCACATAGTGCCCAGCTGGGCAGCAGAAAAAAACAGAAACAAAGCAAAACCCTAGCACAATATCTGTCCGGTGAGCTAAAGATTGCACATGACTAAAGAGACCTTCTCTTCCTTTCCTTTAGTTTCTTCGCTGTTCACACTGTGGTAGAAGAATGTGACTTTATTTGTGTAAAGCCATGAGCAAACACAAGATGGAACATCATATGTTACCTGTGTTATAGCAATTAAAAACATTGCCTAAATGTTGCCTGTCTGAAAATGTAGGATCTTTTGGCAGAGCAGTTAGCTGCCTCTCAGAGGAGTTGCTCTTTGGTTTACTACGCAGCTATTTTTAATGTGCACATTCGCTTACTTGGCTTGCTGTTTCCTGGTTTTCTGTTTATACCGCCGCTCACCAGAACAGTACCTGAACGCTGTGGTATTGCAGCATCGGGGCACTTTCAGAGGAGCACATTACAATATGGAGGCAGAGCAGGCATACATCTGCACGGCTGTGGCTCAGCATTGCTTCTCTTGCCCCCCTCGGTGAACGAGTCTTGAGGCAAAAGCATAAACGTTCCATTCCATATACCTTGGCCTGGACGAGCTTTTCCAAAATACGGTTTTATCTGTATTGCATGACGTTCTCTTTTTTCCGGTGCTTCCACAGGGTGTGGGTTGCCTTGCACGAGCAGATGTGTTTATAGCGCTCCTGGAATGGAGAGAGGGAATGGCTCCATTTACAGGTGGGGGCTTGGAGCAGAAGGTTGGCTAGGGATCACAGAACTGCCCTGAAGAAACAGTTCCAGATAAACCAAGGATTTCTTTCTGTCTGTGTCTCCTGTGGTCAGGTGCTTCTTGCCGTTCCCAAATCTGATTTTCGTGCTGTTTTCCCCCAGCCCCCCAGTGTAATGGCAGGGTTATTTGAGGGAGGGTTGACTTTGGCTGGTGACAGCAATTGCTTCGTGCTGGCTGGGAGGGTTTGTTGGAGGAGAGCAGAGCGGAGGCAGGCCCTGCTTTTTCTCCACTGTCACTTCTGTTTTAGGGGAGCAATGATGAAATGTCAGACAACGAAGAGGAGATCGAAGAGAAATCTGCGAGTGAAGGGAGTGACTATTCCCCTAACAAAAAGAAGAAGAAAAAACTGAAGGACAAGAAGGAGAAAAAACCAAAACGGAAAAAGAAGGATGAAGAGGAGGATGACAACGAGGATGGAGCTCTAAAGGTACTAAAGATTCCTTTACCCTGAGCTGGTGCTAGAGCGTAAGACCTCGGGGTGCGGCTAGATCTCTGCGAGTTACCTCATTCAGAGCCAAGCCATGTTTTCTGGCCATTGACCTTGCGCTGGTGAATAATTTCCCTTTGTTTAAAGCACAGCAGCATAAGCAAAGTGCACCCCGGCAGGCTGGGGATTTAGCCACGTGGCAATGTGCGCTCACAAGTCCTCACGGTACCTTTCGCAGTGATGAAGCCAGGGTGTTTTACTTTGAGGTCGGAGACCTAAGTCAGGTAGCTTGGATCTTCTGCCAAACGGCAGCTTCTCAGTCTGAGGCAGCTTGCTTTCTTGGGTCGTCTGCCCGCATCCCGCCAGTAACAGATTCATCGTGTCTGTCCTTGAACGCGAGGACAGAGCGTGGCAGAGCAGCTTGTGCTTAGAGAAGGTGGCCTGGGGGTTTCATGAGACGCTTGTCCTGGGTTTGGCGAGGAAGAGATTGCGAGTGAACGACTGGGAGAGGAAAGGCTGTATTTCACTGTTATTTATCTTGTGTGCAGAGGAAAATTGAGTTTCTTGGAGACGTGAAACCCGCCAAGGCTTTGTGTTGTATTATGTGGTATGGGGAGCATTTGGATGGTGCCATGTTAATTTGCTTCTTGGGAGTGTGCGAAGCATTAGTTTATTAAGCACTTGTGCATGCTCTTTTTTACGTCATGGAAGCAAATCCCTGCGTGTTGCTACTAGGGAGAGCGTTTGATATGGAGCACATGACAGACCCAGCCTTGCGCTGCTCGTCTGCAGAGCTGCAGTCGTTTACATTAATGATGTCTCTCTGTAAATCTGCAGGAGCCCAAGAGCTCAGCCCAGCTGATGGAAGAATGGGGCCTCGATGATGTAGATTACATTTTCTCAGAAGAAGATTATCATACTCTGACTAATTACAAGGCTTTCAGCCAGTTTCTCAGGTAGGAAACTGTAGGTCTGGACGGGGCCTTGGGTAGTGGTTGAGATTTGGGCGTTGCTCAGTCAAGTGGCTGAAGTTGTGAAGTAAATTCTGCATCGCGAGCTCCTTGTTGCTTCTCCCTGCCTGACTCAGTCCTCAGGACTCCATCTTAATTGCAGGATTGACTGGAAAACAGCTGAAGTGTTTCTCTCTCCTCTCCCTCTCTCCAAAACCCTGTTTTTTGTGTGTGCTTATTTGAAAAGTTTCATGAGAAAAATTGAGTAACAATAACGAATTTTTGCTTGTACTGCGAGCCATTCAAAACACAACAGGTATTTCAGGAAAAGGCAGTCTCTGAGGAGGTTTAAGTGTGCTCCTTTATGTATAGTTACTTGTTTAAGAAAGCTCTGGTTTCTGCTGCCTTTCCAGTGGAGCTGCTACCACAGCGGCAGGCCACAGCAGTGGGCCACAGCGACCTGCTGCTGTGAGGCATGCACCACCATTTCTTAGGCTGAAGTACCAGCACACGATAAGCAAAAGCAGACGCGCAGTGAAGCGTTTCTATTAACGTGTGGTTTTCCCTCTCCCCTGCCCTGCAGGCCTCTGATCGCTAAGAAGAACCCCAAGATTCCCATGTCCAAGATGATGACCGTGCTCGGTGCCAAGTGGCGAGAGTTCAGTGCCAACAACCCGTTCAAGGGCAGCTCGGCAGCAGCGGCGGCAGCAGCTGTTGCTGCAGCTGTGGAGACTGTGACCGTCGCCCCGCCACTTGCCGCCAGCCCCCAGCAGGCTGCCTTGCCCACTGTCATCAGGAAGGCTAAGACCAAGGAGGGCAAGGGTAGGTGCCAGCTGTGGTGGGCTGAGCGGGGGGTCTGCTCTCACTGGCAGCGTCCGGCCCGCCTGCCGGGCCTGCAGAGCTAGCCAGCCACATCTTCAGGCTGGCAAAGGTGGGAAAGCTTCTCCAGGCAGGAGACATGCTTCAGCAAACTGGGCAAGTGAAGGTAGTGCCAGAGGTGTGTCTGCAGCTCCTGTTTCCCTTGCAGAAGTCCTAGAGGGGGCTGTGGTTTGTGAACCATGTTAGATCACCCTGGCAGCCTCTGGACCTTCTGGACTTTTGGCAGTTTGTGGCAATTAATGCTCACCTTCATTCTTATATCTTAAATAAGTGATTGGGCCATGTATTTCTGTGCCATCTTCTGTCAT
The DNA here is from genome assembly GCF_965638725.1 of Aptenodytes patagonicus. Taxonomy (NCBI): domain Eukaryota; kingdom Metazoa; phylum Chordata; class Aves; order Sphenisciformes; family Spheniscidae; genus Aptenodytes; species Aptenodytes patagonicus. The sequence goes on along the minus strand of NC_134967.1, from coordinate 9,350,519 downwards.
GGGGGATTCTGCAGGGTTGTAAAGCCCTCCAGAAACCAGCAGTATCTTCAGAGTCCGGTGTCTAAGCTGAAGAGGATTTGTAGGTTAGCAAGGCTAGGGCAGAGGTGCGTTTGCAAAGCAGGTGTGGTCTGGCCAGATGAACGTGCACTGTTTGGCGGTCGAGCCGGGTGCTCTGTTTCTGAGATGGTAAGGAGTTCAGTGATGGAAAGGCACTGGCAGTAAGGCTGCAGCTCTGTTTCAGAATAAAGGATTTATTCTCCTGGCAGTTGGGTGAAAGGCGTCTGTTTTCAAAGCCCACTTGCAAGGAGTGAGCCAACCATATAAATCTGCAGTAGCTTCTCTGGAAATAGTCTGATTTGTATGGAAAGAGTCTCTCTCTTGCTGTCAACATTTCCCTGTTTCTGATGGTAGATCGGTGCTGTTTTCCCCACGTTTGGAAGGGGCTGTGCGGAACACTGTAGAAGCTGGGCAGTAGTGGGAAAGGGAGGGATCTCCCTTTGTTAGTGCTGCGTTCCTCCTCAGGAAGGTTGCTGTTCCACTTGTGCAGTCGTCAGTTCCTGATGCCTCGAGAGGTTTTGAACAAGCAGCTCAGAGCTGGCAGCTGACCAAGAGTGCAGCTTGCAGCAGCCTTCCCACGTGGTGGGCAGCGTGCAGCGTTCCTGCCTCTCCGTGGCCGCCTCTTTTGTCCCCGCCTTGCAGACCCCTAAGTCCCTATTTGGTATTCGCAGCCCCGTGGTCCGTGGGCTGTAGTCCCTCTCCTGGATCCCAGGGCAGATGCTTTCCTCCCCTGATTCTTCACAAGTGCTGGGTCTGGGCTTGCAGCCTTTTGCCCCAAAGGACGTGCTCTGTGGATCGTGCTAGCTGCTGCCCTGCTCCCCGTGGTCCCCAGTGCTCTCTCATCTTCCCCGTAAATCCTGTGCTGGGGGTGGGGGGTGATTTGGGGGACAGCTGTTTGAAGAGTACCAAACAAGTCTTCTGTTTCTCCAGGTCCAGGTGTGCGGAAGAAAATCAAGGGCTCCAAAGACGGGAAGAAAAAAGGGAAGGGGAAAAAGATGGCAGGCTTGAAATTCCGGTTTGGAGGAATCCCCAGCAAAAGGAAAAAGGGCTCCTCTGTAAGTGTGCACCGCCTCTTTCTGCAGGGGGCCTTCGGTGCGGTGGGCACGGCAGGGAAATGCCGGGACAAGCCCTCCCCTAGAAGCCTCCCTCGTGTAGGGGTGTCACAGTCTTGTTCATGCCCCTCCACGAGGTGCCAGTCTCTGGTCAGCACATTTCTTCATCCCTTTGATAGAGAGCTGTGCCCAGGCTCAGATTTGTAAAGACATTGTGCCTGGGCGTGATTTCTGCTAAAATCATATAATCACATTTACTTTCAGTGATGAGGTTGGTAATGCCATCATTTCAGGTTTCATTTGCAAAGGAATTCTTCAGGGCTTGCACTCCAGCTGAACCGTATGTCAAAGAGAATTATCGAATGCTTTAATTACGTTAGCATAGCCTGCCTCCTGGCATCTGTGATCCCGCAGCATAGCCCAGGGGTACCAGAGCTTCCCGGTAAGAGCATGGCATCAGGGCTCTGCTGCAGTTTGTGTGCCATGCTCTTGTCAGCTCATGAATATCAGGTGTGTTTTAAAGAACAGCAGAGCACTTTAAAGAATAAATCTCTTAAATAACTATTGAATAGGGGTGGAACTCTTGTAGGTCTTGATAATATTGATCAAAATTCCATTAGTTCACCCTTATTGGAGCTCACTGACTCTCTAGTTCTAGTTGACATAACAAGTTGTAAATGACTTTGTGCATCAGAGATTGAAGCGAAAGGAGCAATCCGAGGCAGCCACTCGCTGCTGCACTTTTTCAATCACATGTCACAGAAGATTCATCCCATCTCCAGGTGCACTCTAGATCTATGCATTCGCATTCCTGAAAGTTACAAAGAGCTTGGGCTTGCTCCTGCAGCTGGAGCGCTAAGCACCCGATTAATAGTCTCCAGAAAAAGAATTCAGACGTGTTGTTATGTTTTGACGCCATTGAATGCCAGGCCTGTTTAACTCCTTTCACGTTATAAGGAAGGTCAAGCGTGAATGCCTACATGCATGCACACAAACAGGCTGACACAAACTGAAACGGGTGTCGAGAGAGAGGGAGCAAAGTTCTGCCAAGCAGTGGAGAAGGGGGCCCCTGACTGCCCAGGAGTGGGAGTAGGGGGTCGTCCCCCCACGTGTCTCTGTTTCGGGTACCTGCGCCCACGATAACATTGTCACAGCAGCAGGGTGTTGCAGCTGGGTGATGCCTGATGCCTGTGAGATGCTGAGACTTTCCCGATGTGCCTGGCCAGCTGCACTGTGCAATATGTCTGCGCTCTGTGTTAGCGGGCACGGCAAGCTGCAGGGGAAACCCGGAGCCCACCTCTTGTCAGGGACTTGGCATGTTGATTTACGTATTTTAAACGTGCTCTGAGATTTGCTCAGTGATTGCACTTTGATGGTGCTGTGAACTGGACAAGCTGCCACCGTGCTGAGCAGTGCAAGGTAATTGCCTTCAGGCTCTAGTGACAGTCCAGATCTACGCTGATTGATTGCCTGGCTGGGACATCGATCTGATAGAGGAGATTTCCTTGCTTCCTAACGCCTTGTGACACACTCCTGTGAACCCTGTCTGTTGGTGCCAGGAGCGCGTTCGCCATGCTGTCATCCCTGCTGCTCTGGCTAGTCGATTCATGCAGAAAGGAGGGCGCCCTGAGGAGCTCAGCCGCTGGTCGATGATCCCACGTGGGTTTATGTGGGTCTCTGGGGGTTTGTTCTGCTGCAGAGTGGTGTTGTCTGGGAGTGACCGCTGGGATGCCAGTGCTTGGACTGTGTGTGCTTTGGTTTTCCCCTCTGCAGAGCGAAGAGGAGGAACGGGAGGAATCTGACTTCGACAGTGCCAGCATCAACAGCTCCTCAGTGCGCTCCGAGTGCTCGGCTGGCCTGGGGAAGAGAGGGAAGAGGAGGAGAAAGAAAAAGAGGAGTAGGCCATCCTTTGTACTCTGTTCCTGTTCTGTTTGGATTTCCCTCTTCAGATGGTGCTTTCCTGGCCTTGGCAGCTCCAGGCTGTCTGGCGCTGGCTCGGTGGGAGAGGATGTGCTTGTGCTTGTCTGTGTGTGTGGAGTGCGAGGTGCTTTCTTGGTGTCCAAGCCCTGCTGCTGGTGGGCTCGTGCCTGCAAGAAGGCAGTGAGCGGATCCCGCCACGGGGTGCCGGCTCACCCCCACAGTGCCAGCAGAGCAGCCCGGCGGCAGGGCTTTTCTGTCGATCCGCAGTCAGCTTTCCCTCTGGGCCTCTCTCTGGCCATCAGCCACTGCCTGGGGCTCCTCTCCCCTCGAGCCGGCTCTGTGTCACCACTCAGAGTTGCTTTGGGAGAGCCGTCGTTGCGCTGCTCTGTCTTGCCGCGGTACCGTGGCTCGCAAAGCCCACCTGCCCCGTCTCGCTGCCTGCTCGCAGCCCCAGCCACCCCGGGTGGCTGAACCCCTTGCCTGTCCCAGGACCCTACCTGCTCTTTGGGCGCCGGGGCGCATCACGGGCGGTGTGGGCAGCTGGCACCCTGCTGCCCTGCCCTGATCCCACCAGGGTTTGTCCTATAGCAGCCAAGTTCCAGAATTTGTGGGGCTTCCAGGGAAGTGATTTTCTGAGGAGCAGCCCCTGGAGAGACATGGCTTGTGGCAAGCTCCCAGCGGAGTAGGACAGGCTGCGGGCAAGAAAGCGTTAAGATGAGGGACTTTTTGTCTGCGTGAGATATGCAAACAGGCAGCAGGGAGGTGGTAGATCTGTGGTAGCAGTGTAGGAAGAGGGAAGCGCGCGAACGGTGGTGGAAAGCATCTGTCGGGATCTCCCAGCGGCTGTGTGGCCATGTTTGTGTGTGTATTCCTTCATCCCTTTCCTCGCAGAGGGCTGCGGGTGGATTCTGCACGATAGCACCTCCATCCCCGCACTGTTGTTGAGAGCAGCCCCCCTGCGCCGAGCTGCCCCAAGCCCTGCTCCAGCTCCCAGCACCAACAGGGGCTGCCGGGGCCCAGTGCCGCCCTGCCCGGCTTCCCATGCCATCTCTGCCTCCTGCGCTGCTGCAGGACGCGTGCTGCCTTTCTACCTTGCGTCCTCGTTCGGACAAGTGCTTCAGATCCAGGCGCATCCTTTGGCTTCGTAGCTTTGCCGATGGGTTTTTGCTTCCAAGAAGTGGAAGGGCGGCTTCTGGGCTGGGGGACGGTTAGAGCGTGATGCTGGCCAGCCTCCCTGTCGGTTGACGAGGCAGGGCTGGCCGGCTGGCTCCACGTCTTGCGTGTGAAGGGTGTCGCTTCTCCTCCCGGCTTGTTGCTGTGCAAGGGCCCTCGTGCTGGAGCTAGGCAGCTCCTGCCGCGTGCTGGAGGAGCGGAGGGTCGGAGGTCTGCGCCGGGAGTTTGTGGCAGAGCTGGGAATTGAGACGAGCTGTTCCGGTGCTTGCAAGGCCTTGTCCCTCCCTTCCTCTTCCTGTCCACGCTGACTTGAGAGAGCTCCTGCCTCTGCACCAGTGAGCACCCAGGAAGAGCAGAGTAGTCCCAGGAGAGGAGTCCTCCTCCTCTTCCTCGGCCGTGTCACCCTTGCATGGTGCGTTTGCAGTTGGTGGCGCTGGTACCTGGGGAGGTTTCTCTGACTGGCCTCCCTTGCAACCTCTCCAGGTTCTGGCATTCTCCATTGAGAGCCTGAAGGAACCAAAGGATGATACAGTGTGGAGAGAGAAAGAGAGACAGAGGTGAGATGATGCTGTGTGCAAAGATGAACTGTGGTGCTGAGGGATAGAGAGGTAGGGGGACGTAACAGGAGGGGTCCGAGGCGAAACACTTTCCTTATTTCCTTAACTGTATCGTACAGGAGCAAGCGTCCCGTTCCCTCCCGGGAGAGCAGGCAGCTCTGCCGTCCCTCTGACTGTACGCCTGTCCCTTGCTTGCAGTCGAAGAAGGGGACGGGTACGAGACAGACCACCAGGACTACTGTGAGGTGTGCCAGCAGGGAGGGGAGATCATCCTGTGCGACACCTGTCCTCGCGCCTACCACCTCGTCTGCCTGGACCCCGAGCTGGAGAAGGCCCCCGAGGGCAAGTGGAGCTGCCCCCACTGCGTGAGTGGGGTCGGGGCCCCGTGGGTGTGGGCGGGTGGGTGGCTGGCGGAAACCCTCAGCGTTACTCTGGCTGTGCTTCCCCAGGAGAAGGAGGGCATCCAGTGGGAGCCGAAGGAGGAGGAGGAGGAAGAAGAGGAAGGTGGTGAGGAGGAGGAGGATGACCACATGGAGTTCTGCCGGGTCTGTAAGGATGGAGGGGAGCTGCTGTGCTGTGACACCTGCCCGTCCTCCTACCACCTCCACTGCCTGAACCCGCCGCTGCCGGAAATACCAAATGGTGAATGGCTCTGCCCTCGCTGTACAGTGAGTGTTACCAGCATTCCTCGCCCCGTCCCTGCTCCCATACCTGCCCAGCCCGGGAGCAGGTCTCCCAGCCGCCACTGCCCCTTGTGCCCTCTCCCCGTGCCGTGCTGCAGGGCCGGCGTCCTGCCCTCTGCCACAAACCCCCTCCCTGGAGGAGCATTGCTGCCGGTTGCATGCACCTGAGGGCCCTGGACGGCTTTGCCTCCTGCGTGGTCTCCCCGTGGGGATTGCTGGCTGGCGGCTTCCCTGCCAGTTTTCAGATGGGATGTCAAGCCCCATTTGATGCATGGCCTGTGTAGAGGTGCCTTTCTTGCCTGGTGGCAAGACCCGTCCCTGCGGGGGATGCAGCAGTGTCACAGACACTTCTCGGGCACGCCTGCGCTGGCCAGCCTCCACCCGCCCCACGCACCCTCACTGCCTCCTTTCTGCCCGCCTCGTTAGAGGTAACAAATGAGTAGCTCTGCCCAGGACCTGGGCAGCGCTTTGCCTGTGCCTAGGGGCGGTGGTGGTGTTTGCGGGGTGAGATAGATGCAGCCAGGGTCTGGGACACTTCAGGTCACCCAGTTTGCCACGCTTGGCTCCCCACGGCTGGGGGTGAATCCACGGTCGCTCTCCACCCCGGGCTTTCCCTCTGGCAGCAGCTTTCAGCACAGGCTTCCTGGAGCCCTGGCCGTGCTCTCCCTGCCGCACCTGGACGGCTGCCGTCTGCTCGGTGTTGCGAGACCCCTGCTGCCCTCCAGGTCTGCCCTCCTCCCCGCGGTCCATGACAGGGGCTCACCTTAAACTCTGTGCTCTTGCCTGTTTGCTTTTTTTTATCCCCAGTGCCCTCCCTTGAAGGGCAAAGTCCAACGCATCCTGCACTGGGCCTGGAAGGAGCCACCGGCCGCCCCGCTCCTGCCCGTGCTGCCCGCCCCAGACGCAGAGCTGGCTCTCCCCCCGCCGAAGGTGCTGGAGGGGATCCCGGAGCGCGAGTTCTTCGTGAAGTGGGCAGGCCTCTCCTACTGGCACTGCTCCTGGGTCAAGGAGCTGCAGGTGAGCCAGCGCATTGTTGTTGTCCTCGTCGTTGTCGTGCCCCTGCCCAGCCCACTGCCCCACCGCCTGTGGGCTGAGCACGGCTCCCTCCTGGCGCAGCTGGAGCTCTACCACACCGTGATGTACCGCAACTACCAACGGAAGAACGACATGGATGAGCCACCGGCCTTCGACTACGGCTCTGGGGACGAGGACAGCCAGAGGGAGAAGCGGAAGAACAAAGACCCACAGTATGCCAAGATGGAGGAGCGGTTCTACCGCTACGGCATCAAGCCTGAGTGGATGATGATCCACCGCATCCTGAACCACAGGTGAGGAGCCGCGTGCGGGGCGCATGAATGGGCCATGGAAAGGCAAGTGCCAGGGTGCCTGAGCCCCTGGTAGTGCTGGCGCTGAGCGATGCCGTTGCAAGGCAGGGAGGGAAACAGCAAGGGTGAGCCCTGCTGCGCTCCCCGGGACCCCTTTGAGTTCTGCAGATGAAGCTTTGAGCAGTGGGTCTGTGCTCTCTGCGGGTTTTCCCTTCGTGCGCAGCTCTCATATGGACAGTTTACATGGTTAGCTGAGCCTCTGGGACTGCCTGCTGCGGGATTTCTGTGCTCGGCTGAGTTCTTCCCCCCCCGGGGCCGGGGAGTTCTTGCCATCCTTCTGCAAAGCCAAAATCTGGGGCTGGTGGAATTTCAGCTGCTGGCTTGTTTCGAGGTTTCTGTCACCTTGGAGGTTTGTTCCCGAGGTGAAGCCAAGGCCAGAAGTGAATCGATGCCTTCCTTATTTTCATTTCTGCTACACTGCATGTTAAAAATAGAGATAGTAAACTTTCCCAAAGGCGGATGCACAGAGTTGTTCCACTCTTCTCAGACATATTGTTTGGGTCCCTGTTACAGCCTAATCATTCTGTAAATTTCTGCTGTGACCCGGTGATGGGTCTTGCTTCCATCAACTGTGTCCTGCGGCTGCTGCCACTCACCTAAACTACTTTGGAACAGCAGCCTGTTCCCATGTAGGTCATTTGTTCCTCTCAGAAACCATGCGCCCCCTCTGCACTCATGTCAAAGGTGAGGCACCAGCAGGGATTTGTGTACTACTCGCACCTGAGAGGTACGTTATCCCCGCTTACCTCCCCTGATGCTGATACGGATGGTGCCCAAGGAAAGGAGTTTGAGCAGGTGCCTGACTCCCTTACGAAGCCTTGACATTTGTGTTTCTTTTCTGTGGAAGAAATTTCCTGCGTATGAAATGTGCTGTGCAGATGTTTTTTTTACATCGAGCGGCTAGAGACACCTTTTTGTTGAATTTCTATGTTTCAAGTGGCAACTCTGCTTGAAGGCTGCTTGGCAGAAAAGAAACAAAGCTGCCTGGCTACTTTTCATGCGACCTTTACATTGTCTGCTAATAAGGCAAGGGTTTTTTCCCTGTAGGCATATAATCAAGACTCGGTAGTGTGTTTATTCATTTTTCAGTGTAAGCAAAAATTCATAGAGCAGTGAATGCTGCAGGAGAAAGAGGGTGAGTGCTGGAATTCATCCAGTCCTGGTAAAACAGGAAAACAAGGTTGTTCAGTGGAATGGAAGAGCAGCCTTTAAAGCTTAATGATTGAACACACACAGCAGATTAATAGGCATTTCTGCTGGAAAGTGTCGATACTTTCTTTATGTTTTTCTACCTCTGCTTGGATGTCGTGGTCTGTAGGTAAGAGCAGAGGATGAAACATCCAGTTTTGTGGAAGCAGGTTATGGCTAGCTCCTTCCCAGGGGTTGAGTGTCATTTCACTGACAGGCTTTTCGTGCCCTGCGTTACAGCTTTGATAAAAAGGGAGACGTCCATTACTTGATCAAGTGGAAAGACCTGCCGTACGACCAGTGCACCTGGGAGATCGACGAGATAGACATCCCATACTACGAGAACCTCAAACACCTCTACTGGAACCACAGGTACGAGCCAGCCAGGTGGTGGATCCGCAGCCGGGCTGCCGCAGCCTGGGAGAGCCAGGCAGAGCTGGGGCAGCCTGCGCCGGCGTTTGGGACAACCGGGGACTCGTAGGTGTCCCCCTTTTGAACATACTGGCACCACTCGCAGGGACCTCTCTTCAGAGAGCAGTGGCTGTGCACTTTTGGAAAGCTGGCCCCCCTGAAATGCCATTTCAGGGCTGCTGGGAAATCCTGCCTACCTGTTGTTTTCCAGCCTGTGCTCCCCTTCCCCTACGTTTATACTGCCAGGATATTTGTGGTCTCACTGCACTTCAGGGCGGCTCCATGGCGCTGCTGCCTGTCTGTTTTGGGGGAAAACCACAGTACTCTAATGAGATTGCTGTTCTTCATTTTAGATGAAGTTGCGTGGACTGTTGGGAGGGGAAAATTAACACTCCCTGAGTGCCTGTGCTAACTGGGCCAGAAAAGCTCCCGTGGGGAAAAGGCAGTGGAGTTTGAGAGGCGTTTCTGTCCCTCAGTTTGGGGACTGGGAGAGGAATGCCCACCTGCCTTTTCCTGATGCGCACTGGCTGTTGCAGGGAGCTGATGCTGGGGGAGGACACGCGCCCTCTGAAGAAGCTGAACAAGAAAGGGAAAAAGCTGAAAGAGGAGAAGCTGGAAAAGCCTCCAGAAACGCCTCTCGTGGATGTGAGTGAGAATGGTGGGGGCAGCACAACGGTGTGTGAGCCCAGAGAGAGGGAGGCCACCCCATCCTGTTACATTTTTCTCCTCTAGTTCCTTCCCATCTTTTTTCATTCAAAGCTCTGGGGTGGCTTCGCTGTGAGGAGCCTGAGGGCTGTGCTGTGCTGGGGACCATGTCTCCATCTCTTTTGGGGCTGTTAGGTGTCACAAGGCTAAAGAGGGATGTCCTTGGCCACAGAGAAAGGAGGGGGAGTTGGTTCTCACTGCTTTGCGTTGTCTCTCTCTCTTTTCAGCCTACAGTGAAGTTTGACAAGCAGCCGTGGTACATCGACACCACGGGAGGCACGCTCCATCCTTACCAGCTGGAAGGACTAAACTGGCTGAGATTTTCCTGGGCCCAAGGGACGGATACAATCCTGGCCGACGAGATGGGGCTGGGGAAGACTGTGCAGACTATTGTGTTCTTGTATTCCCTGTACAAGGAGGTGAGTGGAGCATCCAGCAGTCCCCAAGGTGGCTGAGAGCTGCTTGGTACAGGGAGAACAGCTTGGACTTTGTCTCCCTGAGCAGGGCCACTCGAAAGGGCCGTATCTGGTCAGTGCCCCTCTCTCCACCATCATCAACTGGGAGCGCGAGTTTGAGATGTGGGCACCCGACTTCTACGTCGTGACCTACACGGGGGACAAAGAAAGCCGGTCGGTCATCCGGGAAAATGAGTTTTCTTTTGAAGACAACGCCATCCGGAGTGGAAAGAAGGTCTTCCGGATGAAGGTGGGAGCTAAGTCTGTGCCCTACCCAGTACTTTAACCATCAGTAAGAAGGGGAGAGAGCAGAATTTGACCTGGAGAGGGAGTTGGTTAGGTCCCTAATCAGGTGTTTTCCAAAGAGGGAAGCTGGCACTGTTTGCAAATGCAGGAGATTTGTGCTGAGCTTTAAAGATTTCTGCCAGACCCTTTTCTGTTTCTGTAGTCCCCTACTTGGTTCTAACATTCAGACGGGTATAGATTTTCTGCTGGCACGACTCATGCCTCGGCCCTGCTGCTGGTGCTGTGCAGTGCAGTGCAGGCAGCCCCCCATTTTCTCCTTGGGTCCCGTCCAGCAGCAGCAAAGGTGGAGGCCGTCCCGTTCCTGGCTCTCTTATCCAGGCTTTTCTCTCCCTCTGCTCCTCCAGAAGGAAGCCCAGATCAAGTTCCATGTCCTGCTCACCTCCTATGAGCTGATCACTATTGACCAGGCGGTGCTGGGCTCCATAGAGTGGGCCTGTCTGGTGGTGGATGAAGCGCACAGGCTGAAGAACAACCAGTCCAAAGTAGGTAGCAGATGTTTGTGACTGATTTTTGTGGTGCGGCTCGTGCCACAAAGATACGACACCCCAGCACTGGCAACCTGCTGCTACGTGCTTTCCTCCCTGAGAGGCAGAAGATGTCCTCACCTCGCACAGGCTCTGTCTGGGACCCGCGTTTCGGTGGATTTGCTCTCTTTAACATCCTCTGGCATTAATAATCCTTCAGCAGTGGAAGAGGTGGCAGCCTCGCTGCCTGCCTGGCAACCTGACAGTCCTTTGATGGGCTGTCATGGAAGGGAATTGGTCCCTCTCCTTCCTCTCCCCTTTACCTGAGGCTAATGCAGCCTCTGGCCCCTGAGACCTTCACACATTCCCCAGCGCAGGGTGAGGCAGGCGGTGTGACCCAAGGACATTCAGGATTGCTGCCTGGGCTTGATGGGGATGGCTCAGAGCAGGACATGTAAGCTGTGGTGTGGTCTGCTCTGTGTGCATGGCGGCAGGGAGAGGTCACTGCTGAGTCCCCGTGTGCGCAATCTGCAGAGTCCCCAGATGACTAGTCGGCTCCTCTGAGCTCTTTTCACCTAACCTCATTTCTTTTCCCAGTTCTTTAGAGTATTAAATAGCTACAAGATCGATTACAAGCTGCTGCTCACCGGGACTCCGCTCCAGAACAACTTGGAAGAGCTCTTCCACCTGCTCAATTTCCTGACTCCCGAGAGGTTTAAGTAAGTTGCGCTAGTTCCCCGCTCTGAAAAGGGAGAGCAGTCAGGACCTGGTCTCTTGCTGGCCAGCGGGGTGGCTCAGCAGAGGTTTTCCAGTTTCCCGAGGCTCCTGTCTGTGTGGGGGTGCCTGGATCCAGTTACTGCTGTGCCAGTGTCACTGATCTGCGCCGGCAGGCAGATGGCAAAGCACATGGCCCCCATGGTTTGTCATAGCAGCTACACACGCATTTTATGTAACCCCAAATTTATTCCCGTGGACTACTACTTTTTGGGTCCTGGGGGTAGCTATTGCCTTGCTATCGGCCAGGAGTTGTGTGTGAGGAACTGAAACCTGCTTTTTCCCTCTCTCTGAGGAGACAGAGGTACTTTGGGCAACTTGTTCAGACCTCGTATTGGTGCATTTAGCGCAAATTTCCCCTCAGCCATCAGTGCGGCTCCTCAGTCTGACTTTTGCTCTGCTCGGATACAGGCATGGGAGCGTTACCTCATCGTATACCATGAGAGCTCTGCCCTTGTTTCTAAGTCATAAAGAAACAGATATCTTTGCTCTCGCGTGTCCCATTATTGCTCAGCACTGTGTGGTTCTGGCTGCTTTCACAGTAACCTGGAGGGGTTCCTGGAGGAGTTTGCAGACATCTCCAAGGAGGACCAGATCAAAAAGCTCCATGATCTGCTGGGTCCCCACATGCTGCGGCGGCTCAAGGCAGATGTGTTCAAGAACATGCCGGCCAAGACAGAGCTGATCGTGAGAGTGGAACTGAGCCAGATGCAGAAGTGAGTAATTCCAGCGCAGCTCCCCCGGGGTGGCTGGCTTCCCTCACCCCGCCTCATCTGCAGCATGGTGGGGCGTCAGGGGAGTTCGACAGGTCAGAGACACCCCACTGTCCTCAGGCCTGCTGCAGGAAGAGCTGGAGCGCTTTATGTCTCACTGGAGAGTGTGTTCAGCCTGGTTAAATTGGGCTCCGTGCAGTCCTGGCTGCTCAGCGGGAAGCATTTAATGCGTGGCAGGCTGTCAGCGTGGCTCTGCTAGTTCTGGGGGGCACAGAGAAAACACTGAGGCTGAACCCACTTCTCCTGTTCTCGGCACCGGGGCACCAGGCTTGCCTGGCGTCAGTCTGGAGCATCACTGCTGCCCCAGGGGATGCTTGCTCAGCTCCGTTTTTTCTGGGCTGACTTGCTCAGCTTCAGCAGCATCTTCTGCCAAGATTGGGGGATTTGCAGGGAAGGGCATGTCGCTTCTTCCCGGCACGTTGGGCAAGGCTCAGTTTACACCCAGCAGCGGGGAGCGTTCCTAGCCACTGTGCCCCTGAGTCCGTCCCACTTACAGGGGCTGTGGTATCCACAGAGCAATTGAATAAACCCAGCCCCGGGCTGAGGGCGCTGAACCGTCGCTTTTAAAAACGTCCAAATGTCCCTTTTGAAGTGATGTGAGTGGGGTTTAATTCGGTGCTGTCCTGCTTACGCCAGTCCCACATCTGGCCGAATTACAAGTGTGCCTGTCCCATGCCTGTTCCTGCAGGAAGTACTACAAGTTCATACTGACGAGGAATTTTGAAGCCCTGAATTCGAAAGGTGGTGGGAACCAGGTCTCGCTGCTCAACATCATGATGGACCTGAAGAAGTGCTGTAATCACCCGTACCTCTTTCCTGTGGCGGCGGTGGTACGTCAACTGTATTTGCACCGTGGAGACATTTCTCAGAATATTGTGTGTAAGCCGTCGGTGGGGACTGTTTCCGTGATCTTGCTTTGGTTAATGGTGTGGGTTTTCATGCAAGTGGTTTCATACAAGGAATATGTCTTTGAAATGCATGTGAATTTCTCTTTGAAGTTAACGAGTGTTGTCCTCCAAGAGGCTAACCAGGATGCCTTCACAGGAGGCCCCGGTTCTGCCCAATGGATCCTATGATGGGAATTCTCTGGTCAAATCTTCTGGGAAACTGATGCTGCTCCAAAAGATGCTGAAGAAGTTACGGGATGGGGGTCACAGAGTTCTGATCTTCTCCCAGGTGAGCGTAGGGAAGGATTAATAATAAATACATTTTTAAAGGATTTTTTTTTTGTTCTGTATGAGAATTTTGTGCTAGGAACAGATAGAGATAGGTGGAAGAGCTGGTGACAGCTTATTCCCCAGATAGCGTGGCAGCTGTGGCAGTCACAATGGATGGACTGTGTCCCAGCTCTCTCCTGAGGGACTCCCTGTAATATTTAAGACCTCTTTTTATCTATGGATAAAGAGGAGATAATAGTGATAGTGCTCCCCTTCGGGGAGGGCCGCTCAGACATGGTTCCCTCGTGCTGGCAAAGCTGCCCCTAGAAGATGAGACGTGAGTGTCGCTCCTCTGGCAGTTGCCTGTCGGCCGTATTCTGCCGTTGGCGGTACTGCCGCCACCTTGGCCTCTGGGCTGCGGGCACGGGCCTGGCCGGGGCAGGGCAGGTCCCCGGGGTATGCGAGGGGAGGTGGGGAGCCGGGCCGTGCAGAGCCGCTCGTGCCAGGGTCGCCTTGCCCTGCAGATGACGAAGATGCTGGACTTGCTGGAGGATTTCCTGGAGTACGAAGGCTACAAGTATGAGCGGATAGACGGGGGCATCACCGGCGGCCTGCGCCAGGAGGCCATAGACAGGTTTAACGGTACTCGCGTTTCTGCCTTGCCGAGGAAAGGGCGCGGGGTGGATTTGCAGCACGCAGCCAGCAGTGGGGTTGCCTGGCTGTGCCCGAGAGCCCCAGCTCACCTGCAGGACAGGTGGCGTGGGGTTGCCTGCGCATCGGTCGTGCCGCGCTGTCAGATCCAGCTTCCTGAGGCACAGCATGGGCTGCTTGTACTGCGTTGTTAAGCCCCTGAGTTGTGTCCCACAGTGAACCCGGAGCGTGCCAACGGCAGGCTGCTTAGTTTGAGGGACTCCGGCATTTCCCTTCAAGGCCTCAGTAGACGGCAGAGCTTCCCCTTCGGCTCCGGAGCTGCATTTTCTCCAGTAACTGGTTCCCAGGGAACGATGTATTTTCACTCCTTGCCTTCCCTGCCTGTTGCTTGTTGGCTTAGACTGACGGTTCCCCCTGTTTTATACTTAAAGCGCAGTACTGCACCTTTCTGCGTAAGCCGTGCTCCTTTCTGTCTCACCGTTTGCCACCTGTGGGTTTGTCTTTCTCAGCTCCTGGTGCTCAGCAGTTCTGCTTTCTCCTCTCCACCCGCGCCGGCGGTCTGGGCATAAACCTTGCTACGGCCGACACAGTCATTATTTATGATTCTGACTGGAATCCCCACAATGACATCCAGGTTTCTGACTTTTCCTTTTCCTTCCCGTATAGTAAGTACCTTTCTGGCTCAGCCCTCTGTTTGCAAACCCCGCACAGGGAAGTCGGTCTCTTCTCTCGAGAGCTGCCGACCCTTTCTGCAGGATTTATGGGGCGCGTTTCTGCTCAGGAGCCCCTTCCTGCATCCACCAGCCTCACCCCGGCCTGTCTGTGGCGTGGGAGAGACCTGGCACGTAAAACCAGCTGTCTTCCGCGGGCTTCTTGCTTTCTCCTGCTGCTTGTTCACAACCAGGTGTCCCCTCCTCTTTTGGGGAGCTTCCACTTGCGTTTCCAAAAGCCCGGGGCGGACCCTAGCTAAGGACTGACCGCCAACGGGAAATGGCAGCTGGAGCGGGCAAGCAGCCAATGCCTCTGAAAGTAATGGAAAAGTGAAGAGAAATGTGTATCCCTCCCATGCTCCCTGGCTGGGAGACGGTCCTCTCCAAAGCTACATCCACTGTTGCCGTCTGTTTGTGCCAGTGTTTCCTTTCCCTGGGTCCTAGGCAAGAGGATGTGCTGGTGCAGGGGGGTGAAGGAGCCGTCACGGGCCTGGTGAATCTGCAGCCGGAGGGTTCCTAGGGGGAACGTGTCCTTGCTGCCTGCCTTCAGACCCCTCAGTTAGGGGCCTATGTGGGGAAGCTGGCTTGCCTGCAGTCAGTGGAGGGGGCCAGCGCATTCAGGTTGGCTCTGAGGAGCGCCTCTCGCTCCACCGCCCCGTAGCAGCCTGAATGCTGAATTCAGCCTTGCCCTCATGGTGCCTTTGTGCACCCTGGAGGAGTGAGAAACTCAGATCCCTCGGCCGGCGCAGTGTGGTGCCGCCCTCGACAGCTTCGTTCTCTGCCCACAGGCATTCAGCAGAGCTCACCGCATCGGGCAGAACAAGAAGGTGATGATCTACCGCTTTGTGACCAGAGCCTCCGTTGAAGAGCGCATCACCCAGGTGGCCAAAAGGAAGATGATGCTCACCCACCTGGTGGTCCGCCCGGGGCTCGGCTCCAAGTCGGGCTCCATGACCAAGCAAGAGCTGGATGACATCCTCAAGTTTGGGACAGAAGAGCTCTTCAAGGATGATGTGGAAGGTGTGGTCAGGAAGGCGCTGGGGATGTTCCATGTGAGGTGGAGCCCTGTCTGAGCTACTGGGGCTCATTCTCCTCTTCTCACGCCCGCAGGCATGGTGTCTCAGGGACAGCGGATCACCATGCCAGATGCTGTCACCCCTTTCTCTGACACGCTGTCAACCAAAGGGGGTGCAGTGACTCCCGGCATGAAAAAAAAGCACGGTGGCACCCCACCAGGTGTGTAGCCCCCCCCTGTTGGGGCGACCTGTCCCCCTCCCTGGCCCTGTGCCCAACCTGAGCTCACCTGGCTCTGGGAGCAGGCTGTCTCCGGCACGGTGATTTGTGCTTCCATTCCCCTTGCTTTGCCCTCCAGGTGACAATAAGGACGTGGATGACAGCAGTGTGATCCACTACGATGATGCTGCCATCTCGAAGCTTCTGGACCGAAACCAGGATGCAACTGATGACACGGAGCTGCAGAACATGAACGAGTATCTCAGCTCCTTTAAAGTGGCCCAGTATGTTGTGAGAGAAGAGGACGGTGTGGTAATGTGATTAGTATCATGTCTTACGATCGCACCTCTTTGTACATCCCTCTGTTTGTGTTTCTTCCCCTCCCTTTCCTGTTCTTGCGAGTGTTTCGGTGCGGGGCAGGACTCCTCCCTGCTCTCTATCTACGACTGCCGTAGATTGTTCCAGACCTGGGGGTCCCGGGGCTGATGGGACTGGCTGCAGGCAGAGGAAGCACAGTTGTCTTTGTCCTGTGCAGCTCACAGTGCAAGCCGGGCTCTGTCCCTGTTGTCACAGGACCTCATTTCGATCAAAGCATCCGTAGGCACCTTCTTCTGTTCTTCTGAAGGCCCTTCCCCTGCAGACTGGGAACGGGCATGGTGCTGCTTATGTACCGCGCTGCTGTTGTTTGTTTTCCCAGTAGCTGACGGACTTATTTCCTTCATCTGTTGATGAAGCGGATAGTAGGCTGCTGTTCTGGGAGGCCTCTGCAGATCTGTAGTTTTTCCCTCGATGTGAGCGCGGGCACTGCAGGGCGGGATGGATGGTAGCGTTTGGAGGAGCTCTTTCTGGGTGGGAGGTTGTCTTGGCCCTTTGGCAACCTTGCACCGAGGTCAGTATGTTTGGGCAAAGAGCCAGGAGCCAAATTCCAGCCAGTGGCTCGGTGTTCTCCCTCCCTCTTTCCCTGGAGTGCCGTTAGACGACAGGCAGTGGGGCGATGCGGGCAGGTCTGTGGCTGCCCGATCTCAAGCCTCTTGTCTCTTGCTTTGCAGGAGGAGGTGGAACGTGAGATCATCAAGCAAGAGGAGAATGTGGACCCCGACTACTGGGAGAAGCTGCTGCGGCACCACTATGAGCAGCAGCAGGAAGATCTGGCCCGGAACCTGGGGAAAGGGAAGAGAATCCGCAAGCAGGTCAACTACAACGATGCCTCGCAGGAGGACCAAGGTACAGCTGCGGCCGCTCGGCTCCTGGCTGGGCTTGGGGTGGAGAGCAGGCCCTGCGGGCTGGCCCTGAAAAGCTGCACAAACAGGTTCCCTGATAGACATACTGGCTGCGGTGTGGTTTGCTTGGCGTTCCTCTGCAGTTTGGTAGACTGCATGGCTCTGTGTTTCCCACATTCCTGAACTTTCCAGGGTAGAAATTCTTCAACGATTTTTTCTTTTTATTTTTTGGTCTGTAAACTCTGTTTTTGCCAGAAGAATTTAGGAAAAACATGTCTGTGGGCAAAATATTTCAAATTGGGTTTTTTCTGTATAGGAGAATACTAATTTTGGAAAATCTGAGAATGTGATTTCCTGCTTGTTGTGTCCTTCTCTCTCGCTGCCCGGTGGTGGATGCCCGTTGCAGCTGCAGGCAGACTCTCGCCTGTCCTGCATGTCCCTCCTGGGCAGGGTCCCACTGCTCGGGCACTTTTCTAACCTTGCCTCCCTTGCGGTCTGCAGAGTGGCAGGACGAGCTCTCTGACAACCAGTCGGAGTACTCCATTGGCTCCGAGGATGAGGATGAAGACTTTGAAGAGAGGCCAGAAGGTCAGAGTGAGTTAATGCGTTTGATACTCCACGGGATTTTGCTCTGCGGGAAGCCCCTGGCACTCAGGTGCAGCAGAAACATCTGGGTTGGAGGGACTGGCGTGCTTCTGGGCCTCCATTCAGGGGGAGGCATCCCCACTGGCCTGCCAGGTGAGGAGATTTCCCGGGGCAGGGATGGCAACCGGCTCTTTCCATCACTGGCCACCGCAGGACCTTGCTCTGGTCCTCACAGTGGAAGGATGGGGACCACAGGAGGAACAGGTATGGTAGCCCCTTGCCTGGTAAGGGCAGAAGAGCGTCCCGGCTCGGGAAGGCCAGCGGGATGGGTGGAAGGGACTTTGCAGCCTGGGCTGCTCTGCCCGGGTTCTGTTCCCGTTGGGAGGGAGTGCAGAGAGCTTGAGGCACGTGAGCACTTTGGCCGTCTTTCCTCGCTGCCTGGGCCCATCCATCACTGAGGCTGCTTGACTCTAGGTGGCAGAAGACAATCCCGGAGACAGCTGAAGAGCGACCGGGACAAGCCTCTCCCTCCTTTGCTGGCAAGAGTTGGGGGGAATATCGAGGTGAGTGTCAGCCTCAGCCAGAGCACGTCCGATGCAGTTGTGCCAGGGCTGCCCTGGGCTCGCGGGCTGGACTCCTCCGTGCTGAGTCACCAGCACATTAGTCCTGGTCCGGCATGCCTGTAATGGCCGCGAGGCTCCGAGATGCCAAACGCTTCCGAGGCCGCATTGTGATCCCAGGAAACACCTCCGCTCCCTGCAGGTTCTCGGCTTCAATGCCCGCCAGCGCAAGGCTTTCCTGAACGCTATCATGCGTTGGGGCATGCCGCCCCAGGATGCCTTCAACTCTCACTGGCTGGTCCGGGATCTGCGAGGAAAGAGTGAGAAGGAGTTCAGGTACAGGGGGTCCTGGGCAGGCAGGGCGAGTTCTGTCCTGGGTTCTGGTTGATCGTGGTGAGCACTTAGCTCGCATGTTCAGGACAAACTCTGATCACCCTGTTGTCTTGCCATCTCTGGCCGTGCTCCCCAGGGCAAGGCAGAGGCTGTGCTGTGACAAAGCCAGCTGGGCAGCAGTAGCCCGAGTGCTTGCACACTCCCACCGAGGTTTCTTTTTGGGGAGACCACGCCTGTTTCATTTGAGAGGGCTGCTATTGTTCTCTTTACGATAGGCTAAATCTTAGCCTGGGCATGAGACTGCCCTCACCCACGGGTGAAAGCAGACGGTGTGGGTGCTTGGCTCAGCAGGGAGTCCGTGGGCCAAGCTGGCCTGAGGTCTGGCTTTCCTTCCGCAGGGCGTACGTCTCTCTCTTCATGAGACATTTGTGTGAACCTGGGGCAGATGGTGCCGAAACCTTTGCGGACGGCGTTCCCCGGGAAGGGCTGTCACGGCAGCACGTGCTGACTCGCATAGGAGTCATGTCACTAGTAAGGAAGAAGGTGGGTGACTAAAACTTTAAATGTGCCCTTTCAGGTATGTTCTGGAGGCTTGTGGGTTTCATTGGCTGCTGAATGCCTCTTGCTAGGGATCCCCTACTGAATCTCCCAGGCTCAGTGCACATCCATTTTTGACCGGGCTGGAAATGTCTCTGCTGTGTTTGACTTGATGGTGTGCATCTGCCCTAGGTCCAGGAGTTTGAGCATGTCAATGGGAAGTACAGCACCCCAGATCTGATTCTCGAGGGCCCGGAGAGCAAAAAGTCCAGCGAGATTGTGTCTTCAGATCCCAACACCCCTGTCCCGGCCAGCCCAGCACACATGCACACGGGACCTGTGGCCCTTGCGGGTAGGTGTGCCTACAGGCTTCCAGGGGATTGTGGTTTTGGTCTGGCTCGGGAAGGGAGGTGGGCCAAGACACCAGAAGGTCTTGCAGGTGTCTGCCTACCCTGGCAGTGTGCGCAGCCCTCTGGGGCCCCCTTCAATAGCTTCCTTGCTTTGCTGTTGCTACAGACAAAACAGAAACGCAACTTGGGTTCCAGGAGGAAAAGGACCAAGTAGAGCAGAAGTTCAGGAAGGTGTCCGACAGCCAGGTAGGGTGGCTTCTTTCAGCATCTCCTCCGGGAAGCCTTCTCATGGCCTGCCCAGAAACTTGGAGCTCTCCCCAAGGAAAGGGCAAGGCCGGGCTGATCTGGTGTGGGCACTTTATGTTAAGGTGCCTGCGAGTGCTGAGAAGGTGGAAAGCGAAGAGCACCCAGAAATCTGCGACAGCAAAGAGAAACTGAAGGAAGAGAAGCAAGAGGAGAGTGAAAAGGCTGAGCCTTCTCCTGAGCCTCTGGTGAAAGGTGAGTCTCTATGGCTCAGGCGGACGCGATCCCCGTGCGTGGGCTCCCCTCTCAGCCATGGCTGGGACTTCTGAGGGGCTGTGGCACTCAGCAGTGACACCGGTTTGCGCTGGAGAAGTTCTGCAGCTGAAGTTGTGTGGAGACCAGGGCGTGCACCCTAACAGCTTGGGATGCGCTGGTGCTCCTGATGGGCGGGCTTTCCCTCTGGTGGGAGGCTCCCGCACTTGCACCTTGCTTAGGTCTTCCTCTTCTCCAGATCACAGTGGGAAACCTGAATGTTGCAAGGTCTTGTGGCAATTCCTGAAAAAACCCAACAATTCCAGATTGTACATTATGAGAAGTGCTCACTTTGGGGGCATTTTCTGTTCCTAACAATATGTTCTTCTGGATGTCTCAAGAAAGAGGGAAAACTAAATAAGTTTTCTTGATAAAATGCAGAAGAATATTCTGTTAGAAGTTTTTTGAACACCTTGAACGTACATACAATATAAACACTTTAAAAGGGAAAGTCTATCCAGACAATAAGTTGTTGTTCCCTGAAGAGCGTTTTGCATGTCAAGCTTTTCTCATAGTCCCGTTCCCTTCTGCAGATGAGGAGATTCAAGAGAAAGAGAAGCCTTTGGAGAAGCCGGAGTTGAACAGCAGCCCAGGGAAAGGGGAGGACAAAGAAGTCAAACCAGGTGAGGCATGAGGAGGCTTTGGGGTGAGAAGTGGTGTGAAGGGTCTCCAAAGCAAGGCAGGTGCCTGGCGCAGAGGGGAGGGAGTGTGTCCGTGGGGCGATGGCGAGGACAGCCGTCAGCACCCGCAGCAGCTGGTGCTTGTCTCCTGGTGATGCTCGGGAGTCACGGGCGGGAGCAAGACCCTGTTATGGTGGGCTCTGCCTGTGCTTGCTGTGCAAACAGTAGGACCTGCTGGAAGAGGCAGATGGTCGGCTGCTGTGGAGCAGAGAGCAGGCTGGTGGCTTTTCCAACAGTGGCTTTAGCGAGGACTTCCTCTGGCAGCTGATGGGGCAAGGATGACACCGGTCAGTCTTTTGGCAGAGTACGGTTAGACAGGTGCAATTTCTTGTGTTTGCCAAGCAGAGGACGCCAAGGCAGAGGAGAAGGAGCAAAGCGAGGCTCAGCAAAATGGTGACAAAGAGGAAGAGGAGGATGGAAAGAAGGATGACAGAAACGTGAACTTCCGATTCATGTTCAACATTGCTGACGGTGGCTTTACAGGTAAGAGCAAGAGACGAGGCATCGGCCGCTCCTGCAGAGCTTCTGCACAAAAGCTCTGAACCTGTGCAAGAAATGCGAACCATGTAAACAGACTGCAGACGGGACGGTGCTTCAGCCTCGCAGCAGGGTGTCTCAGTTTTGCGCTGTGCCCATGGCCACCCGGGAAATGTCATCGCTCGCCCTGCCTGATGCGCTGTGCCATGTCCCCGGCAGCCCTGCTGCCTGACTGGGCTGTCTCGCTTCTGCTTCCGCAGAGCTGCACACGCTGTGGCAGAATGAGGAAAGGGCTGCCATCTCCTCTGGCAAGATCTACGACATCTGGCACCGCCGACACGACTACTGGCTGTTGGCAGGAATTGTCACGTACCCTTTGACTTGGGAGCATGCCTCCTGCCGTCGGGTGGCGGGGAGCTGACGAGGCGAGGCAAGGGAGGCGTCCACGGGGCATGGGAGCTGGGGTGACGGTGCGGTGATGAGCAGGGAGGGGGGTTTGGCAGCGCAGTGTCGCTGCGGGGCAGTGGGCATGCTGTCAGCTGGCCGGTTCTTCCCTTGACACTCCCTCCGCACCAGTCACGGCTATGCCCGATGGCAGGACATCCAGAACGACCCACGCTACGTGATCCTGAACGAGCCATTCAAGTCGGAGATACACAAGGGGAACTACCTCGAGATGAAGAACAAGTTCCTTGCCCGGCGGTTCAAGGTGAGTTGCAAGTCCAGGACTTGTGAGTCCTTACTGGCGGGGAGGACCAGAGCGGCGCCCCAAAGCTGGGGGGGAGCCCACCAGCGCCTTCTGGGAGCGCAACAGGGAGTGGTTGCATGCTTTGCGAGGGGCTTGTGGTTGCCAGAGGAGAGCAGGCACCCAGCAGCCGGGGCTTGATCCCGGGGAGCTCGCAGGCTCTGCAGCATGCTGCACGGGACCAGGCTGGCTGCCCTGGGCTCCTCTCTGCGAGTGGGCTGGGCTGGGTGCTCTGCCCGTTCCCGATGTGTGCGATGCTGTGGAAATGCTGCCCGCATCCCTTTCTGGGACGCTCAGCATCTGAATGGGCCCACATGTGGGATAAGAAAACATAAGGGCTAAGCCTGTTCCCCCAGGAGCTTCTGGGGGTGAGGCCAGTGGGGTGCACGGCAGGGCAGAGGCTCTGCTGGCACAAACCGCGTGGGCAGCTGGAGCCTGCGGAGCGGTACTGGTTTACGCTTGTGTGGGATCTAGTCCTGAATCCTTCCCCTCCTGTACCTCCCAGTTGCTGGAGCAGGCCCTGGTGATCGAGGAGCAGCTGCGGAGGGCTGCGTACCTCAACATGACCCAAGACCCCAGTCACCCGGCCATGGCATTGAACGCCCGTCTGGCTGAAGTGGAGTGCCTTGCCGAGAGCCACCAGCATCTCTCCAAAGAGTCCCTGGCTGGGAACAAGCCCGCGAACGCCGTCCTGCACAAGGGTGCGTGCTGGCAGATTAGGGGCAGGAGCCTGCCCCAGGGAACGGTTTGCCGTCCTGACCGTGGGGAAATCCAGCCGGGAGGTTGTCCCTGTCTCGCGTTCCCTTGGCCAGGAGCTGCCTGCTCCTCCCCAGCTTGCTTTGCCGGCGAGGGCACTGGAAAGCGGCACGCCGCTGCTGCAGCTGGTGGTGGCGGGGGTCCGCAGTGCTCTTTGCCATCAGCTCCTGGCTGTTGGAGCTCATCAATCCCCGGGGCTGGGATGCCAGGGGTGCTCCCACCTCTGCTGGTGGTCTGGTGGGCATCCCCCCGACCTGAGCCCTACCTTGCTCTGCTCGCAGTGCTGAACCAGCTCGAGGAGCTGCTGAGTGACATGAAGGCTGATGTGACGCGCCTGCCCTCCATGCTGTCCCGCATCCCACCCGTGGCCGCCCGGCTGCAGATGTCCGAGCGGAGCATCCTCAGCCGCCTGGCCACGCGCGGGGGGGACCCTGCCGTCCAGCAGGTCAGTGGGGACGGGGATGGAGCACCTCGCTGGGGGTGGCGGTGGGGCTGCAGGTCAGCGGCTCTTCTCCCTCCTTACCTCCCCAGGGCTCCTTCGGCTCCTCCCAGATCTACAACAACAACTTCGGGCCAAATTTCCGAGGTCCTGGGCCAGGCGGCATTGTCAACTACAGTCAGATGCCTCTGGGACCATATGTGACCGGTAGGTCAGGGTTTCGAGCAGACGCTCCCAGGCAGAGAAATTCAGGGGGTGGATTTGAGTGGGCCAGGAGCATCGCCAAAGGACGGCAGGCAAGCAAGGTGTTTCTTCTCTCATCGCAGATATTTAGCTGTTCCCACGATTTTCCTCCGCAGCTCCCGTTTCCAGCTGAGGTAAGGCTGTGCTTACTGCTCTCGGCGTTTTGTTCGCCGGGGTCTCGTGGGAACACACGTGCAGACACGTGATGGGGCGGCCAGCTGTACGAGGGCTCCACTCCGTGCTGCCTCCCTGAGTGCCGGTGTCTGGATGCAGGCTCTGGCTTGAGCAACCGCATCGGGTACTGGCAGCGGAGGCAGGAACAGGGGCAGGATCCTTCCCAAAGCCCTCAGGCCGGACGCCCGAGCTGGCTGCCCCTGCCCGGGGGGGTCGGCACGCTCCCCTTGCCCCTCCTTTGGTGTGGGGAGGGTCCGGAGCCTGGCTGACGGGCAGCTCTCCCCTCTCCTTGCAGCAGCCCCCGGGGGCCACTCCCCGGCCCCCCAGCCAAAAGCCGCCCTGTCGCTGGAGGAAGGGCAGGGGAAGCGCGGCAGCGTTGCCTGCGTGGAAGACAAGCTGCTGCTGGCGCTGCCGGGCTCTCCTGCTCCTGCTTCAAGTGTGCTTCAACCGACGTGACCCCCTGCCGTCGCTGGAGCGGCTGGGACGGGGGTTTAATTTCCGTGTACATTTTTTGCACTTTCTTATTGAAGACTTGAAGAGTTTGTCTGGGCAAGGAGGACTGAGCTGAGAAGGGAGGTAGAGTCACGGTGTTTATGTCTGGTTTTATTGGCATGTGTGGGGTGTGAGGGGAGGCCGGTGGGTGCCCTGCTTCCTGGCCGGCTGCTCCAAGGCGCCCGTCCGGGGCTGAGCCGGCTCCTGCTCCTGAGCTTCCTTGTAAGGTCCATTTTTACGTCCTCGTGGTGTTTGAGCAAGTGCATGCGTGCTGCCAGCCCCGCTGCCAGAGCCTGCCCGCTGCCAGAGCCTGCCTGCCCAGCCCCGGCGGGAGCGTCGGCGTGCGCCAGCACTGCTGCGGGGAGTCCCGGCACCGTCCTGGCAGTGGGGCCACGGTGAGGCCGGGGCTCCCTGGCGTGCCAGGCTTGGGGCACGCAGGTGGAGGTGACGTGGGCAGGAGGGAGGGGACGGCCGGAGCCGGGACAGGGACACCTGCGAGCGTGGTGAACACCGACTGCGCCGCAGTGGCGGCCTCTCGCCGGAGGCTGACGGCAGCTGTGAGCAACGCCCCTGCGTTCACTTCGTACTCTCTGTGTCCCGGTTTCTGTTCTCTGTGTCTTAATAAATCCTTTTGGAAGGATGCAGCGGGAGCCTGGCGGGGGTGAGCGGCTGGGGGGGCGAGGGGGGGGGTCCCACCGCGGGGGGCGAGAACGGCTGTGCTCAGTGGGATGGGGTGGTCCCAGGGGGGGTCCTGGCTGTGGTCACGGCCCCCGCACCATCCTGCGCACACCCGCGCCTGCACACGCGCGCACACCCGCACGCAGACGCAGGATCCTGCCCCCTCCCCAGCCCAGCAGCCCCCAGCCCCGGCTCTCCCACACGCTCTTTCTGCACACACACGCACACACCCCCCCCGGCAGAAGTGTATGTGTATATATATCTATAAATATATATGTGTGTATATATAGAATTGTAATTTTTATATGTCTGTATACACACACATATACAGATATCTCTACATAATCTACATATATGTGTATGTATATATCTCTACAGATACATAGATGTGTATATATCTATATGCATAGACACACGTGTAGATATACATATAATTGTAATTTTTAGATATATGTGTGTGCAAATATATATGTAAGCATACGTAGATATAAATAGGTATTGATATATAGGTATAGCTAAAGGTACAGGTATTTAGGTACAGCTATATCTATGCAGGTGTGTATATATACTCACATCTATGTATTTTTATATACGTGCATATAATGTATTCGTAATTTTAATACGTGTGTGTTCATGTGGATATATATGCTTACATACATATAAAAGTAAATACATAGGGGTGTGTATATATATAGGCAAGGTATGGGTAGATAGGCATAGACATATATGTAGGTATGGATGCATAGGTATGTATTTACATAGGTGTATATACACATACATGTATCTGTGTGTATATATGTATATATACACATAAATATATATTTGTAATTTATATATGTGTATATACACACACACACATATGTAGATATAGATCTATACATATCTATATCTCTATATGGTATATATAGGTATATAGATCTGTGTGTATATATAGACACACATACGTATGTATTTGTAATTTTTATATATTTATACATAAGTGTAGATATAAGTAGATACAGAAAAAGGTGTATAGATATAGCTACAGATATATATTTGTAGTTTTATACATATATATATATGTAGTTTTATACATATATATGTCCCTGCCCACGGCAGGGGGGTTGGACTAGATGACCTTTAAAGGTCCCTTCCAACCCAAACTATTCTATGATTCTCTATGAGTATATATATGTTTATATATGCAAGCAAACATCTATGTAGTTATATAAATAGATATACATATGTAGATAAAGGTATGTAGGTATAGATACAGATAAATCCGACATATCTAAAGGGGGTGTGTGTATATACGTGTGTGTTTGTGTACACAGACCCCCACACAAACACATACATAGGGAGATCTGTGATGTGTGTGTGCGTGTATACACATACACCTCCCCGCCCCATATTTATATACATACACACACACGTTTATGGTAGGGATATAAGTATAGCTATATCTACATATATAGTGGATAAACACACACACACACGCATGTCTATGCGTAGAGCTAAAGTTTTGTACATAAATTTACATAAATTTGTAATTTTTATATTTTTGTGTGTGTGTATATAGGGACGTGTGTGTATATATATAGATAGGTATTGGCAAAGATATGTGTGTTTCTACACAGAGTACATACATATATATATATTTCTATAGCGATATCTAAATTGCAAGCATGTATATGTCCATGTATATATATAGGCATATGTTCATATATGGTATAGATGTGAGTATATAGTTATATAGCTAGGTGTTGATATAGATATATCTGCACATATATATGTATATACACACATGTATATATCTATTTGTAATTTTCATATATGTGTGCATATATATGCATACAAATATATATGTAACTATATCAATATATTTACATGGATAAGTACATATCCATATATCTACATATATGGATATATACCTGTAGCTATATAGATATATATGTATGTATGTACACAAATACATATCTACATTTGTGTTTGTATACATATTGCATATGTAATTTTTATAGATGCGTGCATATATATCTACGTACATAGATCAAGATATATAAATAGGTATTGATATCTATAAGGATATCAATATAGGGATACAGGTAGAGATAGATCTACATCTATATATACAGCTGTAGATGTATGTGTGTATGTATATACACACTTGTGATTTATGTATGTGTGTGCATATATAGATACATCTGTGTAAGTACAGCTAAAGGTAGGTGTAGATATTGTATCTACACAGCTGCTTATAGATATGCATATAGATGTATGCACACAGGTATATAAAATGTACAAATACATGCATATCCATACGTGTACACGCGTGTGTTCCTGCGTGCACGCACACTCACACACACACACACACACTCACCCCCCCGCCCCCCCCCAAAGCCCCCCTGTGCTCGGCCAAGGCTGGAGGTGGGCGGCGGCACCCCGGGCTCCCTCGGCAGGCGGCTGTGGCCGTGGGGGGCTGCCCCCCCCCCCCCAGGGGTACCACCCTCCCCTCCCCACCCCATCCCACCTCCCCTCCCCCAGGAGGCAGAGCCCATGCCCTCCCCCCCCCCACCTCGGGAGCAGGTGCTCCCACGGGACTGCAGCCCCCATGGTGCCGGTGCCAGGTTGGTGGTGCTGGCGCCGCTGCAGCGCAGGCAGGGCAGAGGCGAGGGGCTGGGGCGCAGGCTGGGGAACAGCTTCGTGTTGTCGGCCTCGTGGGCGTACAGCACCCGCTCGCACCCCCCCGCCCGCCCCTGCGCCCACCGCCTCCAGCAATGCAGGGGGCGGGAGCGACGCATGCAACAGGCCCCCACGCCGCGCCGGCGGCGCCCACGGTGGCTTCGGCTGCGGGCAGGGTGGCTGGGCAGCTCGGGGCTCGTCCTGGCACGCTCCCTGCCGGCGGCCGTCCCTGCACTCCAGAGCCACGTCGGGTGGCAGCGGTACGATGGTCCGGGGCAGCGTGGGCGGGAGCGCTGGCTCTCAGCGCTCGCGGTGTGTCGGGCTCATGGTGCAAACCACACTCTCCACTTTGCTCCAACAAAGCGTAAGCAAGCGAACGGGCGGCGAGGGCTGCGCGGCGGGCAGCGCACTTGCGTGCGCGCTTAGGATCTGTAGTCCTTCTTGCTGTAGGGTTTGTTGCCCAGGATGCTATCGATCTCGTGGATGATGGAAGATGACAGTTTCGGAAGGACCTGTGGGGGATGGGGGATGCCGTTGGGAGTCAGGATCGTGCCGCTGGTGCACGTGGGAGGATACAGCCGTGGGCAGCACGTGGCTGTGCTGCGCTCGCCGCCTGCACCCCGCCACCTTGATGCTACAAGCCCCAGCTTGCCGGCTGAGCAACCCAGTTATGGAAAGCCTGGGTCAGGCTCATCCCCTGCCTTCTCAGCCCAGCAAAGCCTCGTCTCTGCTGCTCAGCTTCGGATCAAGCAAAACCCGTAATTTTTGTTTCGAGTGAGGTTCACAGTCTCCTTTTCCTACACAGTACGTTGCAGCAGCGAGCGTTGCAGGACTGTGCATTGTAGTACTGCAGTAGCAAAGCACGCACAGGCAGGCGCTGCTCTGTTAACGCCCCGTGAGCAGGGTCTGCTCGCTTCCCTGCGGCGAAGCCTCCCGCAGTGCGCTGCCGGCGTGTCGACAAGGTGGGGAACACTGACCTGTATTGCTCCAATGTTCTCCATCAGCTGGTCGGCGTTGGAGGCACCCAGCAAGACGGAGCTGACGCCCTCGTTGCGCAGGCACCAGGCTGGGGCAGGAGGGAGAGCAGAGCCTGAGCGTGGCCAGCCGCCCCCGGTGTTCCCCCCCCGCGCCCCTCCCATGGCCCCCCGGCCCCCTTACCAATGGCGAGCTGGGGCAGGGTGCAGCCCAGGCGCTCGGCGATGGCCTGCAGCTCCTTCAGCTTTGCCTGCTGCCGCCGGCCCTCCTCACTCAGGATCTTGTCCTTCAGCCACTGGTATCCCTGGGGGGCGAGAGGGGGCTCGGAGGGGGTGTGATGGTGGGATTGGGGTGTACTGGGACCTTGCGCAGGCAGGGCAGCCCCAAACTCCCCAGACCATGGCTCCTGGACCTCCTGCTCCCACAGGGACCTTGCGACGCCCCTGACCCCGCTCCCCCGGCTCTGCCCGTCCTGCTGCGATCCCCCCAGCCCCAGCTGGGCTCACCTTCAGCGAGGCACGGGAGTAGGGGGGGATCCCCCCATCGTACTTCCCCGAGACAATGCCGCAGGCCAGCGGGGACCAGGTCATGGCTCCGACGCCTGGGGGCAGAGCAGAGCGGGGGGTGACACTGCTGCCCCCGCAGCTCCCCCAGGCACCGTGGCACAGGGGCTGGCCGGCCCTGGGGACAGGCGCCATGCCCCACCTGGCCGCAGCACCGCCGGGCTTTGGGGAGTGCTGTGCGAGGCGGGGGCCCAGGGCGGGACCCCCGCCGCCATACCTATCTTGTGGAACAGCTCGGGGAGCTGCACCTCCACCTTCTCCCGCTGGAACATGTGGTACTCGGCCTGCTCGCAGATCGGCGGGATCAGGTTGAACTGTCGGGCCACCGAGTATGCCTCCTGCCGAAGAGCCAGGACCTTCAGCGCCCCGCTGCCCCCCCGAGCCCCCTGCCAACCCCCCCACGAGCCCCCCAGCCGAGCCCTGGGAGCTGCCCCAAAAAACAATTAAGGCTCAAGCACATCTGCAAGCGCTTGGCTCCTGACAGCTGCTGTCTAATTAAATCAGCATCACCGGCTTCACCGGGGCTGCTCGGCTGCAGCTGCCCCCGGCCCCCCGGGCCCCTACCATGATCTCCATGGAGCTCCAGCGTGAGGTCCCCCAGTACATGGCCATCCCCTGGTTGATGACGTGGGTCATGGCTCGCACCGTCTCTGCCAGGAGGGAAGGGGAGAGCGGCAGGTAGGGGTTAGCAGGGCGCCGCGCCGGCAGGAGGGGGCTCGCGCCGTGCCGACGGCTGGCAAGCGTCCCACTCCCCAACACCAAGGCGGGAGGCGGGAGCTGGGTTGTGTCCAGAGAATGCTTTTGGAGAAGGAGCAGGACGGGGACCGAGGGAGCAGCCGCTTGGGACGTGCCGGGGACCATGGCCGGCCCTGACACGCTGCTGGCGATGCCGGGGCTCTCCCAGCATGGAGAGCAGCTGCTCAGCTCCTGGCACTGGCCCCATGCCCTGCAGGGTACCAGCACTGGTGCTGCGCTTGGCACCGCTGCAGGGGGAGGGACCCAAAGCATCGCCCGTGCACCGAGACCCAGGAGAGGGAGGGAACCCCGGAGCCCATGCGAGGGGCGCGGGGGATCTCTGGGGGGAGCCGACCCTGAGCCATGCAGGCTGGGGCCAAGCCAAGGCACACTCCTGCAGCCAAAGGCAGGCAGCGGGGAGAGCGATGGGCACGAGGCTCGCCTGGCCGGCACCGGAGCGCATGCCCTGGCATGCTCACAGCTGCCCCGGTGAGGAGGGACCCTGCCGCGGTCCCTGGCACGGCTGCAAAGGGTGCCCCGTGGCAAGGACCCTGGGGAGGCTGGGGAGCCTCTTTGCTTCTTTCCCCTTTAACTGCATGATGGTCTGAAGGGGCAGGGGGTGTTTTTGTTGTGCTGCCACTGCCTGTGCATTTTATGGCGGGGTTTGCTTGGGGTGGGGGGGACAGGGATGGAAACCTCAGAGGAGTCGGGGTTCTGCCCCAGGAAGTGCCGCTGGGACACAGGCGGCGGCTGGCGGGCAGAGTGCGGGCAGGGAGTACCTTCTATGATGAAAGTCCTGGACTTGGAGGAACTAAATGGGTCCCCTGGTGATAAAAGAGAGATTGAGAGAGCGCGGAGTCGGCTGCTGCCGGCGGAGCGGAGCGAGCAGCTCACTGGGATGGGGGCATCAACCCGCCGCCGTGCCACCAACCCGCCCCTGCTGCGGCCCGAGGGGGGTCCCGGCGCCAGGCTGGGGGCAGCAGAGGCTTAACCGTGGCATGGGCTGACCATGGCGGCGGAGGGGCTGTTTCTGCTTGGGAAAGGAAAACGCCCTTGAAATAAAAGCCTGGTGCAAACCAACTGTGACGGCGATGAAAGGCGGCGGGGAGGAGCACGGCACCACGGCACGGCACCCACCTTCCATCGGTGTGTTGGGGTCAGGCCGGTTAGCGAACACCACGTCCACGTACTCCAGCTGCAGCCGCTCCAGCGACGCCTTCAGACCTGCCGCACCGATGGGACCGTCAGGCGTGCCAGGCTCTGTGCCACCAGCCGGTGAGGCAGCTGGTGCAGGCACAGCCTGGCGCCGAGGCCAGCAGCACCCGGCGAGCATCCCTACCTTCTATGATGTGCTTTCGGGACAGGCCCCTCTCCGTCTCGGCCCTGGAAAAGGAAAGGTGGGTGAAAGCCCGGTGCGCTCTGGCCACTCTTCCACGGGGCAGGTGCGCTACCTACTTTCCTCCCCAGAAGATTTTGGTGGTGATGACCAGGCTGGACCGTCTGCAGGGAGAAAGAGAGAGTCACCGACAGCGGCACTCACAAAGCCCCGCGTGCCCTGCCTGCTGCCTGCCTGCTCCCTGCCCACGGGAGGGAGCCCAGGGCTGCTCTGCCAGCTTTCCCCAGCCCATCAGCACCACGGCGATGGCTTCGCCACACAGGAATGAAGTCGGCTTACCTCCACCCTTTCTTCTTGATGATGTTCCCCAGCACCACCTCGGCCCTACAAGGGAAGGGGATGTCAGCCACCAGCGCCCTGGCTGCTGTGGCCACAGGGAGCTGTGGCAGCCAGCAGGGATGGCCCTGGTCCCCGGAAGACTGAGGCAAACACGGTGGCTGTGGGGACACCGTTTCCCCCTCCAGCTGCAGCGTGCAGAGCTGCACTGCTCCCTGACGCGTGAGCTTGCTATTTTTAAGTGGGCACACTGCGATGCCTCCAGGCCACTGTGCCCCAGGCGCAGCCACTGCTTGCCATGCTGGGGAGGGTGCATGGCTACGCCTGCGTGGTGCAGGCAGCCACAGGCAGCCACAGGCAGCACGGGACCGCACGAGCCATCACCTCCCCACAAGCAAGCACTTGCTGCCCTGTCCTTGCAGCCGCTTTGCAGCCAGCAAACCCGGGAGGCTCCCAGCGCTGCCGCAGCTCGGAGGTGCTGGAGGCCAGGGCGCAGGATGAGGCCCCTTGTACTGCTGCCGAAGCGGGGTACCTACTTGCCAGCGGCATAGACTTCTGCCGTGTCGAAGAGATTAATGCCGTTGTCGTAGGCTAAAGTCATCAGCTGCTCTGCCATCTGGAAGAGAAGAGCGGGGAGGGTTGGCGAAGGGGGTGGCTGAGAGCCGGAGCGCAGAGGCGCACACTCACGAGTGCTGGTGAGCTCTGGCACACCACAGGCTCTGAGACCAGCACCCGTAGCTGTGCTGTCCCCATCCGTTCCCCGCTTCACTCGGGAAAGGCCAGGGAGGGACGGGGCACGATCCTTACCTCATCTGTGATTTGCCCTCCGAAAGTCACCCACGTCCCTGCGGAGGAGAGAGGGTGCATGCACGGTGAGCATGGCGAGCACTGAACGCTGCCGCCCCAAGCCCCTGGCCATCCACCCCAGCTCTCCCAGCACAGCCCCGGCACATGGTGGCTGCAGTTGGCCCCGCCGTGTGTGGCACGGCGCTCCCAGCACAGCCCGGTCACTTCCTATCATGTTGGAGGAGAAAAAAAGAAAATAATTTGACAACTTCTGGGCTGCATCTCAAAACCACCGCCGGGCCGGAGGAAAACCCTTTCCTTCCCTTCACAAAGCATTGCTGGAGCAGGCGAGCACCGCCCTTGCCGGGGAGCACCGGCAGCAGCCGTGGGATGGAGGAGCCGCCGAGGGGACGTGGCAAACCCTGGCACTTACCCAGGCCCAGGCAGGACACGCGCAGCCCAGACTTCCCGAGGTTCCTGCAAGACAGAGACCTGTTAGGAAAGCTGCCAGAGCCCCAAGACGCCATCTCATGCATCCGCCTGCCAGTGAGTCGTGGTACCCAGTGCCGGTCCCCATCCCCATCCCTGGTCCCCATCTCCATCCCCATCCCCATCCTCATCCCCGACTGTGGACAGTCCCACAGCGAGGGTCCCCCCGCGACTGATTAAAAAGCCATTCCAGGCCGGGCACACTGCAACTCGCCGGCGGCACGGCCAGCACCGGCGCAGCAATCCTGTTTCCCGCACACAAAATAATTGCCGTGCCCGGCAGGGTAATCGAGAGTGGCAGTGGGCAGTGACCTGGTTAAAGCGGCTCCCGTGATGAGGCCGGGGCGTCCGGCTCCTCCGCCAGCAGGAGGGGCAGGAGCAGGGGGAGATGGCATGCCAGCGGTCAGGCCTGGAGCATCCCACACGTGGCATGAGCTGTGCCTGTGCTCTGCGGCGCGGCACAGGGCAGCACAGGTCTCGCACAGGGAGAGGGTGCTTGGGAGCAGAGCGGCATCCCGGAGGAATGGAGCACCCCTGAAAATTTGGCCGGCACAAGGAGCCGGAGAACAGCTTTGGGGAAGGAGGCCAGGCTGGCAGACGCCTTCGCTGCAGTGATGGAGAGTCAGTTTCTCGTTAAAAATGACAAAGGCTCAAGCAATGAGCGTTAAAATAAATAAAGTGTAGGTGAGCCGCGGCAGCTCGCCCGCGCGGGTGTCGCGTAGCAACCGGGAGGCACTGCCACCGCCGGCATCGCTGGCACGGGCACGGGGAGCCAGGCAGGGAGCAGCCGCGGTTCGACAGTGGTGGTGGTGAATCGCGGGCTGAGCCGAGTCAGGGCATCTTCCTTCCACGCCGCCACGTTATTGCCCAACATCTGGAGGCGCGGACACTCCGCCCCCAACCCTGCGTTATTTTGAGAACGTTTCACGGCGGGGAGAGGCTGCGGCCGTGGGGTGGCGGCGGTTCAAGGCCCGACAATGGGGGGTTGCAGCAGGGAGGGGATGGCACCAGCCCCGTCCCAGCCATTCCAGGCTGCAGAGGCACAGCCGGGGTCCTCCCGGAGCAGCACATCGCTGCTCCCGGCTTTCCTGTCCAAAAGCGTCTTGCCCGGTCGCCCGACGAAGATCGCAGGTATTGGGGGAGGCCAAGCCCCCGCCGCCTCTGCGGGAAGGAGCATCTGCCGCGCTGTGCCACGGTCTTCCCATCCCGTCTGTTTGCACGGAGCATCCCCCTGCGCCACTGTCCCCCTGCAGCCGCCAGCGGGGACCCCTGAGCCCATCACCCAGCGCCTGGGAGAGGATGGAACCCCCGTGTGCTCCTCCTCCGGATGGGGACACAACCACAGGGTGCGAGCGCCAAGCCCGGAGGGTGCCACCGCACGTGGCCGCAGCACTGCCACTGCAAGGGGTCAGCATTCGAGAGCCGGAGGGGGTGGTCCCAGACCCCTCCCCAGCGCCCAGGTGAGGGGACGCGGCTGATTTGGACAATGATGGTGGGTGATGGCTGGTCTCATCCCCACGCTCTGCCGGCCTGATGCACTTCGCAGCCCAATGCCGGTCTCATCTGGGCTGCAGCGAGGGCATGCAGCAGCTGTCAGCTGGACTGTGGCATGCGTGCTCACCCGGCGGGGAGCCCCCAGCCCCGTGCCTGGCTGCACATTCATCCCCCCAGCGCTTTGCTCCAGTGCCAGGGACGTGGAGCGCGTTAACCCAGTGGGTGCTGGCTGGGGGGGCACAAGGTGCACACGTCACCCTTCGTTTCCAAACCCACTGCTGGCAGCCGAGGGTCAAATCCTGGCTTGCAGCTCTGTGCACGCTTTGCAGGGCAGTGAGTCTCTGGCAGCGCCGTAAGGATGCCATGGCAGCCCGCAGATTAACACGCGCTGTGACTCTCGGACCCCCCTGGCTCAGCAGCCTGCCTGGCTCGGCAGGCGCCGAGGATACTACTAATCCTACCCCAAATTTTAGGGTCACTTTCCCCCCACTATCCTGCTGTTTTTACGCAAGGCTGGATCAAATCTGTGCCGAGAGGGGACAGGAGCAAACGGTGAGGAAGGCGACGGAGGTGCATGGTCAGCACTTTTAGCACCAAGAAACCTATGGAGCAGGACGCGAGCCAGGGATTAGGGGAGTGCAGCACACCCGGCCCCCCCAGACCCTCCCTGCCACCCCCTAAATCTCGACGAGGAACAGAGAAAGCAGCCGAGCAGGCAGCAAATCTGCCTGCCCGAGCAGCGCGCCCGTCTCCTACCGGTATTTCATCCCTGGCTGCTTGATGCTGGACTCGCTGGAGGAGGGGGCGTTCTGCACTGAGAGC
This sequence comes from Aptenodytes patagonicus, assembly GCF_965638725.1. Lineage (NCBI taxonomy): Eukaryota > Metazoa > Chordata > Aves > Sphenisciformes > Spheniscidae > Aptenodytes > Aptenodytes patagonicus. The sequence continues at coordinate 9,315,844 of NC_134967.1, read as the reverse complement.
TGCCCCAGGCTGCGGGCCACCATGGCCACCGCCCGGAACTTGCCACGGGTGCCGAGGCTGGGGCTGCCGGCATTCTGTCGGTTCAGCCGGTCCTCCGCGCTCCGGCTCTTGATGCTGTGCTCGGAGCACACAAAGGAGACCTGCATGCTGCTCCGGCGGGCAGCCGCGCCAGCTGCCTAAATTTAGCCGGAGCCCCGGGTGAGGCGGGGAGCTCCTCCCGCGTGCCCACGCGCCGCTGCTCCGCCAACGTGACGGCGGGGGGCTGTGAGGCGGCGGGCGCGGAGCCGGCTCCCGTCAGCCCTCCTGCCCTCAATATTTGATGAGCTCAGGAAGCGAGCAAGCGGCGCCCGGGCAGGTGGGGGGGCAGGAAGGGGAGCGCCGCAGTGGGTGCCCCCCAAAGGGACCCCCCCGCACCCCGCTGGGCATCCCTCATGGGCAAAGCTTCCAGCGCAGCCCCGGTTTGGGGCGCAGCAGGGGCGAAGGGGCCTCTTACCTCCCTCCGGCCGCGCCGCGGCGGCACAGCATCCCTCCTCTCAGGCGGATGCAAGTCCGAAACAAAAATCTCCCAGCAGGAGTGCTTGCACATCGCCAAATACACGGTTCTGGGGTGAGAGCACAGGCGGTGGCGATGCCGCCGGCTCTCCTGGGGGCAGAGCCCGGAGGTTTGCTGAAGCTGGACCAGTTTGCCCCCCTCAGGGCCGCGGCCCCAGCGGCGCAGCCCCCCCAAATTTCACCCAGCGCGAGCTAAGCGGATCGAGGTGAAACCCAGCCCAGCATCCCCTGACGAAGGAGGGACGCAAGCTGGCCATGCTACAGCACCGTTTTGTGGCCGGGACCACGTGCTGGCTGCCTGCACTGGCCGTGCCCCCCGGGTAAGGAGCAGGGAGCAGGGCCGGGGCTTGGCTTGTGGGGAACATTACGCACGTTCAGCCCCGACCTAATGAGAAATCTTGTAATCTCCTCCGATTCCCTCTGCCGCAAAGCTCCTTAGCCGGGTAATCCCGCCGGCACCAGCTCTGGCTCTGGCCCCGGGGTGAGGCGGACCCTGCAGCAATCAGCAGCTCCCCGGAGGAGGAGAAACCTCAGAGATTTTGGGGGCAGCGGGCACATGCCCGAAGGAGCATTGTTGGGGGTGCCTGCGCCAGCCTCTCCCCATCAATAAATAACCGCCCCATGAATATTAGATGGGCTCTTGCCACTGTGTAAATGTTACCTGTTATTGTGAGCGGAGGGGAACCTGACCCGCGGTGCGGCACAGCACGGCACGGCAGGAGCCAGCAGAGCCACCGGCCCCTGGGGGCTTCGCTGCAGCGGCGGGGCGAGGGGCACCCCTGCATTTTCACAGGGGGGAACAGACACAGTCCCCAGCCCTGGTGCCCCCGACCCAAGCCCCAGCTGGGTTATTGGGGGTGCCCGGCCCATCGCCCCACCTGCGATGCTGGGGGAGAGCAGGAAGGGATACGCTGGGAAAACCAGCCCCGTGCCCTCAGAGGAGCCATGGCCGATGGCTCTGGCTGCCTGGTGTGTCCTCCCCGGCATGGGCAGGTAACGAGAAGGACAAAAGTCGGCTGAAATCCTGAGACACCTCGCGCCGTGCCCGGGACCCACATGCAAAATTAATTGAGCGCCAGCTCTGCAATGAACGCTCGTCAGACGGATAAAACATCTCTGTAGCTGTTTGCTCCAACTGCCTGATCTTTAAAAGCACGGAGTGTGTTTGCACTTGCAACTTTCCAACAGCAAAAGGGAAAATCAAGTGAGAAGACCAAAGATCATCGAGCAAGCAAGAAGCAACGGTGCTGACCTGCTGCAGCCTCTCCCGCACACGCCGTGCGAGATCGCCTTTCGTGCCAAGGGCGCCGGCTCCTCCCGACCTCGGCACAGCACAGGGAAACCAGTGAAATCCTGCAGGCCAGGCTTTTCCCCGATGAGGTGTAAAACCAGTGCTAAGCAGCATCCCCTGCTCCGTCCCCACATTTCGGACTGAGTACGCTCGGCTCTCGCCGTGTTCGCTGCCCCGGCAGACACCGGCTTACCTGTACTTCATGCCGGTGGTGCGGGCAGTGCCGTCGGCCAGGGAGAGCCCGTGCATCCGCAGGAACTCCTCCAGCGTCTTCGCCCGCGCCGCCGCCCGCACGTCCCGCAGCCGCCGCAGCTCCAGCCCGTCTGCCGGCCGGGGGGTCGGCGGCAGCCCCCACTCAGGGGGGTGCCGGCTGGCCACGCTGCGCAGGCTCTCGCTGTACGTCATGGAGAGCATCCCGCCGCCCAAGCGTGGGCTCTGCGGGCTGGCCCTGCCGCCGACCGCTCAGCGATGCTAAGGAGAGAGCTGGGAAAGCACCCCACTGCGACGCCAGGCTCTGCCACCGCTCGGGGCAGAGCCCTGCCCGTGCCTGCGCCACGATGCTGGAGCGGTGGCACCTGCCCTTGCAAGGACCTGCGGCGGGTCTGCGGCGCGGGGAGGGGAGAGCAGGAACCCTGGCAAAGCCAGTCCCTTCAGCAGAGTAAAGTCTTGGTGGGGGAGCCACGGAGCAAAGGAAAGGGCAAGGGTGGCAGCGCGGCAGGGAAGGGACGTGGCGCTGCCCGCGGCTGGGCAGCAACGAGCAGCTGGGGCTGCAGCGGATGCCCACCACAGCCACCCCGAGCCCAGCAACCCGCTGCAGCCTGGCACGTGCCCCAGCTGCGCTGCCTCCCAGCTCGCACCAGCTGGGCTGCCACTGGTTTGCATCCTGGAGAGGGGCGCGGTGGGCCCCGGTAGCGGCTGGGGCAGGGCGAGCGGTGGCACAAGCGCCGCTGGTGAGAATCCGGCACCATGTGCCAGCAGGTGGGAGAGGTCGGGATGGGAAAGGTGGTCCCGTGGGGCTCCCTGCGGAGGGCGGGCATCCGCAGAGGGGCCATGGGTGCCGGGTGCTTGCCGGCAGCTGCTGTGCCTGCGGCAAGCTGCCGCAACCCGCGCTGCCAGCCAACACCTTCCCCGCAGCTGCGGCAGCGACCTCCCAGCCGGTGCAGGCTGCTGAAAATAGCCTGCCGCAGAGCGGGCTCCTCACACGGTGGAGGTGCTCGCCGCCTCTACAGTGGGTATCTCGCCCGTGGTGGCACCGGCATCGATTTCCCTGCCGCTCTCTGCAGCATCCCTCACACTCGGTGTCTGAAAGAAGCAGCGGGGACCGGGGCCAAAACCGCTGCGCTGGTGCTGAAGTGGCCACTGGGAGCTGGGAGCGCACCGTGCCGGAGCTGCGCCGGCATCAGGCTCCAGCCAGGCTCCCACCAGTGGTTTTTTTCTTTCCCTGCGAAGCTCAAATTTACAGCAGCAGGAGCCAAAAGCAAAGTGCACTTTTCCATTGAGGTGTGACCTCAAGAAAAAAGAAGAAGAAAACCCAGAAGATACGGAGCATCAGCTGGCAAGGGGTGACCAAAACCCCGGGGGGCTCCTGTGATACCCAGCCCTGCTGGAGACCCTCCCACACTCCTCCTAATACCCAGCAAGGGCTTGGGAATGCAGGGAGATGTGGAAAGGGGACCCCTCTCCTGCGGCAAAGCCAAACTGAACCCTGGCCACCAGCCTCCTCTTCCGCCGTGCCTCGAAGCCGGAGTCTGGAGCTGGCACTGCCGGCACCAGCCCTTCTCCGCAGCTGGTGGTTTTAATTAGGGCAGCGCCTGTGGCTCCTGCCGGGCATGGGCGCAGTGCCCAGCCCTGGGGGGATCCCCTTGTCTCTGGCAGGACCCCCTCACTCCCGGTGGGATCCCCTTGCCTGATAGCGTCCGGGAAAAGTCTGAGCCGGCTGCAGCACTGCTCTACAGCTTCGCTGTGCTGCAATGAAATGGCTGCAGCAAGCGGAGCCAGGGGGTTTGGTCTGGGCTGCTTTGAGGAATGGGGCGGGAATCCACTGGCCGCCTCATTTCAACACCTCCCTGATTTTCGGCTGAGCAACGTTACGGGGCGGCGGAGAGAGCACGGAGGCAGCGGGTTCGTCCATGGGCCGTTTGTTAGCAGAAATCCTGATGCTGCCTGAGGGACGAGAAGCAGCGGGGGCTGCAGGAGCTGCCGAAGCCCAAGCAGTGCCGTGCCCAAGCGGGAGAGGCTGTTTTGCGGGGAAGGAGCAGGGATGGGGATGGGATACAGGCTCTGCAGGATAACAGGAGACCGTTAGCATGTGTCGGGGGCACAACAAGTGGGTGACAGTCGGGTGCGCAGGGTAGCTACTCGGAAAGGTGTCTGCCTAGCCTGGCTTGCCAAGCTGGGAACTTGCTGGCAACCAACAGCCTGCCTAAAACCAAAAAGACCCCAAACCCCAAACGAAACCCCTCCCAAGCCATCAAATCACGAGTTTCCCCGTGCAGCAAATTCTCTCTGCTGCCCGCAGTGGGCTGCACCACCGGCTGTACCCATCCCCGCTCGCCGCCCGCGCTGCCAGCCCCAACTCACCCGCGCGCCGGGGTTGCTGCTCATCAACAGAAAAGCTCTGGGTGGCTGGGCTGCCCCGGGGCAGCTATAAGAGATGCGCGGCTGCCGGGTTTTTTTGCATTAGGGGAGTGTCGGCACTTGGCGTCCAAAGCAATTGGCAGCTGCGACGGGCCCCCCCAGAGCCCAGCTTTCTTGCTGTGCTCCATTAGCCCTATTAGGGGATTTTCTTCCTTGCGAAGGGGAGCTAAATTATTCATGGCCGCTTTGCTAAAAGCCCGGGGATGCGCCGCTGCTTTATAATGCTGGCATTGCTGCCTCTGCCTGCAGCCGACCCTCGCCCTGCAGCGACAGGTCCCGCGCCATCGGCACACGGGGTGGTGGGGACAGCCGGGGGCACCGGGGGCCATCGGGGAGCGGAGCCGGTCCCCTGTGGCGGACGCAGCCCTCCTGTGGTCCCCACGGCAGCAGGGTCGAAGCTGCCTGCAGGCAGCCTACGGGCAAGCTGGCTCCTGCCTGTCAGCCTCAGGAGCCTTTCACACCAGATGTGTCCAGCGGTTCAGGTGCGCAGCTGTGCCTGTCTGGTTTGGCAGCCAAAACCCACCCGTGGCTCAGGCTTGGCAGTGCCGGTGGCGGCACATCACTGGGACAGGCACGCTTGCAGTGCCACCAAGCCACCCAGTGCCGGCCAGCCTCTCCTCCTCCTGCCGCACGCGGGGATGGAGTGGGGAGGCCATGGCTCCCTTGGAGGCAGCCCCCCGTCCCCTGCCCCATCGTGGCCGTGCCGGACCCAGTCCAGTGCCGCCGGGCTGCTGTGGCCCCGGGAGCACCGAAGCAGCTGCTGGCACGGTACACGGGGAAAAGTGCCGCCTTCACTTCAGATGGTAAAAGGCGGTGGGGAGAAGTGTTGCCTTCTGTACCACTTAATGACGCTTCTCTTAATGGAAGGAGCAGCGGAGCAGCTGGCTGGGTTCCTGGAGCTGCCCTTGGGAAAAGCCAGCAGGCTCTTCCCAGCACAGCATCGGCACAGGATGATCCCCCCCGAAACGAGCCGAGCCCTCCCCTACAGTGGCTGCCCCCCGGTAGCCCTCCGGCCATATTCCGGCCACGCTCTGCCACTTGGGGAGCCCGGTGAGGATGGCCCCCACCTACCCAGTTGCCCACGTGGGGTCCCCACGTCACACTGCCAAACCCACGAGCAGGCGAAGATGTGGTGCCGTGCCAGCGACGCCTGCCCCGCACGGAGGGACCCCTGCACAGCGGGCAGGGCAGCGCTGTGACAGCAGCGCCCGTGCCGGCAGCAGCCCGGGCATGGACAGGGGCTGCCGGGACTTCGGCCACATCTGCTTGCTGGGAGGGATTTTGGGGAGGGAGAAGGGCTGGGTTACCTGTAGAACTGGAGCTGGCGCTTGGGGCTCCCGTACCTCGCGCTTCCGACAGCAAAGGGGAGAAAGAAGAAAGATGCCACAAACCCCGTTAGAAAGGTGGAGCGGGACCGAGCGGCAGAGCCGGCGGCCGTGGGAAGGGTCGGTGGCGCCCACCCGTGCTGTATCACGGGGGGGCACCGTGCAGCAGGCACCAGCACGCTCCCCAAAAGTACCCATTCTTCCCATAACAGGACTCAGCGCCCAAAAACGCTGCTGCTGCCATGTGGGTTTTTGCAGTCCTGGAAGTTTTTGCACGAAGCGTGCCTGGGCGGTTTTGGGGTGCCGTGGCCCTGGGTTTGAAGCCCTGCAGAGCCCCCGCAGCGCCGCCCCGCACCCTTACCTGTAAATCATCCCTGGGGAGCCTGTCTGCCGCAGTGAGAGTCGCGCCGGGGAGTCAGTGGTGGATTCGGGATACATGGAGCCAGCCTGGGCTCCCCGGAGCCGCTCACCGCCTCACCCCTGCCACAGGGGAAGAGAAAAAGAGGAAGAAACTGGGGTTGTTGGGGCGCGCACATGACGGTGCTTCCTGTTGCAGAAGCTCGCGAGCCGGATGGGTGTGCGGTGCAGGCAGCGGTATGGGCAGCGGTATGGGCAGCGGTACGGGCAGCGGTACGGGCAGCAGCAGGCAGGGCACGGCAGCCCTGCCAGCCCCAGACCCCAGGGCTCCCACCCTGACCCGCCGCAAATCCCAAACCCGTCCCGCCCCTGCCCTGTGCTGCCGATTCTCCAACTCGGTTGCTCTCCCCAAACTTCTGGGGCTCCTGGGGAGGGCAGAGCGGGGCTGCTTGCTGCCCACCTCGCTACCCACCTTGCTGCCCATGGGAGGCAAGCAGGGCACGCCACAGGGCAACCCAGCTGCAGCAGCGAGGCACTGACCCGCGCTGTGGAGGTCTTATGACATATCAGGAAACGGTGAAGAAATGCGAGCCTAAAAAATTAAACATTTTGCAGCCCCCAGAGGGTCCCTCTGCAAGGGACAAGCCAAGGAAAGGAAAATAGCTTGGCTTTTCCCGCAGCCTGCACCTGACTCTGTGAGCAGGGGTGCAGGAGCTCCGAGGGAAAGTGGGGCTCGCCCCCAGGCACCTCCAACCCTCTCTGTCCCCATCCCCATGCCAGGGGGGCATCCGGCATGACTCCCTAAGGAGCTGTGATCCTGCTCCCGCTCCCCACCCCGCAACACTGTCAGCAGTTTCCAGTATCACAGAAAACCACAACACTTCCCTACAAAACTGGGGCTAATTTTTAAATTTCACCCATCTTTCTTTAGGCCTGTGAAATGCCATCAGGTCATGAGCTGCTTTTTCCCCTGGCTGGGGACTGAGAGATCGCCGGGCTCCTTCCCCGGCTGCCCTGGGCACAGCGTGCTCATGTGTCCTGGCACGCATCCTGCCTGCATCCTGGCACGGCGTGCCTGCATCCTGCATCCCTCCTGCATCCCAGCACGGTGTGCCTGCATATTGCATCCCACCTGCATCCTGGCCCGGTGTGCCTGCGTCCTGCATCCCTCCCGCACCCTGCATCCCTCCAGCATCCTGGCCTGGCGTGCCTGCATCCCGGCACAGCCCCTGCAGCCCACGCGGCCCAATGGCAGCGGCTGCGGCAGACGAGCCCGTCCCCGTGGAGCTGCCTGCCCGCCCACCGCAGCCCCTGGCCCCGCTGCGGCCCCTGGCCCTGCTGCAGCCCCGCTGCAGCCCCCGGTGCAGAGCCCCATCTCCCTCCTCCCCTGAGCGCCGCAGAAACGCGGCTCCCTTTGGCCGCAGCCAGGCCAGGGCTAGAGATCAGGCAGGCTCAATAAAGCCAGGTTTATTTTTGAGAGGACAGGAGGGAGCTGCTCCCCTGCGGCCCCGCACCGTTGCACTGCGCACGCCGAGCAGGACCCTGCTGAGCCCCCAAAGTCATCGCAACCCCCTGGCTTCTCCCGGGGGGCTGCTCATGTCACCTTCGCTGCTCCCTGCGGCCCTCGCCTGGCAGCGGGCAGCTGCCTGCAACAACGCAGTTCAACAGTAGCCACCGGCCTGGGCAGCATCTTGCACGCTCCTGCAAGCCGCTTCATGCCTGCTCAGTGTCACTTAATTAGCGGCAGTATAACGAAGCTGAAGCGAGCTGGGGGGGACACCTCCAGGAGGGACAGCCCCTGCTCCAGCCGCAGTGGGGGCAGCCGTGCGGCTTCCTTGCTTGCACTGCCACAAACCGAGGCTCAAACTTATCGCGTGGCTTAGGACTGGCTCTGTTTATGCAACCTGGGGATCTGTGGTGCGATGAGCTCAGCTCTGCACAATTTTCAGCAGGACCCGACGCCCCTCATCAGTTACCTCTTGGTAATCCTGGGGGAACTGAGCGCAGTGGCTGGCATTGGAGGAACTTTGCCGGCAAGTGCCGCTGGACCACCGGGACACGGGGTCCGGTGGAGCATCCCGGCCCCCGGGGTCAACCACCCCTCAGGGTCCTCCAAGCCAAAAGCGCTGCCAAAAGCCCGGTCCCCTCCATGCCGGCAGTTTGGTGCTTCCCCAAGACCACTCCTGTACCTTCAGCTTCCTCATGGCAAAACTCAGCTGTGAGTCTGCAACTGCAGGAGTTTCTGCAGGGCGATGCACGGAAAGGGAAGAAAAGTGTTTTCTTCTGCGGGATGCGCCTGGGACCCAGGTGCAAGTGTGCCCCGAAAGCTTGTGCTCCCACCGGGCTCCATCCCCATCCCCAACCAGCACGACGGGGCACGAGAGCGTGGGCACTGAGACACTGGGAGGATTTATCGCTGGGCAGCCCCCGGGAGCCAAAGCTCTGCTGGGCCAGCCTGGGGGATGGTCTGCGGACCACAGCCTCCCAAACACGCTGCTGTCAGAGCAAGAGGAGGTGAAACTGCACACAGCATTAATTTGAATATAGGGACGGAGCCTCCACACCTACTGATGAGCCTAAGCCCCCGAGGGTGAGGCATTGGGGTCAGGGGAGCTGCAGGACCCCTGCCCCGGGCACCCCATCATCCTTCCCAGCTGCTGAGGTGAGGGATGCAGTGGAGACAGTGCTGAGCATCTCCCCACTCCGGGTACCTGTCCCCGTATTTCTACCCCTTTTTTACCAGGTTTGCAAACAGCACTCTCAGCAAATGCTGCCCCCCCAACACGCCACAGGAAAGGTGACTTTAGCACAATTACTCACACTGCCCTGCTCTGCCTTGCAAATGGCTTTCGACCCGGCACCTCCTGCTGTCACCTCTCTGTTCATGCCCCACGCTGGGTCCTGTGCACCCCTCGGCCGCTCCCAGCCCCCGGCACGCAGCACCGGCGCTGCAGGGATCCGCAGAGCAGCAGCCCTGCCCCTTCCCTCTGCCCGGGGAAGCCTCTGCTGCAGAGCAGCGTTCCTCCAGCCTGCCGTCGCGGCGCGGGCTCCCTCTGACCGTGGCTGGTGGGCTCGGGTGTGTTTACAAGCCGGTCATTAAGACAACGAACGAGGCAGGCATTGGGGATTTAGCTGCGACACGTGAGGTTGCCCGTGATCATGCTGTGCGCACCGAAGCGCAGGCACCCGGCGCTGCTTGGCTCCCCGAGTCAATGACACAGCCCAAAACCACACGCGACACGTCAGACGGGGTTATTCCTGCTTTGCCATCACATACACCAGCACGAAAGTAACGGGGTCCATCAGGCCCACAGCACCCGCCAGTCCCCGATGTGCAGCACTGCCAGCATGTGCCCCTTCCCCAGCGAGCTGGCGGGCAGGCTCCCCACTGCGCCGTGGCTCCCAGCCAGGCACGGCTGAGCCACCGCCACGGCACCGCAGACCTGCCGGCGGCGCCAACCACCCCAGCACCCCACCTACCTGGCTCCGGTGCTCTAACGGAGATGCGCAGTCAGGAGGCAAAACAAATGAGATAAAAACCCCAGCTGCCAGCAGAGCTGGAGGCTCTGCAGGTTTCGGAAAGCGATGCCGGTGCCGAGCAGCTGCGATAGCCGGAGGCAAACACAGTGGGTGCTGGTTCCTACCCCATTCCTGCTCTGTCCCTGGGAAGAGGTGTCTGGCGGAGGAGGGGAAGCCGAGCCCTCCGCACCCCGGGATGCGGCAGCACCCAGGGATGCTGCAGAGCCGTCCCTGCCGCTCTCACATCCTGACTCGGCAAGTTTGGCTCCACGGTGGCGTGCAGCCGTGGCGTGCAGCCCGGCTCCGGATCCCGCTGGTGCCTTAACCGTGTCAGCGCCACAGCCCAGCACCGGCAGCATGCGTGGGTGAGCAAGCGGCTGCCACCCGGTGCCGGCCACCCCTGCACAGCTCAGGCGAGAGGAGGCTCGTCCGGTGGCTGGGGGGAGCCTGGAGATGGACATTTCCATCACCGGATGCCTTTAAGTCACACCGAGTGTTTTTCTTAAAAAATAAAATAAGGGTGTCCGCAGGCAATGCTGCAGGGCTGCCTCCCAGCACCGGGGCTCGCCCAGGCGCCGCATCCCACGGGGCAGCCACCCATCCTCCTCCAGGCGCGCCAATCGCGCCTTCTCGGCGGCTTTTGCTTTTTGGCCATCTTGGGCAAAAAGTCCACCCCGCAGCACATGGTTCAGAGACACCCCAGTAATTGGAGCACACTGGTCCCTGGTGGCAGCATGGCACTGTAATCCTGGAGTGATAACAGCACCGATCTGGCCAGCGGCTGGATTTAACATGAAAACCAGAGGCCAAGCCAGCAAAAAGGGGTCAGGGTTTCAGAAGTGCGCAGGAGCGCTTTTTTCATTTGTAAGTTAGGAAAAACCGGTCCCTCTCCATCCACCGAGTCCTGCTCAGCTTCATTGCGGCATCCTGCCACTTCTGCTGCCCTCCCGGCACGGTCCTGCCACCGACAGGGCCAGCAAGCACGCTGCATGCTCCGAACTGCGCTGGCACTGAAGGGGACCCTCTCGGCACCACCTGGGCGGGTGATCCCCGCAGGTCGCCCGCTTTCCACGCTGCGGCAGCTCCGCTAGCAGCGTGCAACAGTGCACAGAAGGCCGTAAACCCTGTGAGCGCTCCCCAGCACCAGCACGGCGGCGGCTTTGCTTCTCTAGCAGATGCTGGAAACCGCACGCTGAGGTTTTCTGCTCTCGCTCCACCGCGCGTCCGACCCACACGCCGAGAGCGGGGAGGCGACGGCCAGCCCCACTGCCCTCCTCATAAAAATAACAATAATAATAAAAAATAATACAAAAAGCAGCTCTTGCGTATCTTCCATTAGCAGCTGCGAGCAGAGGCGTTTCTTGTTAACCAGCAGGAGAATCACTGCATATATGTAATATGTATATATATGCAATATATATTGGATACATATTGCCCAGCCTGCCTGCTCCGGCACTCACCCACCACGCAGCACCACGGCTCCCAGCAACGCTTTTGGAAGAAACCTGTTGTTTCTGGAAAGCTGGCTCGATGCCTTGCCCATGCAAAGCCGGCAGCGACCTGGTCTCGCCTCCCAGCGGCGCAGAGCATGGGCTCTGCTCTTCTACCGAGAGGCTCTCACCGGGACGAGAGCCCAAGGCGCCCGTGTGAACAGTCCCAGGACGCCTGCGTTAACCACAACGGCACGGGGTCCCGGCCGCTGGCTGAGTGGGCACGGGACCGACGGGGCTCCCCCATCACAAGGAAAACAGCCTTAAAAAGTAGAGGCTGGAGAAGGGCTCGCGAGCCAAAGAAACCCACGGGTTTAGGACACAATTGAAGGAAAGCCCAAGGGGAGCGCTGGCGGCGGCTGGGTTGCAGGACAGGGAATCCTCCGCAGCACACGGGAGAAAGGTCCTCCTTTCCAACGACCCTACGTGTCATTTCGGTTAATGAAGCCACTGACTTCTGTAGAAAACGCGACGGTTTTGTCTCCGCCATGTGCAGAGCGGCTCTGATGACAAAACAGGGGAAGGTGTTTTGGGAAAAAACAACATTTACATTCTCCTGCGGGTTTGGCAGCACGTCGCGTTATCGGGGTATAAGCGCCTGCCTCTCCCCGGTGCAACGTCAACGGGCTGCAGGCCACCAGCAAGCGGAGCATCGATTCGGGGTTACCTTGCCTTGCCGGGGAATAAAAAAAGGGTGGACAAAACCCATCCTCCCCGCTCAGAGCGGGGCTTCTTGCGCGGGGAGAGGGACCTGCTCAGCAGAGAGCTGGCGGCAGGGCGAGGGGCCCCGCTCTCCCCACCGGGCGGGTCCGGGTGGTGGACCGAGGGCCACCCCGGTGACCGCGAGCGAGCGGGGCTGTTACCGGGGGCACGAGCGAGGCGCGCCGCCCCGCTGGCCGGCGCCGGGGAAGGAAAGAGCCCGTGCACGAACCCGCAGCCCTTCAGGAGAAGCGGGGCCCGGGCGCCGGGCTGCCAGGGAGAGGCCGGCCGCCGCCGGGGCCCGGGCGGGCAAGGCTGGGGCTGCGCGTTGCATCCAGCGCCCCGAGCATCTTCCTCCGTTCCCGCGGAGCGCCGCCGAGACCGCGCCTGCGCCGGCCGCCCCCCGGTAACGCCCGGCAGCGCTGGGAAGGATGCCCGGGGCGCAGCCGACGACCGGAGCCGACCCTCCGCGGGAAGGGGCACCGGCTGCCCCGCGCATCGTTCCCCGCCGCTCCCGGGGCTACGAGCCAGACGCTGCCGGAGCGCCGGCCCGGTGCCGGGGACGGGCGCGCGGCGGCGTGGCCTTACCGTACCTCTGCCCGCGGCCGCGCCGGGCTCCATCATCCCCATCATCGCCCCCATCACCATCCCCATCGTCATCTCCATCACCCTCCCCCCCAGCACCGTCCCCGTCCCCCTCCCCGTCCCCGTCCCCGTCCCCGCGGTCCCGCACCTGCCCGGCGTCCGCCGCTCCCCGCCGCTCCGCCGCGGCGCCCTCGTGGGGGGCAGGCTCCGCCCCGCCCCGCCCGCCGCCGATTGGCCGCGCCGCCCGCCTCTCCCGCCGCATGCAAATGACGGGAACCTCGCGCCGTCCCCATTGGCTGCAGCGCCGGTCGGGCCCCGCGGCGAGGCACCGCCCCCCGCCGTGCGGCACCATCGCCCTAGTAACCCGATGCCGAGCCGGGCGCGACCACCCGCGCGGGGGGGGACGGCCTCCGCCGCCGCCGCCGCCGCCGCCGCGCCCCGCCCCTCTGCGGGATCTCCCCGCCGTCGGCGGGCAGAGGAGAGGGGCGGCGGCGGGGCGCGGGAGCGCGGGCGGCGGGGCGGTGAGCGGCGGCGGCGCGTCCATCCCCCCCCCGGCCCGGCGCGAGGTTGGTGGGGCTCGAGAAGATGGCGTCGGGGCGCGGTGAGTGCGCCGGGGGGGGGGGTGTTTGGTGCCTGGTCCCGCGGGCGCCGCGCGGCACCGACAGCCGCGCGCAGGTGTAGGGGTGGGCGCGTGGGCGGGCGCGGGCCGTGCGCTCCGCCGCGGCGGTCCGGGCGTGCTCCGCAGCACGCGTGTCCGTGGCGTCACCCCGCGGCGTGGGCGGCCCACGCGCCTATACACCCCCAGGCGGGTACGGAGGCGGGCAGCGGCCCGGCGCCGCCTGCCCCCAGCGCCGCGGGCACGCACCTGCGGGGAGGTACGGGCGGGCACGGAGGTGGGCCTGGCCTCGCGCTCCACGGCCGGCCCCGGCACCTATGGCGCTGTACGTACGTACACGTGGGCCGCTGCACGTCTGTGTGCGGGTGGGGGTCTGTGCGTCTGCGTGCGCGTACACGCGTGGGTCTCTATACATGCATATGCATATATGGGCCTCCGTACGCGCACGTGTGTACATGGGTCTTGTCGCGTGGGAGGAGCGGTGGCTGGTGGGGCTGGGGGCCCGCCGGGGGGGCCGGGTCGCCGTACCCTCGGATGACCTGCGGCGGCCCCTCCGGCCGTGCCCCTGGGCTCGGGGGGGGACGCCCTGCTGAGCTGCCCCGCTCCCACGGGAAGGCCCCCCCGCGCCCACGGGAAGGCCCCCCGCCCCCCGCTCCCACGGGAAGGCCCCCCCCCCCGCTCCCACGGGAGCGCCTCGCGCTGCGGGTGCCGCAGGGCCCAGGAGCCCTTTCAAACGCGTCCCATCGGGGTCGTCCGTGCGTGCGGCTCTGCGGCTCGGGAGCCTGCGTTCCCCTCCTGTTTTCCAGCCGAGCGCTCGCCGTAGCCGACGCCGGGAGGGAGAGGCGACCTTCTGGGGAGCAAGATGAGCGAGTGGGAGAGGGTGTTCCTGCAGAACCTCGCCCTTCCTCCGCACTGCCAGCGGAGACGGACTCGCCCGCCGGGCTCCACGGCTTTCCGCTGTGTCCTGAAGTACCTGGAAGGGGCTGCCCTCACCCAGGTAGGGGGGACTCGGCTCCGCGGAGGAGAGCCCAGCAGTGTCTTCTTGCTGAGCCCTCGGCTTCTGCCCGCCGCCGTTCCATGGCGCCGCCGGGATTTGCTGCGTTTGTGGGCCAGAGCCCATAAAGGCAGAGGTTTTGGAAACAAGGTTACTTGTTTTGAGGGGGAACTAGCTGTAAATCTCCCGGAAACACAAATCGGAGCCGTGTCTCAATCCCATCTGTTTTTACCTGCAAATCTGAGTTAGCGTTTAATTAATTTTTAATTTAATTTTTGTTAATTTCTAATTTAGGTAAGCATCTTAAAATTAAAATCTCTGGGTAGCACTTTAAAAGTCTGCTACCCCTTTATTATATGCTTAATATTCAGTTTTCCCACTTTGGCTTTGCTTGTTCAACCTCTGGCTTTCAGAAAGGTTCTCCAGCGATGCACGAAGCTGTACGCGGCCGCGTGCCTGATTTGGGCATCAATTAGAAAATGGGAATTATTCGTCCTCTCTTACTGAAGTGTGTTTTCTGCGGTTTGGGGCCACTGAGCTGGCGTGCCCCTGAGCGGGCCCGAACGCCGGCGCCTCCCGTCCTGTCGTGCCTTGCAGGGAGCCGAGTACCAGCTGCGCCTCTCCCTGTTCGACGCCACCTACCACCACTTCTTCGGGAGGACGTGGAGGAGCGGCCAGCGAGCTGCCCGCGACACCCCACCGCGCCCGGCCAGGGCGGCTTTCAACGAGGTAGGGTGCTGGGGGGCTGCGGGCGGGCAGGGGAGCGTCCGTGCTGGCTGGGTTTGGGAGAACGGCGGCAGCCCCCTGGGAAGGGGCGGTGAGAAGCCGGGGACGGGTGGGGGGGGGGGGGCAGCGATCCCGCGGGAAGGCAGCTGGAGCTGCAGGAGCCAAGTCCGAGGAGGGAAGATTTTAATGCGCGAAGGGAAAAGCTGTCTTTGCTCGAGTGCAGCCTGGAGTCACTCTCCTTTGGTGCTGGTTTACCCCGTCAGTCTGGTGGAAGCGGAGCTCGGAGGGCTCTGGGAGCCTGCCATCAGCATGCTGTGGCCGTGAGCCTTTTAAAGCAGCAAGTCCCAAGCGTGCGTGGGCTCTGGCCCATGGTCTGTCTGTCTGCTGCTGAGCCTTGTCTGTGGCAGTTTGTCCTGCATGCAGGCAAACAGCAGCAGCAAACCCTTTTCCCGTCCGGCGCTTCCCGATCCTTTGCCCAAGGTGCACCCCAGACACTGCCCAATTATTAAGCTTTTATGTACAGTTTATTGGAATGGGGAGATCGGGGTCTTGGCTCACCTCCGGGGCTGGGTGACGGCGCGGGAGCGGTGGTGTGCCGCTGTGTGCTGCCTGCTGTGTTCGGAGCCGGCGGCAGAGAGCAGTGTTTCTTCACAAGTGGGAAGGAAGGGAAGGAGCAGCCGCCCGCCCTCCGGCACAGCACTTTTCTCTCCTCACCTGGGAACCAAACTCTCCCAAAGCCGTACTTCCATCCGCTGCTGATACCGGCGAACCGGGGTGCCCCCTTACTGGGGAGATCCCGCTGCCCCGTAGCGTGGACGACAGCCGAGATGTCACGTTTTCTAATTAAACTTTTGTTTCCACCTTCTCCAGTGCTCCGTGCCCCGGATGAAGTGTAGCACTGATTAGAGCCGCGCTCCTTCATTTATTTAAATCGGTAGTGGTATCTGGGGGGCGTTGATGCGTGCATTTCTTCCACAAGTGTTTTAATCACTGGCCGAACTCTGCTATTTTGAAGAGGGACGGAGAAAAAACTATGGCAGAGAGTGCTGCAGCGAGAAAAACGTGGTGCTGCCCCCCACCTCGCCAGATGCTGGGTGGAGCTGCCTTTTCGAGCACCATCCCTACGTCTGCAGGCTTCCTGGGTGTTTGGCGTGTGGTTGGGAGCAGCTGGCAGGAGCTTCGGGGTGTTAGGGGACTGCATCTCACAGCCTCTCTGCAGCCGCTGAATTGCATTGCCTGTCCCCTGCAGCCTGCCCTGCACGCTCACGGTGCAGCCGCGGTGCTCGGGGTCTTGCAAAGGCGACAGGGCAGAGGAGAGGCTGTCTGTGGGCGTGATGCGACCGGCTGCCGTCGCGGCTGAGCACTGGGATCTTTTAACTTCATGATATTCAGCAGTTTAACGTTGCAAAGAGTTGAGGTACAGGCGCAGTCGATTTGTGAAAGGTGAGGAGGAAAGGCACCGCTCCTCGTGCAGGAGAAGCCGCGGGACCTGGCAGCGTGTGGGGGCATTGCATCCTCTGCCTGCGCAGGCCACGTGCTGAGCTTCCGCATGTCCGTGCTGCCTGCGCGCTCGCCAGCCTCGCCGGAGGAGGAAGGCGCGTGGGCAGGGGACGGGGTCCGCACGCGTGGCGGGTCAAGGTGACCCCTGCGCTGCATCACCCTCATAGGGTTTAGGGGAGAGGAACGAGCTGTTGCAAAGTGTTGTTAGCGTTCACAGGGGGAACAGCAAGCCTGGTTTTACAAGGGATCTGCTTTAAGGGCTCTCTGTGTCTTTGCAAGGCGAGGCATCGGTCTGCAGCCAGCGGTCATTATTTCAACATTTTGCAATAAAAGATAATAGAATAATGATTTATTTCCCTGGGTTGATGCAGTAATGTCTCTCTCCATTATCCCTTCCTGACAGCCTGTGATTACAGTAAACGTTTTCCCTGGGACACCGTGGTAATGAGTTTGTAATAGAAAGATTAACCTAGCTTTAAATCCTGTCCCGGGGAGGTGACCTGTGTCCTGTCCCCTCCTGCCCCCAGGTCCGGGCCACCTCCCTCTCCCCTCCCCACGGCAGCAGGGTTTCCAGCTCCTTTGGCTTTCTCAGCGCGGGGCTTGCTATAATGCTGTAGGTCAGGGGCGTGTCAAAGCCCTGCTCGTACGGGGTCTGCAGCCTGCGAGTTACTCTGGAAAATGAGTGTTAGCAACAAAAAAAAGAAAAAAAAAAAAGTTAATGATGTTTGAGATTTAAGGAGGTGGAGATTTCCGAGCGGTACCGGAGGTCGTTTGCCATGAGCTGCTGTCTGGAAGTTTCAATGGATATTCTGGTTGTGCCGCTGGCTGTCCAAATGCAACAGGTATTGCTCTGCCTGCAGCTGCCGCCGCCAGCTCTGAAATACCCTTTCTCTCTCCTTTCCCGTCCCAGACCGTTTACTTCCACACCTCCTTGAACCACCCCGGCATCGCTGCCGTTGTGGAAGTGGTGGCAACGGTTGGGAAAGGGGATGAGGGCTCTCAGCATGTCTCCTGCGGCTTTGGACTCATCCCCCTCTTTGGCAGGGGATCGGAGGCGACGGACCCGGCCGCCGAGGACAGAGTGTAGGTCCCCCCACTGCCATGTGATGGGGCATGCTGGGAATCAGGGTGGCAACATGCACGGCTGCTTCGGGGGGAGAAAGGGTGGTCCTGGGGCTGCAGAAACAGAGCCAGCATTTAGAAACCTGGAATTCTTCACTGCTGGGGAAGCAGCGATGGGTTTGTAAGTGATGCCTGTCCTTTCCCTAAAGGATAGGGTTTTTACCGTGGGTACAGAGTAGGAAGGTGGTTTCTTACTGTTGAGCAGAGGCATTGTGGAAGATGCAGATGTGCTTCAGGGTGGATTTACTGACCACTGCGCGTGTGCTCTTTGCTTTCAGACTGAAGCTGTACCACGGGACGCCGCGCGCCTTACTGCACCCGCGCTTCCAGGACCCTGTGGAAAGTAAGCAGCAGCAAGACATTGCGTCTCGCTCCTTTCTTGGCGGCCTCTCCTATCCAAACGGGTATTGTGTGTGTCTGGTCGATGTGATACGTGGTCTCTGCCCTGGTAGTGCTAAGCGGACGTGCCTTACTGCCAGACGGGAAAAGCCTGCCCGGGCAAACCCAGGTTTTCCTTTGCTCCCAACATGTGTTCATGGATAATGATTTCTTCAACAGTGGTGCCGTGAAGCTGTCTCCCCCGGTTTTGGTCATTTTGGGATGTTTTCTCTTCTTCAGAGAACAAACACCTGACGGTGATGGAGAAGAGCCACCTGCAGTACGCCCTGAAGCCCCACCAGCCCCTGGAGATGATATTTCACCTCCTTCCCGAAAACCTCCTGATGTCTGGGCTGCAGACCGTTCCCGGCTTGCTGCCGGCGCGTGGAGATGCGAGTAAGGGCTCCT
Source organism: Aptenodytes patagonicus (assembly GCF_965638725.1). Classification (NCBI taxonomy): domain Eukaryota; kingdom Metazoa; phylum Chordata; class Aves; order Sphenisciformes; family Spheniscidae; genus Aptenodytes; species Aptenodytes patagonicus. The sequence continues at coordinate 9,297,645 of NC_134967.1, read as the reverse complement.
TCCCTTTCCCTGCTGCCTGTGTCGCTCTTGCTGAAGGCCGCAGGTCCCTGGGGAGGCTGCGGGCAGGGCGCTGGCATGGGGTTTCTGGGAGCACCGACGGGTTCTCTGCAGCGCTGCCCCTTGGCAAGAGCATCTCCCCTGTGCGGGCCGGCGGGGCGGCAGCCCTTGCATTCATAGCTCAGCCTTAAAGAGGTCAAAATGACTTCAGTCTGTTCCCCATCCGTTAATTGCTTCGCTCCTGGGAAGCTGCTAGGGATAACTGATGGTTGGTTTAATTACAGTCGTTCAGTGGAGTCTTAGGAGAAGCCCTTGCAACTTGTTTAAAGTCGTTGTCCTCGGTGGTGGGGCTCAGGATCACTGGGGGTCTGGCAGGTTTGGGGGGATGAGCTAGCTCCTGTGTGCTCAGCCCTCGTTAATCTTTCCCTGTGGGTAGCAGACTTGCCGTTCAAGCTGCTGCAATTAAAATTATGTGATCTGAAGATTCAGAGGGTAGAGTACTCTCAGTTCTGCAGCTGAATTATTCTTCAGCTTACCGCCTGGAAAACCCTACTGCTAACCATTTTGGGGGTTGTAACTGTTAATGTTAAAGCTGAGCAAGGCCTCCAAAGCAGCCGAGTCCCTGGTGCTGCTGAGACCACTGCCCGAAAGCAAAAGAGGGGAGAGCCAGCGTCTTGCACTGCAGGGCACCTCAGCACTACAGTGGCGGTGGCTTTATTAAGTAGACAGATTGCATCCATTGACACCGACGGCGTTGGGTATTTCTGGGTCTCTCCTGGGCATAAAGACGTGTATGTGCCGGGGAAGCTGGGGATCCCACACACGACCACGACCTCTCCCCGGTGCTGCTTTCGGCTCAGGTCCGGCAGCAGGTGCCCCTGCGGTCCTGGTGACCTTCCCCCCAGCTGTGGCGTGACCTGTGGCCACCACCTTGTCTTTTCAGGTGACTGCTTGCAGAAACCCCGGCTGATGAAGCCGGTCACCTGCTATCTGGAGAGGCTGTCGGTCCAGCTGTACCCTTCCTTGGAGGAATTCGAGGAAGAACTGCTGGACTTACTGAACAGCGATCGCTTACTTAAGGTAGTGCTGATGCAGTTATGGCAGGGAAGAGCACAGTGCGCGAGCAGTAATGCCGGCGCTTTGTTTTCGGGCAGAGCGGAATGGTTCAGATAAATGACGCTTGTCTGTTTCACTTGGAGTCTCCGATTTTTTTGCTGTGCAAGCCTTTTGCTTTACTGCTGGATTAGCGCATAGGTGCTCCGTGTTGGGTTTGTTTTGAACGTCCAGACACTAATAAGCAGAATTTGGGTTTGCTCTGCTATGGAAAATCCAAAGATAAGATGCAGTGCTCATCGTAGTACGTCTCTTTAGGAACGGCAGCACTTGGTGCGCAGTAAGGACCGCTGGCCAAGTCCTTCTTCATTTGCCAGATTTGCACCAACTCTGCCATAAAGACGAAAGATTTTAGTATCCACCAGCCGCTGGGGGGGTGGGTCCTGTTTTTTTGAGTTTCTGATGGATTGCCTGAATTTTCCTGGCCGTGGGTGGCACAGGGAGGGATGCTGAGCCACCTCGTGCTGCCTCGCTGCCTGAGCTGGAAAACTTGCCTGTTGCAGGCTAATGCTGCGCCGGACGGCAGTGGGGTGGTGGTTCGGGAGCGGCGGCTGCATGTTGGCGTCCACAACGGCCTGCGCTTCGTCCAGGTGCCGCAGGTGGCCGTGCTGGTGCCGGAGGCAGAGATGGCGCGGGGTGGCTACCCAGGGATGCCGGGCTCCGGAGCCAGGTAAGGGGGAGACCCTCCGGCACTGCCAGTGCTGCTTTTCTCCTGCCTTGGGCGCTGCCCACAGCCGCTTCTCCATCCTGGTGCAGGGGTGCAGGTCAAGCCCTGGTCCTGAGGAGCCGCATCCACCTGAGCGAAATGGTCCCTCACCCAGTGTTTGGGGTCTGCTTCCAGCTGGAGTACGTCTTCTGCGCCGCGGGGAGAGCCGACGGGAAGGTAGGGCTGAGTGTGCATGCACCTCGTCTCCGTCCCTTATTAACGAGTGGAGATCTGCCGCTGGGGGAGCAAGCCCTGCTGAGTAACTCCATCCTCTGCCCCCACTTCACTGTCCCGCACCCCCAAGACGCAGCAGCTCCTTGTCACGCGGCTGCGCTGCCTAACAAATGGCCCCGCAAAGTGTCCAGGTGCCTTCTGCAGCGCTGTGCAAAATATCCTGCAAATGGGCTTATTGAATCATTTTAATTATATGTGGTTACATTTCTCCACCGTGTATTTGTATATGAAGAAATGTAGCCTGCAGCAGTCCCATAGTGTTCTGGCAAGCTAATTTGGAATATCTCAGCTTTTTTTAATTTAAAAAAGGCTTTTCTTTCAGAATTTAGCATTTATGCTGAAAAGAAGTTAACCCCTCCCTCTCTTTTTTCTTTTTTTTTTTGTTTTTTTTTCCCCCCTGAATGCTGAGGTTTTTCTGGGAGCTTCAGCCTGATGTTCTCCGGACCTTAAAGCCAGGAGAAGTCTCTATATTGACTGCAGAGAGCACGCTCGCTAATGCCTACTTACCGATCATTTACATGTATTTCAGTTGAACCTTTCCGCAGGTTAAACCCAGCTTAGCGAGCCATTCAGTCGTCCCCTCCAGAGACCCTTTGCTGCTGGAGCCATTAGCTCGTAGTGCGGCTGAATCGATGGCCATGGGTTTGTTAGGAGGCCCTAATCGTCCTGCTAAGATGCTCATTGAAAATGCAGCAAGTGTCCTCTCTTGTTAGAGCTGTCCAGAGCGAAGCTGGGGCGAAAATGGGTATTTATAAAGTGGGACATGTGTGCCAGGCCAGAGGGATTTGTATTGAGGCGGGGAGGAGAAGCTGAGCCTTGCTGTCGGAAATCATGTGTTGGGTTCAACTCCTTTAAAAAGCTGAAACCCAAGGACCCGCGGAGATTTGGGGCTCCGGACGCAGACCTGTTTGTTTGGCTGTACTGGGTGCCGGGAGTGCTGGCCGGGGCAGCAGTGGAGCTGGTTCCCGTGGCGCAGCCCTTGGGCAGAGCGGTTAATCCCGAAGCCACTCGCCGAGCTGATCGCCTTGTCCTCTGTGCCATAATTAGCAGGCTGTGAGGGTGATCGCGGGCACTGGTAGAAACCTCTTGGCTTGCTTCTGCGCCTCTCCTTCGGTTTAAGGGGAGGCTGTGGACACGCCCGGGTAAGTGGAAGCCTTTCCGCTGCCTTCCCCGTCTGCCAGGGATGGGGGGTCAAACATATATCCCTTAATGCAGCTGCTTGAGTGAGGGGGTTACGGCCCTTCGGTTGGGTGCTGGTGTCTTTGTCTCAGCCTACATGCGCTAAGTACATACAAGGGATGAACCCTGTTATTTTTGTGCTTTTATATTATATCAGCATTATATTATGCTGATCCATAATCTAGAGGTGTAGTCGCTTGCGTAACTTGGTGAAGGGATGAGGTACGATTGCCTGGAGCGCGGGTGCCTGACGTACTGCAGCCGCAGCCTGCAGGAAGGGGAATAATGTCAGCGATGGGCTGGGTAAACGGGGTAAGTGCAAGAAAAACCAAAGAGTACCCACGTGGGAAGGGTGGTACGGGGTTTACAGGGAGAAAGTGGGATTTGTACCTGTGTGCAGCTGTGGCCATGAGTTTGTGGTCAGCCTTGAGGAGGTGAAAGCACGTAGGAAGGCGCCGGTTCTGCCTGCGGCGCTGCTGGCAGAGGGAAGAGAAGCAAACCTCAAAACTGTGCAGGCTGGCTCAGTGCTCTTTCACTGAGAGGTCTCGCGATCCTGGGTCCCCTCCCTGGGACTGACCTGTCCCTCTCCGTCAGGGAAGCATTTCTGGTGTTCCTCAGAGCCTGCAAAGGGATGGGAGCAGAAAGGTGTGGTCGCTGGGGGGCGAAAAATGGGTGCGAAAAGAGAAATAAGATGCTGGAAAGCGGAATGTCTCCAGAACAGGTTGAAGGGGAGCGGTTTCTGCGACGCCGGAGCTGGGCGCAGGAAGGCGTGGGGGGAGATCAGAGCCCTTGTCTGTCTGGCAGCACCCTCTGCCCTGTCCCGGCGGTGAGGTGAGTGTGCCCGGCGCTCACCGTGCTCTCCCCCAGGCCCTGCCCGGCAGCGCCAGCGGTGAGGCGGCCGACATGCGCTCGGTTTGCTGGGCCGTCTGGAGCCCCGTCCTGGGCACCGGCGAGGCGGAGGTGGTCCTGCCCCTGCGCGGCGGCCCCTGCCGCAGCCCCTGCCAAGCCTTGGTCTACCGGACCCCGCCGAGCAGCAGGAGCTCCCGCCAGGTAAGGGCTTGCTTCTGCACTGCAAATACACGGGGACACAGCTGGTGCTTGGACAGCCTTGCCGTTAGAGAGGCTCTTTGCTGAGACCTTTGTGAGTGCCCAGCGGTGGAGAAGCTCTCTGCAAATCTGCGAGTGAACGAAGAGGCATGGGAAGAGGAGGGTGACAGCCCCCCACCCCCTGCCAACGTGCATCTACGCTGATAGATAGTGCCCTTGGTGTCCAATGCTGCTTGACTTTAGTTACTGCAAACATGCAGACTGAGCTGTCACATAGTTGGTCAACACAGTTCTTTATCGCGATACTTCTTGGAGGCCACTGTGACCTGATCCGGTTTGTTCTGAGTGATGCACACGCAAAAGATAAACTCTCGGGAGTGAGGTCTTTATCAGCAAAAGGAGGTTAGGGCTGGGGCGAAGGAGTCGCAGGGTGGTGGCCAAAATACAGCCGTGGTGCTAAGCTGCATGCGTTGCTCTGTGCCACGGGCAAGGATGGACGGATGGACGGACGGACAGGTGGGTGTCTGCAGAACTTGCTCTGTATAAGTCTTATACCGGGTGGCGGTGGGTGGAGTTGGCAGGTGTGCGTGTTTGTCTCCGCAAGGACGGAGGTATTTGATCAGCTTATTAAAGTACAACCCCTTGCTAGCTCTGCCTCCGGCTTGTACCACTGTTTCTCTGGCTGAGGCAAGGGAATCGTCTCTCAGAGGCACGAGGGAGTCTGCGTGTAGCATGCTGTCTAAAAGTATTTCATTTCCAATTTCAGGGGAAGCACGTGGAGTCTGGGACTGTCCAATTCCATGTTTCCACTGATTCAGAAGAACATCTTGTAACTGCTGCAGAGATCCTACGTAAAGACAGGGACGAGTCGGAGAAGCCTCCTACGCCATCGCTGAGTGAGTGTTCTCCAGATCACTGACATTTAAAATGTAGAGTGTGGCACTGGTGTCTGCTCGGGAGAAAAAACACGACTTTGCTGAGTTTCAGTGAGCTAGTTTATGAATTACTGGAATGAACCAAGTTTTGAGTTGAATTCAGCTCTCACTTTTTAACTTGCAAAATTCCCCTGTGATCGTAGCGCTGAGCTAGGGATTTCCAGGGATTTCCAGCACGGCACCAGCCCGCTCCTGTTTCATGTCGCTCTGAAGGTGTTTGGGCTCCCATGCTCAACACCCAGAACAGCTGGAAGGGTGCAGCAGCTGCACTAGCAGTGCATTGCTTGCATTGCTCGCATTGCTCCCCGCCAGTGCCGCTGCTCGTCTCTCTGGACTCTGAATCCTTCCAGACGTTGAGGACAGAAGGGATGTCAGTTATAGGCTGAGGAAAAGTAACAACCTCGTTGCACTGCCGCTCGGGGAGCGTGACAGCAGCGTGCGTTCGATTGGCGCGCACAGGCTGTGCCAGCGCCTAGCCGGGGAAAACCAGGCTGCGTATGCGTGTGTGCACGTATGCATCTATCTATCTATAGCGCAGGGGTGCCAGGTGGTCGGGGTTTCAGTGCCTGTCTGCTGTGTGTTGGAGGCAGAAAGGAAACTGCTGTTGGCTTGGGTTTGGGCGTGCAGTTGAGTCAATGCCCCGGGCTCCTGGAAATCCTCTCTGGCTTGTTTCTGTCTGCTCCCCCCTTTCGTGATCGGTGGGAAAAAAACTCCCCTTTCCTCTCCACTGTTGCTCCTGCTTCTGCTGTGGCTCCCATGCAGGTCTCGGTGCGATGCTCCGGATACCTAACGGTGTTTAAGTATGTTTTACAAGCTTATCCGGCTCCTCTGGTGAGCCGGTAGCTGCCAGCCCACGGGTCAGGGTGATGCTCTGTGCGGTGGGTGCAGTGTGGGCACCTGTTCCCGCACTGGCTCCGGCGCTGCTGTGCCTTCCACGAGATGGCAGTGGCACCATGGCTTTGCTGCGGCAAGTCCCGGCTTTATGCCGGCGAGGAGCTGGGTCTGCTGGTGTAAGGGGCTTTAGAGCAGAGATCTTCACGTGTGAAATGAGAGGTCTGGTGGTGTTGGTGGTGCGCTGGGTTAGGCTCTCTGCGGCATGGCTGCATTGCTGCCGATATCTTCCTGGCACTGCTTGAAAGGTTTTCCTGGAGGCCTTTCAGCTGGCGGTGGCCGGGGCACTGAGGGGGTTGCGGTGCGGCAAAGAGAGGAGCGAGCCGCACCGACAGTGAGCTTGCAAGCCTGGCGCTGGGCTGGCACGCTCCAGCTTGGGGGGAGCGTCCTGGAGCGCAGGCGGGGTGCCGGGTGAGGGGGGATGCCCCGGCAGGGCAATTCTGGGAAGTGAGCTGCGTGGCGTTTCCCTGGCTCCGGGGGGCTGGTGGCACCAGAGGGAGCTCGGGAAGCACAGCGGTGGTCCCAGAGCCGTGCCGCGAGGTGAGCGGCTGCGTGCAAGAGCCAGCCTGTGCCCCGAGCTGCTGAGAAGAGCATTTTGTTAACTTTTCGTAGTGCTCTGTTGGAAAACGGGCCACTGTCTGGTCCTTTTGGCCAGGGGAGGCTGAGCGCATCTTCTGTCGGCTCAGCTGCTGGTGGTGCTGATGGTTCTGTCCATCATCTCTTTAACAATGGCCAAAGCTATCCTAACTGAGAGAAAACAGTATTTGAGACGTAAGGGAGACAGGGCGCTTTCCTTTGTACAGCAGTCAGCATGAAATAGCTGGAATATACATGGTGGTGAAAGCAAAATAAGGTCTCAGCATCACGTGTATGCAGAGATACAACATCTGTGCTCTGAAGGACCTGCGGCTCAGCGGCACAGCGAGCTCAGCTGTGCTGGCGCGCGAGCTGAGCAGCCAAATATAAACACGATAAAACTCGTACCGTTTCGGGGCACGAATGCACGAACAGATGAAGGGAGTGACAAGGAATAACGGAGGAGCGACGAAAACCTTAAGTATCCTAAAATGTTCACGTCTCATTAAGCATCGCGCTTAGGCAGCACCACATGGCCGTAGGGAACCGCGGCACTGTCTGGGGATGGAGGAGCTGCCTTTTACGGCAGAGTTAGCCTAATTCCTGGCAAAATAACGGATGGATCTAGAGACGTGCTACATTTCCCTCCCCTCCCCCCCCCCAGCAACAGTCTTATTGGAAAAATAAGTCAAATAAGTGGTTGAGAGATGGTAAGGCATCTCGATAAGCTGGTCCCACCCCCAAAAAGTAAAAAGGCAGGTGGGAGGTTGGAGGGGGCTCGCTGGCGGAGGGCACAGCCGCAGCGGCGGGGCCTAGGGGTGACGGCTCTGCTAGAGCATCTCTCCTGTCCTTCTCCGCAGGTCCGCCAGCCCCGCTGCGAATGGCGGCCTCCCCGCGGGGACCGGGGGTAAGTGCCACAGACATGGGTGGCAGGCAGCGGCGTTCCCGGGGGACGGCCCACACACTGAGGACGTGCTCCCGGTCCCGTCCGTTTTTCCTGGCTGCTGCAGCCAAGAGGCAACGAGCATCCTGCTCAAATCCACCTCCTCCGGGGCAGCAAAACGGATCCTGCCTATAACGTGCTGGGCAAAATTCCCTGAGCTCTTTTCACACCCCAGATGTATTTTTAAGGGCAGTTCTGGTTTTTGACAGCCCAGATTTGCTGGGTACTATTGTCCCTGGTACATGCTGACAGTGATGCACGGTTTCTTCCTGCGGAGCTACTGGGATTTAAGGAGAGCTATGACTATCGAGATCCCTCTTTATGCTTTTTTGTATCTTGACTCAGGGATGAACGCACACAAATATTTTTGATGAAATGAAGTGCTTCATAAGACTGCATTAAGCGGTTTGATCTTCCTGCTGCATTTTCTCATCCCTCCCCTTGCCAGGGAAAGTGCAGGAGCTAAATAGGAAGCAGAGGTGCGAACCCTCGAGCAGCCGAGCTGTGCCACTTCTCGGTGGAGTGGCGATGCTGGAGCACGTGGCATCTGAGCTGCCTTAGCAAGGAGGGGCTGCTGGCCTGCCTCGCTGTGGGTGTTCCCACAGGGCGGGCTGCCTCGGGGGGGCTGCTTCCCCAGCACGGGGCTGCGGGCGCTCACGTTCACCGCTCTTCCGCCAGCTGTCAGTGTCCCAGCTGTTGGCATCGCCGCAGGGCAGGGGCCAGCCCCCGGCGCAGCGCAGCCACGGCTCTCGGCTCTCGGCGGGGATCACTCACCTGGAGGCCGACCTCGGCTCGCTGGACCCGGAGCCCTGCGCCGGCGACCAGCTGCGGGCGCTGCCCTTCGCCCCGCTGCAGGTGCCCATCGCCGCCATGGGGCTGCAGGCAGGCAGGTGATGCTCGGCCACCCTTCCCCAGGCTCCTGCACCCCCATCGCCCGGCCTGCTGAGGTCCCCTGCGTCCGCGCGGCTCACCCCCATTTCTCCGTCAGTTCCCGCACGCTGCTCTCCCGTGCCTCCCTCGCACGCCTGCATGCCGCCGGCTTCCCGGAGATCCTGGACCGCAACCAGGAGCCAGTGGAAATCTCACAGCCGGTGGACCCGGCGAGTTTCAGCCTGCAGCTGGAGGAAGCCGACCCTCTGCAAGGCAATGAAATAATCCTGCAGTTCCTGGCTGTTGGCAGGTGGGATGGCAGCTCTTTGCGGTGCCTTCTGTGGGCAGATCCCAGGGGCCTCCTGGGGGAGAGTGCTTTCCCAAAATCCCCCCAACCCGCTTCCCTGCTTGAGCGGAAGAACTCCTTGCAAAGGTGCTGCTTCCTCCAGCACCTGCTGTGGAGGCAAAGCCCTGGAGGGTTTTACGATGATGCTCTTGTCCTTTCCAGGCACTCTTAAATCATATCCCAGTCTTTTTTATTGTATCCATTAGCCACAATGTGATATAAAAGCTCGTTAATGCAGGGTTTCTCCATAAATGCATATGGAGTTGAGAAAGTTGGCACCCGTGGGGGTGGCTTTGGCTGGATAAGGCCCCACTTGTGTTTTTTCCGTGGATGGCAGTGTGCTGTGCGAAGGTAAAACGCTGCCTTTGCTGGGCTCCTCCGTCGTAGCATATGGTGGGAGACAGCTGGAATTATGAAGCTTTTTGGAAAGCCAAGGCAAACCATATGCCCGCTGTCTTCAGAGAAGTCCAAATACTTGTGATGCTGATGATCTTCTCTTGTTCTTCTGCCTCTCAGTGTGTGCCAAACGCACGAGGAGCTCGTGATGGGGAGGCAGCGCCATGCCACAAGCTAACCCAAACCCCTCTCTCTCCCTCAAGGGATGCCCGGGACAGCGCGGAGGGGATGTGGCCAAGGACCGTCTTCCTCACCTTCCAGTTCTACCGTTTCCCGCCGGTCACCACGCCGCGGCTGCAGCTGGTCAGCACAGATGGGAGGCCGGCGGCCGGGCTGGCTGTGCCGGTGCAGCTCCTTGTCCGGCTGAACAAGGACGGGACCCTCGGCACCGGTAAGCTCCGGTTTTAACATCCTTGTGCAGCGGCTCCTTTTCCGTCAGTCAGATTTGGGCTTGCCTCTGGGCTGAGGAATGGGCTGGTGTGTGCTTTAATAGCAAGCCTCCGCTAGTTTGCGTGGCACATCGTGAAAAATGTTCAAAATGTCCAATGCTTGAAGTAAAACACTGGTAAGTGTTGGTGGGGCGATTTGCACGTCGAGGCTGCTGGCTCCCGCTGCAGCTAAGCGCCTTTGAAAAGAAAGGCAACACGTGAGAGCACGGCGCCCGGAGTGAGCGGCTCTGATTCTCCTAGCTGAATGCTTTTCCTGGTTTCTTTCTGTGTCTTATTAAATTCTGGTCTCAAGAGACACCAAGCACTTGTGTCTGATGAAGCTCCTTCTCCATGTGGAGCTGTTAATGGAAATGAGAGGGGCGTCCGTACAGACCAGGTGTTTCTGTGGGAGGTGCCAATCCCGGGGGACCTTGGACCTTACTAGTTGACCAACGGGTTCATTAAGTGGAGGAGAGTGGGTGTGCGAGCAGGCGGGCTTCTCCGGAGCAGAAGTCCCTGTCCCAGCTGATGTGCCGGTGCCGGTGGAAGCTCCGTTTCCGTGACAATGCCACATGTCTCGCAGGACCACCGGGCTTGCAGCTGAAGTACATGGTAGATCCGGCTTTCCTGCGACCCGGGGAGCAGCGCTGGTTTGTGCGGTACCTGGCCGAGCACAGCCTCCAGATTGACGTCTGGGATGGAGACTCCCTGCTCCTTGTTGGGTCTGCTGCCGTTAAACTGGAGGTATCGGTTAAATTGAAGGTCTTTCTTCGTAAGCCCTCAGGACTGCTAATGATGAAGGAGACACCCCGCTTAGTGTGCAGGAGTGTTAAGGAAGAGCCTGACTTTTCCCTGGGCCCTGTGTTGAGATGCTGTTGCATTACCCTCGTGTCTTCAGTAATCGAGTTGCTGTCAGCCCCTCTGTGTAACTGAGGCTGATGCCAGCCTGACAAGCCCCTAATCGTGGGATTTGTCATCTCCTCGAAAGTGATGGCAAAACGTCAACTTTCTTCCACTTCCCTGGAACTCCTGCAGTATTCTAGGGCTAAACCCCCCACACTTAGGACATCCAGAGACATCCTTACCCAGACCCCTTAACCCCCCAGACCGGACTCCCCGGTAACTTGTTACCCCTCGCCCATCCTTGCCTTGTCCCCAGCCCCTGCTGCGCCAGGGCCGGGCGGCCGTCAGGACCCACCACGAGCTGGAGGTGGCCACGACCGAGTACGAGCCGGACGTGATGGTGATGGGCCGGGAGGCGCTGCGGCACGGCGCCCTGCGGCCCCTTGGTGTCCGCGTGGTGGTGAGGGGCCACCTCCACCTCTGCCTGGCCAACGTCGGTAAGAGCCCGCTGCTCACGGGGCCAAAAGGCTTGGGTGCCGGCACTGGCGCCCCACGGCACGCGCCCCTCGCTGAGTACCTCTGGTGCCAGTTGGAGCCCCCATCCTGGCACCAGCCGCTTGGCTCTGGGTGATGCTGGGCTGTGGGCAGGGGCGTGCAGGTCCTGGTTGTGCTTGCGGTCCCTTCCGCCTGCTCAGCTGCAAACGCCGGCGCAAGGCGACTGGGAGGCCAGCGGTGCAGGGTCAGCACCGTGCAGTTAGGTGCTGGCAAACAGCATGGGGCCGCGGGAGAAATGCATAGGGCTGTACCCGAAAGAAAACCACGCTTGTAAGAACGTTATTCTTCCCAGAACCTTCTGGCTGCTTTCATTTTATATATTTAATTCCCCGTCCTATAAATGTACAGTGACTCCAGGTTTTAAAATCTTATCCTCAGAAGAAAGATTAGCTCCATTATAAGATAACTTAAATTGTCGTTTCCATACTTTGCCTGCGAAGGGGCGATAAGCTTCTGGGAAGGAGAATCTGAGATTCACAACCCAGGGAGAGGTTTAACTTGCACCCCGCAAAAGAGGAGAGGGAGAGAGGAAGCAGAGATGCTGCACCGGGACAATAGCCACCCTTGGGGGTTGTGGGTTTTTTCTGTTCCCGCCCTCCCCCCCCCCCCCCGCCCTGTCCTCTTTTTTTAAATTTCAAAATACTGTTGTTAAAAACAGTATTGAAAAGCTTGGTGCCCCTGCCCGAAGGATGGGGACGGGATTCGTAGGCTGGGTAAATACCTGCTGGGTTTAGAGCCTTGTCCAGCTCCGCTTGGCATAACCTTTGTGGGAGCATGGATGGCAGCAGGAGCGGAGAGACGTGGCGGTACGTGGCCGTGCCGGCAGCAGCGCTGCAGCCCAGGGATGGAGAATGCAGAAATGAAAACCAGAGCTGGTGAGGGGCTCGGTGGTGACTCGCTCGGGGTGGTGCCGTGCTTTTGATGCTGTTCCATCTCTGGGCAGATGGCTGTATGGTGGTAACGGCAATAGGCTCTGGAGGGATGGCCGTAGGGCTCGCAGAGCATCGTTAGCAACCAGATATTTGCTCCTGCTTTTTTAAATTGTCTGTAAAGAGCTGTAGTGAAGGATAAAAATTTGCAATAGATGAAAAATGGATGGCTTCCACTCACCCCTGACTGTGCTTGTGGCAGGCCACCCGTGCGAGGAGACCCCAGGGCAGCTGCCGTCCCGCTCCCGCCTCCTGCCAGCATCGGACGGCACCAGCAGCATCCCGGGCGGCAGCTGGTTCTCCCTGAATGCTGCCGGCGGTGAGTCCTGCCGGGCTGGGGCTCAGCCCGTCCCCCTGCGTGGGTTCAGGTTGGCAGAGTCTCTGCCGCCGTGGTGCTGGCGCTTTGCCACCAGCCGTGGGGTGGCTGCCCCCTCCGGCGCTCCCCTTCCCAGCCCCGCAGCATCGCGGGGGGCCCTCGGGGCTGCGCTAATTGGGGGTGCCTCGTCAGTAGCACGGTGCTCTCTCCCCACAGGCGGGCGGGTGTCGCGGGCACGGAGGCTGGCTGAGGTGCACGGGGAGCTGGCGGCTGCGCTGCACAGCCGCTGGCCGGAGGCGAGGTTGGCCCCCCCGGCTGCCCCCAGCGAGGCCGCAGCTGCCCGCCGGCGCAAGCTGCGGCGCATGGCACTGGTGCGGCAGCAGGAGAACGCCGGCAGCGGGAGGACGCCCCAGCTTTTGGTGAGGAGAGGGGCTCCAGGGGCCGGGGATACCGTGGTGGCTCCGGGCTTATGGTCCCCTCCCTCCCAGCAGGGCTGGCAGGAGCAGTGCGCCCAGCATGTGCGGGACCTGCAGATAATCGACGCCTACCGGGAGCACATCAAGGGTGAGAGCATCTCCCAGATGCTCAGCCAGGCCATCACCGCCACCCACACTGTGCACGCCGTGCTGGGGACGGCCGAGTTCTTTGAGTTCACCCTGAAGAACCCCTATGGTGTCCAGCACACCGTGACCATCGAGGTCGACCACCCCGAGCTCAGGTGGGGGCCAAAGCGGGGTCTCCCCCGTGTGCATGGGGAGATGCCAGGGTGGCACTGGCTCCCGGCCAGTCCTCACCAGCACCTCTGCCACTCGCTCCCCCAGTGTCATACTGGACCCGAGGGAGTGGCGCCACTTCAAGGAGCTGACCAAGAGTGTTACGCCGGTGGAGGAGGAGATGTTCCACCTCCGTGACGACCTCAGGCCTCAGGTCTACCTACGCCCCAATGAGACCGTCCGCATCCCCTTCAAATACCAGACCTTCTCCGCGGACCCCGCGGTCGTCGCGGCGCAGGTAGGCGCAGGCCCCCATTTTGAGCTGTTCCCAGTAGGAAGCATTTCCCTCGGCTGTGTTTGCCTATGCAGGGCAGGGTGGTACCGCCACGGGGAGCACTGCGCAGCCGTAGCGGTGCTGCATCCCGACGCAACCCGCTTTTGCCCCCTGCAGGGGCCGGCAGGGCTGGGTGCCGATGCTGATGTGGCCGCCCGCTCCGTGGGGAAGAGTGGGGCCGGGCGGACAAAGCACATCCAGGTGAGGGAGCCGGGTGGAAATGCTGCTCGAGGGGCTGCGCGGGAGGAGAAGCATCATTCTTGCAAAACTCCGTCCCTCTCCCGCTGGCCCCCCGGGACAGGTCTCCTTCCAGGTGAGCGGGGGGAAGCCCATCGCAGTCCTGCGGGTGAAGGTGGAGCCGCAGCCCCACGTAGTGGACCAGACCTTCCGCTTCTACCACCCGGAGCTCACCTTCCTAAAGAAGACCATTCGGCTGCCCCCCTGGCACACCCTCCCCGGTGAGCCCACGGCGTGCCAGGCGGGGGCTCGGGCTCTTCCTCGTTAGTCAGCATCCATGGTTCATAGGGGCCTTCCTGGAGGTATGGGTGGCATCCAGAGAGCTTGCCTCTGCTTCCTCACCCTTTCGCAGCCACTCGCTCCTCATCCACTTGCCTGCGTTAATGTTATATTTAATTCCCTGCACCAGTACGCCCGTGTAGTTTGCTGGTAGCCCAGCACAAGGGATTCTGGTCTGCAGCTGTGTGGGGTGCAGGGTAGCAAGCACAAACACAGAAAATGCTGAATATGGTTTCACCTCGGTCTCTCTCCTCCCACAGGTGCACCGGTGGGGATGCCGGGGGGGGAGCCCGAGATGTTTGTTCGCTGCAGCGACCCTGACATCATTTGCGAAACCAAAAATATGGTACTGGTTATGCTTCGGCATCGGTCTGTCCTTCGTGTCCTTCTGCTGTGGGTTTTCGTCAGCAGGGAAATGCCTTGCACCCGCGGAGCATCCCCATTTATCAGCCCGTGGTAGTGAAACACTGGCAGTGATGAAGCCGAAATTGCCCTTTATTCCCAATTAAAAGGAGCTGTATTGTTTTTGCAATTGAAGCTGAATGCTGCACCTTATCGCATCGTGCAGCAGCCTGTACTCGCTTGTTCTTTTGAGCAAATACCAGATGATTAAAATGCTGGGGAAAAGCAGCCTTTTGTCAGGTGTGGGATAGACCTTCCCTGCTGCTTGGGGTATCCGCAGCCACCGGAGGCGTGCGGCGGGGGGACGGCGCGGCCTCTGAACACACGGCAGAGCATCTCTCTGCTGGGTGATGCTGGGGCGGTGGGGAGGGCCGTGCCAGGCTGAGGTGCTCTTTGGGCCAAGCCTAGGCGTCGCTCTGTGTCCCTCCCCAAGCGCAGCCCTTGCTTTGCAATGTCCAGCAAAGGTTTCCTGGGCTTGCTTTGCAGCTGGGAGAGGTAGAAAGGAAAAATAAACTTGCACATATATGTGCAGATGGCGACAAAGGGTAGTTGCTAATTGCTGTTGCAGAAACACGTTAGTATGGTAATTGGATTATGGCTTGTTAGAAAACTTGGGGAAAATTTGCCAAAATTTGATTACAGATGCAGACCTGGAATGCGATAGTCATTTGTATCCTCTTTTGTAATTAAAAATACTGGAAGATCTCAGCCAAGCTGTATAATAACTTAATAACATAGTTGAACTAGATGCTGAAAGCATCTGCTTTCGTAAGTGGGTTGGTGGCAGGTTTTTCCGTTAATGGGAAGGAAACCCTGGAGTCCTCATTAGCTGGTTTGATCTCGAGGTTAACTGTTGGAACGATGCTCTGATTTCTGTGTGCAGGGACCTGGGGAGCCGCAGGACATCTTCTTAAAAGTAGCCGGAGGACCAAGCCCACAGATCAAAAAGTTCTTTGTTGCTATTTATATGTAAGTAGCAGGACCCCAAAAAGCGAGAAACACTAACCCCGAGCACGTGGCAGGGCAGGAGGGGAGCTCGCGCCGCCCTTTCCTTGCGGCTTCCTGAGCCCGGCCAGCTTCCCTGAGCAGCAGAAAGCCGGGCAGGGGGCTTCCCAAAATGTTTGCAGCTTAGGGTTTTACGTCGTTCTCTTTTCCTCTACGTAATCCCTGGCCAGAGCATCTCCGGTGTGCAACCTAATGCCTTCTGAGCCAGCCGGGTTATCTCTGCATCAGGCAATGCTGTTACATGAGCTTTAGGAATGGGGGAGACTGGAATTGAGGTCCTTAGAAGAAGTTTTCCCGGAGCTCAGGCTCCCACTTTGGCCTCGCGCTTGGCGTTCAGCCGCTCGCTCTGAGCCCGCGGTGCCGTTGGCGATCCCCGTCTGTCTGTCTGTGCTGCAGGGACGCCTGGCTGGCAGCGCCCGTCCAGATCTGGCAGTTCTACCTGCACTCGCTGCAGCGCCTGGATGTCAGCTGCATGGCCGGGCAGCTCACCCGCCTCTCCCTGCTGCTGCGGGGCACCCCGGCCCTGCGGAGGGTGCGGGTCTTCACCTCTCACCCCCAGGAGCTGGAGGTAACCCCCCTGCGGGCAGGCTTGGGGCTGGCAAGGTCCTTTGCGGCTGCGGTGAGCCGGGGGCTGGCCTGGACCAGCCCGGTGAAATCCCCTCTGGAAAGGGAAAGGCAGCCCACTTGGAATTATGAACAATTTACTGCCGTAAAGTGTTTGCGACAATTATCTTTTGATTAGAGCTGTCATGTGTAGGATCATTGGCACGAAACCCCGGAGGGCTAATTATCTGGTTAATGAGACCATCTGAAGACTAACAATTTCTTTAGAATTCGTTCGGCCGTAATTGCGAATGTGAATAATAAAAGGCACAAAAACTCCATTGCTGTCCCGTAAACAAAAGAAGAAAGTCTCCCCGGGTGAAGCCTGCGAGGGGAGGGAGTCCCCGGGCTGGGGAGGAGCTGGCTCTCCCCGAGTGGCTCTTATCCTTCCCGACACGAAGCCAGTCCCAGCGTGTTCATGTAGGTGGGATTCAGTAGTGGTGCCATAGGTGCAGAGGTTTTTACGAGCAATCGGGTCTAGTTTATACTCCAAGCTGGACGTCGCGGAGGTGCAATAGGCCGCTGCAGGTGGCTGCAGCTCCCGATGTTGGTTTCCGCAGGTGGATCCGGACGGCGCCTTCCTTCTCCCTGCCAACGGCATCCAGGACCTGTACATTGGCGTGAGGCCTCGGCGGGCTGGCAACAGGTTCATCTACCTCAACCTGGTGGACGTGGAGTCCCACCAGCTGGTGTCCTCCTGGCTGCTCTGCCTGTCCTGCAGGCAGCCCCTCATCTCCAAGGTACAGCAGCTCTCGTGCCGGAAAAACGCAGTGATGGCGCTGGACCGGCAGTCACGGTCCGGCCAATAACCCGGGGCTGTCTCCTGCTTCTTCCTCTCTTTACGTCCATGTTTTTTTTGCTGCTTGCCACCCTGAGCACACTCTTAGCCCTCAAGTGCTCAAATAATCTCACTGAAGACCACAGTAAAATGTCTTTCAGGCTGTTTTGAAGGCATTCCCATGCTGAGGAGTGTCAACTCTGAAGCATCCTCGGTTGTGAAATTAAAGCTACAGCATGCTGCTTCCTATTAGCACTGTGCTGGCGAAGGCCTTGCCTCAAAGATAGAAAATTAGATTTCCCGGCTAATGTGTTCCTTTTAAAAATGTTTTCCCAAAACCCTCGGTACCGGGGGAAGTTCAGATCAGCTTTTAAACTGATGCCCCAGCGTCCTGCCAAGTGCCAGCCTGCCTCCTGGTGCCGCGGGCTGATATCCGAGCGAGTGCCACGGCTCTCCCTGTGGACGTTCATTAATTAGCTGGAGAATGAGCTGGCCGGTCCCAGCTGCTCCCCTGGCCCTTTGTCGTTCAGGCTTGTAATTACTTCTGCAAACGCGCCGGTGCCAGCGGCGGCGCAAGGAGGATGCTTTCGTTTGGACGTGGTTTCTTTATACCTGCTGGTGGAGATCAAATGTAAGGTGTAGAAGGGGTGAGGAGGGGATGTAAGGCAATGTGCCCCTGAAACGCCCCCCACGGTGCGCCGGTGCAGGGGGCAATTCTCTGTAGTCAGTTTGGGGGAGCACCCGTTGTCCCTCTGCCCCCTCCACGGTCTGTGCTGCCTCTGCCACGGCTTGTGCTTGACCCGCAGGCGTTCGAGATCTCGCTCCCCGCGGGAGGCGGGAGAGGCTGCAACAAGCGCATCACCTACACCAACCCCTACCCCTCGCCCAGGCTCTACTTCTTGTGCACCAACCGGCCTGACCTCCTGCAGTTCAAGGAGGACTCCTTTGAGGTACGTCCTCCTGCCGCCGGTCCCCCCTTGCCAGACCCCTGCCCTCATCTGGCTGGACCACGCGATGCGCGGAGCGGTGCTTCGTGGGCGCAGGGCGTGGTGCTCGGTGGGTGCAGGGCACGGCGCGATGCTCGGTGGATGCTGGGCATGCTGCTGCAGGAGGGCCATGCTAGCCTGGGAGGGCCATGCTAGCCTGGGAAGGGTGGGCACATCGAGGGGTCCGTGCCGAGTCCTGCTGCCTCTCCTCCCGCCCATTCTCCCGCAGGTCGCCGGCGGGGAGGTGTACACCATCGGCTTGCGCTTCGCCCCGAGCCAGAGCGTGGGGGAGGAGGAGATCCTGATTCACATCAACGACCACGAGGACAAGAACGAGGAAACCTTCTGTGTGAAGGTCCTCTACCAGTGAGGCTGCCCGCCCGCCGTGGCAAAGTGGCTGTTCTCTGTGCCGGCTGCTGCGGCTCCCCCGGCAGCGCTGCCTCGGGGATGCCTGTGTCTCTCCGATGGGGGGTTGTAAGCCCGGTCCCCTCGTAGTCACCTCACCAAGCTGGGAGGTCTTGCTGTCCGCCGGGATCCCCAGGCATTGCCGTGGGCACCAGTGGTGCCACGTGGCTCCGCCTGCAGAAATCGGGGAGAGGAACGTATTTGTTACCGCGCATCGCAACTGCAGGATGTCTTTATTTTTGTTAAGCGTTACTATATTTTAGGCATATTGGAATCTTTTTTTAACTTAAAAAGTTTGCAGATCTGATTCTGCGGAATATTTTTAAAGTATTTTATATTCCACAGTGAGTTTTGCACACACTGAAGCACTTTTCTGGGATTTTTGATGCTTTTTACTCATCCTAGATCAATTAAACTTGCTGTGCAGAACTGGCACAGTGTGGCGGCATTTTCTTTCCGTGGGAGGTGGAAGCCCTTGGCGTCCCCGTCCTGCAGAGGCGAGTGCCGGGCTCGCCTTGCCCACCGCTGTGGTGCCATCAGTCCTGTGGTGGGGAGCGTTGGGGGTCCCCTGCATCACCCCCAATTCCCTGGGGGGTCGGGGCAGGGACCGTGGAGGGGAATACAGGGAAAATAAGGTGCGGGCTGACACCGCCCGCTGACACGTCCTAGTGCATTGAAATCTTGTTTGTTGGGTACTAAAAGGCTCCCCTGGTTCCTCACCGGTTCGTAGCACATCTGTCGCTGTTCGCTCACGCCGTCATGCATTAGGTTCACTGTGTGGAGGGGGAAAACCCAGGGAGGTGAGAAAATGCATCTGAGGCAGGCAAAGGGGGGGGGTGTCTCCCGTGGGGGCAGCTGGGGGTCCCTGCCCCTCGCCATGACCCTCTGCTGCTGTGGCCGGGCGATGAGCAGAGCCCCGGCGGGCAGACCACCACCCGCAGGAGACTTGTGCCCCTGTGCCCGCCACTTCACTTCTCTTTACGGGGTCGGAGGCTGATGAATTGGTAGCCTCGATGGAGTCGTGTGCCGAGCTCCTCTGCCTCCCTAGGACTGATCGGAAATGACAGCTAATACTTTAAAAATTATTATACTGTCTGCAGCACAGAGAGGCCCCTAAGTTGGGTTATTAAAGTAGATTAGCTGAATAATTTTCACTACATTTTCATACAACGATATTTCTTGAGGCTTATGAATGAGCTGGTGCTGTACCCTCAGTTGCGGCAGAGGAGGCAGCTCCGGGGGTGCGTCAAGCGCCAGGCAGTCACAGCCGCCGGTACACGATGGTGCTGGTGGGCAGGGGACGCCGATGCAGGGACTTGACCCGAGCTGCCGTTAAATGCCACCGTCGGCTGCGGCGCATGGCTCTCCTCGCCGATGCACGTAAGATGGCGTTCGGCGCCTGGCTGCGAGCAGCCCGGTGGGCACCAGCGCACAGGCAGGGTGCTGCCTGCTCCCCCAAAGTGCACAGCCGTGCCCGGGTTCGACCCGAAATCTGCAAAACCAGTGAGGCCGTTGAAGAAAAGTTGAAGACGACTTTCCCAGTAGGAGATGGAGGTGTCTCGTGTCCCGGCTCCTTTGGGAGGACCTGGACACCCACGGCTGCTCCTCCTTTGCGGCGCTGCCTGTGGCCAGGAGGAAGGGCTGGTAAATAAAGCCTCCGATAGCCCTGGTTTAAGAAACCGGAGTGAGAGTTTGTCACCTTTTAGTGGCGTAAGGGTATGTGGGAAAACACTCTGCAGAGCCCTGTGTCCCCGCTGTGATGAAGCTGGTCTGAGCTGTCTCCCAGCCAGCTTAGAATAATGCTAATGGCTTTGTTGCGGATGATGAAGGTGTAATGAGGTGGCTGGATTATTTACACACGTGCCTGTATTTGCTGCAGAGTTTAAGGGGAGTGTGGGAAACTGGGAGCCAGTTGGCAGTTTGGGAGTTCCCTTCTCCCCTCCGTTTCCAGGGAGGCAGAGCAGGTGAGAGCCACGCTACCTTCTCCGGCCCAGAATCCCCTTCCTACGGCACACACAGTCCCATAAATCTTTGTAGGGCTTTAATATGCTCTGCTGGTGCCTGTTAGTTTGTTCTCACTACGTTAGCTTTAATTAAACAATTTCCTTTCTTTGAATGTAAGCAAACCCCGGTGATCGATCCGAGCGGGTTTGTCAGCGCGGCGGGGGCCGCAGAGGGGCAGCCCTGCGGGCAAGGGGTTCAGGGGGGGCGAGACCCTGTCCTGCCGGGGAGCAAAGAACCTCCGCAGAGGCGTGAGGCGTGCAGTGAGTGCTCCAGAGCCCAGCAGAAAAGGGGCTGTGGCTGTGCACGGCTCTGCTTGGGGTTAAAACCACGGCCCTTGGAAATGCTGCAGCTGCTGCTGCTCCAGCATGAGGCAAGTGCAGAAGCAGCGTCTGCTGCCCGGCTCTGCCAGGCAGGGGCTGGGATGGAGCCGCTTCTTGGGTTCACACTTGATGAAGTCGTCCCTGCTAATGACAATAAACTTGTAGCACCGTGTGCCTAGTATGCAACTTGTTGTTCTCTTCCCGTTTCATTCATGTCAGGAAGAAAATTGGATTCCAGTAATGATATCATTAATTCACCCTAAAAATCTCGGCTCGCATCTCATCGTTGGAGCACACAGGGAAGAAAAGATTGGGAAGCACTTTCCGTGGTTTCAATAACTCTTGGGACCGCTCTGCCCTCTCAGAGCAGGCAGGACCCTTCGGGGACATGAGCATTGCTGCCTTCACCTCGCCGATGCTCTGCCCTGGGCAGCCTCAAGTCTCTTAAATCTGCCTCTCACCGCTGCGGGCTCCTGCTGGTGTTTGCCTCCCGGCAGGTCTCCAGGAGAGGAGTGTGTGCACCTGCAGGTCAGCATTTCAGATGTCACAGCAGCTCTTAAAGGGGTGTAGCAGCAGCCTGGGTCCCGTACCGGCGCTGCGGGCAGCACGCGGCAGCAAGAGGAGGAAGCTGCTGGAGCTGGTGGGAGCCCGGCGAGGGCTGCACACTGTCCCGGAGGCAGGCAGCGAAACGGTGGCGCTGGGGCGGCTGATGGGCGCTGACGCCCGTGGATCCAGCTGAGTTCCCTTGGAGTGACCTGGTGAGGGGCTGGCTTTCCCTGCTGCTCCCCCAGAGCTCTGCTGCCCCGTGGCCTTGGGGCCCTGGTGTTTCCCGAGGAATGGAGATGAATGCTCCGCAGCAGCTCTTTAATTGAGCTCATTTGGCGGGGGTCAGGCATGGGTTGCTGAATTGACTGGAGGTGAAGGCAAGAATGCCCTGCACCTTTGCCAGGTGCTTCAGCCAGCCTTTCAAGGCTTTCCACGGCCCGGTTTGATTCTGGTTGTGCTTTGCCTCTCCAGACATCAGTGTCCCAGTGGGGTTTTTGGCTGTTGCTTGGAGGCATCCAGCACGGCACTGGCTGCCCTGGCACTGCGGGATGTGGGCTCCCCTCGCCTCGGACCGACACTGGGAACCTCGAGGGATGCCAGCATGTGCCCCACCGTGCTGCTGCTGCAGCACGTTTCTCCGCCCTCCCCGGCTGCAGATGCGCTGCAGGGAGGTGACCGGGGCGGCTGTGCTGGGATGGCTCCCGCTCGGCTCTGGCTCCCACTGCCTCCATGGGCTGCTCTCCGTGAGCTTTGCCAACCAGTGCTGGCATTTCCCATCCTGAGCGGGGTGGATGGAAAACCCATCAAAATTCATTTGCTTACCCAGACAGGAGTTGTCGTCAGTGCGCTGCTGCAGCAGCTGAACTTTACTGATCCTCAGAACAAACAACCTTTCCAGGGCTGTTTTTGGAACCAACAACCTGGGGCCAGGCAGGAGCAGGCAGAAAGCCCTGCCTGACGCTTGTGCATGGCTGCCCGCACTGCCTTCCCACGGGAGCTGTGCTGGCTCGCTGGCATCGGCACTGCCGGGTCCCCAGTCATTGGCACTGGAGGTTACTCCAGGTGTTCGGAGGTGAGGGGCAGGCGGGAGACATTACAAGAACAGCAGCAGAGGTGTAAGAAAAACAGCTAAATCTGTCCCCAGCTCCCAGCTGTATGCCAGGCCCAGCCCTACCCACGCCTGAGGCAGGGAGGGACCGCTAAAAAATGGCAAGTAGAAATGAGAAAATAAATTAAAAAAAGAAAAAGAAAAAAGGGAGTTGGGTGCAAAAGCTCCTGCAGCAGCAAAATGCCCTTTCAGACTGGGAAATGGGCTCCTGAGATGCCCGGTCTGCAGCAGGGTACTCCTTGAGCCCAAACTTTTAAACCCACCTTATTTTTCCCATTATGAGGACGAATGTGCGACTGCCTGAGAAACCCCTAATTAAACAAAGGCTCACCAGAATATTTGCTGGGAGCTTGCCAGCCTTGTAATGTGACACTACCGGGTATCTTTATTAGCTGAAATGAGTATTTAGAGTCTCTGCCAAATTGAAAGCTGATAGACTCGTTTGAAAGTGGCACTGCAGCATCAAGCAAACGCTTCTGCAACCTGCCGACGAGGCTTGGCTGCGGCGGAGGGCGGCTGCGTCGCCCTGAGCGGCGGGAGGGGGCCGTTAAGATGACCCTGGCGTCAGCCCCCGCCAGCGTGGCGTGGCGCCTTCTTATGGCAGACGTGATGTCCCGCTGATGGAGCCGTGCATCGCCTTTCGGCTGGCGTTGGCCAAGTGGCGGGATGCCTTCTCTTCCTGTGGCGGGGGAACAATCGCAGCCGGGAGAGGCAGATCTGGCTCTCTGGCTATTACTGAAGCCAATTAACTTTTGCAGTGCCTAATTGCAGGCTGAAGGAGTGGTGCCTAGAGCGATGGGGAGCGCCTGAACGAGCCCCTTTGCAGAGCACTTGGAGCACAGGGGCTGCTCGGGCGCGACCAGCCCATCACCCGGCCTCGAAGCTGGCGAAAACCCCGTGCCAGCCGCGCCAGCCTGCTGCAATGCCCTGCGCTCCTCAGGGCAATTATATCCTGGAACATAATTTCATTATCAATTAACCAACAACACATGGAAGGATGGTTACACTATGAATTTATTGGTGTATGGTCTCTGCTCCGAGTGCCGGGTGCGGCTGGCGGTGCTGCCGGAGCCCAGGGTGACCAGCAGGCCAATGCCGTGCCTTGAAACAGCAACACCGGGAAAAACCACCGCCCCGTGGGCTCCGTAAAAACTCCTGCGAATTCCCTGAGGAGCCTGGTGGGGCTGGAGGAGGAGGAGGGCAGAGAAAACCCAGCAGTCCAGGGCAGCTGCCTGCAGGGCGGCTGCTGGCACCGAGATTTAAGGGAGCAGTCTTTCCACCTAAGGAATCAAAAAGCTTCGGTGTTATAATGTGTTGCCCTGGCATTTCCAGCTGGAAGTGTTTTGATTCTCAAGTCCGAAATGAGTTTTTATTTTGAAATGCATTATTCATTTTCCTTTAAAAGGTCAAAATCTAGATGAAACGCTTTAATTCACCTGAGATTAATTTATTAGTTTTTGTCTTTGACAGGCACACGGTAACTCAACCTGCCGGCTGTGTGCCACTGCCGAGGCGGGTAGCGCTTAGGCAGTGGGCTCGAGCGGCCGTGGGATTCGGCACACCGCGGGTGCTGCTGCGGCCGCCGCCAGGCTGCTGGCGGCTCCGTGGGAGCCGTGCGGTGGGTCGTCAGCTCTGGCTGACTTTCCTACCTTTCAGAGTACTGCTCTGCTCGCTTTGATGCATGCGATGCAAAGCATCTCATATATGTGTATATATATATATATATGTTATATGCAGATGCGGCAACTTTGTTTTTCTCAAGCCACCTTTAACGAGGTTGCACAAACCATCTCTGGCTGCAGGTTCAATAATTGCTCTCTCAGGTTCCAAGCACCACACATCTCTTCCTTTCTTAATTTAACAGTACATTTCACCCGAGAGAAGCTGAATGCCCTCCTGGGCCGCGTGGCCCCGGCTGCCCTCAGAGGAGAAGCCCTTCAGATGCACCAGCAGCATGTGGGCAGAGGAGCCCCCAGCTCCGTGGCTCGGGCGAAGGCAGAGCATTCCCTCGGCTGCCGGCTCTCCCCATCGCCTTCCTTGGGGAAAAGTGCCTTTGCATGGGGAGAGCGAAAATGTACCAGAAAGTGAGGAGAAGGCATGGGAGCCGCTGGCCAGCGTTGCCAAAGATCATCTCGACATTCTCGTGCCATTAGTGGGACAAGTGTCCTTTTCATCCCCACCTGCTCCTGCTCCTGCTCCCACGCCGAGCAGCTGCGTGCCAGGGGTGCTGGCGAGTGCTTGCAGCCTTTCCTTCAGCACAACTTGAAACATTTTGCTCCTTGTTAGAGAATGTGTTTCAGAAAACTTGTAGAAGTTTACTCCAGAGAGCCGTTGGGCTTCATGGTGAAGAAATAGTTGCCGGTAGTAATTATATATTAGCTTTAAGACAAGCAAATTGCTCCGGAGCATCATGGAGACGGGTGGCAGGCTCCTCCTGGGGCGGCGCGGGCTCCCCTCTGGGCTTATTGGCAGGGTCAGGCAAACCGAGCCCGGGCTCTGCCCTCCCCTTTCATCAGCATGGTTTTCCAGAGGAAAATCTGAAAAACTAAGATCTGTTGCCTGACAGAGACAGCATCCCGACTTTCCCGCGGTGCAGCCCGGGCCGTGCCTGGCTCCACCTCGCCCCAGCTGGGGTCCCGGCACCTTGTCTTTTAGAAAAAGCTTTCTTTTGAAAGCTTTATCTTCAATGATCATTAATTTTCCTATCTGAGAAGGAAGAAAAGGTTTTTCCAACAGGACATGAACCTGTAGTCCCTGCGGCTGCCGGTACCGGGACCAGTGGATGTCCTGTGTCTGAAGTCAGACGCGATTCCCAGTGCTCACCTTCCAGAGGGAATATGCTAAGGAATATTTATTAGGCCAATTACAATTCTCTCTTGACGGCTGGAAGTTCAGGCCCTGTACTTCTCCAAAGTGAGGTGTAAGATGTTCTTCCGCAGAGAAAAATCCCCTTTTGGTTATTAACATGTAGCCCAAATACGGCACAGCAGTCCCAGCACTGGAGTTTAGGAGGTTTACTCCCCATTTCTCCCACATGTCTTCCTGAAAGCGCACCACTGACTTGATAAAAAACCGATTTAATGGCTACAAAACCCGGAGATAAAGCTGGTCCTAATGGATTTCTTTAAGATCAAGGCTGTCAAATACCAGGCTCAAAGTCCTTTCTACAACAAGAACAACTATATTAAGCGCACTCCATCAAAATCAGGCTGAAGGTTCCATAAGTGAAACAATGGCTGTAGGAAATGCATTTTATTAGCATCTCCAGCAGAAAGGAGGGCTGGCAGAAGAGATGAAAAGCCTCCGAGCTGCGGCTGCTGCACTCCCATTCAGCCGGGATGGATGAAATGTGAAGGGCATTTTCAAAACATCCTCACTATCTAATCAGCTCCTGTTGGGAAGAGGGTGATGGGAGCCATCCCTTTGAGCTCCGAGGTGAAATATCCTAACGGTGGCCTTTGCCTGGAGGGAGTTGGATGCTCTTGGGCAGCACCTCTGCAGCCTGGGCTGCAGCAGCCGGACCCGCGGCGAGGGGGTGCTCGGCTGGGGACGATGTTCACAAATGCACGTCAAAATCCACCATAAGAAATGTCGGCTGCTTCCCTGCGGAGCTCGTTTCCCGCCCAGGTTTAAGGTCGAGTGGGGCTTCCGAGTTTGCAATGCCTCAAGGGGCTTTGGGGTCTTTGATGGGGCTTTCTACAGCCATCGGGTGAAGGAGACGGGGCCTCTCTACCACGGACTGCTCTATGCAGGTAGACAAACGCTGAAATGCAGATTAGTTTTTAATAATAATTCGCAGCTACATAATGAGAAATTTGTAGCATTTATAAATTGCCGGTTGCTTTTAAATCATTTCCCTTCTTTCTGTCCCAGACTTGACATTTGATGAAGAATTGAGGCTTTGTAGTCATTTACCAATTAATTTATTGTACAGAGGTGGGAAGCAGCGTCCATCTTGGTGAAGGTCAAAGGCATCGAGTGTTTACCTGTTATTTCCAAATACTATTAAGCTTTTTATATAAACTGCAATGAAAGCACCTCTGGCGAGGCTGCTCCCACTCCTGTAGCAGCTCCCCGCGGCCGGTGACAAGGCGTTCATGGGAGCGAGACAGGATCGTCTGGCTCGTCAGCGGGAGTGAAGCGTGGAGGTCTCTGAAGCAGGTACAGCAGAGTGCACCCCCCGCATTCACGCTTAGAGAGCACTTGATTTTAGGGACACAATGAGCTGAGCACTGACAGCCATTCGTCACTTCCCAGCCCAGATTAACATTTGATTTGCGCCTTGCTGTCCTCCGGCTTGCCACCCCCCTTGCTCATCCACGAGATGTTCGACGGAGCTGCCCCAAGACTCCTCCTGGGGGTGTTGTTTTTGCCTCCCGCAATAAGACCCATTTATTAGCTTCTGCAAATCTATTCAGCTGGTAGCTGGTGCGTGAGGAGAGCGGACTATGCCAGGAGGTACGGCTTATCAAATGTCATGCAGATCTTATCTCGGGGGAAACATACTTCAATAATTAAATTGAAAAGTCCTGGAATAAAAGCCTCAGAGGCTACGGCCTTCTGTTTATCTCCAAAATACGGATGGAGTGGGAGATGGGAACGGGAGATGCCAGAGGGCTATGCCAGGTCTCTGCTAGTTTTACTGTGCGGCCCCATGTATGATGGAGCATCTCATACTTCCATGCTTCGTATCTTCTCCCTAAAGAAAGGTGTGTCCTTTCTAAAGACCAGACCTGCGAGTTTGCTGAAAACCAGCCCTGTGCAAATCGCCTGGGGGGCTGTTACTGGCATCTCCCATGGTGCCAGCCTGGGACAAAACCTGCTGCGGGGCTGCTGGAGGGGCAGGGGTTACCCTTCCTACCCAGAGTTATGGGACATGTGGTTATCCACCGTGCACCAGATGGACCAGGCTTTGCTTCTGTGACTGGAAATCTCTTAAAATTTCTGGTGAGTCACCTCCTGGCATCTGACACGGTGTCACCCAGGGTTTTGGGAACAGCCATGCCCTGCCATTACACCTGCTTTGCTGGAGAAAGGCTGTAAAAGAGAATTGATCATAAAAGCCATCCTCTGCCTTCAGCGCGGGTTTAGACTCCCCTTGGGACAGAGGCTAACATTTACATCTGCTGCTGAGGGATAATTCCAGGATTATCCGCTGCCAGCCCTCGCCTGGCATGAGCCCGGCTGCACAGGCGTCAGCTGCAGGCAGGGGCTCTCTGCCCTGGGCTCTCCCTGTCTCTGTTGATACGGCAGCACCTGCACCCCCCCAATGCCACCCCTGGAGCCCCCGGAGATCTGTGGAAGGGAAGCCTCTGCTCGGCCTCGGGGGTCTCTGTCTGGAGACCATCGGATGATGGGTGCTTGAGCACCACCAACGGCCCTGGGTTCTGGCTCCGTGCAGCTCCTCATCCCATCCCATCCCATCCCATCCCATCCCATCCCATCCCGTCCCATCTCATCCTGTCCCGTCCCGTCCCATGCGTGTTAATTATTGGTCATTAACTCCAACACTGGCAAACTGGAAATAATTAATCTGGAGTCTCACCTCCTCCTGGGTGAGCCCCGTGTACTGCTGACCGTGGAAGAGCATGGTGCAGCCAGTGCCAGCTTTTTGACCCTGGGAATACCTGCCCCAAAACCAGAGGCCTGCATATTTCTCGAGAACAGGTTTTGCAAAGCTGGGGTGTTTCACTGGGCTGGCGGACTGGTGGCCGAGGTCCCCGCAGCGTGGGGATGGCGGCAGGGTCTGCCTTCGCCCACAGTGCGTGCCGGAGGATGCTCTGAGCTCTGCCTGTGCAGACCATCTGCCCCTTGCTTCAGATTAATAGACAAATTCAGAAAGAAAAAAATCATCAAAGTCTTTTCATGGATAATTTGCGCAGAGAAAAAAGGGGCCAAATGAATTAAATAAATCCTTTGCTGCGACAGGCTTGCCCAGCTCAGCTCCCTGCCTTTCGGAAGCAGGTTTTCAAGCCTATTGGTATCAGATACTCTTTTGGCACCCATTTTCGGAGAAGCATCCCACCCCTGCTGCTTCTTAATGCAGCTCATCTCCTGCTGATTGCTCCCAGGGTCTCAGCCAAACCAGCACTTCAAATTAAAGCCTTCCCCGCCACTCAGTGCGGGTTTCCATGGAGATCCGAGTGGATGCTCCTTCTTCCTCCAGAGCCGATGGAGAGGCACCCTCCCAGGGATGGCCCGCGGGGGGGGGGGGGCCTGGGGGTCCCCAAGCACCCGGCAGCTCTGCAGCCGCGTCTGCCACATGCTGCCGTTGGTGGACCCGGCATCTTTGGTCTGGGCATACTGGCGCTGCCACAGCCTCTCTGCTTTGCCCGTAATGCACTGGGCTTGGCGCCCGTCCCCACCGCCACCAGGAGCCATATGTGAACAGGGGGGAGGATAAGAATAGCTTGATGAATGCGGGTTTCTCCCTGGGCAGTCCCGGCGGAGCTCCCAGGACCTCTTCCTGCGACTGGTGTCTGCACCTTGTGAAAAATGTCGTCTCCTTCCCCAGCTATGTTTCCTTGTCACTGCCGATGCCCCTTTCTCGGTGCCTCACACCGCGCTGGTACATCCCGCGCTGTGCAGCTCCTTCGCGCACGTGCGCCTGGAACAGGCCTTCGGTTTAAGTTATTCTTGCGCATCGGAGCTGACCCCCGCCCCCGCTTCCCGCTTCTGGCCAGCAGAAGCACTTATCTTCAAGTGGGGACCAACCTGACCCTTTCACTGAACAAGAATCAGGTTGATTTGTTTGTAGCAGCTTTATTTAAACTGTGAACAGTCTTTGTAGTCCGAAAATAGGTTTCCTGAGAGCCTGTGCGTTGCACAGAGCTGTTTGTCCAAGGCTGGGCAATTGCAGGCGGCGGTGGGTTCGGCGGTGGAAATGCCCTCGCACGCGTGGCTGAATTAGCAAATAGCTGCAAGATCTAAGAAATGATAGTAATTACAGGAACAAAATTGTTATTAATGTACTAATTTACTTGGGAGCCAGGCCTTATGTAATTACACTCTGGGATCAAGATAAGGTTAATGCATTTACCTTCCCGGGTATTTATAGACATTTTGAACTGTTCTTCCTCCGCCGTAAGAAACAAGTGTGCGTGTTCCTGGCAATGCAGCAGTGGGACCATGCAGCCGTGCGGGTCCCTGGGCAGAGGAGATGAGGGCACAGGGGGGGTTTGTTGCTCTTTGCTAATATTGATAATGAGGTGATTGAGAGCAGCGGCTCCCCTGTGCGGTGTGCAACCCCATCTGCGTGTCCCATGGGGCATCCCAGCCTCGGCTGCTTACCGGAGCCTCTCAGAGCACGTTTAAATGAGTTTTCCATGGTGAATACATCCAAGGGTGAGCTGGCATTTGGCTGCCTGGAAATAAACCCCTGACCTCCGGGCTCAGCAACGATGCTGCAGCCATGCAGGGGTGGCGGAGAGTCCAGCAAACAGGACCTATTCATGCTTAACACATTAAAACTTTGCAAACACCTCTGAAACCTTCAGATATCGGTGAAAAGCTTCTGCCTGGGATGATGCTTTTCTCCATGCTGGGCCCTTTTGAAGCCACAGGAGAGCTCAGCTGCAGCATCGGTCCACGAGGCAACGAGTCTTTCGGCAGCCGCTGCTCAAGCCGCCGTGGCCACGGGTGCCCTAGAAATGCCAGGCTGGAGAAAGTCTGCTCGCCCATGGTGGTGGGCAGTGGGGAGTCTGGGGACCAGCAGAGGCATGTGCAGAGCCACGCGCTGCAGCCCCGGGACAGGCTGCTGCTGCCGTGGTTTTAAGCATCACTCCACTGCGGGCGAGAAAAGGAAAAAGCAGGGCAGGATCTGGCAGACCCCGGAGTCCCCCTCCTCAGTGATGCTCCGGCTTCTCCCCCAGCGCCTCCAGAGCTCTTTTTCATCGCTCAAGCCCACCTTTATTAATGTCATGCTGGGAAATGTCAGCTGGGTTTGCCAAGCATCCCGCAGTGCTAATCCCCCCCCCCGGCTGCACCGTCCGCCCGAAAGCCAACAAGCCCGCGCGGCGCGGTGCTGCTTGCTCGCAGGCCACTCATGAGCGGCTGCCGAGTGTCACTGGGGATATTTCTCTTGGTGTCACATGGGGAGGACGGCAGCAAGCTGCAGAAGGTCAGAGCAGGCCTAAAAATATGTATCTGTATGCGCACGTATGTATTTTTGGGTTCTTCATTATTCGACACACATGCTACTAGTTAAAAGGCTGGAGAGACCTGAACACAGGTAACCTTTAAGAGCAAGGGAAAGGTTTAATAAGGTTACATTAGGCCTTAAGGACCCCTCGGCTTGGCCTTTTGCTAACTTACAGGGAAATAAATGTGTGAGTGGTTGTGGGGAGCCCAGTGTCTCCCCCTCCACTGCAGAGCTTCGCAGCAGAGCAATCAGAAAGGGAAATCTGCCGAAGAGGAGCCGATGGAGCCGAGCAAAATCTAAAATAATTTTCCTGGAAATCAATGCAGACATTTATTCCTCTCTTTAAAGGAGAAGGAAAGACAGTTCTGGGCTGTATGTCAGGCCCATTTAACCGCATCGTGTAAAACCGTTTTTACAACAAACATAAGTTTGAGTTATGTGTGTTATTTTTGCTAACTGTTTGCACATGGCTGAATTTCATGATGACAGAAGTGAGTAACTGCACAAGGTTATGCAAATGAAGTACTTAATTAAGTAGGAGTCATACGAAATAAATTCCAGCTCCACCAAATGCCCTCTCTTTTTCCTCCGAGTCTGGGTCGCTTCTGAGCGATCGGCTCCTGACTGAGAAACCCTCTTCCAGGGGGGAACGATGATGCTTTCCCACCCTTGCTTGGGAGGAGGGTGGGAAGAGGCGTCCCCGTCCCCATCCCTGGAGCTCCCCCTGGGCTGTCGCAGCCCATCCCCTCTGGTCCCCAGCCCATGCCTGCTGGTCCCCAGCCCGTCCCCACCAGCACAATGCTCCACCGAGCCACCTACAGCTCTCCTTCCTCCGGACCCCAGTAATCGCCCTCAAAGGCTCCTCATTTGTTATCAGGCCCAGATGTTTCCCACCGTATGCTACAAATGTTAATTATCTCCTAATTACTTATTAGCAGAGGCTAGGCTGGCACAGACTGGGGCAAAAGCCGGCCAAGGGCATTTACAGCCCTGGGTGGCAGCACATGAACTAACAGCTGCTTCTGGCGGGGAGTTTATTTGAGGTCCTTATTACACCCCCCCTTCCCCCCCCCCCCCGATTCCCAATATTTACCGCACAGTTACCTCGGCGGTCCCCCAGGATGGAGATGCCCCGCAGGGATGCGGGATGTGATGGTGCAGAGCCCTCTCTGCCAGCTGAGCCCCCCTGGCTCTGGTGCTCTCTTGAGCCTGGCACATTTTGCTGCTGGTCGTGACCGTGGGATGCATTACTGAGGGCTTCGTGGGAAGCTGCAAGGAAGAAAACCCGGTGGGCTCACGCGTTGTTGGAAACTGAGGGGCTGAGGGTTTCACCAGCTGGAGCCTGGCTCGCGTGTGGCAAGAGGGAACGTGTCTCTTCTTGGCACCGCAGTGTTATTGATCCCCCTGCAATACACGGGGCTTTGTGCATTTAATTCTATCAAGTGAGGAAGATGGATTGGCACGCGGTCACCTTCAGGCCAGGGACACACCATCTTCTATCCAAATAAGCATCAGCCCACCTCGCTGCCTTGCCTCCGCAGTCGCTGACTGCGAGGGCCCCCGAAAGCCATCCAGAGAAAGTATAAATATTTGTTTCAGAGCAGCTATAATTCTCCGTGCTGTGATTAGATATAAAAAGAGAGCGCTGTGCTAGCTTTCATTTACAGTACATTATTAATGAGCACAGGGAGGGGAGGGAGGGGACGGTGCCTTCTCTGGGCAGTGATGCTGGGGGTGGGTGCGGGGCTGGGGTGGTGCTGGGGCTCGGAGGGATGCTTCGGCGGAGGTGGGACGCACGGCGTGTAGCCCTTCCTGGGAAGCGTGGGGAATCCTCCCGTTTGCACGCACATCACCGGCAGCCGTGGGAAGATCCTCTGGGAAAGCTCACGCCTCGACAGGCAGCAGGTGGCTCCGGCCTTGAAAGTCAGGACGAACTCTATGAGAAGAGGTGTGCGCCATGACAAAAAGCACTATAAGGCAGGGAAAAGACATTCGGGCTCACGTCTCTGTTGGCAGAAATTCCCGTGTGGCAGAGCATGGCGTGCATCAATGCCAGGAGTGGGTCCAGATCCTGCAAGCGCTTCAGCGTCTCTGGGGTGTTAACGCTGAACACGTGCAAAAGCGTTGAGGGTTTGCGATGCTCCTCCAGAGGATTGCAATACCTCCTCCAGAGGTTTTATGCTGGTTTGCCTGGTGATTTTGCAAATACCCGTTTCCTGTGAAATATTGGCTCGCCTTCCGCATGGAAAGGCTGTTTTGTTCCAATCTGCAGCGAAGAATGATGAAATCCATTACTGCCGATGCTCTGCAAATGTCTATGGCACAGCTTCTGCGAGCTCGTATTTCCTCCTAGAGACTTGGGGGCTGCCGGCTTCTGTGGAATCTTTAATCTTCTGAAGTGCCACATAATTTAGAAAAAAGAGGTTTGGTAAATCTCTGCCTCTTTTTCTGGAGTTCAGAAATTCCCCCAAACCCAGGTCTCAGTCCATCACTGTTTCCTTTGCTGTTCCTGAGAGCGGAGGGCGAGGTGCACAGCGCAGCCCACCCCACCTTCGCTCCCCCTGCATCCATTGACTTCTGCCATGCCTGATGGGGGTGGTTAATAATTGCAGCGGGACTCGTTTCACTTCTTGTGCTCGCTTTTGAGTCCCCTTGTCAGGAGAAGACACGAATTCTGATTGCTCATGGTAATTGTGCTGATGACTGTCCCGGTGGTGCTGACCTTGTTTCCAGCCAGGCCAGGATGCAGAGAGGGTGGCTTTCTCTTATGAAGATGCAAAAAGGGTGTTTTTTTCTCTTATAAAGAAATAACGTCGCGGTGAGGACGATTGCCTCCTCCCCGTTCCTGCGTGCTCCCGCGCAAGGCAGCCGCAGAGGTATCCAGCCCCCAGCTGGACCCATAAAACCAGCTGACCAAACCCAAAGCCCCGGCAGAAGGGAGGATGCAGGAGGCTTGGGAGGGGAGCTGGGGGAGTTAATCGGGGTGGGGGCTGCTCTGGTGTAGCTGTTAATTTGAAGGCAGCACTGCACAGATGGGAGTGGAGGAGCCAAGCTGCCACCAAGCGCCATTTGAAGTTCCCTGAGCATTTTGCATGCTAAGGAAAAAAAAAAAAAAGAAATCCTGCTGGCAGTTAATGGAGTATTTGTTAAAAATATCCCTCTTCCCCGATGTGCAGAATTTAACGTTCTTCCTCTTTTTTTCCCTCGTCCCCTCCTGACAACGTTCCCTCATGTGTTACCCTCTGGAGGTCCTTGTTTTAATTGCCGTGGTTAAACCTCCCGAGGGGGCACCGCTGGCCGGGAGGGGTGCAGGGGCAGCCGGTGCCACGCCAGCATGCGGCATTGCCTCGGGATGGATCCTGCCCCCTTGCTTGGGGGTTTGTCCCCGACCCTGACACCGGGTGTTTGTGCCAGCACTGACAGGTGGGAAGAAACCACCGCTGACCTGCATTGTTTTAAAAACCTTGGTCTGGAAGCCTGAATCTGCAAAATCACTTCAGATTTAAAGCTCACCCTCCCATATTAGGTGCTGGCATTTCTCAGGGAGTCTGACCCTGCATGGGCTGCAGAGGGTTCGTTTGCAAAGCAAGCCCTGATCAGGGAGTGGAGCTGGCAGCACTTTTAATTGACTTCTCTTGCTCTGCCGCAGGATTCCCAGGGGTGGGATTGGAAAGGCTTAAAGGGGAAATGGCTTGTTTGGGGAAGTTACAGCCCAAATTGAAGCCATCTGTGATGCCGCACAGTTTCTGCCATCCAGCACATCCCCAAGCTGTCCCTCATGCTAAATCATCTTGCCCTGGCAGCCGTGCTCGTGTCACTGCCCTCCGCCCACTGCGGTGTTAAATGGGGAGTGGGCAGAGCATCGCTGGGACGGCACCTGAGCACGGGCTGGAAAAGCCTCAGCCCCTCCGGCTGAAAGCTGGCCAGCTTTGTCAACACGGTGCAAATATTATTTTAAAAAAGCCAAAACAAACACAACCGAGCAAGCAAAAAGAACAACTTTTGTGGAAGCTTTAGTTTTAGCTCTCTCCAGTGCAAAAAACAAATTAAAGAAAGTGTAAAACCCCTCCCCCAAAATGCAAAGAGTTGGAAGCCAAATGTCACCACAGCTTTGATCCCCTCTGGAGGAAGCTCTGGTGCTATCAGTTTAGAAGCATTAGATTTGCATATTCATGTCCCTTAATTTGCTCTTTGGGGGCTGAAATCTAATAACTAATGAAGAAAGCCTTCCTGTGCATGCAGAGGAAACCCTGATTATGTCACAGATGTGTTAAGAAAAATAATCAGACATAAATGAGTGTCCGTCCCAAAGAAAGGGCTGCCCGTAATTAAAAACTTATCGAAGACAAAAATCCCGTCTGTGCACATCCCGGGGACGGGCCAATGGACCTGTGGCCGCGGGGTGGGCTGGAGGTGGCCGCGAGTGGCCATGGGTGACACCGAGTCCCCAGTGCCGGGATGTGCCCTACCGTAGGGGGGGCGAGGGGAGATGCTGAGGGGGCTGGAGATCTGCTTGGCTGTACAGCAATGAGAGGCATTGAGACACCTGATGGGAATGTGCTGGTTTTAGGGAACGGGGACCGATGCAGCGAGCGCCCAGGGACCCGCCGTTACCAGCACGAGCTGCTGAAAGGCTATTGATGTGGGTTGGACAACCAGTCGACTTCAACAGCTACGCTGCCAAGTGATGAATCCCTTCTGTTCACCCTTAATTAAATTTCTTTTAGCAACACAATAGCTCAGTTTTATGCCTGCCATTTATCAAGAGTTAAAGTTATTGGCATGGTTGTTGGCAGGGGTATTGATTATGAGACGGCAATAAGGTTTGCAGGAAGCGGTGATTGCTCAGCATCCCGCTGCACACCCGGTCCTCCTCCCCGAAGATGGGAGTGCACAAAAACCCCAGGAGCTCCTGTATCTGTGGGAACTAATGGGACGTGCAGGGATCCAGTGTGACCACTGGATTTAATGCGAATTTCCCGCGGGTGTGAAAGTTCAGCCATTGCAGGAGGGGGCCAGGTTCAGGGACTGCCCCGCAGCACATCGCAGCAGGAGCATCAGCCTCTCGCTGCTGCTGCCGGTGGAGCAGAGTTCGCAGCTATCTCAAGAAGAGGTGAAGATGCGCTGGGCTTGAACCACACGTTTGCCATTTATTCCTCGCGGTGTCTGGATTGCTCTTTCTACCTGATCTGTCAAGGGCTACAATTACACATATTGTTGTCAGTAGCAAATAAAGATGAAGTTGTCAGAA
Organism: Aptenodytes patagonicus; assembly: GCF_965638725.1. Classification (NCBI taxonomy): domain Eukaryota; kingdom Metazoa; phylum Chordata; class Aves; order Sphenisciformes; family Spheniscidae; genus Aptenodytes; species Aptenodytes patagonicus. Next base: position 9,262,230 of record NC_134967.1, on the reverse strand, counting down.
AGATCGAGAGGCCAGGTTTAAGGCTGCTGCCCGAGGTAGGAGCCGTGCGGTGATGAGAACTGCCTGAGCACCGGCTGCCGGCCGCGCTGGCAGGGTGCCAACCCTGCTTAACGGAGAGGGTGAGCTCTTGGAGGGAAAACGTGCCCCTGGTTTGGCTGGAGCCAGAGTGCAAAAGCAAACCCGTCAGCTCTGCGCTGTGTGGCAGCAGCGTGGTTGGAAAAAAGCAAACCCAAGCGTGGCTTCCTGGCGAGTCCGGCGGGTGAGTGCCGGTGCCGAGCCGGAGCGGGGATTTGCTCTGCAGCAGCCAGCCGGGGTGGGGGGATTACGGCTGCATCCCTGCCATCGGTCTGTGGTGGGCGGCATTCCGCTCCGCCTGCCAAGCCCAGACACTAGGCCTTTTTCCTCCTTCTTGCACTGATTTTCAGTCTTGTGAACTGAAGCATCCCTTAGGCCCGTCAGTGTGACGGCAGCCCAGAGCCTCTGCTCCAAGCGTCCTGCGAGTGTTTCCCATGCCAAACGCCCTACGTACCCACCGCCCTCTCGCATTTGCCATCCTGGGTAAATGTCGTATGGACCTTAACTGGGAAAATGCTTCCCAGCATTTCAATGGGTCGGACGGCTCTTTAGCCTCCAGTGCTTTAACTCTCGACAGTTTATCATCATTACTAGTTCCTTTGGTAATTATGGTAATAACAATAGTAACAGAAAGCTCGTTGGGCTGTCATGCATGTATATGCTGTGCTGTTCCATGCCAATTCCACTTGGGATGCGCGGTGATTATGAGACCCGTCCGTGTGGCTTGGAAACTCCTGTGGGACGGTGAGCGCTGGGCTGGGGGGTTTGCAGGGCAAGGGCAGAGCGACGGCACTGCGGCAGCACCACGGCAGTGCCGGGAGCGGCACTGGGTGGTGGTTAGCTGTGTCACGTTCGTTTCATGCTCCGCAAGCAGTTACCCTATTTAAATTGCAAATATTAGTTATACTGTCGGACTTCAAGGGTGACTGTGGCTTATTCATACCAGCATGAGTTGAGTTAAAATGCAGAACTGGATTTCGGGAAGACAAGTCACATTTTACTGAAAATAAAAAAGACGATCATGTATATATTAATGAAGTTGCTTGAGATTGATTATTTCTCTTTTTGAGTGGTTTATCAGGGAAGCAACTTTAATTCCTTAATCGACAGAGACAGGGGAGCCATCGTTTCCATCTTGCCTTGTGAGGTGCACCGTTGCCGTCAGGGCTGTACCCCGAGATCTGCCCCTCAGCTCTCTGTTACCTTTAAACTCCGACTGAGGATCTGAGATAAAAGAGGAGCCGTGCAAATCCGCGATCACAGAGCCACCAGCTCCGCTCCTGCTGCCTGCTCTGCCACAGGACCCGCCAGGAGGGAGCGCTGCCAAACTTTGCCGGGGAAACTCCTGCCCCAGCTGAGTCCCGGATTTCACTGAAAGTCAGCAATTTCAGCCCGAGTTGTGGGACTCAGTTTGAGTGGTAACGTCAGAGGCAAGCTTACTGGACTGCGTTATCTATCTCTAACATCAACTCCTCTTAAGAAAATAATAAAGGAAAAAAATCTTCTGCTTTCTTTTCTTTCAGCTAATACATTTTAAATAAATTATAGGATTAAAAATGTTAAAAGTTTAATCAGCTCCCCTATTGTGCTAAAGTTCAAAAGGAACATTTATCAGTCACGAGTTTGGACCGCAATTCGTATGTGCCGCTGAAAGCTTTTTAATTCACTCAATGGGAAACAATGAGCAGAGTTGATTAAATGGGAGCTGGTAATTTATTCCCTGCCATCAGCAGTTCAGGCACCCTCAGAAAGTTTGCAGCCCTGACAGTCCAGTCCCCTCCTCTGTCACCCGTCTTCCCCCATGCCGGGGGTGGCCCTCACCAAACCCACCCCCGAACCAGCTCTGGCCTCGACTCTCGGCAGCAAGGATGCAAAAGCGGCCTGAAAAGCAGCCTCTGGGTGTTCATTCTGCAAACGCAAACCCACGCAGACAGGTGAATGATTCCCTTCTACGTCTATCCATGTCACAGCAAGAAACCCCCCCTGTTTCAGGAGCTCAGGCACGCTATTTGGCATGGACTCGCTCCAGGCTGTCCCTCCCCCAGGGTCGGTTTAATTGGTAGCAGTAGGATCCTAACAGATTTCGTGCAGCATTCTTAAATGAAAGGGAGACTGGTCTGACACAGCGTGTCCACCCCGCGCCCACCCCTCCCAATGGATGCTCTTGCAGGCAGGGCTGCGGCGGCCATGGGGGGACCAGCCAGCCCTGCCTGCACCCTGGGTTTTGGGACGCCGGGGTCTCCCTCTGGGGAGGCCCCTCCGTGCCCTGATTAGACCAAAGTCGTTTGTTCGTGGTCATGGCTAACGGTATGGTTCATCGTGCTCCATGCTTCCCTCGCTGTTCAAAAAGCACTGCTTACAAAATGTGCAAATATATTAATACAACTGAAGAAATTTTAGCAGACTTTGTAATAAAATTTTACAATGTAATTTTGGATTATTCACCCCCTCTCGCCTCTTAAGGCCCCTTTATCCTTCACCATGAGGACACGCAGGTTGGCCAGATGCGTTACCTTTGCCCTCCCCACACAATCTTTTTTTCACCTGCGCTTTCATTTTTATTGTCCAATAAAGGAAAGGTCAAAACCAATGTAATGGAGCTGCTGGTGCTGCTGTGTAAAATCACTGGTTCACCACCAGTAATTAGGGGGCTGGTGCTGAGTACACTGAGCAAATGCTCTTCTAATTTAGCCGCATGTCACTGTCTTTCTAAGTGCAAGGCTTTTAAGGCTTGTGCCCTTTTATATTGCAGTGCATAACCATGCAACGACCCAATGCACGTGCCTGAGGCGCTGAAGCTATTGCTGGCATTGCCAGACGTGCCCTGTGCACCTGGTTTGGCGATGGAGCCGTGAGCCGGCAGGATGGGCAGCTCAGCCCTAGGCAGCAGCAAGTGGGGACATCACAGTGGGGCATCCCACGGGGGGCAATGAAGCCCAAAAGTTGGGTGATGAAGCCTATTGCACCAGGCAGTGGCTTGCCAGAGCCATGCTGGGGAGAGGCAGCGGTGCAATCCGAAAGCATCCCAGGGAAAGGGCAGCTCTGGGCAGGGACTGGGGCTTTCCTTGCCTCAATTTCTCAGCTGTCTCCCAGCAGACGCAGCTTCTTCCACCGCTGGCCCATGTTGGAGGTGTAGCTCTCCAGGTGCCTCCAGCATCCCCAGGACCTCAGATGAAGGATGCTGCACATGAAGCCAAACCCACTTTATTACCGTTATCAAGAAAGTTAAATCCTTTTCCCTAAGCGGTCCTACAGTGTTAACAGCAAAATAAGCAATTGCTGATATCCAGGCTATTCTGGAGAGCAAGCCTGCATCCATTTTAAATACTGAAAACATGCTAGCATGGTAATGTCCTCTTTCATCTGTCTCCCATGCTCCTTTTCCCCCTTTTGCTTGCCAGTCCAAGACCCCGGGAACATGAGCAGCAGCAGCAGCAGCAGCAGCAGCAGCTGGCTGTTGAAGAGTTAAGGGTCTGTTTTTTCCACTGCCACTCTTCCTTCTACAGGGAAGACAAATGATTCATTATATTCCCCATCATTTTCTCTGATGCCTGGCTGCCTCCCATCGAGATGTTGGGTCTGCATCGTGGAAAGTCATTAACGTGATCTCCAAGAAGAGCCATGGAGAGCAGTATTTCCTATTTGTATGTGGTGATTCATGCCAGGGGCAAACCAGTGTGATCAATTCTAGTTTTCTTTCAGATCTTTACAAAAATGCCTCCTTATAGAGACGTGGTGTGAGAATATAAACAATGATGATGTCCAGCTTTTACTAGGCAAAGGAGAGAAAACTGTGGCTGTGAAAGGTTTTGCAAACTGGTAGCAGGGACGAGACGCCTGCAGACACCACAGGGGAAGGTGCACAGCAATACACTACAATATGCTGATGGTTTATTGTGGGGACTATCAACTTCCACCCTCCCTTGAGATAAATATTGAACTCGTCTTCTCCTGGGCAATATTTGTCTCTCAGATCCATGAATTATAATATTCAATTTAGCAGAAGTCAGTCAGCTACGGGCAGGGCAGTGCAAAATGCAAAGAGCAAAATGCAACCTTCCCTGTCAGAGCGGTTGTACTCTCCACAGCGAGAGGAGGACAGGCTATCTGTCAGAAAAAAACATGGTCTGAGAGCTGGCTGTGGAGCTTTTCCCTAAAAATGCTCCATTTTCACTTACAAGAGTGACTCACTGCTGAACTATATGTACGACTGCATGCGGTTAAGATAATACGTGTGGTATTTGTAATGAAGTGAAGCCTGGTTGCGCGAGCAAAATGCTCCAGCTTTTGATATCCAAATCTGGAGGTTTTTTAGATGGCACAAGTGAGCTAGATCTCGGAGCCTGAGTCAGACAAGATCTTCCAGATCCAGGGGAAGCTGTGGGAGTCTCCAGCACTGAAGGGATCAGCAAGGAACTGGTTTGCTGAGATTCGGGTGTGTACAATGGGATGGTGGCCACGTCGAGCCGATCAGAGGGCTGATCATAGAATCATAGAATCATTAAGGTTGGAAGAGACCTCTAAGATCATCGAGTCCAACCGTTGACCCAACACCACCATGCCCACTAAACCATGTCCCTCAGCGCCTCATCTACACGTCTTTTAAATACTTCCAGGGGTGGGGACTCCACCACTTCCCTGGGCAGCCTGTTCCAATGTTTCACCACTCTTTCAGTAAAGAAATTTTTCCTCACGTCCAATCTAAACCTCCCCTGCCGCAACTTGAGGCCGTTTCCCCTCGTCCTATCGCTTGTTACTTGGGAGAAGAGACCGACCCCCACCTCGCTACAACCTCCTTTCAGGTGGTTGTAGAGAGCGATGAGGTCTCCCCTCAGCCTCCTCTTCTCCAGGCTGAACAACCCCAGTTCCCTCAGCCGCTCCTCATCAGACTTGTTCTCCAGACCCCTCACCAGCCTCGTTGCCCTTCTCTGGACACGCTCCAGCACCTCGACGTCCTTCTTGTAGTGAGGGGCCCAAAACTGAACACAGTGTTCGAGGTGCGGCCTCACCAGTGCCGAGTACAGGGGCATGATCACTTCCCTACTCCTGCTGGCCACACTCTTTCTGATACAGGCCAGGATGCCATTGGCCTTCTTGGCCGCCTGGGCACACTGCCGGCTCATGTTGAGCCGGCTGTCAACCAGCACCCCCAGGTCCTTTTCTGACAGGCAGCTTTCCAGCCACTCTTCCCCAAGCCTGTAGCTTGATGTCCACAAACATCTAAGACCCCAGTGCAAATCCTAAAAGGCTGTACACTCCCCAGCACGCGCCTGAGCCCAGGCGCAGCGGCTGCCCTGCGTGGATGGAACACTTTGCCGGCTGGGAGAGAAACAGCAATAAAAGTGATTAACAACAGGACCTATTAATATACAAAGAGCAATGTGTGTTTAAGCTTCTCTCTGGAGGGTTGTGTTATTCCTGTTACTATTTTTAACTGTCCTCTCCTGGGCTGCTCGGGGGCACCGGGAAGAGCACGCTTGAGATGAAATGGAAATTGCACGTTTTAAGTAGCCGGGCAGAGAGGCGAAGGCAGCTGCGACCGCCGGGGCAGCAGAGAGGGGAGAAATCCGTCGTGGAAGTTAGGCTTGCTGTTGCCTTGGGCACTGGCGGTCCCCCCGGCATCAGTCGGGACGGCAGCCCCGGCGCCCCCCGGGACCATCGCCCAAGCGAGCCGTGCAGGCAAGCGCCAGGGAGGAGCCGGGACCACTGGAGCCGCTGGGCTGCTCCCCGGCCGGGTGCCTGCCAGCACAGGACTTATCGGTTTATTTTGATAGGCAGGAGCCATTCCTGTTCACAGACGTTTAATGTAATGTGGGAATTAGTAATTTGTGATAGTGGCTGAAATCACTTTCGAATACATAAAACATAAATACAGCAAAAGCGAAGAAATGGGCCATAACTCTCCCTAATGGAAACCCCGGCCTCCCCGCTTTTTATGGTACAGGAAAAAAATGGCCCCACTATTTTCAATCATTAATTTTGTATTGGCCCGAACTGTGGTGCTGTTGGTTTCCAAAGCACTTTTTGCAAAATAATGAGGCTATTTATTAGTAGCAACGAGGCTGCACAGAAAGAAGAGTTGAGATAGTTTCTATAGTAACTCCCCGCTAAAACATTTGACACTCACCCCTGCTAAAGCTGTTCTGCCGCCCTGATTGCCAGGCTGAGCGGAGCAGCCCCCGGCTGGAGGTTCGGCTGAGAAGTCCCCGCGCTCATTTTTCTCCCTGCGTTACAGGACCCGCTTTAAGCCATTACAAGCATCATATGGGTGGCTGCGGAAGCAGCCCAGTCACAGGGGCAGCATCTCCATTTCGGTGTTTATCTATCTGGCAGCATTCCCCTGAGAAACGCCTGCGGGCAGGCGGGAAGGGAGGCACGGACCCTGCCAGCCTGGCGCCGGCTCGGTGGGCTGCTTGGTGAGGGGATGTGCGGCAGACCCACGCACCGGCTCTCACGGCCTCTGGGGTGAGACGCAACAGGTCTTTTCCCCCTGCGCAGTGGCTTTCCGTCTTCTTTCTCATCTGAGGGTCACGTTGTCATCGGGCATAAGCGTATATTCTCAACCCATCCTCGGAGGAGGAGAAGAGGAGCAGGAGGGGAGCCGGGCAGCTGAGTGCAGGCTGGCTCTTGAGCATCCCGATGCTCACCAGGAGCACCGACCACCCCTGTTCGGAGAAAAACAATTCGGGGCTCACGCTGGTCTCTGCATCGCAGTAGAATTTCCAGAAGTAATTGGATTTGGCTATTCAGTTACTTCCACAAATAAGGGAAAACACAATTATTCACATTTGCCAGTCGGATACCGTGGGAACTAAGAACAAATTCCATTTTTCTTATACGGAGCTCTACAAATGGTTTGTATTGAATTAGAAAACAATAAAAATCCCTGGCACCGCAACACATACATTCAAGCAAATGAAGCAACCAACCAGCCCTTTCGAGGTGCTGCAATGCAATGTGTTTTCCTTCCAGACGCCAGCAGAACAGGGAACAGGTATTGCTGTGTTATGCGGCAGAGCGTCCTGCTGTTGGTGATGGGACCCCCTGGCAGCCGCTGTCCCTCGGCGCTGCTCAGCTATGCCGGGGCTGGCTCCACGTGCAGGATGCGGCCGGCTCCGGGCAGGGCTCAGGAGCACACCCTGCGGGGACCAGCTCTTCTGCCCACATTTGCAGGTGCAAGAGTGAGGTGGGCATCCTTGCATAAGGAGAGTCTGAAGACCTACATGTCTCGCCATCCAGTTCCATTTGGGTAGCAAATAAATTCCAGAGAACCATGGATGCCTGAAGATTAAGAAGAGGCTAAATTTACTGAGGAAACAGTTATTCACTTGGCCTTACACAACAGCTGGACAAACAGGGCTTGGAGAAGGAGGATAAATCAGTCCCGACCCATCGGTGCTTGCAGGGGGAGTGGAGCATCCTCCAGCCCGCACTCTGGCTCCGGCTTGCCGGCTTCTCCCGTCCCCTGCAAAACCGTTATTAAAGCTGGCAAGCCATGATGAGAAATAAAGATTTATCGTGGCGTAATTTCCCAGGAGGGACAGAGATTAATGCCGAGGAGAGGGGAACCAGCATTTGTTTTCTGTTTGGGGAGCAGAAGAGCTTTTCACCCCCTGGGCCCCTGTGCTCCTGCCAGGAGCCGGCAGCGGTCCAGCTGGGGGGCACGGACTTGGGGCTCCATCCCAATCCCCCTGAGAGCCAACCTACCCCTGGGGGGAGCATACCAGAGCATCCCGCTCGGGAAGCTCAGCGCTTTCATCTGCTAATCTGGCAAAGTGGTGCTAAATCCAGCAGCAGCACAACCTGCCGTCGGCGCAAGGCACGGAGCAGAGGGGTCCCCATTACGGCCCTGCGCAGACCCTCTGCTCCTGCCGTACCGGCGGTGACCCTGCGGCGCAGCCTCCCTCTGCTCCCCAGGTGGTAAAACAGCAGCTCCATTGAGATGCGTTTCTCTTCCTCTGCTTAGCTCTTAGAAGACACATGTTCCCGTAAAGGCCTCCCGTCGAATGCCGCTTTGTTCTTTACTGGCTTTGTAGCGCAACAACAAATGCCTGGCGCCGGGTAGCAAGAGTTATGCGTGGTCTTATCTGGCCATCACTCCGGGCACAGTCACAGGTTGCATGGGAATGTGCCACGAATATGACGTTTTGGAACTGAGAGAGTTTTCTGGGATTTTTTTTTTTACTGTCTTTGCCCAGGGAAGGTTCCCAGACGTTACCCAGAGATCTGCCCCGCACAGGAGCACAGTGCTGGGCAGCCCCAGGGGAGGCTGGCAGTGGGAAGGCAGCTGCCCGCACGGGGAAGGCAGGAGGGGCATCCCCTGGATGCAGACCCGAAAGTCACAGCGCTGAGGGAGCGCAGGTCGGTCTGGCAGCACCCGTTCCGTTTCCCAGCCAGGTTCCCTGAGCGCCGGCAGCGGGACAGCCTGCCTGAACCCCTGCCTCTGCCCCAGCAGCATCCCCTGCCTGCCCCACCATAGGATCGGTGCCTGCCAGCGTGTGCTCCCCCCCATTGGCTCCGCCAGTCGGTTTTGTTTTCATTAAAAACGTCGTAACTCCCCAAGTGCCAACCTGCTGAAAAATAATCATCATTGCTGTTTTCGGCAGTTATTCATCAAAACCAGATGAGAGCTATTCCGCTCGGGTTCGTTTCCCCTGTGCTCAGGCTTGCCTACCCCTGCCCCTCCTCACTGTCTTGCTCCTCTCCCAGGGGGAGAGGAAGGCTTTTCTTCCACCTCCTCACCCCTGCCTTTTTTTTTGGGCTTTGATAGGAAAAGGAAAGCAATGCCAGAAACCTCTGAGGTGTTTCTGCAGCCCCAGAACCCGCCTTGGGGGCGGCGGCTGCCGCACGGCTCAGCTCCAGGGAGACTGGAGGCCCTGGCACCTCTGCCTTCTCCTTTCTAAAAATGTCTTAAATTTTGCCCTTTCCAGGCCACTTATGGCAGCGCAGCCTCCAGTGAGGGACTCCCCATGCATCAGTGGGACGGCACCACTTTTCACGGTACCTCACAGGAGGCTGTTATGCAGGTGACATGGGGCACAGCCCCAGCGCCGAGCACTGCCAGCCGTGATGGATTTCAGAGCAGGAACAGAGCTGGGCTAAAGTACATCAGCGTAAGTTAGTGCTGCGTGCTGCCAGCACGGCACGTGGAGTGGCCAGCACCTGGCTGAGCGTGGGCAGAGGCGAGTGCCGTGGCGATGCTCAACCAGCCTGGATGCCTGGAGCAAGGGGAGAGGAGGAACGCGAGAAAAGCTGCAGAGAAGTTGGATAGTACAGTTGCATATTGATTTTTACAGAGAAAAAGATAATCTGTGGACTGAGGAAACTGCCACCACTTGTAGACAGAGACCAAAAGGCTCTCATGAAAGACCCCTATTTTTGTTATTGCTCTTCGTGGACACGCTTCACGGGAGGAGGGAATACTTGTAATGCACATTTCAATTTTGGCTGCAAAACTTTCATCATTATCATTTCAATTAAAATTGCTCTTTGAAGCAGTTTTTGTCTTCAGGCTCAGCCCCACGAATCTCTGCTTTCATGAACATGGAAAACTTGAAAAATTAAAATGACCCTATTTTATCCAGCCCTGGTTTCTTCCTCTCAGCACCCTGCAAGGTTTCAACCACAGGGCTCGTGTTGGAGCGTGTGAGGATGGCTGCCTTCGCCCAGCGTGGCTGCATGGGCCCCCTGCTGCTCCCGGGGAGGCTGGCCACGCTGCAGTATAAACCTCGGTACGTGCGATGTACAGCAAGCTGGCCGGCTGCCGCGGCGTTGGCCAAGTCAGCTGGGTGCCAGCTGCCCATCCCATCAAGGCAGGCAGCAGCGCCAGGGGTTTATGCTTTGAAAAACAGCAATGGTTTGGCAGGAGCAAAGAAAGGCACTGTAAAAGTTTGGCTACGACAGCGTGCGGCGGCAGGATGGGGTCGGATGCAAAGCATGGTGTCCATGGTCCGAGGGCATCCCTGGCTTGCTCCGGGGCAGGGAAGCACTCCTGGAGCAAGGGCAGCACTTGCCCTGGTGAGATGCCGAGGGAGGTGCACGCAGCCCCGTTACCTCCCACCTTACGGAGAGTTAAAGTGAGTGAGAGCTCCATTAATGTCCTTCTGGCTTTGGCTTTTGGGCAGCGCCCCAGCCTGCAATGGGCCAGCAGTAAATTGGTGGGACCCCGCAGGGGTACGGCAGGAGGACGGGGTCCTTTCTGTGAATGTTCACCAGCCTCCCCTAACTCTGCTGGGGATCCTGGGATGGACCATGAATATACATGAGGCGGAGATTATTCAACACTTCCGTAAAACAAACTGATGTTCAACACTAATTTATGGATATACTGAATTATCTAACACAAATGTAAATAGGATTTAAAAACAGATATCGGGAGAGGCACCTACAACTGAGTCAATCTTCTTTGCAGAGAAGCAGAAGAAGAAACGTGGAAAAGGAGCCCGATAATTTATGCATCTGTGTGTCCCGTTCTGTCCTCAGGAACGCGGATAGCAGTGGCTGCCGCCTGTCCTTCATAACTGCTCACAATGTCATCTTTTTAATGAAAATTAAGTGCTTTGGTTGCACTAAATAGAAGCTGTGCGGACATGTCTAATTGCAGCACTGGGAGATGGCAACCTCATTTGAAAGGAAGCAAGTCCCGGGAGGATTCAGCACGGACTCTTCAAAAACAACAGACGCCATGGACTTAGAGGGACTAAAAATATTTTTCCTGCATCTGCACGAGCCGTTTCATTTCCTCTTCATTTTCTCTAATGTCTTCAGCTTTAACTGACTTGATGCATCCTAATTACAAGCACATCTGCCCGCTCCCCCGGCGTCCCGGCTGACCCGTGCCAGCGTCAGGGCCAGTGCAGGGAGGGAGGGATGGGGCAGCGGTGCTTGCTCAGCGCTGCCGGATGCCCCCCTTCAGGGACCTGGGAATGTCCCTCCTGGCCCCCTGCAGTGAGCCCTGGATGCTGCCCGGCCATCCCCAGGGGATCGCTTTCTGCACGCATGCCCTAATCCTGGGCCGGGATGCCCAACCGTTTTTCCCACATGTTCAGTCACTTTCCCGGGAGCTAACGGCACAGTCAGGATCGCGCCCGTTGTGGCTGGTCCTCGGATCCCTGGGGATAGGACTGGGGCTGGCTTTTTTGGGTTAGCCATCACTTAAGAAAAGCCTGTGTAAATCCAGTGCTCAGAAGTCATTTATTCTGCCTTTAATGTGAGATAGTGTTTTTCATCCTGATCTTAAAGAAAATCCATCCTCACATTGAAGCTAAAAGCAAATCCCTGGCAAGATTAGGTTAGCCTAGAAAAACTCATCCCATAAGCAATTACCCATCGCTTCCGAGGTGTTTTGTCTCCTGGCATAAGGAAATCAGAATCCCCAACCAACGATTCATGGGAAGAAGGGGCTCCGATACAAGAACAAAATGTGTGTTGTGTCCTTTCTTTAATCAAGTTAATGGTCATCATTTCACATGCTAATGTCTCCTCAGTGGTCCATCAGCTCCATATAGCTGCAGCCGCCTTCAACCCAGCGCAGTTTACCTAAGAGACCCAATTACGTGCTTTCTTCCGAGCGAGCTGACTCTGAACGTCGCAAATAAACCCCACTGCCGACCACTTTGTCCGTGGCAAAGCTTTTCTCTGGCATCACGTATGGCAGGGGAATAATTTCAAGGCTTCGGGTGAAAAAACGAAGAGCAGAACAGTTTCTGTCCCGCTTTGTTGGGTTCCCTGGGAGGGCTTGGGAATGGGCAGGAGGCTGCGGGGGCACTGGGGTACTCCGGCCCAGGGGCCGAGCTCACTCCTGGGGTCCTTTAGCAGCTGGGGATGTCTCCAGAGAGCCGCAGGCTGTGCCGCTGGCCGCCCAGAGCCATGAGCCCTGCCAGGCTGCATATGTCAAGACACATTGACATTTTCATTGCCACCTAGTGGCAATCACTCACAGCTGCTTTTTATCCTCCATTTTCTCATACAATCAACAATAACTGATAATAAAATAACCAAACTCAAATATTCAATATTTTTCCCTGCAATCTGCATGAAGCTGCTTGACGGTCGGGGCCTGGGGTGCCTGCAATGAAAGGTGCTAATCAAAGGCAAAGCAAAGAGGTGGTCGGTAACTAAAAGGATGCACCAGTTCTCTGCATTTGTTTCCAAGAGTTCAATTCCCACCTTTGCCCGAGTGAGGAGGCATCCACCCTCCCATGCAACCCCCCAGAACCACAGTCATGACTGGCAGCAGACTCAATTTTCCCCTGTGTCACCCAGGCAATGAGCAAACCATGCAGCAGAGTACAGCGCGGGTAAAAACTGTGCTGTGAAAGAAGCGCAAACCCTGGGCTGCCCAGGTACACAGGCAGCGTCCTCTCTGGCTTTCCGGTGCTGTTTCTGTTGAAAATGTGAGGCTTTTGCCCATCCCTCGCTGCCCCTAGGCTGCCTGCAGCCCCAGGCTCCAGCAGCATCCTTGCTCCCGCAGCCACCAGCTGGAGCATCCTCCCAGACAGCCCCCTCCGGCAGGACCCGCATCTCTGCGGCAGGATGAGGGGCAGAGCAGGGGCCGTGCCCCCCACCGTGCCGGGGCGCCCAAGCCTGGCAGGAGTGGATGGATGCAGCACCCTTGTGAGAGGCTCGACGGCTGCTCACAATCTCCAAGGGATGCGAGATAAGGGGGCCGCCAGGGAAAAGCCAAACCAGAAAGATAAAAGAGCTTATTCCATTCAATTATTGGGCAGATAAGGCAGCAAAGGCAAGCCTGGCTCTCCTAATCTATCACAGCGAGCCACAGAGGGTCAGCTTCTAAACAAACCATCCCCATGTGGCCGCTGCGGCACTCCTCAAGGGCTGGGTAATTCCCGCTGCAGGCAGGCAGAGCCTGGCCGCCCCGCTGAATCTCCTGCCGGAGACTTTATGAGCCTGGGGCCGCTTGGACTCATATTTCTTTTGAAATACAGCCCTGGCATTTCTCACAACCTTTGCACAAAGGTTAGGGGGGAGCTTGATGAGATTTGCTTGATGACTGGGAGTTGGGATGCACTGTCGAGAGGAAAGATGGAGCTCTCTCCCGGGAAGCGGCAGCTCACCCGTGGCTTTGAGGGTGGGCAAGGAGAGGGAGTGGAAGAGTGTGGACTGCAAGGTCGTCCTTCTGCAGCAGCAATGCTCTGCCAGGGCTCGTCTAGACCAAGGGAGGGGGGCTGGGTGGTGGTCGCAGGGCTGCTGCAAACACCGGTCTGACCCCATGAGCCCCCAGCATGAGAGATGACCTCCTCCTCCCAGAATGGCTGCGGGCAGGGGTTGGCAGCACAGGGGCTGCCCTGTAGCACCATGCACCATTCCAGAGGCTGCTCGCAGAGCTGTGCATCCAAACAAGGACAGGATCAGGCCCCTGGAATGGTCTCAGGAACGCCTGGCCCCTGTACAGCTGATTGTGATGAAGGAGGGGCAGGGAGTGATGGGCCAGGCTGTGGGGCACCAGGCCAGGAGAATTGCAGGGGGCACGGGGGGCGATGGCGCTGGGGGTAGGCAGACCCACCCAGGGGAGCAGCATCAGACTTCGGGGACAAACACCAGCATCCCTGATGTCTTCCTTGGTGGAGGAGGACGGAGCTCTGCAGGAGCCTGCCCTGCCCTCTAAGGAGTGGGGACAAGGAAGGGAAAGCACATAGAAAATGTCTTCTGTCTGTGGTTTCACCTGGGTGCCTCTAATTTACTCGCACAATTAACTGGAACCATAAATCTGTAGCTGCAGTTAACCGCATGCACAGGACTAAAGGTGGTTATTAAAGTCTTTCCTGCATCGTCTCTCTCGCTGGTGGCCAAGACCGGTCCTGGTGCGCACAGGTGAGCGCAGAGCCAGACCCTGTACGTTTACAGCTCTGTCACCGTCTCGGCCCTCCCTCCCCAGTTGGCAGCTCATTAAGCTCGTTCCTGACAGCACCTTCCCCGTGGCATATGCGTGGATCCCAAACCGCCGGCGAAGGGCTGGAGCCTGCTGGGGCGGGCTGGGATGCCTGTGGACCCCCCCCTCCCCAGCACTGCCCTCCTCGCAGAGCCATTAATTAGCCATGGGCTGGCACTGCTCTTAATGAGCACCGCTAGCCCCCTCCCCAGGACCTGCTGGGCGGGATGCCGACACAGTTTGCAGAAGCCACCTGCACGGTACCACTGGTCCAGGACTCAGATCAAATCCCCTCCTGGGGAAAAGGCCTCGGGCAGCTTCGCCTTACGGTCTGCTGCAGGAGTCCGAAAAAATGCAACCCAAACCATCCCCAAACCATCGCTGGGCTGATTTGGAGGCACAAAGGAGCCATCCTTCCACTGCCCGTAACTGCGCACGCTTGGATTGGACCAGGACACAGCTTCATGCTTTAGGGAAACTTCCTCAGATTTTTAATTATCACAGGCAATTAAGACTTTAATTCTGCCAGGCTCCAGCTGCCACAGCTGGCACAGCTCCAGCAGCCCAGCCATCCTCTCCAAAGGCTGCACTGGGATGCTGGGCCCAGATGAGGAGCTCCAGGAGAGGTGCTGGTCACTGAAGCCACTGCCGGGTGACAGGGGCTCCTGGCAGGAGCAAGGTCACGCTACACGCAGTCAGCCCACAGCACCTGCAGGGGCATGTTGGCAGTGCCCAGAGCTGGGTGAGCGTCTGGGGAGGCAGACACAGGGCTGCCGGGATGTTCCTGAGAGCTGCCGGCTGGCTGTCAGGGGAGCCAGGGCACATACAAGAGGAGTACCCGTAAAATGCCACTTACGCTGTGAAAAGTCAAGTATTTCATGGAAGGCAGAAGGGTGAGCAGGAAAAAAAAGAGCAGCATAGATCAAGGTAACGAGGTGAGAGAGGTGGCTGGGGAAATGAGAGCTCCTGTGAGGAGCAGTGGACAAGAAGCAGCGTGAGATGGAGCAGAAGCGTCCAGCCAGGTGAGGACGGACGGACAGACAGACAAACTGCCGCAGCCCCCAGGAAAACCGCTCCTGGGGACCAGGAAGCTCTGGCCGTCCTGCACAGCCATCCAGACGGCCCTGGATAGAGCTGCGCTTGGCCAAGGGTGTGAAATGCAGACATGGCAGCGGAGAGGCAGGCCCCTAATAGACAGAAAGCATAATAAAGTAATCCGGGTCCCACTGCAACAGCTTTTCTCTTTTCATGGTGAAAATTTCTTTCATAGCTCATCTAGTGCAAGCTGATACAGTTGTAATACGCACGCAGGGGGATGTGTCTCTCCATGGCTGCCTTCTGCATTATCACAAATATCACTATAAAAACTGGAGGAAGCATGAGCTCGGCCTCATCTGGCATCCCACAATGTAATTAGTTAGCGCACATCAACTGGAGCCTGAAATATGGGATACAGAAATCAGAGGAGCTCACCCAACGAAACGGAAAATGAGAAAGCCTCACGCAATGAACAAGCTCTATAAATATAACCAGTGCTGCAAACTTATGTCAGAGAATAATTCATATGCAGAAATAGCTCTAAAACTTGGTGGAAGCATAAGCAGCTAAATAGAGCAAACCCCAAGGAACAATAAGGAAACTGCACAAACATGATGGAAGTGCGACAGAAATACAGAAGCAACGAAAAAAAATGTTCCAAGATTGTTCTTGTAAGTCATGTCACCGCTCTGGGTTGCGGGGGGCGGGGGGGGGGGGGCAGAGAAAGCCTTGGGAAGAGGTGGGAGGTCCCATCCCTCGCCGCCAGCTCCTTCTGCACAGCAGAATTGGATTTGCTTGTGCCAAGTTGGACACCACAGAAACAGCACTCTTAGTTTTGTATGCTCGATATATACACATTTAGCCCTTTTGTTTCCTGGGCAAGTTGCTTCAACACATCCTGGGTGGTATAAATACTTTGCTTGAGCAGCCCTTGGCCACAGGAAACCTTGTAATTAAATGGGCTCTCCGGCATCTCTAGGTCCAGGGTACCTTCAGGAAAACTGCTGGAGTTCAGGCACGGAAATTTGAGGATTGCATGGAGTGGCCAGCTCCCCGTGCCAGTGGTGGGGGCAAAAGTCGAACCTGCCTTTCCTTCCCCTGCCCGACCCCCGGGGCTCCTCTCACCGGCAGCACAGAGCTGATTAATTCCTGCAGCTCCCTACACCGACGTGGGCTTGTGCCGAGACCAGCACCCCCGGCACTTTGGGGTTATTTTGGATGCTTTCATTAATTTAATTTGGTGCGATTGGATTTGATTAAAAGGTATTGATTGGGGGGATGGGGAGCCTAAAATTGTGGCCATTTGTCAGTAGCTGGGAGCCTGTGAAATCTCCTCATTAATAAATCAGGGCCGGTGCTGTTCAGCATGCAGCTATTACTGTTCAGAAACACAGTCAGGCTCTTTCCCCTCTGGCACCCGGTGACGGATTAATACCATTAAAAGTTGTGAGCGTTTCCAGCATGGAGCTGCTGCTGGGTCCGGAGAGAAAAGCCCCGGAGCCGGAGGGTTAGAACTAGCCCTCAGGCAGCTGGGGCACCCCCAGGGTGGCAGAGGCCACGGGCGACGCACCCTGCGCTCCTCCACGCTTGGACGCAGACGGGACGCCCCATGCAGGGCAGTGATTTCAGAGGCTATCCCAGCCCAGCTTCAGGGAAGAGCCGGCAAGCTCCTCGTCCGAAGTGCCTTTCTCCTCCTCTTGGGCAGCAGAGGCTGCTCAGACGCACTGCCTCCAGAAAGAGCTCTGATGGGAGATGCTGCTGCATCTCCCGTAAGATGCTCCCTGAGCGCGGGGCTGGAGCCCCCGCCAGATGCGGACACAACTGCCGCTTCAATTTAAGCGCACTGTCCACAGGCAGCTTCTTCAGCAGCTGTGACATATAGAAAAATTACAGAGCAACACTTACTATCTCTTTAGCAGCATATTGACACAACTCGAAGGGAAAACGGGGACTGGAATGAGTAGATGTAAGACTTCTGATGCATTTGTATTATTTTCAGCACGCTATCATAGCTCTCAGAATGGGGATGTCAAATGGCTTCCTCTGAGCATTTTGTACGTCTTTAAAAATGAAATGGGCTGTGCTGATGCCTTCAGATGTCTAATGGGTGATACGAGTGTAAAAGTGCTACTTCATGCTTTGAGATGTCACTACAGTAAATCAATCCTATTTTCGCTGCTTATAAACAGCAAATATTTTCTCAGGGCTACTTCAGAACAGAGGGAGGGGGATAGGAGCTGGGGGCTGTTGGCAAAGCCGAGCGCAGCCGGGTCAGCCTCGCGGTCCAGTGAAGCTGGCTCTTTCATCCCGTGGAGGATGTGCAAGGGGGACAGCGGCTGTGAGCCCCTGGCTTTCGCTTACACTGCTTGGCACACCAGGGGCTCAGGAGACATCCCAGCACCCTTATCTCCTGTCTCGTATGGGCTCTTGCACCACCCAGGGAGTCCTCTCTCTCTCTGTGTTTTAAGTCCTTTGTAATAGTTTAGATGGAGCCACAGGAAGCTTGACAGGTTGGTGCAGTATTAAAAATGATCTATGATAATAAAAGGGGAGGAAAAAGAGACTGTTGTCTTACAAGAAGTCATCTCTGAAAGGCATGGAAGGGAACATGATTAACAGATCCGCCGTATCGCACACGCGCACTGTTGGGTTTGGAGAAGAAAAACTCTCCACACTTGGGATTTTTCTTTAAAGGTGGTGGGTACCATCAACAAACGCCTTGATGCAATGTGAGGTGAGTGGCAGAAAGGCAGTGCACACAGCATCCATGTGTGTTACCCACAAGTGCAGGAGCTGTGGGACCCCTGAGGTCCCAGGAACCGTGTCCAGGGTCTGCAGAGACAGGGGAATCCACTTCTCAAAGGTGAAGCTTCCTGAAGGGCACACGGAGGAGAGTGCTGGCTGGCCCTGCGCTCTGCTGAGAAGGCTCCTGCTGATGAGACTGACAGTGCAAGCGTTTGGTCCAGAGCAGGAACAAGTGAAGGCACCGCTGAGGGGTGCGTGAGGATCCATCATCTCCTTAACTCCTAAAAGCATGTGCCTGGGTGCTGATCTGCAGTGACTTATGTGTCTTGGTGACTAATGCAGTCATAATCAAAATGGACCATAATCATTACGGCAGTAAAGTGATCCTTGCATTTTCCTATTTACTAATCTTCAGCTTCTCCTTGTGACCTTTACTTTAAAATGTTTCAATATAAATAATGCACTTTGGTGAATATATTCTTCTGATTATTTCCCAAAGCTCTGATTCTCCATACGTGACGGTCCCTGAAGTGGTAATTTGTTCTCTTTCCTGGTAATTGCAATTTTAGAAATAGCTTTTTCAAACGCTCACAGCCTGATATCTTTTTAGAAGATATTTCCTTCATTTTCCCCTCCTTGATAAAGTTGCTGCCCATGGTGGTGGTGGCACATGCCCCAGACAACCAGGGCAGGGGATGCCTCAGGGGGAGCGGGGGGTTCTGCAGGTGCTCCCCTAGCACAGACCGAGAGGTTTGTGCCACCCCCGGAGACTCTATCTTTCTATTAGGCACCTCCTGATCTATTAGGGCATCTATTAGGAGTCCCCTAATAATTTCAGATTAACTCTTATTAATTCCAGTTGCAACTGAGATTCAGTTATTGCAGGATGGAAAACATGTTAGTGATACACAGAGCAAAAATAGCCCAGCAAAAGAGATGTTAGTGGGAGAATTAGACGGAGACCTGCACTTATAAATAGTCAATCCCTGAGGCACCTATTCAAGATACACATCGCTGTTCCTAAGTTAATAAAATGATCACTCCTGCATACAGTAAATGGCTTTGGGCTCTGGATCTGGGCAGAGCCCAGCAGCGGCATGGGGGAGCGGGACCTCCTGGGTGGTACTATGCCCAGGGGCAAACCCCCTGCCAGAAGGCAGCCCCCCGGCTTGGGCACAGCAGCTCGTTCCCTGCAAATGAAGGGCTTGCAGCAACCAGGGTCTTTGCTTTTGGAAGGAGAGGGTGTCTCCAGCACGGGCTCCTTTTCCCGAGGGAGATGCCAAGGGAAGTCTCCGCTTGTCAGCACAGCTGCCCAGCCCCTGCCCGCTCACTGGCAAGGTCGTCTCTCGTTTTGGCGATGCCACAGCCCCCGAGCTTTAACCTTTTGTAGCCAGTTCAGAGAAATTGTTGGTGATTAATTTAAGCTGAAGGTTAAGAGCCAACATAAGCTAGAAAGTCAATGACTAATCTATTAAGCTCCTCAGTAACTTAATTTACATGTTTTTAATGATTGCTTCCTACCTGGGCACTCTGAAAACTAATTGGACTTGAATCGTTAAGTGCACTCAGAGGTGGACTCAAATTAATAAGCACCACTCACGTCTGTTTTTAGATGCAAAAGAAAATCAACTTTGGTTCTCGGGGCTGCCAGAACGCCTCATTGCTATGCAAATGCTGCTGCCTCTCCTCTGTTGAAGGGGTATCTGCTCTCTAATAACCAGGATGCATTAGCCTGGGGAGCTGGGTTTGCTGTAGCCACTGCCATTTAGGAATTAAAATCCCAATTAAGGGCTTGATGCACTTCTTGAAAATTGAGTTTTTTCGTCCATTGTAAAAGAAAAATCTGCTCGGGACTTCAAATGGGGCTCGGGCCAAGCATCGCTTCCAATTAGTCAGCAGGTCCTTGGGCATCCAAGGGACCGGCGAGGCTGTCTTGATGGTTTCTCTACTGTCAGGGTCATGAGCTAGCCATCGCTCCTCCTCCTCAACCAGTTCAATTGCAGACTTCGTCAGAGACAGGTCCTGTCTCCCCGCTCCCCAGCTGACACCGTCCTCTGGGAGCAGCGGGTAATGGGGACATAATTCAGTGGCACAGCACCGTGTTAGCACGCTTAGCAAGCTGCGGGAGGCATGTCGGGGAAGCTGGCCTTTTCTCCTGGTTTCTGAGACTGAGATGAATGCATCTGAAGGAGACCCTTCTGCACGGCGTCTGCTTTCCCAAGGCCCGGTCCGCACGCCTGCAAGGAAAGCGCAGCCTTTTCCAGGGAGATAATCACTGGCAACTTGTAATTAGAAGCATCCACGCCCAGCTCTCAATTTCCAGCACCTCTGTTAGAGATGGGCGTGCAATAGAAAACATGCTTCTCAACCTCAGGAAGCGAGCATGACTCCAGACATGCTGGCATTCAGCTCATCACTGTGAGCATTTTTAATTCCCAGGGGATGGAGGGGTCGCCAGGAGGTGTATGTGTGTGTGTGTGGGACCCTGGGCTGTAGTGAGGGGGTAGGAGCAGATCACACCTATTCGCACGCCCGCAGGAAAAAGGTTGTCACTCAGATCGTAACACTCTGTCATGTTTAAGGTGCTTAAAATCTGCGTGAGAGAAACAGCCGAGGTGCCTTCTGTTTCTGTACGTGCAAGGAAAGCTCTTGCTTTGAGGAGAGAAGACTGGCGGTAAGGGAGGAAATGTGGCTGGAATGAAAAGCACCTACTTAAGAGATAACATGAAAGCCCTTTTAATATAATTTAATGGTAAAAGGCAAAATGAGGCTTTGAGATGCGGTGCCAGTTCTCTACTTAAGGTGAGGATGAACACTTGTATTGGATCAATCCACATGAGGATGAGAAGAAAAAAAAAAATCAGTGTGGTATTTATTTCCCTAAAAAGTCTGGCATCTTTGCTGGAGCTGCGGGAAGTGAAGTGAATTCGCTCAGCATCAGTGGTGTAGGGCTGTCCTCGGAGCAGCACTGCACTCGGAGCAAAGCAGGACTCGGTCCCCATGGGCCCTAACGAGTAGCCGGCTAACGAAAGCCAGCTCTGCTTCCGTAACCACGCACAGCACCCTGTGCCATTGCCGCTCGCACTGGGAAGGCGACCAGCCAGCAAGTTACAGACTGCACAAGTTAATCATAATGAAATTGAGAATTTCACAGTTTGCCATCAATTAATAGCCGAGCAAACAGAACACAGTGCTTGTA
Organism: Aptenodytes patagonicus; assembly: GCF_965638725.1. Lineage (NCBI taxonomy): Eukaryota > Metazoa > Chordata > Aves > Sphenisciformes > Spheniscidae > Aptenodytes > Aptenodytes patagonicus. Next base: position 9,241,282 of record NC_134967.1, on the reverse strand, counting down.
CTGGGGGAGATGGTTCCCCCTAAAGAACAGTTCTTTTAATGAGGCTCATAATAATACTCATTAATTTGTGTATGTCTGAATGCTCAGGTTCGCAAATGAGAAAGGAAATAGCTTTGCATTACGGTTGAGTCATATACACAACAGCTTCCCTGTTCCTTCTAATCCTCAGGTGGGTCATTGAGAATTTGTTTTACTGAAAAAAAAAAGTTTCTTGGAATAAATCCCGCAGCCGGCAGGGCCCGGGGCTGCCTGACAAAGCACCCGACTGGGTCAGAGCGAAGGTCTCGGGGTCCCACAGCCCTCACTGCTTCCTCCCCTTCACACTTATCCCATTGAATGCATCCAAAACTTTTTGTTTCTGCAGCAATGGGTTTTGCAGATCAGCTACGTGCAGCAGGAAAACAGGCTTTTCCCCCTTTTGCAGGAGCAGCTCCTTGTGCCCCTCCATGCCACAGGCAAGGTCGTGACTCGCTCTCCCCACAGTGCGTTGCCCAGGGGAACATGCCACGGAGATGCCCCTCTCCACGCCGTGCCTCCCAGGACCCCTGGATGCTCATCTCTGAGCCAGGAGCAGTTTGCAGCAGGAATAGTCTTTCCCCGGCACAAGGAGCAGGAGGAATTCTTGCTCGAGCCTACCAGGCTCTCCTCCAACACAAATAATGGCTCTGACAGAGAGAGCAGAGTTCCCTCACCGTCCTTGGGGGATGGAGCATTTCATTGTGGGCTTTTTCATTAGCTTACAATACAGGAGCTGTACAGATCCTGTCTGCTCCCCCCCAGCGGCAAGGAAATTATGCACCTGGTCTAGCAGCCAGCATACAGAGGATTTATGCTTTCCAAGGTCTTTTATTAACTTGACAACATACAGCTCTATCCACAGAGCATCTCCTCCTCCTCCCCCAGGATGCCAGAGCTGGACCGGGGCTCTCCCTGGCTGCCCTGTGCCCCTTCACCCTGGTTCCTGGGCACGCTGCTTGGGGGAAACACCAAAGGAAGAGAAACGCATGGCCCTTTGGGGGTGGGTGGGATGTTAACGAAATGACATGAAACAATTTTCTTATTTAAAAGCATATTCAAATTCCTTTTTCCTTGCACAAATGCAAAACCAGAGCTTTAAAGTAACATTACTGAATATTTAGGAAACTCAGACATTTTCTTTTTGGCACATATTGCTATTTGAATAGGCACACCTGAGAATGTGTTGACACAGGGTAAGTTTTGATTCCACATAGTTCTCCATGGAAACCTGCACTGAGGATGGGTTTTTCCACTACATTGGGGTACATTCTCATGCTGACAAGAACCAGCCCCTTAAACAACCACACCCCAAAGAAAAGCCTGTGCTTTCTTTGCATTCATATCTGATTTTTATTCTTGCAGATGCCTAACATGACAGTCCATAAGGGTCCCTTTGGACCCAGAGGCTGCCCAAGCCTCTTCAATCGATGTATGCATATGAGCCCACACTTGGAAAGCAGAGTTACAATTGATTTTTGTCTTTAAGATTCAGGCTGCAATTGATTTCTCTCAGACAGAAGCTTTGCATCTAATGAAATGCAGAGATCCTCTTGGAAATGCACTGCAGCTGGCAGCAGGGCTATGGGCAAGGAAAATTGCCCTCATTTTTAAAGCTTTTAGTAACTCCAAGAGAAAACCCAAACAACTAGGTTTCTGCAGGTGGAGGAGCAGGAGGGAGGTGGGGAGCGGCTTCAGAGAAGGCAACCCCAGCAGGGGAAGACCTTGCCAAAGCATTTCCGTACCTCGATATGTGTAGGAGGAGTGTTTAATGATGCTGAACTTAAACTGGTTGGAAAAATATCATATTGCTGCCTGGCTTTAGACGTGTGTCTTCCCTCTCCCAGCTAGAACGTGGCTGGATTGCACCGAGCTAAACCCCTCCTTGCTTGCAGACAAGCCAAAATGCCAGAGGCAATACTGGATCTCCAGGCTGGCTGGTGAGAGTCAGCACTCTCCAGGCCAGCATCCATCCCTGTCCTGGGGGCATCAGCGGGCCAGGAGTGACATACCCCGAGGGCAGAGGTGTGGGAAGAGGCTATGTCTACACACCAGCAACTCAGATGCTTCCTCAGCCACGACCCACGAAGGAAACCGGAGGGTTACCCTGGCTGCAGGGGCATGGAGGTCTCCCTTGGCAAGGAATGTTTAAAATGCTCTCGAGAGGTGCCAGTGCGAAGAAATCCCACTTACATCTTAGAGGAAGAAACTCAACTGCCAGAAGTATTGCTCCTAATTAGGCAGACATACACTACTTCGCTGTAAGTCAGCGTGGCAGAAGGATGCTGAGAACTGAGGTTTATTCCTCTCTCCCCTGCATTTGAAAGTCCCCAACAGAACAAATCCCTTCAGCTGTTGGTACAGAAACCCACTCGGCACACCCGAATCTCAGATCAGCGTCGCAATGGCTGTTGGCTGCAGCCCTGCCTTTCCCTTCACTCTACGTCCTCGGATTTCTTCCCTGGGGGACAGGACCCCCCCAAACCTTCAAACCTCAGTGTTTGCAATTAAGACCACCAGACCCCCCGAGCCACTTTCAAGCCAGTGGTCCCTAGCCGGGAAAGCCTGAATCCCAACCCACCTTGTGTCTCCAGCACTGGCCCAGGGGTGAGCACGAGGAGGCTTCATGCATGTTCAACAAAGCTCACTGCTCCTGAAAAATCCTCTTCCCTGCCCCACACCAGTGTTTTTCTGGCTTTCTGATCACTTTGCCAGTGGGAAAGCCTTTCCCGAGGACAGTGAAGCCCTGGGGATGCAAAGCCTGGCCACACAGAGGAGCCTGCAGCAGCCCCACTGCAGCCAATGCTTAGAGGTTTCCTCAGCAGATCTTACCAGGCAGGGATTTTCTGAAGCAAAGCTCAGCAAGAGGAGTGAATCCGGCTGGGCAGCCCTCACACCAAAGACCTCTCCTTCCATCCAAAAGCTCTCCTGGGCTTTGCAGCAACCCTTTATAGGTGAGCTGTGGGGGCGTGCTGAGTGCCCCCAGCTGTGAGCATTCCCAGCTGGGGAGGGAGCGCTCCTGGCCCCTCTGCCCCCCCACTGCCCCCAAAAAGTGTGGCCCCAGCCCCTCCTTTCCTCCTGCCCCCCGACTGACTTTGCCAGAGCCGGTAAAGGAGCTGGGCAGGCGAGATGGAGGCGCGTGCCTGCCATCCCATCCCAAGCCATCAGATCAGGTTTTAGCAGACATTTGCACATGCCGAGCGCCTGGCTCTCCGTCGTCCCCTGGTGAGGCGCGATGCCCCGGGTGTTTTAGTAACAGCGCTGGAAATGCCATCGGAAACTTTGAGTGGAGATTAGGAGTTGCCATTTACATGCACATGAAATGTTCCAAATCGATCAAGGCAAGACCCAAATAAGCCCTGTGCAAGATGAAACGCAAGCGTTGGCATGGCTTTCTGTGGCTGCTTGCCCGCTGCCTTGAGTCCCGCACGTCCCAGCGCCAGGAGCCCAGCGTGCCACGGCACGTGGTATGGTCCGATCCTGCATCCGGCTGCATCGCGCAGCATCCCACCAAGCCGCCAGCCAGCCTGGTGGACCTTGCAGGATCTTCCATCCTCTTTGGGCAACAGGCTTGGCTTTTTCCGTTGTGTACCCGCACATTTTCCAAACTTCTCCGAAGTCACCTGTTTGGAGCGGCAGGCGTGAGCTCTGCTTGCGCACTCAGACCTTCTGGATGAGTTTGTTTACCCACGCGCCTTAAAGCACGGATCATGAGGCTACAATGGCATGTGAGTAGCGTTGAGTGCTTTCAAGAAGATTACACCCGCTGAAGTAGTAATTAATGTTTGTTTTATTAAGTTCTGGGGAATGATCGGCCAACAAGATACTTCAAATAAAGCAGAACAAGTTCTGTCTGAACACTGTTTAAAGGCTGATTCATTGCAAACTGGCCTGTGCAAAGGACTAATAATTAAGAGAAAAGGCACAAGTAGGAGCATACTTGCCATTTATCTGCTTTTTATGTAATTAAAATTATGGAAATTATGGCTTAATGAGTGGAAATTGGATATGCTCTTGAGAGTTTTGCGTATCCTGTTTTCCTACCGAGTGCCGTCTCCAACCATGTCCCTCCGGCCATGTCCCCAGCCTTGGGTCACAGCCGGATTGCAAAGGAACCTGGGCCACTTGGGGCAAGAAAGCTGGCAGCGATGGTGCCAGCAGTGTTTCTGCCTGCCCGCTGCCGTGCTGCCCGCCAAACCCTCGCTCCTGAGGGGCTGCACCACCCGGGACCGGGTAGCGAGGGCTGGGAGCAGGGATCCTCTCACCAGACCTCAGCAAAGCAGGCCAGTGTGAGTGCCACTTCCAGTGATTAATTCTTTCCTAATGTGTCATTAAATTATATACAGTGAAATTACTGTATCACATTATATGGTAAATAAACCTCAATGAAGGCAGAACATCCAGCAGGCTGAAAAACATCCAGTTTTATCCTGCAGCCGAGCGCTGAGAGGTACAATGAGGAAAGGGCTGCTCTGCTGCAGCGTGGGGTGCTGGGGGCTGGGATGGCGGGAGCTGCCCGGTACCGCTGCCAGTAAAGTCCCGGTGCTGCCGTGCTGCAGCCCGAGACATTGCTATCCGGTATGGCACGGCAGGACTTGCCATCGCTTTTCATTCCTTCCTCTTGTTTGCTGAATCTAAATTCCCCTAAATGGGGAGAGATAAATTCTCTCTGTAGCAGAGTGGCAGGATGAGCACGGCGTAATCCACCTGCTCTCCATAACAGGTCTCTGCCACACAGGGACCCTGCGAAGGGAGGTGCACGGTGTGTCGGTTAAACGGCGAGAAGAAAATTGTCCTCCATCTGTTGAAATAAATTCCACCGCATTTATTCCTTGGAGTAACTGTACAGGGGCTAATGTATTATTAAGCCCACGAAGGCAGAGCCGGGGAGTAGGGGTGCCGGCTGGGTGCCAGCATCGCCAGCCCACCGGGGACCCTCCTGCCGCGCCGGCACGCCGGCGGTGCTGAGCAGACCCACGCACGCCGTCTCCCGTGCCGAGGGGCGGCTTCCCACTCCGGCTCCTCGAGGGAGCATCTTCCACAAGATGGAGCCTGCGGGCAGACGATGTGCCTCCGGGATGCCGCCGGACAGCGAGTGGCTCTCCGTCTGTCTGGCTGCCCCAACACACAGTGGTCTGTCTGTCCATCTGTCTCCCAGGCAGTGCCTGGAGAGCGATGCACAATGGCCTGTCTTTCTGCCCATCTGTCCGTCTCCCAGGCGGTGCCCAGACAGGGATGGAGAGCGGCTGTCTTGACTCGTCATGCTTTGCAATGCAAGCTGACTGGGGACCTGGTGCGTGTGTCTGATGACTTCTGCCAGCACTCAAGAGGCATGAAAAACTGCCCCGCAGGGTTTCTGGGGGGCTTCGCATCCCTCGCATGTGATGCTGAGATTGCCTCAGTTTCCCTTCTCACACCGCGGGCTGTGGCTGACGGCCGGGTCTCCTACGCAGGGTGAACCAATCTTTATGTATCGACAGCTCGCTGCTTTGCCTGTTAATCCTGAGAGGGAAATGCAAAACCAGCGTGGATTAAAATAAATGCCAGAGCCCGAGGAGAAATGTCAGCAGCTGGGGGGGCTGCGGTGTGAGCGGCCCCGCTCGTGGGGGGCCGGGCACCCCGAGGAGGGCTCCCACCACCCCAGCTTGGCTCACCCACATTTCCTACCTCTGAAGGAAACCTCTCCTGGCTTACGCTGAGCTGGTTTGCACCCACGCTGGAGAGCCCTGGGAGAAAGGTTGGTGCTCGCTTGACCCGGACTTCCAGCCACACCGGTCCTTGGGTTTATTTATTCTGACTTTCCCTTTCACTAGGAAAACCTGAAGCGGAGGGGAGGGCAGCTCCGCTTACTGTAAGCAGCCTGGGGAGAAAAACAGCATCGTGCTTCACGCCATTTCCACATTATGCTAATGCACATCTGTTGAATGCCTCCTTCCCATCATGAATTCCAGCAGGTCCTTTCTCATAAGTGGGAATTACTTCCATTCTCTGTTTTTTTAATTACTCAGTGCTTAGGAAAGTAGATCAGTTGGATGGTTTGGTTGCTGGCAGTGGCAGCCTGGCGATGCTTGGCACAGGCGGGGCCCCGTGATGGGCGATGCCGAGGACCTTCCAGGGTGATGTCAAGGACCTTTCGGGGTGATGCCGAGGACCTTTCAGGGCAATGCAGAGGACCGGACAGCTGGTGAAGCCGGTGGCTGATCCTGCAGAGCGGAGGCGGGGGACGTCCGTGTGGGCTGTGTGCTCAGACTGCTCAGCACCCCCAGGGCTCCTAACATCACCCAGCCCTGGGAAGAGGAGACCTGGTCCAGGGAGCCCACCCCGCTGCCGCCAGCCCCTGGCTAGCGATGTCGCCTTCACCAGGAGCAGAATTACATAGGGAAAGGAACTGGCCCTTCCTACCATAAACCTTCCCAAACAAGCTGCATGCCAAAACATGCACAAATGAGGTGAGGAAGAAATGGATCAATAAAACATTCAAGGAGTGAAGAAAGAAGGACAAAATAATGAGCGCCTCATTTGTTTGCTTCCTTTGCAGGTTGCCTTAAAGGCAGGATGACAGGAGAAAAAAATCAAATATCTGATAAAAAAGAAATAGCTGGAGGAAAAAACCCCACCTAAACGTCAGCCAGACAATATGGCCAACCAGGCAGAAAACCTCGTGCTTCACCTTTGTAAATGTGGGATAAGAGCTGTAACTTTGGCTCAGCTGGACAATGTCGGGGTGCTGGTACATGAGGTAGCACCGGACGGGCGAGGGTGCGGCGGTGGCGCTGCGGGACGCAATTTATATACTTCATTAAAGCCAATATAAATGGAAAGAGGATTTGGAGAGCGAGAGGAGACAGATAAGCGGTGACAGGAAATATGGAAACACGGCCTACTTTTGCAAGCCTGAGGAAATTGGTACGGCGTTACTGGAGAGGCAAGGAAGACCGCTTTGATACGGGATGCTCATGACGCCCAGGCTGGGACCAGCCGGGACAGCAGCACTGGCACCATGTGGGTGTGCTGGAGCCTGGCCAGAGGACCGCAGCATTGCAGCACCGTGGGGTCGCGTTCAAAGGCTCATCCTCTGCTTCCTAGCAAAGTCTTTTTTCTTTGCAGAAAACAGAGGGAAAGCCCTTCAGTCTGAGCCTGAGAGGAGCAGCCGAGGCAGACCTCCCTCACTGCCGAGCCAAGTAGTGCCAGGCTCAGTGTCCCAGCCCGGGACCTCCCAGGCAGGAGGCAGCAGCCATACCCCTGGCAGAGCCTCGGCAGGGAGCTGCTGCTTCCACCTCGGACGCGGGAAGTTTCGGCAGCTTGCCGTCCTGATCCATCCCAGGGCCACCTGTTGGCAGGAGCCGTTTGTCCCTTGAGGGAGCCGGGGCTCACAGCTGCCCTCGGCTGAGCCTTCCCAAGTGGAGACGCTGCCACGCCGGGGCCACGGGGACAGGGATCTGCCTGCGGCACGTCCCCTCTCCCACCCCACCCCAGTTTATCTCGCCCTCCCTTGCCTTGCTGCTGATGCACACATGGTTTTATTTAGCAAATGCTTCCAGCGCGATGCTCACTTATGCTGGGACGAAGGCTGCTTGTACAGCGGTGATTAATGAGCGAGACAAAGACCTTCTCTCCTGCCCTGTCACCCTTGAAATCTGCCTGATCACGCATACTAAACAGAAAGAAATTTCAGGGATTATATTTTTTTTTAGTGTTCTTTGGATAGGTCTGTGCTAAAGCCCCTGCCGTGATTGTCGTCACCAGGTTCGCTGGATTTGAGGAGAATTTTTATTTGAACAATAGGTCAAATGTGAATTCACCTCGCTCCAGACACAGGATATTAGCTCCAATTTTGGAGGCTTTTAGCCTTCTTGCAGAAACTGAAAAGAAAGAAAATCCTCACCTTCTAATTATGTTGGTTACAGGCAATCAGACTCTTAGTCATATTATGATGACTTTTATTTGGCACTGATTGATTACACTTTAATAGCTGCCCTGAGCACTTTCTCTGGTTGTGAGAAAAGAAGTTTTGGAGAGTTACGCCGAGCATTATGGGCTTGGAGACCGCTGCTTGCAGGTCACAGCCATCTCCTTCTCCTGCTCTTGGGAATGTTCTTCAAAGAGCATCGGCTAAGAACCGGGAATGCGTTAAAGGAAACAGAGTGCAATTAGATGGAGCCTTCACATGATCTGCAGCTGGATCCGTGTCACAGCGCCTGCAGTGGCAGTTTTCCGTGGGGCTGCGGCTCAGGGCTGTGCTCCCAGCATGGAGATGGTAGACCCGAGAACTGGTTTTTGAACAACCCACTGGGAATTGAGCTTCCAAAGAGCAAAATACAGCTCTGAATATGTTCTAGTATCTTTTACTGCACCATAACACGCATATAGCTTAGTGGAACAGTACTCACATGTAGAAGTCTGATGCAACCGATAAAAACCAATTAGTATTTTTAAGATAGAAAAGTGTATCAATTTTGAACACAGATGCTGAATATATCGCTGTAGAAAAGTATTATACTCACAGCTCGACCGTCCCGTGGCTGTTCACAGCACACGTGGAGCTCAGCAGGGCCACACCACGATTTCATGTGCTCTTCTCTGCACTCCCCCAGTGCTGGGCAGGAAAACCTCTCGCTACTGAAAGGAGGGGGAAAAACGTGATGATAAATTCATATTCCTAAGAAAATGTTGATCTTTGCACACAAGGAAAATATTGCAAAGCGCTTGAGGACCTGTTCTCAGAAATGTGCAGATCAATGCCTTTATAAATCACAGAAGAACCCGGTTGCTGTTAAGCTGTTTTCCTACACGCCGGTGGAAGTGCAAAGGGTAATTCTCTCGCCAACAGCTGCTGGCCGTGGGCAGGGCAGCGCGGAGATGGGACAAGCCGCAGCCCGGGGGACGCTGGCCTGGGTGAGACGCGTGTGCAGCGCCCAGGGAGGGAGCATGGTATCCCAGCTCCTCGGTGGAAACGTCATTGCTGCGGGCTGCAGCCCCCAGTGCTGAACGAATCGACGTTGCTCCTTGGGAATTTGGCCAGGGTTTTCTTTTTAATAGTTTTTTTATCCCATCGACCCAGTTTGCTTTTTCCAAAATATTTTGCTTTGCACTTTTCCAAGTGGGAAGCAATGTACTCTTGCAAATTGGTGTGAACCGAATGACCAAGTCTCTTAAAATGCCTTGAAAAGACCCAGCTTTGGGCTTCTACCTGCGCTACGATTGCAGCCTGTGACCTTGCCATGGAGCAACAGAGACATCAGGAGTCTGGGGATGGCTGGGTGCTGCGGGCAGGAGCGCAGCTGACGCGAAGGCAGGCAGGCAAGAAGCATCAGGATATCCTAATGTGAACATAACAAAGAAGAAATCCTTCCTCTCCAACAGCCAGAATATCACATTTTCAGACCTGTGTCATTCAAATGATGAAAAAAGATACCCCTGGTGTTTTTAGATAACTGTGCCTTTAAAAGATGTATCTTTAATGCATTAATTGCTTTTTAATGCAGCAATAGGTTAGCAGCAACAAGTCCAAATGTTTAGATACTGTGGTTTTCTGATCTGTTGCAGAGTGTGGAAAGCCTTCTGCTTACTGACTTCTGCTTCTTGCCTCCGAGGGGTTAAAGGAGCAGTACAGTAACCTGCTGGGAGCAGAGCAGCAGATCCATCCGTCCTCTTGTTCCCCCTGAAAAGCCCGGCGCCCGCACCCGCTCTGCCTGCTCCTGCCTGCTTCGGGGCAGGGCTGGGCATGCAGGGCTGGACGAGCGCCGGTGGCTTTATAGCGAAACACGTCCTGAATCATTTAGGAACTCAGGCAAGCCACTTGTATAGAGTAACTGAAATACAGAATACTGAAGGTAAAATTCCTCGCACCGTGTTTCAGTGGAAGGCTGGAAGCAGATAATCGCTTCCTTTCACGGGGAAAGTGCCGGCGGGGTCAGGGCTGATGCATTGTAAATCAGTGTCTTGGAAGGAATGGCACCTTGTTTTACTCGGCCTGCTCTTGCCAATTTGAAATTGATGTATTATTCTACAGCCTGCTGCTGTGGATGCTGCTCTTCAGGCGATCGTGTATTCCCTTTGGTACCCAAACTTGAATATGTAAGGCAAACCAAAACATGGACTGGCTCTACGGCATCGCCACGCTGGGAACCGAAAGACGAGGCGGAATAAAAGTGTTTTCTTTCTTTCCTGAACATGCGGCTAGCAGCTGGCCAATATTAGCTCCTTGGAATAACGTACATTAAATATCTCATCCTGTGGTAAACATTGATTTGGAGATCTGATGCAATACTGCCAGCTGCCCTCGCTCATCCCACCTGAAAATAAATGCAATTTTCCCCAACCTCCCTTGATTTTTCTTTCTCGGCAGAGCCTCTTTTCCTTCTGATGTGGATACCTGAGAACAGCCGAATTGATTTAACAGCCCTCTGAACTCCATCCGACTGCATTTTGCATAAATTGGCTGTAGCTTTACTGCCTGGGAAGGGCTGAACTGGGGATGCTGTGACCCCACGGGCAGCGGGATGGCTCTCATAGGGGACGCAGGCTCTCCTGCTGATGCTGCCACAGGCTTGCAAGGGACCTCGAGCACACAGAAAAAGCTGCAGCCAAGCCATGCCCACAGCTCCCTGTGGGAAGAGGGTGGGAAATCCAACAGCCTGGGTAGGCACGAGGTTTGGGTTGGAAACAGCCTTGGAAACGTCGCGCAGGGCTCGCTCGCCTGCCCAGGAGCATAACCTCACCCAGCACTGCTCCTCACTTCAGCCGCCTCGCGCTGATCCGCACTGGAAGGGTTTTCATCTCTAATTTTGCAATTTCTGACATTTCCCTAATTGTCTCCAGCTTGTTCCTCCACGCTCATTGCTCAGGCGAGGCTTCGACCCCTGCGAATCTCATCTGCCTAATGGACGAGGGAAGGGCCGTGCTCTAACAGCGGGCCGGGGGGTTAATGCGCTCTTGCCCAGCATGTGGCATTTGCAGGCGCATCCCGTTCCGTCACCAGCTCCTGCAGCACAGTCCAGGGATGCTCCCACACTCATTCCTGCTTCGAGCCCAATAACTTGTGGCTGCACTAATTTTCTCTGTTGCTTTGGTTTTTTCTCCCAAGCACTGATAATAGCACAGGAAAAGAAATGCCAAGATATAACAGCTCTCCTTATTAGGCAGTAAATGATGATCGAGCCTGAGGAGACCTTCAGGAAAGACAAAAAGGCAGTTTTTAATTGCCTGTATGCATTACAAGGCCAGCCGTGCCTATGTACCTGCAGCTATGGAGGGGGTTTAACTTTCGCAGTCTGCTGGGTTTTGGAGGGAAGCTGGGTCCATCCCACTAAATAATTACCTTTGACATCCCTCCACCAGTGAGGACTCACTGCAGGCACAGGAAAGCAGGTCCCTGTCCCCCTCTGGAGGCAGACTGTCCCTCCCTACGCAGTGGTACAAGGTGATGTTTGGGATATGGCACCAGGGGGGGGAACAACAGAAAAGCTCAGAGCAGGCAATTACTGTAAAACAAATATTCAACATAGAGGTGAGCATCTAACCTCAGTCTCAGTGCAGTCCTCCCTGGCCTGGGGCTGCTCACGCGGCTGCACCGGGATGGAGCACACAGGCAGTGCAAACCTAGAAAAGAGGGGGAAAAAAAAAGAAGATAAAATCTCAGCATTGTATTTAACAAGCAGCAGACAATATGCCTGTGCCTGGTTTGCTTGGAGCCAAGTGAAAATCCCCACAAACCTGGAGCGCCCCTGGGAGCGGGTCTGCAAACTCAGGCGGCGAGAGATGCGAGAAAAGCTGTGCGAAGCGATGGTGAAGGAGGGAAAGTGCAGCCAGCTGCCCAAGGCACCGGGGGTATGTGTGTAGGGGTGTGTGTGTGTGTGTCTGGAGAGGCTCCCGATGCATGAGCTGCACCTAGTTAATTATTTTGGCCTTTTGTGTCACACCTAACTGCAAACTGTGCAACGGCTCCGGCAGTCGGGGCTAAGCGGCTGGAGCTGCGATGCTGCCCCGTGGGACTGCTGCTGCTGTGGGCCAGGCTGTGTCCTTCGCTGCGGCATTTGGTTCATGAGCTGTTAATAAAGACATATAAAAGTTGCTTTTCTTTCCTCCATAGGTAACTCCTGGACCTCTCTTTCTTTTTCCCTGGCAGTGCTCGCTGCTGGCTGCCGATGTGCTGCCCACGGAGCTGCGGCGCAGGTGAGGCTGGTGGGATGGGCAGCCGCCGGCAGGCGCAGTTGACGGGTTCGCCGCACCGACAGCGTGCAACGGCACAGTCACCACCTCTGCCGCAGCCTCGGTGAGCCCGCGCTCTGCTCTGCTCTGCTCACAAGGAACCAGTGGCGACACGGTGGATCTGGAGCAAAATGGTGTGTTATCGAGGTGAGAAAACACGTAAGCTGTAAACCACCTGCGCCGTCCTTCCCCTCCCACCCACCACTTGGGTCTGGCCACCAAAGGGAGATATCAGCTCTGGACACGAGCACATGAGAACGATCTCTCACTGTCTTAGGCAAAGAAAAAGAAAGAAGTAAAAAAAAATCCCGCAGTGAGAATTTAATCGTGAATTCTTGCTGGTGGAGGCAAAGCATAAACCAATAAATAGCAGAAATACATCTGATAAACTCTGCAAGGTAAAGATGTGAAACAAGTTAGCTGTACGTAGGAGTCTGCAGGATGATGGAAGGCTTTAGAAGTACCTAAGCAGGAGAAAGACCGTGGGGACTAATAAACCAGGTGCTTAGCACGGTTTTAGGGAAGCTTTAGGCTTCAGTTGTGGTGATGCTCTTGCCCTTCCCCATGGTGGGGGAGAGAGCTGGGAGAGACAGACTTTGCTTGCAGGGAAAACACAGCAAAGGCTGTTTGAGGGACTGAGTCGGGCTGAATTTCTGGAGCCCTGTTCCTGCCCCGCTGCAGGATTTGCCTGGACCTTGGCAGCACCTCCAGCCCCCGGCTCGCGCAGGGGAAGCTGCTACTGCTGCGGCTCTGCAGCCGGCGGCTGCACGCTGGCGTCCCTGACGGTTGCATGCTGGCAGCCCCAGCAGTGGCCTGGCGGGGGCCGGAGGGCGAGACCTTGTAATAACCAGCCCTGCTCTAAAAGTAATATCAAGTACTTCTAGTTATCTGCAGCTGGGAACACACCCAGCTTCAGATATTCCGGTCTATGTAATTGAATTATTTAGGGGCTGGCATGGCGTGATGAAATAGGCTTTCTTCCTATTTTTAGGTTTCCATCTACAGGGCTGGAAATTACAGCCATTAAAATGTTCTATTAGTAATGATATATAAAGGGGGAAAAAACTGATCAGACTTTTCTAGTGCACATAGAGCATTAGGATATCATTAATTTTAATGATAGAGCCCAAAATTACAAAGCTATTACAATCATACTTGAAGTTTCTGAAAAAAAGAGAATCATTCTAAATTATTGCTAATGAGTGAAAAAATATTTAAATCATATTTAACGGACCTTAAAATTATAGCTGATATTGCCATGAGCTAACGATGGCTTTGCCTGCGTTTGTTTCCTGGTGCTGACAAACAAACTGTTCCGTGCGAGGAGGCAGCGAGGGGCGTCCAGGAGGATTTGCAAGAAGCGTTTCTGGAGGGGAAGAGGGGAAGAGACCACGGTCCTCAAAGGGCTGCTTTGGGGCTTTAATTTCACCACTCTCAGCCCTTGCTATGGGGTTTTCTGCTGTCGTGGAGAACGCAGGCATTGTCCCAGTGCTTGAAGACACTTACTTTTATTTGGTTTACCTGGGAGATAGTATGCCTCTCCCTTCCTTTTCAGGGTTAAAAGCGGTTTCCAAGTCCATCAGCTGCTGAGCAAAAAATATAATTACCAGCCCTGTATGCTCTAAAGTAGCAGCAATTAATGTCCCTTGGAGGACTGGAGATTTTTATCTTGGCTTTCTTTTAAAACATAAATGACTAAGGAACAAAGTCGTTTGACAAAGGAGAGGGGGGAAAAGAGGAAACTTGAAAAGAGAAATCCCTGAGACCAGAGGCTGCGGCAGCTGCTTTTTGTGCTCTCCTGCCTGCCTGCCGGGCGCATGGAGGGAGCCAGCGGCGTGGGAGGACGGGCTGCGGCACCCGGGAAAGCAGCTGGGATTTCCCCCTCCCCATGTGAGCCCCGGAGAGGGGACCGTACGCTGTCCGTGGTGTGCCTCTGGGAACCTGGGATCCTGTATTTATTGAGACATGCTTGCAATAACTCAGTAGACATCCCCTGACCCTGGAGCAGTGATGCACTTCAGATGCCGCCTGAGTCTCTCCAGAGCAGGGCTGTGAACGAGGGACAATTTACTGCCTTGCCCTTGAAAGCTTCGGTCATTTCTAAGTCACCAAACTCTTGACTTCCTTGTGTAAAATTCTGTATTATCCAAACCCACTATGAAGTTTGCTGTCTGAGTTCAGATCCCTCACCTGCGTGCTGTGCTTCATTTTGTCAAGACTGTGTAGAGCCAGGAGGGAAAAAACCCCAAACAAACATGGGCCAATATTGGCAGGTGTATTTCTAGCTGCACTAGCCCAAGGGTGCAATTTCTCTCTGTTACTAAACCCATGTATCGCTACTGGGCTGAGGCCAAAGCACAGAAACCTCTTCCAGCCCCTGGCCAGGTGGTGCTCAGGGGGTTTCCAGCCCAGTCCCCTCCTTCGGTGGCCCTGCTGCAGCAGCAGTACCTCCCCGCATCCCCTCCCTGCTGCTTCAGAAAAACCTGCGTGGTTTCAACCCACCTGCAAAGGTTGGCTCAAAATCCCCCGAAAGACCGGGTCTGGGAGCCACATATGGCTCGGGAGGGAGAGACGCACGTGGGGCGCTCCCGGCTGGATCCGGGAGCCAGAGGGGTAACGGGGACGCAGGAGGACACAGGCACCGTGCAGTCCAGCCCTTGCACAGCACACCGCTGAGGCACACGGCCTGAATGTGCTTTCCTGCCAAGCATGTAGATAAAGGAGAATTTGCTCTGTTTTCATCAAGAGCATTTTCCCGGGGCTTTGCGCTCTCATCGGTGCCTCAAAACCTGCAGAAATGCCCTCGTTCAGAGGAGGGCTTCCCAAAAATGAGCTCGTTTTGCGGGAACACGTTCTTCATAGAAAGACATCTACAGCAAAGAGTTTGAACGGGCTCAGAAGTAGACCTAGGCATGGCCGGACCCCGCGGGGGAACACTGCTGCTGGTGAGCTGCCTCTCCCGCTGCCGGCACTGCTGCATCGCCCGCGTGTGCAGCTGGCAGCTATTAAGCAGCTTAGCAGCCCACCGTGCCCTCTGACGGGAAAGACGTATTTATGGAAAGGCTGATATTCTGGAAAAAGAGGCTTTGTTTCTTGGTGCCCCGCGGCCAGCACCAGACCTGCCTTCCCAGGGGCTGGAGGTGCTGCTGTGCCGGCACGAAGCGTGCCCGTGCAAGACCTGCAGACCGGCTAGCTACCGCTTACTGCCGCCTTACCCTGCTCTTAGCCCACATTCAACATTGCAGCCTATTTTCTAAGGGGGAAGGCACCCACGGGTGACTTCTGCTTGCCCTTTGGGCTCCACTGCCAGTGAGACTTTATTTCTTTATGCTTCAGAGCAAGCCCCTCATTTCAGGCCGGATTGCAGGAGTCCAGTGGCAGCGGATTTTGGGCAGGGACCTTCCCCTCAGGGGCAGCTGCCCTTTGGAAAGGACCGGCCTGGCTGGCAGCTCCTCGGTGCCGGCCGTGCCGCAGGACGGCCAGCCTCGGCGTGACAGCAAAGCCGATGCCGGCTATGCCTGCAGTGACCACGAGCCCGCTTTAACCTGCAGCCTCACGACGAAACGACATGCTTGGTAGGCATGGGAGAGAAGGTATATGGGAAAGGGGCAGCAAACAGAGACATCTCTCTAAGGAAAAGCCCTACCCGCTGAATCTCCCACTACTCCAGTTTGCTGGCTGCTGTTCCAAAACTCTGAAACATCTCAGAGCAGAATACCTAGAATAAATACATAGGCTCATAATGGTCTATGCAACATTAAAACTATTTTCCAGATACCTGGTATTTGAGACATTGCAATAAAAGGGTCAAAAACTTTTCAAATTCATTAGGCCGTCGCCTCAAAATAGCTGCTTCATTAAGTGCCAGGGAGATGGCTGATAACGGGAGGCGAAGCGGAGGGCCCCGGAGATTGGATGCACACACAGCGCTGATAAATGGCTTCTCTGTGGCTATTCCAGAGCCAGCAAAGGGGAAAATGGCATCCCATGGTTGAACAAGTCTGGAGTTTAGGGCGAAAACTCAGGAACTGCCTTGGCCAGAATAAAACATCACTGCTTCTGCCTGGCAGGCAGCAATGTGACCTTTGGGAGAGGGGCTGCAAAAGAGCATGCCAGCAGCACAGAGGGAGCTGCCGGGGACCCAAAGCCCCTGCGTCCTTCCTCGGTGTGGCCGCCAGCCCCACGGCCTGGGGGTCCCCAGTGCCCGGGGGTCTCTGCTGCCCAGGTGTGCCCACTGCCTGGGGGTCCCCGCACGCCCACCCCTAGCCTGGGGGATTAGGTCCTTCGGCTGTCCCCACCACGCACAAGGGCAAGGAGAAATTGCTACCCGCAGTCACTGCAGGAATGGCTCCCTCTTTTCTGGGATGCCGTTAAAACAGCAGCCCGCCCTGCCGGCTCTGGCTTTGATGGCTGCGACCTCAGTGCGGGAGCGCGAGTGAGGGCTGCGGGAGGTCCACACTGCCCGTCCTCCCTCCGGGGGATTTAAATAATCCTACAGGTCGATCTGACTCTTCAGGATGCCAAGAGGAGCCGCGGCCTCAGGTTCTGCATCCCCAAAGAGTTTCCACTTAATTCAGCTTGATCAGCTCCGGCTGCAGATCTGGGATGCGCAGTATGTAACAGCGCCGAACCGCCGGCCCCTTCCTGATGGATAAGGGAGAGGATGAAGACAGACGGTTTTCTCTGACCAGGGTAATAGAGTCAGCAATTCCACTTGGCTAAGCACATGGTTTTTATGATGTCCCCGCGCAGTGTTGAGCAAAACACCCCGGTGGCAGAAGATGTATAATGCTATCTGTGGAACAGTCTATTTTCTAAATGGAAACTTGCTATTTAAAAAGAAAGCGCTTTAACACTTTGGAAAATATGAAAGTCCCCAAAGCTGAATTTTTGAGTGCTCATTTTGCAGCTTCCGAAAAAGCCGAGTTCATTACTGAGCAGCAGCGAGCACCGGGTGGCACTGGTCCAAGCAGCACTTAGCGTGCGCATAACTTTAAGCACACCCACAGTCCCAGAGTAGTTGGAGGCATCACTCACGTCCTAAAAGTTAAGCATCTGCTTAACTGAGTTTTTAGAATTATTGTTTTGGGTTTTTTTAACACCAAGACTGGCACCAGGTTCGTTTCCAGACTCACTCTGTCCCCGCGAGGCAGCTGTGGCCAGGGGTCCTGCTGTCCCCCACCGTCCTGGGGGCTATCCTTTGGAGTCACAGCTCTGCCTTTTCCATACTTGTCCTTGTTTCACAATGCCAAGGCGCTTTTTGGTTTTTGGAAAGCACAGACTGAGATAAATGCCCCTCGCTCAAGCACGTCCTTCATGAGACGCTTCTCTCGCTGCTCCCGCCGCTCAGTGGTTTGGGCAACACCTCTGGACAGTGCTTCATAAAATAAATTGCTTTTAATGAAGAGGTAGGGGGCAAAGATTATGTTCTGGAGGATGCACATGGGAAAGCAGCCCGCCTCTCAGAAAGAGATGGCTCCCCAGCAGTTGGTGGGAGCGATCAGAGGGCAAAACCTTCCCTCCTGAAGCTCAGCATCCACAGATACAGGAGCCCAAGCAGCCCAGCAGCGGGCTGGTGGGAGAGTGGGCACGACGGACAGGCAGGGAGGGATGTGTGGGAAGCCGGGGTGACTTGGGGGGACTTCTCATGACTGCACACCCATGCTGACCCCGTCTCGCCGAAGGCTGGCAAAGGGCATCTGCAAGTGCTGGCTTTGAAGCCACCCAACGGCAAGCCTTGTATCCAATTTTTCACTCATTTTGCACGGTTGATGCTCCCGCTGTCTGTGGTTGTCCCTCCGAGTTGAAACACCTCTCCCCGGCACCCTTCCCTGCAGCGACACACGACCTCCCGGCAGCGCCGGCGTCCTTGTCAGAGAAGGAAAACATTAGTCTCCTCTTCTTGCCCTTGCCTCTGCTGAAATTCAGGTTAAAGCCGATTTCCGCGTGCAGCAGGCGCTGCAGAGCGTGCTGCGGGCTCAGCCATCGCGTCCTTTCCTGCTTCTCCTCGAAGCCGCGGGACGGCAGCCTGAGCAGCAGCAGTCGAGCACATGATTCAAACGTTTGGTCCAAATCCACTTTGGTTTGCTGTGTGGGAGCCAGCGAGCTCCATGATATCCGTAAATTCGGGCTGAGCTTCACCAAATCTATTTGCTTGATCAGATTTATGTAGCAATTCCAGGACGAGGTGAATAATGAAAATGACTCATGAATATTTCATTTTTATAAATCACATAATTCATATCTATTCACAAATATTTGCTTTGCCTTATAAACTGGATGAATAATTTACAGAAATATGCAGCAAATATTTTAAAGAAAATATGAAATTCATCGACTACATTAATCAACAAATATTATTCAACTTATATTGGTTTAGCTTGCTGACAGATAAATTCTCTGTTTATGAGAGGAGCTGGAGGAGCAGGTGACATTTCCTGTATTAAAGCACAGACAGAGGAGATGAAGCCCATTTCTTCCCACGCCAGAGTTATTTTCACGCTTGCCTGCTCAGTGTTGGCCGCAGCGGTCCGGGCAGGAGACCCACCCGCAGCTCCGGGAGCCCCTTCCCGCTCCACGACTATGTTTTGGGGAGACCAAAGTGCTTCTGGGGCCAGCGCTGGACCAGGATCCTTGGCTCCAGCATTTGCTCACCAGGGGCAACGAAGTCCATGCCATGGGCAGGCATCCACTAAGAAACACCTTTCTGTACCCCTGTCTTCTTGCCGCCTGAGAAGAAGGGGGTACAAGGGTTTCACCACCTGCAGCATGCGGTTCTCCAGCTTTTTGTCCCATTCCCTGCTAATATGAATGGCATAAACCCCATCATTTTGCAGCGGCTGCGGTTCCTTTGTGCCGAGGAAACGGGGCTTTTATCTGTGTGACAGCACCGACCGCTCTCCTGCCGTCGCTCCCAGTCGTGTTTTGCAGCGAGCGCTGTGTCTCCAGCGCACGAGGCGACAGGCGAGCCTCCTCGGCAGGCAGAGCCACCTGCAAACAGCCAGCCACCTTTCATCTGCAGACGTGCGCGACAAGAACAGAGGTACAAGTGATTGGAATATTAAAAAAAAAAAAAAAAAAAAAGGGAACAAGGCATCACGCCTCGCTTCCCCGAGCCTCCGTGCCGGATCGGGTATGGCTCGGCTGCCATCTGCCTGCACCGAGCCGGCGCGGCCCCTGGAGCAGCAGCGTCCCCCAGGACCACCGCTGCTGCTGGCATAGCTGGAAAGCGGCTGGCTGGGCACGGCAAAGCTGGTGCAGAGCTCTGTACAGATGCATCTCCTGCTACCACGTGGCGTGGAGGAGCTCTTCCCACTGAACAAAGATAGAGACCTGTTAAAAAATGCCTTTGCCCACAGCTGATAAATGAAAGCCAACGCGGGGGGCTGAAAACCCAAATGCTTTCCGAGTAGGCTCAGCTGCCCGGGGCACAGTCAAGACAAACGAAGCACAGGATCGCCAGATTTGTATTAACAGATGGGCTGTTTGAAGAGAGATGGGCTGTAGGGGATGAAATGAGAGGTTACTGATACCACTTTTACCAAAGAAGTATTTTTATCTAGAGAAAATAATGGTGCCCCAGCTTTTTTTTAAATTATTTCCTCACCTTTTCAGTTTCATTTAGATAACAGGACTTGGCTACACCAGCAGGAGCAATCACTGTAAACACTTCGTTGGTGGCTAAAGGGTGGCTAATAGAGGAATGCCACTTCTTGCATTTCTGTTTTCCACGGCCAGGGCTACGCAGCACTGCCGTCCCCAGGTCCCTGCTGTCCGCCCGGTCCCTGCCGCACCACCGAGCTAGGGCAGCGGTGTGCATCTACCGGCTTTTCTTGGCTGGCAGCTCTGACAATAAGCAGTAAATAAACTGTTAAGTTTTCTAATTTTACAGTAATTCCCTCAATTATTTAGCTTTTTTAAAAATCAGCTGCTTAAACAGAGTATTAAGCGACTGCATTAATCCACCTGTATTTGGACGATAAGGTGATTAATCCAACGTATTTAAATACTGTGATGGTTGGGCGATGAGTGCCCCGACGGAGGTGGGGGCTTTGCCGAGCAGCATCCTGCAAAGGGCTCGATCCCCCGGGCAGGCACGAGGGATGTGCAGGGGTGGGCACGGCATCCATCTCCTCCCAAAAATGTTGCCTCGGCCGCTCCAAATTCATTCATCAACCAGCTTCATCGCAGGGGCTTGTGTGCTTTTCCTTTTCCTTGCTTGTGCAGGTTTCTACAAGCAGCAAGGGGGGAGGGAGGCTGACTTTTTTCCCCTGTTTCTAAAACATTTAGCAGTGGTTTGGGATTGCTGCTTGCAGCCCCAAATTCCCAGGCTGGAGCGAACGTTTCGCACCTCTGCTTCACCTTGGATGTTTGGTCCCAGGAACCTCTCCTGGGGATGGAAACGGAGGGGATGGAGAGGGCTGGGGGCACTTCACATCAACACATCACATCCACGCTGGAGACGCTGCCAAGCGAGACAGCCCCTGTCAGGCACGAGGCCGAGAGCGTAGGTTAAAAGGACATTGTCAGCTCACATTTTTGCAACCCAGGTATCGAAGCATGGAGCCAGCGCCTGCAAACTCGCAAGTGAAATTGTGGAGAAACCCGGCTGACAGAGCTGCAGAAAGCAAAGCCGCAGCGACAACAGCGGGGGAGAAATTGAGACCCCCCCTTTGCTGCCTCGAAGGTGGCAATTGTCACTCTGATGGGGAGCTTAAATGGCTGAGGCACTTGGTGGCCATCCCAGCGCAGGAAAACCAGGCTTTGGTACCTTTCCACATGGGAAACTGGGATTAGCGGAGCAAGAGTCAGGTCTGCCACTGTCTCCTCTTCCTTTGCAATGGAGGCATGAGGCGAGGAGGGGACAGGGCAGCTTCACGATGCCTAAACTCAACACAGCTTCTTAGAGACCTCCCCAGCCCAATTTAAGCAGGAATCAGGCGCAAATGTCGGGGTTTGAGACAGGTCCCTGAGGAGTGGGGCCAAAGCCAATGCAGATCCTGGCATTCCTGCGTGCTGATTTCTGCAACCCGAAGTGAGCAAAACCTAACATCCCTTTTTAGTATTCCTGCCGTTTGCAGCGTGTCTCCTGAACTATTCATCTGTAACATTTGTAGGCCTATTAAGAGGGAAATACAATTTCATAGTCACAGATAAGAGATTAGACAGATCAATTCCTCCCCGTGAAACTGGCTGAGAAGAAAAAACCTGTTTCCAAATTGCGATGTAGGTGGTTTTCGTTGTCGCTGTTTATTGAGCTGTGGGTCCTGCCACCAACTTTTCTGGTCATGTTCTCATTAAGAGAGCAAGAAGCTCGTGGGCTAAACGTTAAGGTAGCCAGTGAGGCAGCTGGGGGACCTGATGTTTGTGAATCTTTTGGGGGAGATGAGCTGAGCCCCCCTTTTGGCAGGCAGCCTATCCCCGCTTTGAGATAGCCGGCTGCGGAGCGGCTTTCTCCTTCGTCCCCTTTCCCATCCTCAGGGTTTGAGCCAGGAGCGTTTCCCCCCAGGATGGTCGTGGCTGCCCGGCGCAGCCTGCTTCGGTGACGGGGAGCACGTGGTGTGCCAGCGTGCCACGGCAGGGAGCCAAGGGGACTGTTACCGTACAACATGATACACTGTGTTAGGCTTTAAGAAGAGAGGCTGTCAAAATATTTAGCCGCAGAGTTAAACTGAAACCACTACATCCGCAGATAGGGAATTCTGCACAACGGCTCTCAAAAAACCTCAAATACTTATGAAAAATGCTGCCACGCTGGTGCAGAGATGAGCAGAGCCATTTCCCTGCACACGCCTGGCCCTGACCCACGGCTAGCAGGAGGCAGCCGCTCTCCCAAGATGCTCAGCTCAGATGTAGAAACCCGTCTGTTTCTTTGGGTCAGGTGGACATCAAAGCAGCTTATGCACAAACCTGCATGGAGGGTGACGGGTTTGGCGAGCCGGTTGCATGGTCCCAGCATGGATGGGAAACCTCCGGCTTCTCCTGGCACTGTCAGCAAAGGGCATCGCCGATAACCACCACGGCGGCCAGGGGAGGGGGTGACGCGGGTGCAAAGAGAGGAAAGCTGAGCCAGTCCGGAAAGGCTGGGAAAATGGCAGGGACACCGCCGAGAGGGATGCCGGGACGGTAAGAGGGCACCATCCCCCCGTGCCTCTTTCAGGAGGACCGGGACCCAAGTCATCCCAAGGCGCCCGTGCGCTCCTCAAACCTGCACACGGCAGCTCTGTGCCAGAGAACCCTGAATTATTTATAGCCTGTTATCATCCCCTAGGTATTATTTGTGTAACCATTAGTTTCTGTAAAGTGTATGAAAGAAGCTGTAAAATATCAAGCATCTCCTCACTTCAGTCGGGAGCTGATTATTTTCCTGCCTGATTTACCAAGCTCCATCTCAGCAACTTAACCCTTTTCGGCTGTCGGCAGTGGAGGAGTGTGAGCACTTTGGTGCGTTGTCAGCCCTCAATCGCTCCCCCAAGCAAAGCCTTGGCTCCTCATCCCTGTGTGAAAGGCGGCGTGGGATCTGGACACCAGCTGTGGGCGTCACAGGAGAGGAGAGAGCTGGATTGTTTGCCCCTGAGCTGGAAGCTTTTGTCCTAGCAGGAGGAGCTCTTGACTGGAAAGTGGTGGCTCTTCTCCGGATAAATACATTTAAAAAAAAAAAAAAGATTTATTCAATGGTATAATGAATTCAGTGCCTTTTAAATGTGACAGTGGGTAAAATACATTGGCCTTCTGCAGGCTTAAATGTCATCTGTAAAGATCAGGCTTTCTCTTCCCTCCCCCATGCTTGTGGGCCATCCTTTAATTTACTGCTTGATTTTAGAGGGGCTTGGGGCAGGAGGGCTGGCGTGGCTGTGGGTACACGGCATCACCGCATCCCTCCATCCCCAAATCCCCACATCCCCAAGTCCCTGCATCCCTGCCTCCCTGGGCACTGCCTCAGCCCGATGAAGGGGAAGAGAAATCAGGGGAAAAGGGCTTGGGGTGAGAAAAGCAGAACCCATAAAGCTCAGCAAGCTGCCTGAGAGACGAGTGCCTTGTAGGGGTTTCTGGATGATGGTAACACATTTCTTTTCATGCCTAAGTCAGCTAAACAAAACAGAATTACGCTCCAATGTAAATTTAGAGCCAACCAAAAAATAAAATAGAAATGACAAAGTGGACTAGAAAATAGCCCTCAAATGCACTTAGTGAAGACATGACAAGAGGCTTGGACAAGCCTTGAGAAATTACTCTAGAAAACAAGCACTTTAGAAACCAAATAAACTGTTCCAAAGACACAAAAAAATTACCCCGAGCAAGCTCATATTGATTGCAGGCACTGAACCAAAATAATAACGCACATACCCTTGCATTGGCAGTGCCTGCTCTGCACCCACCATCCTCGGCAACTTTGCCACCACGAGGTCCTGCCTCCTCCTCGCCACGCTGCCCCGGTCCCGGCGCTCACACTGTCACGAAGAGGGGAGAGCAAACCAGCATTTCAGCCTGTTTCTCCAATCCTTTCCACCCACAAGCTCTGGGATAGAAACAAAAGGCCTTTGCCTGCAGCAAATTCATCACACAAAGTCTCCCCCACGCACCCGAGCTGGTGCACTGGGGGACCCCTTGGTATTTCTGGAAGTTAAGTGACAAACAAAAGGTGTCATGAAGGTCCGTACGGCCAGGCAGCCTCGCAAACGCGCCCGAAACCCCGGCAGTGCGAGCCTGGGCAAACTTATTAATAAGTGAATTACGTGGAAGGATAATCAGACCTTGTGGGCAAAGCAGACTTGGTGAGTTTACGAGAGAGCCCAAGGAGCGAGGATGCACCAGGGGCAGGAGATAAAGCTGCTGCTGCAGGGAATACAGACGCGCCTGTCGTCTTTGGGAGGGAGCAGCCTAAAATCAAAGGAAAAGACAGATAACAGCAGCAAGAGAGAGAGGCAGAAAGGAAACCGAGGGAGAAAGTGGATAGAAGCACAAAATACAGAGAAAACTGTAGAAGCAACAGTATAAACATGATCAGTCATTACCCAGAGCGTGCACGCAAAGCTAATAAAGCAGAGTCATTACCTCTGGCATCCCCCAACATTGTCTTTTGGGGCAGTATTTCCTGCACAGGTACCATTCCCACAGAGGCTTTTACATTTTCCTCCTTCAGACACCATCTTTCTCCTTCTCTCCCTGCCAGGGTTGATGCTGGCACTTTTGTGAGGACGATTTTTCTTCCACCGTCTGTTTGGCTCAGCTCACATCGCCACCATTTCTCATGCCAATCCCCCCCGGCTTTTTGCAGGGGGTGCTGCCCTCAAACGCACAGGCTGGAAAATGGGGGGAAAATATTAAGAAATGTGATAAAAAGAATGGTCTTTCTTTAAAATTGTTTAACCGATTCCATTACTGCCCATAATAATCAGAAATTTCATTTAGGACTCCCCTGAGTGCCACTGCTGCCGGCTGGCCGCTGTGGCAGCGGACCACGAATCCAGCGCCGTGACTCCGACAGCAGAAGATGCTCGGACCATATTTTGTCTGTTTGCTCCCCTTTCCCTTCTGCTGCTGCCTCAGTTGGCTCTGAGGGGGAACCAGCCATTCCGTGGCTAATTGCCCGAGCCGTCTGCCAGTCACGACCCCCGCACTATTTTCGGTGCCGGTGGGAAGCAAGCAGCCGCCATCAGCCACGGCGGGCGAACCCATGCGCTGAAAAAGAGGAAACGCAGTATTTCCTGTAAAATTATTGTTCCTAAAAATTTCCAATTATGATACGACTCTGAGCTTGACAAGCGAAAGAAATGGGAAAGCAGAGCAGCAGCAATTGGCTGTATGTTAATTAGTCGGCCTTATCTCTGGAATATATTAGCCCTGATCGCGCTCGCAGTGTTGGAATGAACCCCGCAGCCGAGAGCCCACCTGGCTGGGAGCAGGGTTGGGGCTGCAGAGCCGTGCTGGACACGCCGGTTCCCCTGCCTCGGGCTGGCATTCAGCGGCTTATGCTAACCTAAACAAAATCATTTAAATCAACCCCCCATCTAACCAAAGCTTTTCTCCAGGCCAGCAATAAGAGCAGGTGATGACGGATACAGGTGACAAAAGTGCAATTGGAAATTTGAACGGCTGCTGAATACCAATGGGGCTGCGGGAAGGCCAACGTTTCCCAGACAGGGAAATACTGCTGCGTGGCCGAATAGCTCCGGCTGCCTTCCCGGCGTGGCCGTTGGCCATCCCAGGGCTATGGGCAGGAGCCTGGCCATCCCCACCCATCGCCTGGCCAGACGGGAAGCTGCTGTCTCGGTCGCGGCTCCCAAAACGAGCCTTTGCCTCCCGTGGAGAAGTGAGGAGCCTTTGGAAATGCACGCAAAAGGCAAGGTACCTGGGGGAAAAAAGCCTCCGTGCAGACGGGTTTAGGTGAGGGTAGAAAAGTGGGGAACGGCACGCCATGCAAACACCTCTGCTGCCGGCATTGCAGACCTGGCTGAAAAGAAAAAAAGCGTAAAACCTTGATTTCCAGCTTTTAGTGCCAAGGGAGAGACATATAGATCAACTGTCGCCTCATCTCCCGAAAGGTGATATGTCTCTATGTACCTCGTTACGTCGACTCGCACAGCACAGGTTTGCTTCCCGCAGCAGGCAGGGAGGGGACGCCCTTTGCCTGTCGGGCATCTCTCCCCCCGGGAAGCGCATCAGCGGCGCCGGACGCCAGGCTGAGAAACTGCCCTGCCAAAAGCAGCAGCTGGTACACAGTAAAAAATGAGGGGGGGGGGGAAAAAAATGTTTTTCTTTCAGATTATTGAACCAACTGTAGTAAAAACTTCACATTTAATATGCATGACCTGCTCCATGCACTCCACTCTAATAAATTGGTGGAACATCTTGCACAGATAAATCATTAGGGGGTGGATGAAACACTAGGGGCCAGTTGTAAATGCAAGGGAAAAAAAAATTAAACTAGGCACATAAAATATGAACCAATTTTCTCATCTTGGCTAATAGATTTTTAAATGGGAAATCCGATCATGGATAAGCACTGAGAATATGAAAAATTTGGGTGTTGCTGGGGCCCTACCTGGATCCGTAAGAGAAGGGTGAAGCGTGATGAATGCTCCCAGGAACGCAATCGAGGGCATGAGCCTTTATTAGCTGTTACATTAAAAATCTGCTGCCAAACATCATGCTTTTTAGAGCTCTTGTTTAAAGGTGTGTTGTAGCTTGCCGCTTCCTAATTACCTTGCATGTTCTGCATCATTTTTGTTTTTCATTTCAGATGGGAAAACACCATAAACTCGCTAATTAATTACTCTGTAACCCCGGCGTATCAGCTGAAGCACACGCTTCGCCGTGCAACCTCTCCTCTCCACGACACTCCACGGGAAACTGTCCTCTGAGCCGAGCACTGGGGCAGCATCCAGCGGAGCGGCTGAATTCGCAGAGAATTTCACCGAAACCCCTGGAAAACAAAGGGAGGAGAGAACAAGGAGCCAGGTAAGCTGATTTTTGGCTACAGCAGCAGCTGCTCACCAAATCCATCCCCTTGCAGTGTCATGCCCAGCCCTGGCAGAAGCTGCCTGGGAGCAGAAACTGCTGCGGAGGTGACATTAACTGTTGATTGATGGGCTTCATATTTCAAAAACCCATGAGCTGCTGAAGAGAAAGTGTTTAGAGAATCTAAAGCAGCTAGAAGTACCACCAGGGGTGGGGGGTAGGGTAAAAATTATAAAATAAGAAGGCAAAAAGAAAGAGGAAGGAGATGGCACTGACAAAACGACTGCCAGCTTCCCAGCTGGCCCCAGGGCTGGCTCCCAAACTCACCGTCCCGGGTCTCGTTCCTGAGGTTTCCAGAAACCTCTGCAGGTTTTGACAGCCGGCCCTTCTCTCTCTGCTCCTCCTAATTTTCCTGCCGTCTCCTTTCTCCTTGAAAACGTCCAGCTCAGGTTTACTTGATTCCATCATGATCCGCGTCCCATAATCTTTTAGTTTAAAGACAGGGCAATGGGAAGAATCAAGGGAGAAAAAAGCCAAAATGAAAAGTCAGGTTATCCGGGCAGGTGAATTACTTGCTTCTTGGCACGTTGAGCTGGAAATTATTTTCCCTTTGTTTTTATGAATCATTCATGTTTTCATCAACTTAAAAAGCAAACAAGCAAATGTAAACATTCAGATTTTTAAATGGGAATACATTGATGCGAAAACAAATAGAGGTTTAATTTCCTTTCCTTTAATTCCTGGTGAATGAATGTTAATGAGAAGATGGGGGAGCTCAGCTCTGTTGACAGAAGCAGGGGTAATGAGAGACACGTCTGGACTGGCGATGAGGAAGGGGAGTGCGGGTACAGCCCGGCACGGGGCTGCCCGATGGCCGCCGTCCCCATCCTGCCCCGCGCGCAAGGGGCACAGCAAAGGTCCGGGGGGGGACGTCTGGGTGATGCCCAAGAGGCGTGGGGCGAGGGTGACACATGGATTTGGATGGCAGAGTGGGGCTGGGGGCGGTTCAGGGCTGCCCGGTGCAGCCCCGGTCTAGGGGCACATCCCTTGGGGGAGCCCCTGGGGACCACGGCCGGTGCCTCCCGGTGCCCACCGCCTGCCTTGCTGCGCCACGTGCTGCCAGAGCCCCAGTAAGCTGTTTATGCCCCTCACATTCCATCAATCATTTTTTCATAGAGTTGGAAGATTATAGCTTCTTATACGCTACCTCCAGTCCAGCTTGTCACGGGAAAACTCCGGGGAGAAATTCGCAGAGATGTATTAAAGCCATCCAACACTTTCTCCATGGCAACTGGGACCGGTGCAAATCCCATCAGCCCTGCCTGGAGCAGGATGAGAGCTCCTCCACAGTTCTTCCAGGTGCCCAGATAACGGCAGATAGAGGGAAAACATCTTCATTAGCTCGAGATGCCTCCCAACTATAACATACAATAAAGCTTGATTAACGCTGAAGCATTTATCACTTATGAAATACATTTGTCTGAGGCTCCTTGGCAACTCGCACTTGCCCTGGCCTTTTCCTAGCCCGTCTGAGTGATCTTACATTAAGACGCACAGGCATACATCCGAGTGCTTGAGCAGACGGGGAAAGAGAAGCGATGCGGTTGGGCAGAGTGCAATCGCAGCTGCATGCAGGGCACTACTAAATTGCCTGACAAAGATAGAATGAGAGCATATTTATTATAATGCATATTTAATAGCACTATTATTAATTTCAAAAGTCTTGATCTTTGTTTGTTGTGCTGTCCTCAGCATGGTCGGGAGCCTCCAGACAAGGTGGGAGAGGGAGCTCCTGCTGCAAGGAGCAGATTTCAAGTGTTTAATACCAAAAGTTACAGCCACAGCGTACACTGGGAGGTTTTTAAAAATAGCTCGAGGTCTGTGTGTGCACAGACGACATTGCAAGCGAGAGGGATGTCCTACATTTCCTGGCTTGCTTAATCCCTCAGACTGACGAGAAAATCCCCGCTCATCCTCCTGGTAGGTGAGCTGCCCGTTCCATCTCAGAGAAGAACCTTTCCTGTAATTAAGGGCTTCACCCTTCCCCAGCAGCCGGCTCTCCCTGCTGCGGGTCCATTTTCGGATGGTGCAGTGGCTTCCTCGGAGCGGGGCACCTCCCAGGGTGCAGCAACCAGCCAGGTGCTGCACCGGAGCTGGGTTTGGCCATGGTGGCGAGCAGGTGTCCGCAGGGAACCGCACTGAGCTGGGTGGCAACCTCGGCCTGCCGCCGCGTCGACTGTGCTGCTTGTGCAAAGCTCAAGGGAGGTGATAGTATGAGAAGCGGGGCTTCGCTGGTGCTGTCCGGCCAAAAGCCTTGCTCTCCGAGGAAAAAAACTTGTTTGAACCACTGGAGCGAATCTGCAATTTTATTTCAACTCAACCTACCACTAAACTGCAAGGGAGCCAAACCCTTTGAAGTCTGCCATGTCCAATCCATTATTAATCATTGTAAATCTGGTATAATCTCTACAAGCATATTCCGCTCCCTACAAATAGACTGGTGCCAACTTGCTCTAATAAATCCTGCATCAGGGCAGCTATTGTGTCTTCTCTTCATGCAGCATTTCCCAGCAGAAATATTTAAACAATAACAGTCTCTATTTGGTGCAGTCACTTTTGTTTTAGAAGACTACGGTCTAATATGTAACAGATTTAGAGCTTACAGAAAGGCTTGGATTTATGGCATGCTTTCTTTCCAATGCTTTTTTGTTTCTAACAATCCCTGTGAGGCATTAAATGTCTCCGTTTGGGTTCCTAACTTCAGGCCAAAGCAAGAAAACTATGTTGTTCTTCCTACCCAAAACTTCGGGGTAAATTCTGAAAGTTCTACTGAAAAGGAGCATTGCTAAAAAAGCAATCCAGCATCAGTTCCCCACGGACTAGAAATGACTTGCTGATTTCTCGAGAGAGAGCTGGGATGGTCCATGGAGAAAGAGAAGAACACGCGTGCACGAGGAACACTCTTCACGGAGTAAGGACTTTCATAGGCCAATATATGGCAGAGTCACTAAAAATCAGTGAGTTACCTCCCGCTACCTCTGTGAAGCCAGTCTTGAGGATGAAGATAAGGTTTCATGAATCTCCCCTGCAACGAGTTTTTCATGCAGCCTACAAGCAAAATGTTTGCTGCTCGGTGCTCGGGAGGAAAGGCAATGCTGCCGTGGGTAAGGGAGCACGGGGCTGCAGAAGCGTCCCATGATATCAACAACCTTCACAATGAATAGCTTAAAGCCACGGAAAACGTTTGATGACTCTGGGAACTCCAGAAATACCCACTAGGATCAGTATTTTACTCGTACGCAGTCACACGCTCACTTGGCTGCAGCCAGGCGGCGTGGCTGCCTGCAGCGGTGGGTGATGCCTAAAGGTAAGGCAAGACTTGGCTTATGGATGGACCAGTTCCCCGCAGGTAAGAGAGGCCAACCAGCCAAAAAAAGCCCAAAGCAAGAACAAGAAAAAAAAATTCAACCCCAAAATATACACTGGCCAGAAAGAATCAAACATAAGGGTAAGAAAACTGACCCCCCCAAATTGTACAGGGCGATATGCAAATGAAGGAGGTTTATACCATGAGCTGCCACCCGATGCCATATATAAAGAGGAGCTGCCTATATAAACAATTGCTGGAGATTTATCAACTCTTACTTAGCTTGTAGTCTGTACCAGACAGCCTCCTCATTTGTGTGAGCACCTGGTGGTGTTTGTTTTGAGCAAAGCCCATGAGCAAAGCCGGTCTCCCAGAGGAACCGGGAAGCTCTGAGGTTTGATAGCGACTCTGACGTTTCCTAGACATGTGAAACTTTTCCCGCAAGAGTTTGCAGCTTCAATGCGCCGCTCTGCATGTGTCAGCCTCTCTCTCGTGCGGATGCCAGCACCAGGAGCCCTTCTCTCCGTGCTGGCAAACATTGGCACTGAACAGCTCCGGGCAGCACAGCACAGGAGCGGGGAGGGAACCAGGGCTGCTCCCACAGGATGCTCTGGGGGATTCCTGGAACCGCTGCCCAGGGGCACAGCAGCCGGCCCCGGGGATGCTCGGCCCTGCTATAACCCACGGGGCCGGCTGCCAGCCTGGGTCTTTACAGAAGGATTTAATCAGTAAGATGCTAACCGCCCCTCCCCTGCTCACCAGCTGCCTCAATCACAGAGCCTGAGCAGCACTCGCGATGGGGACGGCGTTGGCCCTTGGCTGAGGATGCTCGCCGCATGCCTCCTTGATGCGAGCACAACCAACCAGGAGAAGGAGCTGTGAAGGCTGTTAGTCCAAACGACAGCTTGTTTTCTCTCTCACTGACAAATGAGTCGGAGCTCCAAAAGCAATTTAGTCTGGGAATAAACATCCAAGTACCCACTGCTAAGGCTGAGGCACTAAATGAGCTAAGCAGAGGGAGGTTGCAGCGAACTCAGCTTCTGGGCACTTGGTTTTCACTTGACTTCCTCAGCTGGCAGCTCACAGCGGACTAAACGCTCTCCAAGAGGAGCGGCTATTTCCGACCCGTGCCAAGGACTTTGGCCAGAAAACACTTCTTTTTTCCTCCCCTGATGCTACTCATTAATTTTGTTTGTTTTCTTTTTTTAAAGCTTTTGCTGATTCCCTAATTAGGATGCGATTAAAAAAAAAGAAAAGAAGGGAAACTTGAGGTACAGAGAATTCAGCCGGATCCCTAGCGTGGGCAGCGGTGATTGCCGAGACGCCCAAATCCCTTTTTAGCGATGGTGCAGGCAGCCAGGCCACTGCGCCTTTGCCTTCCTCCTCTTCCTCCCGCCAACATAACTCATTTAGTGCCTTGCCCGTGTTGATAAACCGGCAATAAAAATACACAGGGAACTCAAGTCTGATCGATTTATTTCAATATTTCTGACACAGTTGCGGCAGAAGCTGAGGGCAGGGGAACCAACAATGCAATTTCCTACCAGAGAAGCGGCGAGACGTCAGGCATAAATTACGCTTAAATGCCATATAGATAATGAGGCAGCATCTGTGAAGATTTATCTCTCCTTTTCTTGCATTGAAAATGCTCTGAGACAGTGATCTGATGCAGGAGCTGTCACAGCACAACCTTTCCAATAGAATCAGGCCTCACCAGAGGCGTTTCTCTCCACCGATGCCATGGGGATGGAGCTGGGCTACCCAAACCACCCAGCTCCCACCCAGAGCTGCGCTTTCCTCCCTCATTCCCCCATCTCTGCAGCTCTGAGGCCAGAGCACGGGTCTAACAACTGAAAATCAGAATATTAATGTTCACCTTTTGGGGAGTAGTTGGATATGCCACTTCCAATGAAGAACGTTATCAATTTCAGTACTTGTAAGAGACATCCAAGGCAGTTTCCATCCTTATCAGGAAGACGTGGCGGAGCTGGCGTGAGCTGTCTGCTGGGAGCCAAGAACAAGAGCATATTTTTCTTTTTTCATTTACAAAAAGAAAAATACACCTTCCATGCCTGCTCCCTCTGAGCAGATTTCTAGCTGGAGTTCATCATTTCTACCCACTTCCCTATAATTAGAGTCCCTCTCAAAGCGTGTTTTGAGCAGTGATTCCGGTAAATAAACTGCCGGGGCATTCCCTTCAGTTCATTACAAGGCACGTGCACGACCCACGGGATCAGATTTTCTAATGGTTCAAATCAGGTTTCACTGTAGTGCCTTGAGTGAAGTGATGACTAATTGCATCTCTTGGGGCTCCCACCACTTCCCAGCCCTACTACCTGATTGCAAGCAGCTCATTAGTTTGCTTCTGAAAGCCTGGCACCTCTGCATGGGGACGGCGAGCTGGGAGAGGGGACGCAGCATTGCCCCATGCGCTCCCCTTCCCTTTGCAGCGTCCTGCATCCCCCATGCCCACACCTCCGCGCGAGTTTGCCGAGCTCTCTGAGCCCTCGTGCAGAGGCACAGATGGATATTTGGCCAGGTTTGATACCCCCAGCCATGTTTTATGGTCTGGGGGTTGGTTAAGACTTGCAAACAGCCAATACGTCGTGTCAGGCTGGATATGGACCCCCAGCCTCACCTCTGCCGGGGTGGGATGCGAGCCCCCGGGAGTGTAGGGAGGAGGGGGCTCCCTTTGTCTAGGGGGGGGCAGCGGGGATGGGGACAGGCATGCACACCACAGAGGGTGCTGCTTTGCAAGGGCACGTGCCAGCTCTTTCTTGGCATTTCATAAAATTTATGTGCAGAAGGAAATTAAAGGAAGGCTCCGAGCAGGGGCTGCAGTAACGACGCGAGATTGGCTGCAATAACTAGCTTTTCCAAAAATATCTTTCCTCTGTCGGAGATGCTCTATTTTTAGAGCTATGGAGCATCACACTGACAAGCGGCGGGGTCAACGCTTACCTTTAAACTTCTGAAATTCCTTTGCCCTTGTGCAAGCACCTTGGTTTTTCAGCCAGTTATCAAACGTAGCAACACACAGTACTTCCAGCGAGCACAGCCGGCAAGCCCTGGCTCCCGGCTTCCTCCGCAGCTTTGACATCCAGGAGCCACGTGGGCAGGGTCAGCTCGGATGTGACCGCATACCGTCCGTCTAACAGATTGCTTTCTTCTCTACCCCGAGCAGTTGACACGTGTTTATGACAATGATCTATAATTTAAAAACCCACAATGAGATCTCCAGGTGGGGAAATTGCTTGTGAAAAGTTCCGTGACTTTTGCATAGGAGACGTATGTGCTCAGGCAAAGAAGTAATTCCCTGGATGTCTGAATCCTTTTCCCCTGCTCCGACAGATGCGGCAGAATAGGGCAGGTTAATCAAATTATCACAGATCCAAGAGTTGCTTGGCAGCAATGGAAATGGGGGAGACCCCAGTCAGAGCTGTAGGACTGCCGTGTCTGCACAGACAGCGAACCGAGCACATAGCGTGTAAAATTAAAAATCTAGCAGTTCTACCGCTAGGAATAAAAGCCATCATTTGCGTGTTAAAACACCTCGGCTTACAGCGACAGTTTCCCTCTTGTTAACTTTCTTGGTTTACAGTTTCCAGGATGAATAATGCAATGAAACTCCTCATCAGTGATACATATTCAAAAACGTAATAGGACTTCTTTTTTTTCCCCTAAACCTACACATCTGCAGGAAGTCTTTCCACCGAGACATCTAAATACCTGCTGCCAACAGCTTCTGCTAGCAGCTTTTAAAAGGACTTTTTAACCATGAAGGTTTGGGATGAAAGGCCTGCCTGTGGCAATAAACCCACCAGGCTGCGGGCAGCTGCCTCCAGAGGGTCCCTGCCCTGCCTGGCCGGGGCTGAGTGAGCCTCCACAGCAGGTTTCAATGTTTAAAATGCAAAGAAGTCACGTCCACTCTGCTCGTCATGTTCCTAACGATCAATAAAATCATGGACATGCGTTTTCCTGACTGATGTGGAATCCTGTTTCCCCAGTAATGATCACTGGGACAGCAGAAACCCTGCCTATCTGTCCCCATTTATGTTAATGGGGTTTATGTGTCTCTAATAATGCCCCTAATAATTTTTCCATTGCTCACATTACAGCCTGACAGCTTTCCCGTTTGCCGAAATTAGAACACAGTCTCTGCAGACTTCCATTAACGAGATCTTGCATCTCTTCCTTTAAGAATAAACAAATTAGCTCATGGGGGGAAAAACATTGCCATCATCCCGGTTCTGAAATCTGGAAGCAGATTATATTGAATTTGAATAATCTAGATTACATTTAATTTTAAAATGTCCTCTTGTCTGAAGAGGAAAGAGAATTAAAGTGCAAACTAATTGATCAGTTCCTTGCAAGGGGCTGCCTTGCAGAGACGGCCTCGCCTGGTGCCTCTGCAGTAGAGCATCAGCCAAACCCAGCAGAGGTGTGAGCGTGCGCCTGGCCGTAATGCCTGCCCCTGTCCCACCACGCCACTGGCTGCGACTTCGTGCCTTGCTCACCGTTTCTGCCGGTTCCTGACCTGCTCCTGTCTTTTCCCAAGCTGCCTTCCTGAGGGAGCAGCCCAGACACCAGCCCGGGCTGGGCAGCGACGTCCCCGAGGGCTGTGACGTCCCTGCCGGCGGGCCGAGCAGCACGTGCAACGGGAAAAGCTGGTGCTCTTCTGCTGCAAAGCAAGGACACGGTTTGCCCAGAGGCCATCCTGTTATCGCTCACTTTGTGAGATATTCCTGCCTTTCTCCTCTAACGCCAATTCAATGCGGAATCGGAGGGAAATGCATCTTTCCCTGGTTTTGCTTTGTGAGAAAGAGCAAGGCTTTTCTGCTCTGGAACAACACAGAGAGAAAGAAAGAGGCTGTGAAAGCACTAAGAGGCAGCTTGCCCTCTGATGAGGTAATTTATAGCTTCACCGTCTGCCATCAAAGCAGTTTCCTCTGCAGCTGAGTTTAATTTCCCAAGCCAGCGGTGCACCCACCCCCTGCCCTGGCCTGGCTCCTGCTGGTCCCGCTCCTCAGCTGCAGAATCATCATTCTTCACGCTGCTGCATGACGGAGGCTTGGGCTGGGGCGGGGGGTATTTCTACATGTAAAGGAATCCACGTACAAAATTACATAAAATATTTTGCTTTCCATGTCCACTAACACATAAGTAATCTATTTGCAAGTAATGCACATAATCTGCTTAACGTAAGTAATGTACCTCCCCTTATTTGCATTTGCAAGTGTGTGTTAGTTTTTACTTTTATTATGCACAAATCTTCCACCAAGCTCAAGGAAACTGGCCTGCCGGATTCCATTCACCCCCAATCCCCACGGGCCATGCACCGATTTACAGGCACATATCTCAATTCTGGCAGGGGTTGTAATGATGCAAAAAATGTTTCTGAAAGCGGCACCACAACAGGTATTGAAATAAACTATCGTTCCTACCGCCTCCAAAGTGACTGCAGAGTGCTTGTGATACAGCAGGACTTGACCAAGACCTCCCACGCCTAACAGCTTGAAACAGTTAACGCTGATAGCACATAACAGAGCTCGGGATGTTTGGGAATTCCGATAAAAGTGAGAAACTCCATTTGCAGGAGGCTCGAAGCGGGCGCTGGCAGCCCAGCCGGCAGTGCTGGCTGCTCCGGCACACTAGCACTGCTCAAGGAACATGCACTTTCTATCAATGCAAATTGTTTGCTTGCATTAGAAAATAAAATTATTTCTGTTTATACATGTTTAATGAGAATTTCAGGAGTGTATAATGCAGCTAACGCTTCCAGGCTGCGAGCAGGCATCTGGAGCTAGAGGTGAAGAGGTCTGTTGCGTCGCTGGATCCTGGCCCCGCAGCCGGTCTCTCCACCATCACCTGCCAGAGCTTGGCGTCCAAAGGTCATCACTTAAGACGTGAAATGCACCTCGGTCCCTCGGCTCCCCCTGCCCGGCCGCCCACAGCAGCAAACGGGTGGGACGGCCTGAGCTATGGGACTGAAACTCGCTCATTAACAAGTTGTTAAATAATTAATAAGTTTATATATAATTGCTTCTGTGTACATAATCTTGCATTTTTCAGAAAAATATCATCAATTTTCAGTTAGTTCCACTCGAGGAAACAAGGGCTAATGCTTTCATTTGAGCAGATGAATATTTATGACGTGCTTGTTCTGTCTGGGGCTGGGGAAAACCGGATTATTCGGCTTCCTAGCGTGCGAAAGGTGGGTGGTGGGAACGGCGCGCGCCTCGGCTGTCTGGCAGCGCCTGTTGGCTGCTCCAGACCTCCCACCCCGGCTAATTGGTCTCTGAAGAGCATGAAAGTTTGGACAACTTCGGGCTGGTGAGCGGGTTGCGGAGATGGGCTTGCTGTTCCGAAATGGTGCTGGGACTTGGTCCCCTGCTGCTGGGAGCACCTGTCGCAGCACTTACTATTTATCTATTATTTCATCTCCCCAGGACGGGAACGGGACAAGCAGAGGCAGGGAGAAACGCGTAGGGAGGACGAGGGCACGAGGCGATGTGTGGCATCACCTGCCGCAGCGCTGGCGCGAGGCAAAGTTCTCCTTTTCTCCGGTTTTCCAGAGCCTCGTGCTTTCCCCGCTGCCCATAACTCATTCTCCAAAACCCATTATCATCATTTAAACTGAAAAAGGCCCCAGTTTGATAGGAGAAAATGCCCAAATGCGTTCAGATGAAATGCCTGCAATTACCATACGTGCCATTGCCATAACCGTGTGATCGGGGCCTATCACGGGATCAGGAGTGCTTGCCCGCTACGCCTTGAAAAAGCATCCTTCAGAAAAGCCCGACTGCTCAGTGTCTAAATAATTTATCCACATGCCACTGGGAGCCAGCTCTCCTTCCAGCCCAATATCCACGGCTATCCCTTCCAGTAATGCTTGCAGCGACGTGCCTCGTGCCCGAGCGGGTACCGGCTGCATAAATCTTGCCAAGGACTTTCCTGTCCCGCGAGCAAAGTAAATGCGATGCAGCAGCTGAGCGTGCACGCCGCCCACCTCGCCAGCGGGGAATGGTGGCCGCTGTGGTCACAGGGTGCTGCAATGTCTCCTGGTGCCCTAATTACTGCTGAAATGAGCCATCTAAGGGGCCGCTGGAGTTTTTTGGGTGTGACGAGCCAGCAAACAGGAGGGTTTCAGAAAAGCTTCATTCCCACGGGAATGGTGGAGGTGGCTGGCTCTGTCACAGGGTGCGGATCCACACCCTTGGAATGACAGAAATCGGCGCCGTGACAGCTCGATGCCAAAGCACCCCGAGCTGAACAGGAACCTTTTGATCTCAAAGCATTCTTCCCTTCACTTTATGCCACGGCTCTGCGGCGTGCAGCTCCTCAGCTTCTGCACTGTAAGAAGTCCTACGGCAGCCTCGGCTTGCTGTGGAAACCTAATATTTTGACTTCGCTGTTTATTCCTGTTTTTTTAAAGTGGGCTCTGAGTGAATAATAAATACGTTTTTTAAGGCAGCTGGTGCTTCCTCCTCTAACGCACAAGGTAAGGTAGAAACAAACATATTTGCTTTTGCTCCATCTACTTATACAATAACAGTAGCTGCGATTTTAACGGCAAAAAAGTGTAATTACCGCAAATGTTCTCACAAACCCTAATTAGCACAACGTTTAAGCATACGCTTAAACACATTGCTGTTTGGTAGCGGTTTTATCGTGGGCTCTGCAAGGGCTGCCAGCAGCTGGCTGAATGGGGGCCATGCCCTTCCCTGTTCACCTTGTGCCAGTCGAAAACCAACATTTGTGCACCTTGAAAACCTGGAAGTTATTTTCATCCCAGCCAGCGCGTGGTCGTAACAAGTCTCAGCCACCAAAAGAGTTGCATCTTCCTGCAGGACTGTTGCACGGGGCAGAACGCTGGAGGAAGGGTGAGAACGGAGCCGTGGGCGTTCGGCCACCCCGAACGGACACCAACCTGAGAGAGCATCTCCCGACGGAGCTCTGCTGACTCCCCATCCTCAGCTGAGGGAGGAGGAAACGCAGGTCTAATCGCCCCCGAGAAACCGCAGAGTGAACTGGCAATGTCACCGTCCGCCGGCAAGCGCCCGTGCGGCACGCCAGGCGCCGTGTATAATGTTTGGTAGCAGCACAGCATCCGTTTACTGTATCACGGAGAAATTAAAGAGTAGGTGTAGCCACATTGGTGAAACGTGCCGAGGCACAGCAGTCAGTCACTCCTCCTTGGCCGTCTTTATTGCATTTGCCTTGATTTTTCGAAGCCAGGGAACGCCGTGCCAGTGAAAAGCCAAGCGCAAAACCAGCCGCTGCTGTGCCTGGCACCTGCAGCGACGAGGCAGTTTCCAGTGCTAATCACAGCAGGGGAAACAGCCTGACCTTCCTTCTATCCCGCTCCTTTCAGCCTGTGCCCATCAAGTGCAACAGAGAATAATCGAGGCTTTAAAAAGAAACGTGCTACTCACTTGCCCATAATCGATGCCTTGCTAATCCAGGAGATTTTTTTTTCTTTTCTCCTTTTTTTCCCTTTGTATTGGCAATAACATTAGCTCAGTGAAACATAATTAAGATAATTAAATGAGCAATTTACTTATTAACAGATTGCAACCTTTTCAACAAGATTTACTGGGTTTCCCCCCTTTGAATACAAACTCTTCATGCACAAGAAGTAAGGAAGGACGCGTCTAAGGACGGGGCTAAGTGGCATGACCCGAACCTCTGCTCTCTCCTCCATTGGCAGGACGCAGCTCATGCCCAATCCCCCGATACCGCTGTTGCCCCCAGCGAGGAGAGGCTGAGCCCGGCGGGCTGGTCCCGGGGAGGGTGGGCTGCTGCCTCCTGCCCCCGCATCCCCGTCCAGGGGCTCAGGGAGCGCTCGCGCAGAGCAGGGAGCTAGAGCCACATGTAAGCTGCTCTATTTACATAAGCTTCTGTCGTCTTACCCCTCAGACTAAGATGATGTACTCCTGTGTCAATCCCGTAAGTAGCTGGAATTTAATTCCTGACTTAATATTTCCCTGGATGCTTATTTATAATGAACTGAAGCAAAAATATCATCTTCCCCAGTGGAAGTGGAGCAAGCAGCTTGTTGCAGGTACTCTTGGAAGCACAGAATAAGAAATCGGGAGTATACGAAACGCCCTCCTGGGCTCGCTGCAGGTGGTATTTGGGAGCCGGTGCCTGGCTTTGAGCGCTGGCCCACCGATGGTCAGCGTGACCCATTGCAGAACTTTGCACTCGGTTTTCGTCCAAAGGCTCAGGACGCACAGCAAACCAACCTGGGCATCCCTAAGTCACTGGGCAAAAGGAAAAAACAGTGTTTGATTTACTCCAAATCAGCCTGAAAAGGGCCAGACAGTGTTTTTCTCCCCCAGAGTAATCTGTTTTATCAAAATAAGTAATTTTGAAAGAGTAAGGGCTGCCAGTGCAAGGTCTCCCCAGGCTGCCCAGCTGGTTGCCACCACCTTGGCGCGGTGTTTGGTGGGGAGCTCGGGGGGGATGCTGTTCAGTGGGAAACATTTCCTCATCCTTTGCTCATCAGGCTGCCTCCAGACGGAGCCGTAAGGTGCGATCCGCGCTCTGGGAAAGGAGCTGCTGGGGCCGGTGGTGCCGCCGGGGCGCAGCCGGGAAAGCCAGCGCTGCCGGCAGCCTCCCCGCAGCAGCATGCACACAGCCTCCCACCGCCGTGACTCATGAGTTGGGATGGAAACAGCTCTGAAATCACCGGACAGAAAATTAAAAACTCCTGGGAGAATTTGCCCCAATCTTTCACTGTGCGTTCAGGAAAAACAGCTGCTCCTTGTACTCAGGAGACCCAGCTCCACTCTCTAGAATAAATTCAGCATTGCCCTTTTCCACTCTGAACTTAGACTAGTCTTTTTTTTTTCCCCTTCAGTTTCCCTGGTCTGTCCAAATTAAGCAATACAGAGGACACGAATGGCTCTTTCAACACACGTGGGGCAGGTTGGTGCTTACGCCGGGGCACGTGCCGCAGGGGCTGTGACTTACCCACAGCCGGGGCAGGCAATGCACTGCTGCCTTGCAAGATCCTTCCGCATCCCCGCCACTCTGTGGTTCGTGGCCTCCGGCAGCAGCGCGCCAGCGTGGAAGGGAGGTGCCGAGAATATGGGCTTATGCTCCGGCTCCAGCACCGTCACGGCTTGCGCCCGGCAGGTCACTCCTGGGATGTGCAGACATCCTCACCCAGTGCACCCTCCCGGGCCTCCCGGCAGAGCTGCAGCGCTAATTGGCTTCATTATGACACAGAATTACCACAATTCGTAGCGTACATGCCAGGAGGGATGCGGATGTCATTTCGAATCATCATTGCCTTGTGGCAAAGGGACTGCACGCTCTGACAACAGGATCTCTGCATTGAAGGGCTGTGATCCACAAACATCCATCCTCCCTTTTGCCAGCCAGCACTTCAAACCTCCCCGAATCCTGTACGTTACTCGGAAAGGTTTGCGGCCAAACCCTGAAATCATCTTTATTGCTGCCATGGATCCTCGGAGCTGCCCGAGAGGGAAAGTGCCTACAGGTCATTAACAAGGGACTAAGGGCCTCTTGCTTTTCCCACCCTTTCCCTTTCAATCACAGACGGGGTCCGGCTTTTTGGCAGCCTATGTACTTCGAAGGAAAACACCAAATGAAAGTCTCAAGAGCTCGCCCCGATGGGAAATCGCTGCCGTTCTCACCAGAGAAAATGGCTCGGTGTTTCCCCAGGGCGGTTTCCCCTTCCGCAATGCTCAGTTGCCTGGGATATCTTACACTGCGGT
Organism: Aptenodytes patagonicus; assembly: GCF_965638725.1. Lineage (NCBI taxonomy): Eukaryota > Metazoa > Chordata > Aves > Sphenisciformes > Spheniscidae > Aptenodytes > Aptenodytes patagonicus. Next base: position 9,200,482 of record NC_134967.1, on the reverse strand, counting down.
ATTAAAAAAACATGGATAATTATTACTGTTCACCAGCATAATAGTTTCAAGACTCAGCATCCCTACTTTTTGCAAGAAACACATCCTCAGGCAGTTTCCTTTGCATATAAGTGTACGAAAAAAGTTCAAGTGAGAAAAAATCATCTCAGCAAAACACATTTATATAGGTGAATTATTTTGAAAATTTCTGAGCATGCAAACTAATTGCAGTAGATTTGAATCATAGAATTATAAGCAACAAGTTCATTTTGATCCTCTGGGCTAAAAAGTTATAATTAGCACAGGCACCATAAAACTGGCTTTTAATTAAATAAGCCTCAGAATGGAGGAAGTTTTGCGAAGTCCCTCCCTCACTTACATAAGGCAGCCGGCCCAAACGGCCGCCGCCGGGGATGCTGTGGTGGCTCCCGAGCCCAGGGAGCGTTAAACAGGATTTTAAAGAAAGGAAAGAGAGAAATGGGAAATTAGGCAAGCGGGGAGCCCGCAGCCAGTGGCTGGATCTTGTACATTAGTGGCCCGAAGAGGTACCGCAGCCAAATGAGCTGGAAAGATGGTTTGTATTGGTGAGCTAAGCTGCATTTCTGGATCTGCGGTATCCTAGGTTATACTGACAGCAGCCGCTGCAAGCACCGGGCAGCCCGATTACCCTGCAGCCGTGCAGGGCATTGCAGCTGGGGGCTTGCTGAAGCCGGGGTATCAGTGTCCTCCCTGGCAGGACCCAGCCCGAACACACGCTGGGAAGGCAGCGTCTTTCCAAGGGCCGGCTTGGAGGCCATCACTTGTACTTTCCAAGTCTCCGGAATAGCCCGGCAATACGTCACGCTACCTGTTGCCTGTATTATAATAGGCTGAGTTTATTCATGAAAAGCATATGTTGCGGTACCGAGCGTGGAAATGCCATCTCTCACAGTTGCCTCTTTCTTCGCACTTTAAAAAGGCTGTAGGAAAAGGTGACATATGGCACCTCAGCTTACGACGGTTTAATCGACACTGGTAGGGCCAGGGAAAAGCGAGCGGGGTGGCGTTCCCCGGGGAGGGCGCCCGCGCCCCGTCCCACCGGGATGCTGCCTGCTGCCTCCCGTGCCCGCAGGTGCCATTACCTTCAGGCATGTGCATTGCCAGTACCGCCCCAGCGAAACCGCACGGCACGCGCCGGCGCTGGGTGATAAAATAAGCCAATTAACAGGCTCCTCCTTGTCAATGCCAAAGCTGAACCTCTAGTTCTTCAAATATATAATTAAAGCAAACTCTCGTAATTATAAAATTTTATTCCACTTGAGTGAAGGCAGAGGTCTGGCAGGTGCTTAAATTAATTTGATTGTTTCCACTTACTCTCCACTCCTCTGAAGAGCTCCACAGCCTGAGCAAGGGGGTGTGGGAGGGAGGGCGGCAGGGCCGAGGGCAGAGCTGGGGGCTCACCACCAAGACCCCCATGGCAGGGGCTGCGCCAGCGCCCAGGGCAGGCGCCGAACGGGGCTCCCAGTTCGGGAACGCTGAAGGCAGCACTGAGGCTGGTGGATAAAACTCTCCCACTTGCTGTCTCTGAGAATAACAAAAAGTCATGAGAGGTTTTACGAGCGAGTGATGGGAATGGTGCCTTCGCTGGATCGGGAGGGGACAGGGAAGGCTGTCAGCACAAATACCTTGTGTAGCTGGGAGAGCAAGTGCTGCTATTTTCCCTTAATATCCAAAATTATCTGCAAATGCCATTGCTGTAATATTCTATAAATACTCGCTGTTCTCAAAGCCTCCTTCTCAACAGCCCTTCCCAAAGCCCACTCCTCTCTCCAGACCGCGCACCAAATCTCACTGTTCCCTTTCCAGGGGTGACAAACGGCATGAACAAAACCATCAAGGGAATGTGAGGACCCATCACAACCCAGACCCGGCGATGGAAAGCTGGAAAAGCTCTGGCTACAGGGAAGATGTGAAGTGCTACGGATCATGGGAACACATTCATCTCTGCGAAAGCACCCTGGGAGGTGATGGCCACCCCAAAATCACTGCTTTATTCAAAGGAAAAAGAGCTTTCTGTCCTGACACTGAGTCAGCAAGAAAACACCGAGGCTTATCATGCTGTGCGGGGTCCATCAGTGATGGAGCCAAGCCTGGGAATCATCGGCAGCAGCAAGACCAGCGTGGGGTGGGAAGCATCGCCACTGGAGCAAACCTACTGCTGTCCAAAATGGCCTGAGGGTCCAAGAGGAAGGGCCGAAGGAGGGGGGAAGGGAATGGTGGTGGTCCGCAAATGCCCCTGCATGAGCTGGGCTCTGCCGGCTGGGTCTGGGATTTCCCCGGCGTGGCTTCACAGAGGGAGATGGGAGCAGGGCTCCGGACCCGCCTCTGCAGATGCAAAGCCCACGTCCGTGGAGAGTGGGTAGTACCCGGGTGGGCTGTTCAAATTGTCATTCTGGGAAAGCAAATAAAAAAACCCGACAAACCCAGGCTAACCTATTTCCATGCCATTGTCCCTTCTCCGGGGCGAACAATCACTGCTGAGGATCTTTGCAAAAATTAGTTCCTGTAAGATCTGAGGAATCTTTCTGCTTCTGCACCGAGCACTGAGAGTGAGCCTATAAATCCAGTTAGTCACACTCGCTGGATTACATTGGACCTTGTACTTCTGCTTTTATTAACAAGATTGTTTACTATATAAGAAGCCTTATATAACTGTGAATCACGGGTGATTTGTAGGACTGCACAGATGGGAGTTGCCAACCATCCATTTTCTCTGTGCTCGCGTGAACCTCCCGCTCCCAGCCCATACCTAAAAAATAAATAAAAACCTTGCTACGGTAGTTAAATGTCTGGCTGTAATCCACTTCAGTGGTGCTCTCGGTATGGGATTTAAGAGTCTGATATTCCAGTTTAACGCGTGGGTTAGTATCAGTGCTGATGAAGAGGTGAAGTTATCCCCAAAAAGTGTTTTCCATCCCGTGTCTCTGCCTTGAGGACGTCCCTCGGGTGCGAAGGGAGATGTGCCTGCTCCCACCCAGCGCCAGGGCAGGAAACCACCGCGCCCCAAACCCATTGAGGCTGTTAAGTGACAACAAAGTAGTTACCAACTACCTCATTTATAAAGTGCGAGCACTTGAAGGCAAAGTCGCCGGGACTGAACCATGCCCTGCCCACGGAGCACGCATCAGTCTTGCCCAGCATCATTAAATGCCTGTTTTATCACAACCGAGCAACCTCCTGTCTCCCCCCAGCGCTCACTGGGCTTCTCTCTGCATCCCTTTTTCCTCTTGATTTCCATGTCTTTTTAAGTGACTCTGCTAAATGGCATTTATATAGCCAAGGCTAAGCATCCGTGCGAGGTGACAGATAGGAAACATCAGTTAATATCTCTACCAGTTAACAGTATCATTTTGGTAAAGTGTTGATCTTTAACGATCGTTTTGTAGTTTTAGCACAGCAGTGTAAATTTAAAATTCATTTACAATTTTGCAATGAGGTGATGGGACCCATGCTTGGGGCTCAGCATGGCTCCTGCCGGCTCTCGCCCTGCCGTGGGCAGCTGGGGCACGGCTCCCACGCAGGCTGCCGGTGCCTGCACCGCCCTCCCGCCTGCCTCACCGAGGCCGGTGCCAGTGGAAAACTCTGGCCAGCACGAGCATTTCCATTTGTGCACAGGCAGCCTTAATCCTCAAACAGAGTTAATTCGTTTACCGTCATTTATTTTACCTATCACTCGCTACGAAATTAATTGCTAGACTCGTTGCTATGCCACAGCCCAGCACAACTCATTGTGTCAGCACGTCCATCCGACAGCACGGCGCTATTATTCACGCAATTAGGGAAAGGAAGCCAGGCTGAAGCTGCCAGACCGGCCGAAAGCGACTCACAGGGAAAATATCAGAAAAACACAGGAAAAACACAGGCTCAGCCTCGTCCAGCAGCAGGAGGAACTGTGGTCCCCCAGAGTCTGGGCAAACCCAGCAGGGCAGAAGCTGCTGCCTCCCAGCAAGGCTTCACGCCTGCCCCCAAAACCTTGTGAGTATACCCGACGCTGGCTATTCAGGACAGTCTTTGCATGCCCTGGTTTATCCGGTGGCCAAGATGCAACTCAGAGAGCCTCAGAGACATGCCTGCAGGCAGCACATGGGAATGCTGGCCAGTCCCAAAACCCAAGACCCAGCTCTGGCAGGGTGAGAGCCGGCGGCTCCGGAGGTGGCGGTCGCTGGTGCCAGTGCCCGACAGCACAGCGCACCCTCAGCAGCGCTGTAAAGCCCTGAGCGAGACTTGCTGGATAAATAAATATTCTAGAGACACTCCAGGTCATGTATTTTTCATGAGTTCATTCCGCTATCAGAAACCGCACCCTTTAAGGTCAGATGTATCTGTAACAGAAGTAACTTTTATAATGAATAATTTGTTTGAAAAGCTGGTTCTGATCATCTCGGTGAAAGAAATGCAGTTTGGCTTCCTCTGCTCTGTGGCGGAGGCAGGAGGGATGCTGTAGGGACTCATGGTCCCTGTGGGGGCTCAGGGGCTGCAGAGGGGTTCAGGCTGCACCCGCAGAGGGGTACCAAACCCTGCTACAGGTGGTTTAGGGGAGAAACAAGTGCCCTGCAAGCAAGGTACGCCCAGATGGTTCTTCCCAAGGCATGCTACCTTCTTATCTGGAAACACAGGCAATTTCTGGAGGAAAACTATATTAAAGTGCACGTTTCCTGCAAATTCAGGGAGTCTTCGGGGAAACGTGTGAGCTCTTCCTGGCCCCGTGGGCTGGCTCTGGCAGACCCACTCAGTGCTGCTGGTGTTGAATTCACACTGCAGACGACAGCAACAACAGCGTTGGGATCCTTGTGAAACATCCTGCGCAGCTATTTATTATTGCACTAGATTTAGACCATGAATTTAGATATTGATTGAGTCTGAGCCTCCAAGCAAAGAGTGCTAATTAGCACATGCAACAAAGAGCCAGCTTTTAATTAAACACAGCTTAGCGAGAAGGACCTGTTATAGACAACTCTCCTTGTACAAGAGAAACGGGTGCAGGAGATTTTCAGAGCGGGACCCAGTCTGAAAGGTTGTCCCAGGACAGGGGTCCTGCAGTGGGAGGGCTCAGCCTGGGACAGGGCAGTGGGTGGGTGGCTGTTCCCCTCCCCGGGGGCAGCCCCGAGCCAGGGACCCGCGCTGGTGGGGCTGAGCAAAGCTGCGGGGCTCCCGCTGCCTGCACCCCCACCCACACTGCCTCCTCCGCTAACCACCAGCCCTTTCTCGCTGTTGCAAATAACCAAACAAGCAGCACGGAGAAGAGAATAATATTAATATTAAAAAGGCATTTATAGTTTTAATCAAGCTTTGGGGGGAAAAGACAGCTTAACACGGCACTTTACACAGTTGATAAAATGTTTGACATTTACTGGTGCCTGTAATGAATCTTGTCTCAATTTTCTCTTTTAAAATGCCACTCCAGATACTCTATCTATCTGTAGGGTTTAAAAAGCACTTATCCAACAAAGCGTTAGCACGACTGAGAATATTAAATGGTGGCTTGGCAGAGCACCGCCAGCTGCAGAGTTTGCTGGCACCCGAGCGAGCACCGTGAGGGGTTTGCAGCAGGAGGGGAGAGCCGGGGCACCTCTGCAGCCCCACTACAGCACAGCCCAGCAACACAACACCATTGTCCCACTGCTTTCCCAATACCCGAGGGGGGAGTCCCCAAGTTCCCAACTTATTCTGCTCAGTTTGCTGCCAGGACACAACTCCCAGCTCTCCCCATCCCCCCTGGGTCCCCCTCGTACTCATCCCCTCGCCAAATGCTCCCTTTGTTCCTCTTACAGAAGGCAGCCTTGGGATATTTGCTCAATCACCAGGTACCCAGTAACCAGAAGGAGATGCCAGCCCCAGAAAATGGCATGTTTTCCTTCGCTGAGACCGTCCCCATCCTCCTCGTGTGCTTTGATCAGTAATGAAATCAGTGAGCGTGGTCCTGGCAGCAAAGTTGGCGTCAGCCTTCAAAATCTGCTCTTTCGTGATGGATTGAGAAAACGCATCCCCCGTTGGGATCGTGGCTTTGCTCTTTGCCAAACCTTCCTCCAGGTGGTGAAATGCAGTTCAGGCGTTATTCTGTCATGCCTTTCTCTTCCATTACGTTTATATTTTGGCAAAGAAAGCGGCAGCGATGTGGGATTGACTCACCCAGCAGCTACAAACTCTTGACAACACCTCCCTGGAACCCCATTAGCCTTGCAGGAATATTGGGCGCTAAGTGGCTATCACATCAGCGCAGCATGGTGGCCGTGCAAGGCTTCGGGCTTGGTCACAGACCAGCACCGGGCTCCTGGGATAAAGCAAACCCAAAGGTCTCAAACTCCGGAGGAGGAGGAGGAGGAGGAGGAGGAGGCTGGAAGCTTACGTTGTCCCATGAGAAGAGAGGAGATAAGCCGACCTGACGGCCCCTGCCCGCCCGGCTGCAGGCAGCACCGCCGACCTTGGCTGCCCAGCTCTGCCCGCAGGCAGGACGGAGCGCGGCAGCACGGGCTTTGTGTTTTATCAGTAAATGGCAGTTGTCTTCCATAAATACAGCTGATGCTCCGTGGCTACTAAATGGGCATTTATCTGAGGAGCGTTTCTGCTCCTCTTCTGGAAGGACACTGCGGAGGGAAATATCAGCAGCAAACACGCAGGCAGCTGCTGCCTGGCTGCACGGCTCTGTCCCGGGCTTCCCTTTGAATAGGCACTCTAACGTCTTTCTCTTCTCTCTTTTTTCTTTTTTTCTTTTTTTTTTCAGAGGGAAGAAATGAATTATTCTATGAAAGTTAGTGCCTGTCTCAGGAGCCTGGTATAGAAAATTAGGTTTTAATAGCTTTGAAATTGAGGTTCTTCGGGTCAATAGGACAAGGTTCTGCCAGTGAAATGACAGACCCATAAAGGGAAAAAAAGCAAATATTTTGCTACTCATCAGAGAGTCACAGTCCAAAGATAGCAGGCGGTAGCTTAAAATACTGCTGTGCTCTTCAGGCTACTGTAATGTTTAGTCATAATCTCCTTTTTTCTCTTGTTGTCCATCTATATACTAGCTTTGGGAATGGAGCACTTGGCTTTCTGTCCTCGGACGTGCCTGGGAATTCCTCAAGTTAATGCTGGAATTGGAAAGCTTGCCCTGAAATAAAAGCACTCCGCCTTTCCAGATTGCTTCATAGCCACGGCTCTCGGACGGTTCATGCCCATGAACTGGGACCCTGACGATGCCCCGTCAGATGGAGGAGCTCACCGACAGCAAGCGCAGGAGCGGACCATGACTTGTGCCACTCGGTGCAAAGTCTCTCCGGTATTTATACTATTAGCAGCCTTTTAAAAACCAAGCTGATAAAATGGAAGCATCCTATCTGTATGAGAGCAGGTAATTACGAGTGAGTTATCTGAAGGGGAAAAATGCAATGAGATAAAAACCAATGCACTTTAAATGGAAAAACATAAACAAACTACAGACAATGCCCTTGTTACCTGAGAGTTGGAGCTTGATCCCCCTTTTGCTAATTAAAACCACAGCAAAATCAATTACATGAAAACCAGGAGACTTCTCAAAGCCTTTTCCCGTGCAGGGAGAGGAATTGGAAATCGCCTGCCGGCAGGGCAGAGCCGGAGCACGTGCCGCAGCACCGGCGAGCACCCTGCGCAGAAGCTCTGCGGGCTGACGGGGAGCGCCCGAAGCAAAGGGCAGGAGCTGGAGAGCCGGGGGCCACTCCCAGGCAGGTACACACACCGCCCAGCTGGACCACCCCGGGCGCTGGAGGACCATGAGCCGCTGCAAAGAGAAAAGCTCCTAACTCAGCCGGCAGGGAATTTGCTTCGGCTCATGCAGGATCTAAAACTTTCAGACAACTTCTGCCAATGAGTACTGGAATAATTTGACTTATTATTAAAGGGATGAATGGATTATAATTATTCCTAATTTGATATTCAGAGATCATTACCGTCCCTAAGAAGAGCAGATAGGGAGCTCTTGAGATCCTGCAAGTTACTTTAAATATTCATAGAGCTGAGAGAAATTTCTCATGGTTTGGACGGGCTGCGATGGGGAAAGCGCCTCCGGCCAAAGGGGCCGGGCAGCTTCTCCCCCTGCTGCCGCCGCTTCCCGAAGGAGCATCCCAGCCTGGGCATTGCTGCGCTGGTCACCCAGGGTTCACCAGCCCGCACCGGTGGCAGCACCAGCCCGGCAGTCGGAGCTAATACGCCGTTAAGGGACTGTCCACCAGAGAGCAGGAGTTGGACACCTCGGCATTTTTTCCAGGTCACTCGCTGCTTTGTGGCTATTCCAGGTTTTAGCTGTGGTGAGGCGAGACAGAGGAAGGCCACAGTGAGTATGTTCTCGCCCTGATGCACATCAGTTCGCTTGTACTGCTGCTGTGGGAACGTATCCCGAAGGCTCCCAAAGCGGCTTTACTACCGTGCAGTAACAGATCTAGCTGCTGCTCGGCCAACTGTGAATTTCCTCTTGCGAGCACCAGTCCAATCTGAACTTCCACTTCTTCAGATTGATGTATGGGAACTAATGCAATTACCTCCGCAGGCCTGCTAAGGGCTGTAGGAGCTGTCACCTCAGACAAGCTCCCAGGGAAATCCGCAGGCTGAATTTTTCTATAGGCTTTTTATTCACGGGTGGCAACAGGTCATCCTTCCTACATCCCGCGACGAGGCTGGAAACGCTCCCCGGAGCGGAGAATGGATGCTCCTGGTTTGCTGCTTGCAGCACGCCGGGACCTGTTGGGCAGCCACGAGCCTGCGCAGGCAGCACGCGCAGGCAGCACGCGCAGCTGCCTGGTGCCTCGTGCTAGCAGGATGCTTTAGCAAAGGCTCTCTTCTGGGTCTTTGCTCAGCCTTTCTCCGGGAAGAAATCAAGCTCAGATACTCCCACCGTTGTGTCAGCAGCAATAGAAGCAATCTCATAATTACCTAAGCCAGAAGTTGCCTTTATTCCCCCTCTTAATATCCATTGGCATAGGAACTGGAGGAGTATAAACACTTGCTAAGGAGGTTTTTAATAATATGAAAAGGCTTGGAAATACGCTGTTGATGCAAACCCCATACACCTAAAAACTGAAGCAGTTCCCCTTATCTGTCTCATCCCACCTTACCCATCTCTGAGCTGTACAGCAGCAGCGGAGGGCAGGCAACGGATCAGTGGGTCAGGCTGGGTCCAGGCTGGCAGCTGCCTGCATTTACGCCAAAGCTGATTTGCTCCATCGCCTCCCACCACGACTGATAAATCAGTATGTGGTAATGACGGTATTAGCTTTCCCATCATTTCCCCACTCAGGGTTTTACGGCGGTGCTAAATCGCCAATCCTTGCAGCGACCTCTGTGGCAGGGTCATGGCTGCTCCCACGGGACAGCGCCGTGCCTGGGCGATGCCATGAGCGGGGGACTGGGACATGGCACCTGGCAAGAGCCACTCTCCTCCGACTGCGGGTAAAGGCACACGAAGGAGTGCGGCCGGGAACCGGTGATTTACGCCCTGAATTACGCCTACCGCGCACGCTTCCCTAACGTATGGAAATGTGACATTGCTTTAAGTATTGTGCTGAACTTCTGTCCTCCAATCAATGCCCAATTTCCTTCCAAGGATAAAGCTGTACATTATTTTTGGCTGACCAATTCAACTCAGGGCACTCTAATTTTTCCCCATGCACTCAGAGGACAAATGCTTCACTGTGATTGCCTCAGAGCAATGACAGAACAAGCGCATTTCTAATGGCTGGCATAGCACGTACCAAATATATTAAATGTATTAACTTTGGCACTTGCCGGGTCTCTGGAGAAGCTCTCGGAGCTGCTCGTGTGCTTTGCCTCCGCTCCCCTGGCTCCTTTCTGCTCTCCTCTTCTGCCTGGAAAATTCCCTGTCCCCAAAACTGCGGCTGGCTGGAGGTCACCAACATTTGCCGGCAGCTCGTCTCTGTGCCCCGCTGTGAGCTGCCCTGAACCACTCGGCAAGCAGGAGAGGCCGGCGAGGCTCGCAGATGGCGTTCAGCCGTCCCGTTGCTGCAGAGCAGCTGAGCGGTGCCGGCAGTGCCCAGGCTGGGAGATGCTCACCGCTCCCGGGGGCACGCACGACCCCAGAGCCAACACATGAGCAGAGCAGGGAGCACGGGAACGCATCCAGGACAACACGACCAAATGCTCTGTTGGCTCAATAACACTCGCATTCGTAATGTCCAGATGCTTACAGCCTGGCTTGGATTCGCTTCAGGCTGAACTGCTGGGAGTGAGGCTCTCGGAGGAGCGAGGCAGGGGACAAGTCGAGTGGGAAGTCACCTTCTCGCCCTCGTGCTGGGGCGAACCGGCCAGCTGCCGTGCAGCAGAGCTGGCAGCGGGGCAGGACCACCCGGGGATGCCCGGCAGGGAAACTCGCGGGGGCTTTCCCACCGCCCTGCCCGCCCAGGCGCTGCCCAGCAGCCGGGCTGGAACCGGGGCTGGTGCCGACCCACAGAGCAGCCGCCTACTGCAAACCCACCAGCTCTTGCATGGGAAGCAATTCCCAGGGCTCACTCTCCAGCCGCAAGCAGCCCGGGATTTTATTACGTTTTCAATAAAACAAATGCTGCAGGATAACACCCTGAGCGGCATCTGCCACGTGGGCTGCTGCTGCGAAGATGGGAAAATTGCCCTTTGTTCTTCAAAAATAAATCTGAGGGAAAGCCCTTTATAAGCAGGCAGCGTTCTCTGGGGGCTGCCAAGGACTTCACAGGCATCACCATGAATAACAGTTTATCTACAGAGTTTCATTCAAAATGAAGCCTCAGACATGGCCTAAAATTATGGGGACGCTGTGAAAATGGCTTTATAAACTATTGCTTTTTCCTCTATGAGCAGCAGCAAAGTACAGGCCAGCCGAAAGCCAGCCGAGACTCTAAATGTAATAAATAAGTCAGCAGAGCAGATAAAAATAAAGGATGAAATGTAATTCAGCCATTCAGTGACAGATCCCATCTTAGCTGTGATATAGGGTCTGTTGAAACTGTCATTGCCTCAGGAAATTAAAGAATGAGCCCATTAGTAAGGATATTTAAAGATGTTCATATTAAGATTATGACTTCCCAGGCGTAGCCCGTGCAGTGAACATGCTCTATTTGAAAGTCGTTTTTCACAGTCCCTTTTCAGTCCTGCTCTGAAACCCTGAAAGGTGCTACGGGGGGTCATGGGCGATACACCCAGGGGTGGCTGGGTGGGGATGGGGGATGCAGCACCCAGCCCAACTTGTGGGTTGCCACGGCAATGGGAATAACTGGCCTAGACCTGAAGAGAAAGTGCCACGTGGGCAACTGGTCCTGGGAGGGGATCCTTAATCGCTACCGTCTGCGATTCCTCGGCACTGCAGTGTTGCTTCACCAGGGCTGCAGCGGGCCCGACGCGTGCGCGAGCACCTTGCACGCACGCGTGAGCACCTTGCACGCTCCCTCAGCTCTCGGGAGCCAGGAGCAATCGCTGTCGCTTGCTTCCACTTTCAGCTACCAAAGCAAACACCATTGCTGGCAACAATGGAGCAAAGCGCATAATAAAAGCAAATAACCAGCGGCTATGAAGTGCGACGGGAAGGAGAGCTGCTGCCAAAGAGGAGGCTGCAGGGAGAGGTGTAGCCTGGGAGGGATTTGTGCATGCCCATGCCTGAAGGACAAGGGGATGTCGGTTAAAAAAAGAAAAACAATGGTAAAAAAGGGTGAAGATCTTTAGTCCCGGTATGTTGAAAAACTGATGGATAATTGTAATTAGCTTTTAGAATTTTTAATTATAGAAGGGGTATAAATAATCACAAAGCACAGCTTCACTAATGAGACTCCTTGTGCTAAGAAACACAGGGATGCATTTGTTAGGGAGACTTTGAAAGCTTTGCTGTTAATTAGGTGTCTCACAGCCAGCAGGGTTTCAGGAGAAGGAGAAACATGTATACATTTAAATCAGGCTCATTGTGAGAGGTATCCAACATCAATTATGGGATAGCAGGGTGCTAAAATGAACGCACTTTGTAATTAGCAAGTGGATCTGAAAGGCAGAGAAGAGCCTTTGCTTCCTCTTCAGCTGCCTGTCAGAGGTATTTAATATTGGTCAGGACCCGGGGGAGGAGGAGAGGTGACCTGCCTTCCACGCACGCTGGAGAGCAGCCCACAGCATCCCTGGGTGGGTTCCATCGGGCAGGCTGGGATGGAGCAGGGCTTCAGCAGAACACCACAGCTGGGGCTCAAACAGCCCCGTACCACTGCTTTTATTGGGAGGGAGGCAGAGGGGGAGGGGGAAGGCTTGATTAGTTTAGTTAAGTGTGTAGGAAGCGGGAACGGGTTGCATTTCCCCACCCACAAAACCCAACAGGGGCACCTGGGGGGGGGGGCTGCTGGCCCCGCTCTGGCCTGTACCTGGGGGGCTGGAGGGAGGTCCAGCCTCCCCGCGATCCTCCTGTGATAAACCAGGACAAAATAAAGCGGTAGCTAAAGAGAGCAAACAAGGACATTTTCTCCCCCTGCTTCTTTTCTGGGGACAGCTGTGAAGGGCCGAGCTCTAGTCTGGGGATGTTACAGGTTTTCCCACGCCAGGCGTGTGGCACCGGCAGCGCTGGGAGGGACAGGGAGAACGCGGTTATCAGTAGAGTCACCCGGCCTTGCCGGTGCCTCCCGCTGGGTCTGGAGCTGCTTCTCAGGCCAGCGCGTCCCTTGCTGGAACTGCAGCACGGTCAGAGAGGAACGCTGGCTGCTAGTTAGCTTGTCTGTTTTCTTGCTGGTTATAAACAAACAGAAAAGGAGATGACAAAGACCGGGGAGATACTTCCTAAAGCACATGCCTGTTTTCGGCTGCCTCCCGGTGCCCAGTGTGGCGGTGCCCCCCCCCGCCAGCAGCACTACAGCTCAGAAACCAGTGGTGAGCTCAGACCCACGAGTCAGATTTCCATTGTCCTTCCTTAGATTTTCTTTTTTGACTACAAATTTTAAGCCTTGCCATAGCAGTTTATGCAAGTAATTAAGTTTAGCTGGTATTTGGCTAAATCTAACGAAGCAATGATAAACAGCTCAGCATTTTCTTCCATGATGAATAATGAATATTAATTTGGCTGTCAAAAAAGAACCTCTGCTCATTGCAAAAGATTAGATTCCCGTACTAAAACCTGGGGAGGGGATAGGATTTCACCGGAAAGGATGGCATTTTGGGAAAGCCTGCATCTCCTCCTGTAGGTACCTGCCCAGGGGAGAGCAGAGGCACCTGCATGCAATCCTGGCACGTGCTAGCACGACGTCTAGCAGTAATTCGGCCAAGTGCTGAGGTTTTGCACAGTTAAGGAACAAGCAGACAGTGCCCAGTGTTTTGGTGTATGTCACCTCTGCAGACAACAGCAGACTTTGCTTTTGAAGGATTTTTCCTATATGATAAGGGCCACTGGAAAGCTGAGTACAAGAAAATGGCCCTTCTTGACAGTAAGGATGGAAGCATGGATGGAGAGCAGCAGGCTGGGTTCAGGCGCCTTCCTAAGGAACAGCCATCAATCCCCGTTTGACTCTTCAGTCTAATTTTTGGCGGAAACCAGGCTGAGCAGAGTTGTGAAGACATGCCAGGCACCGCGTGTCCCACGTCGCAGGCAGCAGTGACACCAGGAATCCCCCTCCAGACAGGGAGTGCCTCCTGTAGGAAAATGGCACAAAAGTCTTCTACAGGGTATTTTCCCCCACATCAATAATCCCACTGAACTTACGGTGCGTCTCTGCGCCTCCTGGTGAAACGAAGAAGACCCGTTATGCTCGGTGTCCTACGTGCAATGCCTTACTTCTAATTACTTTGCTTATTGCTTGATTGCTTTTTTTAAATTTTATTACTTCACTACATAGTTTTTATTACTTTGCCGTGTGCCGTTGCGGTAGTTGTCAGGTAATGTCTTTGCAGCTCAGCTTCCCAGCACCCGGCCGGGGAGGAATGGGCAACTCTAATTAACAGGGCCAAGGCTTTCGGCGGTCTGTGGCACACAGGAGGATTGTGGCCCAATTAAGAAATGCCAGGACTTTATTTTTTCAGACAGGATATAGCTAGTGAGCGAGACACAGGCCAGAAAGCCAGCCTGGTTTTCAGCAAGAGGCTGAGTACACCTATACCTCTGGTTTTACATACGGTACATTTATGCATGGCCTAGGCATTAAAGTATAAATCGCCACGGACCGTCTGCTGCACCTATTGCCAGGCAGAATTTACAGCGGCATAACAATGACAAATTATACAGAGGAATCACGAAAAGCTGCCTAATACATCTTAGGGAAGATTTTGGAAGTTACCTGCATTCAGCCAGACCATCTTTTCCCAGCTGTAAATTATTTCCCTGCATTCTCAGACTGGCTACAGCTGGAATTAACATCTGTGGCACATGGAAAGAGAATCTCAGAGCAGCCAGTGCTGAAAAAACAACCCCTCAGCATCCTGAGCCTTAACTACAGTGAGACGAAGCCCCGACGTGCAGTAGCAGAGAAGAATTTTTTCTGCATTGACAGACAGAACCGCATCTCAGGGAAACTCGTAAATAGCTGGGAGGTGGAAAACCGTTTCAGAGACTAAACGTTCACCATGCCGGAGAGCAAGCTGCACCAAGCGTCTTCTCTGCCTTGAGAATAAGCCTCTTTTTGCTGCTCTGAATCCTTCCCCATTTTCAGTCCGACTATAAAGCACGACGGCGAAGCGGAGGGTGGGTGAGAAGCCGCCGGATTTTTGGTGGGAAGTGGAGAAAAGGTTCCTGGAGCCAGGGAGCCTTCAGCACCTGGCGATCACGGAGCAGCTGATTTGTATGAACACTCTTACCAGCGATGTTCACATCTACTGAAGCTATTACATTAATGCTCAGGAATGACCACACCCACCACACAGCTCGTTATGCTCCATAAAAATTTAATGGCAAATGCAATGTGCTGTTGTGGGTAAATCAATATTGTTGTTCTCTTTTGGCAAACGATGAAATATATTGTTTTCATAAGGAAAACCGTCATGGCAACGTACTGGTGTTGGGTAGAGGAGAAGGAAACCAGGGGATGGGAAGGAGTATGCAACCTCCCACCACAGTCGTGTCCCTCTCCTGGTGTCGCCTGGGTTTGTCCCGCCACCCAGACGCCACCCCGGCCTCACCCCATGAGGGCTCTCAAACCCCTCCGCATCTTCAGAAAAGGGCAGAGAGGCTTTCCTTTGCTCTCTGGGCCACGGTGTCAGCTCTCCATTTCCCCACCGTGCCATGCCGCAGCCCGGTCTCCAGCGCTGCCTTCAGCTGCCTCTGCACCTGGGAGGCTTGGAGGATGGGGGAACATTGCTCTTTTTCTCCCGGCTGTCACGCTTCTGTTGCTGGTATGAACGACCAGGTGAGCGCACAGTGCAAACACAACTGGGCATCGTTTATTTCAGGAGGGAAACGATCCCGGAGTTCTGGCTCTGTACCCAGGCGGGAAGAGGTAAAAGTGGTGGCCGTCTCCACTCCTTCTCCTCCTTTCTCAGACATGTTCAAATTACCGAGGCGACGTTTCGCCTAACGATTCACGTTTTTGCATCTTGATTCCTATCAGCATTTTCTCATCAAGCAGCTGCTGGTGGGTGAGGAAGCTGCGAGCCCCGGCAAAGCCAACAGCATCGCTGCGCCCACAACGCTGGCAGCCCGCTTGAGTGGCGCTTATGAAAGGGCTCGTACTCGGGGCACGG
Source organism: Aptenodytes patagonicus (assembly GCF_965638725.1). Taxonomy (NCBI): domain Eukaryota; kingdom Metazoa; phylum Chordata; class Aves; order Sphenisciformes; family Spheniscidae; genus Aptenodytes; species Aptenodytes patagonicus. The sequence goes on along the minus strand of NC_134967.1, from coordinate 9,184,831 downwards.
TGTGGGAGCCACGGGGAGCCTCTCCCGTGGCCGTGATCGTTCCATCCGCGCAGCCAGGCTGCCATCTGAGAAGCGCAAACTGTTTGTAATGAGCCCAAATGCACCGCGGCTTCAGCAGCTGTAACAGCCACACGCTGGGCTCTAAAAATACTGGTGTGTGGCTCTCCCTTTCTGGCACTTTCTCCTTGTGTTTTTGAGTGAAACATCAAAGCCCAGCCTTGGAGGAAGATCTGAGCTCTTCACCTTTATGGGTGTGTATTAATCTGCCACTCGATGGCCATTTTTAGCAGCATGGGAAATGTGGCGCTGGTGCTGCTGCCGCCGCAGGAACCCCTGGGCTAGGGGCAACCTCGCACTCTGGCATCCCGTGGGATGCTCCTGCTGCCGGCCCCATCCCAGCCTGGCAGCCCCTGGCTGCCGCGGGGGCTCAGGGGGGCTCACCCCAGCTCACCCCGGCTCTCTGCAGTTCACCACTCAGCACGGCCCTAGAGCTGCGGTGCTCCGTGCTGCTCCGAGCGACGTCTCTGTGCTGGCATCGCGTTAATCTGTTTCTAACTTTAACCAGCATGTGGGCTGCAGTGAAATGTGGTTTGCACATGATGTGAGGGAAAATGTGTGGCTCCTCCCAGGGAGGGGGTGGGCGTGAAAATGAGTCCGTCCGGGTGGGCGAGGGGAAGCGAGACCCAGGCGGCCGCTGCAGGGCACCTGGCCGTGCCCGTGTCGGGGTCCCCCAGCAGGACCCCTGCGCGGCAGCACGCTGTGGGGGTAACTGCCAAGCTGGCTCCTTCCAGCACACTGCCGGCTGGCATTCCTCTACCGAGGAGGGAATTGAACTATCTCGTTCCCAGCGGTTGCTCTCAACAGCCCCGGTGGGATGTGTTGAGTTTCTTAATGTTGCTCTTAAGCACCAGCAACCCATGTCCCAGGCTGTGCCAAAGGCTGAGGAAGCAGCCCGAGTGCAACAGGGGATCCAGTCTGTCCTTTTCAAGGGGCGCAGAGGGAAAGAGGCTGCTTCTCGGCTCCCGGCTCCGGCTCCCCGTTGGCAGCTGGCGCCGCATGCATCTCAGCAAGGCAACCATGAAGGCCCTGAGGGAGCGCAGGAGCACACCCAAGCAAAAGCACTGGAAGGGGACTGGAGAAACAGCGTCAGGGTTTACTGTAAAAACAGACACTAAACTTTGCATTTGGCAAAAGGAAACAATTCCGGCATCTGCTTGAGAAGACGTCTGGGTTGGCGGTGTGAGGGCTGGGGAACGTGGGGGCTCCCAGAGCCCAGCAGCAGCCTAACGGAGCCTATCTTTCCCATTGTCTTTACGCAGCTCAGAGACAACAGGCACTAAGATGAGGAAGAGCACCGACGGGTACACCTGCTGACTGGTTTAAAATACTTAAACACGCTAAAACCTTTGCCTGTTATTGAACTTCATTCTCCTCAATCCAGGCTTCCCAGAGACTCTGCAGCCCCTGAGCTTCAGCACTTCAAACCCGCCTTTCTCTCCAGAGCCTGGCTGTGAAAGGGATGCGTGTGGCTGCTGTTCTTCGCTTATGGTTACGACTGAGTATTGCTTAGAACAAAAACAAGGGGGAGAAAGAGAGGGTATTCTTGCCTATGCAAATACAATGTGCATTCAGAGTCAAATGAAATTATAGCAAATAGAATCTGCAGCATTGGAGATAAAAATGGTAATGAGTTTTAATAGTTCACTTTGATTTCCTCTATTGAAATCAACTCCGGGAGGCTGATATTTTATTGGGGAGATGTTAGATCCCTGGTCACACATCAGGCAGCTGTACAGCTTCCAGGGGGTGAGGGAGAGGGAATGGCACGCTGCTGCTGCTGCCGCCGCTGCTGCCGAGCATCGCAGCCGTGGTGAGAGCGGAGAGCCGCGAGAGGCAGCCATTACAGCAGCCCTGCAATTAGACCAGCTATTGATCGTTAATATGCTTTTAATCGATAACCTGGGCAAAGCTGAGAGCTGGATTGATGTTGCAGGGGTGTGAAGTATCTGTAAAATTGTCATCCGAGTATTCGGGGAGGGTGAGCTTCTCCTCCACTGCTGATGAGCTGGACGGGGATGTAATTGGCCAGAGAAAAGCAGGAGCTGACTGACACATTATTTCATTTATGAAGTGCACGTTACTGCTAGACACACACACTTACGTACAGCTCCAGCGCTACACCTGCTCCTTTCACCAAGGATCTACATTCCAGCTAACGGTGCATGTACACGCAGGATCATCAAAGCAGAAACCCAGATTCGTAATCTTCTGTTCCCTGAAAAAAAAGCACGATTGAACTTATTACTGATATCACTGATAGCCGATAAATTAACCATCTTACTCCACCCTCGTGTGGAGGGTGGAGTGTGTGATCAGCCACACGCACAGAAGGAATTACAGGGTTAGGAATGAATCGCCTCTGCAGCCCCGCAGGTGCAGAGCACCCGTAACTCTGACTTCAGCAAAACAGCCGTCGCCTCACATCATTCCCACAAGCAGCTTGTGGCTGTGCAGCCAAGCCTTGCTTGAGCAAAATGAAGTTATCATCTTCTGCAGTGGGGCCATTGCTGCCAGGAGCACGGGGGCCAGCACACCCCGGGCTCCGGATGGGCCTGCGTGCCCTAACGAGCTCCATGCGCTCGCGAGGAGCCATCTGGGTCAAATAGCAGGAGGAAATCTCAAAATCTTCTTTTTTTTTTTTTGCTCCGAGAGCTCAAGGGCGAAATTTGAACATCAGAGGCAGGGAGATGTATTCCTGGGCTGATTTGTGAACATCTTGTTGAGACGTCTAGGATCAGATCTGAAAATATTTTAGTGATGCAGAGAGTGATTCAGAGAGTCATCTGGGTTATCCACCCCTCGCTGAGGATGTGATTGAAATGTTTGTGGCTGAATATCATCCGGGAAGAGCAGAGCAGTCATACCCAGCGTATAAACTGTCATGTTTATATCCCAGGATCTCCTCAGCCTCGTAGCAAGGCTGAGAGGAGCATTCATCATTTTCATACACGCTCTTTGGGTTGCTGCGGGGCTTTCTCATTCAGCACCGCTCCCGGCTTTAACCTGATTGCACCAGAGGGACAGAGCCCTTTCCTCAGCCTCACCTGCAGCAGGTCTGGCCAGGAGGGACGAGGTGCTTGTGGGAAATGCCAGGGATACCCCGCGCCTCGGGAGAAGCTGGCCCCTAATTTATTTATTTATTTTTACACCAGAAATTGTAAGCACGGGAGCTTAACTTCTTGAGCCCGTGGCCCCGTAGGTGTGCTGGAGGCAGCCCCGAGCCCGGGGGCTGTGGCAGGACTGTCAGGGCAGCCGGCTTCCCCCCAGCTCGTGGCCCGGGGTCCCTCCGCCATGGCGAGCATCCTGGCTGCGCCGCAGCTACCTCGGCGAGAGCCGCACAGGCTGCAGGGAGAGCTGTCTCTGAGCGGGAGCAGCCTCCCCAAAGGTAGCTCCAAGAACCCTTCTGAGCGGGTGCTGTTTGCTTCCTGGCTGCTGGCGTGCTCAGATGAAACAGCGTGTTGTTTCTTCCCTCCCTGGCCAGCCAGCTGCCCAAAGACAAATTGTCCTCCCTTGGGGTGCACATTATAAATGCTTAAGCAAATTAGCCATAAATAGAAAATGTAACATATGGGTCTGTAGATAATGTTTCATTATAAATTATCATATTCTCCAGGGAGATACGCCTCTTCTCTTCACACCAAAGACACTGTGTTTCTTCTTCTGTGCAGATTTTGAGTTTCTTTTTTTTTTTTTGGTAACTGTTTCTGACAACGATTGGACTCAGTAGTTGATTTCCTGGGTGCGGAAATTGGGATACGAAACTCACTTCTGCTGCAAATCCTCTCAGATTTAATACTCTCTCATTAAAAAAAGAGAAGAAGTTAATACAGTTCTGATGAAAGGTGTCTGAGCGAAAGCCCTGAAGATTAAACATGGCTGTTTATCCACCGAACGGTTACACCAAGGACAACAAGGCTTCTCCCCGCGCAGGCAGCCCTGCCTGCTGGACGGCCGCTCCTCCTCGGTCTGCGCCCAACGCTGGCAGCGATGCGGGACCACGGTCCCAGTTCTCGACTAGATTTAAATGAAGCGCTTTCCAGATCAAGAACGCCCATGAATTATTCCCTCTGTATAGCTGATCTCTGAAGTTCCCTTCTTCTCCCGCTTGCACTGAACTGCTCAAGAGGAGTTTGCCCAGTGCAGAGGCATCGCCTTGGATGCCCCTCCACCACCCAATGCCCTTCAGCCACCATGGACCGCGGCGAGCAGCACCGAGCACCTCCCTCCTCGCGAAAGTACTTGAAAACTGTGTTATTATTCATCTAGTTACAGAGTCCTCAAAGGAACAGACTCTCCAGACAGTCTGAAATTCATCTTCCATGTCTTGAAAATTGACTGGTTTGGTGCTTTTTTTTTTTTTTTTTTACTTACAATTCTGTAGGTTTCCTCCCCCATTGATCCGGAAACAAGTTCTCAGTGGCTGCCTGGAAGGTCTCAGCTCACTGCAGGAGGGTGTTTCTCTTCTTGCAGAAAGCTCCCTGGACTGGCGACTCGCTGGGGCCTTGATCATCACATGAATGGCAGCAGAAAAGTAATTTTTTTCAGAAAAATGAGTGTACCTGTAAACACAGACTTTATAGGCAAAAGTCACAGCATAGCAAGTTGTTTTCTACGACACATATATAGGTGCATATGGATGTATGTCTCTGTATAACAGAAACTGAACTAATTTGAACCACTTCAAATGAGATATTATTATAGACTGAGAGATTTACCTGCCATAATTGGAGAAATCTTGGCACTTGCACCCTGAAGCTAACTGATGTCATCAAAGCACTGAACGAGTCCTGATTTTGGTAGGTAAGAGTCCCACCTGGCATCTCTGCCTCTCAGTAATAACCACAGACTTAAGGGAAAGAAAACGTATAAAGTAACATCTGTTGCAATGCAAAGATTTGGGAGGATTGTGGCTGCTCGTACCGGAGACGCTTCCTGGCCCAGTCGTAGGTGTAAAACCATCCACTCGTGGTTTGTCAGCATCTTCCTCGGGCTGCCGGCGGGATGCAGAGCACTGGCAGCACGCGTGCCAAAGGGATGCTCGGCGAGCCCGTGGCGGCTGTACAGCCCTTCCTGCGCGAGGCCGCTCCCCTGCGGCACCCCAAGAGCAGCCCAGCGACGCGCTCGAATGCTAGAATTAGTCTGGTTGTTTTTTATGAAGCACCCTTGAAGCGTCCGCTGGAGCCGGGTGCCAGCGCGGGACGCCCCGCAGAGCTGCGGCAGCCAGCCGTGCGGCAAAGCTGTTGCCTTCCAGGGTTGTAAAGCAGAGACCGGCTTATCTGTGAACGCTTTGGGAAAATAAAGTAAAAACAAAAGAGGCAAGCGCGCAGCGGGGCGACAGCAGATCAGAGCTGCGAGCTGCGTCCACCATAAGGCAAGGCCTTCCCAGCGCTCTGGGCGAGCCTGAGGACAAAAGGACGATCTCAATCCTTCCCGGGACCAAAATAAACCTTGCAGGGAGGGATGCGGCCGTGCATGGAGCTTGCGGGATGCTTTGCCCCGTTACCCCCGTCCTCCACTCCCAGTGTAACGCAGCGCACTGTCAGGGAGGATTTGCAGCGGTTCCTCGTTGGTGCCGAAGGGTTTACAGATATCCCGTTACGCCGGGGGACAGGTGACTTAACTGGGTCAGCTGGCTTTGCTCTGAAAAGGCTTAAACCTCCGTATTAGCCTCCTTAGCAAGTTTCCTGGCAAGCTTCAAAAACAGAGGGAAAAAAAAAAATCTAAATTTAGCTAGAATTTCATTCTCGATGCAACTAAGACATGCCCTTGCTGGCGGCATTGCTGAACAGAGACGGGCTTTGGGTGCTGGGGGTCCGACCTCACTCCCCCGCCGGCTGCTCACATCCTGGCACTGGGGATGGAAAGGACCCAGCACAGCCCATCTCATCCTTCTGCTTCTCTGTCATCCTTCCCAGGGGAAGATGAAGGCACCATCAGGAGCCCCGAGCTCACAGCTGTCTCTCCCTGGGATCACCCCTGTCCCTTGAGGTTTTCATGCTGTACCGGACTCTCACAAGGACCTCCAGGGTAGCAGCAACAGCGGTGGGGCCAGAGTCCCTATTAAATTGACTTTGCGCATCCGAGCCGGCCGCAGGTTCGCCCTGCGCTGGAAGGCAGCGGCTGCCATGTCTCACAAGGCTTGGAGAAACTTTCTGCCTGAAGAAATATTTATCTTTCCTCCACGGTGGCAAAGCGAGAGGTCGAACTGAGCCGCCCCTTCCGCATCCCCAGCTGAGAGATGAGCATTAAGCAAATCAGCTTAGTCATTTAAAACAAATAACAGCCCAAACTTATCCCTGCCAGTCGCAGAGCTTTGGCTTATTGTTCCAGTCAAAAAATAATTATCGCCCTGAGGCCTTGGAGATAAAAAAAAGGGGAAAAGGAACAGAAAAGGCAGCGAGAGGGAAGAGCTGCAGCAACAAGTTCCCTCGCCAGCTCTGGGAGCTGATGCAGTTTTCCTGCAGGCCCAGGGAAACGATGCACTACAGAGGGAGGGAGTCGCAATGTACCCGGGTGCTTTGGTACCCTCCTTCGCTCCTCACCAACTTGTTGCTTTTATAGCCTTGTACTTTTTTTTTTTTTTTTTTTTTTTTTTAAATCCATGGCTAATCTTTCACGCTGCGGCACGATGCGCTCTGTATAGTGAGACGAACAGATGCAAAGGCAATCTTGAGCATGGAGCAGCGCAAGCCATCGCCAGCAAACCCTCCAAACCCGATAGCTTCGAAGCCCTAATCCCATGGGTAATAAGAGAGGAAGGCAATACTCTCCAGACATCTAAGCTCTCCTCCAGAGGCTGCGACAGACTCCGGGGTGGGCAGTGATGCCCTTTGCACACAGGATTTCAACGGGGCGGGAAAATGAGGCAAAATCCGTCTGCTCCGCGTGCCGGTGATGAATTATTTATCCCCTCCCAGCCAGCATTGACATGCAGAGGGCTGCCTTAATATTAAGCAAACAGCAGGGAGGTGGCAGGTTCGCGGGTCCCCTCGCGCTGCCTTCGGTGCCCGAACGCGGCAGCGAGTCTGCGGCGCTAACGAGCTGCTCCAGTGTAAATATCGCATAAGTCCAGGAGAGGAGCGGGCGCGTATCCTGCATGTCTACGCAAAGCAAACACAGATTATGCCGTTTCTTCAGGCCTTTCATTTCACATGTCATTTTTTCTATATAAGTATAGGTTTACATGAGAGGTAATTATCATCCTTTCAAAGCTCTTAGTGCAGAGTAAAATGAGACGGAGTATTAAATTTGTAATATAATTGTAAATAAAAAGGGCCGTAATAACCCCCAATTAGCACATTAAAATACATCGAGGACTTGTTTCATCACTCCGGTGTAAACAAGACCTCCAGGAACACCTTATATCGCCGAGACAGCACTGGTGGTCTCCCTTCCAGAGCCAAGTTACACAACACCCTTAAAACCAGCTATTAGTCGGACTCAGACATGTTTTTTTCATGAGGATAAATTAATCATGGGTGATTCTGTTCCCTCTGCCGAAACATCTGGTGCCAGGCAGGGAGGAGAGGGGCCGGAGGCACAGCCCAGCCTCTTCCCAGGCTGCAAGAGCAGCATCACCGGCTCCTGTTGGCAGGCTGCGGGGAAGCAAGCGGGGACAAAGCAAAGGGGCAGCATGAAGACAAAAGAAAAAAAAGACCAGGAGCCCACCTTTGCTCTTACAGTTAGGTGCTGAAACAAGCGTTAGATGAACAGCATCTTCTCCCAGTGCTTAGGAGCAGGAGATAGCAGAGGGGGAGGCCGGCGGGGGCTGCCCCTGCCCCAAGGCAGCGCCCGATGGATGCGCGGCAGCCGCCGAACGGGAGATACCAACTTTTCTGTTGATTTCTGTAAGTACATGGAAGGCAAACCGGCTTAGGCCTTTCCCAAAGCCGTGATTGCAATCCCCCAGGGAGACTCATTTTCAAATGATCTTGTTAGACATTGTTAGGAATTGATATATTTGCATAGCATGAATGTTAAAACTCAGAAAGAACTCAAATGCCAATTAGAACCACAGTGTTTTTTTCCCCCTAATTAATCAGTCATAAAAGAGCAGCTCCAGGTGTTTTTCCCTGACTAAACACCAGCAGAAGTCTATCGTTATTAATCTTGATGACCCAAGTGTCATCACCATATGCAGATTTTTTCAAGGTGATGGAAGGCTGGAAACAATTCAAGATGCAAGGCAGGAACGCAGCAACCCGCTCGCTAAGGAACGTTCCCGGGGCCTGGGGACCGCCGCTGGGGTAACGTAGGCTTGAAACGCAGCCTCTACAGCAGTTAGGGATGTGGACAGATAGGCTCTATTTCCTTCTCCTCAATTTAAAGCTGTACTGAAATTTTCCATTCGTTCATTCTAGGTTTTTTCTTCTTTTGTTCTAGTCTGTAGAACAAGAAAAAATGATTATTATTTTCTCTTTTGATAGAGGTGCGTACTCTTAAGAAAATAGTTTCATCAATTTTACCAAAACCTCACTTTGGGGTGCTAACCCTGCCAGACTACCTGGCTGGGGACCCCCTTGCTGCGGTGAGCGCAGCTGCAGCACGCAGACGGGACTGGCCGTCGCAGGGAGTTAAACGCTGCAATTTAGAGATCCACGTAGATGCTACGCCCCATTTGAGTACGCCAGCTACTCCTGGGACGTTACACTCTGCACTAAATCAGCAACAAAACCTGGAATTTCTTTTCAGAAAACAGTGGGAAAGTGATGAGTCAAGCAAGACCAGGCCCATCTCTGAGCCGGAGCGAATGCACTTGCTGAGAAACGTTCACGATGATGTTCGGAGGCAAGAAATACTGCACTCGGGTGACAGGGGATGCCACTGGGAAAGTAAAAGGCATCGCAAATAAAAATAAAATGTGTGCACCGCAGGCAGGTGGATTGAGTTATGTTAATAGAGAAAATACACGTACCTGATGCAGCGCAGAGGATTTGTGGCGTTTTCTGCATCCTGGGAGCTGAGTGATTTGCCTAAGCAGCTTCACCGCAGCCCGGCATCGCTGGCAGCGGGCGCTTGGCTGGCAGGGCTCCGCCGGGCTGCACCGCTGGGCACCGGGCACCACCGGGCACCTGCTCCTGCATCAGGCGATGGAAGAAACAGGGAGAAGGAACGGCGCTCCCATTTCAGGCTGCGTTTGCAATGTGGCTGGTGCAGGGACAACAGCAGAGCCCCGGGGACGGGAACAGGGTGGCCGAGTGCATGCTGCCTCCCCGGGGAAGGTGCTGCCCCCCTGCCCCATCCCCTCTGCTGGGAGAGGAGCCTTCGCTCTGCTTTCTCCGAGCACAAAGCCAGCTGCGAAACGCCTGCCTGGAGGCGGCAGGGTCCCCTCCACCTGGGACAGGGAGCACAGCGTCAGGCTCGTTAGTTGGTTCACAGATTGAACCTTTGGGGGTTTTCACCCCAGTCTTTCTATCTCTACCCCGAGTTGTCTTTGTTTCCCTTGCAGCAAATCAACAGCCCGTTCAAGGTCTCGGCAAACACTGGCAGCCTGCATTTGCTCGCTGGTTTTGGTAGGACTGAGACCCCTCTTCTTGACATCACCCCTGTTTTCCATGCTGGGCTTTGAATTGCATGGCCCACAGAGGAGTTGCTGGGGTTTCCCGGCACCTCAGCCTCAGTGGGCACCGCTTACGGTGCTAAGGGTCCTCCTGGCACCTTAGAGAGGAGAGGAGCATGCAGGACTCATGGGCAGCCCCTCGTGCCAGCAAAGCTCAGGAAACATCGCGCCAGCGGGGACCAAATGTGCATCTCAGCCTCACAGACACCCCAGTGGCTGCATCCAGGGAAGCTACTGCTCTGCCGCAAGCCCGCCACCTCCAGTCGGTCAGCAGGGCATCGCCGAGCTGCTCTGAGCCCTCCTGGGAGGAAATCAATCAGCTTCACGGTGATTAATTACCCTGCAATAGCCGCAGGTGCAGCGCTCCCCAGGGACGGGATGGGGCAGAGGCACAGCCGGTTTCCCACCCAGGAATAACACGTGCACGTGATCAACTCTAATTAGCAGCACCCGATTTATCCATCCTACTACAAATGATGATTAAAAAACAAACCCCCAAAACTACCTTCCCTGGGTAGAAGTGTGGACAGCATTTAAGCTGATAAGACAGAGAGCGAGGAAGAAGATGAAGAAGAAAACTGTCCTTCACCTTAAAAGGTAGTGCTTCAGATATGCAGATTTTTAATGCACTTTTGAAATTCTCTAATAAAAATACTGTTAAATATTAATTATATTGCTATTTATAAATGTATACATAATTAATAAGAATAATTAATGTAGCAAGGATTGGTTAAGAACTTTCTTCTAAATATTTGAATAGTGAAAAAACCTTATTATGTTTTGATGTGAAAATGTCAGAAATACACTGAAGTGTTTTTACATTATTGAAATCAGGGAAACTTGCTGGGAAATACCAGCACCAGGAAACGGGCCATTTCACCTTATTCCACTTAACTTTCAGAGTTTTTGTGCACTCTGCTGCCTTCGTACAGCAAATGCAGTAGAAAGCAATAGCTGTTGACACAACACGTTTTATTTCATCACTATTTCAGATGACAAACATCATTATAACCCAGCTCAAGATTCCCTGAGTGTCGATGAGCTTTGAACCGAATTCCCCAGGCGTTGGCTGTACGGGCTGCCCGGGGAGCAGGCGGCTGCGGTCCCAGCGAAGAGCAACCTTCAGCCACGCTTGTGCTTTTGCAGCCCGGGCAGCGGATTGAAGCCTGGGGAACGCTGCTGGAAAAGCGCTGGTTAACCGCTTGAGCAGATGCGGGATTGCGTTTACTGTATATCAAGTTCATTGTACCTTTTCCCTTTGCTTTAATTGCAGTTTCAAGAGCAGCAGCTGAAGAGGCGCTGAAGTGGATCGCCGGGTGTGTGAACGCTCTCAGGGGAGGCAGTGGCCAGCGCAGAGATTGTCGAACCCACCTCCCCGCTCCGCATCCTCAGCAGGTTTTCCCTCCCCTCTCATGCCTCGCAGCTGAGGACGGGTGGGCAGAGAAGGGCAGCGCTGGGCACCCAGATCCATCACCCCAAGGATGTCCCGGCCAAAGCCACCATCCCAGGCAGCTCCTTCCATCACCAAGAGGCCTCTGCTTAAATCCTTAAACCACCTTTTCTTTTTTTCCCCCCCTCCTTCTTAAAAACCTGGAATAACTTACGCCAGCCCTGGGGCACGAGCAGCACCCTCCTAACGGGACATTGGCAGAGCTGGGACAAAGGCACACCAGTGGCCGAGGACAGACCGCACGCGTCGTGGGAAGCTCACGGAGATATTTGAAATACTTTGCTGCTTTGCCTCCTTTTGGTGAGGTTTCATGGGAAACGGATGCCAGGCTGCTTGCTTCTTGAATTCATGACCTCTGCCGCATTTGAAGTGAAAATGCCGTGGCAGGAATGCAGACGCACGCTCTAATTAATGATTAGACTGAGGAGGAACACAGGAGATGAAGGGAAGTGCTTTATTTGATCCCTGGTCTCAGGAAGCCTGCTGAGATGCTGAGCAGGATTGCTTGGTCTCCCCCAGTAGCATTTTTGGGAATCTTTGGGCAGATGCTGCACCCGCCGCCCTACACCGCATCCCTGGGTGAGACGAGAGGCACAGCTGTCCGAGGTGCCTCTGCAAGCAGAATAGCTGTCGTAGCCTTGCTGTATAGGTTTGGGAGGTTTTCGCACTAAAAGTGATGCAAATCACACATTTTTCTTTCCAGGAGAATGTAGTACATGCTTTTGCACTTAGTCAAAAGGCTTTTCTACCTTAAAAGTGAGATTTGCTCCAAAGGAACAATGAATCCCAAATAAGTTTTATTTCCAAATGGTCTTTTATACCCACTTGCTTTGTACTGAAAAGATCCTGGTTGGTTCTGCTCTCTTGTTTTGTGTTTGCTGATGAATACGGTCATTTAGCGATGGCTGGGCCGGAGGGTAAGGCTCCTCCCAGGTCCTGGCCCTGGCACGCAGGGAAGGAAAGCTCGCTGGGCAGCTGGATACTGAGCTGCCTCTGCTTTCAGTAAAAGTGTTGTGACCTCCTGCTAGGGAAACAGCGTCCGTGAAAATCGGCTCCAGCCGGAGCCTGTAGAGTTCAGAGCGAGTAACGCCGTCTCCATTGTGGCACCGGCTCCGTGTCAGTGGCTGGGGTCTCGACTCTGTGCCTGCTCCCAGCTCCTGCCCCTCCTGGCTGGCTCCTGCCTGACTTTTGGACCGGCGCACGGCGGGGGGGGGGGGATGAGCAACACCCTAATCGTGCTGCTGTTCAAAAGGCTATTCAGCAGCCAGCACCGCTCTTGAGATTGGATGCAATTTAAACCATTAATAGTTTCTACACCTGAGTCTTTACAGGAAAGAAAAGCAACGCAATGTAAAGATGTGTCGTTTAAGTTGAGTAACCATTTCACTTTCAATGGGGAGTTAACTTGCACTGCGAGATGGCGTGTTGCAAGATGTCATTGCAGCCCCATCTCCTTGAGGGTAGCGTGCTCGGTGGGGACTCCCATGCCGTCGGCAGCAGCTGAAGCCCCCCTCGCTGTGGGGTTAGGGACGGAGGACTGTGCCATATGCAGCCATACGTCATTCTCGCGGCACCAAACCCTCGCAGCGTGGCAGCGCACAGCAGTCGTGCGCGCGGGAGCTCGTCCAGTCGTCTGTTAACGCTGCGGAGCCTCAGTGTTATACAATACCTGCCTGGTGCTGATAAGAAGGTGGCATAAAACAGGAGGAATTTAGTAGAGCATGTGAAAGACATGTTTCGAAATCATAAATTTTACTGTAATGTGATCTTTATGCAGATCTCGGCAAGAGGCTGGGCCTGCTCAAGCATCAGTCACCGTGAAAAATGAAACTTTCCAAAACTTTTGCACATTAAAGAGAGTTTTGCAGTTTGGTTTCCCAGTTGGCTTGCTTTTTAAATGCATAACATGACTGATTATGTCTAAAACCGCATGCTTCAAAAGTCTTCTAACTTTCTGGAAGATTCATGGCATAGCTTCCCCATGCTTTTTGAAGAGGAAAGTATATTTATTTATTGCCCTTTAAATGAAAGATAGTATCTCACAGCGAATTCCCTAAACCATCTCTTCTGTCCTAAGGCACTTAGCTGAGCAGAAGCAATCCTCAGTAATACATTACCATATAAAAGGGGAAAAAAATGACCTTAAAATTCGGACATCTGTCTCTGGTGGGTTTTTCTTTGGTTCTCAGAAAGAAGTAACAGAGACAGACCTCCCCCAGGCCTGTGCAAAAAAGGAGGAGTTACTCTGGCTGTCCGGCTATTACTGCCAGAAAAACTTTGGCTAGGTCAGTGCCTGAGCATCTCTGTGTCAACAAGTCAAGAAGCTCCGGATCCACCTGCAAGGGCCCGTCCAAGAGCTCTGCAAAGACCAAAGGGAGATTTTTCTCCCAACTTTGTGTACTCTGGACTTCCCCCATCCCTGGGCTTTGCACTGCACGAGGATTTGGGATGCGGTCACAGCACCAGGCAGGAGGTGCAGCAATGTCTTGCTTGCTCTGCACGCTAGAGGACACACCTCTGCTCGTACCTGGCTCACCCGAAATCCACAGCGAGCATCCCTGGGTCCCTGCAGGCGCTTCTGCTTTTGCAGGGGATGTTGAAGGGAGCCGAGCGATGCGCCAAGCTTCTGGCCACCTGAAGTTAGAGGAGATAAATCCCAAGTCAGCACAAAGAGGCGTACGCAGACGACACGCCACACTGTGCTGCAGCTGGTCCCGCCGGCCTCCGGTCGCAGGCTGAGCATCTGCCCGGCGCCCGTCCTCGTGGCGTGTGCGTCCCGAGCGGTGGGGGCTCGAAGCGAGTGGGAGGCACGCTGTGCCGCAGCCTGCGGACATGAGCTGCTGTTGGCAGCAATAACCACTCCGTCCTTCTGATCTCCCTCTCCTCTTCCTCTGAATGTTGCAGGCGATCAAAAACAGGTAATGAACAAGCAGTCAGCATTTGTGCTTGAGATGTATTTAAAAAGGTTAAAGCAAAACAGATCAAAACATCCTTTATTGTGCAGCCATTTCCCCAAAGTAACACGTTAGCCCTAAGGTAAAAATCAATGTTCAAAGCCTGTACCACCAATTTTCAGAAAGATAAATGCTGTGTTTAATACTTTGCAGCAATGATTGTTCAAGAAGCTGTCCTTGGTGCGTACGAGACGGTACCAGCATTTCCCAATTAATGCCTATGCATTAGTAATGCAGCCCCTTGACTGGTGCGTGGTTTGAGGAGAGACACTTTAGAAAAAGATAAAACAGGCACCTGCAAGGACTCACTTTAAAACAGTTTACACTGACGGTTTTAAAGGATGCCAACACTTCACATCGCAGCCGACACTCCAGGCTTGTAAACCCAAGTTTCCCCAGGACAGATGCAGGGACGTGCAGGAGGGTGCCTATGAATTGGGCTCCCATGCCGAATCGCGATGGCTGGTCCCCAAGGATGCACCAAGCACGCATTGCCTGGCCCCCCCCGGCCCCCGCATCCCATCGGAGGACCCATGCTGGGACCAGCACAGTGCCGGGGTGTTGCTGAAGCCAAGCATGTGCCAGTTTTGGTGACCTTCTCATGTCTTTAAACTAAAAAAAAAAAAAAGGCAGCACATAGCTTTGACTTGTAAGGAAAAGATCATTTTTGTCCGAAGCAGCCTTTCGATATTTTTAAAAGGTGATCGCAAGACATGAAGACTCACAATGGAACCACAGTGTTTCGTTTGGTTCCAGTTACACGATTCACAAACATTGTTCATTTGAGTGTAACCAGAAATGCAATCGACATCTCCTGCCTGCACCTGCCTGCAGCCCTGCCTGCTCGCACTGGCAGCCAATGCTGGTTCAAAGCGACGATGCCGGGTCCGACCCAGTGGGTCGCATGCCCTGGACCCCACACCAGAGCCCCCACGCAGCAACGAGCTCCCCACCTCTGCTCCGACAGACCGCACACGCGGGAGAGGGGCGGGATGAATCCCACTCGGCACCTCTCCCACCACGCTCCTGCGCAACGAGAACGCGGTTTAGCTTTGAATGCAGCTCTGAAACTGAGCACAGATAGGAGATGCCACAATTCAAAAGCCTTTTATTATCGACGGTGCGCCCGCTGCTGCGGTGAGGTGTGCGATGGGTATCCCTGTATCAGCGCAGCCCCAGGGCAATCGCAAATTGTGTGCGCTTCGGGCTGCTCCTGTGTCGTGGTGAAGAGGAAGGTAAGAGATGCAAACAAGGCTGCTGCTTAGCCCGCAGCAGTTTAATGACTTGTTGCCTGGATGTCTATTCAGAAAGAAGACAAGCGGCACGGATTCTTGCTTCTTATTTCTTAGCAAATGCTAGAGGTCCAATTCCTTATTTTCAGACATTTCCCTTATTATGGTGGCCTAAAGTGCCAGGGAAAAGGAGGCAGCGAAGCACACGCTCAGGTGCTTTGCCGAGCCCTGCTTTCCGCAGCAATACCAGTGGCGAGCCCTGCCTGCCCGTCCTGGCAGAGCTGCTGCCTGCTCTGGCAGGGACTGGCTCCTTTAAAACAGACGTGTGCAGCTGATCAAAATTGAAGTAATAACCAATTCTCTCAGCCCGCAAACACCCTGCCTGGTTAGCTAAACCTTTTCTGAGCTAAAAGGACTTTTTTCTTTCTTGATGGATCCTAAGTATGATAATTGTATTTGCTGTGATAAAAAGTTAAATTGCATAAAATTAATATTGATTCAAATTAAACCATTCATCTCCTTTCACTTTTCGGCTCCACAAATATAATTATTGCTTCAGCTATTACGTACCAAATAAAACTACAAGTTGAAATTGCAGCTTGTTTTCTGGCTTTTGTTTTTTCCCCCTCCCCTGGCTCCCTCTCTCTTGCAAGGGGAGAAGGTAGCGCCCGAGCCGGCACCTCTCGGGACCCTCCGGAGCACACAGCACGGGGATGCCTTCCCCAGCCCCAGCAGGTCTGCGGCACACGGTCCGGCCTTGGACATTTGCAGGTGGGACCGCAGCGGGCAAGGCAGGGAGGAAACACCAGGCAGACCCGTCCATGGACTTCAGAGACGGTTCCCTCCTGCTTTCCTCTTCCTTTCCACCACCTTCTCATGGTGATAATTGGAAAGGAAGGAAGGAGCTATAAATACCTCTTGAAATTAAAAGGAGCATGTACAGTCTTGGCAGAAAGGGAGAGTATCCTGAGGGTCCCGGTTCATCTCCCCTACACGTATTCCCAAGTGTTTACTTTGAAATTTTTCATTTGTCTCCTCCAGGAGTACAGGCAAAACAATATTTGACAGCCCAGGAAAAATGCGGTTTCTATGGAGTGCTGTTTGCAGTTTGCTTATGCCAGGGAAGCAGACTCAGGGGCTTGAAAGCCGGGCTCTTGAAAATGAGCAAGTGTCAGCAGCGGGCCATGGGAAAAGCTGCTGGATGCCCCGCTGCCCTCACCTCTGCCTGCAGTAAGCCTCTTGGAGCAGAGTACACAGGACTGGTGCAGCAGAGGATATGACAACTGAGCTGCTCCTGGACTCCACGAACGGAGCCGAATCCTGATGTCCACCTGCAGGTCTCCCCCTGTGCACAGCATCCTCCTCCCCAGCATCCGCAGCACCACACAGCCCCGCACAGCATCTCCGCGGTGCTGCCCAAAGATGGTTTCTGCCCCCATCACCAGGATCAGCTCAAGGGAGCAACCTCCCAGTCAAAAGCTTTCCTCCAAAGGCCAAAGAGATGCAGATGAGCAGTGCCGGGGCATTGCTGGCGGGAACCAGAGCTTGCTGGGGCATGGGCTGAAGCAGAAAGATAACAAGGCTTGTCTGGGTAGGAAACCACATATTTTTCTGAATCTGGGCTTGTTCCAAAGCGAGTCCCCTGCTGCAAGGCAGCTTGCCAGGCCCAGACCCCAGCCTGGGAGGCAGAAGTTCATTGGACTGGAGAGGTTTCAAACAAAACATTGCTGGCTCAGTGAAGCAGGGCTGTTCAGTGCAGCCGTTTCAAATCAGCTCCAGCGCCGAACAGGTTTGTTTCCGTAAACTTCTGCGGATTTGGAGGCAGGGCAGAGTTATTGAAATCACTCTCACCGGGCAGATTTGGGTCTAAGCTGCTGTGTAAAACTCTAAGCAATCACTTCAGGCGAGCAGCTGGGGACGAGCTCTGGCCCCGAGTGCCTCAACCCAGCCCCACGGGGAACATTGCACAGGAACAGGGGGTGACTACCGACTCTGCCCCCGCAGCTTACAGCGTACCGCAATCCCAGCCACAATCAAATATTTATAACCAGGAGAAGCGCAAGTCCTGCAGGATGAGGGTTTCGATGGAAAGGCAAAGCTGGGCTTTGCTGCGACCTATGAATAATTGATGGGCAACGTGCTGGTGCTGTGGGAACGGTGAGGCTGGTGCATCGCCACCTTCCACGGCAAGCCATCGCTCACTCGAGGGACCGCGGGCTGGCAACCGGGAAAGCCTACGGCAGTCTGAGCTCATCTGTCGTACAGATGGGATTCTGGAGTCTCAGGCTCAGAGAGTCAAGGAATTAGAGAAACTGGGATTGTCATGGCAAGCCCCCAGAGCCAGCGGTTCCCAGCTCAGCAGGAATAGGGAAGGGGTCCAGGCTTCAATGGGACTGGGGAAGGAAGGAAAGGGCAGAAAGGAAAAGGAAAGGTGATTATGCTTTCTCTTCAGCCCAAAATTGTTCTCCCATTACATTCAGCGGTGCTTTACAGTGCTTAATTTAAAGTGCTGTTCCATGCAGGAAACTCATAAAGCAACACGATCCATATTTATTATCTATTCATGATTCCAAGTGAAATTTTCCCATTTTGTAAGGGTAAGGGAAGGGAAAAAAGGTCCGTGCTGCTACTGCCAGCAGATTGCACATGGGGTCTGCAAGCAGCCCGTGCTCTCCGCTTTGCTCAGCCACCTGCACAACGAACAGGCTGCGGACAAAATGCTGCCCTCGCCAACATCTGCCTCCGACTCCTGCCCCTCCCCATCTCCCGCTCCTGCCCTTCCCTACAGCTCTGCTGCCCCTCCAGGAAAATGAAAAGCAACACCTCAAGAAAACCTCTGCGAAAGCATTTCCGAGCCCAGGAGCGCTGTTAGGTAGACACCAGCAGCCTCATTTTCCCTTTTTTCATTTGAATCCATTGTGAGCAGCTCCCCATGCATCCCTCCCCCTGTGCCTCTCAGCTACTCTTCAGCCGAGCTCTGCTCCTGCCTATTCTCTGATGCCTTGTTGTCCCGAAAAGTGAACATGAATTGCTGCCAGCTCAAATTAGCGTCTTTCCACACACGGCCAACTGAAATGTTGAAAGAGGGGAAGAAGTCAGGATCTTTGAATCTTTATATTTCGTTTAACTTGCGTTAAATACCATGCTATTGCCAAATTTGTGAGAAGGCATTTGGCAATTCTGTCTCATTCATCTCCTCTTAGATGGGAACCAGGCTCTTCACAGAGCAGCCATGGAGAAGCCTGCTCACACAGGGGACCCAAGCAAGGCTCTGAAGGGAGATTAAACTTTATACACAAGATAGAGAAGAAATGGCAGCCCCTGCAGCCTAGCCAAAGGTCCTGAGCACGCTGCTTTGGCAGAACTCGGTGCTGTGATAGGAAGTCTGACACAGGCAAAACCCATCCTTGCCAGGAGATGCTGAGGAAGTTTATAAAGTTGGAAACCGAATAAACAATAACAAAATGGCCCCAGAAAGACCTTCACGATCAATAACTCACCACAAGCAGTCCCTGGCTCACGTAGTACAAGCGTAACAACTTGGAAATGCCTTGCTGCGTTAGTTAAGGAAGATGGGAAACCCGACATTTCTTTGCCAGCACAAATAACTCCAGCGGACTGAACTGGATGAGGAAAACCTTTTATCAGGGGCATTGATTGATTTTATCAGTTGTGCCTTTGACTGCTTAGGCTCGGTAGCTAATTAGCACGCACAATATTCCTTTGAAATGGCATTAGGCTGCAAACTAAGCCAACGGAAGCCAGAAACAAACACAGATTAATCTGGATACGTTTTGCCCAGTTATTTTCAATTGCCTTCCCGGTCTGCCCTCAAACCCTGCGGAGGATCATGTGCTTTTTATTGACCAGATAGACTGTAATCTCTCTGGAAATGCACATTAAAGGAATTTTAAAATCGGGATTATCTCCATAAGTAGTCCTTAATGACTCCTTTGCAGCTGTTACAATGCTTATGTAAATATTGTCAGTGAATATTTAGGGTTCTATTAAAGAGAAATTTACTGTGCTGTCCGTAAAGTATTGAATATCTCCATAAATTCTGCTGCACAGGTTGGCTCTCCAAAACACAACCATTGCCTCTCTGTTCAGCTCTGTTTCAGAGCTCTGTTTCAGAGGTAAATTGCAAATAAATTTAAAAAAAAATTATTTGCAATTGCAAATAAAACACTGGAGGCATCCCTGGGAGAGATGCAAGCATCTGAAGGAGACCTGCACCCCGTCTCTATCAACTTTTGAATCAAAACGTAGGAATAATGTCCAAGTAGAAGAAAAAAGTTGAACTAGAAAGATATAAGAGAATGTGATAGAATCCAATATAAATTAATATTACAGGCTAGGAATAATACACATGTATATACGCACAATTGCTATCAGCTCTTTTGTTACAAAGCTGGAAGAGCATGAAAACAGTAACGTGTCTTCTAACAAGACCTCGAACCTGCCAGAAGTAGCTGTATACGTGAGAAGAGTCTTTGGCATTTTCTCTGGCCTCATGAAGAGAAAGCCAAATTAATTCAGATTAATCTTCACTTGAAAAGCCACCTCTCTGCAGGATTTGAGCAGCAGATGGATGGAGAAGCGGAGCACCGTGAATTTCCAGAGCAACTCCTACTGCCTGGGCTTCGTAGTGCCACGCAAATGCTGCGACCCACTGCTGGCAACAGGCTGGCCGGTGCCCCGTGGTGACAAGATCCCATCCGCCTCCTCGGTCAGCTCCCCAGCTCGGACCAAATGAGTTTCATTTGAACTGTGTGTATAAGAGATGGATATTTAAGCGTTGCCTGGAGGCAGGAACCTCACTGCACCACCCTGATCCCATGGCGCTGCCCTCTTTCATTGTGGACAATCAGTTTGGGTTATCAGAATTGATCTCCCAACTCTCTGCAGAGCATCTCTGCATAACCTCTCACTGCTTGCTGCAGGGCGAAGGTGGGACATCGCACCCCCCCAGACATGTGGCATCTCTGTCCCCTCAGCCCCTGCTCCCCAAGGGCAGGGCACCTCAGCTCTGCTCCCCACTCCACTACTCCTCTCCCCCACATTAAATGGAAGATTGAAAGCTGCCTCCTTTTTGCTGCTTAGGAGGAGAGATGTTAAAGGTGTAACCAGCGCATTGGGTTTCTAATCCTTTGCTAACATGCATTATTGTGCACCAAGGGAGCACCTGCCATTTGGGCAATCAGCTCATCTTAAACAGCTAATGCCTCTTATCTGACCCACCATTCAATTTGGGTTTTGTGAACAATTCAGTGTTAAATAAAACCCATTATCTCTGCAAAGCAGCCCTGCTAACAGCGATGGCGATGAGCGATCTGTTATGAATCTGGGGTTTTGCTCACAGCGAGGCTGGGAAAGAGAAAGGGGCTGCGGTCAGCACAAGGGGCTCCGGTGCCTGACCCTGACCCCGACCCCTGCCCGCCTGTGTTGCACAATGCTGGAGCGACTGCAGCCCCTGCTCATGCCCTGCCCGGCTGCAGTACCCTGCCCACAGGTGCTTAGGGCACGCAGCAGCGCCCCGAGAGCTGGGGTGAGGCCAGGACACCCCTGCCCTGGGTCCACGCTCTCAGACAGCTGCTCTCATTTCTGGTCCTCCCGCTTCGTGGCTGAATTCCAGCAGCAAAATCCACGCGGCCCAGAAGAAACGGGCCAACACAGCAGAGCATATGGCCTCGTGTTACGCTGCACGGCAGCTCCCACACAGCGGTGAGGCGCAGGCAGGGCGCTGCAGGGATGCTCGGGTTCCCGAGCACAGGCAGGGGTGCCCATGTGCACCCTGGCTCCAGCCTCCTGCCTCTCCGGGGAGGCGCAGACGCAGAGGGGCGATCCTAAGGGACCCCTCAAACAGGCACCCACGCTCTCTGGGAGGAGGCTGGGCGAGGAGGCAATGGAAGCAGTGATGCCTCCCAGGGTGAGCAGCAAAGCACCTTTTAGCAGCAAACCTGGGTAATGAGGCTGCTGAAGCATGCTTCGGCTTTTTAGACTGAATTATGAGTCTAGCCACAGAAATTTCAGCTTTTCCAGTAACCCTTTGAAAGAGCATTACAACAATCTAAACAAGAAGCAGTATGAGATGAGCTTCTCTAAATCAGGTGGCGATTTTTCCCCCCCCTCAACTACAAGGTCTGAGTCTGCCTACGCACATCTACCCCGACGGCAGCGGGGTTTCCTGGCACTCAGACCCAAACAATGCAGCCACGGACTGCACGTACACAAGACCTTAAAGAGAGGAGGAAACCAAAGATCACAACTAGCAAAAGACTTTCTTTATTATTGAAGGTTTACAAGCAAATATAGCATCAGAATCCTAGGAAGATTTAATGGAAAAAAAATAATTTTCCTAAACTAATGAAGTACTTGAGCTCTAGGGCAACAACTGTTAATGGTGCTTCTATCTCAGCTGAAGAGGCAAAAAATTCTGTTTAATAGTAATTTTAAATATAGATTTGAGGATCCTTCCCATAAATCATGAGGTCAGATAAGGACTGCACATAATAACTTGTCAGATTACAGAAATAAAACTGATTTCAAATACTTTAAGAAGAAACTTTTGTTCCATTTGCAATGCTGTAAGCTTCAGAGGAGACTTTAGCACCTGCATGAACCACCAGCCATTTCAAAACCTTCATCTGTGGTAACTGTTTCTGTAAATTAATGGCACCCAATCTGAAAATCATGCAGGCTTTAAAAATATAATTTAAAATTGTATGGACAAGAGTTTGTCCAGGGAGGACAGGTTTGCTCAGAGAGGACAGCTTCCCACGCAAGCCACGAGCAGGGATGATGAGCGGCTGCGAGGAGCCGGAGGGGAAAACCGCACGGACAGCAGCCCAGCCAGGCTCAAGGAGATGATGCACCAGACCGGGCAGCTCCGGGGTCAAACGGGCCGAAACCTCGGCCAGCGGCTCAGGGGCATTTGCCCCTGGGTTTCCAGCCCCAGCAAGCAGCAGCCTCGCAGCGCCTGCTGCGCTCAGCTGAGTCACAGGAGCCCCCTCCATCATGAGCCTTATACATAAGGAAAGTGCAGGCATCCATCAATTTTATTCCTCGCGCACAGCCCTGAGACACCTCTCATGCTGCCATAGCACCGAGCTATTACTTCAAATGTAAATAATAGCCTGCGCTGTTACACTCCTTTACAATAGGTATTATTTTAATGTTTCCCTCTTTGAATCCCACTTCCCCAGAGGACCGAAATGCTGCAGGCTGATGTGTTACTGCCACAGAAACCCCTCGACAGAGCAGCACACGCTGCCAGCACAGCAGGCTTGGCATCTCCAGGGGCCAGCTTTCACTGAGATGCGCTTCCTGGGCAGCGAGGGAGCAAACACCCATTTCTCCAATATGCTGATAACGTCAAGGTGAGTATTAATATCCTCCCTGAGCCTCAATAAGACTTCAATAAAGGGATGCCAGGGAGGAAGGGAAAAAACCTCATTAACAGAACCTGAATTAGTGCTTCAGGGCGTGTCGATAAGAGCCGGGGGACCTGCGCAATGAGACCTCCAAACTGGCCATCTTCTGGCCTTGGACCACTCTTAAATCACAGCTGCCCAAGTGACTGCCCCATCCCCACCTCTGGGGCCCATCGATCACATTTAACATGGCTGCAAATTACCACTAGATTATGCTTCATTTACCATTCCCGTGAGGGGATGCCCGAGCCTGGCTGGGCTGGGCCAGCAGCTTGCACTGAACCCTCCTTCCTCCAGCACCAGCCAAGGAGCCCCGAAGCTGCACGCTGGGAGGGAGCAGGTCTGCATCTGCCAGCAAAACCATCTTGGGGGCAGGGGGGGGCCAGAAGGAACTGGGGCTCTGCTCCGGGCACGGCTCCTCCGAAGCAGTTCGCTTCTCCAGAACAAACAGAGGGAGAGACCGTTGCCATCTTGAATGCCCTGCTCTTTTCAGTGGTTTATAAACTTTTTATCCATCTGTAAAATTTCTAATTAACTGAGGTAACTAACCAACATTGCATGAACTCAAACTGCGAATATTACAGTCGAATATATAATTAAAAATTTCTGCTGCGTGGGTTCCTTCCGCCGGTTACGTAAGTCACTGCACGTGGTGCAAGCGCCACAGCCCAAGACCCCATTTTGATGATTCCCATTCCAGCAAGTGCCAGGGCCGCGAGGAAGGAGCCTTGCTCTGCCCTCCCCTCCTACCCACCGCCAGGACCCAGGATAGGGACCCCCGCCCTGCCCCAGCTCCCGCTGCTGCTGCTGGGGGACCCTGGTGCCCCCTCGCCCCACCGGCACTGCTGCGGCATGCCCAAGGGCCGCGCTCAGCAACACCGGCTCTCCCGGCCAGCTCCCCATCTGCGCTTGTTTTGAAGAGGAGCCGTAAGTACTGACAGAGAGTGGGAGCCACTGGGCTGCAGCCCAGGAGCGCAGGCTCTGCTGGCAGCGACCGAGCCGCAATTAGAGTGAAGCACATATTAAGCTCTATCCTTCTCAGAATTAACCCTGGGAAATATTCTCCTGTAAGTAGCTAGCAGCTGCTGGAGATCAACAGTCTGGAAAGCCACAAAAAAAGAGAGACCGCGACGGGGAGAAGCCACCGCTCCCGGCTTCCCCGGGCAGTGCGTGCCCTTGCTGCAGAGGGGGAGCTGGGACTCTCGGCATTTACATCCCACCGACCGCCAGGAAACTTCTGTGGCTCCTCAAATGGTGCCAAAACCCACAATATTCCTCTTAATGACTCACCTGCCTCCACGGTGCATCAAAAACATCAAGTGGGTCTCATAGCAACTGCCAGATTAGCACATCTCTCCCTAAACCAGGCTTATTACTGCAAGCTGGAGGGCTAGAAGGAAAAGCGTGCGATGGCAGCCTTTGAAAACAGGGGCAATTCCCAACGGGCCACTACATACCTGCCAGGGTCAAGCTGCCACCAGGCTCCCAGGACGCACAAGTTGGGGCTGAGCTACTACAGGCAGCTCTGGCTCCTTACCTGCCTGTTAAATAACCTCTCCCCCAGGCCAATCAAGCCTGGGAGTTCCCCGCCCCATGGGCAGCTGCCTGCCTGCCTGCCCGCCCTCCTGCCCACCTGTGAAAGGGGCTGACTCAGCACCCAGCCCAGCTGGGGGACCGCGGGCACCGGCTCTCCCCAGCCCTGGTGTGACCTGGTGCGCCGCAGGACGGGCTGTCAGCAGAAGCTTCTCTTTCTGAAATGATTGTGTCCTGGGTGCTGGTGGTCCCCAGCCCCTGCGAGGCAGCACTCGGACTTGGGCTGCCGAGAGCCACTGCTTTAGAGAGCCCTGCTTTGGCTAAGACTCATCCATCTGTAGTTGTGTTTGGCCACTACAGCCAGTTTTCTTTGCAGGGATTTTCTTGCTTCATGGACCAAATGGTGTTTCAAGTCCTAGTAGTCATGGCAAAGCCCTTCTTGCTAGCAAGTGTGACGGATAGGCTCTCCGTCCATCCCCGCTGCCGTTTCCACCCCACCACACATGGTTGCTCCGTCCAGCTCCCGCAGCTATGCTCAGCCTCTGGTGCGTTATGTGCATTACGTTCACGGTTTCCCTTTGCTTCCCGTAGCCCACATGAGCAGGGGAAAGGGTCTGCAGCAGCTTTCTATGTTAACGTCCATGCTCCACGCGCACTTGCATTTGATGTGAGAGTGCTGATAGAGGGGGTAAGCCCCCGTAAGGATGCAGGAGTGATTTACTCCACGTACACTTTCCAGCTGGGTCAGGGAGTACCGACACAGAGATCACGTAACCGCAGGGTACCCCCACCCCAAGCCGTGGTGGGCTTTCAAACACCTGCCGAGCCCTCGAGCACGGTGCACTGAGCACTCGCTAAGCCCGGGCTGTGCACTGGCTCTGTGGCCCGCTGCTGCTGGAACAGTCCTGGCCTGGGGCGGCTGCACCGCCCAGGTGAAAGCGCTGGTGGGAGACAGATGCTGGCCACGCTAACCGCTCCAAATCCTCTTTAGATCAAAAGGCACTTGACTCTGACTGATTTCAAAGCACCTTCTTGCCTCCCCAGCCCAATCGCTTGGCTTCCCAGGCAGAGCCCTGATCCCCACTGCCGCTGCGGTGCTGTCAGCATCCTGTCTCCTCCAGCAGAGCCGTGGCAAGAGGGGCAGAGCCCGGAGAGCCTCAGGCGGCCAAGCCAGCTCCTGCTGCTTTTTTGGAAAGGGCTGCAGAAATTGGCTCCCTCAGGTCTCGCTGCTGCTGCTTCACCCGAGCGTCTCCGGCCCCTTCTTCATCTCTGGATTCTACCCTGCTATCTATAGCACCGATTGGTAATGCCGGGGAGCGGCGGCAGCAACTCGTGACCCCAGGGCAGCCGTGCCCATCACACCACTGCTTCGGGGATTTTGCTCGCTGGGCGCCTGGATAGAGAGACGATCTCACATGGGAGCGTTTTACAGCTCTTCACAACAAATTATTGGAGGGTGCTTTAAACCCTAGTGCTATTGTGCCATTATCTGTGCCTAATTTTCCGTTCCAGCCCCTAACATTTCAATTTCCCCCTTCACTGATCTCCTGCTTTAATAGCTCTTCCAAACTTTGCTTAAGTTGAAGAGAAGTGCCCATTTGGTACCATTCCTGCCACATCCTACTGATGCCTCGCCTCCTTTCTTTCTCCTACTCCCTTCCCTTTTCTCATCTTTTTCTCCTTGAAAACACAGCCCCTATTCCCTCGCTCCCCTGGGAATCGCGGCGTCAGGCCTGCCACTGCCGGGGATGCTGTTTCCCCCGGCTCAGCTCCCTCGCAGGGAGCCTCAGCTGGACTCTGGGAAGGAATTTCATGGAGCTTGTGAACCTTCACTTTTCCTTTTCTTTTCTTTCTTTGCAGTCCTCAACCCTAGCTCAAGCTGACACTCCACTTGTACAGCCCAGCGTGACTTGAGGGCTGTGCTTGGCCAAAAAACCGTTCCAAATCAATTCAGTGGGTTAAAACCGTGCTCAGTCTCCAGCGAGCACTGCATCTTTTGGGCCTTTTGTCCCACCACTTTGTTCATTCAATGGGCTGAGTGCCTTTGGCTGGCTGCCACCGGAGAGGCTGCACTGTCCGGTCTCTTCCCAGCCCCCCGGAGAAAGGATGCTCCTGGGCTCTGGCAGCCGCTGCTCAGTGTCACTCAGCTGTCACCGGGCTTTGTCCCTGCCAGCATGCCGTCTCCCCGGACAGGGTCTGCTCCGAAGCGCTCGCTTGCCCCGCTCCAAGTCTGCCTGGCACAAGCAACCCGCAGGCTGCTCCCGGCACCCAGCAGGGACGCAGGATCAGGAGAGGGTTTTTGGGGGCTCTTGGCTGCTTCTTCCCCCATATCCCACTGAGTTGCTCCTAAGGTGGAGGAGGCCCTGGGAGGCGTAAATAGCTCAGTACAGGCAGTCGCTGCTCTGCCTTACCCTCTGCCCAAGGAGAGGCAGCCTCAGCGGCTTTGAGAGTCAATTATTTGAAGCCAGACTGTGCTAGAACCTGCCAACCCTGAGGGACAAGGTTTTATTTGCATTTTAAATATTAGCCCTGGCTCTTGTTTTTCAGCCACACACTCCAACTGACTTGCAAAGATGTTGGTGGGATAAGGGTAGCACCTCTGAGCACGCCCAAGCCAGCTCCTGCCCCTGCGATGTACGATGTGCAGCCGCAGAAAAGCCCCAGTGTCCCCATTTCTCTGCCCAGGAGGGCCACATTTTGAGGGCTCCTGCCTTCCAAAACCCCGGGAGAATAACAGTGCAAATATACCAGCCCAAAGCATTAACGGCGGCAATGGATGTCGCCAGCTGCGGGACGGTTCCCAGCTGAGCGGCTCTCTGGGCTGATTGAAAGCAAATTGGTGAATGTGGGGCTTTTCTTTACCAGGGACTGTGATCACGGCTAATTGCTTCGATGTACAGGTTTATGGACTGTTGCATGGATATTGCTCTTCTCATGGATTCACAAAACCATTTTATAAATGGAGCTGGCTGCGATCCACTGCTATGTGTATAGCTGTTGGTGTGGATGTCAGCGCGGAGTCTGAAGCAAGGGGAAGGAAAACACGAATGAGAAATAGATAGGGAAAAACAAATGTCAAGCTGTGCTTTTTATAGACCGAGGGCAAAGTGCTGGCCAGCCTTTTAAATGCAGAGAAGTAGAGAAAGATGTGCTGGTAATTGGAAACTCACGCCCAGGGGAGGACGGCAGTCTGGCTCCTGTACCACCGGGCAATCAGGACACTTGGCCGGCCGGCCCGGGACCGGGATGCTGTGCTCCGATTCCCTGCATCGGGCTTGGCTCGTGTGAGACCAAAGGGGCTGTGTCCCTCGCAGCACAGCTCGGGCATGGGCCGGTCCAAATCTGCCCTGGTCACGGAGCCAGCAAGGTCGGAGAGAGGAGACTCAGAGGAAAGCATTGAGCTGCCATGGAGTGGATCCCACTTTTCAGGCAAAAATGGGATGAGGGTTGGCCCCCCGTTACCATCATGAACAGAGCAGTCCTCTGGGTTAGCAGAGAACTCGGAAATACTCAGCGGCAACCAGAGGCTGAATTAGCACTCCTTAACTATGGCTTTTTCTGGGAAACTACAGCCCCAAGGCCGTACTTGGGCCGCACATGTCAGTGTTGCCCATTGGAAACAACAGGCGATGCTCTGGAGCCAGTGAACCCGAGTGATGTATTTCTAAACACTCACACTATCGAAGGCCAGCGCGAGTATCAGGCAAAGAAATCAACTGTTCCCTGGTCTAAGCTGACTGAAATCAATTGTAGCAAGGGGAAGCGTGGTCAGCCATGTCTAAGCCCTTTGACAGGTCAATAAATACCGCACCTGAGGGGACACCGCTCGCCCACGGAGGTGGATGTGCTTCCCCTGGCATCGCTGCTTGAGTGACACCCTGCTCGTGCGGGCGCTGGGCACCGGGAACGGCCCGCGTGCTGCGTGCTCCAGTGCGCTGCTGACCTCGGCTTCGCGCGGGGCTTTGCACAGGGACAGTGCCTTGCCGCAGCCCTGAGGTCCCACCGGGGCTTTTGCTAACGCACCTCCCGTGCTGGTCCTCTGTGGCGGCAGAGGCGAGGAGCGGGCTCCCAGGACACCCACCACCTGCTCCTGCCTCCCGTCCTCTGCTCCAGTCGCATCACTGCACGCTTGAAAATCTGCAAGGGAAAGATAATAATAACCCCGAAGAAACTCCGTCCCTGTTTTGGCCTGACAAGGAAGTAAGATAAATGTGAATTTTCAGTTAATATCATGCTCGGAGGATGAACAGAGCTACAGGAACAGCAAGGATTTCATTCTGGCAAGTTTATTAAAAACATATAGACATGTCACTCCTGGCAGAGCTGAACACGTCCCGGAGTCTCAGGGCTCAGGACGTATCAGCGTCAATAAAACCCGAGATTAGATCTAACGCCAGCCTGGCATTTGAATCCTGCAAATCGCATCCACACGTGCTTCCTGAGCCTTCAGGAGAAGACACGAGTCCCATCAGGGAGCGGGTCCCAGCGCAAGCCACGGGCAGCCACCGCGCTGCTCATCCCAGGGGGGCAGGTGGAGAAGACCCATGGGCTGATCCCAGCCATGGGCTGACCCCAATCATGGGCTGACCCCACTGCAGGCTGATCCCACCACGGCGCTGATCCCACCACGGACCGACCCCACCATGAGCTGCGCCAGGGCTTGCCGTGCAGGTCTTCTCCGCTGTGGCATCCTCGGGGCTTTTCCTTTCCAACGCCCTCCCGCCATAATTCGTCTCTCTGCTGAGAGGCTCTGCTGCTTCAAACTGCTTATTGGCACAAATTGCCTGGCAGTAAAAAAAACGCTTTCTCAGCACTCATCATTTATTGGGTGAGCACATCCGTGGTCAAATGTTGAGATGCAAGCCCCGCCACCTCGGCAGCACGCCCCGCTGCAGGGTTGCTGCCGGGGGCTCAGCGCGAGGCCGGGGTGGATGACCCATGGTCTGCTTCAGCGACTGATAACAGCAGTAACAAACCCCTCTGTTTTGCAGTAGAACTTTTTAATGAATCAAATAATTCCAATTGCAATAAAAGGTTTTGCTCAGCCCAAAGTCCAGACACGTTTGGGCCACGCCACAAGCCGTAAGCCGGACGCACGCCAGGGTCTGGTACCTGTCGAGGGAGGAGGGAGGCTGGGGGTAGGGATGAGCTGCCGGCCAAACTCACTGCCAGTTGTCCCCTCCACCCTGCCGCAGAGCCACCCTGCCTCTGGCCATGGGCACCCACACACGGCCCCGTCCCTGTCCCCCATCCCCACGGGGAACTAGTGGCACTTAGAAGGGGTGTGAAGCATGGAGATCTTGGCTGTGAGACCCATCAGCTTGGATGATGTACTTAAACTTTTAATAAGAAATAGCACTCAATATAGCACATTTCCAGCATTTATTGAACTGAAGTGTCTTCTACTGCTTCAGTGCTGAGCCCTGAAGCCTGTCCTGAATGATTTAAGAATGATCCATCTGGAAAATGATGCAGACAATTTGTTACATCCAGCCAGAGAGCCATAGAAACCACAATAACAAGCTTAAATGATTTCAGCACCGCTAAATCATCCAGCCTCAGCCAATCTTCCTCAAAGCCACCGCTGAGGTGGGGTCACCGCATCGCACACGGCTCCTCTTCCTGAAGCCTATGCTCCTCCTGGAGCCCAGCTTGGCGCCAGGAGCCCGGCTCCTAGCGCACGTCTTGCAGGACACGGGAACGCTGGCACGACTGGTTCCCCATGGCAAGGGGACCCCTTTCCACTTGTCATCTCTCTTCCCACCCCCCCAAAATCCCTATTTGCAAATAAGAAGATATGACCAGCTTAAAAAAACCTTTCTTGGTGGGCTCCTCCTTCTGCAGGCAGCATTGTTGCATGTTGATGGTTACTACCTAGCCCTGGATAAATCAGGGCTTCATTTTTCAAAATAGCATGTTGATTGATGCTTAAAATATCTCCAGCAATTACTTCGCCCCGGTATAATTATAATAATTAAACTTGGATAATGCTTAGTCCTACTTTTCAACAGAACTGTGTGCTGCGGCATCAGTGCACTCGTGTTTTGTTTCCAGCCTCATTTTTCAGTCTCACCCCGCTGAAGGGATGCAGAGATCGCTGCCTCCAGTGCTGAAAAGGGGACGGTGACCCAGCCAAGGCCCCTCCGGCCCTGGGGACTGCTCGACGCACCGTTTAACCCGGGGGCACGGCACACAGTGGCTGTGCCCTGGTCCTCACCGCGCGGGGCAAGCAGCAGGAGGGGATGCTCCTGGCTCCGTGTCGGGGGCGATCAGTGCTGGAGGGGGGCAGGGATGGCTGGCTCTGCAGGTCTGGCTCTGCAGGGATGCAGTTTTGGCTGGTTCTTCCCTTTGGCTGCAATGCAGAAAGCTGAACTCACCGGGCTGGGCAGGAGCTCCTGCAGCAATGGTCTTTCATGAAGCACGAGAAGTCACCCAAATAGCAGAGCAGCAACGAGCTGCTGCCTGCTCCTGCAGCTGTACCGGCTGCCCACAGCCGTTAGAGGTTGCAATCTGTGCGAGCGAACCACACAAATCCGTGCAGCACCCACCCGCCTGAGCCCTTCGGCTCCTCCTCATCCCCCACGTCCCCTCTCCCATGCTGCACAGCTCAGCACAATATTTCTTCTCTGTGCTCCCAGCAGCAACACTTGCAACAATTCAAGCTGGCGAGTATGTTTCCGGCTGTGATAAATAGCAGGGAAAGGAATGAGATCCCAACACTGTATTTCATGCCCTGAAATCCCACTTGTATCTGGAAATGAACAGAGCTCTCCGGCTGATATATGCAGCTCCAGGGCCATTCGCATCCTATTAGCTTGTACACATTGTCATGGTGATTTAAGCTGGCAATTTGGCCCTAAAATGAAGAGCATCTCACTTTGTCCCTCCCTATTTTCCTAAGTATTTTCCCACAGAAGAGAGCTTTTGGGGAGGATTTGGCCGGGCTGGGGCCGGGCGGCATCTCTGGTCCTCATTTCCACGTGCTGTCAGGCGGCTGGCCTGACACGGAGAGCTGTAAAGGGTCCCGGCGCCATGGGAAGGCTGCTGCCACAGCCTGGCGATGAAAGCAGCAGGCGGCTGTGCCGAGCTCTGTCTTCTCAGGTCATCCCTCTTCAAAGCTGACCCAGACACTGAAAAAGGCTTTTTTCCCCTTTCTAGGTCAGATGGCGTTTCGAAGAATTGCAGCCATGCCGTCCCACAGTGTCCTGGGGAAGGGGAGGACGCCGGCGGGAGCACAGGAGGGCTCTGGAAGCTGTCCCTGCTGCCTGGCAAGCTCTGCAAGAGCCCCCTCCGCGTGGTGCCCGGGTCCCCACGTCCATCTGTCTGTCCGGCGAGCAGAGTGCGGCTGTGCAACGGCAGGGCCAGCCCCGCCTGGGAGCACGACGGCCTGAGCGTGAACCATCATCGCCCATTTCAACCCAGATTTACACACAAGAAATATAATTTTAATACACATCTGCTCACAGCAAAAATGTATCTTTATGTAAAACATGTATCTAGGTTAAGCAATTCCGTAATGCCTGCTTACCTTATGCATAGCTGTTTATTTAAAACATCATTAGTGATGTTTAATTAACTCCCTAACTGTCCTATTAAAGGGCTTCCCTCTTTCAAGCACTTTGTCCCAACGCACATGCATGGGTCCCCCCCGAGCCCCGGGGGGACACTGGGCGAGCCTGGGGACCCGGTGTGCTCCTGCCTCTGCCGCAGGGTCAGGAGGTGGGTGCTGCCGCGGTGGGGACCCCGAGGGGATGCACGAGACCCTTTTCTCAGGTTGAAGGCAGGGCCATCTCTCGGCTGCTCGCCCGAGGGATGCGCAGCTGGGGAGACAGGGAGATTTCTCCAGGGAAGCCCCTGGGCTCCTTCTTGCCGAGGGGTCGGCCCCCCCTGGCCCCCGAAACGACCCCATCCCCTCCTCAAGGACCACGGTCGCCGCACGGAGGAACCCAGTCACCACCCGGCTGCGCGGTTCTCATATCAGTTTTAATAGCAACATCAGAGTACTAAATATACACAGGGAAATCGGTATAGGGTGGCATTTACAGTGCTTCCAAATACACAGCTTTGAAGTACAGAGACAAATTAAAAACCACTCGGGAAGAAAACAGTTCTCGCCTGCGTGGCCCCGCGGGCAGCCGGCTCCCTGGCACCCCACCATCGCCCCGGCTCGCGCTGTGGGCACGCCGGGGGGAACCGCGATGCCAAAAGGCGACGGCCGCTTCCACCGGCGACAGCCTCGAGCGCTGGGCTGGCCGGCCGCTGCCAGGGCTGCACGTGCGAACGGCGCGTGCAAGAGCATCGCACACGTACGTGCTGGATGTCTCGCAGCGCAGGATTTTCCCAGGAAAATAAAGAAGTACTCAGTGATGTAAAACCGGTTACAAAGTAAAAGCTGTCTCATGTTAGAAAACGCTTTTTGGGAAAATAAAAATAAAGTGTAAACTTCACTGTACATGTCCTATCAAACAAAAAAATAAACCCCTCGGAACCTAAAATAGAAGAATCTGGGTCAGAAATCTGTGCCCTTAGTGTACATTTTTGTGCAACATATACTTTTTCTCAAAGTAAATATTATCTCCACTCGTGACACTATTAAAAATGTACCTACAAACGCTGAGAATAATTCTTAAAAATGTGTGAGAAGCGTTACATGAGATCTGGAGACCAAACCCACGGACTTCTGAAATGGTGAGGGATTTCTTGCTGGTTTTGAAAAAATCGCTTACAGATTTTATACCTGGTTGAATGAAAATTCCAACCACATTCATCCTGAAATGGGTGGGCTGAGATAGTGTATATATATATATTTTTGTTCTATTTTATTTTAATTTTTTTTTACAAAATATATAATATGTGTAGAATATCTACTATTTGACTACCATTTTAGCTGAACTACCTTCCTTTGCAACAAGCTGCCAATGGAGAAGAGGTAACCCAAAATCCGCCCCTGCACGCTCTCCTGCGCTGGTTTTGCTGTTGCTGCTCCGACCTTCCGACCGTGGCGTGAAGGGCACCGAGGCTGGAGAGCCCCGCGGAACGCGCCTCCCGCACGGCCGCTCCACCGCCGCCGCGACGGGCTGCCCATTTCCCTGGCTGGGAAGACAGTGAAGGTAAACGATCAGATTTGGAGAGATGGGCAGCCGCCCGGCACCCACTCCGCCCTGCGCGCCCGGGGATGCCACGGGCAGATGCTGCCCTCGGGATACCCCAGTTTGCAAAAATCAGGGGCGTGAGTACCAAACCCTGCCAAACTGCCCGCTGTACCTGGAGGTGCTGTGACATGGTAGCTCGGACCAGCAGCCCCAAACCAGCTTAGTCTGGCGCAGAAAAGAGCCCACCAGCGCTGGCTGCAACGAGCAGCCCTGCCTGCGGCCCTTGCCCAAGGAGTCGTGCCGACTCCCCAGCTCGGCAGGAGGCAGCAAGTCCCGCAGCTCCTGCTCGGCGTTTGCAATGGGTTTTGACGGACAAGAGGTCCCGCACAGCCCTGCAAGGTCTGGGCTTGCTGCAGAGCCTGAGGAAGAGCCAGACTCTCCTCTGCCGGGGGGAGCAGAGCAGCGGCCATCCCGGCACAGGAGCAGCCAACTTTGCTGGCTCCCCGCAGAGGCTGGCGGTGAGAAGGGCTCGTCCCAAGCCGTTCCTCTCTCTAAGACAGAGCCACAAGCAACACACAGACACACCACTACACGTCTGGGGGATTTGGCAGCCTTTCGGCAGCTGTGATGCATTTCTTAGTAACTACTAAGGGGCTAAGAAATCCGTAAAATGAATCGAAAAGAAACAAGCAGCAGCTAGCTGGAAGTTTACGGCAAAGCAAGGAGCAAAATTTTTTTTTCCCAAGCTGCCAGAACCACAATGAAACAAAACACAGTAAAAAGCTCTGTTTTTCCAAGGAAAGGGCACACTGGAAACATAGTTTTGCTAGGTGGTGGCGGATGCCTGATGCCACATCTGGCTGTGCTCCGGGCCCGCTGCGGTTGCTCTCCTGGATTTACTGTACATCCATCGAATCCCACCACACGCATGCCCGCAGCTCCCCAGCACAGCACCGCAGCGAGGTGGCCGCCTCGGACGCATCGGGGACGTTCACAGGGGCCATTCACCACCTCGCTGCTTGCAAGGCGTTGCTCAATCCATCGCAATGCAAATGACGCCGTCCAGCGCACAGGGCCATATTTCACGGTGGAACGTTTCCTACTACCTGCACGACGCTATCACGCTGGAAAATGTCCTCGGCTTCTGAATGACAACAGAAAAATCCCTAATTCTCCAAATGCGCCCAAGTCCTTTCTTTCCCCACACAGGAGCAAGACCCCGCTGCTTGGGTGAGCGGCTCCAGCCGATTCAAAGTACCTGGTGGCACGAGCGTTTGCAAAACCTCCCCTGTTATTGCTGAATAAGCTTCGGGCTGGCTCAAGCCAATGAAACCTGGCACAATTCCCGCCAGCTCAGGATGAAGCTTCGTGTCCGGTGAAGGGCAGCGACGGAAGGAGCCCATCTAGAGCCATCACCTGTGGCTGCGGCAGCCAAAAGACCTTGGGGCGAGATGATGTGGCCGTAACGTGGCAAAGCTCACGAGGGAACGTGTCTGCCAACACCACACTTGCCTACTTTTTCCCTGGTGTAGAAGATCTGCTCAACCGGTCTATTCCACTAAAATCGACTTCATGTTTTAATTTCTTTCTTTTTTTTGGTTTTATCAATGGTAGGGAATGAAATAACCACAGTTCATTTCTCTTTACTACGAAAGACATTGGGATGCTAGGATCCTGCCTCGTAAATCACCGCATTTGCAGCTCCGGCCCTTCCCTTCTTCCTTCCCTCCTTTCCTTCCTCCTGGCAGTTATCCCTTGTTGGTGTGCTTGGCATGCATAGGGATGGGAGGGTTTCTCTGATAAAGTGCAAGTGCTGTTGGTCCTTATAAATAAGGGAAGATTGTGCATCTACTTTTGTTCCCTGGTTCACCGCTCATCTCTCGGTGACCAGGACGTGTCCTTCTGCAGACTATGCGGAAAGCTCATGCAAGTCCTGCCGTCAGAAACCTGCTCCTGTCGTCTGGGGTCAAAGTTATTTGCCTTCATTCTCTCTCCCTGACACACACAGACACACACACACTTCCCCCTCCTTGCCCCCAGCTCCGTGGGGAATTTCCTGGGAGCCGGGTGCCGGGCTTGGGGCAGGGCACCTCTCCATCACCGGCACCGGCACTGGCACCAGCACTGCCCGCGCCGCCCTGCCAGCCTCCAGCTCTGCCTGACAACTCGCCTTCAGGCAGCGGGTTCCATACATGCAGAAATACAGAACGATGCTTCAAACACTCAGGAACGAGGGAGTTGAGATATATTTTATGATGTCAAAGTGCTGTCGAGATTACACTGGAATACCCACAAGAACTACTGGGTGCAGCCAGCACATAGAAATAAATAGGAAGATCAATGGGTGAAGCACAACAGACGCGGCTCCCAAGCTGGAGTGGACTGATGCCAGCAAAGTCAAACAAAGAAGGAGAATTCAAATACTGGGCCAGCAAGGGTAATTTGCAGAGGCTGCACCATTTACATCAGTAAAACACAAAAGCCCTGGTATATTGAGATGACGGATCGCCCTGGAGTAGCTGCTCAGAGTCCGCGCCCCTTGCATAGGCTTTGGCTGCTCTAGCAGAGCCCCGTCGGGGAGCAGCACCCGGGGTGCTGCCCTGTGCATCTGCTGAGCGGGGGCATTTGTAATCCTGACAAGGTAACACGCTGAGCTTTTAATGGCACTCCGCTGCAGCCCAAAGCCCCCTCGGTGCGCACGTGAGACTGCCAGGACCCCACGCAGCACCACTGCCTCCCCGTTTCAGTGCAGATCCCTGGGACACCCCGAGGGCAAACACACCCCGCATTTCCCAGGGAAGACTAAAGCTTCGGGGGGTCGCTCCTCTAGTGAGACACTGTCCCCACCCCAGAGGCATCCCAGGGAGGCATCCCACCCAACGCCCCGGAAAGCCGGGCACGAGAGCTGCCCAGCAGACACCCTTCTGCCCAGTGCCCAGCCCCATCATGGAAAGGTTTGCTCTCACAAAACACAAAAAAAAGAGCAGATCTCCGCTCCGCTGCAGAAGTCTAAGGGGACCCAGCCTTGTTAAATACCCCCCAACACCAAAACCCAGCCCTGGGGACGTGTATCTCTGCTGCCGCCTATGCCCACCCAGCTCAGTGCTCATGAGAAACCACCTCTGCAGAAGGTACGGGGTCGGTCATGGACTAAAACCTGGCCAGGAGCAACAGGAACCCCCCTCCTCCTCTCTGGCTGCCGGTCGGCAGTGACCCCGGTGCAGAATGCACCCGAGGTGATGCTCAAGGCTCATTGGAGTTGCAGGGAATGTTGCCAATGCCTTCAGAGATGTTTGGTTCAGGTCCGCAGGTAATTTGTCGGGTCCAGCAAGGAAGACTTCTTCCCGGGGCAGCTTCCAAAAATAAACCAGACTGTGCAATTCCATCAGGAAAGGACAGAAAAGGGTACAGAAACGAGAGACTGCACACGTGGCTATGCGCAATACCAGGAGTTTCTACTTTTTTTTTTTTAACTGCACACTCATTATAATAAAGAAATGGAGCTGAATAATTAGTGGATGAGTAGAATCATGTATCTGGACAATTCTAAAAAATCGCTAATATTTATGAAGGGCAGTTTACAAAAAGAACTGGAGGACTTTGGTCTGAACGCTACTGTCGTTCCCACCCACATAACGTCGAAGCAACCCAACCGAGACCCATCTCAGCGTTCGACGTGAAGCAGACCCTCACACGAAGCCGTACAGTGCAGTCGCCCAGGAGCCCTCTGCAAGCTTTGCCTTGGCGCGATCTACGTCAGCAAGCCCAGGCTTGGAGCAGGGTGTGTGTTAAAGAGCAGAAGCAAACCGTGGTGAGACACCGGGTGGGTTGGGAGACCCCAGCCCCCCCTCCTGCCTAGCTTTCCCAGCTGTGCCGGTTTGGAGGGGCACGGCATGGCACGGCACGGCCTGCCGCACCAACGGCAGCACCCGACTCCGTGGAAAGACTTGGACAGGGGGGCTTGCAGGTAGGCTGCTGTGCTCGTCAGCACCCACCAAAAACACCCACCCCAGCAGGAGCTGGACGGGCGATGGGACATGTTTCTAGAGCAGCACACCAAACCGGAGCCAGCAGAACCATACTTCCCTGGCAAACCGTTGGGCAAAACCGTTGGGCAAAATTCTCTTCTTAATGCTATTAAATGATCCCCATGATTGTGGACAGCGAGCTGCATCTTCTGCCATGGCAGGCCCAGCCAAGCCCATGAGAGCAAAGGGAGAGGCTACCTGGAACTCGCTGGCCTTGGGCTGGGTCAGGAGGCAATTGAATCATAGAATCATTAAGGTTGGAAAAGACCTCTAAGATCATCGAGTCCAACCATCAACCCAACACCACCATGCCCACTAAGCCATGTCCCTAAGCGCCTCATCTACACGTCTTTTAAATACCTCCAGGGATGGGGACTCCACCACTTCCCTGGGCAGCCTGTTCCAATGCTTGATAACCCTTCTGGTGAAGAAATTTTTCCCAATATCCAGTCTAAACCTCCCCTGGCACAACTTGAGGCCATTTCCTCTCGTCCTATTGCTTGTTACTTGGGAGAAGAGACCGACCCCACCTCGCTACAACCTCCTTTCAGGGAGTTGTAGAGAGCGATGAGGTCTCCCCTCAGCCTCCTCTTCTCCAGGCTAAACAACCCCAGTTCCCTCAGCCGCTCCTCATCAGACTTGTTCTCCAGACCCCTCACCAGCCTCGTTGCCCTTCTCTGGACACGCTCCAGCACCTCGACGTCCTTCTTGTAGTGAGGGGCCCAAAACTGAACACAGTATTTGAGGTGCGGCCTCACCAGTGCCAAGTACAGGGGCACGATCACTTCCCTGCTGATGTATCGGGCTACAAAATTCTGGAAACACCCTTCACCACCACCTCGAGCTGCTGCAAGCTGCCAGGAGCCGGGGGAGCTGCCTGCTGCAAACTCCCTGCTCGCTTCCCGCTCGCCCTGCCCCGCACAGCAATCCACTGCCCTGCTCTTGGGAACAGAATGGTGCACGAGCACCATCTCAGACACGGGGTCCGTGGGGAGCAGGGGCAGGATCCGCCCCGCACACGCGGCATCCCACATTGGGGAAAGGGGGTTTGCAACGGCTGAGCGCCCCGCGAGCAGCTGGGGAGGGCAGCTGGGAGCCCTGCAGCAGCCAGCAGGCAGGAGGGGAGCTCCTCTGCTGCCCGCTCCTCTCGCTGCGGCATTACGCTTCCTCTGACCTCCTACGGCAGGAATGCACTTTGTGAATTTGGCCCAGACGCATCCTTCTAGCTATAATGCCAGCCTGTTTCCATTCTCCTTTCCTTCCAGACCAGCCTCCAGAGCGCTCCGCCATCCCTTCCAGAGCTGGAGGAACCACGGGGCGGGGCAGCCGCGCTCCTCCTGTTTTTCGGGAAGCGTCTCCCCCGCTCCCCGCTGGCAGCCTGCCGCGCCAGCAGCACGGCGCACACCGACACCAGCCCCGGCCGTCCCCCACCACCTGCTGCTGCGGTCCAGTCACGTCGCCACCGCTGGAAACGCATTTCCAAAAAGAACCAAAACTATATATATATATATGTATACATACATATATATGTTTATACATACACACACACGTATATATATGTATATATGTCCACCTATATATACACATATAGGTTTGAAAGGCAAGCTGCCAAAGTAGAAAACATCAGTTCACCTAGTTTGTATTATGCGTGTTAAAGAAATGAGACTTTTAGCCCATGACATCTTCTTTAAAAATGAGTATTTAAGATCTTCAAAAATTGCTACAGTACAAAAAGTGTTTGTGTGTGTATATATATATTTTCTCTCTACATATATCGTATGTATGTATGCGTATGGACCGGAATGAATGACCCCACCAGAAGAGACACCCCACTCGTCCTCCACAACGTTTCTAGGCGTTATCGACTTAGCTTCGGCTTCTCGCGAAGTCTTTGCATCGGTACATGGCACATAATGGTATTATTGGCACAGGTTCAGAGTCACAGTCCACGTCCAGGCTCTAGGCGCTCAGTCCTTCCCTCTCAGTCCCCCGCCGGTTCCTCGTCCTCCATGGGATTCTTTGCTCGCACAGTTTTCTTTCTCTTCTCCAAAAAACACACTCTCTGAAAAACGCAGTTACCTATAGGCGTGTTCATTTTTATAAAAATATATTTGGCCCATAGAACGCTGCTCTTTGAGTCTCCTACTGGTAAACAGAAATGGTAGGTACAGGTAACCCATTATTTTTTTATATTTTTTACAGGTTCACCAATGGAATCCTGTTAAGGACGAGAAGAAAAACAAAGATTAAATCATGACAGGGAAACACATCACGACTTGCATCGCTTCTTTGATGCCCCCCAGGAGCCCAGAGGCTTCCCCCTCCTCCCAGCAGCGGCACAGCAGGGCTCAGGGGAGCAAACGCCAATGGCAGCGGGCGAGCATCCCGGGGGAGCGGGGTACGGAGGAAGCGGGGTGTCAGTCACCTCCCCCTCCCCAGTTGCCAGTCTGCATTTGGGACTGGGACCACTACTTCTGCCTCCCGGGAGAAGCCCCAGCCTCGCCCAGCTCGTTTTCAGCCGTGTTTCGTGGGGCAGCCTTCTGAATGGGGATGCACGCGTTGGGACGGGGATGCTTTTGGTGAGCAGCGGGAGTGACTAAGAGGCTTCAGTGTGCCTCACTGCACACTTTTATCTTCTCAGGGCGTTTTGCAAAGCGTGATTTATTTCTGAGCATCCTTGCATTCTGGAGCTTTTCATACTTGGGCTAAGAGCAGCGAGTGCTCTGGCAGATGAGAAGACGATGGTGAGTACTAACAAGATTTTCTAAAGTTAAATGCCCTAAAGAAATCAATAGAGAATTGGTTAAGCATCAAAACCAGAGTCCTATTGAAGTTCTTCTTAAGCTATTTATCTGCTGTCTTCTGAAATATCTCTTCCTACATAATCTTTAAACCTTTATGCAAAGACAATTACTCCTCATCAGTAGCGTGCGGCCACTTGCTCTACGTGTATGTGACTTTTTATGTATAGCGATACATGCTGTAATACAGCTAAGCGTGCCTGAGACAGCTACCCACGTGCGGGCTTTATATACAGCAGATATATATACGGCATATGCAGAAGTGCTGCCTATAGCGTGTTCATGACATACATGCCCTAATCTCTGCTATGACCTCTGACTAGCTGGTTATTAGCATCTAGAAATGCAATACGCTTTATGTTCCAGGGTTCTTTCTTCAACATTATTTTTAAGCAGGATGCCCGATATATACCATCTCCAAGAACAACACTGAAGTCTTAATTAGCGAGACAGATTTTACAGAGTCCTTAATCTCCTGCACCGGGGCTGTGTTGGGACTGCTGTTATTCCTCTGAAGACAAGCCTGGATTTTTTACGATGACTCATTATCTGCTAATGTTAATACAAACCATTTGCTGTTGTTAGGCAGAACGGGGCCATCACAGCAGCTGCTCGCCGTGTTCAAAGCATGGAATTACCATACAATACTGTGAATTTTAACTGCCTTGTGCAAAGCTAGGGTCAGATCAATGTTACCGTACCAGTACGATTTTCAGGTCTCAAATTGCCACTTCCCTAACAGCGATGCTGAACATTTACATAGTTCTGGATGAACACTACTTAATGCATGCATTGCAGGATGTAACATTTATATTGTATTCCAAATAGCCTCTGTGCAAAGTAGGTCAGCGCTTGATCAACCTCACAGATTTTTGTATAATCTCGTTCCATGGGGTTTTTCAGTCGAAGAGGGTGGGATTAAGGACAAGAATAATGCAAAATCTCAAACTTCATTTCAGAAAGCCCCAAAGCCAGTATGAAATCAAAGCAAAACAGCCACAGTTTGCTGTGGTGCCTGGCAAAGCCACTTGAGTCTTCAGCAAGTTTCACCTTTTGGTTTGCAAAACGGCGGCTGTTCCTGCCTCTGCCTTGGCGCTGCGTCTCCTCTGTCATCTGCTGTGATCAGGGCACAGACAGTTTTGCTTTTATACCTCCGAGCAGATAATTCTCCAGTGAGTTGCCTGGCACAACTGCTTTAACTGACTGCTTTACTCTTCACCTAAACCAGCCTCGGGCCACGCTGCTGCTGCTGCTGTGCCTGAACGCCGGGCTGCCCGGACAGGCCAGGTCCTCTCTTTGCAGAACAGCTGACGGGCTGCCTGCCGCCTAGGTGTGACATCCACCTACAAGCCAGCGCTCCGGCGGGGCCTGACCGTCGGCGGAGGCAATCCGCTGGAAAGCTCCAACAGCTGCTCACCGCGGGCAACATCGCCCGCTCCCGGGAGGGCCAGCGCCCCGGCAGGGACCGCGCCGGTGGCACAGGAACCCTCCCCGTCCCTCCTGTTGGCACGGGATGAATCTGACCCCAGGAAATAACTTCAACATCTGCTTGCCGTGTAACTAGATGAGTTTCACCAGGTTTCCTGACACAACCTCAGTGCTGCCTGCAGCTCTCCAGGCTGGAGACTGTGCTGCGGTGCTGTCCCTTACATCTGCTCCCTGCAACCGCTCAGCCCAGCCTCACGACGCCATCAGCATCGTCAAATGCCAGACTGCCATTTAGGCAGCACGACGTTCAGTACTCGCCCGGTGCTGATGGACCATAATATGTAAAGTCCACATTAAACTCCAACCAGCCTCCCAGTGCTCATCTAGTCGAAATGTCCGCACACTCTCTCTGCCCTGCCATCCCTGTCCCTGGCCACACCTTCCATCTTGTGCCTCCAGCTCTGACTCTACACGTTCGGTAATATTAATTTGCTTCTTAGACAGCTAAGAGCTGTGAAGTGCCATCAGTTAAAACTTGTACAGTGCTTTCAGCCTTTCCAAGGAGAGAGGTTTCCGGCACAGAGACCAGTGCAGCGTCTGACCCCTCCCAGTGCGTGGCCGTGCGCCTGCAGAACAGGGAGAGCCTCCCACCCTCCACTCGCCCCAGCTGCAGGGGTGCCCCGCTCGTGCCGCCCGCTGTCCCCTGCACGCGCCGAGAGAAAGGGGCTGGGGAGAGAAAGCTGCACATAACCCCTCCAGCCAGGAAGCTCTGCGTGCTCTAGAGCATCCTTCCACCTCTGCCGAGATGCAGCGGGTCAGCACCAACTGTCACCTTCAGGCTACGTT
The DNA here is from genome assembly GCF_965638725.1 of Aptenodytes patagonicus. Lineage (NCBI taxonomy): Eukaryota > Metazoa > Chordata > Aves > Sphenisciformes > Spheniscidae > Aptenodytes > Aptenodytes patagonicus. Next base: position 9,142,415 of record NC_134967.1, on the reverse strand, counting down.
GCTGCTACTGTAAAAGCCAGCCAGGAAAATGGCCATCCCTCCAGAAGAGGTGCAGCCCGAAGCAGCTGCATCTCCTTTTCTACCAGCCCCTCCTCTAGAAACGAGAGCTGGAAAGGCATCCTCAGTCCCACCGCTCCTCCTGCACTTAGCAGCATCTGTCCGGTGACAGTACAAGACAACCACGACAACAGGGGACAGTCTACCAGGGAGCTTATCTCAATGCCATCTGCTCTCGGAAGGTTTTACCTTACACAGTGACATGTGAAACTTGAAATATTAATTTTGTCTGTGGGACGTCCCAACTGGCACATATGCATTTATGCAAAACGCTGTCTGCATGGGGTTGCAATGCATCTTTCAACCGCAGGCTTTTGGGAAGCTACGGGGAGCCGTGCTGACCGCCACGGGCTGCGGGGCAAACACCGGGCTGCAGGGACAGCTGTGCAGCACCGCTGCGCAGAGCAAAGCCCACTCGGAAGACATACTGGCAGTTCCTCACTCTAACAGCCATGCCCCGGCAGAAGATGTAGGCAAACGTGCATGGGGAATGGTACAGTGTGGAAAAAATATTAAGCAACCTTTTTTGAACTTCTAAAGGATTTGGGTAGACCCCATTTTGGGACGAGGGCAATTTCTCCTGTTATCTGTGCCATGGTGACATTGTCTACATTACTGCCCACATATGGCAGGGATCTATGGCAATCACCTGTTTTTTACCATGATGTACCACTTCTGCATGTGTAATGAAAATGGAAATACCCTGGTGCAAATACACATATGCATGTGTACACATGCAGAGAACAGTTTTTGGATTAATCTCATTTTGTTAACATTAATGAAACCAAACATCAGCTTCCAGAACTGTATAAATAATTGAAACACTATCATGGAGCTAATGCTCCAGGTACGACTCGGATAGATTTTTCGAGACCGTGTCAATACGCGTTTTATGGATTCCATGAAAATGGGTCAATGAGAATTTCAAGGATTTAATAAGGCATAATGGACAGGCTTTGGACTATTTAAAGAAATCTATGGAGACGACCAGGGCACGGTCTTTGGCACAGAGTTTCACAGGACCTCGGGCAGGAGCGGTGGGAATTGCACAGGCTTCCCATAGTGGGCAACAGCTCAGAGCTGCTCATTCTCCTTCCCTCTACTTCAGGCACGAGAGCTGCTGACGGCATCCAAGTATGACTGGCTTGGGTTTTGTGTTGGCTTTTTTAAAAAAACATTTTAAGCCAATGGACAGACATCATAAACTACAAAGTTCACGGTGGAAAAGGTACAGTGGACTATTGCTGTTTGCTTTCTGAAGCTGACACCCGCACGTGCCGTTGAGGAAGACCCTGCAGAACCTCTCTGTTTATCCTCTAGCTGCCCTTGCTCACTAACACCAGCTCTCTGGCCGGGTACCTTCGCCCTTTGTCCCCCCCCGAGACAGCAGCCACAACAAAAGAGTCAGAGAAATAATGACGGAATATTAATAGACGGGGAGTGAGAGCCTTTTAAATTTAACAGTAAAGCCCCTCCAGCCAGGAGAGGCTGTCAGGGGGCAGAGACGCCCCGGCTGAGCAGTGGGGTCATGCCAGCGAGACCCTGTGGGCAAAGACGCCGGTGGGCAGATGGCCGAACCCTTGCTTTATGCTTTCTGCCCTCCGCTGCGCAGGCAAGCAGGTGCACACCTCACCTGGCCTGCCCAGACACAGCCAGCCCCGAGCACAGCTGAGACCATTAACTTTTTATTCCCTTCCATTCTAATCTAATTATATTTCTGTGTTCAATAGCTAAGCATAATGTTAAACAGGCTCTTCCAAGTAAGCTGCAGTCAGGGAAGGCTGGAAACTTCATTTACACTGAATATATGATTCATTACAGCAGGGACTTGGGACAGACCAATTAATTCACCTGAGCGCGTGGCTCGAATGGGCACTGCTGCCCCACGGTGAGCTGGCACACCGTGAACCCTCATTGCTTTTCCTGCCACCGCTATCGGCCATGCCACCTTCAAAAGCAGTACAAGGAGGTGAAAAAGGCTCAAGCCAAGCCAAAAAGGAAAAAAAATCCCCAAACAATGTACTGTTGAAACCAGCACAACACCGTTGTACTCCTTTGGTTGCAGCAGTATCCGAGGCGTGAACCTGGCTGCTGGGGACCGCGCACATAGGCTTGCAGGCTCAGCTTCCCGCAGAGCAACGTGGGGCACAGGAGGAGGAGGAGGAGGAGGACGATGACCCCGGCACCCTCGCAGCAGGAGCATGGAAGCGCTGATGACAGCAAACATCATCAAATGAGCTTTCGGGTACCGATGGAGCATGCATGTCAGATGCATGACCCTTGAACGAGATGGGCTGTCCATCATGCAACAAGAGGTTAATTACAGATCAGGCCATTTCACGGCACGGAAATTGCTATCGCTTGTTGAGGTTTTAGAGGTGGGCTGGAACCACAAGATCAGGCTGAAGTTCAAGGCTGCCCCAGGGACCCTTTGCGCTCAAGTCCACATCCATCCCAGTCCCTGATGTTTAGCTCATGCCCATCTGTAATTCACCTCCGTGGAAAAGCCATTTCGGTACCCAACGTCCCATCCATGGCGGGAGATGTGTCTGGCCATCCCAGGCTGGGGAGCCACCCTGCTCGGGTCCAACGTCCCAAAAGAAGCGCGAACGGGAGGATGGCACCAGGCAGAGAAGAGAGCGGCTGCTGGTGGGCAGGGGATGATGGGCACGGGGTGGCGGACACGGGATGGACGCGGGGGGAGCATGGTACGTACCAGGAAACAGCCCGATGGCGTCTGCCCTGCCCCCAGAAGTCAAACAGGCTTCGGCCAGTCAGCAGGAGATTTCAAACCATTTCTCAGACACAAAGGCCACGGGAATAAGATGCCGGTCAGAAGAAGAGGGTCTGCAGCGAGCAGAAAAAGGGGCTTGCACATGCTGGTATGTAACACACAAGGAGCAAGCCGAGGTGGCCTGCTGCAAAAATCAGCTTTTTTAGAGGGGAAAAAAAAAAAATCTCTCTAAAGTAATGCTTTGAATGGGCTTATTGGCCTTGGAAACCAGGGTGGTGCAAAGCAGAGAAAGAAGAAGAAAAAGATGGACTGCAATATTGAACGTTTTTACCCCTGTGCACGAGCACCTGTTAACAGAGCCAATTGCTCTGGGGATATGAGACCCCAAATGGCAGCAGGGCATCTCCTATCTGCCACCTCCCCGTCTCTCCATCCCCTGGCTGCCGAACAGCAGCACTCCCCGCGCCGCCCACCGCCGGTCCCGCACGGCCGTGGGCGGTCTGCCGTGCCCATCGCCTGCACGGGGTCCGCCAGGCTGCCTGGAACCGCACCGAGGCCAACAGGGTCCCAGAAAGCGTCACCGGATGGCAGAAAAGCAACGAACCCCTTCCAGCCAGAACAAGGGCACCCCTGCATCGCTTGGCTAGGGTTCACATCAAAATCAACGCGCACATACATTCAACGAAATGGTTTGAAAATCTCTGCCAATTCTCTGCCTTCCAAGATCTGAGGAAACCCTGAAAAATGTGAACTAGCAAAACCCCATGCGCACGCAAAAGATGGTTAAAAAGAAGTCTATTAAGCTGTTGGCTTCCAGGCTTCTGTCCTTCATGCAGGTAGACATCAGCTGCGGGTGGCACGCACACCACGGTCCAGCCAGGCTGCATGGAGCACTAGTTGCTCATTTTCTCCCTCAAAACTCTCCTCCTGATTTTCCCTCTAGCTTTGATGGGGAACACGCATTTACCACATGGTGAAACTCTGCACCAGCGCCTAGTGAAAGGGCTCTGGGAGCCAGCCCAGGGCATGGGGTGGTCACTCACCCAGCCCTCCCGTCCACCTCCCTCCCCACGCAGGCAAGGGGCACGCAGAGCAAGGGCTCGCATCTTTTACACCACGCCGCCAGCTGCTATGAAGCCCGCTTGTTAATGCATCATTATTTCACGCCAGACAAACGGTTCATTTGGCTCTCGCCACCCGCTCCTCCATTAATCACCCCGCTCATTCGCAACCCAGCAGCTCTTTCGATGCCACTTAGGAGACAGCACGAATGCTGGAAGATGGATCCAGCAGCATTTACGTGCTGGCGGCAGCAGCTGGGAACTGAAAAACGTGCGGTGCCAAACGCTGCCAGGGCTTGCTGAGCCGACTGCCCATCCTCATCGGGGGGATGAGAGGTCCAGCGGCCATGCCCATGCTGAGCTATGGGGTGGGTGAGCATCGCGGCGGCTTGGAGATCCGGAGGAAGGCAGCTCCGCCACGTGCTCCCAGGGCATGTCCCTGGGGAAGAGAGGGGGCAGCGACCCCCGGAATGGGACGGCGCTCCCCAACCCGCAGGGAAACCGCGCCGGCCGCCTCACCTGTTTCCATTGAAGGTTGTTTTATAATCCCCGGGCGAGTGCAACGCCTCCTCCGCGTAGACGGGCACGGGGGTCCGGACGCACTCGTGGGAGCACTGCAGCGTCTCGTTGTAGGCGGTGAAGATGTCGAGGGTGCTGGGCACGCGGGCGGGAGCGAAGTCGGTCAGGTTCTGGCAGCTCTCCTCCTGCTGGTCCAGCTTGCGCTGGTGGCTGTTGCGCCGCGGACGCCCGCTCTGCGCGCAGCTGGGGCGGCGGGGGAGAGAAGAAGGGACACGACGCACCGCGCGTCGCTGACGCTCGGCAGGGGAACGCGCATTACCGGCCGTTAATTATACATCACGCAATATTAGATTAGAATTCAGGCACTTTGGAAAGATCAGCCACAATCCAGCAGTCATTTGGCTTGCCTTTTTGTTTTGTAAGGATCAAATTTAAATTTTAGATGCAAGCTTTTTACCACCAGAGGAATAACTCAGCAAGTCATACGTTTGTACCTGCAGGAAATCAAAGCCTTTTTGTAAGTGCGGACAGAGGTGAGAACAATGAAGTTAAACCCTTTCCATTTGGGAGGCACCAAAAGGTTTTAACTTACTGGGATAAATAAACTCAGAAACTGGTCTGACATGACAGACACGCTCCCCCTTGGCCAAGGGATGGCTGGCAGGGCAGCCCTGCTCCCCGGTGACTCAACCGACTCCGGAGGCTCCGATGGGATCTCGTGGCCGTGCAACGCTTCTGGTTCGGTATGTGCAAAACAAGGAGAACGCCAGCTAGCAGGAACCTGCCCCAGATCAGGCTGTTCCTATTTAAGGGTCTAGACGCTGATTTAATTAAGATGTCACTTTTTTCCGAACAGGATTGACAGCGCCTATTGTAATACTGGAGTTTCGGAAGATCGCAACTCTGAGGGCAGCGGGAGCTGGGGATGCTGGCACTGCCTGCGGAGGGAGATCTGCGGGGCCAGGAGCACGAGGCTCCGGCTGGGGCGGCAACATCTGCCAGCAGCCCGGCACAGCCTGCTCTGCACCGGCTGATGCAACCGAAAGAGACAGCCACTAAAATAACCGTCAGCTCCCCCAAGGCACGTTTGCAGAAGGAGTAACAACAAGAAGGACACTTGCATGGTATGCAGCCATCGCTCACCCGTCCTGCCCGAGGGGGACAAGCGCCAGCCAAAGGACGGGGGTAGAGACCGCGTCCCGTTTGGAGCCAGGGACTAAGTGTGTGATCTGGGTCAGCTCTGCCACGGAGCCTGCAGCCAGCGTGTGGCTGGCCCTCGCCTGCACAAGCAGCGCTGGAGGTAGCCCAACACGTGGTATGAAAAAACCAAAGCGGTTTGGCAAATGTTAGAGCTGAGCAAACTCATCGGGGTGCTGCTTTTCTGCCTGGGACACGTCTGACTGCTGACTGCGCTCGCCTGCAGGTATTTTCCAGTGATTTCCCAATTTCGCTTATTGTAAACAATTTTGATTCTACACTGATCACTGTATTTTTTTTTTTTCCCTTTTTGGCTTCAGCATTAGGTTACTCGAGCTGTTCTGCCAAGCTGTGGTCAGCCGGATCAATGATACGTGCTGCTTATGACCATGAGTAGAGAAAAATCCCAGAAGTGTTTTAGAAAGTATTTTCCATGCTCTTTCATTGAAATACTGCTACGACTAGGGAAGTTTAGTAAACTAAAACCTGCCTGAGATACAAAACTGAGCATCACCAGCTGCACTCCCGATGCCTCCCCGCAGGCCCGCTCCTAGCAAAGCAAACTCATCTGTGGGGCAAGTAACTCTGTGCCTTCGGCCAGCTGCAACGCTTTGTTAAAGCTCTGCCGAGACTAAGATGCCTCTGTAGCCCTGCAAACAGGTTCTCCTCTAATCCCAGGGAGCAAGCAGGCTTCTTCATCAGCCTGGTTTTCTAATTTCCTCCTGGGCGCGGGAATCGATCTGCCGCAGCACCCGCGGAGAGCTCGGGTGGGCAGAGCGGGCAGGAGGCAGCTGGGCTGGAGGAGACCGCCGGAGGAGAGAACTGCCGCCGTAGAACACGGCAGCACCGCACGGCAGTTCTCCCACCGGCCCAGAGCCGCAGCCATATCGTTACACCAGCAACACTGACCTCGAAGTAGGCCAGTTTCCCTGGGAAAATAGGTAAAGTCACGAGCGCCTGAAGCGAAAAGCTAACCTATTTTGCCATACGCACAGCCATGCTGAGAGAATAAACGGGAGCAAATTAAGCTGGAGGAGCGCACGAGCACTCTGGGGGATGGGGCACGCTTCAAACCGGTAGCATCCGAGGGGCTCAGGAGATGCCCTTCAGTCCCTGGAGGTGTAGGGAAGGTCAAAAATGCAGTTGTTGCTCGCTGAGCCAGGCTGGTGATTTAAGGAGCAGCAGTAAAGCTGCTTAAGCAAGGCGGCAGAGATGCCACCCAGTGCAGGGCAGGTCCCAGCACCCTTGCGGGGACACCCGCTGTGGCCGAACGCACGACTTTGACCTCACCAGGTGGCATCACGTTGCAGCGAGGCAATCCCGAAGCAGTGATGAGCACGAGTCCCACGTGAGACTCAGCCACCCAACCCTGGCCACGTGCTGGTCCCCAAAGCCACCCACCACACGGTGAGAGGCGGGGGAGCTGCAGGGGCACAGATGAGCCCAGGTGCTTCAACCTCCTTTGGAGGTTTCAGTATAAAAAAACCCATTTTTTCCTGCAATGCCTTTCCAAAACCATCCCGGCGGATGTCACGGGCTTTAGCACTCACAGCTGGAAAGGCACCCCCATCCCCACCCTGTCCCTGTCCCCATGCCAGCCGCCCAAGCCAAAGAGACCCAGGAGGGACCTTACCAATTTTTTAAGACAAGAGTTGTTATCAGAGCGGCTATGACCATGATGAGGGACACGGTAATAGTGATTATCTGATGAACCGCCAGACCTGCGGAAAAAAGAAAGGAGAGAGAGTGGGGACGGGAGCCAAGAGGGATCCCCGGCAGCGGCGAGCAAAGCCCCCCGCCGCGCACAGACACCCCCTCGCCCCCTCCTCCTGAGCCCGTCCCCAGCGTGGGGCCGTACGCAGCCCCCGGCAGCAGCGACGCAATCCTCTCTCCTGTCTTACATAAAATAATCTTTAAGCCAGGCTTCTCATTTCCTATCCTCTCAAGTATGTTCCTTGTCAGCCCGAATTAGGCACGAAGAACGGAAGAGATGTGAAGACGTATCCCCTCCGGGACGGAAAGGGAAACTTGAGCGCAGCCTTGCAGTGGGTGCAGGATTAACCAGAGATAATAATTGCTGCACTAACTGCTGCTCACTTAGAAGGTCGGACAGGCTCATTTTCTCCTAATTCACCTTACACAGGGTATAATTTTGGCTCGTGTATCATTCCTAATGAGCAGTTTGAAAACAAAAGCATCTCAATGTACAGTCTGTTTGTGATTTTGTGCTGCTTTACAGTTGCAATTTCGTAATGAAATGATTTTCCTGGCTGCAGCCCAAGGATGTGCTATTTTTCACACACAGATGTTGCAGCTCCTGATGGATGGTATTTTTAATAAATAAATAAGTGTTAGCATGACAGGAAAACAAGCAGGTTTTTTTATATATATATATATATATATATATATGTGCATCTGTGCAATACACGCATAGTGCTCCCAGCTCACGCGGGTGTGTGTGGCAAGGAAATCGCTGCTTCTTCCCACACAAGAGCGCACAGGCTCCCGGCTGGCTGCCCACAGGCAAGGACAGTTTCTGCGCAGGGGCTGCGGCTCGGCCGGAGCCGGGGATGCCTGCAGGGCTGCCCCGGCTGCAGACCTGGGAAGGAGGTGGGCAGTCAGCAGTGAACCGGCCGCAACAGCTCAGCTTTTCCAGCGCCGGCAGCCGTATGCACGCACATCCCTTCCCCGGCAAAAGTGGCGTGCACCAGGCACACTCCCTCCTCGGAGGGTGGAAAACCCTCCCGGGAGAGACACGTCGGGGGCGACTTTGCGCAGAGCATCCCCACGCTCCCATGGGAATGCCGCCCAGGGCTCTCCCACGCTCCCATGGGAACGCCGCCCAGGGCTCTCCTATGCTCCTGAGCAGCGGATTTGGGGCCACGCTGTGGCTCCCCAGCTTTTGGCATAGTGCACCCTGCTCTCACGGCAGGCTTGCATGAAAGACTGAGCAGCAGTCCAAGCACCAGGCTGGATAATTAGGCCAGACAAGATTTTTTTGGTTGGACTCGATGATCTTGGAGGTCTTTTCCAACCTCAATGATTCTATGATTCTATGATTAAACCATGGATCACACTTGCTGCTCTGCTGCCTTCTCTCGAAGGACAAAAGTTTTGACTCCCTTGAAATTTGTTATCTCATCTGCCCCTGCTAATCCCCACGCCCCGGGGGTTTTGGGTCCCTGCCCGCACACCCACGCTGCCGACAAAACTCATCAAGGTAGAAAAGCTGCTCGAGCTTAGCCTGAGGCCCAGGGCACAGCTGCCACCTCCCAGGGTGTGCAGCGTTCGACGCCTCCCCAGCCCACGCACCTCCAAAGAACCCCTAATCCCTCAGAAACACGATGGAAAATGCTTCTGGCCTGGGGAAGAGCGGGAGAAAAGCTGTGCAAGGCTGCCGCGACCCACGAGGGCTCCCGAGGGCAGATGGAAACCGCTCAGTGCGGGCACACAAAGAGATGTAAGTCACCTTTCAAAGGCCACCTCCAGCACGCAGCGCAGCAGCCTCCCAGCTTTCGGGAGCACAAGCACGCATCACACCACAGCTCAAGGGGCTACTCCGGCTTTCCTTAGCCCTGCCCATGGGCACGCGTGCCTCAGCACCACACCTCGCCACCTGAGCATCCTTGCTCAAGATCCACCATCAACTGTCCTTGTTGGCGTTACTGTGCTGCCCACGCCGCAGGACCCAGGCCGCCCTGGGAAGGAGGCGCGGATCCCCGCTTGGGATGCGGAGACCCATAAAATCCCAGATTTTGAGCAATGAGGCCAGCCAGCAGTGACACCTTTTTAGGAAGCACTGCAGACTTTGCTGCCAGGACACATCCCGGGCGTAAATCAAATGCTCAGAAATGTGAGTCTTGACAGTTTAGTATAATAAAACCAAGGTCACCTTCGGCGAGTCTGATTCACCAAAAGACGCCCAGTGCCAAGCACTCGGGAAGCAATCGCTTGCGGGAAGGCTTTGCTCCCAGCCCCGGAGCTGGCATGCCAGCAGGGCGGGCAGCAGCCAGTGACCGACGCCAGGCTGCCAGGGAGGGAGCTGCCCGGGAAGGACCTGTGCGAAGGGGAGGGGAGCAATGGCCTGGCACCCACCCTGGCAACCACAAAGCTCTGGCATCTGGCGGAGCAAAAGCACTCACCTCCAAAATAAAAGCAGAGGGGTTTCTGGAAGGAAGCACGCACCCGGCATCTTCTAGCACTTATTCCACTTTGCCAGTGGATACGCTATGGAGGAGATCTGGGAGAAGAGCTGGAGAAAAGAGCAGGGATCCTGACTGGTTTTAAGGACAGGACGTGGTCTGGGGCAGGAGGCAGCGGCAGATGTCAGCCATGCCACGGACATCGCTGGCGAAGGGGTTTCCTAGAGGCAGGACCTGGGAGAAATGACTTCCCGAAGGCCAACGCTTCCAAAATGCTGGCTCTGGATCCTGGCACGGTCCCAGCGCCAAGCCAGCAGAAGGCAAGAGCCCACCAAAACGCAGGGATGTGCAGAATGCTGCAAACCCCACGTACTTTGGGGTTCTTCCTCTGCTCCCCAGGGCTGCAAGCCGCACACTCCCTCCCCAGGGAGCCATCAGACAGACAGACGGACGGCTGCTTGCCAGCCCCTGTGCCCTGGCGAAGCCAAGCACAGTGGGATGGGATGCGTCAGGGTTATTTTTCTCCCTCCACTCAAGCACCTATTTTGCAAATGACCCATTTCCTCCATTTACTCCCAATTACACTTCAATTGGTTCAAACAGCGCTGTGACAAGGCTCCTCTGAGAACGGCTGGCGCGAGCAGCTGCCAGAACAAAGAGCAGGTCAGGGGAAGCAAACGCGAGGGCTGGGGGACAGAGGACGGGAAGGACCCGGCACCCACCTCCTCCACGCCAGCTCCAGCGGGGTCCCACACCAGGGAGCAGCCGCTGGGCTTTGTGCCCTCGAGGAGGATACCCAGCAGGGCCTCGCGGAACCCGTTCATGGCTCTGCAGGCTGGGGGGGCTCCGAACTGAAAGCCAACACCCGTGGGGACACCGCTCCGGGGGGACAGTATCGCTCAGAAGCTGCCGAGCCCAGAGCTGCGTGGGCTGGCAGAGTCGTCCTCCCCTGAGCTGGGGAGATCGGCCACCTCCCACGAGCGACTCGGGACCCAGAGCCAAATTATTTGCTCCTCAGCTGCTCTGCCTCCGGCTTTCGTTTCCCAAGGGAATTCATGGGGAAAACGCCACAGGGCTTCCCACCTGTGCTGAAGGTGAGGCACAGAGAAAGACTTCTGGCCCCGCGCTTTGGGTCCCCAGAGGACGGTTGCGACAGGAGCCGTGTCCCGACAGACCCGAAGAGCACAGCTGGCAGCTCCCAGCCCCCAGCTCACGCCCGCCCTGGTGCTTTGGTGCTCCCACGTGTGCCGGGTCAGGAGCGATGCCCGCCCCGGCAGCAGCGTGGCGCAGCCAGCCCGGGTGCATCCTTTGCAGCAATCTTGGAGCAGCTCCCAGTGGGACACTGCTGAAAAAGATAAAAGGAAAGACTAAAAATAAAATAAAAACAGCCCAGTGCCCGATTCCTTTGAAAACAGAAGCGGCATCAGAAATGAGACCTTCTGCAAAGATCGGAGCTGAGGCAGAGGCGGCAGGGACACGGGAGAACCTAACGATGCAATTAATCCTTGCACTTACATAATGGGAAATGCGCAGGCAGAACAGATTGCAGGTGGCTGAGCACTGGGAAGGATGGCAGCTCTTCGGAGCAGGACACATGGATTTTAAGAAGGGTTGGATAATTTTAGACTCCATCACATACATAAGTTGCCATATGTACCGGCATAGAAGAAAGTTCCTTTGCATCGCATATTAATTCTGCACTAGAGCCCGGGGGGACTTCAAGGGGACGGGAAATGTTTTTCCCAACAGCATTAACCACGGCAGCGATGGAAAGAGGGAAAGGGACTGGATGGGTAGCTGGGATGATTCCCTGGGAAGCCCTATAGCAATACTCACTGCAATAAAGACTAATAGGTCTTTATTCTTACTTCACAAATATATCAGATCCTTTCCTCTGGGCCTTCAAAGAAATATACAGAACCATACAGAGCAAAATCGAACAGAAATATCCAATCTGCAGGAGAAGGTGTTAATGGATGGGGCATCCTGGGAGAGGGGAACATCCCATAAGGGACACCAGCCGGGAGGCGAGGCGAGATGAAAGAGAGAGATGGCTGCGAAGAGCGAAGCATTATTTTAAACGTGGCCCTAGGAGCCCAATCTGTCTGGAGGAAAGGGACCTGGAGGATAAAATCAATAGCTCATAAAGCAAAATTACCCTCCTCCTCCAGTGCGAGAAGCCTTCTGGCGCGCGTGTAACTCACAGTGAAAGCCTGCGCCCCCAAAACGCAGGGCAGGCTGCAGGAAAGAACCTGGAAGCAGGAATTATGGTGGCTTGGTTTTGTTTGCTCAACTCCATGGCAAACATTTCAAATGGCAAAGCTCCGATCCCAGCGAGTTACAGAACCCGGCGGTCATTTAATTACACGTTAATAATCAGTGAAGAAACAAGCTGCAGGAAGGGCAGGGGCTGGGGCGCGGGATCGGGGAGGGACACCCGGCGAGCTGCCACCCCGTCTGGCGCCGGCCACGGCAGCTGTAAATGCCTCATCTCGGCGAGCGGGCTGCGAGCGGTTCCCTCTTACAAGGCTTTTACTAGGCAATTTGACGCAGTGACCATTTAACTCGAGGGTAATTACAGGAGAAGTATTTAATGGAATTGAAAGTGTGTCCAAACCCCTGCGCTTCTGCTAGTGCAGCAGAATTTGATGTGTTGCCTGCCAGGAGGGAAAGCTCTTCAAAGACGCTCTTTGAACCCTTGGAAATGCTGAAATATTGCTGGGTTTTTCCACTCTCATGCCGTCCGAGTACACTCCGCTCTCGCCAGGGACTTCTTGTCCCCTCCGGTGGTGGGAGACCCAGCCACAGCATCCCTGCGGGCAGCAGCCCCAGCCACGGCCGCTCGGGCAGCAGCCGTGCATCAACCTGCAAAATGCAACTCCAGATTCCCCACATCCCAGGAAAAATCCAATCTTCTCAAAGCAAGCAAACGCCAGGGCTTTTTTTATATGTTATTTTAAAGACCATATATTTGCCACCGAGATGAAAGCGCTGAGTTTTGGCCTTTCTGGCCACCTTTTGAAACGGCTCCCGGACAGCTCTGCATCAACAGAATTAATTCCACAAGAAAATCCATTCGAGACTAATGTCTTGCTACAGCAGAAGTGCACAATGGCAGCGAACAGGAGATATAAGCTCTTAATTAAAAACAAAGAGAACCTCTTTCCCCCAAGGCCTTTATTTCAACAGCTCTGGTTAGGGAGACCGTATTTTTCATTTTCCCAATAAAAACAGCTATGAGCCGCAACTCTTTGAAGACCCTCGTCAAGGCCTCTAAGCTGCATAAAATTAAAAAAGGAAAAACCAGCTCCGTTTCATTTCGCAGAGCATAATCTTGAGTTACCGTTAGTGGTAGAAAAACAACAGATGCTCCGAATACCTGCTAGACCCCAGCCAGGAGGGCTGCAATGAAGCACCTAAGCCCCTTCCCACACACGTGCTGTGCAGATTGCTTCCTTGCTTCTTTCTCCCTGCTCTGCCTCAGTCTTCCCGCAACTCCCAATTTGAGTCGAAATGCCGAAAGAGGGTAAATCTCCTAATTAAGCCAGGGCCGGGTCTGCCGGCACGTGGCGGGGAGCAGGGAGGGCCTGTCTGGCATCGCAGGGGCGAGCCAGAGAGACACGTCCTTGATTGCAGCAGGATTTCCATGTGCATGGTCAGGCCCTAACGCCTCTCCCTCTCGCTCCTCAATCAAAGTATCGCATCTAGCCAGGGAGAGACCATCCCAAACGGGCTCCCAGTAATGAGCATTGAAAGAAACTGGCTCCTGGGAGCGGCTGAAGAGCTTATAGAGAGGGAAATGATGGAAACGCAGATGGAATCGGTGCCGTGGCAATTGCTCCCGGACAAAATAAATAACCTTCTAAGCAATTTCCATGGTAAGCATCACAGGCCACGCAGAAGCCAACAACCGGTGCTGTCGCCACCGCCTCCGCCCTGTCCCACGCTCGGCGCGGCAGCACATCGGGCAGCCGGTCACTCTGTGTCCCCCAGCCTGACAGACACACCAGTACCTGCTGCCCATGACAGCCGTACCAGCGAAGGACTCCTCTCGGGTGGCTTAGCAACTGTCCACAGCGCTTGGCCAGGCTCCCTGCCTGTGCCCCAGCAGGCAAAATTCAGCTGGAAGAGCTGCGCGAGTCCGGAACAGGGGATGGCCGGGCTGACGGGCTCCATAGAGCCTCCCCAGTCTGCAGCAGCTGAGCATCGGGTACCGCATCTCTGGGGAGCGGAGCTGGCAACGTGAGATGGCAACCACTGGAGAGGATCCACTCCACGCCAGTCAATCAGGCACACGAGCCCGGCAGCTGGCTGGCTGCCTGCTCCATGCATCGTCCCCAGCTGCCTTTGGACGTGGGGACTTCGGTGCCGGGGGCTGCCCGAAGAGGGGCTCCCTCCGAAGTGGGGTCTTCTTGTGGGGCTTGGCATCCCGTCCTCATCCCTGCCACAAGTCTCCTTCCTCTGTTCTCGCATGCCACGGGCACTGGGACGCCTCCACCTCCTCCCGAACTTTGTGGAGAGGCTGGGGAAAACCGGCTGGACTTGAGAGGCATTACAGCTTCCCCAGCCATCAGAAAACCCATCTGATCCCCAAAAGCCTCATCTAGCTGATAAAACTGCTTTCGGACAGAAAAATTCAATCGGGAGCGTTGCGTGGCCATTCAGCCGCAATCACAGCCACAAATGGCCTTTCCCAGGGGGGATCAGTCAGACTTTGCCGTAACGTGAACCCTACTGCTGTTTAATAGCTTGTAAGAAAAATAATTTACAAAAACCACGAGGGTTAGATACAGGGGAGGAGATATGGTAGGAGTCTTCTTGGAAAAGCTTGTTCCGGTGCAAAGCCGGTTCATCCGCTGCCCGACCCGCTGTGCTGGGAAACCGCCTTGGGGCCGCTCCTCTTAACACCCCTCTTGCCTTCAGAGCAGAGTTTGTGCAGGCAAAGCCTCTTGGGTTTCCACCTGGTAAATCAGGGCGATCAGCTCCGAAACCCAGCCCAGTGAGCACTAGTCATCCTGAAGTGAAAATGCCACTCTTCAGCAAAAAATCCAAGGTTCCTGGAAACCTCCTGGTATTTTGGGTTGGACTGATGAAAGGAGAATATCCTGCTGCTGCTGCTGTGAAATATTCTTGCCAAGAACGAAGATCCTAGAGGCTTATGCTAAAGAGACTGGGACTTATCTTCTCAGGTGTTACAGCAAATATCACCGAGCAATAAATATCTCTGAGAGCAGCAGAGGAGAGTTTCTGGCTCATTTAGACACACGTGGATGAAGGCACACATGCACGCACGACATCTGCTAATCCCGGGGAGAAAAAGTCCCTTCTCCCTCGCCAGAGAGAGCTCAGCTTATGGCCACGCTCATTTCTTCCTTCGGCCATCATCCTCCATCCTTAAGGAAAACCACCTTCTCGCATAGCTGATGCATGGCCTTACAAAGGATCCTTCGGGAGCCTCCCGGGAAAGGTGGCCGGCGGGTGCTGGCCCAGGGGATGCCGTCCAGCCCCCTCGCTTCCTCTCCGGCCCCCAGCTGCGATGGCTCCCCACGCCTTTGCATGGCGGATCAAAGCGGCGGCTCCATCCCAACCGCCCAGGGTCTTCTTTTAAACACATTTTATCTTTAATTAATTCCTTTGAAGCCTTTTGCATCTGCTATCTCCTTGCATCCAGCGCCCCCTCTCCTGCACCCTCTTTTTGAAGGCAGGGTCATCTCCCAGCGGGGACGTGAATGTCTCTTTATCATTATTTATTCCCGATGTGCTCCTGGCCAGCGGTGGGGAGGGAGCGGAGGGCAGGCTGGGGCATGCCATGAGCTCAGCTCTGGCTGCCAGCACAGTGGGTGCCCACGCCAGCACCCACGCAGCCCTGCGCCTCCACCCAGGAGCACCCGGCCCCCACGTTTGCCCCGGCCCTGGGGACGGGGGTGCCCCTCAGCACCAGCTCCTTCACAAGCAGACTGCCTGCAGAGCACGATGCCAAACTCGTTGCGTACCGGCCATCAAATCACCATTAAGAGCAGCAGACGGCACATAAAGTCTTCTGCCTTATAAAGCACTTAAAGGTTTAATTAAAGACGGCTTTATTCTAATAATACTGAAAGGAGAGCCTCAGACAACCCAGCGAGCGCAATTCATGCCTTCACTCTGACAGTCTCTGATTCATTCTTCTCTTTTCTTCTGTTTTTTGGCTGAGCCCGTAGTACAGGAGGATGCTCTGCCTTGATGGAGAAGCCCAACCTGCACGGAGAGCAGCCCCACGGCCGCCCCGGGGAGAGCTCCTTACAGCCCTTGCCTCTGGAATTCCAGCATGCTGGAATTTTAATTGTTTCTCTCTTTCCATGCTCCACCGTAAAATGATTATGACAGCCCCCAAAAAAGGAAGCACAGTTTTGAAAAGCATAAGCATAAACTACGCCTGGGCGAACATATTGCGTCCCCATCTGACTGCCATCAGCACCCTGCCAGGCGCCGAGCAGGCAGAGGTGGCACCGGGACAAACACACCTGAGCTGTGGGTTACCCAAAACAAACCGCCCTGCACAGCGGCACCCACCGAACCAGAGCGGCACGTACCAGCCCCTCCTTTCTTTCCGGACAGTGCAAGTAATCACTCGACTGCCTTTTCTCCTACCTACAAGCAGAGTATTTGCTACTCCAGGGGAATTTTTTAAGCTTATTTCTGCTGCTAGTGAGTCACAGAGACATTGTTTCTTGCTTTTTTTCTCTCGCTTCTTCAGCACGGAGCAGCAGGGTGAGAGGAAGATCTAACTGAGCAGGAGTGCTTTAACTGCTCATCTAAGCGAGCGCTGCTGCCTTTGCTGAAGCGCCCCCACCCCGTGTGCCCCCCAGGGACCCCCACGGTCCCCCAGCATCACCAGGTTGCCAGTAGCGAGTCGCTTTTTGGCAACGCACAGAGGGAAGCAAGGCCACGGCACAGGAGGGACATGGGGGGGAACGCAGCACCTTCGTTAGCACGACAGCAGCACCCGATCCGGCAGGAGCACGGGTCCGCTTGGCTGTGGGAGCCCTGGGGCGGCTCTGCTGGCTCCCGGGGTGGCCCCCAGCTCCCTTGGGTGCTGCAAGCAGGACCACCCCGACCCCCAGGGCTGCTGCCAGAGAAAGCTGAGGGAACACAAGCTGTGAGAGCAGCATCCCTCCCCACCTGCACATCCACCTCGGGCTCCTATCACGATGTGCGGCGCCTTACAGGATGGCAGGACGGGGATTTTCAATGCTTGCTGAGGCAAATAAAAAGTACAGACGAGTTACCTAATCCTAATTTGTAGCCATATGTTTTTCCCAGCAGAGAACAAACACTTCCAGCCGCTAAAGCTTATGTAACAGAGAGGAGCTGGGCTTGAAAAATGCACGGCCTCGCACAGGCGCATCGCCAGCAAAACCGCAGCCGGTGCTTCGAGACGGTGTTGGCCGCTCGCTCCTGAAACACTCGTCCCGAGGCGCTGCAGGCAGCAGGGGCTCGGCGCTCCCCGCCGGGAGCTCGCCGGGGGCTCTCCTGGGCGCTCAGCCCCAGCAGCGGAAGGAAAAGCAGATTTGGAGCTCAGGCGCTTTTCAATTTAGGGTGGACGGGCTGAGATCAAAAAGGTCCTTTAGCCCCGGGAAGGAGTTTATCACATTCACCACTCGGCAAAAAGAAGTTAATTAGCAAAAACTCCAATCCCGGAAAAAGCCCCTAATGAGAGCTAAGAGCCGGCAGATTAAAGCAGCCGGCCCCCTGGGAGGCTGCCGGGGCCGTGGAGGCTTGGGGCTGCAGCTCTCTGCCGATCTGCCGGCCAGGGAGGGCATGCAGCAGCACCAGCAGGCACGCGGCAGCACCGGCAGCTCGTCCTCGCCTAAACGGGGCAGCCGACTCCATTAAGCTACAGCACATGCCCAGGGCCATCCTCCCACGTGCTGCAAACGGAGCAGGCGGACGGGCTGCCGCAGCCGGCTGACGGCAACGAGCCCACCAGACCCCGTGCACCCGGACTGGACGATGCCACCGAGGCCGGAGGCACCAACCACAGCAGGTCTGGGGAGACAAGGCTGAAGATCTTGTCACGCGTGTCACACCACGAGCAGCTCACGCTGGCAGTCGTTATCCATACTCCCTCGCTAATTTATCCAGCCGATTCCAGCGTTTTTTTAAAAGTTGTGTAGGTTGGGAGTTTTTTCATTGCTGTAAATAACTCCTATAAGTCAGGAACAACATTATGGTTGCCTTGTCTCTTTCTGTCAAGCAGGGCAGGCTAGATAAATTAATTGGGATTAAGATTAGGCCATAAAATTCTTTTTCTATTCGACCAGAAGATCACTATGAGCTAAAAGCAGTCGATGCACAGTGAATAAATTCTGTAAACTATACAATGGTATCCCACAGTTTAATACTGGCAATAACAAATATAATTTGAAATAAATGGGAAGCAGCTTTCCCATCCATGTCCACGCAGCAGATAGCGCTGGGGGAACACATCGCTGTGCCCGAGCGCCGCACTAAATATGATTACGGGAGATGGCCTGTGGATGGATACCGCTAATGGGAAAAACACAGCAAGCTGCTGGAAAACGCCTCAGATAAAAGCGAGGAATCAGAGCTACGCTTGCCTCCCGAGTGCTCTTATTTAACATCACGCACTTATCTCCATCCCGGGCAGCGCTGCCGCCAGGGAAGCTCGTGCCGCAGTGACCCCTCCGCCCCAGGACCCCCCCACCCAGCCCTCCCGATTTACCCGCCGCCGCCCCCGGCAGACCCTACCTGTGCTGTCTCCCAGCCCGCGGGGCAGGCGAGCATCCTTGCCGCTGCTGCTGTGGCCGGCGGCCGGCTCAGCGGTGCTGGTGCGGCCGGGGCTGCTGCGGGGCGCGTCCCCACCAGGTGCGGGAGCCGGGGTGCTGGGGGGCGCGCGAGGCGGAGTGGCGGCGGCGGTGGCAGCAGCGGCGGTGGTGGTGGTGGTCGCGGCAGCGGTGGTGGCAGTGGTGGTGGCGAAGGCGCTGGGCAGCGTGCTGCTCTCCAGGGAGTCCTCCTCGCCCGTGGGGCCCCAGACGATGACCTCGGACAGCGTCGTGGACTGCCCATCCCACGGGGCGAAGCCACGGCCGCGCAGGTGCCGCCGGCCCCTCCGAGAGCGGGGCCGGTGCGGGGGGCGGCCGGCAGGCAGCAGGGCGGCGGCCGGCGGCCGGCGGGAGCGGGGTCTCTGTGGAGGGGGTGCGGGGGCGCAGGTCCAGGGGGGGCTGGGGCGCCGCAGTTCCTCCCCGCTCCCCGCGCCCCACAGCGAGCCGCGGGACAGTCTGTGCCGAAGCGCCGGCCGTGGCGAGAGCCTCCCCCCAGTGCCGCTGGCTGGGGGCTGGCAGCTGGCAAGGTCCATGGCTAGGTGGAACATGGCTATTAAAATCCAAGCATGGCTTCCGAGCGGGCAACTTGACCTGCAGACAGACAGCAACTGTATTAGAAAGGCAGGGGAGCATCCCAGCGCTCCCTCCCGGCACGGCACGCCCCAGCTCCCCAAGCCCAGCCACCCGAAACACCCCCCAGCAGCACGGGAAAGCAGTGCCATCATCCTCCCCCAGCGCTCCAGCCAGCACCCCCCGGAACAGCATCGCAGGGCACCCTGCACCCCCTCCCCACCCTCCTCCCACCGCAAAACCCACCACCACGAACAAGGCAGACCAAGGACCCCCATCCAAAAATGCGACTTTGCTGCTTTTCAGTGGATCTGCGATCACCGTGAACGACTCAAGGATGGGTTTTACTGCGAAATGCCCTGAGAAAGCAGCCAGCGTCTGCGTTGCCCAAACTCAGCCGTTTTAGATGAATTATCTAAAGCAGCTGGCACAAGCGGAGCCCAAGCAGCAAGAGCCTTCGCTCCGGGTTCTCTAAGTCACAGGGGTATTGGGGAGCTCGGCCCCTGCTCCCCAGCTTTCCAAGCCAAGGTACAAGGAGCGAGCCCACAGAGAGCAGCAGTATTAATCCCTCAATGAGCTGAAGCCGAAGAGTACCCGCACTGTCACGTTTGCATGTGTAACCCATCTCCTATTGAGGAGGTCAACCATGCCGCAGCAGGAGCATCCCCTCTTGCGGAGCACAGCACCCAGAGCTGAATGCAACCCTGCGGCATGGGAACTTGCCAGGCGCCGCGCCGGGTGCTTCCTTAGTGGAGCCCCTGGCCTAGCAGGGAAGGACGAGCAGCCCCTTTCACTGCCCTCTCTTTCACAGAATAGCTGGAAATCACGCTGAACTGTCGGCAGGCTCATTATTTAAAATTTTGCTTTGATATTATATGCCACCATCAGGTCAAGTCACGTCAAAGCCCTCTCCCTTCCTCAGTGGCACCCACCTTCCCCTAAGATGCTACCCCACGTGAAGCACGGTGTTTTGTGGTAAGAAAATGCCTGACACAAATTTTTCTTGTTCTTTTTTTTTTCCCCCCAGAAAAAAAATCATTAGGCCAAAGCCCAAAAATCTTTACTCCATTTTATTCAGCTTTTACACAAGAAAGACTTTTGTTGAACTCAGCAGGAGTTAATGAGAGCTTTATATGGCTAAGTAGACTAAACCGCCGCAGCGCTGCGCCCCGTAAAGTCCTTGGTAGCACTACAAAATGTGCCTCTGGTTGACAGAAGCATTTGTACTCTCCTTCCACGTGTGAGCAAATGAAGCTAAAGGAGCTGACCTGGATACTCTAAGGCACAGTCTTTTTCTGCTCAGAGGATCTCTTTTTTTTTCCTAATTGGGTATTTTTTCAAAGTGTAACAGCATTTATTTTGGGGAGGAATAAGGTGACGCAGGGAAAGAGCGCAGAAGGAGAAAGGGAAGAGCCAGAAACAGACAGCATAAACCAAAATAGTTCAGGCTGGGGGAGGAAGGATTTCAAGGCTTCAAAAAAACCAAACCACCCAAAACGTGTTGTTGGTGGGGTTTTTTTTAGAGGCCAGCAGAGCGGTGGCAGTGCCGTGGGGGGCAGCACAAAGAGCATCCCCTACGTGCCATGCATCAGCGGTGCCACAGGCAACACCCCGTCTCCACCGGCGAGCAGTCAGGAGCTCAGGCTTCCAGCGAGAGCATTAAACACAGATTCACCTTAGCAATGCTCATATTCACTCCAGCGGCACGTCGGGCTCGATTTGAGCCTCTGCCTGACTCCCTAATGCCGTATGAAATGTCTCCTTGCAAGGAAGGAGAGGTGCCAGGCACCTCCCCGGCGCTATGCTCACCCTGGTACCACCTCTCACATCACCCGTGCACACACACAAACCTCTTCCCTGCCCGTCCAGCTCTCCACAAGGAAGCAGCACATGAGGCGCTTTTATTAACAGCCGCTGAACGAGGCAAGGGAAGATGTGCCCAGCCCAAACTTGGTGCTCGCTAAATCCCAGCTGCTGTGTGGAAGCTTCTGAAAGACAAAATGCCAGTCCCCAGTACTCAGCATTGGCAGCTCGCAGGAAAAACAGATTTTTCCCCTCTTCCCATTTCCTCCTGCTTGCTGATGACATTCTCAAGCTGCAGTGATGGCAGCCCCGAGCTCGCAGGGGTTTGCTCCTGCGCGGGACCTGCTCAAGCATCACTGCCTTGCTCCCCTCCAGCATCGGGCAGACACGCAGGAAAATGCAACGCGCAACCCCTGGCTTCACGCCAGCACACCAGAAACGCTGTGCCCAAGCATGGCCAGGCGGCCCCAGGTGACACCCATAGGCAGGGGTGTCCCTTGCTCCTGGCATCGCTCCCCAGGCCAGAGGCTCTAGTGGTGGGGAGGAACACAGTGGGGGACGCCCACGGCTCATACGGGACAGCACAAGGCAGGTGGGCCCCCAGCAGCACCCCGTCCTGCCCCAAGGACAGCGTGGGTCACCCTCCCACCTGCATTCCTTTGAGTGATGCCGGCCAAGGGACTGTCACCCAAGGAGCATCCTCCTGGCCACCCTGCTGGCTGGCACGTCCCCAGGAGGTGGCTTTTGGGACGGGAGCAGCGAGTCCGGTTACCTCTGAGGAATTTTGCATGCCATGCAATCTTTTGAGGGCTTTGCAACAACAGATAAGAGCAAGTGTCCTTCAGAATAAATAGCAGTGTGTAGGAGTTGCCGTTGTCTAGGCAACGCAGCGCGATGTGCTTGGCGTGGCGGCGGGGATGCGGCAGCGCGTGGCGGGGCCGGCGGCAGCCAGCCACAGGACCACCCTTCCCTCCCCCTACCACCCCTCCTGCTCCCCCAGCCCCACTTGAGCACCCTGCCAAAGCTGGTGGCAAGAGAGACGTGTCCCAAAGGCAGCCCAGGGAGTGGGGACACGTCCCACCCAGAGGTCCTTGCCACCTTGTGTTTGCCCCAAAAAAAACTTGGGCTGTCCCACGAAAGCCCACTAGTCCCGACACGCCACCCCCGGGCAGTCCCCGTGCCTCTGCCTCCCCATCGCCACGCCGGGCAGGAGAGCAGCCGCTCGCCTCTCGGGAGGTGCCAGGAGAAAGTCACCGCTGCTCGGAGGCTGGGAGGACGTTTGAGCTTTGCTGAGACATCAAACAGCACAAACCCTCCTCCAACTGCACGAGCTGCACCTCACCGGCTGGAGAGCAGAGGCAAGAGGAACTTTCACTGCTCTCAGTGCATGGAATAACTCACCAGCTGCACTCAAAGTGGGGGGTTCTGTCGTAGGGAAGGGGACAAACTGGCCGTGCACGTAGCACCCGTCTGCCTCGGTTCAGGGGCACGGACCCAGCCCTGGCTGGGGTTATGCAGCGGGTCGGCAGGATGGGCCGTGCAGGGCTGCGCTTACGCCGCTCGCTGAGCCCTCTGGAAATCAGGATTTTGATTATTCAGGACTCCCCCTCCGCACACACACAACTTCTTTTCCATTGCAAAGAGAGATGGGGCAAGTGTGGGCAATTTTCATGTTATTTCTTTTCCCATCTTGGGAAACCGGTGAACGGGAGCGTTATCCCCAAATACTTTCTCAAACTCAAGGGAAAATTCAACAAAACTCTGAAACTGGGTTTAAAAAAAGAAAAGAGCAGCAGAGATCTTTGAGAAGATGAAATCCCTCCTTCGCCTTCCTCATCCAAAGCCTCTTCTGCTCCCGCAAACCACAAATCCGCTCCCACGGCTTAACGGCTGGAGAGGCGGCCGTGTTCTCACACAACAAGGGAAACTGCTACAAATATTTACCTGCGCTTCGCTAGAAGTACAAGAGCAGATTTCAAGGAAACTACTCAGATAATTACAGGGATTGTGCACGTTAAGCGCTCTGGGGCCAATCTCTGTTTTAAAGGCGATGGAGTTAGGGGCATTGAAGGCATTTCCGACGGAGCTGTCACCATACTCCTGCCATACACGACACATTTCAAAGTTCTCCCCGGTACGAAAATCCCTTCTCAAATCCTTTCAGATGCAGCCGTTTGCTTTGAAGAGGAGGAAAGTTGGCACTTAAGACGGAGATTAATTTCAAGGAGGCTGGAGGACGTGAGCACACCACGCTCTTCGCTGGTTGGGATGAGGCTGCCAGGGCGCTTTCATGTCTGGGGCTGGCGCGGTGATGCTGCTCGGCTCCTCCGGCCTCACCGCCCCCGCAAGCAGCAGCAACGTGGCTCTTGCCACCAGCCCCGCATACCTTCAGCTCCTTCCCACCAGGGAAGCCGGGCTGACCAAATCCCTCCCACCCTGATGAAGCTTCATCTACAGCCAGAAGCCCCCCAAGCTTTTTGAGGAGCACGCATACACAAGAGAAATGCTTTGGTAATTAGCGATCTCAGATTGCGGGAGAGCTGAAAATGCAAGATTATCTCTGTCCTGGGATTACCTTATAAACACATGAAGCAGTGGCCTGGGAAAGGCAGCCCCAGGCCCTCCTTGACCCGCGGTCCCGGCCATGAACCCAAAGCCAGGCCCACCGCCCCAGGGCTGCCGCTTCACAGCCACAGCTCCTGCAACGCCGCTGCAACTCTGAAGCACGTGCACGGGCTACGCAGGTGTGGAACGCTGTTTGCATCAACTACACAATGTTTCCAAATCAATAAGGGGCACTGAGGGTTGCTTGGTGCTTTTGAAACGATGGAGCTGCATGCAATGGCACAGTACCCAAGCACAGTGTGGAAGTCAGACAGAAATCCATAGGAAAAGCAATGCACAGACAAAAGATGGGAGCAGTGAGGACAAATGGAGGCAGACAAATTCTGCTGCCCTCCACACACATTATTTTGCATTTCTATCCACAGAGGCAGCCCGGCACGAGCACCCCCAGGGCAGAGGCGGCCTCAGGACCGCAGGGTCCAGCAGCACAATGACAACGAGAGCTCCCTGAGTCCAGGGCTGGCAGCACTCCAGTGCCAGGCTACTTCTCACACGCACTCTGCACCATGCCCCGGTGAGAGCCAGAGCTTCCAGAGAAGCGGCCAACTTGCTATAACGCCTGGGGTTTTAATTCGCGCAGCTCTGAAGGCTGCGAAGCCCAGTGCTGCTTCGGGATGCTGCCTTGGAAAGCAGCCGCTGCTGCCTCTGCGCACGTGGTGCCGACCCCCACGTGCAGGAAGGGAAAGCAGGAACATCCAGCATGGCCGATGCACAAGAGGAGGTGCACGGAGCAGGAGGGAAACACCTCTGCCCCGGTCCCAGGCTCAGAGGATGGTGGCACCCCCGGAGAACCCCTGATGCCGCGGACAGGATGCGGGTTAATCCAGTGGCTGCAAAACCAGGCGACGCGCTGTGCGCCCAGAAATCCCCGAGTTTGGTAATCTGTCCGAGCAATTAACTAGGATCATGGCCACCGAGTGGCTCTGACAAACTGCAACACACAAACCATCAGCAGCTTGCAAGCCATTTGCACATAACCCGTTTCCCCGAAGCCTCAAAAGGCTCATTCGAGTGTGAAACCCAGGGCAGCGCCGGCGAGAGGTGCCTATTTGCCTTGCCCCTTTCATAAGGTACTTGTTTGCTCTCCAACACCGGCCCCTTTCTCCCCTGACTGTGGAGACACTTCACAGGCAGCATTAAATGCAGAATAGGCTGATTTTTAATGCAGAATTATACAAATGGAGCCATTCTTCCATTTCATGCCTCCTGTTAGGTAATCTATTGGTATTGCACAGGGAATCAAGGTTATGTCCTTGTTGGGATAATTTATGAACTTGGAGCATTTCATATCTCCAAACACCGAGTGAGACAGAGACAAAAATATTCTGGCAAATGCCTGGAGCGTGAGCAGGAGCCGTGGACGGAGGGACAGGGCGATGTTCGCTCGTCCCAGGCAAGACACGGCAGGAAAGCGGGCGCCACGCTCTAGGAAAAGCATCCTTGGCAGCGCTGCTGCACGTCCTACAAAGGCGTTCAGGGCATGACACGTTGTGAGAGTATTTGCAGGAACTCGCTGGCTGGAGAAAGAACGAGGCCGCTGCATCTCGGCAGGTGACTTTCACGCTGGAGCAAGAGGAAGAGGGGAAAGTTTCGGCGGCAGCGGTGGCAGACACTTGGCCCGCAATCACATGTCCTCGCCGAGGTGGGGACTGCAGACCCGGCGCCTGCCGCAGCTGCTCTCCTCTCCAGCCCTGCTTTCCTGTGCGACGATCCCTGCAGTGCAGCGACTGTCCTTTGTTGTGACACCACCAGCCATCGCCATGGAAATAGAGCATCACCGTTTTCACTCCCGAGGAACGGGACCCTCGCCGGGGCTGAGAGGAAGGAAGCAGCACATTCCCGTGCGAGGGCGGCACGGACAGGTGCCAAAAGGCACGTGGTGAGTTATGCCACGGGATCAGCAGGAGACCCGGTGGACCACCCTGGTGGGGCACCCAGCATAGCACCCACTGCATCCCGCCCCACTCCCCTGGCGCCGGCAGCGGAGGCGTGGGACCACGGGCACCGCCAACTCGAGCACCTCTCACCTAAGCGGTTTTGTTCCGGGACAAGTCACTCTGAACCCAGATCCAATGGGAACTGGGAACTTACTATTCACTGCACCGTCTGCAGCCACGACTTCTTCCAAGATAATTATAAATTTGAGAAAATATGGCTGCCAAGCTTTAAAAGCCGGGACTGGGAATTAAGGCACAAAAGCTGACACACAGTAGCACCTAGGTAAATTAAATGTGCCACATCACTACCTATCTATATTACAGAACTGAGCTTCAGGATTACCTACTAATAAAAGTGATATTTAAAACAAGTCCTAAGTTCCTCCGCTCTCCCCCTTCTCCCCACAAGTAATTAAACTGACACCGCTTCCCGCGGCGGAGGGGATGGGATTTATCACGGAGAGAAATCAGCAGAGGGTGAAATAGGCTGAATCCTCACCACCACGCTTTGGCGGCCAGGCAGACAGCACCCGTTTCCCCGGGAAAACGGGGCGGAAAGAGGTCGGCTGGGGCTGGGGAACAGTGGGTCCTCCCCAGGACAGAAATGCCAAGACAGAGGCGGCCGGATCCGTCCCTGCCTGCGCTTGGGGAGCCGCATCCCGCGGAGGAGAAGGGGGCAGGAGGGCGGCCGCGATGGAGGGGAGCTGCTCGCGCGCGGCTTCTCTGCCTCTGTCTTGAGCTCACCCAGCTGCAAATAAACAATTTTAACATTTGAATAGCCGCGAGTGCGGAAGGCATAATTAATACCCAGCGGTACCGCCAATATGCTGATGTGGTAGGCGCAGACCCTGCCAAGGCTGTCAGAGAGCAGATCTGGCGCAGCAGTGCCGCGGCCCCGGCTGCTCTCTCCTTCGGGCCCCGTCCTTCGCTGGAGGCAGAGAAAGGGCAAAGCCCCAAGCACAGCAGCCCAGGGCTCACGTGGGACCCCACCGGCGCAGGACCCCACCAATGCAACCCATGCCCATGCCGTGAGAAGCGGCACGGTCTTGCAGAGCAACGCAGGAAAGAAAAAAAAGGAGAAAACAGAGAAAACAGGCACACGTGGCATTGCTGCAAAGGCAAAAGCAGGTTTGCTCCATGGCAGCCACGTGCCTGGCCACTGCCAAAGCCGAGACAAACTTCAACCCTGGGTTTTAAGTCCATTTCCCATTTTTAAACATTTAAATGTATGCCAACAGGACTAAGGAGCACTCGGTGCCCACAGCCAGCCTGAGGATGAGTGCAAGAGCTCAGCTAACGCAGCGAGCTGGTGAACGTCAACCAAGATTGCCAGCCTAGTTCGACTTGCCCTAAAACGGACGCAACATCTGCTGCAGAGTGTTTTCCCCGGTCTTGTGGGATTATTTCGGATAGGATTAGAAAAGCTCCGGGGGCGGGAAGCCCAGAAGTCGGCATGTGCCTTCAGACAGAGAAACGTCTCCAGCGAATTCCTGTGCAAAACCGGAGCTCGCTGATTCACCTGCTGCCGCTCCGGCAGAAGGAGCTCCACGCGTGGCCTAGCTCCCCCAGGAAGACTCAGCGGGCTGCGGTTTCATCTGCCAGACAGCGCAAGGCAGGGCCTGGGCAAGCCGCCCCGAGCTGCCTGCACTGCCTGCCTGCGTGCTGCAGGCAGGGGACGGCAGTCACGCTGCCTCCCGCCCCGGGACGGGCGACAAACCGCCCTGAGCACTTGCCCGGGGGGGGGGACGGCTCAGCTGCAGGCTCGGCCCCTGCAGCCTGGGGTACCGCTAGAGCATCCCCTCTGGCGGGCATGGCGCAGCCGCCGCTTCCCCCGCCGCTGCTCGGCAAACCCAGCCGGCAAACACTGCGCGCATTTAGCGTGGCAGGGCTGGACAGTGGGGCATTTCATCAAACCGTCGGAAATAACACTCGGCTTTTGTCCTGCCGGATAAAGGGGGTTTGTGAGCGCTGGCTTTCCAGCCCAAACCTGCACCTGTCGCCGACTTATTTCACCCGTCCCCCCCGAATTCTGCACCAGTGCCGGGGATCAGGCAGCAGCAAGAGCTTCAGTTCAGACACAACTTGCTGGGAAGTTTCTCTCAGATTTCCAAATCCACCAAAAATCTTGTTGAAGAGTCACAGCCTCGAGCTCCATTCTTGGCGATATTAAAAAAAAATCCCATAAACCTAAGGAAATTAGGGGGGTTTCCCCTTATTTTAGCTTCTATCTAAATGTCCTCGTGTATTCCACCACCTCGTGTCCACCACAAAATCGCTTCCTAGTCTTTACTTGCTAACACCTACCCGGGAGGTCTCTGGGCGTGCGGGACCGCCCTGCCCTCTCCCACCACCACCACGAGAGCGGAGAACACCTTCCCCTTTTACCAAATACATGTAAAAACCGGTCTGCTGAAAGGAAGGGACTGCGACATACGTATGCGAGCACTAAACCCAGGAGCTTAGAGATCATCCCTAATGCTGTACAGAATAAGTAAGGACAGCAGTTCGGTTTAGCGGCTCCCCGATCCGGATACAAGCTCACGGAGGAAGGTGCGCTTCCCCCGTAGCCACAAATGAAGGAGTTGCTTGTTTCCCTGCTTTGCTCATGAATTTTCTTCCCTTGCCACACGTCTACCCCCTGTATAATCAATTTGTGGGCAAAGCCGGGTTTCTGCAGGACGATCAGGCCTCCTTCTCTGACAAAACGACCACGTCAGGGTGTACGAGCGGGATGCAAAGCCCGAGCGCTGCGGGACGGGACGGCAGGAGAGGGGCTCTCCCCGCCAGGAGCTGAGCAGACGAACGCCAGGACCGTGATAATCCTGCCTGATCCCAGGCTGGAGCAGGAGCCTTACGAGGGGTTTTCCTCCTCTGAAGCCCTTCTCCACGAAGGCACGGTGATTTCAAGAGATAGTGACTATTCCAACCCAGCCCTTTGGCCCTGAAGGGACCTACAGAGAGGAAGACCATGGTACAAGCTACTGCTTACACCGCCCTTTAACACCACCGCTTCACTGGTAAATAAACCGAGCGCTTATCTTATTTTCTAAATTAATGTGCTCAAGCGTGTCGTTACAACGTACACAGGAAACGCTTTGATCTAAAAAGATAAGTGAGATCAGTACGTATAAAGTAGCAGCTTAATGAGCTTTAAAACAAAATAATTAAAATAGGTCCATTGCATTGTTGTAACACAATACAGCTTCGCAGGAGCGGAACATCGGAGCCCACCGCTCTGCCCGCCAAGATAACCGCATCAATGGGAAATACTACCACTGTGGAAAATACCCAAGAAGAAAATATCACCTAATGGGACTTTTTAATGACGATCTCCCAAAAAGCTCCACTTTCCCAGGAGTGAAGACAAGCATTGACCCCACTGGAAATGCCCAAATGACTGGCACAGGGCCTAGCTGTCCCCTTCCCACGGCGAGGACGGATGTCCGTATGGGGCTGCGCGGTGCCCCGGGAAATCCAGCCGACTTGGGTCTTAATTCTGGCACTGTGGTCTCCTAGAAGAGTTGCCCTCGATTCACGCCAGAGTAACTGAGATCCAAACCTGGCTTTCTCCTGGGAAGTCCCCGGCAGCCCAGGGATGCACAGCCTGCCCTGAAACCTCAGCGGCCGTACATGGGAAAGTATAAAGAATTTCAAAAGATCCAGTAACTCTTATAGAAATGGAGAAGATGAGAGAAAGCAAGCCTCTAAAAGCAGACAGACAGATGGCTTTTATGGAACAAGAAATACAATTAAGAAAAAAAATTAGAAGCAGCAGAGCACTCTTTGAAGGTGTGAAACATCAATAAGAAAGCCTGGAGAAAGCAAAGGCATGAGAGCTGGGGCGTGAGGGAGGGGAGCACAGTGCAGGGCATCGCATCGCCCGGCCGACGCTCTGGCGTGGTGCTGGGGAGTTCCCGGCCCTCACGGTCCCGCTCCCAAGCCAGGCGCCG
The DNA here is from genome assembly GCF_965638725.1 of Aptenodytes patagonicus. Lineage (NCBI taxonomy): Eukaryota > Metazoa > Chordata > Aves > Sphenisciformes > Spheniscidae > Aptenodytes > Aptenodytes patagonicus. Next base: position 9,112,995 of record NC_134967.1, on the reverse strand, counting down.
GGGCTCTGCCCAGCCCCACAGCGGGGACATCCCACTGCTGGAGAAGGCTCACAGCTTGACACGCTTCACGGGGAAAAGAGAACAGCCCAAAAAGACAGAGAAAAAGCCAAACCAAAATAGAAAGCGAAGGCAGCGAGAATGAAATCCGGGGCAAAGACTCTTGATCCTTTCATACAGAGGTTTAAATCCCCTTTTAGCACTGAACAATTTCTTTTCCATGGAGAAGAGCAGTTCTCCCTGCCACGGCCACCTCATCACGCGTACAGCATCCGAGCAGCTCGCAGGCTCTCCCGCTCCGGCAGCCGCGGGAGCGAAATCCTGCCGGATCAAGGTGAACATGAGTCACCAGAGGCACTCTGAGCACCTAGAAGACACTGTGCTGTTTGTGGGCACACACCCTCCGGAGCCTAATTGCCAGTGAGTCAGATATCGCTGTGCTTTGCATGCCATTAAAAAAAAAAAAGTCCCCTTTGCAGGAGCTACTAAACTTTTCAGAGCCTTGTCTCCAAAAGAGAGATGAGGCAGATCGGCAGCGACAGGAGACCTCCTGCACCCCTCGCTGCTTTTCACAAACCTCTGCATTTATTGCATCTCCCACGGTATCTTGGCTTCTTGCAAACACCCCCCGTGCCGGGTCCGCCTGCCGGCAGCCTCGCGCTGTGCAGGTCCGGACCTCTGGGAGGACGAAAGGGAAGAACATGGAAACACATCCCTTCCCACTGGACGCCTGAGCAGAACGTCTCCAAGGAACTGCCCATAAGAAACGATTCCAACCTCATCCATCAAAATTAGCAAAATTGATTTTGCCAGAGAATATGTCACTTTGACGGGAACCCAGAATAAGCCCTGAATATTTCACATCGGAGGCCACTAAATGAGTAGAGAGCCTCTTACGAAGCCAAGAAACAAGAAGATGAGTAACTCATCCTCATCTTTCCCATAGAAAACTTAATAAGAAAACCCACAAAAGGCAACTACTTGTAGAAAATGGGTTTATTCTTCTCGGGAGCTCTTTCTAAAACAGCGCTTGCCAGCATCTGAAATGGCAATGCTTTCCCTGTGTAACGCCCAGCCGCTGCGGGCTCAGCTGGACTTCGGCTTCTGCCGGGGAGAGGCAGAGCCCGACCACACGCTCCCGGCGGGAAGCACGGCCACTAATCACCCACGTTTCGGTGGGTACTTAAGTGGATGTCCTAATCCATGTCAATTAACTGACGCTTCATTACTCGAGTCCTGCAGACGGAGGCGGAGATGCTATCGCAAGCACCGGCAGCAGGGCTGGGGTCACGCACCGGACCCCAGCAATTCAAGGAACGCAATTCAAGGAAGCCGGGCGTGCGGCGGGCTCGGCTCGCCGGGCAGGCAAATGCCGGGGGGGCCGGGGAGGGGGGGAACCCGGGCTCCCCCACGACCTTGCCACGTCTTTAACCTGAATGACACGCAGTCAAGTGGCAACATCAATTAGCACCGTTTGCTCTTAACGGAGCCTCAAACGCTGTCTGCTGAGCAACGAGCCCTCAGCCCTCCCACACTGAGCCACAAAAGCTTTGCGCAGTTCCTAAGCCAGCATTACGCAGCCACGTTTCCTGCTCACAGGGCCATAAACCACGGCTGGAGCGGGTGTCACAGGGAGATTCTCCTGAACATCCCGGGATGCTGCAGAAAGGGAGGCACAGCCAAAGCCCCTTATGGACGGGAGCAACCGATCCCTGCGAGGTCGTAGTTGAACTCCACAAAACCGCTTTCCTGCACGGAACAGTGCAGTCCCTTGCACAGCGTGTGCTGCTCTGCCGGTGTCCCGGGCACATGGTCACCCCCCTCGCCACGGGTCCCTGTGTCAGCACGTCCCCATCCCCTCGCTTCTCTCGCGTTAGGGCACGCGCACTCCGGCAGGCTCCAGTTGTTCCACCTCAAGGGTCCAGACTCGTACTTCTCTTGCAGGAAGCATGTCACCGCTCCCAGACTAGGTGTTGTTCTTGAAGCAGCTTTTGCTCAGCCTTTATTTGGAAGCCAGCAGAGTTTGCAGCGCTCGCACCCCAGACAGGCCAAGGAAAGCTTCACCGCTCCCACCTGGCCACTTTGCAACAGTCAAGCCTCGTCCCATGGACAGCTTCACCCGGGGCTGAGAGCAGATTCGCAGCCGAGGCTCTGCCTCCCCTTGCTGCCAGCCATCTTCTTCATTAGGAACCGGCGAGCTGCTTTCGTTACCTGCTCCAGCCAGGGCTTCCTGCCAAACGCAGTGCCAGGGAACGGCTTTTGCTCCCCACAGCACCGTGCAGCATTGGGCAAGCCGGACACTGCCGGAGTGCACCGGCAGCATCACTCGTCAGGACGCACCAGCAGCCACCAGCAGAACGGATGCAACGCTGCTGGGGATGCAACAACGCTTCCAGAAAAGCAGAGCTGCTGAGAAAGACCTTCAGAGCAAATTTAAACAAATATCATCTCATGTTAAAGTATATCTCCTGCCTACACATCATTTCCAAGTCACAATGAGACATTTTGCAGATCAGAGTTGAAAATTAACACTTTATGAATGATGAGCTTTATGGTTTCTTATATATATATTTTTTTTTTTTAAGTCCATTTAATTTCTCCAGGACAGCCAGCAAAGGTGGAGGGCTGGGGAAGCCTCTGCCGCTGAATTTTGGCAGGGAGCTGGCTCAAAGGTGGTCGGTGGTCTTGGACAGAAAACCAGAGCCAGGCTCAAAGGCTTCGCTGGGGATGTACGACCCGCTGCTCTGCCGGGAAGGACCTCGGGTGAGTCCCCGGCGGGTCCTTCAGCCTCCTGCCCCCGGGACACTCAGCGCTCGCTGACCCTGTCCCTGCTTATTTCCATGCAACTGCTCATCCACCTCCAGCCAAGCCGGATTTCTTTTCCTTTTATCGCTGTCGCTTGGTACCAGAAAGGCTGAATCACTCGGCACTGATGAGAGGACACATCCTCCTGCACTTGGGGTTACCGCTGCAGGTCTCCATCTTGCTCCACGAGCATTGCACCCAGCAGCCCCGGCCCCGGGCGAGAGCTTTGCCGCAGCATTTCCCAGCCCTGCCGCCTGCGCCACGAGCGGCGTGGGTGCTTCGCCTCCAGCTTGGGCAACCAGCACAAGAAGCACCAGAGAGAGACGAAGCCTCGCCAGAAACGCCCATCGGTCCCCACTGCGTCCCCCGGCGTGGCTCCACGCAAAGGCATCCAACGCCATGCTGAAAGGCGGCTTTAGCACAGCTTCTACTCGCAGAGCCGCTGAGGCCAGAGAAAGGAATTGATAAACCCAGAAAGCAGTAGCAATTCAGCGGCAGACAAGACCTCATTTCACAAGGAATCCTCATAAAACCAAATTAATGTTGAAGGATGAAGGTAGGTAAACCTCCCACAGTTGAGTTCAGGCCACAGAGACTCAGTTTAAATCTCCCAGCAGTTCTGATTTAATCAATGCATTTCAAAGTGAAATTAGATGAAGTACGTGTCCATCACAGGAAATTATGTAAGCTATTGAAGTCTGTAGGTGCAGGTCCCAGTAAGAAGAGCCACAGGAAATATTCATATCAACTCGAATTCCATTTTTAAGGAGGCAGTTCAGGTCCAGAGTTTTACGTTATTCCAGTGAAAAAATTCACTCTGATGAAAACCGTGTACCCAAGGCGAAGAAGGGCCAAACGGCAGCTTCAGGAGCCTCCCCGAGAAAACCGGTGGCGGCTGCCGGGCTTGGCCAGGAGCCCCCTCCTAGCGGTACCATCCAGGGTGGGAAGGAAGGAAAAACCCCTTTGTTCTAGATGAGGGTGTGAAAGCGCTGATGAGGCCGCTCCATCCTCCCCGCTGATCCCACCCAACACACTGGGCTTCCAGGAGTTACCCCGCTAGAAGAGTTTTAGTCTCAAACTCAAACTCCGTTGGGTCTGAATTGCTGTAACCCATTTCGTCATCACCAGCCCTTAACGAGAATCACGGATATTGCAGCCCAGAGCGGAGCAGCTCCCGCTCCTCCGGCTCAGCATATTGATTCCCGTAATCTTTCCTCCCAGTCCTTCTCCTATTAGCTATATTTAAAAGCTTAAGCATGCATACATTTCCATAATGAACCTCAGACCTGTCGGAAGTCATATGGATTATTCACACCCTACGGAGCCGTTGTGCGAAGCCACTCTCAGTGCTCACCGCCTATCTATATGTATACATACATACAGATACAAATGTAAATAAGCCGTGCTGGGAGACCTGGCGGATCAGACTTGGGTGAGGAAAGGTAGGAACAAGGTTACTGGGCCACCTGGAGAGCTGGTCTCTACTTCGCTCTGGTACCGTTTACAGGCTGGGCTTTGAAGGAAAATTAGCAACTCCTTATTTTCAGCAGATGACTGTTACGTAAAGCAAACCCAAGCTGCGGCGCTCCGATGCCTGGAGCAGACGGGCCAGCAGCTCACACGTCCCACGTCCCGCGTGCCGAAGGCAGGCAGGACGGCTGGTGACGTGGGGCAGCCCCTGAAGCATCCAGAGCAAGCGGCAGCTCCGCGACCGCGGCGGTTCCCATCCGTCACCCTGCCGGAGACGCCACAAAGGCAACGCGGCGGCGACGGCTCCGGTGTTATTACAACAATTATTCATGCTCTGGGGAAGAGGCTGCTAAAGACCAGCGCCGCTCCCTTTGCCTCATCTGTGAAATTGCTGCCAGTTAGGAGGTACGAACCGCTGCATAAAAGTGCAGTTTATGCAAGCATTATTGTGGCTGTTAAGTATCATAGCCGGTGACACTAGATGAATTTCTGTGGCAATCAATTCACCTGGGAGCAGCCAGCTCAGCCCCTGTGTGGATGCGGGATGAGTAAGGACTCCTCAGCGGACGGCCATTAACTCCCACCGCTTACTGCTCTCATTACTTTCCAGACTGCAAGGCTTGCATCTTTGACGAGCGGCTGAATCTACATTTGACAGCATGAACTTGATGAGTGAAATTCATGGAATATGTTTGCTTTGGCAGTAACTACAAGGCCCATAAAGTTTCCTCAGTGCCAATGCGCCGGGATGTATGCTTTTAATGAGTTGTTTTATACAATCGGGAAGAAATTGCAAACAGTATTTTTACTCATACTGCAAATCACTCCGGAGCTAAATGCTGTAAAAATCGTGGCATATTGTTTAAAATATTGTGTTTGTAGCTATGGAAGGGAAGTCCTCAGCCACAGCTAGAAGCCAGGCAGACGGCACGCTGCAGAAAGCTTTCGTGTCCTTACAGGCAGGCGCAGGCACTGACGCAGCCGCATGCACGCATGCACATGTTGGTGCACATTCAGGAGGCGACAGAGTAGCTGCCGTCCCCCCAAATAACAGACCTTTGCCCTGCAGCACCCACGCCCGTGCCCGCCATGCTGCGAAGGGCAGAGCGAAACTGGAGCATCCCCGGAACCGTGCAGGGGCTGTCAGGGGTAACGCTGCACACCCAGCCCGGCTCCTTGCAGTGGTCAGAACCGGGGGAGCAGCAAGCCCCCCTTCACGAAAGCAAGGGCAGAATAATTCCGAGTGATGCGGGTTTACAGGTCTTGCCCTCCTCAGCTTAAGAGCAAGGCTCGCCCTGCAAGGTCACGCAGCTGTCGCTGCCCCGGGGCGAAAGGAATCCGACTTGAAAGGAGCAATAAGGTACCATCTCCCGGCGGCGGGCAGCAGCTCCAGGCAGAGACTGCACAGGTGAAACGGGCACTGGAAAGGTCTACTGCTTCTCTTGGAGCTATTTTTCTAGCAGTATTCAAGAAAATGAGGGGAAATGACATGGGAAATGTCAGAAATAAAGCCAGAAGCAATTAGAGTTAGAGAGAAGCGAGAGCAGCAGGCAAGGTTAGCAGTAAAGTTATCTCTTATTAAAAATAAAACACGGAGGGACTGGAAGCTGATGAGGTGGTACAGAGGACAGCCCGGCACTGAGGATCCAGGATACACAGCAAAGAAATTCGCAAGGCAAATCGAGGAGAGGAGCGACCAGAAGGCTCCTGTTTTCATTGCTAAACTCTTCACAAAAATAAAAAAGCAGAGGGCGTCCTCTGTTTCCAAGATTACAGTCTTCTGCTGGTTCCAGCCTCAGGAAACAGCCCTCCAGCTCCACCGGGCTTTTCATCTACCACAGAATACATCCAAATGCGAGGCACCCTGAAAAACACCTCAGGTGCTTTCCCTAGGAGTAATTCCTAAGGTCACTATATCACCGTAGACTCCCCGGAGACTCTGTCCTTCCCACCACGCAGCAGCGCATCCTCAGCGGACGGATGGACGTCTCCGGCGGCAGCGTGAAGTGCTCACGTGCCCGGGCCATCAGGGTGTACTGGACAGGGAGAGGGGATGAGGCCGGGGGGCATCAGGAGGTCGCTTGCCGCGTGCACCTGGAATATGCTGCACGGCACACCCGAGTGTAAAACAAAAGCCGAGGGCCTCCCCCAGCTCCTCGGCATAGACAAAACCCCAGTTCAAGTTTCACCCTCCAGAACTCCATCCAAAGCTTGGGAAGAGGGACAAAGCCTCCAGCGACTCCGAAGGGTGACGGACAAAGGCCTTCCGCATCACCTGCAGCCTGCCCGCAGCTCCCGCGGCGTTCAGGGGGTCCTGCCTGCTTCCCCTCCTGCGCCCCAAAAGCAGCAGCCATGTTCTGCTGGAGCGCAGGGGCACGGGGAGCAGAGCGGGCTGATGGGCTCCCCTAGTTGCTGCGCGGGGTAGGGCTGGCGGCGGGGCCGCATCCATCCGCTCACCCCGCAGCTGTCCGGGACGCCGAGTCCTGCTCCCCAGGGAGCGGTCGCAGGGCCCGGTGCGAGCTGCGGGAGCGGGGCCGCCCGCTCAGGACCCCTCGCCTCGGGAGCCCTCTCTGCAGCAGCGAGACCCTCCACGCAGCCGGAGAACACGACGACGCGCCTGAACCGCTTTTGCGCTCTGCAGAGGGGAGGCTTGGGGCAGGCGGCAGGGTTTGACCCCTGCCCCACACGAACAGTTCGCCGGCTCAAAACCAGGACTTTTTAAATACAAAATCAGGTTGGGGGCGGAGGGGGGGGGGGGAGGAACAGAACATGAAACACACAGCAGCATAGTTTTCCTTATGATCTTACTTGTTTAACATGCTGCTGCTTTGAATGTATTCCACCGAGATAGGCTCGAAACACAGAAAACCAGGTATTCCTGCGGCTTTAGGGGCAGATGGGCAGAGCGCGGGCAGAGGCTGGGTAACTAGTGTTCTCCAAACACAGTACCATGGAAATAACAAGATTTCGGCTCAGATGACTTCGCAGCGGTAATGAAAATGTGTTACATAACACTTTGCCTCCGTCTCCTCTGCTTTGCAATTCTCGATTAATCTCCCAAACACATCCATCCGCCTGCCCGCCGCACATGCCCCGGCCGCCGCCCCCCCCCCCCCCCCCCCCCGGGCCCCCTCCCCCGAAAGACACCCGCCGGGGCGGCGACGGGGGGGACCCTTCCCGGCAGCGTGCAGGAACAACAGGCGAAGGGGCACAGATCTCCCGGGGCAGGGCGGCCGAGCGGGGCCGGGGGGAGACGGATGGGGGGAGCCCTGCCACCTCGCCCGGAGCAGGGACCGGCCGCGCCTCCCCGAGCGCTGGAAGCCGCCGGGCTGCACCGCCTCGCTCTCCATCCCGCACCCCGCCTCAGTAAGTTCGTTATTTAACTCCGCGAGCCGCTCCCCGAGCGCGGGCGGAGGCGAGAAGCGCAGCCGGCGCTCGCTCCGCCGGGCCGCCGCGCCCCGGCCCTACCTGCTTCCCGGGAGCCGTCGCATCCACATCGTCACGTCTCCCGGCCCCGGCCCGCCCGTCCCGGCCCGGCGGGGCTCACCGCCTCAGCTCTCCATCCGGGCGCGCCGCCCCGCGCCCGCGGCGGCGCTCAGCGGCGGGGCAGGCGGCGCCCAGCGGGGCGGGCATGCCCGGGGGCCGGCGGAGGTCGGCGCTCCGGCTGCCCCGGCCCCTCAGCGCCGGCGGGGCAGCTGCGCGCCCGCGGAGGCTGCGCGCCCCATGCGCGGCGGGGGAAGGCGCGGGGCGGCGGGGCCCCTGCGGGCGTGGTGCGGTGCGGTGCGGCTGGGCTCGGCTCGGCGCGCCCGCGTCTGTGCGCGCACCCGCGGGGCGGGGGCGGGGGGCCGCGGCTCGGTGAAGTTGCGCGGGGAGGAGGCGGGGGCGGAGCGCGGCCCCTCCGCTCCGCGGCCGCGGCGGGGCGGGGGCGGACCCGCCGCCGGAGCCGGAGCCGGCGGGGCGGGCTGGGGCCGTGCGCGGCTCCGTCGGGCGCCGGAGCCCCCGCGGAGGCGGCGGGCAGGGTCCCGCCGGCGCAGTCCCGCTCCCCCGCGGGGGGAGAGACCCGCCGGGAAACGGCCTTTCCCTCCCCAGGACGCCGCGTTTGGCCGGCAACTTCCCCTCGCCGGCGCACCGAGGCACCGAAACGCGCCTTCTCCTTGAATCTCGCGAATTACACCTCGCTTGCGGCTCCTGGGGAAGGCGAACTACTCGCCCTGCCTGATTTGCATGCACCTGCTCTAGCCTGAACGCCCGCTTAGTTATGCGCGCGTTTAGCAGGTCAGCGATCCGGGGCTGCGGTGTCACCGCGCTGATTCCCCGTCCCCTGAGGAGCCGGTGCCCCCAGCACGACGCGTCCCCGCGCTGGAGGCGGTTTCCTAAAAAGCACCGGGGAAGGGGATGCATTTTTAATCCGCGCTTTGAAAGTCCCGGGGCGCAGGCCGTGCGGGGCGGGGGGGGGCTCCCTCGCACCTCCCCGCCGCCGGCCGGGGCAGCCCGGGTGCGGGGGGGAGCCCCGGCCCCGCCGCCCGGAGGAGCGGGCCCGGCTGCAGGCTGCAGCGTGCTCCACCAGCCGGCCGCTCGAGCAGGCGCAGGCTGGCCGGGCTGGCATCCTGCTGCCGGCCGAAACAATGCGAGAGGTTCCACCCCTGATCCCGCACATCTGATCTGCAGGAAAAATGTCGAGCGAGTGCGAGCGCTAATTTTCCGCCGGCGAGTGGCGTCTCCCAAACAGCCGCCTCCTCAGACTCCCGAATCGGAGAGATTTGCAGCAGCCGCCGCCACCAAATGTCTTCAGCTGAAAGTTCGTGCCTTTTTTCCCCCCTCTGTGCTCGTTTAAAGACAATGGAGCACAAAGAGGACAAGTGAACGTGTTGGGAAAGGCTTTGGTTATTCTAAGAGGCGTTTCATCAGAGCGTGATAGGTTTCTCTCTTTCCAGGGGTGCTGCCAGTAAAAAGCTAAATTATTCCTATAGCTAGTGTACTGAAAGAAAAGCTTCTCTCTTGAAAAGATAAGCTTCTCTGGGTGGTTTCTGTTCAGTTGCTGCAATAAAAGAAGTTTTTGTATGAATTTGGGGACAGATTCTTTGAAGCTGCCCCTGACTACGAGTGAGAAACAGGACTGCAGTTTGCAGTCAGAACCACCTGCACTGTCCCCTCGCAGGACCAAACCTCCGATGCGCCTCAGCTCTGCCCAGGGCCAGCCAGGAAGGGGCATTTCAACAACCACGGCTTGCTTTGTTCCAAACGATCACACCAGAAAGCAAGACTTACGTGGAAACGAGGCTCTCTCCACTGCCTTTCTGAGTCACCGGGTTTCTTTTCTGCCTCCATATAAACTTATTCGAGAAACAGAAGGAGCCTCCTTTAAGCAAGGCAGCCCCACGAAAGGTCAGCAAGTCCCTGACTCCTTACGTGTGCTCCCAGCGGATCAGCTCCAGCTGCCACTAGAAGTGCTGTAGTTCAGCATCCAAATCCCCACATTATTTGGAGTTGGATTCCTGGTCGGAAGGAACCTATTTTGGGAAGGGTGGAATCTCGGGGGTTGGCCTGAAGAACAGCTTGTCCTGTGAGATTGCAGCTGCTGGGGAGACAGACCTCTCCTATCCAAGCCCAAGCAGAAACGGGGCTACAAAAGTGTCCTAATGGCCAGGCTGATTTTTGTTTTTTCCTAAGTATGCTTCTCACCTGCTGGGGCAGTTTGGGCACGTCTCCCTCAGAGCCACCGATGAAATCCCAGCTTGCAGGCCAGGCAGCGTGTGTTCGGTGACGCTGCAAGGTCGATGGCAAGTCCCCTCTCCATCTGCCCGTAACGAGGCCAGTTACAAACTGGACCACAGCTCAAACTTCTCATCCCTCTGCATCCTGGAGGGAGGGAGCCACGAGACCCAGAGACATTCATTACATGCAAAAACATGATTTTACGCATGTTGTTCGTAGTTGCAAATTACAACAGCTTCAGCAAAAACAGGTATCAAAGCACAACACTCACCCAGACGCAGTCTTTCTGGAGGCTGCACGTGTAGTGACTTGAAAGAGAAAGCTCGGCTTTACTGCAAGCCCAGTGAGTTTATCATCCATTAAACCCAGCTAACTAACGTGAAAGATCTTTAGAGAGAAGAAGGGAAGAGCGTGCAATTGTCAGTCTCGTAAGAGTCTGTTCTGAAGCCTGAGAGATACTGGAACGCAGTTAAGTAGAAGACAATCAATTAAGGCTTAAATAAACCCAAACGAGCAAACGTTAATGAGCGCTATCTTGTATCTGAAACAAATCCTCTTAACTCATCCCCACTTAAAAAAAATATTATTTCCCCATTTGTGCCAAATGCGTGGAGCCGGCGTGGGGATTGCGCGCTGGGGGACCCATCCTGGGCGGGGGGGGGGGGGGGGGCCGGACCACGTCCGGGTTGCTCTGGGGCCCGGCAGCACAGGCCAAGCTTGAGAAAGGGGCTGGAAGCCAACAGGAAACTCTGCCTGTATTTATTTGGCTGTAACCATCTGTTATACCGCTATATACGTTAGTAAGGCAAGTGAACCCCAGTATTCAAAGGCCCCGTGCCCTTGCCATCAGCTTTCCTCTGGCCCCGAGGCTCTTCTAGAGCTCCTGGCCTCTGCCCTGCATTGAAACGTCACTGGCCAGAAGCTCCCAGAATATTTTTGAATGAGGAAAAAAAAGAGATATCAAAGGAGAGTTGAGGCTTTGAACAGTACCAAAGCAAGCGTGCACACAAAGCTTTTATATATAGGCCATTATTTGGGTTCAGGGCTGGTTTGAGATGCTTGGAGCGTAAACCTTGTGGGGAGGGAGGTACTTGGCCAGTTTGGGCATCCGAGCCACGTCCTTGCTGCTCTCCGGAGAGCCCTACCTGCTGCCTGCCTGCCGCTGGGCCAGGCGACACGTGAGGCACTCGCTTCTGCGCCTTCTTAAAATAGGCAGTGCACCATTTTTAGTGGCGCTTTAAAAGGCAGATTGATGCCAATCGGCAATCTTGGCCCCCTTTGTCTGGCTCATTTACTCAGCAGCGCTGCCGGGGTTGCCTAGCACGGAGCGGGTGGCAGGCGATGGAGCAGCCCGCTGCGGGAGCAGGAACTGTGAATTATCCCGCCATTTAAGTAGGAGGGAAGGAAGTCATTAGCGAGTTCATTTGTCTAACTTGTTCTTCTCAGAGTCATCTCTCCAAGAGAGTCAAGTTCCTGACGCTGGTGCAAAGCTGTAAGCACTGGAACTGGCTGCCACGCTGTGGGTCACAGACGCTCATGCAGACCTGTATTCTGGAAGAAAAGAGGGGTTTTCCCTGTGATCCGAACCGTACTTCCCAGGTTTCCCATAACAGCACCTGCGTTATCACCCACCCACCGTGATCTTTAATAGGCATGGGCACCCCAAGGGCGCTGCCAACCGTGGCAAGTGAACGTCGCCAGCTGCACTGCACTTCACCCGTCACGTTCTTGAGGCAAAATCTGTTAATTTGCCTCTGAGTGGAAAGAAAGACGCTGCCCTGGCTACACTTGCCAAGGAGGAGCGAAAATTGTCTCTTCAATAGAAATAGGTTGTCATCACCCATTTTCCTTTCATATGGAAAAAGCAGAAGTGTTACTCAGATTGTGAAGAAGAGGGGAGTATAATGCAATTCCTACCTCCTTGTAACATCGTACTTTGGTTTTTCAGACCAGTGCTGACAGGGAATAGGATTCTGGAAAGCACCTAGCAGATTTTATGCTCAGCAGCTCTTAGGGGACTCTGAGACTTGTATTCAGTTAAGAAAGCATCCCCCAAGGTCTCGAACTCCTCTGATGGTCTTGATGGGACCATATAGCGAGGCATAGCTCCAGCACGCCAGACCTCTGGAAGGAAAGAGTCACGAGGCGGGGGAGCCGGAGGGGAGGGCTGAGAAGATGTGAAAAAGCTGGCAAGTATTTTGTGGGGCACATCTGCCTTTTGCCCATTCTCCGAGCCCAAAAGAGCCACCGCAAGCCCCTATAGCCTTGCAGAGCCTCCCTGCAGCATGGGCTGCCTGCCCGGGGATGTTACCCAGCTTTCCAGCCACAGCTCACTTTTCCAGAGAAGCATGCTATTTAGCCACTTCTGTCCCCAAAGTCCTTTCTCAAGGAGAGGAGGCAGAGCATCCTGCCTTCGCTGACTAATGCCAGCCCTGACGCAGAGCCTGCCTCACACTCCCGGCTCCGTGCCCCCCCCCCCCCGGCTGGACTTTTCCAGTACTGAGAACCAGCAAGGAAGGCAGGGGAGTCGCTACCCAGAAGCTAGCACCCTGTACAGTATTTGTCTGGCTAGGCTGCTCTCATGCAATTTCTTTTTTTTTTTTAATCTAAACATTGCTAATCAGCTTCTTCAAGCTCTAACATATGTCCTATAAATATCCCTTGTGGAAGCAAAATCTGTCTCATATGTGTATGCAAGACAAAAGAAAAAAATTAGAAAGCATGAAGCCCTGACTTAGCAGCCCAGTAGCATAATTAAGCTAAAGCCTAAGAGATTAATGAAAGAAGGAAAAAATGCCTACCTTCTTCATAGCCCCAGTACAGCCCCAGAGCATGGCAAAGTCCCAGCAGTCTCAGTCCCTGACAGATACAGAGTTTGCTCAGGCTCAGGTGCTCGTTGTTATTGCCTGCAGGTCTCTTACAAGCCACCCACACGGCCACTGCCAGCCGTTTGGCCGAGGACTGGGCAGGGGCTGATGTCGGGACAGAGCTGGGGAGCACTTCACTCTTAGAGCTAGGCAGGAAGCTTGGTATTTTCTCTTCTTCTTGATATTTAGCTACAGCCCTGAGGTGCTCTTACAATTCTTATTTTAAGTGCTTGCTTAGGAAATATATGGGCCCCTGGCAGAGCTTAGGGTAGGGTGGGATGTCATGATTCTCAGCTTGCCCCTAAATGGGGTAGGATGGGGACAAGCTCCTCGGGCAAGATAACCTCCAGACACAAGTATCCTGAGTGCAGCAGCAGTACCGTGTAGACGGAGCTCCTCTGGCTCTGCCTCTATTCCCACATGGCTGATAGGAATGAGCTCAGATCAATCACCTTTCTCTAACTGGCTTCCTAGCTTGCATCCCCCAGCCTCCTGGCTGGGCTGCAAAGCCCTGTCCCTGAAGCAGGACCCTGAGGACAGATGAGTATCTGAGCAGCTTAATTGCCTTCAGCACAGGCATCCAGAATCCACCTGCTCACCCCACGCTTCGTGCTCAGGTACCTTTTGTTTTGATGGAGACACAGTCAGCTCTTGGCTGGCTTCATCTCCGGCACGCTGAGCCCTTGTCCCCTCTGCCGTGCGGCTGCCGGCACCTGTGTTACAGAGCTGGCAGGGCAGGCAGGGGCTGGAGAGCCCGGGGGGTCAGGCAGGCAGGGGCTGGAGAGCCCTGGGGCACCAGCTGGGGTCAAAAGCAAACGCCTAAGAAACAGCACTTGCAGGAAACTGGGAACTGTGCTTTTAACAGCTCGAGAGGTAACCTGCCTTTGTTAACTCTGCTGAGAAATCCTTGGCATCATTAGAGAGGTGACACTGACTTCAGCATTGCCATGGTTTCCCCAGGTTTTACATCTAGCTGCTGCAAGGTGAAGCAAGGTGGCTGTCGGCTGGGAGACGTTAACAACCCGGAGACGTGAAAGTAAAGCAGAGGTCTTCTCTGCCTTGCAAAGGAGAGGTACCATTACAGGGTGCAATGCTTTGCACCATTTCTCACGGAGAAAGAAAAGCTAACCCAGTCCTGTTTTGCTGAACAGGATAAGGTAAACAAATACAAGAGAAATGCAGCAAGAGGGGTATTCTTTCTGAACCTCTGCGGGAGTGGGGATTCAAGCTATGGCAGGAGTCTGAGCTCCAGGTAAATGAGGTGTAGTCAGGGCAATAGCAAAGATAATTTTGATTTCACTAACTTGCAGTTCCTGTTGGCCACGCAGCAACTACATCGTGCGGAGCAGCTGCTGCTTTAAAACTATGGCCCCTAGTAGAAAAAGATGGTGTTAGCAAACCCAGCTCTTGGCAAAGCTTAAGGGAGTGGCTACCGGCTTTGTGGTTTCCCCGTGCAGGTTCTTCCATTGCTCTCAAGCACGTCTGCAGCAGGTTCCTTCCTAGGACACTTATGCACATGGAACTACGGGTTTTTCACCTTGATGTACACACAGTACGTGTGGGTCCAGCTCTACAGTTCCTTGTGTAAAGAAGTTTTCTTAAGAGGGGAGGCTGGCTTATTTCCAGCTCTGGTGCCAGTGTAGTCATCTCTCACACATCCCTGGCTGATGAACTTTTCTGGCTCTCCATTGCTGGGAGGTGGTACGTAGGATAATGAAATTATAACACTTAGTTTCATAAATGGTATGTGCTTCTTAAACCCTACAAGCATCTCAAGCAGGGCTGTTAGAGATTCCTTTTGCTTTGGTTATATTTGTCTTATAAATCCTAGTGATGTTGACAATTGGGCATGGTTTAATTTTGCAAATCTGAGGAATGATCAGGTCAATTTAGATCGCATTTAAAGCATTTGCGTTCACATGCTGGAAAGCCTTTTTTCCTCCTTGCTCCTTGCCTAAGGCCCTTATTATCTGCTGGTGCTATTTATCAATGCACAGCAGGTATGTTACAGTAAGGTCTCTTTCGTAAAGTGATAGAAAATAATCATTCCTGTTCCTCATCTGCTCAGCAAGAAAAGTGAGCCCGACTCTCATGCATGTCAGTACTCCTGAGCCGCAGCATTTTTATATTACTGCGGGAGAAGTGATTTAACTCAATAAGCTTTTCTCATAAATGGCAATAGTTTTATAAAACGAAAGGAGACGTGTGTAAATTAACACAACATTCCCCTTCAGCTCCATCGCTTCAAGCCCTGCCCCAGCTGCGGAGGATGCCGAGGGAGCCCCCTCCCCGGCAGCAGTGGGAGTTATCCCTCCTCCAGGTCTGAGCTTGCACATGGGGGCTGCGAAACCTCTCACCAAGCGGGAGATGCTGGGAGGCGCTTGTTTTGGGGCAGATAACTTCAATTTTTGCTCCTGAAGCACCTGAGATAAAGGAACAGTCTTTAATAGTGGCTCGTGCCTCTGAAAAAACCACTCCTCCTCCTTGGCACGCACATAACAGCTCCTTATCCCCTCTTCCCAATACAGATTTGTCTGTGTTTAGCTAAGGAATAGGCAGACCTATTATGCCATTTAATTGTCACAAATGCATGTATTTGTGCTGCGTGCCATGGCCTGCAGGACGCTGCCGGTTCACAGTGGCAACTGAAGCTGTCCGAGTAGGGCGCTTCTTCCTCTGGCGTATAATTAAATGCTTGGTGAAGTGTCTTGAGATGTCTGCACACCTGAAAAGCACTACACGAAGTACAGTCAGGGTGCGTATTTCCCCACCGAAATTATGAAGGAAGATCGTGCAGACCCAGGAGCTGGAGAGGAGCAAGTCCTGTAGGATCCACAAATGCGCACCTGCATGCCCCGGGCATCAGAGCCGGGCTGGCTCCTCGGTACGGGACCCGCAGGACGCCCTGGCAGAGCCAGAGCCGAAGCTCCAGGGCTCATCATCCACACCGCTGCTGCCATCCTCAGAGCAATGGCCTCTGCCGAGCAAAGGGGATGATTTAACGGGCTGCCTTTCCTTGAAGACAGGGAATGTGGTTTTCGTTTGGCTTTCTCCTCCCCCAGGGACTGAGGTTTAATATTACCTTCCCATTAATTTATATGAGAACATTTCCAAATAGTAAACTTCCAATAAATTAGTAATGCTGATCTACAAAAGGGAAAAAATGATGTGTTGTGAGTTTATAGCCCTGTGGAAAAGACATTAAAGAGAGGCCTCCTTAGCACAGAGCACTCTGGGGAGACCTGGGGGGGGCTGAACTCTGGGCTGGAAACCGGCCTGAATGCGGTGTATCTGCAGGGAACTGGGCTCACCCCCTGGCTGCAAGGGCATTCGGCATCCTTCACCTCTGCCCGGGATAAAATCTGATGCAAGACGGTTTGTCTCATCACAGACCGATATTGCCTTTATCGCTTATAAAACTCTTTTACAGAAATAGGTTTGCGGGCACACGCTGGGTGACGTGAGGCTGCTGGACTCCTGCCCTCAAATTAAACTCAAACTCTGCAGCTCCTTCCCTGCAACTGGGGGGGGGGGGGGGGGGGGCTACAGGAATGAATTTCTGCATGTGTACAAGCTTTCCCTGTAATAACCACTTTAAATATAAGTGGAGTTGATTGATAATTTTCCCATTGAAGAAACCTGAAATGAAGTAAATAGGATACGACATCTGAGGCAGTGGTGCTCCCCTGCTGTTCTCCATCACTGCGCGGCACGGGTGCGTCTGCTGCGGCTCTTACCGGTCAGGAGCTCTGGTCTCCCCCAGTAACAGATGGAGCAAATGGGGAATGGAAACTTCGTTCCTTCCATGTTTTTCTGTGTGTTTGACACATGGCTTAGGACCCGCTCCTTGCTCGGCGTCAGCATCACAGGGTGCTTGGCACTCCCTACTTCCCAGAGAGGCTCCTTCCAGCAGAAAGAGCAACTGGCTGGAGAGGAGATATTGAGGCAAACCGTTCATGAAATCTGTCATTTACATGTCGAGGGAAAACCTCCGCGCAGGTTTCGCCACCCAGCTGAGCCCCCTCTTACCCAGCAGCGAGACACGACTTCCCACAGAGGCCAGGATGAAAGCAGAGTTACACTTGATGCTTCATCCCTTCTGTGTTTGCAGCTTGTATCTCGTGGTCTTTATCACCATGAAGGGAGCAGCAGACAGGCAGGTCTCCGGTTTGGGTGCAGGCAGGCTGGGATGCTCGGGCGTGCGGCTCTGCACCACAGGATAACCACGATCCAGCACATTCCCTTCTCCAGCTTATCCCTTCCCCATCTGAGAGGCAAACACGGACGTTAGCCAGCCCGGGGGGACATGGAAGGAAACTTTGATAGCTGCTGTCAAGGCCCCTCATGGCACAGAAGTAAAGCAAGCACTTTCTGGTTGTTTTTTAAAAGCGCTCCCCGCCACGTATCTCTTTGTCAGAGCCAGACAGGGAAAAAAGCACAAAAAGATTCCCAACGACCAAACCAAAGGCGATGAAAAATGAATGAGAAGACAATTCAGCCTGGAGAGTACAAACAAACTATCTGGAGCAAATACTTTATTTTAAGATGCTAACAAATTTGCTCCAGAGGCCTGTAGAAAAAAAGCCAGGTACTATACAGCCAGCCCTTCCCGTATTTATAGAATAATTATGATGATTTATTAGCTGTGTCTAGAAATATATTTATGGCATGGAATTTTTCAGCCATATTTCAAGTAATTCACCTCCTCGCACAACTCCCCGTCGCTGTCATCCCAGCTCCGCTTTTTCTTCCCCTTGAAACCTGCTTGCACGGCAATTTATAGCTTTGTTTGTGGGAAAAGCAGGTGTCTTGCTCCAGAGAACAAAAGCAAAACAAGTGCTCAAGGGTAAAACCCTCTCGCCAGCAGCCCCCAAGCAGCTTGCTGTGCCGGCGAAGGCAGTGCCCGCCCAGGCTGCCCCTGCCCCGCTCCCACGGCGGGGGCAAGCATCCCTGGCACACTGCCGCTCTTGCTGGCACCGTCTTCCAGCAAAAGGACGCGGCTTTCTCCCCAGACCCCAGCCACTCTATCCCAAGCACGGAGAGGCATCGGGCGGAGGGTGTCCCGGCAGCACCACATATCACCCTGCGAGGCTCCCGGTCTCCTTTCCTCTCGTGCCCGCCAGCATCCAGCTGGGTGGTGCGGACAAGGAGGTGACAGCCAGCATCCCATCCTCTGCAGGTCTCCTTGGAGCCATGAGCTCCTGCTCACTGTCTCCAAAACAGGCAGAAAAAACATCTTCATGTTCTCATGCTAGCCTCTTAATATAACCTTGTCCTCTCTCTACTCCTGCTGCTCGATATATATCACTGTTTTCAGCACAGGGAGGAAGTAAACGCTCTCAGAAGAAAGCCAAATGTAACAAGTTTGGGAGAAACACCTAAATATTTGGTCTCTGCCCCAACCAAAGCACTAAATACTTTTTTTCTGCTGCACCTGCTGTTGTTTTCCAGGCGAGCAGCAATGAGGTGAGCGAGGCGCAGCTGCGCTGCAGAGCCGGGAAGGACAGGACAGGGCAGGGCCTGGGGCTCGGGGTTCCCCCATGGTTGTCTTCAAAGGGATGCCCGGTTGCACCTGAGCCGGGTGCCGCCCGGACGGCAGCTGGCAGGAGGGAAAGGCTGCGAGACACCGGCAGCCGTGCCGTGGCCGCGGTCTGGCGGTGCCCTGCTCGGTGCACGGGCGGCTGTTCGCCAGGGACAGAGGGTTGGCTTTGTGAGTTACCGTGAAAGTCGCTTCTGCAGGACAGGATGAATTCAGACGACGTGGAATGCGTGTGCACGCCTTGCACGAGAGCTTGTGCGGGGACTGAGCGTGTGAGGCTGCAGACAGACAGACAGACAAGCGGCCGCAGGGTTTGTGCGCTAGCCACGGAGGGGAGC
The DNA here is from genome assembly GCF_965638725.1 of Aptenodytes patagonicus. Taxonomy (NCBI): domain Eukaryota; kingdom Metazoa; phylum Chordata; class Aves; order Sphenisciformes; family Spheniscidae; genus Aptenodytes; species Aptenodytes patagonicus. Next base: position 9,094,264 of record NC_134967.1, on the reverse strand, counting down.
CAAGATGCCCATCCCCACAGTTACCTGCTTCAGATGTCTCTGCCTCTTTCTGTTACTTCCAGCCTGAGCTGCAGAGTTTTATTTAAGCGCTTCTCCACTCTCCCCTTGTCTTCTTTTTTTTATCTCACAATAAAAGTAAGCTGTTATTTCCAATTTGTTTCATGCCGCACTCATTCATCCCTCCGGTACCTGCGGGGCTGGCAAGTCACAGACTGTGCCAGCACTTGAATACTGAGGGGAAAAAAATGGTCTTAAAGTTTGGAGGTCCTTAGGAATGAATGAAGTTTGATGCTGCTGGAAATATGAGCTGCTGCAGTCGAGGTCCTGCTGCAAACCAATTGATTCTCATCAACTGTTATTTGCTTGCATGCACGGACTTAGGACTGGCTTATTGCACAAATATCCCCTCCCGCTGTCTGGCTTCTCCGTGCTTTTCTCCTGTTCAGGGTCTGCCATAAGCCGTCCAGGAAGCTTTAATTCTCTGCTTTTAAAAGGCGATTGCATTTAACCAGCCGAAACGATGGATTTTATTACAAAGCTGGGATCACAAACTTCATAAAAGGGGACTAACCCTCCCGTCCTGCCCCTGCCCCGCACCCTTCCAGCAGCTCCACCACCACCGTGCCAGCAACATCTGCTTCCTCCTTCAGAGGGCACGTATTTGGGCAAAGGGCAGGCCAGAGAAAAGTAGCTACCGTGAATTGGCCACCAAGCCCCGCTCTTGCCTTTCGGAGCCCTGAGGCGGGAAACTGCTTCCAAGAGCTTTTACTTTGTGCCCTCTTAGAGTAACGGGTATTTCACGCGCTCAGGACCAGACACAAAGGCTGAGTCTAATAGGATTAATGACCAGAGACCAGAAACAGCTCCATTACGCTTTGGGAATTAGATGTATTGGGAGCAGCCAGGATATAATTTGGTTCATTTGTTAAAATAACATCTATAAAAAGAAGTCTAAAACAAGCCCATTCTGGGGGCCCGAGAAGACAATTAAGAAGGATTCGCCCTTGTCCTCCCGGGTGGCATTTGTTTTCATTAAGTGGGTGGAAGAGACCTGATGGAAGTGGAGAGCTTGATCGTCGAGTAACCTTGTTGATTCTGGAAAAGTCAGAAGCTTTCAAAGCGGAATTGACAAACCGGTTAAATTAAAAAGAAACAAAAACCAACCTAAAGCTTAAACTTCCACATCCCTTGGCTTCTCACTCATGTTTAGGAGTCTCCAAGCGTCAGATTCCCACCTGAAGCCCACCCACAGAGGACGTGTCAGCATCGTGCAAGAAATGCCTTTGCAAGCTGGGGCACTCCTGGAAGCCCTCTGCACCGCTGGAGAACCAGCAGCTGGAGCTTCCTACCTAAAGGGCAAGAAACCGAGAGACATTTAGTGCCTCTGGCTTATTTAATTCTCTGAGCTTTGTTTTGTGTTTGCTCCCAAGGTGCCAAAATTAAATGGATTTGCACACTAAAATGGTTTGGAAATTTATGACTTGTGGCCTGATGTTCTCCAGGAGGCTTTCCTTGACATCCGTCTTTCTGTCTCTGTCTGGTTTTCCCAGAAGCAAAACCTCACCAGTCTCTTCCCTGAGTTAAATGCCTTTTCCAGCCCTAATCCACCTGGAAATATTTACTGCGCAGGAGCCTGTCCTGCGGGCACCGGCAAATGGAACTGTTGGACTCTCTTGCTCCTCTGCAGGCTGCCGGCAGGCTGCCGGTGAATTCTCGGGAGCTGTTTCTGATCCACCGTTAACCTTATGCCCGGTCCCGGCGTGGCAGGGGCAGCCCCGAGGAGTTGGGGCCGGGGCCGGCCGTTAGAGGAGCGTGCCCTCGTTTCCAGCCCGGCCTGTCTCTTTGCTCAGTCAGCTTTGGTAAAGCTTGTCAGCTCGTCCTCCAAACCTTCTTGGCAATAAAGTCATCTGGGGCAGTTTAATGACTTTTAGAAGCAGGTTAAATGGCGCATGGCCCTTTTGCCTCCTAATTGGAAGTCCTCTTCCCTAATACTTTCAAGGTCATGGCTTCTCTCCCCATGCCTAATTATGACTCTAGGCTTATGTGCTCTTTGACTAGCCCGGCTTATCCACTTGCGTTTGCTTTGCCACAGCTCCTGATCATTACCTAAAGCAGCTCCTAATCATTACCGTCATCCCTACGTGCGTGCCTTGTGCCCGGATAAAGGAGACACCTGGAATAACCCTTGCCGTAGGCTGCTGGCAGGAGTTTAATCCGGGTGGGAGGCAGGGAGGGGGGAGAAGATTTTCTTTCTTGGGCTGAGGATGCTGCGTGGTAAGAAGGGGTGAGAGACCTCCGAGGGACCCGCACACAGGGCATGGGGTGATGGGGGCATGGGCAGCCTGGCGGGGCACGGGCCCTACTGCCTGCTCCTCCTGCCCACTCCTCTCCCTGCACCTCCGGGCCATTTCCCCCCTTTTCTCCGCAGGAAAATCACTGAGAAACGTTCCCTTTTCCCCTGTTTCTTTGACTCCAGGCTGCAGCACTGGCCCTGAGCACCCTTGTTCGTGCGGCCTGCTCCGGCTCTTGCAGGACCCGTCCTGTTAATCATGTACAGCAGCAGTTAATAGGAGCAGCCCTGCACCGCTTCAAAGACCTGTCCTTGCCCGCAGCAGCTCCCGGTTACGCACGGTGGAGAGAAAAGGGCCTCCTCGGCACCTCTGCCATCTCATCCCTCTGATGCCTGAGATTTTTTTGATAAGCTCCTTGTTTCCCAGGCATAGAGTACAAAACTATTTTTCTTGCACTGAGCAGACAAGATGTTGAAATGTTTTTTCCTGTGATAACTGAAAGTGGAAGAAATCCTGCCTGCGATTCTTGTCAAGTCGAGGCATCTCTTTGTAGTTCAGTGAATTATTTCACCCCCAATGTTAATTTAAAAGCAAACAAACAGAGCTGAATGCATTTGATAGTAGAATTATTTCCTGTACATTTCAGGTTTTGTTGCGCTGCCTTGTAAAATGCCGCAGCACGGGCGCTGCGCAGCGGAGCCGGGGGCGGCTGGCTGCTTGGCTGGCGACATCCTTGGCCCAGCTGCACCCCACTGCACCCCACTGCACCCCATCATGCCCGGGCTGGATCCTGCAGGGCAGCAAAGTCCCGTGCTGGGAGAGCAGAGCGTGCTGCTGCTCCCAGGGAGCATCCCCGGAGCATCCCCGTTTCTGCGGGCGCAGCGGGAAAGGCTCTCGTTCACCGACGCAGCTACAACAGCAAATCAAGAGTTAAAAACTCCTCTTAAGAAACAGGAGCTGCAAAACATCAGCCTTGTTCCACCTCAAAAGAGCAAGAATGAATCAGAAAAGGGCAAAGTGCATGAAAAGGATGAATTGTAATAAAAATGGTGTTTAAATGTGCCACCGAGAATTAATCACTTTTCCTTCGTAGCTTCCCCTTCGTGGGCTATTCCTGGGAATTTGTGGAAGGAAACATGAACAAGGAATTAGTTCTATTTTGTGTGTAAACTAGATCAGGGGTGTAATTACCCTGGTTTATAGGCACACAGCTCTGCTCGGCAGACGAAAGCCATTAACCCCACTGGCATGCCACCAGGCGAGCGGGGGGCAGCCGGGCTGTGCAGCCCCACATCCCCCTGCCCAGGGGCTTGTGGAGGGGGGAGAAGTCCCAGAGGGCAGTTTCGCTCTCCTCTGGGCTGGCAGCCCCAGCAGCTCGCCGGGGGGGGGGGTGATGGAGACTTCCCCACCCATTTTGGTGGCAGCGGGGTCCAGGTAAGAAAGGCCACGATGCTGGGAGAGCAGGAGGTGGCACCACGGGGACCAGGCTGCCCTGCGGGCTTGATAAATGCCTGAAATTGGGAGCATTTATCCCCTTTGAATCAAGGACTGGAAATAATGCTTCCCAGGGAGAGGCAAAGCGCTCCATCTGCTCGACTCGTCGGGAAGGAGACGGAGGGGTGACTCGTCGGCTGCCTGGAGGAGCAGCGGGCACGGAGGGGCCCCACTGAGCCAAGCCGGGTCCCAGCCAGCCCAGGTCAGAGCCGGGCAGGGTGGGCAGCGAGGGTGGGCGACAGCAGAGAGCCCAGGGAGCTGACGCTTTCCTCCCCGTCATCTCATCCCACTTCTTCCCCCCCTCCCTGTTCCCTGGGTTATTCACCGTGCCCGCCAGCCGCTCGCTCCAGAGCAGAAGCAAGATGCGCAGTATCAGTGGGGAGGATCAGCACCGAAGGATGCTTTGCCATCAAATCCCCCCACTTGCTGGCAAGCCCAGGGAGCGTCACCTTTTCAGATACACAAAATCAATGCTGTCCTATATTCCAAAACCTTTAAACACCAGACAGGCAATTTGTCTTCTTTTACGGTGGCTGAGAGTGGAAAGGAGCCTGGCCAGATTAAATAATCCAGCAATAGCAATTTGAAGTCATTTTCATCATATTAATGGTTTTCCTGCCTATAGTAAAAAAGTGAGCCGAGGAGCTGGGCTTGGACCGACTCCGCAAAGGCATCTCTTTTCTGCAGAGAAGCGGGTTTCAATGAACGTTGCAACAAACTGGAAGCAATTGGTGAAGAGGCAGCCTCCATCCTGGACGCACACGGCATCTGCTGGGGCCAGGGGGAGCCATGTCCCGACTCCTGCCCGGCAGGCGTCACACGCTGCTTTGGGACCGGGATTTGGCCTCTGTGGACTATTTATCTGCTCTGCCAAGGAAGCAACGGGAGAACAACTATTTGAAACTCTGCTTTTTCCCCCCTTTTAATGAAGAAATAGAGTTGGAACTTTATGAATCTGTTTGAATGTTTCAGTGCAAACATGCAGCTCAATATTTTCAGAGAGATTTTGGTAGGAAGATCTGTGGATGTGCTGCTATGTAATTATGCATACAGCACACCGCCTTTGTTTACCGAAGGGATATTTCTGTAGCTTACCAGAACAGCATTTGCACGCAGCAATGGGTAGCACACAGGTAGATGTTTACCTGGGGAAGGAAAAGCAACTATCCTGTACGATACCAACGCGGTGCATGCAGTGCAAATCGCAATGTTTCTGGGAGAAAGTCAGAAAGAGCTGTGGATCTGTTTGAGAATGTCACTCGCTTTTCGCTGGTGATTTTTAAAGACCGAGAGAAACAAAACGTACCGAATAAGTAATGCACTATGAACTACTTGCAGAGATTTATTTGAAACCAGTTATGCATGGGATGTACAGGAGGGCTCCCTCCGTCCCTCGAGCTGCGCCTGCAGCAAGGCAGGGCGTGGGTGCTTCCTCCGCCGGGCGAAGTTTCGGGGTACCAGCCCTTCTCCAGCCTCCTGGGCAATTCATCCTCGAGGTGTTTCTGCTTCAGCACAGTGCCAAGAGAGACAGTGACAGATAAAGGAGAAGAGCTCCGCATAACCTCGATTACCTGGGGATAATGAGGCCCAGTGCACCCTTAAGGTGTTGGTAATATTTGTATCTATTCAGCTTTTTCAGCGCTAAAAGTAACCATTTATATCCATTAAAAGCAGACAGCTGGATGGCAAGCAGAGCCCTGCGTGCACCTCGGCCCCGGCTGCCTCTTGATGGGCAGCATGTATCACACCGTAAGTACTTGGAGATCCTTGTCCGCGGCTCCTATCTGCGTTTGGCTCCGCAGATGTCATTACACTAACAAGCTGCTCCGAGGCATCAGCTTTGAGGCTGCCCTGCTGCCTGTTCGGGCGGCGCCGGCCGGCGCGAGCATCCCCGTCCTGCCGAGCCTGTGCACCGCGCAGCGCCTGGCGGTGCCGTCACCATCCGACCCGGCTCCTGCGATTGCCGCAGTTAATTATTTCCCTCAACCCTTGAAAACCAAAGCCAGGACGATCCCTGATGGATGCCACCCAGACTGTGGTCACCGCTTTCTCCACCGCCTCCTGCCAAGACCTCTCATGCCGGAGCTGCAGCCGGGAGCAACGGCCCTCGCTGGGGCCACGCTGCACGTGTGTCCGCCCGTGGATGCTGCGTGGTCCTGGACGTGCTCAGCATCTTTCCTGCTCCTGCACGGTCCTGGACGTGCTTAGCACCCTTCCCACTCCTTCACCATGCATGCGTGGTGGTATCCTGACACAGAGCCCGTGCCAATCCTCAGGCAAATCTTTTCTTTGCCTTCACAGTTGCTTTTCCAGCACACGATGCACCATAACCCTTAATACACTGCTTTTAATTATGGGGGAAACATCATTAAGTAGACTAATCTTCACAACAAACTAATGTTTGATGGTCGCAAGGTCCCTAATTGGTTCAGATGTTTTGTAATTAGACCCCCTCAATACTTATGCAGATTGGGCCACTGGCTAGAAAAAAACCTTGTACTTCCTGCCAGATTCATTTAACCAGGTGAAGAAGTGACTTTTTTTAGCCTATAAGAATAGAAAATTAAATGTATTGGCATTAATTCCTTTTGTTAGGTGAAGACAGTGTAAGAAATAAAAAACAAAGCTCAAACCACGCACATTGCTGATGTGTTTCCTAAATAATTAGAGAACTTGGTGATGAAAACAGACAACAAAGGAGCCCAGCCATGGGGCGCGTTATCAATTTTGTTTGTTCCCAGAGGTCACTGAGTGTTTGATCAGCCCTTGTAGAGCCGTCCTTCAGATGCAATACGCACCCCCTCTCAGGTAAATATTTGGCCAGCGGACGGGGTTATCTGCCCATTTGCAAAGCCTCTTATCTGTACTGGCGCAGGTGGGCGCAGCCCGAGCCGCTGGCTCCCGCGCCCTGATTGCTATTCCTGCAGCAGTGGGAGCGGAGGCAGAGGCAGCGGCAGCCGCCAGCCGAGGAGCTGGTGGGATAGCAATAACAATCATACGTCTCCGATATTGCTTTCCGCCCATAGAACGTAATTGCTTCTGCAGAAGAAATTAAGCATCATAATGAAACGACCATAAAAAGAGACTTTGCTCTCCATCACCAGATCACAAATACCGCAGACTTTGCACACAAGGGCACCAAGCCCAACGGGGCAGGAGCGGCTCCTCCACCCCCGCATGGCGGCAGCGGCTCTGCTGTGCTGCCTCCTCCTCCAGCTGATCTGCTTCTGATAACACTGCAGGTCCCTGGGCCTGGACTGTCCGAGCTTGCTGACCTTCAGCCACAGAAGTGTCTGGGTGGAACCAAGCGATGAACTCAACCCCAATTTGCAGACCCCTTCTGCCTTCCCAAACTTCTCGGCTTTCACTTAATTTCCAATGTATTGGCTGCCTTTTGCTCAGCTTTATTTCTGCTCTTGAAAAGTATGTAAGGGTCTTAGGAACATCGTGTATGGCTTTAAACCCAGGGTTAAGTCTCTCAAACCTGGAAAGGGAGGAAACATCATTTTCTAGAGAAGCCATATGTATCTGAACGCAGGGTTTGCAATGCAGCAGGAAAGATAACTTTACCAGAAGGGGTAAAACCACAAGAGTGAAATGCCTGTTTTATCAGCTGGAGCCTTGCACTGACCCGAGCAATCCCCAGGTTTTAGCCCAGGGCCTGTGACAGAGCCTCCTCCCCGTTGGGAGCTGCGAGTGATGCAAAGCTGAACCGCGGCCGTCGCTGCCTGTGCATCCACTTTATTGATGTTCTCAAAGAGCATCTCAGACACGTGGAAATCTGCTCTGCAATCTTCCGTCAAGTGAGTTAATCCCCTCGCAATTACCGGGGAAGGGAACGGTCAGCGCTGCTGGCACTCCTGGCCGGCGGCTGGGAGAAACGACTCGTGCCTCTGCGCTCCTGGGGCATGGCTGGGCAGGGACAGCTGGCTTCGGGAGCGAGCGCTCTGCGAACGGCCGGATTGATTTTGTCTCCTTTCCCTCCACAGTGCATGAATTCCTGCCTGAAGCGTCCTTTTACTGTTCTCCACCTGGGTTTTCTTCCTCGATTCATCACCCACGCTGGGATGCTGGCTGAAACTTCCTAACGCGTCAGCCCCCCACCTCATCAACCCTAATTAGGTGAGTTTTGTTCGTGCCAGAGGGTCCCCTCAAGGAAGGACCAGGAGCCCCCTTCACTGTTGAGAATTCACTCAAGCACTACATCGCCCATTCATAGTCTCCTTGGATGCTACAGAAGAATCTGCCCACTTAAAATAGGATTATTTCTGGGTGGCAAACCACAAAGTTAATTTGGCTCTAATCCCTTTAAATGGAACCAATTAGTGGAGTGCTAATGACTTTTCTGGAGGTCTCTCCCGGGCCGTGGCTGGCGAGGGCACTGGAAGGTTTGCAGGCAGATGAGCCTGACCTCCAGCCCAGCGCGACAGGACAGCACCAGCACTGGCAGCAGGGAGGGCACCAGGGCGATATAACCACCTCCGTGAGGGGCCACAGCGTTGGGGCCAGGACCCCAAGCAGACCCCCTGGAGCTGTGGGTCCCCTCCTGCCTGCCCTGAGTCCCTCGCTGCCTGCTTTCAGTGAAAGAGCGCGAGAATAAACAGCTTTAATCATACAATCCCAGCTTCTTATTGCTAATAATATTGTCATCATGATATTAAGCCAGTTAATTCTTTCTCTCAATTTATTTGCCTTTGGTTTTGTACTCCCATGTTGTAATTTTCAATTTAATTAGTTTCAGTGTTTCTGAGGGCAATAGGTCTTGGTTTATCTTTGCAGCTAATAGTCCTAATTGTTTACCCTTTCTTCAGCAATATCTCGTTAACTTTATGGGCCATCATTTCTGTGGCATCTCCAGAATTAATTCCCTTGCTATTTGAACCATATTCTTAAAATCTTCCCCCCTTTTCGCTTCTCTAAGCCTGCGTGACCTTGCCCATATGGCCTCGTGCTCCTGACTGCTCCTGTGGCTCAGCGCTGCCGTGTCCCACCAAGCCCCCGGGCAGCGGGTAGATGATGGAGCCAGGGGTCTGCAGGCAGCAGGGCAGGCAGCAGGGCTGTGCCTTCCCCTCCTGCATCCCGGGAGGGTTTGTACCAGGGATCTCCCATGGCAGATGGGAAAGGAAAAGGAGTGCACGCCGGTCAGAGCAGGGGGAAAGCAAACGTGCTGGCATCGCCGGGTGAGGCTCTGCAGCGGCCAAGGGGAGCAGAGTGGAGGCTAATCGCCGAGCTGTGCCAGGAGGCAGCCCCGGCTGCTGCTGAGCAAGGATCAGCACTGGACGAGGAAACTGAGAGGCTTTGGGTCATTTCTTACACCGGTGTCAGGTCGCAGCAGCAAGAAGAGCTTTGTTCCCCAAAGTGCACTTTTGATACATCTAATCAAGCAGGCAATTTAGAAGAGAAACCAAATCAGGTCCCTCCTGAATACAAATTTCGCCGATGCTGAAAACCAGCTGCGCTCCAAGGACCTCACAGTACAGGGAAACTTCTGGCTCCCCGCTCCAGCGCTGCAAGGACACTGGCCCCGGGCAGAGCCCCCGGCATCTGTCATCTATTAATTGCAATCACATTTCTCCTCTTCTTGTGTCTTTCCACAGTTGGTCCTGCTCTTCGGAGACCGTTTTTGGTTGTTGTTTCTACCTTTAACAGCCCAGCGTCACTTTTCCTGCCGACAGAGTGGTCTGGCTGTTCCCCTCGGCTCCAGCAAGTGCAAACTTTCTTCCCTCCAGCAAGGGAAGAAAAAGCTGTTGGAAAACTAAAGCATTGCATCACTTTTGAGGCAGCTAACGTGGTGCAGAGCTCCTCATCCCTCTGCTGGCTCCACGAGCGAGCTTGGATGCCTTGGCTTTGGGAGAGCGGGGCTGCTGCCGTTTGGCACGGCACTGTTTGCGCAGGTTAAGCAGAGGGCAGAGCTTGCAGATAGCTTTGCTACCCCCCGAATCCTGCCTTCAGACCCCATTAATCACCCTCCTAATGAGTTTGTGTTCACAGATGAGATGTTTTTGCTGCAGAGATGAGTCGCAGATTACATCTTCCATTGATTGTTTCATCCCGCTTGAATGATTTGTACCAGGAAATGGTTCTGAATTTTCAGCTTAAATCACACTCAGAGAGCAGGCTTGGCACGTGGAGGTATTCAGTTGTAATGATTGCAATGACTTGGAATTTTTTTTCCTCTATGTTCTCAGTTTTACGCTCAACTTCACCTTCAGGTCTGATCTCTCTGGCTTCAGAGGGCAGCAGAACCCCGAGCTCCCCGCGCCCGACTCGCACCCGGCTGCCCAAGCCCCAGGCTCCCCGCTGGGCAGCGGCTGCCTGCCCGGCCGGAGGGGCAGAGCGTCACGGGCACTTGTGCTGCTGCAGGAGGGATGCCGGGAAGCTCCTTGGGTTACAGCCGGCCACTCGGCTGCCGGCTCCTCGCCTGCGGATCGCTGCCTGAGCCAGGCACTGTAACGTGGTTTCCCATTAAGGAGGCAGGGAGGGATCTGCTGGTGGTAGCCGTAAGGGCACGTGAATTATTGATAGGTACATGGGTTCCAGCAGAGGCAATGAAGACAGCGGGAGTGGTTCCCTTCCCAGCAAATGTCATCTGGCTTGCAGGAAATTAACTGGTTAAGCCCACCGAGCGCTTGCAGTTCTGCACACCTCATGCTTCACAGCTTGCTAGGAGAGCTCGGGGAGTGCAAAAGCCATGTCAGGGCAAAGATGGCTTTAATTTTTCAAGGCGATCAAGATGGTTTGGATAAATGGCTTTGAGGAATAGCCGAGGGAAAGAAAGTGTGCCTAAAGCTCCTCAGTCTTTTACAAGATAATTTTGATGGGTTTGAGACTATCACTGGCATGCAAAGTGCACAGGGGGTAAACAAACACATGTACATGCAACATATGGAGAAACACACATGAAGTACAAATCAGCCATCTGGCCCAATGTTTCTGCCAAATTTTCTTTTCTCTTTCTTTCCTTTGGCTATTTTTCATCTTCCATGGGCTATCACGAAACGTGCCCAGTCTCCTCTATGTCCCCAGTCATGGCATCATGTCCCACCTCCCTTTCTGAGGGCCAGTTTGAGCCATTTTCTGGATGCTTCCAGTTCTTAAATTTTGTTGTATTTGTCTTCCAGATTGCACAGAGAAAAAACATCCCCTAAAAATCAGAGAAGGGTGGTTGGGTAAGGCAGAGGGTTTGTCCTGTGGGGCAGAGGGTGCCCAGGCACCTGCCTGGGGAAGGGGCATCGCTGTCCTGCCCTGCCGCTCGCTCTGGATTTACAGCATCGCTCCCACCTCCCTCTCAGCCCCATGCGTTGCTCTTGCCTTGAGCCTCCGCAGGTAAGGATGGAGCAAGGGCCACAGGAGCCCACCTGCCTTTCAGACCTGACAAAGACAAAATCAGTGCCAGGAAGCAGCTTTGTGCGAGTGGGGTCTTGTCACTGAGCTCAGAAGGATCTGGCTTGTGCTGGACCATCTTCCAAAACTGGAGGCGAAGCAGCTACCCCGAGGAGCATGGTGTGCAGAGAGGGGGCTGCGTTGCCTTCGTGCTCAGGTTTTATCTCCCCGTGGCATTGCATTTTGCCACGCAAATCGCCCTTGTGCTCTGCGTTTCCACAGCAGGTTGAGCGATGCCTTGTCGAGCTACAGGTCTCACCAGAAACACAGGACTTCAAAAAAAAAAAAAAAGGTGCCTGAGGGCTGGCAGGTGGTGAGCCAGATATGATCCAATTTGGGAAAGGTGATGGTGCTCGGGAGGCGCGTGGCGGTGCGAGCCAGATGTGGCAGCAGAGGCTTCTGGAAGGGAGCCCACGGCGGGCAGTGGCATTTCCCTAACCCCATATTGACTTTGGCTTCCAGAATCAATTTTCTTTATTAGCTGATGAATCTCCTCAAAAGACTTTCTGTACTGAATCTAGATAAATTATTTAAGCCGTAAATTCTTTCCACTCCAGCACTGTTACAGCACAGTGATTTCATAGGGAAAAGCAGTAGAGAGGAGTTTAGGGACAAGGTCACCGTCAGCAGAACATCGGAACAGGAATAGGTTTGCTAATAAGTGACTGTACAGCTAAGAGCTACCGTAAAACAGAAGCGATTAATAAGAAACAGGTTTTTGGCAAAACGCTGGGATTAGTGGTGAATGTGAGGAGCAAGTCATAGGAGACTATAGTCTTAATTATTTATGCAAGCAAATTGCTGCGAGTGAAGGGAGAGCAATAGTACTGGATGTAGGCAGCGCACGCGAGGTAGGGTTGTTTTCTGCCCCAGTCGAGGTGTGTCTGTGGGAAGCAACTCTCAGGCTGCTCTGCGGCTGCCAGACAGACAGACAGACTCGCCACAAGCTGCCATGGGGAGTGCAGGAAGGTGCAAGCAGCGGTGCAGGAATGCGTTTGCAAACATCCAGGTAGCATCAGGGGTCCCGTGCGTGGGACCACGGGCTCCTCCTGGCTCTTGGGACCGTGACAACCCACACGTGCACTGCGGTTGCAGCAGAGATGTCCGTGGGCATGATCGTTTGCTAATTGTCACCCGAAAACCAAGGTGCCAGTGGGGGCTGGAGTCGGAAGGGCGCTCTGCTTCACTGCCCTGCCTCCCTCCAAGGTCTGCTGCCGGTGTCTCATTCGCTTTGTAAGTGGGGCTTCACACACTTGTCAGGGGCCGGGGAGCTTCAAGGCCAAAGCTAACCTATGAGCCACAGAGTAAGAAATAATTCTGCCTCCGAGAATAATGCTGGCTCACGAGGTCAGAGAATTCAAACGTATTTATAGCCAGCAAAAGAAAATGATTGTGTTAAACGGTGGCTAAAGTACGCAGAGACCCGGCAAGAACTGCTGGCTGTGGCCATTCATTATGTTACCTGAAGACTTTACTGCAATCCTTCTCAAAGTCCCACTTTGGGGATCAAAAGGCTAATGTATATTTTCTGCAGAACAAAACTGTAAATCAAAGGCTAACCTCAGGTTTAAGAGGCATTCTCGTTGGGTGGATGCAAGGCGGTAACAGTGCTAAACAGAGGAACAGCGGGGCCCGGTGTGTGTGCATCCCCCCGAGCGTGCACAGCCCTGCACGCTGCCACCAAGCGCAGGGACAATGCCAGGGACGGGCAGGAGGGACTTGGAGTGACTCACTGCCTGTCTCCTTATGGAAATCGCACCGAGATGAGTTCGACCTGGTTCCAATAATCAGCTATAAATAGCAAGCTCAATTAAGGCAACCAAACAAAGGAGATACGGATACCTGCATGGAAGGACCTGGGGGACAGGGCAGGTGGGGAGCTGGGGTTTCTCACCTCCCTTGTGCAAACACCATGTTTTTATGTAAAGCTGCAAGCAGCAGGTCAAGCACAGAACGAGGATAGAGGGGACCAGGAGTCCAGCACACAAACTGTGCTGGAGGATGCAGCAGCATGCCCCTGCACTTGGGCACCCGCCGAGGAGCTGCACCCCAGCACGCAGCCCCAGTGGGGCCGGAGGCACCGGCTGGGCTTCGTGCGCTTGCTGCGTGCAGCATCCCAGCCCCATCCCTCCGCACACGCCTGCTTCACTGCATTCAGGCTTCAGACCGCAAAGCCCGTTGAGGTTTTCAGACCTGAGCTTTAGTTATAGTCCCCTGGCTGAAGTGAAAACCTCTTTTCCAGTAAAATCTTCCCCTCCACTTGCTATTGTGGCAGATTCATACTCAGGACCAAATATGATTAGCACCTTTATAGTCACTTTTCATACATACTCCATAAACAAAGCAAACACAAACAAAACATCCAGCCAAATGAGGCCGGCGGCATTGCTACCTCAGCGCAATGCCTGGCCCTAACCATCGCCTGCTGGGAAGCAGCCCAGCTCCAGTTCCAAAGCCCCTCACCGCCTGCAGCAGTGGTTGCCCCAGCTCGCAGATCGCCCGGGTTCAGAGGTTTGCCATCTGGGTAACGGGCACGGCAGCCTGGCTAATGGAGGAAAACCACGGCGCTCCCACCGCTGCTGCTTTGTACTGCAGCCTTGGTAGAGTCATTAAAGCCCAATTTTTGCCAAACCCTTCCACTGGAAGTGAATGCCAGCATTTGATCTGCAATGACTGATTTTAAATAGATGCGATAACGTCTGCCAGCTGCTTTTACACAGGATCGCCGTCAAGGGGGAGAGGAATCCTCACAGCAGATGTATGCTGAGCACACAGGAGAACCAGTCCTTTGGTCCTGAGCTGCAGGGAGCTATGGTGATGTGCGGCTGCAAAGGTGGGTGCTTGGCTCCTGCAGCCGGGTCCCCCTCGTCCCCGCGGTGGCAGGGTCTGCCAGGCCCGGACATGCCTTGGTATCTTGTTAGGGAGCTCATCAGCGCTTCCATCCACCCCCACAGCAGCAGGGGTTCAGAAGCAATGGGAATTGAAGGAATAAATTTAAAAGTATATACACCTCACATTGTATACATCAAACCCAATTTATTCAGAGCAAGCAGCTCAGACATGCTCGCAGCAGCCTTGAGAGCGTGTTTATCAGCTGGGCTACTTGGGACATCATTGCCATTGATTGCCATGTCATTGTCACTTCTGGGCACAATGGGAGGCCGGAGGGAGCAAGATTACCTTGTCAGCAGCAACTGGCTCATGGCAGGGAGCTGCGGTTTCCCCGGGACGGGCAGGTGTGCCCGCGTCAGGCAGAGCCTGCGATGCTCTGCTTGATGCTCGGAGCCTGCCTCGGGGCGGGAGCAGACCTCGAATGCTTCTGAACTCTGGAGAACCAGGTATGATGGTGTGACTCGCCAGAGCCATTCAATGGTATTGTTATTTATTTATGGATTTCTATAGTGCTGCCTGCGAGGAGAACATAGGCTTTTTTAAAAAGGAGAAAAGAAAATCCCGCCTGACGGCAACAGAAACACAGCAAATGCTCCACGAAAGGAAGGCAGGCTTCATGGAGAAAAGGTAGGCAAAAATGAGTTGAGGGCTGGAAAAATCTCTCCCCCAAAGGGAATTAAAGCGCTCAGTCTATTGAGCTTATTAGAAGAAGACCGAGGGACAACTTGGCACCTTCGCACGAGGACCTGCATGGGAGGGACAGCACTGCAGGGCTTCCAGGTACAGAGGAGGATTGCGAGAACCAACGAATGGGAATTAGAGCTAGACACACTCCAACCGAAATTGAAGGCCTTTTTTTCCCTATAGCACCTTTAATTAATTGCCTATGGGCAATTAATGATACGGAGAAAAATGACGGACTCCTGGTATTTCCAGCCCGAGGAGGACCCTTTCTGCTCTCCCGAGGGAGCAGCCGAGGACTGCCACGCTCATGCATCATCTTGGCCCCAGAGTGGGGAGGGAGGGCTGAGCCAGGGGTGCAGGGAAGGTGCTGGTCCGGGACCCAGCAGCTGTGGGTGGTGCTCACCACACCAGAGGGGAAAAAACTACATGCTAGCCAGAAAGGAACTACTACTGAAAAGTGCAAAGCCCTTTTATCTTTACTCTGAATCATTATTACTAATCCTGACCTCCTGGATGCAGCTGTTGATCAGCAAATCTCCAAGTGCTTTGTAAAGGAGGTCGCTCTCATTGTCCCCTTTTTTGCAGACAAGGAGATTGAAGTCAGCTGGAATTGCTGGTGCTCAGCCCTCTGAAAATGAGGCTCTAAATAACCGAGACTGCAGGGGACAGGAGGGAGGCAGGATATAATAACCTGAGTGGGAAGATGTCCAGGGCAGCAGAACGGACACTGCAGCTCAGGAGAAACCTCTCATGGTATTTCATGGTTGCGAGCAGCGTGAGCACTGCCATTAGCATGGTCTTCTCGTCAGCAAGGCAGAGGCGGCAGGGGAGATGGGTCGTGGTGCGGCCTCAGGGGCCGGGTCCCAGCCAAGCCCCCCCGCTGCGCCCTCCTGGTGGGGTCCCCACCGCCTGACCCGGATGGCCGAAGCCTTTGCCAGGGTTGGATCATGCACAGTAATTTTCCACTCTTGACACCAAATTGGGCACGGCTGCCGGCTGACCTGTGTGGGCTCGTAGTAGCACGGCAGACAGTGGGAAGGCAATTCCTCGCAGGCAGAGGGGCAGAAGGAGAAACTCGCAACAAAATGGCTCGGGCTTTTTAGTCACTGTGGGCTTTGGCTTGTTTGCCTGTTTGCTCTTTGCTCATTGTATTTCCAGCTGCTCTTGTGTGTATTTGCACTTTGCAGGCTTTAATTGGGGTGGCTGAACAAAACCTGTCCACAGCCTATGATGCTGCAGCGATAAGTAACAGGAGGCACAAATTAGAACAAACAAATCTGAATCAAATTCAATTCCTTGTGCAATCACAAAGATCAACACGTCAAAGTGCAGGCACTGTAAATTAAAAGCCTCCAAGAAGACAGTCAAATGTGTTTCCCGGCTGCTGTGGCTGGTTTTCAAAAGGCATTTATTCTTTGCAGAGTGAGCTAGAGCCCTGCAAGCTGAACAGCGGGAACTTTCCCTCTGCCACCAAGAAAGCTTTTTGCCACCAAAAGATTCCTTTCAGCAGATATGAAAAACCTTTGCCGCGGCAGTATGTGCACCGTGGTGGTGGCAGGCAGGCAGGCACAGAGCAGGCTCCGTCACAGGCACAAGAGCTACTCAGCAGCGGCGGCGGCGGCAGCATCGGGCTCAGCATCGGCAGGTCGCGGTGGAGGAGGGTTTGTGTCTGCGGGCAGGGAGGTCCAGGGCCGGCTGGCGTGGGGAGAGGGCATTCACAGGTCAGCTCAGCTACGGAGCTTCGGAGTGGGACCAAAACTTGGCTTGATGCTTGTGCTGGTTGATATTCCCCCGAGCATCGCGTCTCTGGGGCAGCCTGCGCTCAGCATCATGCTCCTCCTGCTCAGAAGCGGGGCCTGGTGCCTAAAGCAGCCGGCGGACAGGAGAGGATGCTTACCCCCTGATCCAGAAATGAAGGCTTCTCTGGTAGATTAGTGCACTTCAAAGAGCAAAAAGTTTCCGCGATATTGTGAAAAAAATCGATTTGGTGTATTTCAAAAGACTTACGTGCAGATAAACAAGCAGGACCCTCGCAGGCTTGCTCAGTGGTACATTATTTTTCACGTTCCTTTCGCTGTTAACTGGCTTCTGTTTGATCAATGAAACTCTCTTTGCTACAGGGCACAAAATAAGTGGCATATAGTAAGGGAGGGGTAAAATGTACCCACATTAAAGATAAGAACTGTCTTCTGCAGCTTAAGCAGCTACCAAGAGCTGCGCCCACCTCCCTGCCACGGAACACTTACCTGTTTATTGATTTGGTGCCTGGCATGTGACGTTTGCTTTTCCACCTCCCAGCTGCCATTTGAGTTTTATTGGATTCTTGTGTTTAAAATTACAAGCAGGTCGTTTGAATTGGCATTAGCTCTTTAAATATGTGCTGCATCTTTGCGTGTCATGCCAGCACGAGCCAAGCACATCAGAAGCTGCTAGATAATAGGCAATTACTGCTCTTAAACAGACGAGGCATTCACTAGGAGAATGGGCTGCATCTTAAATCATCCATAAATTCTCTAATAGTGCTTCTATTAATACCTGGTTTCTGGCACATTCCTAATTATTGTGTTCCTTATCAAACCACCACCTTTCCTCGGCAAATCAGCGCTGCCGGATAGAGGAGACGAAGGCAGGAGCCGGTGCAGCGCTTCACAAGGGACGCCTGGGCAACCCAGGCTGGCACTGGCCACACCGGCACCAGCACAGCTGTGCCACGCCGGAGGGATGCTCCTGGACCAGGGGGCCATGGCGAGCAGCCAGGCAAGGTGAGGGCAGCTCTGCCTCCACACCGTTGCCTGCAGAGCATCGTCCCCCCCCAAGGGAAGCTGCTCCACGGGGAGGCTGGAGCAGCCCCCCTGGCATTGCTCGGATGCTCCCCTTTGCCAGACTTTCCTACGTAGGGTGCCTCGGCTCTAGCTTCCCCATGGCACCATCGGACGAGCGGCACCTTTTGGTAGAGGCTGAGGCTTTAGGGCAAATAAAATCTCCCGGGGTGTCCCGGCTGAGGCGGCTCGCTGGTGTCGGAGGAGCCAAGCGGGCGCCTCGAAGTTCGGCTTCTCTGCGGGTGCAGCACTGGCAGCGGCGCAGCAGCCCCGCTCGGCGCATGAGACGGGTTGTAAACGCCACTCGTCCTCCCTCTTGAACCATTACACACTCCAGAGAATGAGCATGTACAATTCATGTCTCATTAAATTTTTTTGAAATATTATCCTTTTCTTCTTCCCTGCGTTTTCCCCCTATTAAACCGAAATCGTGCTTCCTTTGGAGAATACAAGTCATTTGTTACCATAACAACACCTTTCCTCCTGCACCCACCGCTCCCCCCCGCCTTTGCCCCCGCCACAGCCAACAAGCCGCATTGGTCCTGGTGCAGGCAGGACCCACCGGCGCGGGCAGGACCCCCCGGTGCTGCCGCGGTTCCACGGCTGCTGGGGTTCGACGTGGCCCTTTGACGGTTCGGCTCTGGGTCTGAGTTTTGGAGGATTTGCACCGCCTCTGGCATCGTTTGCGCAAAGCCGGAGCCCCACGTGCAGCATCTCCTCGGCAGTGCTCCTGCCCACTCCTGTCTTTCGAAGGAGCAGGTCAACATCTGCCAGGTCCTCACTTATAACTGAATCCTGAGTGCACAGGATTCTTCAATGCCAGGAGCTTTGATTTTTTTTTTTTAATCACCCTGAAAGCTCCCCAGAGCCCAGAGGGAAACCATTGCTCTGAGAACTTCCTTCTCCAGGTACCTCCTGTAAGGCTGTTAACGCTGCTGCGTATTGGAAATTCCCCGTCCCACCTCTGGACCCTTGCTGTGCCAGGATATAGCCCTCCTCTGTTCACATGAAAATTAAACACAAGAGATGAAGTTGCTAAATTGGATTTACTTACATAGATCAAAATCGCCCCAGCAGCATCAGCACCAGGACCAAAGGCAAAGCAGCACCACGAGGGAGTGGAGTGCAGCCTCTGGAAAGGGGAATTTGGGACTCATCCGTGCAAACAGCCCTCCAGAGCTGACGGCCGGGTGCTGCCCGCTGTTCAAGGAGTTTTGCAAAAATAAAATGAAAATTATTCACAACACCGTGTGCTCCCAAGGGAACAGAAACGGCCCAGGGATCCCTGAATTCTCTCCCTGCCTCAAGTGGGGTGAGAGGGTGTGTGACACGGCAGGACCCATCCAAATCGGCAGCACAGCCCCTAAGCCCCCTCCTTGGGGCAGCACCAACCAGCTCCTCAGCTGCAGGAGACGAGAAGCTGCCTGGCAGGGGAAGGAGGGAGCAAACGCTGCCAAATAATGCCTGTGCGTCTTAATTCCTGTTCCTTCTCGCCACGCAAGATTGATTTATTTATTAAATAGCCTCGCTTCATCTGGCCCCTCACCCTCTTAGTATTCCCTTTCGGAAAACCTTGCTGTGGTTTGGCCGTTGCGAAGGTGGAAACACAGAAACAGCTCACGCGCCTGAACGCTTGGCGGGCGTACCTTTGGATTTGCAAAATTAACCCGCACCCCAGCAAATTTGGAATGAAAATGTGACATGAAATTGAGACTTTGGTTGATTGCCTCCATGAGCCAGGGTGCAGGGAAGGGAGACGAGCTCCAGTGATTTATGCAACCTGGCAGCACAGCCCAGGTTTGAATATTCCTGGTGAGCGGATGGAAAACAAGCCTTCAGTCTAGGAGTCGCTCTGCGGGGAGCTCTGGGAGGAGCCGCTTTGAACCCCCCGGGGAGCAGAGCCACTGGTACCCGGCGGGAACACCAAAGCTCCGGGCATCCCTACGCAGGGGTCAAGATTTCATCTTCGGGGTTGTTGCAGAGTCCCTTCAAGCCCATGAGAAGCTCCTCGCACCCTGGTCCACGGGCTTAACTTTCCAACTTTGCTATTCAATTCTTCCTCAGCTGCCCGTCATAGGCCACCAAAGACATTAGGTGCCACCCGATGTCCCCAGCACCTGCAGTCCCAAGGCAGTGGGATACCCCTGGCCACCCTGCTCCCCTCCAGCAAAGCCCCTGGCAACTCAGTCTGTGGCAAAAGGTGGTTTTTTTCAGAAATGGAAGTCGTACGCGGTGTTAGTGCCCCACCTTTGTGAATCTCCCTGACACTACTTGACTTTATTAGGTCCATAAATGAAATTAACATACAGTTAAAACGGATTTCTTAAATGGACTCGTAAAAGCTTTTGATGGAAGAAACGCTTTATTCTTCTAACTTTTTTATGACATCTATTCCCACTTTTCCTTTCACTATGAACTTTTAATGACTTATGATTTTTTTACAAACCAATTCATTTGTAACCCCCAGGAGACACCTTTATGCCGCGGTGTAAATCCCATGGCAAAGCCTGACCTCAGGGGCACTGCTAGGAGAGACCCATCAGGACGGCTGTGCCAGCGCGCCCAGGGACCGGCTCTTCGTGCTGCTCCTCTCGGGAACGCAACGGGATCGGCCGGCTGATGCCTTGAAAAGTGCTAAATGTTGTTATTATATTACCACAATATACCACACTATACGATACTATGCCATGTGTTACTATATTAATATTAATGTTGATATTGATAATGGTGGTGGTGATGATGATAATAATATAAACGCTGCCCGTTGCTTCTCTTCGGCTGCGGCCAGGCAGAGCAGCCCGGAGGTGCTGGGTCCCCAGCCCGTGACGGGGGGAAAGGCAAGGTCCCAGGGCCACAGCGCCACCCCAGCTCACCGCTCCCGTACAGGCAGGAGACGGGGTCCAAGCTGCCCAATGCCACAGCGCTGAAATAAAGATGATTAAGGAGATATTCCAGCCTCTTCTTTTTTTCCTCTCCTCGGTAAATGTCATGCTTCAGGGGAGTATAGCCAAGAAAAGTTCAAAGTAATAATATCAGAAATCTGCTTCTCTTTTCCTTTTGACATTTTATTGTGATATGAAATAGCAGGGGATAAAAGCTCTAATGGGGATATTTGGTTCTTTCTTTCAGTGAGCATTTTAAATGCTGGCTGGTTATGACTCACATTTATTATGATATATGCAAATCTTTAAGGGCCTCATTCACAAAGCCGAGGCAGCCACGGCCGCTCTTTCAGGGGATTTACAGTATGGGAGCCAAAGCCTGGCAGATGAGGATGACTGCCGCCCAAAGTCCCTGCTCTTCACCAGACTGGGAGGCGTTGTGCCACCTGCCGTGTGCTCCGCTGTCCCCGGCTCTTCCAGCTTCCCGGCCTCTCGTCCCGGCCGGCTGGTCCCCGGGGGCGGTGGGGACGGGGACGGCCACTGCACACACTGCACCGGCCGCCCCAGCACAGCGGTGCCCGCGCAGAGGACAGACAACTTGGTGGGGAAAAATGCTCTTCTTCAACCTTGCTTTCCGCAGGGGCACACAGCTGCACCCTGCACCCACTTTTTGCAATTAAAGCACAAACTGCTTCTCCATCGGCCGCTTTGATTATATTTCTGTGTTGACTTTAAACCAGACATTTCAGATGGATAAACAATGGCAAGTAACCGGGCTATAAAATACAACTTTAATAATATTTAGGTGGTAACGTGCACGGAGCCTTGTTGATTTGTGTAGGGGAAACCCGGGTTGATTTAAAAAAAAAACAAACCCAAAAACCTCATTTCACATGGAATCCTATCCTAATTAGAAGCTATTATTGCTCTCCAACAAATAATCTTCTGAACTAAGTCCATTCCACAGAGAAGTGATCAAAGGGTGATTTAATTAAATTTTTATGTCTAATTTTCCTTTTTCATTTCTGACTTTTTTTTTGTTTCTTTCTCTGACGACTGCTGTCAGAGGAGGGAGAGGCGCTGGCTGGGGCATCGCACACAGCTGGGTCCTGCTCTGCTCCGGACGGGGCATCCTCTCACCGGCCGCCCTGGGCATGCACGTGGGTATCGACATCCAGCTGGTACCCTGCGGCGCAAGCTGCCAAGAGAGTGGGTTTCCTTCTTCATGGTATCTTGGTTTTAGTTATCTGGTCCACAGCCAGCTTAAATGTTATACTTAATTTAGAGCAATAACACTTAAATTATGAATTGTCTGCTGTAAGTATAAATTATACATTTTGGAGATGAATATTCAGGTCCTAATTCAAAGCAGCAGATGTGGTATGGAAATGTTCGCAGGCAGATATGATTCCAAGCCATGATTTGTTTTTATTTTCCCTGGGAAGCCATCCCCAGCCAACCCTCCCCAGCAGAGCCGGGAGCCCGTCAGGGGCCCTGGGACCACCCCAGCCCGGTCGCCCCCCCGTAGCCCCGCGTTTGTTTGCTCTGTGCCTTCAGGGGATCGGGGTTTGTTTTTGCAGAATCTGCTGGCAGAAAACACCACCGCCAGACGCGGCCGCAGGGTCTGCAGGGAGCCACGACTCGCGGTTGCCCACGCAGAATTACAGGACTGACCCACCCGTTGCGAGGAGCCGGTGCCCGCCAGAGATGCGCTCGCCCCGCAGACCGTCATGGGGGTTAAAACTTCACGACCAACGCCGAGTAATGTAACGTCTAAGGTGAACTTGGCCGTGGGCAGCCCAGAGCAGACAAATCAGTTGTATTTGAGGCGAAGACATGGATTGGGGGAGTAGCACCCGTGGTTAATTAGGAGGTAAACCTTTGCTCGCATCGATCGCCCTGCTCAGATGCCCCACACTTCACTGCTTTTGGTTGGTTTTTTTTTTTAAACAAAGCCGTCGGCATTGCGTGGCTTGCCGAGTGGGACGGGCTGGGTTTGAGGGAAGCCTTTACCCGGCCTTTCCTCTGCGATCGGCCAAAGGCCCCGCTCCTGGGGAAAAGCGCAGGCATGAACCAGCGCTCCTTCTAACGACGCCTTCCCATGTCCAATTTGTGCTTACAAGGAAAAAGTGTATTGCTGATTAGCAGAAAACACATACGCTCTTCTCCGGAATGAGGCTCCCTGACTCCAGCCTGTGCTGCTGCTCCAGCTGGCATCTCCCTGATGGGAGAGGTGGATTAAAGCCCGAGTCTCCCCACGCTGCCTCTGATGTTGCTAAAGAATTCATCAAAGTGACAAGGCTACAAAAGCCACGCATTACCGTTCCACCGTTCCCTTGCCACTCACCGGAAAATAATGCCCCTGCTGAGTTGCATATGATCCGTTTCAATTATTTTTTAATTTTCAATGTGTTAGTCAAACTCCGACACTCAGAGAAAAAGGAAAAAATCATGCAAAGTACTTTCGAAAACTCCTGTTCTGCTAAAAAGCTCTCCTGCTATGAATACGCAATATCTCCTGTAGCAACTGCTAAGTTAGCGTGCATTTAGAAAAACCACATTTACATACAAATATGATTTCAGCCCCGCATCTACATAGATGGAGAGATATCTCCTTTGTTCTTCCAGCCACCGACTGATTCTGCTATCATTGGTATAGACGCTCATATTAAGACATATGCTGACATGCATCTGTTTCATAAGAGAATGGTTAAGGAACGTGGTTTGCTCCCCGTGACGTTCCTCCCCCTTTTTTTCAATCCTGCAAATAATCTTTCCCCAGGGACTGCTGTGTCCGTGGGCACGGGCATGGGGGTGGGACGGGGATGCAGGCGGGACAGGGATGCAGGTGGGATGGGCATGCGGTGGGACGGGGATGCGAGCGGGAGCTGCTCCTGGGCCTCGAGGCACATTTGTGCCGGCCGGTTGTGTGGGGACGGACAGGTGTCGTGCAAACTTCAGGTGCCCGTATGCGGCTCCAGGGCTGGCAACAGCCTTGTGCTAACGGTGCCAGAGATGGCGGGGAAAGCACGCATCAGCTCTTCATTCCCGTGGCTGAGCCCAATGGTTGCTTTTCCAAATGGTCACACTGGCAATGCTCGAATGCTGAAATATTGACACGGAGCAATGCAAACCCAGTCCGGCCTCCTGTTTGTCACGGTGCCCAGAGCTGCTCTGCACGGACCCTGCACGGATCCTGCACAGACCCTGAACAGACTCTGCATGGCCCCTGCACAGCCCCTGCAGGACCCTGCATGGCCCCCACGTGCCTGAGCACCACAACCCTCTGTTTTGCCAGAGTCCCCAAACTTTGAAGGTGGGTCCTGACTTCATGTCCCACAGCACAGAAAGCGGCTGCAGGAGCAAAACGTCCCCGTCTCCCCGGGGGCTGCCGACGCTCAGAGGGTGTGCACTGCTCATGCCTGTGCCTGCTGGAGAAGAAGGTACAGGGGCGATGGCGGAGCCAGATGACTTACCGGGCCAGCCAGGCGTTACCCCCAAACGCACGTCTCCATGGTCCGTGGTGATCTCTAAGATTCCACAGAAGCGGGACTTCGCCAGGACGGGCCAAATGGGTGAATAAAACACGCGAAGCTTGGGCCAGGAGCGGAGCCCGGCAGTGCTGTCAGTCAGCCGCCGAGCTGCGCAGGGAATCATCCCACGGCAGGGAATTGGCCCTTCTCCATTGCCCTGCACTGTGTTTTCCAGATCAAACTGTACTAGCATTACTGCCAGTCAAACATGCTTACACTGGAGGACACCGGGAGCAGCAGCGGCTCATCCCCTGCACCCAGTCCTTGCCGTGCCCAACGCACTCCGCACCCTGCCTGCTCCTTCTCCCTTTCCTAATTAGTTACCACTGACAATTCACAAGATAAAACGCTGCCCTCATGTTTCCCAGGATCTCAGCTTCTACAAAAATACTTATCTGATGGAAAAACCTTTATTTTTAGCTTTGCTTTTTAACTTAAAATTGAAGAATTCCCCTCAGACCCCTCAGTAACGAATCGCAGAGAAAGTTTCTCTCCACTTCATCTGAACGACGCTCATCTGAAGGGGTGGAAAATTACTGAAAAACTTTAATAGTAAGTAACAAAAAAAAGTCTTAAATTCAACCTTTATGGCATTTTTAATCACATCAGGCATGATTCATTTCACATGCAAATCCGGCCTCACACTCTCTGTGCCACTAAAGCATCTGACTTCAAACCATTTCAGCACAAAACCATTTCAGCAGAAGACAGAGATTCAGATCTTCACCAAAGAACAACCAGAATTCTAATTTTGCTTTGAAATCCGGGATTCCTTTTATGAGGGGGAAAAGCAGTGGGCATATCTGATAGCATCCTCCGATGTAGCGCCTTTCTATCTCTAACGGCAGGTCAGGACAGGTCTCTGCAAACGCGGGGGTTTATATCCCAGCAATAGTAGTAGTCTAGACAGCAATACCAGCACCTAGCCCTTCTGCACAGCGCTGAGGCTCCCAAGGCGTTATGCAGGCGTGTTTAATCTTGTTATTGGCCAACTCAGCAGTTGGCTCTCTCCATTCATCTCTCAAGGAAAACATAAATAAATGGGTCACCCGTCCCATCTGCTTGGAGGAGCCGCGATGCTGGGAGCGGGGTTTTGTGCCGGTGAACGGGCTCACCGGGGTGGCGCTGGCACTGGCACCGCACTCACCGCAGAGCCGACGCAGAGGCAGGTGGCAGTGCCTGTGCCGCTGCCCGGCCCTGCCTGCGGCCACCTCAACCCGGGGCTGGGAGCCGTCTGGTCTGCCCCGGCCGTCGGTCTGTCCCTGGGTCCTGGATGCGAGCGGCTCGCTGCCTTGCTGCAGGAGAAGGAGCACGGGGGGAAGGGAAATGAATGGCTGGGAAAAACACTGTCAAGGAGGATTTTGCTCAATGCCTGTTGTTTTCCGATGACCCATTTTAGAACAACAGCAGTTTAGAAGAGTGGGTTTCGCTCTTCTCCAGTCTCCAGCGCAGGGCAAAGACACCTCTGGAAATCAGCTTGTGCTCACTGCTGGGATCAGGCCACCCCGCTGGGCCAGGAGGCTCCCAGCACCTCCCAAAGCTCCGAAAAACTCCGTGCCCAGCAAGGCCATCCGACAACAGGCCAAGGGCACTGTGTGCCACCGAGACCTGGAGGCAGAGGAGCTGGGGATGAAAGCCCAGAGCTCCCCGAAGCCCCGCTGTGCTTCGGGCTCCACTGCCCTGGGAAGCACAGACCTTCTTCTCCTTCACCCGGGACACTGTGTAATCGTTTGCAAACGTGCAGAACACTGAAACTTTGGCCAAAGAGGTTTTCACTGATTTGCAGGGTTGCAGACACTTTTGTTCATTAGTAAAAGAAACCCCATTCCCAATCCTGCAAAGCCCCTTCCAAAAGAGAAGCCGGGCGTAGCACAGCTTTTATCGGCTCATTTTTCTTCCTTAGATTTTAGTCTAAACTGATTGTTCTTTGTTCCTGCAAAATTCTTTCCTGTCAGTGGGATAAATAAAGCACAAAGTATTTAACTGATCAATAAAGACGCAATGAAGTGGACGTTGCCCTGTGATAAATGAGTGGTCAAAGGTGACTCCTGGATTGCAGACTGCATTGACCGGTGTTTGTAATAGGCATGGCTCATAACCTCCATTTCAACTGAAACGCACATCAAATATTTATTAAGACACTCTTAATTAGAATAAGTTGAAGTAGAAAAGAGAAATAAAGCGGTGACCTGCGTCTTCAGAAGAGGGCTCTGAGCTGCCCCACTAGCACTGATGTATAAACCTGAAACCCTTTTGATTTCAGCAGTGCCATGACTGGAAACGAGGGGTAAAAACATCTCCTTGCTGCGAAAGATATGGAACAGAGCCAATAACAAGTTTCCTTCAGTGGAAGGGAGTCGGGGACGTTTCCAAGTGTTCGGTTTTGTCCGTCTTATTCCCTTTCTTACTGTATTACCCACTTCTTTCTTCTGGAAAGATACAACGAAAGGAAGTAGATTTTTTTCAATGTTCAGATTTGCATTGAAACCCCAAGACGAAGGATCAGCAGGTGTCAACGTGATGGAGAAATCAGGGTGACGGGACAGCCTGCTCTGATGCGGGCGGCGTGCCCAGGGCACGGGGCTCCCGCGGCCCCGCTCCTCCTTGGCTACCACCGCCACCTTTCCAGATGCAGCAGGCTTGCCGCCCTCCCTACCCAGCTGGAGCCCGGGATAACAGGAGGAGGAGGAGGCCGGGGCCGGGGATGAGCTAACGGGGAGGCAGCTGCCCAAGGCAGCGGTGATGCACTTGGTACCCGAAGCCGCTCCCTCCCGCATCTCGCTGGCAGGGCGGCGGTATAAACTCCTGAAGGCGTGCGGCAATGAGAGGCCGCTCCATTACACACGCCGGGAGAGGATGCGAAGAGATGCCAACACCTTCTGCCCCATCCTGGCTTGGCACCGGTTAGTTCAGACATTAACTACATCCCAAATCTGTGTCTTGGAGCCCTGCTTGCTCTTATCTGCATTTGACATGGCTATTTATCATAATACACAACAAAAACAGGTTTTTACCTCAAAACTCCAGCTTTTTCACGCCAGTATAATCCTCAGATTTATTCAAGTACTGTATCGCAGTGAATTCCTCTTAAAGACTATTTTTTGGAAGCAGAACACATTGTCCAGCTCCTTCTTGCCTAGAGAATTCAGCCCATTCACTTTTCCCCACAGCCACGGGAATAATGCGAAAAACAAACCACAAAAGCTGTTCAGAGGGGAAAAACGAAGCAAAATGTTTTCAGACCCCAGAGCATCACGGGACGAAGCTCAAATCTGTCACCCCAGAGCCAGGGCCGTGCTCAGGGCCGGCGCCTTTCTCTTCGTTGCCAAGGCTTCCTTGCAAGGCTGCGCCCAGCGGGGAGCTTTCCCGAGGGCGAAGGTATTTCGGTGTGCGAAGAGGAAAACACGCTTTGCTCTCGTTAATAAGCAAATGTGCAGCGATCGTCTCCAGAAGCCAGGTCACCCCAGCAAAATGGAAACCAAACCTGCCCATCAACAAAAACTCCCTGGCCAGGGCTTGCCTGCTCAGCTGCTGCGCGGCAGCTCCGCGTGCCCGGGGTCCAGATGCAAGCTAATCGCTTGATTATGTGGCATTTTTTACACTGGTTTTGGCTCCTAATTGGATACAGTTTCCCACAAGGAGATAAAATATTTAAAAACAAGTATATGAAAGAGAAAGTCAGCCTTTATTAAAATGACTTCATCGTTTTGAACTGATGCCTTCAAGTACTCTTTTGTAATTCATCCTTATAGATATAAAATTATCATCTGAAGGAAGACTGTTAATAAAACTGACACTTCCCCATCAGTCAACTTAATTCACAATATAACACTTTCCAAATCCAATTATGTCTGTCTGATGACTGACGTTCGGTTCAACGTTATTGTTCACGTGGAAAAGCAGATACAAAAATCAGATGCAAGTAATTTATGAAACACCAGGCGATTTCTGTCGGGACAACTCTCGAATCGCTGCTGCTAGAGGATAAAGCCAACAACCCAGCACAGGCGGTTCTTCAGGACCTGACTCTACCCAGTGACGGGTCCCAGCAGTTTCAGCCCTACTCTAAACAACTGGTGCATATTTCTCAACACATCTTAAACGTTTACTTGATTATTTTCAGTGCGTGATCAGATGCTTTTCCAAGCCAGGACCCCTCCGCACGCAATGCCTATTAAAACCTGCGCTGGTGGGAGTCTCAGCAACCCCCTGCGCTCCAGGCATTGCTCATTACAACGTTCGCAGCGTTACGTGGCGGCGCAGCATGAATGGGTGTACATCTCCTGTACGTAGTCACAGGATGTCAAAAGACAAAGCACTTGTTCATCTGGGGGTGTTGCCTTTTCCCACTGTTTTTCTACTACCTTCTTGCATTAATGTGATTTTTTTTTTTACATTTGGATTTAAAATAAGAAACTTACATTCCTATAGAGGATTTATTAAAAATAGCAGAGTTAACTTACAGTGTAACTAATTATTTGCTAGGGGGACAGAAACACTACTACTTCTGTGCTCCATCAAATTCGGGAGCACAGAAGAGGCTGTGAGACTATAGAGACAAACTGCAGCTTGGGCATCGACCTGAAAGGG
This sequence comes from Aptenodytes patagonicus, assembly GCF_965638725.1. Classification (NCBI taxonomy): domain Eukaryota; kingdom Metazoa; phylum Chordata; class Aves; order Sphenisciformes; family Spheniscidae; genus Aptenodytes; species Aptenodytes patagonicus. The sequence continues at coordinate 9,065,696 of NC_134967.1, read as the reverse complement.
TTGAATAACCACCAAAAAATAGGTTATAAATGTCTTGCAGGCCACATTATGTTTGGAAAACTGCATCTACTGCAGGGCTGTGACTGATGTTCATGTTCCACAGTGAGATGGGATTTTGTACCTGGGAAGGACCCTGGAAGGGCAGGATACGGACACGGTTTGGTGAACGCACTCTTCGTTACTGCTGCGGTATCCAGTTCACGCCTTCGCTGCAGGACCAGGGAGCAGCTTCACCTTCGGGATTCAGACCTCCACATCTCTCCCTCTTTTTCCCCCCTCCCCATCAGTGGGGGCCCATCCATCCCCAGCCCTGGTTCGTCACGTCGTGGGGCTCCTCGGTGCCTGTGCCTCCCTGGAGACTCTGACACAAGCGCATTCCCTTGGGAAGAAGGCTGTGTTTGACTGAAGTCAGGCGGATGCAGTGCCACAGCAGCTATCGCATGGCAACCATTGCCAGGGAGACAGAGCTCTCCACCGCGCTGCGCTGGGCATCTCCGTCAGGCAACTTCATTTAGGCCAGGATGGTCCCAAATTACCTCTCTCTCTGTGCTTGCTGTGCCGTTCCCATTCTCTTCTCTGCACTGCACCAGAGGGCTCCTTTCCTGGAGATTTCCACCAGCCAGGGCGGGAAGGTCCCAGGGGTGCAGCACAGCCACTTCACCTTTATATAATGTTTATAAAGCATTTTGAAATCCCAGCAAAGTGCTGCTGCGTGGCTTCTCCTGCCCGTCCTCCCGGGCCCGGCAGCTCCGGCTCCACGGTGGTGATGCTCAGCCCCGGGGCAGTGCCGGCACGCCGGGCGAGAGTGCAGGGGGGCTGTGAGTGTGTGACCGCAGGGCCGAAAGCAGCACCAGCGCTAGAAGGCAGCACCCAGACCTGCTGGGTGCAGGCCTGGGTGCTCAACTGCTTCGTGCGAGGCACTAGGAGAAATTAAAGCTGTTTCCAGCAGCAGATGGACAGCAGGGCCAGCGTGCCGCATCCTGCTCCTCCCCATCAGCGTGGGCTCCGGCTGCCTGGGGATGCGGGTGCTGCTGAGCGCAGGATACATCCCGCTGCCTGCAAGGAGTCACCTCTATTGCTTCAAAGCACTGTTACAGTATTTGAATATTCTTCTTTGTTAACTAGGGTTATTTGTTTAAAGACAAAAATCTCATCTGATTTTCACAAGGAGCAGCAGCTCAGCGCTTTACTGCTCTTTGGGGATGCCGTTTGCGTAGTGTTTCACATTTTATTCCCTTTTATTGGCTGTAGGGTTGTTAAAAAGGGAACGAGATGCATCGATCATGTGCACGGGAAATCTGCTGATGTGCCGGTGCCTCGCTGTAGCTGGGAGGGGAGGCGGCAAGGCCGCGGAGACCTGCTGTGGCATCCAACCTCCGGCAACAGGAGCAAGGAGAGGAAAGTCCTCCCAGGAAGAGGGAACGGGCAGGCAAGCGATGCCCCATCATCGGGGGTTGCGATGCCAACAGAATATGACGCACGGTAGATTAATCCCGCCTGTCCACCTGGCCACAGCCAGCGTGACGCGGAGTGAGTTACAATACGCATAAAAGATACAATCTACAGAAGAGACAAGTGCATATATCAAAGGGAACAGGAGCACAGGGAGCCCACAGGCCGCAGCGTGGGGTGCTTGGTGTCGCACTGGCCTTGCCTGTTCTCGCCCCCGGGTGCAAGAAACACGAAAATTAAGACAACGGACGAGCATCAGTCATCTGCAGACTTCCTGAGACCGGTGGAAAAGGTGCAACCTGCCTCTCCCTGCCCTTCGACTCCAGGCATTAATAATTCCCGTCGGCACAGCCAAGTACTGCCTGGGAAAGGGAGGCAGCAGCACCATCAGCCACGGGCACAGGGAGCACGTTTGGAGCCTCAGCCGGCAGCCTGCCCGCTCAGGTTTTTCTGCTGCATGTCAGCAAAGAGTGATTAGAAGGCAGCAGGGAGCCTTATACATCAGGAGACTGCTCTTAGAACAATACCGGGATTAGATTTTAACAGTTTGTGTCCCCTCACACGCTCACTCTGCCTGCAGCATCTCGGGCAGGCGAGGGGGTGGGAGTCGCAGCGCTGCTTGGGGACGACGGGCAGCACCGTGGGCAGCCATGGTCACTGCGGGGCCATGGTCCACCACGAGCATCCAGCCGAGTGCCTCTGGTTAAGGCAGGGGATAAAATCCTAACTTCTCACTCCAAGGATGGCATCAGAGAAAGCTGTTTTCCCAGCAATCGTGGTGTATATCTGCCCTATGCAAGCAGAAATGAGAGACGGGCCATTTTCTAACACCAAAACAAATCAGTCATCACTCCACGCTCGGCAGTGCCCTCCCCAGCAGCATGAGCAGTGACACTGGGGCAGCTCCTCCACCGTGCTGGCCCCGCGCCGTCACCTCCGGCAGCGGCGTCTCCCGCAGTGGCACAGCTTGGTGGCTTTCCTGCTCCTCCTGGGGGTTTGCTTTCCTCGCCTCTTTGCCTTGTTTAGCGTAACAGTCACGGCCCAGCGAGCATGCTGGGCACTGGGAACGCCCGGGAGCCTGCAAGCCGCCTTCTCCCCAAGTCAGTATCTGGCAGCAGAGGAAAATAAGGCTGAAATTCCTGCTTGTGTGACACGCAGCCCAGTTACTTTGCTTTGCATCATGCCTCACCTGCCAAACACCCTGCACAGAGCCAGGTCTCACCACAGGCTCCCAAAAACCCACCGCAGGCTGCTGTGCCTCGGAGCACAACAGCTTGGTAGAGCAAATAGTGCCAGGCACAGGACTTAATTTACTTGGAAAAGGTTGTGGTGGCAATAGGGGTCCAGAGCACACGAGTTAGAGGAATAGTTCCAAGAGCTGGGCTCATTTGTCTTGCTGCCCTGCTAAAATTATTATTTCTTTTTTTCATATATATATGTATGTATGTGTGTGTGTTGTGCTTCTCTGCAGGGTTGCAAGTGTTCCCTTCCAGCACAGAGGTTCTGCTCTCTATCTGCCATGAAATAAATCCCCCACAGCTGGCTCTGGCCATGCACCGTGCCCTGTGCCCGTGTTCCCACAGGCTTCTCCAGCTGCGAAGCAGCTCGTGCCACCCGCTTCCCGAAGGAACCAGCAGAAGCTGGCGGTGCCATGGCATGCACCGGTACCCAGCTCCACTGCACGGCATCCTGTGGTTGCCATGGAAACCGAAGATGCAGGCAGCGCTGCCAAGGTGGCGGTCAGCACTGGGGGGGGGGGGCCTGCCCTGATGACGGAGGTCTGCGATGCCCGGCAGGACACAGTGGTGGGCAGGAGGGACAGGGGAGCGCTGGCTCCAGCGGGACCACAGGAAGGCAGCAGCAAGGAGGGGCTGCTTCTGCCGAGCCCTCTTCTGCAGGCGAAGCAAACAGCCAGCAACGCTGGAACAGCACAGCACTGCTCGCGCCCCTTGGAATGGGTTGGAAGAGGTCACCCAGCCTCAGCCGGAGGGCAGGGGTGAGGTGAGCCCTGGACTGGCTCTCTTTGAGGCTGAGGGTGTCAGAAAACCCTTTCTACCAGGTGTTTGCAGGACACATGTGAACAGGACATGCAAACCCCGCAGTGTTTCCGGGACATCAGCCACCGGTCTCCCCAGCACAGGGACAAGAGCTCCCCTGAAGCCTGGAGGCTGGGGAAGCAGCTCACAGCGCTGCCCCATTAAATATCGTCTGCCCTGGTATTTCATCTGTCCTGATTTGAAACCACATTGTCCTCTTCTTTTCATCCCTCCTCAAGAAAATATCGGGATCAATTAGTTACAAGTCCACTTTATAATTAAAAGGAAATGAAAGGTCACTCACGTCCCCTGCAACAGTCTGAGCTTCCTCCAAGAGCATCCTAACAACTAATCCAGGGACAGCAGCAAGCTCTGCGTTTGCTCACACGAGAGAAAGGGGACATTACAGAAAAACAGCTGCAGCAAGGACTGACAGACCCACTCCACAGCACACTGTTTCACTTCCAGTCTGAAACGCATGGTGCCCTTGCCCTGCCACTGCCTGAAGCCTCCCGGGGTCCCCACGCATCTGGAGCTGTTCATTTTCACGGAGACGCTGAATTTTGGTATTTCTCCTCCACCCAGTTTGAGAGTGCCCTCGTACTGGGGAAATCCCAGCAAGGTCTGCTGAGCTGGTTTACACTGATGCAAAACATGGGGAAAAAACTAAATCAGCTGGAACATCTGCTGCTGCTTATTATTTTTGTGGGGGGGAGCACTGCAAAAAGCGCAGGAGCAGCTGGCACAGCTACTCCGCTCCCGGCGGGGCAGCCAGCAGAGCCAGGTGCGTGGCCGTGTCTGCAGCACCGCAAAACCATGTGGCAGCAGCACAGGCGCCAAAATCCCTTCCACACACTTTCACAGTTATGAGCCTTGGGGACCACTTATTCAGATTACTGAAAGAATTTGCTCTAGGCAAACATTAGGACCCAGACCCGCAACTGATTAGAAATAGCATAGCTTTAAAAAAAAAAAATCCCTTTTCATCCAGATGCTGCATTCTGGACTTGAAGTGACAGCTCATCTGCTGATGGGAAGGGTACAGTTCTTCTGATGTCAGAGGCGAGGCAGTTACGGCAGCATACGCTGTTTAATACTTGTATGATATTTAACTGACAGAATTAATCATCGTTGCTCAGCACTTTCACTGTGTGTATTACTTTCCTATTTGGTCCTTAGAGAAATCCCAAACAGCATCGATGAGCTGCCTTAAAAACATCTTTAGGTTGAAATAAACCAGAGAAGAAACCCAGTACTTCACGGATTTACAAAACTATAAGAAATGAACACGTGATGACCCATTTTCCAAAATAGGTGCCCCTCTTGATGGCTCCAAGTTGGAAACCAGCAACTGATAAAACATGCAGCACAGATGTGACAAACAGGAGAAAAGAAGCTATCTATCAAAGCAATTCCTGAAGCCTTGCAATAAAACAAAGTGCCAAATGGAATTATAAACCACCGCTGGTACTTTCGGAGCCAGTTGGGAAGCTGTAGCATAAATAACAGGTCTGAAGCGGGCTCTGAGCTCAGTCCATGCAGACCGCTGCCGTCAGACGGGAGCAATGCTGTGGGAGCCGAAGGAGCTGCCCTGGCCAAAAGGCAGCACTGCTGCAAGCAGGACCGCGCTCCCACCTGCATGCGTCCCAGCTTCTCTACGTTGCAGGGGGATCAGCACTGGAGACATCGGCAGCTTGCTTTTCACGGTAAGGATGAGACCAGAGTCCTCCAGCCTTTGCCCACCGCACATGTGGTATGTGATACCCAGGCAAGACCTCTGTGAGAGTCCAGCTCCAGGACGGGACGGGTTCACTACAGCCAGGCTTTTGGGCAACGTGAGCTTGACAGCCAGCTTAACCATCTGGTATTAATGGAGGCTTTCCTCCAGGCTGATGTGACATCTGCCATCCCGGGACGTGCCCAGGAACAGGAACCTGCCTGAGCAATCCGTAATTCTGCAGAGAAGAGCTGCTCGCGTCTTTATGGATCATCAACAGCAAAACTTCATCTGTTGCTGGAAGGGCGCATGAGTTTGAGGAGGGACCATTTCAGAGTCCAAGTAATACTGAATCATCACAGTACTGTTTTTTCTCCTCTTCTTTTTCTTTATTAATCTGAAATAGTTCACTTTGCTATTAAGGCTAAACCACAAATCTATGAGGACCATATGCTCCCAGCTACATTGCAGGAGCCCAGGACTAATTCAGATCTTGAGCCTGTCTTTGGGCCATCTGTTCGCAGGATCACACAAGACAACGTGTCATTGTGGCTGGGAATTTGCATAACCGCTTTGGAGGAATTGTGTCCAACTCTATTCATACCAGCCACAATGAATTTTCTCACGCTGCAGGAAGGGGGCAGGAATCGTGCGAGAGAAGCCGACGAACATCACAGCCACGTTTCCTGTGAGGGGCCCGGCCAAGGAGCGGACTGAGCATCCATGGGACCCCTTCGAGCTGCTCAGGCACCGGCGATACCATCTCCCTCTGCCCTTCCTCCCCACCAGTCAGGCTTTCAGCTATGCTCTCATCCGCAGCAGCAAACCCGCGCTGAAGGGCAGAGCACTGGGTGCTTCCAGCCTGCCGGCACTCCATCTTCTCTGCGAGGTTAATGCATTAATTCTCCCAGCTATGACAACAAAGGCTTAAATAACCATGTAAATAATAGATCACGCTGTAGAAGGCTCAGAGAAGCGCCGCTGTGCTCGCTGCAGCCGTGGGCCCTCTCTTTCCTTATCGGCTGCAGAGGAAGCGATGCCAGCAAGAGATAGCGGAGGCTGAAATCTGCTGGCAGACACGTGGTCTCCTTCCCAAGGCTTGCACGGGGTGGAAACCCTGGCTGGGGAGCCCAGCCCCAGGTCCCATGTTCCTCCTCCGGCACATTTCCAATTCTTTGTACCAAACCCCAGCACAACTGGTAGCTCCTGTCCAGACGGGCTGTGCTGGCTCTCCCCCCGTTAATCGCTCCCTCATGAGGCTGCACAGTGCCTCGTGCTGCAGAGCTTCACCAGGAGATGGGCCCTGCCTGAAACCAAGCAGGGTTTAGGCAAAATCGGCATAGTCGTCCACCGAGGACCTTCCCAGCTGCTGGAGCAACCAGGGAAAGGGAACAGGCAGGCTTCGGCCCCAGCTCCGCTCCACCTCCCCTTGGCAAGCTGGAGAGGCAGCCCTGGAAAGCCTCACCCGCCGGCTTCATCATCGCCAAAAGCACAATAGTCCTTTAATGATAATTACAGGCTTTCTGGCAGCTTTGTTGCTCTGTCGGGCTGGGGTTTTTTTGGTAGCAATAGGTGCTGTTTAAGTACTTGATAGAATGGCACTTAGCAGATGTCTTGGGGTAAATGGTAGGTTAAGCCATACCGAGAGCACCAGCAAAATGAGCGCTAATTTATGCTCACATGATTCAATTTGCATGGTTAATTCTATTTAAAGCAAACATCCAGAGCAAGCTGGAGCTTGAAAGAACCATTGCTCTCATTTCATCTTCTCTGCAACACTTTGAAGAACAAAATGGTCAGGATAATAGAGCTAAACAAACATTTATGTGCCGCAGGAGCAAACTTTCATAAACACATTTCCCATGAAAAGCATCGGCCGTACCTGATAACATCATCGCGCACAAAGGCTGCCCGCTGCACAAACACAGCCGTGGCGTTGATGAGATTAAATGAGTGTCCTTCAGCTATGGTAATTACTTCATTAGTTTGCGCCTGCTGCCAGGCTTCTGCCAGGAGACTGGGATGCTCCCACCCGCCGCTGCCCCCCCCGGGATGGGCTCAGCCTCCCGGCAACGTGGGAGCAGCACCCAGCCTCGTGCAACTGCCGGGCCCGGGTGAGCACCAAGCTGCAAGAAGTCTCCAACCAAGCAGGCAATAAAACCTCACTTTTGCATCTGCAAGCCCAGACCGTAGGCGTAGGTAGGATGCCAAGGCTGGCTGGAGGCGCAGACACCCGTCGAGGCTGTGCCTTGTTCGAAAGCCGCTTGCAAGCTAGACTAGCTCCAAGCTATTGCCCGCATTAAACGCTTCATCAGGATATGAAACTGCTGCCTGCAAAACGCTGAGCACACATCTGTGCTGCAGTGTATACAAAGGCATTTCACACTCCAAGGCTCTGCTCTCAGGTGCTAGCTGCCGGGCAGGCAGGCAGGCGCTGCTGGCGAGGAACTGCCTGATGCCATGCCGATGTGGGGCCCGTTTGCTGCTCGCTGCGGCGTCTAAGGGAAGGGAACCGCCGTTGTAGCCTTCATTAAGGTGTTGCTGGAGCACCCGGAGCTGCTGGCTGAGGATGAAACACAGGCAACTGGCGGTGGCGGGCAGCACATGCAGACCCTGCGGTGGGGAGAAGCACCGCCGCCTCCTCCAGCCTGGCCTGGCCGAAACGTGGCCGGGGCAGTGGGTGGGCACCCACCGGGACGGGCACAAAGCTGGGCTGCAGACCCGGTACCCGGGAGCCTCCGCAGTGCCAGGAATGGATACAGGAGATGCCCGTAAGAGGAAGAAGTCTACAGCAGGTTTTCTCTCTTTATTTTTAGCTATAATTTAATAACGTGGGTAATGCTATACATGGAATTGAAGTATCTTTAATTTGTTCCTAATTAAGATTCTTGAAAATTTACCATAGCGCCATGGCTCTTTGCCACCTGGATGTTATTTTCCCTGTTCTGCACCACTTGGGATTTTCCCTGGGGCTTTTCCCCTCCAGTTTGACACTGGGAGGGTGGAAGGCAGTGACTTTGTTTGCTTTTTAGCAATCAATATTGCTTATTAGCTGAATAATAACAATTCTTCATTACAATGCTTCAAGTTCTGCAGGGAACAGAAGGCCTGTAAACGCTCTGGATGAGCAAAAAAGCATAAATTACCTTGAAGATAATAAGCCAAATGTAAACAGTATTTATGGCTCATTAAAGCAGTGATGCTGTGCGTGCATGGGAACACACGCAGCGAGAAGCCGGAAGAGGAAGGCGTTTGCACATTATTTCTTTTCAACCTGAGAAATGTGAAAGCAAAATATTGGAAGACGTTTCCAAGCAATGTCCTACAGAATATTCATATCAGCATATGTTGCTGTTTTCCCTTCCTTTCACAGGGCAGAGAAAAAGCACTGCGTCATGCCGGTGGACCAAGCCCAGGCATGATTTGGGAATTACAGGCGGCGAGCTCTCAAAAGCAACGATCAGAGGAAATATTTCACAAACAACCAACAGGGCTGAAATCTTTCCAACAGAGAACAAATTTGTAAGACTCCAAGCTGGCGTCTGGACTATTTGCGAGCAGTAAAAGGAACCAAATGCAACAAATGAATGGCTCGCTGCAAAGCAGCTCGCACGGCTTGAGTAACTACCCAGTAATACCAAGCCTCCTGCAAATTGCTAGGTAACTACGCTGAAGAGAGCCAAAAATAATCCCTCCTGTGACTTGCTCTGACAGTGTTTGGAAGACTGAAATAACAGTGTTTCAGGACGTAACGGTATGATACTGGCTCTGTGGAGCTGCGCCAAAGGGCTTCCACCCATGGCACGCGAGTGATGTGCCGGTGGTGGCAGGTCCCTCAGATGGGCACCGCCAAGGGGCTGGGGCACCCAGCTCTCCCTGGGTGCTCCCTGAAGGCTTTGGGCCCCTCCAGGGTGGGAAGAACAACACATGGGCGTTTTTGACAATGGCAAAAAAAGGGGCTCTCCAGGTCCTCCTCGCGGAGCACGGTCAAACGGTTCTGGAGGGACCCCCACCCCGACCTGCGGCTTCCAGCCCGTGCACAACCACCAGCAACTCATGGGAAGTCCTTCAGAAATACTGTGTGCACCAGGGATATAAATAATGCCCGGCCATCTCTCAGGTGCTTCTTGAAAAATGTCTTACTATTGCCACGGAAGTTTAGGAAATATCCTGATTAAATCAAAAAGGCACCATAAATTGCCAAAGTTAGAATTCTCTAGGATGAAAAAAAAAGCAATTTTGTACCCTGTCAGCAGAATGTAAATGAACGGGCTGAATGAATTAGTGCACGATAAACTTTTAAAAAGCCAAGTTACAATTTAAAACAGTAACGAGAGCTATGGAATGATTTAAGATTTATTAAAAAAAAAAAAAATAGCACTGCTAATGCCATTTGATTATGGCCTGCACAGCTACCCATAAATATCTTTTACCACCTTCTGGGACAAGACATCTTTGTTGCGCAGTGCTAAGAGGGTTGTGTGCCCGATGCCTTCTGGATGACCATCCCCGGCAAGGGACCGCGAGGATGTCCGCAGGGCGCCTGCAGAGGGGCCGGTCCCGCAGCCCCTGGCAAACTGCTTTGCTTCTGGCAGAGCTTTTTGCAGAGCTGTGTATTGACCAGGCATCAGCAAATAGATATTTACATGGGAAAAGGCGCTAGGATGGACTTCAGGAAGAGCACTTGCCTTGCCTTGCACCTGCTCGCCAGGCACTACTGGCAAGAAGGGGCTCCCCGCGAAGGCAGGCAGCACAGGGAGGGGGTGCTCAGCTTGGGGACATCCCTCCCATGAGTCCCCGCCTGGCCCCAAGGAGTGCCTGAGCCCCCAGCGCGTCCCCACGAGTGGCCCAGAGGTTTCACCGTAATCGCTTTGTGCAGCTGCCGAGTGCTTTATTTGGCACCGTGAGATTTCCCTGGTGCCTTGCTGCTCTGCACATAATGAGATTAGGCACAGCCCCCCGACAAGTTTCGAATAATAATTGGCTTTGTTTTGTTTTCAGTAAGCCACAATGACTCTGCTGATCCGAGCGATTAATTCTGCTCCTTCCCAATAAAAAGGGTTGATGGCTGTGTCATCCGGGTCCCCAATCCTTTACTTCTCCTCTGCAGAGGTGGGAACGCCACGTGCTGGTGGGAGCGCTTCCCAGCGCCCGTCCTCTGCGCCTGCCCACCAGTGGGGCTGCTCCAGCAGCAAGGCTCCACCGGGACTAATCTGGCCTTGCATAGGATGCTATTCTGGGAAGCTGGCAGAGCGCTCCGCAGCGCCCATCCGAACGCCTGGTCCACCCTGGCGCTGCCGTTCCTTGCACAGAGGCCTGGAAGTGTCTGGGCTGAGGATGCTCAGGACGTCCCGCATCCCACCCCAGCCACGGGGGCAAGATTAAACACACCCCTGCAGCCCAGCTTCTGCATTTCCTCTGGACAAAGGCGCCGCATCCTCTATGGTGAAGCTAGCCAAAGAGCTCGGCAACACCCCCATCGCAGCAGCCAGGAGTGCAGCAAGATAAAGATTAGTCACAGAAAAAAACCCTGCCTCTGATCTGGCAGCTGTACAGAATTGGCATAGACAGTGAAACATAGTAGTGTAGGTGTGCAGGTGTGTACCTCTCTTCTGCACCCTTACGCACAAGTTGGGCTGCATGCAGGGACACAGGCTGCCTCGTACCACCGGGGATATTTCCAGTCCCACTGCCAGCAAGAGGCAGTGGCTGTCAGCACCCACGCCGCCCACCCCGGCTGCCAAGCGCCTTGGGGTGCTGCAAGGTGGTTTACTCAGCAGAAGGGACACAGAACTCTTCCCCCATCCTTAGGCATTTTGCCTGCAGCCCCTGCAGCTCAGCTGCTTCGCCACATCCTCCACGAAGCACGTTCAGCCCACAGGGGAAGCGGGCAGGCAGTGAGCCCAGCAGAAGCCGGCAGCACTGCACAGGGACTCGCTTGCAGCCAGAGGTGATAGCAACAGCACCGAAACGCAGCCATAATCATTTGATAATCTCTCTCATCCCGGACAGATGCCTGTTGCTCTAATGAGGCTCCTCCAGGGCAGTTCAAGGCAAACATCCCCCTCCATAAGCAAACCTCCATGCCAGCTCAGCCTCCTCCGCAGCTTCTTGCAGGAGTCACTTGCTGGTAAACAGCTGCGCTGATCCAATTTCACGCTTATCCTGAGTCTCTCGTCCTCAGCCACGGTTGCTGTTAGTGGCTGTGCTTTTTGCTACCTTCTATTAGCCCTGGGTGAACAGGCTCTTCGGCAGCCACAGCACCAAATTAGCTGAGCTCCCTGGGTCATGCACAATGCAAGCGTTTGCGGGGGGAAGCTGGAGGAGCAGAGACAGCTGAACAGACTGCTGACTCCCTGCCACGGGCATGCTAACTGCTCACTTTCCTGCCCTCAGGCAAGGAAGACAAGACAACTGGTGTCCTCCCCGAAACCAGGACAACTGGGCCATCTCCTCTGTTGCTAAATGCAGCCGGGAAGAGCTGCCCAGCCCTGCTGCTTTCTGCTGGCTCAGCCCCATTCTTGCGAGGCCATGGAAAAGCAGGGCACACCCTGCGCCTCCGTGGGGACAGCACGTGCTTGCTGCACATTGCCAGGGTCCGGGCATCGCTCCGGCAGAGCCCCGACCCAGCAAGCCCCAGCCCCGCTGCAGCTGCAGTGCCCCAGCCCTCGCTGCTGGAGCCCAGGGGCTGCTCCCCGGGACACCAGTACAAAGGGCTGCCTCCTAGCAGCACCACGGAGGCTTCATGCTGCAGAGCACAAACGATGGCATGAGTCAGTAATTGCAGAAGTCATTTTTAGATAGTGCTGCAAATGTACCTATTAACATCAGCTCACATCTCCTCTGAGTGATTTACCTGTTTCATTTTATTCAGTGAATTAAACACAAAAATAACCGTGGTCTACACCGATCCTGTTATCGACCTGCTTAAAATGTGCAGCATCCGTCACTCCTCCGGCCGTGTCACCTGCCCGCCTCGCTGACACGCAGGATTAGCCACAGGAGAACGGAGGTGCCTGCCTTAGGAGAAATGCTGGCGGGTCTCCGGCTGCAGATGGGGTATTCGGTTCCACGGGCGCCAATCTGCCTCCCAAACAGCCAGACATCAGCCCGTGAGTAATTATTTGAAGAGCGAGACATTTTATTGTCCAATTCATGACATGTCTTATAGCATGCCTGAGACATTAACGTTCTTCTAAATCATTGCTGGGTATAATATTTTGCCACTGCTACCACACATAATCTTCACGTTTGATATTCTCCTGTTATCTAACTGTACTCTGTAAAATTACAGTGACACTAATGCTTACCACCCTTACTGAATGGAAAAATCAAATTAAAGATGAAGTATCATCGATTTTGTTATGGGCTCCAAGGTGGCAGGGAGTCAATTGACCTTTCTCGAAAAAACAAGAAGGTAGAGATGTTTCTGTTGCTTTTTATCACCCTCCTGGTGCTTATTGTAGCTGCTTTGGGGGTTTATTGCCTCGCTAGCTCCACTGTGGTTGGTTTTCTTCAGTAGAGGTGCAACGCAACTGAAGCACTAAAACTTGCAGGCAAAATAGGAGAATTTTCCCAAATGGGTGAAGACAGACGGCAAGGACCACCCGCAAACATACAATCTAGGACTGAAAAATCCCAGCAAGCAGCTGCCAGAACCACAGCTCTCGTTCCACACGCTTTGCACAGAGCTCCCGATCTCAGCCCCACAGCACACCAGGGTTAGTACCCGCAGCACCGGCTATATCTCAGAGTCCCAGCCGCGCAGCATCCCCGGAGCCGGGAGCCCCTGGCTCCCAATGGCCAAGAGGTGGCAAAGCAGTTCCTTCTGAGGAGCTGGCAACGCCGGTCCCCCACCTCGCTCTCTGCCAGGTACCCCATTCCCCGCCGCACATTTGTCCCTTTAAGCAAAACCCATCCAACGCTACGGTTTCGTATGAGCGGGCTTCCCCGCCTGCTTTGTGCAGTGTGATTTAGAAAGCTGGAGACATGCTAACGCATCGCTAAGCCCTGGAAGTGGAAGCTGCCTCTACCATTTACCAACCCTCTTATAGAGCTTGAAAAATCTTCTACATGCATCATTACTTTGTTGAGACTGGTCTCCATAGTAATTTCATAGAAATTCATAGTAAAACGCAACAAGAAAGGATAACTTCTTTATCAGGATTTGCACCCCTTGACAGCCAAACTCTGCCCTTATTACAGATGGAAAACACTTTTTTCCCCCCCATGAATGGCCTGAGGCTCTACAAATTTGATTAAAGACGGAACAACTGCTGCAGGATTCATGCTTATCAAGAGCAGGCGCATTGTCTCATCAAGCTGAGTCAGCACCGAGCACGTGCTACCAGCAGGCACGGGGAGGGCAGAGCCTGCGACTGGGATGCTTGCACCAGTGCCCTGGCACAACTGGAGCTCTAAAGAGGAAAAGCAGCTTCACGCTGTGTGACCAGAGACTGCACTCACCCCTGTAAGTGCCACATGACCTTGAGGAAACCATTTAATCTGCCTCCACCTGCGTTCTCCACCACGCCGCTCTCTCCGTCCTCCTACCTTTCTCCATCCTTCCTTGCCTCTTGAGACTGCAGCGTGTCCTGCCTCTCACTCTCATCTTGTGGAGCATCTGGAGAGGAGGTTAAGTCCTTGCTGGTGCCTCCCATCATTTCTGCAACAGAAAGGGTCACCTCTGTGAATCTGATAACGCCAGCGGTAATGTCTCAAGTACCCAACTTCGGCAGCATGTGGTTTTCTTCTCCAGGCTTCCCTCCCTTCCACGACATGGAGAACAAGGCTGCTCCCTCATTAAATGGAGGGCAGCTTTATCACTGCTGATTGCATTAACCTAATAATACCTGCATAAACCAATCAAAAAAAAAAAAAGACTAGAAGGTTTTCTGTTTGTTTGTTTTTTAAAAACAAAGACCTGGTCCATGAAGTATTGATTAAATTAGAGGATTAAATTAAGCAGTGACTGAATCAAGTGCAAGGGCTTGAGAAAGAGTCTATATGCAGAGCATTGACGAAGACCACAGGGGAAATACAAAGCAAAGACGTGGTGCGCACCACAACCTTCAGAGGAGAGCGAGACAGGCAGAATTAGTGTAGCCAACAGGCAAAGCATGCATCCTTCACCCCACTGCCATACGGGCATGGAGGCACCCCGGCGGCACCTCGCAACAGCCCAACAAATACACAAAACACGGCTTACTGCTGTCAACCATTACTGCTGTCAACCACCACCAGAGAGACATGAGGGAATCTGGAGGAAATCCTACAGAACACTTCTTCCAAAACAGCCCATTTTCCCTGTATAGTTAAATCTACACGCAGTTCGATTACACCCCCTTTGCATTTGTAAGCTCCATCCCCGTAGGTGGGTTTTCTTTGATTTCCACGGCTGGCGAGGACCCAGCAGCATGTTTCCGTGGGTGACTGCTCACCAGTTCTCCACAGCACCCGGCTTCCCGCCGGGCACCATTAGGATGCACGCTGCAGCGCCCGTGGTTCAGAAATACTGTAATCGCAGTGATGTGGGAGTTCGTGTGCGCCTTCCATAAAGTGTCATTATCAGCTGTTAAAGTGATTTCTCGGCGGTGATCCTGAGAAATTGTTGTGTCTATTTTTCTCTCTCTCTGAGAAAATTCTGATCCCGCATCAGAGATGAAAGTTGCATCATCTGGGTATGCAGTAAACTGCTTGTTGTGGTTATCGGCTTCTCCTCGTTTCCTTCAGGCTGGGTCAGCTTTACATATATAAAACTGTCACCAGAAGACAAAAAAAAGACCATCTTTTCAGCTGGTATAAGTTGGCAGATCCCAACTGAAGTCAATGAATTGATTTTAGCTTACATTATCCAAGTATCTCACTGGAAACCATAATATCCAGACTAAGAAATTCTCCAAGAATTTATTGTTTCTGATAAAGCCAAGATCAAGGGGTTTTTTGAGCTTCATAGTGAAATTAATATTGACATCTCCGTGCTTTACAGAAGGCTGCAAAGGATGCACAAGGAGAAGGCGGGCTCTCCCGCACTTCCTCCCCTGCCCAAGGCTCAATCACAGCTTTCCCATGATATCGTTCCTGGAAGGGTGGGATTTAGAAAATCCCTTGAGCTAGCCAGCAGGTTTTCCATTAATCCCAAGAGACTTGGGGAAACATGTAATGTAACCTTAGCACTTGTAATTCTGCACAAATAGACACCGACCCGACCTTGGCTGGAAGGACAAAGCAGCTCCCCCCACGCAGCGCTGCCCGTGAAGGTGCATCTCCAGACCTGGCCTCCTCCTCCAGCCGAGGTCCTCGTGCTCCAGCCACCCATGGCACCCTGCCAGGCCAGTCACAAGAGGGAGGCAGAGCCCCACTCCGCCTGTGCAGCTCCACACCCGCGCTCATCCCCTTTGCATCCTCGGTCCTCTCCCGGGCAGCTCTCTGCCTCCTGCGCTGCAGCCCACCCAGCTCCCGGGAAGCTCCAGCTGCCTGATCCGGGACCCCAGCTCAGCAGGGTTCCCAAAGACTAAACAAATAGGCAGGTAAATGGGTAACGGCAGCCTGGTGATTGAGAAGAAATACTTGCTGAAAAAGAGGAGTAGCAATTTAGCTCAGGGTTGGTAAATTCTAGATGCTGCTGTTGGAGAATAAATGCATCTGACAGGCAGCAGGCAATGCCAGCCAAGTCACTGGAGCACCCGGGATTCCCTGTCAAACAGATTAAAATTAGCAATAGGCCAGAGGCTGACATGCCCACTGCCTGGGGCCAACACTGCCGTGCAGATGATGAGGACGAGCTACTGGCGAGTGAGCCATCCCCACGCTGCTCTCCCGGTGCAGAGAACCACCGAGCCACACAGTGCTGCTCATCCTGATGGCAGAGCCAGGAGCTGGGTGCTGCAGATGGGTCCCCTGCAGATGCATCCCCTGCCCAACCCTCTCCCTCCCTGGGCATGAAGGCATGGTGCTCCAGCCATGGGACAAGCCACCTGCTCCGAGCAGTGATTTGTGCCTCTCTTGCCTACCATGCACTGCTGGATTTCTTCCAGAAAGGCACGGAGAGGAAGGGATGGGGATTCCACAGAGCCAGCCCGTTCCTTCTGGCCCCGGTGCCCAGGTCCGGGAGCGCAGCGCCAGTGGCACTGTTCCCGTAGCGCCACTGCAAGAAGCATCTAATGAAGATCTCGGGAACATGCTGCGCTCCGGTGCCATTTCAAGTCATCAAGGCCCACATCTGTAATTAGGAAATTACTTTCATTTCCAGTGCAGCAACTGATAAGTCACCTGAACTGACAAATCCGTTCGCCGTGTCAGTGAGGACGTCAGGTGAAATATTCAGAGGACAAGAAGCCAAGAGCATCCTCCAGAAATGGTCCTCTCGGGCCGGGACTGAGACAGCTGGTGACATGAAAAAGCCTGTGTTACATCTCTCTTTCTGTGGCTCATTAAAGGGCCGCTTCCAATCTGGCACATATCATCAGCACTACATTCCCATTTTAATACAGATGCCAGTTTATAATCTTGATGACTGGCCTGGAACCATGCTCCTTTTTACCATGATTTGAAAGGAGAATAATGTTTTATACCAACTTCCCATTTTTGTTTCGAGGGTATTAAGAAATGAAACATTAATGGAATGTAGAAAACGAGCTGAGCGTTCAGCTACTATTTACCAAATTGTTCCTGTTCATCTCTGGGAGAGGAGGAAAAAATAGGAGCAAGAATAAAACTGTGCCTAGAAAAATACCATTTCTCCAATGCATGCATGGCTGGCATCCACTAAGCACAAATGAATCAATATTTTATGTACTTTAATTTCCTCATCTACAAGCTTGATGTTCTGAGCCTTTCTTTGCTTTATTTTGCTACTCCATAAATGTTAAAAACATTTATCCTCTTATTCTTTCCAACAGAAGTAAGACTTTTGCCAGTCTCTGCTCCCATTCCATTTGCTTTCATCTCTTTATTAGCATAGCAAAATAGCACATCACCTGCAGGTTTCTCCCTTCAGTAATTTCTCCTTTCTATTTTTTTCCCCTCCTTCCTTCCTTCGGCCGCCTTCTTATCACCTGTGCTTCCATCTCTGTATTATTCAGGAAGCATGGTGTTTGCATTTTTTTTTGTCCCAGCTGCTCATTGAACCCTACAGTCTATTGAGATGCAGCTTCGTTTTTCTCTTGTGTTTATTTCATTTCCCTTTTTATTATTATTATCTCCTCTTCCTTACTATGCCATCACATAATTTTTTCCCTCTCCATTCCCCAGCTCCCGCGTCTCCTGCACGCCGTGACCGGGGATGCTGGGACATCTCGAGGCTGACATCCTTGTTCACTCTGCATTTTCTCTGTCTTGCATTTGTCCTTTAAAAAAAACCCCACAGTTTCTGGAAAATTCCCACTTCCATTTTCCTTCAGGAAAAAAAAAAAAAAAAGATATCAGCATTCATATGTCAGCTCCCAGAGCCAAAAGTTGTTATCCTCACCGGAATGTCTGGTTGGGGTCAAGACCGAACTCTGCCCTCCTGGAAGGGATGCTGCTCTCGGGAGCATCCCACGCATCGGGGAACGCCACCAGACACTACCGGGCTGCAGCTTTCTGGAAAGACTTCGAGCTGCCCCAGAAGCCTCAAATAGCTGCCAGACAGCAATGCCACAGCAATACAAGGTAAAAAAAAAAAACCACCCTGCAATTAAAAGCTTAATCCTTCTTAAATGGAGCAGTAGCAGGAAAAAGGACAGGTGGGTGAGGATGGATGTCGCCACGCTGAGAAATGGAGGAAAGCAATAATGGAGAACAGAGAAAAGTGAGCACGAACGAGGATTAATCATAAGCAGAGTTCAACAGGAAGGTTTTGAGGTGAGGCAAGATAAGTGGAAATGGGTCCTGAAATGGATAATTGTCAGGAATTTGGAGAATTACCAGTTCCGACTGTGTGCTGTAGCTCCAGTGTTGCATTAGCGTTTCTTGGTGATTTGCTAAATTTGTTCTTCTGTGATTTCTAACAAAATTCAAAGCTCATCATCACCCAGTGGGTTATTTCCATTTGTTGCTTTAGAAGTGGTTTTAAAAAACCTCAGATACTTTTAATTAGTTTTAAATTTCTCAGCTCTTTTCCTCAACCTGTGATTACTGTTTAACTGAGCTGTATCTATTGTCTTTCCTCCCTCCTCCAGGCTAAGAAATCCCAATTTCCTTCAAACCAGCCACGGCTTTTGAAAAATTTGCAGTTGCGAGTTCGGTTTTTGGAAGTGCCTTTTCTTTGCCTGTCATAACCAAATAGGACAAGCTGGAGCTTGGGATGCGAGAAATACTCTGCTCCTCCCCAAAATGGAGCCTCTTCCCACAGGCAGACGAGGAGGGCTCTTTCAGGAGACCCTTCCCCGCTTTCCAGGTAGCTAAAACTCTCATCACAATGAGCGACAGAATTATGGCAGAGTCCAGAAGGCTGCGTGCCGTGCGTGAACCTGACACACCAGTAATTCGCACACACGTGTCACCAGAGCCAGGACTGCCCTTACAGCTGAAATGGTGCACGAAGCAGCATCCCACAGGGTGCCAGGCTGCTCCTGCCCTCCGTGGGCAACCGAGCCCCGCCACGACTGTCACCCCTTTCTCATCACTTCAGGCTCCCACCTGCCGGTTCTCTGGGATTTAGGTAGCTCATTTTAAGTGAGCCCACGCGTTTTAATGGGATCTGGAAGTTCAGGTCCCTCGTGTGACTCTGGAGGTCTCAGCCTTGATCCCCAGCCCTCAAATCAATAGGAGTTTTCAGCATATTGCAGAGGCACGGGGACTCACAACGTGTCCCTCAGGCAGCTTTAGCAGCCCACCCGTCTCTGCACACACGTACAAACCCCTACGCGTGCTCGGTGCCTGTGCAACACCAGAGCCATGCGGAGCTGGAAAGCCATCGTGGTTCGCATGGGATGGAGATCAAAGCTGCCCAGCGGTGCTGATTACTGAGATGAGCCCTGACATGGAGAACTATTTTTAATTCAGAGAGTTGTGTCTGCCTATGTGCCAACCTGCGAGCTCCATCAATTTGCAGGGAAGTAGTCAAATCCGATTACTACGGAAAATATGCAGGGAGGGTAACATGGTGTGAACTGACATAATACGTGTTGGTTAAGGTGCTATCCTGGGCTTGACTGTTTTCTGGATGTTATAAATCCCACAGCAGTAAAGAGAGACATATCCGAGGGTTATTATTGCCATAAGCCCTTCAGCTTGAAATATATTTGCCATGAGAGTCATAGATATGAAGTTTCCCTACAAATGAATATGCCTCTTCACAAGGGGGGTTTGCATCTTCCCTTTCCTGTGGGAGAAGGTAAAACCGTACCAGCTTTATTCACGATTGCAGACTGAGACCTCCTGCACAGGTACATCAGCAATGGCATCTCATATTCATGCTCCAGCTCTCAGGGTCCCCAGGGAGCCCTGAGGACCCGCAGTGATGCTGGGCACTTACACCCAAGGCGTTAGCCAGGGAGCTTGGTACGGCACACAGGGTCTGGGACAAGCACTGTAAATAGAGGCGAGGAAAGGAGGCTGACCCCGGTATTTATAAGTGGTGGAAGAGGGACAGGGAAAAGGCAATGATCCAGCAGCAGCATCTTCCAGGAGACCCGCACAGAGACAGAACTAAAGCCTCGACAGGCTGCTGCAGAGATATGCCTACGAAGGCACCTCGGTGGCACGGAGCCCCACGTCCCCACCCCTCGCAAAGCCAGGCCAGTTAATGATCCCAATCGATAATCCTGACCCAGAAATTTCAGACAGGAGCTACAATCAGAGCAACATCTCCCCAGAGGCAGCCTTGCAGGCACGATTTCATGGTGTACAAGGGGCGAGACTCACTCTCAGTCAGTTCTCATGGGTCCTTTCCTCGACCGCAGGCTGCAGGACTGGGGACAGTAGTTTAAGGCATGCTCCCAGATCCTCTGGGGTAAATCACGTCATTTACATGTTTGATAATAGTTGTTAGTTGCCCCTTTATTGCACTAGGTAGCTCGAGGTGACACACACACTGAGCCTCCATAAACTGGAAAGCACACCCGGGTCTCCACAATACATTTATAAATATCGATGGTAACTAGAGGAGACAAGAGATAGCCACACTCATCAAGGCAAGGAGCAGCACCTCCCTTCTTGGAAGGGCCCTGGGTGCTGCTGTCAGAGTAATAATAGCAACAACAGCACAATTTGCTATCCTAGAACAAACAATACTTCCTAACGCGAAGGCATTTCACTTCCCCTCCAAGTAATTACCTTTCTGATTCTTGTAAAAGGCTGCAGATGACCTGTTTATCTGGGAGGGTAAAGAGACCATCTTCTCCTCCGCACGCAAGCTGGTCCTCTGCTTCCCGAGCATGTCGACAGAGCCAGCCTCCATCCCTACATCCCAGAAGGAGGGCTACAGAGCTTCCCAGAGAGAGAGAACCCATTGACTTCACCTGGAGCCCTGGGGGTTTTAAAGCCTGAGGTCTGATTGCCAAAGCAGGAAAATCTGCTGCCATCACAGCGTATCTCAAACCAACCCACCCAGATGTTAACGCGAACACAGGTGGAGTTACTAAACCTGGAAACAGCCATGTGGGTATAATAGATACAATGGGAAATGACAGATACACCTTGCTTATTTTTGGAGGACTCATTTAAGGGTGAATACAATAAAATCCATCTTTCAATGGGGAAAAAAATATTCACAAAAGGTAAAAAATAGAGCTCTGTAAAAAAGAGAGCAGCTAAAGAAGCTGCTGTATGGAAAGGGAAAGGAAAAGCCGGCTAAGGACCGCTGTTGTTACGACGGGGGACAAGCAATGCTGTGGTTTTGAAAGACCTTCTCAGCAGCTGTGCATAAGGGCATTTTTGTCCACCGAATCTGTGCTCTGCTTTGAAAATTTAAAATCGTTTTAACATCAGAGGAGCAATCCCTCCTTAGAGAAGGCTTTTATTGACCCAGCATATCCAAAGCAGAATGTGTTCTAATGCCAGAAATAGTTTCATCTTCATGGTCAGCTCCTTGACAGAGCTGTATTTCTGCCCACTATCCAGCGCACCAGCTCTCACCCGTGCGTGCTTGCTGCTTGCACGCCCAGAGATGCTCTTCACCCCAGAGGTGCACGGGGACAGGGGCTTACGCAGGGCGAGCGCTTTGCAAAGAGCAGCTCGGAGCGAGGGAGTTAAGTGTCTCCCTCCCCGTGACCGTACTGGGGAGGAATTTGTTCCTCCAGAAAGGTTGAGGACAGGGAGGGAGAGCTTCAAAGTTTCTCCACAAGCCACTGAAGCAGAATTTTAATGGGGAAGAAAACAAAAATATGAAAGTGAATAGAACAAACAAGAATAAATTATTTATGAGGATGAAAGTGAAGGAAAGTTAAGCGAAACAAAGGGAACCACTCATTTCCCGCAGCTAAAGTATCATGATCAAAGCTCTTGCAAAACCAAAGCCGATCACTGAACAACCCACCATGGTGATCAACACCGAGGCTTTGATAGTGTGCTGCGAGCAGTGCGGCGCAGCCGGGCGGCCCCGTGGCTGGGCATCGGGTGCTCCCCATCCCATGGGTGGCCAGGCTTGGGGTGCTCCCCTCCCATGCGCATCCGTCCGGGGGATACACCTTGCCTCTGGGGAACGGACTTGGAGGCCAGTCAGGCATACAGTGCTCATCAAGAGCTGTTGTTTCACTAATGCCTTATTTAATACATCCCACAATAAACTTCATTGTTTTTGAAATTCAATGGAAAGGAGATGAGGGCTCCCCCCTGCACCCTAAAAGAAGGTCTGCTTCTAGCGATGCTAAGAGCATCCTAGCTCGACCCCACCGGCAGCGAGCGGCTCCACTGCTCCCCAGCCCCGGCCCCGGCAGCGCGACAGGTGGTTTCGGGAGGCTGCTCTCTGCCGAGGGAGAAATATTACAGCACTAAACTAAGTGTCCAGGTTTTCGGTGCTCCTGGGCATACTGCACAGCAGCTCCTCACTTACAGTAACTCCTTTCTATGTCTCACCTACCCAGCTCCACAAAGTGCCTGACTTCTGCTGCGTTAGAGATAAAACCTCAAGAAAACCTCTCAGTCCTTGATGCGCTCCAGGAGCCACGAGAAGTCACAGTTAAGGCTGGTGTGACCGGTGGGAACACTGCCAGGCAAGAGCCATCTCTGCCTTTCACCCCTAAACCCGGTGCTCCTCGCCACCCTTCTGGGGAGCAGGTCACCCCAATAAATCACGCCTGAGCGGGCCGGGACGGTCACACCTACCTGTCGCTTAGTTTCTCAAATAATCTCCCTCTGTTGGGTAAATGAAAGACAAACTACAGTGCGCCCAGGCAAACATCTTCTCTTTAAATACTTTAGAGCCATTAACCTCTCCCAGCATTCGTCGTCATCTGCCAGGTAATTGAAATGGCTTTGCCTAAGCAAAATTTTTCTGAGATCAATTATTTACTTCCAGCAGAAGGGTCTGGCTTCAGGCTTATTTACAATGCAGCTGTTGCTACCACTAGCTTCCTCAGCCTTGTTTATTCCTAAGCAGATAAAAGCTGGCTGATTGGAGATAAAGTTCTTGATTTTTCCAAAGTGCCTGATTGATCTTGTTGGCCACACTTGGAAATTGGGATGCAATGCTTTCATTACGCTGTTGTCTTCCCTCTATTGCCATTCCGCAAATAAGCTACACTACAGCGAGCTGGCTAGAATTGGCGAAATGAGCTGGTACGGAGATGGGAACACCCCTTTTGCCATTCGTACCCCGAACCAGCAGCAGCCATGGGCGCGTTAGGACGGGCTCCTTTTCCCTGGGGAGCCTGTTGAGCCCTGGCTGGAGCAGTGACTGCGGAGGGACAGGGCTGCAGCCTCCTGCTCGAAGACGTCCTGGGTTGCAAATCTTCCCGTCTCTAAGCTTGCTCCCCTTTTGCTTCTCTGAATGCAAATGGGGAGCGTGAAGAGTGCCCGTGTCTGCCTCGGAAGGAGTATGAAGTTAAAACAGATCTTTCAGTCTTTTCATGAATAATATAACTACAAAGCAAAGGCAAGATGAAAAGGGTGAAAATGCATCGATATGAGGAAATAATACAGGGGCCTGACAAATGTGGCTTGCCCAACGCTAGCTGGCACGGAAGAGGGCAATCGCTGCTTCACTCAGTGAGTTTGCCGTGCTGCAAACAAGCCGTATTTGACCATATAAATGGTCTTATTCAAAGGAGAGGATTAAGGTAATAACAGTTCTCCGGGAAGGAAAAAGAATTCAATTTCAAAGCCAAATTACACAAGGCTTCCAATTAGAGTAGATAATGTTTTCAGTGAGCTGAGTGGCCTTTTTTCCAGCTCGATCTGAGTTTAATTTTTCTAATCGGCTCTATGTTGTCACTTCGGTTACTTCAAGGTGGCCAATTTCTTAGGAATTGGCAGATATTGACTGAGGATGCTGGGCTCAGAATTGGCTTTTTTCTCCGGCGCCGAAGTCTTTGATCGGTCGCACACCACTGCGCCTGGCTGGGCTCCCAATAGCCGGCACGGCCCCGATCCCTGCGGCACAGCCCGGGCAGCTCCTGGCACGTGGCATTTCTCCGGCGTGCCGTGGGGCTGTGCTCAGCTGCGCAGCCGGGCCATCTCCTCGGCTTGGCCTCCGGCAGGACCCTGCGAGCGCCCTGCTTGCAGCAGGCAGCTGCCTGTACCCCATCAGTCTGCACGCACGAAGGCCAGATTTGCATTATTACAGGAGACCCAAGTAGCTTATTAGGTACATGTAGATGAAAATACTGATTTTGTGCTTTCAGGAAAAAGCCCAATTAGGAGGATCTAATGGAATTGTGACCCTTTATCCCCACTTTGTCTTATATATCAGGAGCTAATATTCAACCGTTTCAATGAAGGAGAAAATCTGATCGTTTTTCTCATATTTCCCTTCTTGCTGCTCACTGCAAGAGAGACTTGCTAAGTGTGAAGAAATTCACCCCAAGCACACCTGACCTCCTGACAGGAAATATTGCGGTCCCGGGGGAAGCGGCTGCCTGGGAAATGCAGGCAGGGAGAAGGTGGGATGGGAAAAAGCAGACCCACTACCGCAGGGAAGCCCCGGCGCCCGGTTCCTCCTCTCCACCTTCAGTCTCCTCCGCACCTCTGCCATCTCTCCCCTTAAACAAGCCAAGATGAGGCTTGCTGGTGTAACTGGAAAGAGTTATCAGCCTTGTCTACTGATCCCTGACTAGTTTTCTCATCGATTTCTCTCTGGACTACACGACAGAGATGCCACTTCCCAGTAAAGAAGGACTCTCCAGAGAGCCGATCCGTACTCCTGATGTGACATGAATATAACTTCCAATAACAGCAGTGTCAGGGGGAAACTGTCACCAGAGCAGAGGAGAGAAGACGACATGATTGCTTTAATACAGGTTTTTAAGAAACTCCGCTTGTTGGGGAATTGCGCGGAGCTGCCAGTCGGGAACGCTGATGAACTGCACTGGCCCTCCCGCGCCCGCCCTGCCCAACGGGAACCTGCAGCCAAACACGGTCTAATCCCGAATCAGAGCACTTTGCAGGGCTCCTGTTTATCGACTTCCAAATCGTTCTGTATTAAACCGGCTCTGGAAGGGCCGTTTCCGACTCGCTTTGCTCGAGGTTTTCCGCCGACTAAAATTGTCAGGGGGAGTGTGGACCCACCGCCTCCAGGGAATGGTTTGGGGGGCTTTGCTTGCGCCAAGGCTTTTCACCCTGCTCCTGCTGCTTTGGAATTGATCTGAAAGAAAAATGACAGAGAGAGGGCAGGCGGGGCGCTCCCTTCCTGGCCCCGAAACTGGGAGGAGGGCGCAAGGCGCCGGTCCTGCGCCGCAGGAAATGAGTTTTGCCACAGGTCAAGCCTCTGCCCGCGTTCTCGTACAGATAATTCAATTACTCGGCTTGTTTGTGGTGCTCCGTGCATGCGGGAGAGCCTGCCCTTCCCTTCAGACATCATCAGGGGAGCGCATTATTCCCCGCTGGTTCGGGGGGGCCCAGAGGGCTCCAGCTCCTCCCGGCGATGGACCGGCCGCGGTCCCAGCTCCTGCTCTCAGCCCTCGGTCTGCAGCGCCAAGAAGCCCGCGGTGCTTAAACCTTCCAGGGCCAATCTCTTCTCTGGTTAATTATGTTAGAGGATTTCACTCATTAAAACTTCCCACTTTGGCAGCTCATCTGAGATGAAATCCTCTGGCTTTGCACAAATAATTTGCATCGGATCTCACTGCCACATATTCAAGGCTTGCTTGTTAACTGCGAGTTGGGTGGATGCCAGCAATCGTCATTCCTGACTATCTGGGAAATGGATGATTTCCTGAGAATAAGCTGTTTTAATTTCTACTGATTTGATAAAGCACATACATTCTGGGATTTTCTAGCCATCTTCAGCGGAGACAAGTGAAGGTTTGTTTTTTAAATTGATTTGCCTACACTGGGACTGCCGGTACATGCTGTGGACTCGCAGGAGGAGCCATACAAGCAGGCAGCACGGTCCCGTTCTGCTCTCTGTTCCCAGAGGCATCTCTGGAGTCCATCAGCCAGGAGCCTTTCCAGCAGGATGGCCACGCCAGCATGCGTGTGTTATTGCCCTCTCCTGGGAGGAAACAGAACTTCTTGCAGAAATTATCTGCAAACAAATAATTAAAGTAAGTGCCACAAATAGCCCAGCTCCTAATGAAATGGGGTCCCCCTTCCCCCGTGGCTTGCACATAGGCCCCTGGAAAGGCTGACTTCTACCCTGCGTGCGCTGCCAACCACGGAGCAGCAATAACGTACATCCTAACAGGAGCAGGACCTAAGCAGCCCCGGCTTCTCGTGCAGCTCTGGACACGTACAGGCGCTCTGCTCATGATGCCACTGCATGCAAGCCGCACACTGTGACTGCATGCAAGCTGCATGCTGTGGTTGCCCGCAAGCTGCACGCTGTGGTTGCACACAAGCTGCACGCTGCCATCGCACACAGGCCAGGGACAACCCCGGAGGAATTTTGCTGGCAGAGAGCAGGGTGCCAGGCTGTGGCTGCCGGACCACCTGGATGCCTTCCACATCCCTCCTCTTTTTTGCCTGCTCTTTTGCAATTCCAGCACTGGCACTGGTTCTTTTGAGTGCAGGCTTGTAAGGGCGAAACAGCTAAGCAGCTGCACGACGTGTCCAGTAAAGCGCTTTTCCCCAGGCTTCCCAACGGCAAAGCTTGGCAAGCCGGCATCAGCTCTCATAGTCCTGCACCAGGCATATGGCTTGTCTCGCATCTCCACCAGGATGGCGCGGAAGCCATGCCCAGAGAGGCACCGACACCTGGGGCAGCAGCTGCCGATGTCTCTGGATGAGGAATGCAGGATTCCACGGACAGGATGATCTTCTCAGCTTCGTTTCTGAAAGATGGTATAAAAATGGGTCCGAGCTACCGTGTGGCAAGGCAAAAGCTGGTAGCTGGCACAGCCAATAAAAGTGATTTGTAATTAGTTCAAAAGCAGGTTTATCTCCTCCCTGCACAAAGTGTTTTTTGCACAGGACTTCTGAAATAAATATTAGAGAGAATAACCAGAGGCTGATATAATAGAGCCATCTACTCTATATTTTACCTCTTCTACTGCAGGAGAAGAGTATGAAATACGTTTATAGTCCTACTTACAACCATCCCTAGGAGCGAGTTCTTTGGGCAAATTGAACTGATGATCAGTGAGGATAAATCACACTTTCCCCACCACAGTCAATAAAGCTGTGTGAGCGTGCACCGTCTTGGGATGCTTAAAGCGTAAACGGGGGACGGAGCCCAGTTTAAATCCAATCTGGATCTGGCGGTTGGGAAAGCTGAAACGATGTGAGCTGTATTGATTCTCAGGCTTTGCATTGGAAACACTGGAAACCTCGAAAAGACAAATGTCTGTTTGGAGGAGATTTGGAAAGGGTAGCCCCTGAAAGCAATAAATATGCCTCATAAAAAAGGTTAAACATGTTACTTGTGTCTGCGGGTAGCAAACCAGGTTAGAGCCCGGCTCGGAGGAGATGACTGGCAGAGCAGAGCACAGCCAGAATATGGAAATTCCTGCCAAAGAGGGTGATTTATAGACCCGAAAGCAAAATGGAAGAAATCATTGAAATATGGAGCCTGTTTCCCAACGTCCTTAGAAGCAGTTTAGCTCCCAGGCGTGACAGTCTTGAAAATGCAGCCGGGGCTGCCGGGGCTGCTCGTCGCCGGCATGACCAGTGCTGTGGCCAGGGCTGCGGCTGCCGGCGATGTGGGATGGCAGCAGCACCTGCTTGGAGAGATGAGATGAGACGCTCCTCTCATGCCAGAGCCGGGGCAAGACCAAAAACTGTTGGCCTGGGAGCTACGTCCTTCGGGTCAAGGTGTTTACTTGCTGTTAAAGTGCAGGCAGCACGTTGCCATCTATCAAAAGTCATTGCCTTGCAATTAAGCCATCTGTATGTCCTGAGGTCTCTCCTGCGCTCCATCATCCCCTCATTCTCTGAAATGCTAATGGCATTAATATATTTATCATTAACAAATCTATTAAGTTTGAGAACTGGATGAAACTGCTGACTCGTAACACCTCATTTATAATTTTTATCCTCAAGGATGCTGTCAGATTTTACATATCCCGTACCAAATGGCAAATGGCACACGGCACTTTGGGGAGCCTGGTCCGGGCTCTGTCAGGAATACAGCCATGGTCGTGAGGAGCAGTGGGGAGCTCGGAGCGCCCCAAAGGCTGTGGGAAAGCGGGGCCGCTGGTTGGCAAAGCTTAGTGCTTCAGCAGGGAAGAGGAGGCTTCAAGCTGTGATGGATTAGTGACACACTGGGGCTTAATTAGGAGGCAGGTAGGGGTAAGAACAGTTTCACACGGACATGCCTGATGTGCTGATGGCGCAGGCGGCTCTGGGCTTCAGCACTTGTTCAGGATTTGCAGAGCAGTGGCAGACTTTTCCTGGAGACCGACGGCGGTCAGGGAGCAGCAGCGATGCTCCTGGGATCACTGGGGTAACCAGACGTGGCCTCAGGGGCAGGGCTGTTTTAACCACCCAAGCTGGCGTGAGAAGGCTCCCACCCCGCCGGCGGTTTGCCCGCGAGACCAGCTCCGGCGGGGACGCTTTTGGAGAGGGGCAGCAGCACTTCTGCATCACTGCATCCTCCCAGTGGGATGCAGCCGGGTCACAGGGCTACAAACAGGTTACAGCAGGCTGGAAGATTATCATTATGACTATTACTGTTCAGAAATATTAAGACAATGAGGAATAAACACTGGATCTATTTATAGAAATTCTAGGGAAATCTCGCTCGAGCCATAAACCTACTTAATTGCAAATCTGCACAGATGTTTCCTTTGAATTTGAAAAGTGATTAATAAATAAATTATAGTAATGCTTGTTTTGGTTGAAATATAATAATAAATAATGTTTATAGCACTTAGTTACCAAAACATCCTCAGCGCTATGTGACAAATCAGACACACGCTAAATGGCTAAAACATACAAGATGGAAACAATTAAAGCCAGGCTCAAGCCATAAATAAACTCAATAGCGCAAGTGCAACTGCGGGCGTGCAAAGGCGGGCGATGAAGCTGCCGCACGGGCTGGGATGCTCCGCAGCCCCATTCCCGGTTCAGTTCTGGCCCTGGTGGTACCAGTCCATTGGGCCCCGTGGCATGGCATGGCACAGCATGGCACAGCATGGCACGGCATGGCACAGCACGGCATGGCACGGCACGGCACGGCACGGCACGGCGCCTGAATCCTGGCACCCCGCAGCACCAATCCACCTCTGACTCCAGCACCGCGGGAAGCTTCCCAGCACAATCCCCCCACTTGATCCCCACTCTTCAAACCGCTGGCAAAGCCAGCGTGTTTACTGTGTCACTCGTGTTGACTTTTTTTAATTCACGCATAATTCCAACTATATCTATAATTCCAGGGTAAACACAGACATAATTTTTTTGTTGACCATTCCTTGACCCAGTTACTGTACAAATATGCCTTGGAATTTAGCAGCACTAGAAAGGCAAGACCTTCAGATATTTCAAGGGCTCGCAGGGAGCCGCACACATCCCGGAGCAGCAAATTGCCAGAAGCATCCGCAGCGAACCCCGGCGCCGGTGTCACCGTCAGCCTCCGCGTGCCCAGGAAGGTCACCGTGGCGGCATGGCGAGGCCGCCGAGGGGCCGTAAACCCACCTGAGCTACGGAGGGAGCCGCTTATGGTAATCTTGGCGGAGGACACGTGGGAGGCCCGACCGCCACTGTGAGAGCGTGGGGGTGCCGTGCCGGGGGAGCGGCAGGGCTCTCTGCCAGCCGGCCGCCTGCGTGGATGGTACAGCTGCCCACAGCCCTGGCTCCGGCCCCGGCAGCACCGAGGCAGCACCGTGCACTGAGGGGACAACTGGTTTGAGAACTTGCAAAATTATTGGCAAATCGGTTTGGGTTTCCACTGAAATAGGAGGTTTTATTTTAATTTATATTGTAATGAAAGCTTGTAACAGTACTGTATCATAAACACAAACAGTGCAATCTTATAAAAATTTCATCTTTATCTATTTTGGGGAGAAATAGCCCTGTCTGCCTAATTGAAGCATCTGTCATTCTGACATTAAATAGTGCATCCATGGCTCTTTTATTATATTTTCTTGCATTTCTCATACGCTGTTAAATTGAAATAACACTGTTGGCTAGGAGATAAAGGGAGATAATAGGTATTTTATAATGAGCAGAAAGGAGGATTCATCTTCAATTGGAGCCGAGAATTGCTTTATCTTTTTTTTGGTGTTGCTATTTTGTTACCCTAAAGGGGGGATTCTACTGCTCAGCTTTCCCAGCCCTCGAAGATCAAGCAAGGATCGTTTATCTGCACATGAAGAGAGGCGAGTGCCAGGTAGCCACTCTCAGCATCCGAAGCAACAGGGTTTCTTATGTGCCGCTCCCCCAGATGACTCTGGATGTCCGCAGAGATGTTGCACAGCAAGGCTACATTTGAATAACACTTAACAGGGCACTTGGGAGATTATTTTTCATCAGTTTAAGGAGTCATCTTTTCCCCTCATTGCCATTTGTAACTGCTTCTTCAGCGTCTGCTGACACGCAACGCTGCCGTGAAGAGTTTCCCATGTTATGTGTGTGGGTGGCCAGGACAAGGCACGACACAGCATGGCACGGCACGGCACGGCACGGGGACCCCAGTCGGCACCAGACCCTGGGTGAAGCCACCCATAAGCATCCCTTGCTGCAAAACAAGCCCAAACGTATCTGTTTGTTCTCAAAGCCACAGCTGCTCTGCCTTGCCAACATCATTAATCTCCACCAGGCTCCAGTGCCGGCCGCTCCACCCCACGCCAGGACTGCACAGGGAGAAGGGTCGGGCTGGCCATCCGAAGGAGCATCCCAGTGGAGAAGCCTTGCAGCAGGGCAGGGGTGGCATGAGGAGCTCCTGCCCAAAGCCGCTCGGGAGCTGCGCTCTGCTAAGGATTAGCTGAACCTTGTTTTGGCAAGCTGGGGTTTTAAAAAAGAGGGATTTTGTGCATGAAATTAATTTTAGCTAGTGCCACTCATGTCGAGAAGGAGCTGGGGCAAATCAATTCGGCCTCGGCTGTACATGGAATAAGTAAGAAAAAGTGGATCCAAAAGGGTTCGGGATCCAGCTGTGGGGGGGATGCCAGGACAGAGTCCCTCTCCAGCTGCTGGGATGCACAAGCCCAGCGTGGCTGGACCACGTGCCGCCCGCTCTGCTCTCTGGACCAACGCTCGTCACCTCTCAGCAGCGAGTCATGGCTATTCGGGGCTGCCCAAAGGAGAGGGACACCTATACCCCATCTCCCCAGATACGGCTTCGCCACGAAGCAAACAAGCCACATAAAATCAAACCGCGCAGCAGTTTCCCCATGTGGATTTCTGTAATTAAATTCCATGCAAAGTGAAGCAATTACCAAAAACAGGCGCCGTATGACTATAGATAATTATCAGCGCGGAGGCTCCCCAGGTAGCTGGCAGAGAGGCTGGCGGCCGCTCGCCCTGCCTGACACCCGCCGGTGGGGATGCTCTGCTCGGACCCTGCCACGACGGGGGCTGCCCTGACGCGGGAGGTGGGTGGCCTGACCCAGCTACCCCTCCAGTGGGTTTGGCTTGGGTGGCCCCCACGCCCTCCGCCGGGCTTCCCAGGCTGCCCGCCGGATCCCTGCGGCTCCGGCTGGGCTCTGCTGAATCCCCACGGCTCAGGCTGGGCTCTGCCAGATCCCATGGCTCAGGCTGGGCTCCGCCGGTGGGCGAGGGGAAACGTGGGGAAGGAAACAGCACTTGGGGAGGCAAAGGAAGAGCCGCTGCTTGGAGTGAAAGCGTAAGACGTCTGATTGAGATTTCCCTGAAACCCACTGGAAATAATTAAAATTGACTTCTAATACTTTACAAACTAATTAAGAGTATTGGGCTGGATAACTACATTGAAGTATAAGTGGCATTTAATTGGGATAAACTGAATCATAATTGGAAATAAGCACAGCCCAGAACAATAAACAGTGTGGTAGGAGAGGTTATGGGCAGCTTGCTTTAACGCAGGGAAGCGTGGTGCTGGCTCGGTGGCCGCCCTACGCGGATGCCGGTGCCGGCACATCTCTGAGCAGCGCAGAGAGCGAGCGACCCCCGTGCCAGGGCTGCCGGGGTTACTGGGAATGGGTGCAA
Organism: Aptenodytes patagonicus; assembly: GCF_965638725.1. Classification (NCBI taxonomy): domain Eukaryota; kingdom Metazoa; phylum Chordata; class Aves; order Sphenisciformes; family Spheniscidae; genus Aptenodytes; species Aptenodytes patagonicus. The sequence continues at coordinate 9,033,851 of NC_134967.1, read as the reverse complement.
TTAGATTCATTATAAAGACACCAGAGATTTTAAACCCTCTTAGGAAGTGACTGCACGCTGAACTCAATTTCTGGAGCCTGCTCTGCCTTATCAGCCCCCGACTCGTGCCTCTTTGGTTATTTATCTAAGCTTTAATAACGGTACCCTTTCTGTAGTATCAACCAGCCACGTTGCTGCCTTGCCCGCTTCTCACTCTCTTCAATGAGATAGGAACAAATCAACTGGATACGGGAGCTGCCGGGCCTTTGTTCTCCCTCATCTGCTCCACTCATTACTTTGAGGAGCCCTATTTTCCTTTTCTTCACTGCTTTCTTTTCCCGAACAATGGGCTCTGAATGTATTCAAGCAATTCTTTTATCATTCACTTCTGCAGAGATCTTTAAGTTCTCCACCTGAACAGCTGGTATTTCTATTTATGAAAACTTTCTTGCTGACTGCTGAAATTTAAATTTTATTCTTGCAATGACTGGTTAGCTCAATTATCTCCTGTTTCGTTCCCCCCCTTTAGATTTAACAGCTACAATTTATAAATGCCATCCTTTCCTCTTGTTTCCTTGTCTCCTACACACTTGCAGTGAACCCAGGAGCCTTCTGATCTCCCTCTGATGATTATTGGAGGTGGCCAGACCATTTTTCTTGCATTATTTGCCCCACTAAAAGAAGAAAACAGAACACAAATTCAGAAAACCCTCAACATATTCCCTCCCTTTTCATCTTTTTACCAGCCACAGACCTCATGAAGCGCTTTACTAGATGCAGGAAAGCCCCCGCCAGCCCTGGGAGTCACCAGCCCAAAGCCCCCAAGCTCCCCTGATAATTTACGGGATGCTACACTACGCTTCTTTTTACATCACTGTTTTTTCTTCCAAGCCTGGCACAAAATATTAAAAAGCTTAATGGCTTTTCTTCTCTCATTCGCTTCGACAGCTTCTTTGGAGGTTGTTCTGCTTATTGCTGGTTTCTGGCCCCTCTGTTGTCAGAGGAAGTTTTCCCTCCCTGTTAATTGCTTTTTGCACTCGCGGCTGGGCAGTGCCCATGTATAAAACCCGCCGCCCTCCCAAAGGCGCGAGCTGCTTTCAGAAGAAAGTCGGCTTTTTACCCTGCTTGTGGCTCCATCCCCATTTAGCCAGCAAGCCCCACTCTTCCACTTTGCCGGGCTGACATTCCTCAGCCATACACCTGAGTTACCAAGCTGCTCGTCGGCAGGCAGCTGCCAAATGGCACCAGCCGGCGGAGCAGGCTGGCAGGGTGCTGGGTGCCCTGGGTGCCGGCGGTGGGTGCTGGGTGCCCTGCAGGGCGGTGGCAGAGGCAGCAGCGGTGGCAGCATCCCACACCATGCAGCAGCGATGGGTTTGCGCGGCGAAGGGGCGCACAGTGCCTTTTGCCCAGGGCTCCTCCCGCAGCGAGCCCGTCCTGCTGCCTGCGTCGGAGAGCGGCAGATGGGCTGGAGTTCATCAAAACGTTCTCATCTCATGGTCCGAGGAGCTCTGAGAGGAGCTTGAGCGCTGCTCACGCAGTCTCTTATACCAGCCCAGCTTCTCAGCTGAAAATAATTTTATGGTTAACTACAGACCATCTGTTATCCTCTACTTTTCTAAGGAAGCCCCTGTTCTTTATGGTTTATTAATATTTATTTAGCCTGTTCGAAACCTAAGCATGTTGCAGGAGACTTGTGATACATCTACAAAGATTTTATCTCCCAGCTTGGCTGCTGCTGCACCCAGACACCCTTAGAGAGCCAAACGGGGTGTTTTTAGAGGGGTTTTCCCTCTGAGCTGGCAGCTGGCAGATACCCTAGGTGGTGAAGCCCAAATGCTGCACGGGAGCTTCCCTTGCACAGAGGCCACTCGTCCCACATGTCCCCAGCATCTTCTCGGGCAGCGCGAGGGCAATGTCTGTGACAATGGTGATCATGGCCAGCGAGGAATTCCCTGCTGGGCATCCAGACATCCCGCTGCGCCTGCCGCTTTGCGAGTCCTTTGAAGAGAATGGCTGGAGGGAGGTGTTTGGTCTTTGTCTCTGGCACACCGAAGGCTTCAACATCACCTCCCAGCAGATCCTCCCACCTCCATACCAGGCAAGGGCTGTCTCTTAAATTGCCTCCTATGAATTCCTTACGGTCCCACGTCAGGGGCGTAGCTTTCGAAAGCCTGCGTGGCTATAAAGCACAGAGGCATCAGCTCTGTGCTGGCAGAGAGAGAAAAGGAAGACTAATTGCCTAATAATCCTGAGGAGGATTCAGGAGGCTTCTCGCAGCACTGCGCAGGCAGAAGCTTTGCAGTGGCAATTCCGGCAGGATAAATCACCCTGGTGCAGCTCCGTTCTCAGCAGAGGTCTGCTTTCCACCGTCTATTCCTTTCCATTTTTAGGCATCTATTCTGAATAAAAACCCCAGGGGACGGCAGTGTGCTTGTGCCAGGGCGCAGAAGGAGCGGCACCCGGCAGGGCTCCCAGCAGCCCGGGCAGGGCAGCGAGACGCTGACCCGCCGCAGAGCGAGCCCCTTCCACCCCGCAGCACAGGGGCTCCTCTGGAAAGAGCATTTTATTGCACTGAAAAAGTCAGGGATGGGAAAGGAGATGAAAGAAAGGAGATTTACCACGGGCTTTGATAAGCATTAACACGCTGCAAGTCTTACGGCTCTTGATAAACGGTGAAGACGCCGGCCTGTAACAAGCCGAGAGGCCTCTCAGGAGGGCAAAGAAAATAAAGTTTAGCATCAATTTGTAACTCTTGCTCTGCATTATTTAATAAGTAGTTTGCAACCTGCCTTGCATCATGAGAGTTTTTTAAATCGTTCCTGCACTGGAAGAAGAAAAAAAAATATTTTTTTCTGCAATTACAGAAACATCCCCCTCAGCTGTGCGTGCTTCAAATATTGGTCTGTTGGTTTGTTTGGGTCCTTAAAGGAGCCCTCAGCAAAGTTTTTCAACACACTTAATGAGACTGAGCAAGGATGAAACAGGCGGAAACTAATCTGCACAGGGGGACCTCACGTGCCTGTGCCCTTGGCTTACTTACACACCCTGGCCAGCTTTGAAACAGCAAAAAAAATTAGTCCTGTCTTCTCTGACGACCAGCTAGTATGAGCAGCCCTTTTCTGGGCAAACACAAGCCTTTCTCTGTGCTTCTCCATCCTCCTCCCAGCTGGGAGGGTCTGCCACGGGGGAGATGGAGCCGCCGACCCTCCCCACTGCGCTGCAAAGGGCTGAGCAAAGCACGAGCCCGGGATGGCCGAGGCGCATCCTGCACCGCTGCACCGGCTCCCTGCATGGAGGTAACACCAAGCTATGACTAATGTGCCAGGCTATTAACACGAATTGGGACTAATTATGCATCCTCATTAGTATTCTTCTGCCAAGCTGCTGCAATGTAACCAAAAAATGGTCTCCGAATCGATCTCATAATGTCAAGTCGGGGTGTTTTAACTGTTATTTTTCCTGACTGGCAGCTCTTTCTGGGGAGGAGCATCAGGCTCTTTGCTGGGCTCTCTGGAGTGCTGCTGTCCCCAACCTGACAGCACCTCTGCAAAGCAACGCACCTGGTTTTCCGCTGCTTTTATCTCCCTGGGTCTCCGACTCTTCCTGAGATGCCCCCAAATGCTGCAGCTCATCAGTGCCAAAACTCCACATGGAGAGTGCAGCGGTTTGCAAAGCTGCCGAATTGACACCAGAGCGGTTTTTTTGGCGAAGCGGCATCTTCCCACCAGGGTCAGGCCAGAGGCGGCAAGAGAAATCACCTGCAGCATCGCTGTTGTCCCCCAGAAAGGCATGGGAGCCTGTGCCTTCCTTTCGCCTGACAGGACACGGGCTCCTCTCCGGCTTCTGCATGTGGAGGGTTTGATTTTTTCAAAGATTTCCAAGTATTTCCCAGTTGGAGTAAAACACACCTTTTACGTTTCAGTGGAGGCGTCAAGCTGTTCATGGTTTTCTATCCCTTTTCTAAGGGAAGCTTTATTAGACCGCTTGATGGATCTTCCAGTTAAAATAATTGGTGTTTGACACTGTAGGCATCAATAAAAATGTAAATACAAACAGGAAAGGCAGCAGCAGCAATGGATTTTCTGGCTTTTGCTCCCTGGGCTGAACTGGCAGGTCTCCGGTTCCCCATAAGGAATAATAACGAAGTGTCTAAGGGGGGGCCGGCCAGCCTCTCGACTGAGCCTCATTACCAAAGCTGCCCCACGGCTCTCGCGCTGAACTGTGATTTCCCATGGTTCTTGCTGGGGAGCTGCAAGGGGGTGACGGTGCCTGGCACGGCAGCGCTTTGCTCCGCCGGCGGCTGGCGCGGGGACGGGCTCGGGTCCCCCCGCACTCCTCAGCACCGCTCACAACCTGCCCGACGCACAGCCCTGCCAGCTCCGCTCGTTCAGAAATTAATGGGATGATTCACATGAGCGAGACAAGTAGCTTGCTGCTTCCAAATTTCCATAATGATCATGGCCCTAGAGTCAAATAAATCGCTCGCTTTGGTGAAAATATTTATAAAATGATGGTTTTGAATCCCTGCATGACATTATTTATCCTCATCAATGGCAGTGTTACCAATGGGCGAAGACAGTGAAGTCTCAGACAGAATATAACCCCTTCCAACACAACTGCATGGACATCCCCAGCCTGATTTCATTTGCATCAGTGCAAATCAAACTGATCCCCGGAGGCAGGAGATGCTCTGACATGAGGGGACTGGGATGGGCACGCTGACCAGCTCTCAGGTTGAAAATGAATGGCATGCACCGTCTGCCCTCCCTCGGGCCGCGGAGCTCTTCCATCCCTAGGAAGGACCCGGTTAATATACCCCTGAAAGCAGTTTATGAAAGCATAATTCCCAGTTCAAATATCACGCCAATACCTGGCACTCATCCGCATTGATGCATCCCTCCCTACCTGGGCAAGTAAACTAACACCGGGGTCTCTCTGGCAGCAGTGGAAGGAGGCACTATATGCTATTCTATACTTCCTCCTCCATTTAGATGGATTAATTGACCTTTAAAAATGTACCCAGAAAATAAATGACCTAATAAAATGAATTATCCTCTTCCACATAGTGCTCGAAATCCACTGTAACTTGAGAGGAGACTAATGAAACATTGAAAGCATTGAAGAAATGACTAATGAAAGAAATAAACCTAATAAAGAATAATTGATTAGTCACTTGGAAGCACTGTAAAGCACACGGCGAAAGGCTCAGCCCGGCCACAGGCCCAGGGAGGGGGCTGGCTGGCCAGGATACCCTGAGCCGGGAGACCCTGAGCCAGCTCATCAACCCCTCGGGCACCGCGTCTGAAGCATCTCAGAGCCTTTGCAGGGAAGGTCTCTGTCCTGCCCTGGCTCGGGAACGCGCTCCCTCTGCTCCCTGCAGCCTCCCTGCCAGAAGACGTTTACCCCACAGGAACGGTAATGGGACTAATGAGGTCTCTCCCTTAATGCAATCTCCCTGCTGGCCAACCCGGCTGAGCTGGGGAAGAGGAGCATCTCTGCCGTCCTGCCTGCACCTGCACAGACACATGAGATGCTCCTGCACCCCCCTGCTCCCAAATCGCTGCACCCAAGCCACTGCACCCAACTGGCTGCACCTGAACTGCTGCACCCCAAACCGCTGCATCCCAAACCGCTGCATCCCAACTGCTGCATCCCAACTGGCTGCACCTGAACTGCTGCACCCCAAACTGCTGCACCCCAAACCGCTGCACCCCAAACAGCTGCACCCCAAACCGCTGCATGCCAAACTGCTGCACCCAAACCACCGGAGGCTCACGGGGAGCCGGGGCCGGAGCCAGCCCAGCAGCGGCAGCTCCCGCCTGCACACCTGGGCCAGGCAGGGATGCCAGGGCGAAAGAGTCTCCAAGAGGTCACGACCACGTGCACGAGGACTCCTCCCAAATGCCAAAGTAAAAGCCAGCGTGAGCTTCCTCACGACTGCTTCCTGCCCGGCTTTCCACCAGCGCTCAAGCACCCACGTGTCTGTTGAAAGGCAACTTCCAGCTTGAACGACCACAAAAATCACATTTTTAATTCCTACTGGGGCGCAGTAATGCCAACCCCTGCCACGTTAGTTCTCTGATATCTGTTCAGCAATGTCTAAGTATTTGACTTGTAGAGAGAATGAGCAAGACAAAAAATCACCTGAACTTGCTGGTTTTCCCCCATTTCTGCCCCTCCGGCGGCTGGGCAGGAGGTGTGGGAGCCACTGCCGGGGCCCGTGCGGGACCTGCATGCCACCAGCGTGTTGCCCACATCAAATTATCCTTCCTTGGACAAAATTAAGGGTTAAGGGAAAGCTTAACAAGACATCTGGAATTGCTGCCACTTCTTTAATTGTAGTTTACAAGACTTTGGTAAATTGGACACAGAAAAGGAAACCTCGCTACACTACAATCGTCTCCTCAGGCTGGAGCAATTTTGTGCTTCATTTTTGGCAACCACAGAGCCCTTATCTCGCTGAATAAAAAACATTCCTTAATTTTTATGAGCTTCTTGGTAAGACTGGTGGAGCAGAATGATTGCAGTATATCCTTCCCTCTCCTCCCAGTTTGGTGCGAGGGGATATTGTTCCCTGGGTGAGAAATAAAGGTGGAAGTGTCTGTGCCAAATTTACAGCTTGCAATAAGCAGGGTTTTATCAACAGCCCTCCGACAAATTATTTTTATTGTCAGCCTCTTACTGCCTGGAGCCGTGGCCGTGAAAAAGCAATTCAGTGAAACTGTAATTGTGTCACCTATCGACTGGACCCAGTGATGTCCCGGCGCCGGTGCAGCCGGAGAGGCTGGAGCTCCCCGCGAGCCACGTCTGGGCAGCTCCACCTCTGCCACCGCACAGCACCGCATTTTCCCTGCAAAGGGCATCCCATAGGTGAGCGAGGGAAGAGCTGGGGAGGAGGAGGGCTGCAGACCCCCGGATCCGGCCATGACAGCCCCCCGGCAGCGCCCGTCCCCGCTGGCAGCAGCACGGCAGGCTCCCGGGGAGGGCTCCTGGCAGAGGCACCCTCTGCAAAACTCTTGCGGGCAGAGCATTCGGCTTTATTGGCATACGCTGCTGAAATGGATGGATGCATATTTCCATATTTATTAAACAGTTATTAGAAATTCTGCAAAAGAAAGTCATGCCGAAGCACTCATTAATAATTCTGCGTAGACTGCTGGACATGTTTTACAATACAAATAGGATGTACTCCTGCGATGATTTCATCCGTAATTCTATATTAAAAAGTGTCATATGAAGCTTGCACTCGTTACTCAAACTCCATTTCTTCCATTTGTTTATTTGTTCTTCCAGCACAAAACAATTCAACCTCTACAGTTATTTTAAGCAAATTAGGTTTCGCTCAGAGTTTCATTTCCATTTTAAAATATGTCCTTGCAGGAGCTGCTGGAGGTACGGACATTTTCAGCAAATCAATACATTCTGGTTGAACTATTTTTTTAACGGCATTATTAACATTCACAGCAATAGATGGGGCTCCAGCGATGCGACCGGATTGAGTGTGAGCACAGGCTGCCAGTCCCCTTCCTCCGCAGGTACGCCAAAGCGTGGCAAAAAGTGGGGGGCGAGGGAGCGGCCAAGCCGGGGGACTGGAGACACGAGCCCTTGCCTTAGTGCTGCTCCAGGCAGGGCGCTGATCACCTCCTCAGCCTGATTCTCTCCTCTTCCTAATCATAATGAGTGTAGGATTAGCTAGAGGTGAAGAGAATACTAAAACTTCAATAAAGCCATCGAGACTGACACCACCTCTGGGCTGTGATCTTGCCTGTGCATTACCTTTGATTATAACTTATATTCTTATAAAAAAATCGAGATCTGTAGTGGTCTGGGAGGAAAAAATCAGGCTCTCGTGTAGTTATTGGCAGTCCCAGAACCAAGGTGCAGTGACACAAGTGAACCCGGTGCCGGTGGTGGGGACAGGGATGCAGCTGTGTCCGTCCAGGGATGCTGCCTACAGAGCGAGCCTCACCTGGGACACTCCACTGCGAGGCTGCGAGCGGAGAAAAGGCTTAGCGCTCTGTCCAAAAGTGTCTGCAAATCCCTGTAAATCAATACTTTTCATCAATCAGGGCTTCTGCCGGGAAGATCCACGGTCTGTTTGCACAGAGCTCCCGAGCAGTGGCTAAGGAAGGTGGCAGGAAGCAACTCCAACTGCCGGATTGTTTCCCATAACTCCAGCCCTCACCTATTGATTTTTCTACCGCCCACTCGGCTGTGCCAGCACATGATGTATCTGGTTAATAAAAGCTAAGTGGGAGTTAACGTTCATTACACAGAGCCCCACCGTTGATATCCCTCGAACTCCTTGTCCCCGGCTCCCAGCATCTCCGGGGTGACTCCACCGACCAGGTACCTCTCCGGGGGCTCGCGAGAGGCGTCGCTGGGGCCAGCGCAGCGTCCTGCCGCAGGCGGCGCGGCGTGGAACCGCGGTCCCGCAGCCCAGCTCCGCCTGCCCGGCAGGGACGGCTCCCGCATCGCTGGCCACCGCCGCGCACAGGCTTCATTTGATACGATCCATTTGCTTATCGAGGAATGAAAAGACACTTTATACTTGTTGATAGCATGAAGCAGTGCCAACAAAGGCTTATTTTAGCCCCATAAAGAGCCCCACCTCTATATCCACTCGAGCCATTGAAGAGTTTACATTTCACTCCTCCACACTCCAGCCGTCCAAAATACCAGGCTTTGCGTCGAGAGGGAGGAAAGTACATGTCTGCTTAAGCCGCTCTTCAAAGAAACGACTCAAGCAGGGGAGTAGCATCTGCACGGTAAATAGCAGCAGGGAGCACCGCAGCTCAGGCCATACGAGGGGGATTCGTTCACAGGCAGAAGAAATCTGGAACAACTTCCAAACTTTCAAGTGCAAATCTAAATGACAAATATATTTTAAAGAATCACCATATCTCAATTCATCATGTGAGTTAATTGCTCAGAGAAAACGGCCCCCTGAAAGCTCTGACAGGTACGTTGCCACGCTGATTCATTTAGAGGTGCACAAATAATTCCTCAGTTCTTGCATTTTTTCTTTCTGACAAAGACTAGCAGATTGGGAACCCCGCACACAAGGAAAGCTGCAATTAATGCTAACGCTACACGTCTCCTCGTTAAACAAGTGCACTACCCAGCACAAAGGACACCTGTGAGCCACAGCTGAAATGCTTTCAGGTGTGGGATAGGAGCAGGTTTGGTAGGTGGCTCCGTTAATGAAGAAGGAGAGGAACAGTCCCCTGTGATGGGGGGGACTGTTGTCACTCCAGTGACTGGTGTCACTCACAAGGTGCAGCCACTGCCTGAAGCCATTATCAGACATGAAGGTCCCCGCACCCTGTTTGCACCCCAGGAACCGAATCCTGCCCTTCCTCCAGCTCAGCGCTTGTGCAGAACAACCCAAAGAAGAAAGGGAGCGCTTCTCTGGCAGGTCAGGGACGCGCTGGCAGAATTCGGGAGGCAGCAGCTCTGATTACTTGAGACGCTGAACCGTACGCTCAAATACCCTTCGCTAATTAATCTCCATATCCCCGTTTGTGCAGCCCTGCGACGTTCCGGGCCTGTCATTAATCATGGTGCTGAGTTTCAGATTGCAATGAGTGCAAATTGAACAATAGTTCAAAACCAACACTGGGGTCATTGACTCAAGGTATTGAAGAAATGTCTGCCTGGCGCAATAAATCCCAGTTTGGGTTTATTACAGCTTTATTAGGAGGGCAGCCTGCCGGCTAGGGTGGCACGGCTTTGCTGCTGCCCGTTTTGCCTGCTCTGGGGTACCCTGGGAACAGGAGCATCCCCGGGCCCTTCGGAGTGAGCACCAAGGGATGCTGCCACGTTGCACGGGTGCAGCCTTCGTCGCATGGCCTTAAGAAGAGACTCAGATTTTGCACAGAAACTTGTCTTAAAATAACAGCTTGACGCGTGCACTTGGTGCTAATGAAATGAAAAACATTACCGTTAAGACAGCGAAACTGTTAAGACAGCTTTAAATATCATGCTGTTCTGTCAACTCCGAAGTGGACAAATTTTCCACAATGTTCTTACATATATCTGTTCTTAACCTTAAAAATATCATTGTGGGGATAATAATTCAATCTTGTGAGCAGGAGAGAAAGCAAACAGAGGAAGCTGTCCCGCTGTTTGCCTTGGGAAAGTAAGAGCCCTTGCAGAGCCTGGAGATGAGGCCGGCTTTGCCCTGAGAGTGTATCTTCTTAACCCAGAAGTGGAGACCTTAAATCACTGTATTATATAAACCTTGGTGACAGCTAGGAGCTGGAGACTGTTTTCAGGGCACACGGCTCTCCTCGAGGACCGCGGTGCATTGCCCTGGCCATCAGCCCCTTGCAGCAGCTCTTCTCTTTTAATGCCTTTGTGTGTAGGACTCAAACAACAGCTATTCTCTAGTTATATTTTTTGCAGTCCCAGGTGAAATAGCTATTAATTGAGAGAAGTCACCTATGAACAAACCGTCTTTTCGTGGGTCCCGAGTTGCAGACCTATGACTGATCCTCAGCACGCAGCAAAATCTTCTTAGGAGAAACACATGCGTTTTCTATCATTGAGTGACTAATGCTTTAAGTCGTACGCACAGTGACTAACTATAAATGAAATGAGATTGTCCTCTAGGTAGAGTATAGGCAGGAAACTCCTATTTGTCATGATGGAAACAACATTTTGATGCAAATTTCCCAGTTCTGTTGGTGATTCTTAATTGGCCAGTATATCAAAACAGGTATAAATGCAGTTCCATTCCTGGCATATGATGCTTACATCCAGCCCTCAGAAGTGGGCTTATGTGTTTTCCAAATTGTTCTTCAGCTTTGAAAAAGCTAACGTAGCCTGAACAACCGAAATGAAGGACTGCAGACCAACTGCTGTCTCCGTGCAGGATCCAAATCCCCGAGGAACAGCATCAGGACAGCTGGGGAGTGATAGCACAGAGTAAGTGTTATATATTACCCAAGATCTCCCGCTTCTTTTTTCCCCCTTTTTTAGCAAAATGTGAATTTATGAACACAGACTATGAATTATTATCCCAAAAAGGCACATTAGGTATTTTACAGCATATTTCATATAGTTTCTCATCTAAAAAAAGGCAGACAGTCAGAAGAGTATAAGAACAAACTGTTCTTCACTAATAAAGTGTCGCCGAAGATAATCGGCAATTTCCTTTTACTGTAGAGCATGTACATGGACTTGATATTTACAGTCCTCTGCCTTGTCCCAAGCCGGGGGCCCCGTGCTCACCCAGAGCCAGCCGCAGCCTGCAGCCGTCCCTCCCACCCCACTGGGCTGCACTTCTGGGGAGACTTTTCCTTCCTCCCGAGCTTCTCCCGGGTGACAAAAATCTCTATTAAGTCTTACAATGGAGCCTAAAGCCCACATTTCTGCCTGACATTATGATATAGCTAGAAACAGCTCAAAATCCACCCTTGCAAAGTCCACGGGAGTAAGAGGATTAGGAGTGATGTGAAATTAAATGCCAGTTTTTCCAGCAGATGAGCAGAGTGCTCTGCTGGTGCCCCTCCTGGCCGAGGGCTCGATGCTGAGAGATGCTGGCTGCCAAAAATGTCCTTCTTCGGACGAGGAGCCTGAGTCGATGCCCTGAATTGTCCCCCTCCCTCTTGCTCATCGGTCTATCCCTTGGCCCTTCGCCGAGCCTGGCCAGGTTTCTCATCTTCCTCTGAGATACTGCCCCAGCTCTTGGCTTTGGTTGCCAGTCCAAGCTGTTCCTCCGGTACAAAGCGACAATGTTTGCCTAAAAACATGAGGCTGAGGAATAAAATATAAACTGAATGTATCCATCTGCTGTAAAATATAGTTAACTCCTTGATCTGGAGAAGAGTTATGGCCACTTTGGGAACTCTCGGGGAGAGGAGAAACATTGGGCAGATCGGTTGAGGCAAACGGTAATGAAGATTTATGGGGTCTGCCGGTGGCAAGAGTTAATTTAGGTTCCTACAAAGTGCTGCTGAGAGAGGGGTATGGACATGTAACTCGACAGGATGGCAGAGGGGTGACTGGTCGCATCCCTCAGCCGAGCCTGGACACGGGAGCTGAACTGACCACGAGAAATTCATGACGGCACAAGACTCCCTGGTAGCTTTTCCACTCGAAAGCCGCTCGCTTTGGGGTTCCTTGGAAAACCCCGCTGTACCACAGAGCCCTTTCTGCCCCGCGTTTGGAGCCCGTATACCGCACAGCCACTAACCGTGCTGTCCGTGACTGCCAGCACTGGCGTTTCTTTCTGCTCCTTCGAATAACTGCAGCTGGTGCAGCTGGAACCTGCCTCCCCATATGCAGCAGCTTCAAAAAAATGTGCAATTAAATCAGTGGCTGGAAATTAAGTAGGAGAAGAGTCTGCTCTGCTGTGGATATAGGAAAGGAAACAAATGTTTTCATATAAAGGAAGTTTACATTGCATATAAATCTGAATGCCAGAAGCTTAATATATTGTGGACAGAAGCTGTTCCATCATTCTGGGGCTATTAAATTTTTTAATCAAATGCTTTAGCTATTAAACTGCCTGGGGTTGGCAAAAGCTCACTGTTACTATAGGTTAAAACCCATCACAGTCTAAACAAATATAAAATTAATTTCAGGTGCCAAAGGAACGGAGGAGTCAATATAACGGTCCTATTTCCTGGGGGCTGGCTGCACGGCTGCCGTTTCCACCCCACCTAATGGGAGATGACCCCCAGCTTTTGGGAGCTTTGGTTATCTGCCTAAAGCTACCCAGGGAGCATGTGGCAAACGCCTGCAAGGACCCGGGCTCTCCCACCCTGCCCCAGCCCCCTCACGCTGTCCCAGCGTTGGGCCCCGCCTGGCAGGCAGGGACCACCAAACACCAGCCGGGTGCACCGGAGGGGTGATGCTGACCACGGCCATGGCCGCCTTCACATTTTAGCCTCAGCGTTACAGCCGTGGGGTTGCACACAAGGAGGAAAGGAGCTGTCACAGCTCCAGGGAGGAGCTGCTGCTGGTGACTGCTGTCACCCGCGAGCGTCAGCCCTGCCCTCAGTAGCTGTGTTGCACAGCTGGATACCCTGCTAGCCCTAACCAAAATGCGCCTTTGAAAGCGCGGCTCCTCGTACAGCTCCAGCGTCCTGCAGAGTTCCAGCAAGCCTGGTGCTAGAGGAAAACCTGCGCCGAGCCCATCCATCACAGCAGCTCTGTCTCCAGCTGGAGGTCCTCCGGAGGCACGCTCGTACATCACTGCTGAAGAGCTGCGAGCAGGAGGACTGACAGGCTGTGATGGAAAGAACCAACACAGAGGAAGCAGTGGGAGGAAAATATCTGCAGCCTGGCAGTTTAAAGCTGTTTTTAAGGATACAGAGAAAATTCGTGATGGGTGAGCAATGTAGAAGTTCACTTTGATTAAGTAGCCTGAAATATGGAGGCTTGCTGCACTTCTTTGCTCTGGCAGCTGGGCTGATCGTTATTTCTTATGACATTGCCAACATTTCCTGAGCTGAAAAGATGCTGGGAACAGATCTCCACCCTGAGATCTGCCTGCTGAGCCTCTCCACAGGGTAGCCAAGGCAGAAGCATGCCCATCATATTCAGTGTCTTCTCTCCCAGAATAACCCGTAACTGATGCTGCAGACAAAGTTGCAGGGAAGGCGGCAGCAGGTAATTATGATTTCCCACCTGCACCCCAGCTTCTTCCCTCACATACTTGATACTCTTGCAGGTTTTCCCTCGTGCGGAACTGTAGCTTTGGATTTGCTCTTTATCGCTCTAAACACATAATCCACCCTGAACCCCGCTGCTCCCTCGCAGCTCATTCTGGCAAGGCAGCACTGCGTGCGCCTAATAACACATTCTTTTAAAAAACATTTGATTTTATCCCTTCTAATTGCCTTTCCCTGCAATCTAGGGGGAAAAAATATGTAACACTGCCAGCTTCTAAGTCTAAGAAGCTGTATTTTCACGGGCTCCCTGAATTCAGATGGCATTGCTTCCAGGGCGGCTGTGCAGGTGCCAGCACAGCCGGACAGATGCAGGCAGAGCTGAGCTGCCGGGGCAGGCTGGCTGTCACCGCCTGCCATCTCCCCATCTCCTGCTGTCCCCCATGGGCTCACAGCCTGGCTGCATGCCCAAGCAGCTCCCAGTCCTGCTAGCTACCCACTGCAGAGTGCCAGTGCTGCGGCCGGGGAGTTCACCGGTGGTGGCCGATGTCACTTGCTCAACACAGCTACAGGTAAAGCACAAGCCTCCGGGCTGGCGTTCACCCCACCAAAGTCAGCTGCATGCAGCTCACATCAGATCCTGGACATTTCTTTGCTTGCTGACCCTAAAATCTAAGTTGCTCTATGTCTTTTCACAAGAAAAATCTGAAATGTTTTGTCCTGGATTTCCAAACACTGAAATAAGCCTGGAAAAGATTAAACCTCATTTCAAGGTCTTCTGTGTGGAGGAATTGCTCTCTCTGCCCTGAATTTTTCTGCGTATGCTCAGCTGTTAAGCTTGTAAGTTGTGATCCTGATAGCCCTGGCAATGTCAGGAAGCCCCATGGGGTGCTGTCACCTTGCTGGCAAAGCCGAAACCAGCCACCAGTGCCTGCAGGCTCCACGTCCCCCGGGGTGGGTGCCCGCTGCCGGGAGCCAGCGCTTCCCCCAGGACTGGGGCAGCACCCGGCACTGTGGGATGACCCTCCCTGGGACCTCCCAGTGCACACTGACGTCCCCAGGCAAGATGCCTCTCCCGGCTGCTCCCAGCCCGAATACTCCGCTCTGCACTCCCCATATACCTGCTGCATTGTAAAACACCCTCTACAACAGCAGATGAAAAACGCGAATTGTCCCCAGCCTGCAAACCCTGCTTCAGCCTTTTGCTATTTAGCATGTGCAGCGTAGGAAATATGTGTTGCACTGGAAATATGCAGGGGTTTAGAAATGGTTTGCCTTTCAACACGGGAGAATTGTGCCTTAATCGTGTCCCAAAAAAGCCCAAGGCTCCTAGCACTGAAAAAACCAAGCATATAATAATAATACCCCAGTGTCCTTTTTCACTGATGGTGTCTTGAAGGGTTTGAAGAAAAACAATTCAAGGAAGAAGAAAACCAAGAGAGTTGTCAGAAAACTAAGTGACAAGTGATTCGTAAAAATGCCAGGCAGGTGTGGAAGGGGCGGGCAAGCGCGTGACCCGTGGGGAGCAGGGGAGTCGCAGGCTCCCTTCTCCAGGGCAGCAGCAGTGAGGATTAGACACAGCGAGATAACTGGGAAGGGCAGCAGCCTGGGCGCGTTGGGGCGGCTGGCCCTTTCCGTTGGCCACCTCTCTTCTTGCCCTTTCCCTGCCGTAACAACTCGGGGCTGGATTCAGCTGCAGCTATTTCTGCTCCCGCCGAGACCCCGGGTAAAGCCAGCGTGGGAGGCTGTCCGTGGATGTCTCCCTGATAACAGGATGGGAAAGTTGGAGAACAAAACAGCAACAGAAGAGCTGCCTGCTGTTCTCTTGCAACAGCCACAAGCCTGGCACAGCCTTCCTGCACCGCCCCGGACCTGCGGCACACCGGGAGCACTGGAGCTGGGCAGCTGCTGAATCGGAGACCATCAGGACCGGTGTGACACAGCACCTTCACGTCTGAATCCCACCCACATCCCTCTGCGCTCGCTGCCCCGTTTGCACTGCAGGTGCTAACGCCTTCACTGCTTTCATTACATTTTGTAGAATTAAGCTTAAAAATATATAATGTTATCAAATTAGAATAATAGCCAAGAAAAGACCAAGGCACTTAACTGGGAAATGGAAGCATGTGCATTACAGCAGCATGGAGCGAAGACAAGCCCTCCAGGAAATTGAGTTTAGTTTCAATCACTGTAATGACACCTTGTCCGACCATGCAATGAGAGCGCGAGGCGGAGGAGTGGAGTATTCAGCAAACAGAGACCATCTTTGAAAAATGGCACTCCGTTATTGGCAGGATGACGGCTTATGTGCAGGATGTAATGTGCAATATGGGTATTGGAGCTGAGGCTCTTTGACTACGAGCAGCTTTTCCCATCCTTCTTCCGGCATGCACAGACCTCACCAGTGCTCTGCGCCTCGCCAAAGAAAGGTCGTTCAAGCATCAATGTTCTATTGTTTATGGAGCATCCTGGTCAGCATGAACCACCTCCAGAAGCAGGCGATCTTGCGCAGGATGTGTCTTAGGAGCCCCTGAGCTCGGGCACGAGCAGAGCCGGTGGCCGCATGCTCATCCCCGGAGCTGGAGTAGCCAGCGGGCTTCAGGTTCACGCGTCTCCTTTGGAGCTCAGCAGCCACAGCAACAAAAGTGGCAATGCCCTCAGCTCTGAGTTTTGTATTTTTCTCTGGCGTAGTTAAAACCTTGAAGGCTCAAAATGACTTGACCTGGTTTCACCACTGTGAAGCCCATCACGCCTGAAAGCTGTGTAAGCAGCCAATGAGCCAACGTAATGCCATATCTGCTCACTGCCCGCCCACCCAGCCGCTCGCTCGCTGGAGGTCGACAGGCTGAAACCAGCCACGTCCCTGCTTGCACCCATCCCGGGAGCGCGATGCCCTAGTGCAGAAATCATGCTGTCAAGGGTGAGGTGATGCACTCCGCCATGCCACATAGTGAGGACCCGTGCACCTCCTTGCACCCATAATTCATGGCTTAGGAAAACAGGGGGCTGCTTAATTAGTGTGTGCAAGGAGACCGATGTAATTTCTGTTTATTGGAGATCTCTGGCTGGAGCTAAAATGATATACATGGCTTTAGGGACAGTGGGAATATTTTTTATTTTAAATAACAGCACCTACATTTTTAATTTAGGTAGCACAATAACCATAAACCCTACCAAGCAATTCTTCATTTTAATAATTCATCTCCTCAAGTTTTACTGGGATTGATCAAAGATATTAAATTTAATAAGAGAATTTATCAAGGTTATCTGATGTCAAAATGAAAGAGAGTCTGGCTCTTTTCACTAGCTGGGAGATGCTGTGTGTTTGTGCGTGTCCATGTTGCATATCCGGGCACCAAATACGTGTGGTAGAGGCAAAACCAAGGCCACGCTGTCGCAGCCTCCCCAGACAGCGGCAGGAGAGTCCATCAGGAACGTGCTCCGGCTCCAGCTTCGCGCCCAGCTGCCGGTGGAGGGGGCTGAGCCGTTTCCCCTCTGGCTGCAGGCTCCAGCTCCTGATGTTATTTTTGCGTCGAGGCTGAACCCCTGCACAGTGCCACGGTCTGCTGGGCGGCCGGCACACCTCCTCATAGCAGGGGCAGCACCGACGTCCCCCGAGGGTCGCTCCCTGCTGCCACGGACCCACCGGCGTGAAAGGCACCTGCAATCCATACAGGCACATACCCTGGAAACGGGCAGGAGAGAAAGGGCTAGCGGTGGCGGGGGATGCTCCCAAAGGCGAGGGCAGAGAGAAGCAGTTGAGGGCAATGAGGAGCAGTCGCAGGAGCTCGCCGAGCACAGAGCAAGCAGGTCGCAAGCCGCTGGCAAGCCAGAGCTCTCCCCCAGCGCATGGCGTTTGACGGCAATGAGAGGAGGGAGAGGAAAGCGGCATCTCTAATTGATGTTTCTAAGCACTCGCATTGACACCAGAAATTTAGCATACATCACCTAACACTAGCGGTGATTAAAATAATTTTGACTTCAATGCTGTAGGTGTAACTCAATTACGGAAGGGAAAACCCGCTACTTTAATGCAGTTATCAATCTGAATGAAACTGAGCATTTTTAATAATGTAGTTCATTCCAGGAGGCTTTCCATGCCAGCTTCAGCATCTTTATCCTTTCCATACTTTTAAAAATGACCCAAAAGGAAGAAATAAGCAATGAAAGCTCGGTCGGGTTCAGCACGCGCAGCAGAGCGTGTGTTTGCGTGCATGCAACTCTGCTCTCGCCACCGGCCCGAGGCAGGAGGGGACGGACTGGGCGATGCTGTCTTCATCCACCCAAGCACCGGCGCCTGGGCCAGCCTGGGGGGGCCGCATGTCCCCGGGGGCCCTCGTGCCAGGCAGAGCGGCTCCCCACTGTGCTCCTGCAGGGAGGCCCACACATCCAGCCCTGACCGGGAATTATTCTGCTCGCAAAGAGGCCGAATTGCATTTTATATTTCTTGTTAATGTTTCATTTTCTCCCTGAGCTGAAGGATAAGCTCTGTTTATGAAAGAGGTTGAATATCCATCAAGAAGTTGTTCAGACAGGTCAAGTGGAAACTGATGTATTCAAATAATAACTGTACAAAAATGTTCATTATCTTTAAATTAAAGCCTGTCAGGAGCAGATAACTGCAAGGCATTAAGGACTGCAGGCTGAGGTCCTTGGTTTACATGCGCCCCTGCAGCCCTCGCCCCTTCGTCAGGGGGCTGGGGTCAGGACCACCTGGCAGGAGGAGCCTTTTCTTGCAACCAAGCGAAATAGCAGGGATGCTTTCAGTATCACCCAGCCTGGTGCCCAGGAAGCATTGTGACCCCGGCGGCATGCAGAGTTTCACCGCCTTTCCTGCCCGTCCCACAGGCAGACCTGGCAGGGGTCCCATTTGTTCGGGAAACAGGAGGTTCCCAACCTCCCTGAAGGTCCAGGTGCAGGAGGGGTTTTTTCTAAATGCTTTATGCCATTTAAAAAACAAACCCAGAACGAACAATAGCGATGTGATGGCAGCCCTGCACCGCAGCCGCAGGCAGGCATGGGTAGGTGGGTGTCTGATGGCTTGTCTCCTCCGACAAGCGGCACCCTACAGACTTTGGTCATTCAAAAAACCCCACAGACAGCACTACGTGTTGCTGAAAAGCGTTAGGTGACAGCAGGCTCCAGGCAAAGCTGCTTTTCCAGATGCAGGAGGGGGAATTTGGAGGCAGACCCCCAGTGTCCTTCCCTGGGCAGCCTTGCCTGCTCACTAGAAGAAAGCAGGAGTATTGCCCAAGGCTTCCAAGATGTAGCTGCCCTTTGCATAGAGGTGGAGGAAGCACCAGTGGGACGGCCAGGCAGCAAAAATCTCCCCCACCTTTCCCCTTCGGCAAAACTGAGTGTTTCCAACCCGGCTCTGACCTCAGCGCTGCCCCTAGCAAATGCCCAGCACCCAGGACGTTTTCCAAGGAAACAGCTCCGCTGGCCAGAGAGGAATCATTCATTTCAAAGACTAAAGTACATTTCGCTAATCAGGATTAAAAAGAGCAGGGGAAAAAAAGAAGCCAGCAACAACTCTGTCCTCTAAATGCTAAATTTGCCCTTGGATACAAAGAACAAATTGATAATTATTGTTCTAATTCTTTTCCCTGAAGGTCTGGCTAGATAATTAAATGTGTAAGCTTTCTAGAGATTGAATACCTCAATTTATAATTTGTTGCTTCCCGAAGCACGTCATCCTATCGCTTACCGCCTGCTCCAACCACGACTCCATCAGCACTGCTCACTCACCACGTGCGCCGGTTGCTCTTTTTCCTGCCTAAGGGGTCTCAGGGAGCCCCTTCGTAATTTGTTCTGTGTTATAACAAGTAAATAAACTTGTCAGCCAGTGATCTGAGGCGTGCGGAGACAAGGGGACGAATACAAAACCCAGCAGCACGTCGTGCTGCCGCAGCGTCGGGAGAGGAGCTGTGGACAGGGCTGGGACGGGGCACTGCAAGTGCAGAGCAATTGTAATAACACGGCAGAGGGAAGGGTTGCCTTCTCAACGTGTTAACAACAGACAGTGCTCCTGTTCGACTCTTTCAAAATCTCGCCTTGCTGTATGGCAGCTGGTCAGTCATTTCCCTACCCACCTTGCCTGCTGAGCCTGCTGCGGGAAACTGGGTGCTACAAACCCAAACAGGCCCAGAGAGCCAGCTCCCCGCCGCACGGCATCTCTATTCTCCCATCCCTGCTTTGCAGCATCTCTCAGGTGCTAATAACATCTCGGGATGTTGGGGGATAGCATCGCTGTGGCACACAACTCCCTCTCCAGGACTCCTCTTATGCCGACAAAAAGGAAGCAATGCTGAAAATGTGTTTGCTTTTCATGTTAAAATAGAAGTCCCAAAGCGTGAAGCAAAACTTGCTTCAAAAACCGGGAACATAAATGCTGAAATTGCAAGCCACACATGACTCTCAATTACGGAGAGGACAGCCCCATAAATCTCCAGGCTTAGACCTTAAAACCTGATCAGGAATATTAAAAGAAAGTAGATTTGAAAGATATGCAGAGTCCAATATTATTTAAAGCCTCATAAGTCAGTAATAACGCTTTAAAATCCACCCTAAATCTTACCAGGAGCCAGGGACGGCTGGTTTGATGCTGGGAGCTGATGAGCTACATTTTATGTGTTGTGCACAAAGTACAGTAAGGAAGCAGAGACAACCTGCTGGTAACTGGTCGCACTACGGTGGGGAAGGGAGAGACCTCCGAGAAACCACAGGCAGCTCCTGCTTCTGCGTGGGAAGGGCTGCGTTTGCGCCGGTTGGGGATGCTGGAAGTGCGTGGGCGGCACGTCCCGGCTCCCCAGCACACAAAACCCTCCGCGATCGAAATACGCTCTGCGATAGCAGCGCTGCAATGTGCTTTAGGATCAGCGTGAACAATAAGTCAGCATTTTCTGGCTCCCCATGCTGGCTTTCCCTTTCTCGCAGCCCTTCCATGGCTGATGCTCGCAGGGGCCATTAAAAGTGAATTAGCCGTGGTTTTAGCTTCTCCTGCCCGTTCCTATCTGCCTCACAGGAAAAGAAGAATGGGCAAAACCAGAGAGAAGTGCCTGCAGGGTTGAGACACCGAGCCCTTTCGATGCGGGAGCGGAGGATTCAATGCAGGAGAGCTGCGTGTGTGAGGGGGCGGCTGGCCTGGTCTAATGGAGAGGGACTTAGTGCCGTAATTGCACGGGTGGCTCACAAGCAGCAAGGGCAGGAAAGCCCTGCTGATTATGGGTTTGTCATTTGGATTTCTAAAGTGGGGAAGCGACACAGTTATCCAGTGCTCATCCTCTGAGCTTTGCCAGTCGAAATAACAGTGGTGTTTCTACCGCGAACCTCACAGCAAACAAGCTGGTGAAGCAAGACATTAACAGCAGCAGCACCCGCCGCCCAGGCAGGACGCGGCTGTTTGCCACCAGCGAGAAAGGCTTCTTCAGCCCTGCAAAATAACCGTGTGTGCTTGTACGCATCATCCAAGCGCACAGACCCCTGTGGCACTGCCAACAACCTATGGATTTCCTCACAGCTGGAGCAGCAGAGGCTACTGGGCTTCATGCCCTCATAAATACCCACTAAGTCTCTCCAGGCTCTTTCTTCCTGAGACATCTGGCCATCTGCAGGGTGGAGAAAGCCTGCAGGAGTGTACCGCTGGTGAGATGTGAAATATATCTAGATCCTAATTCCCTGTCTGGCAAGGGCAAAGTTTCCAGCAGAACTTTGGATTCAGCCTCGCTAATCCCCCTCCCTCGGCAACGCCGCAAGCCTTGACCCTGGGCAGCGTGGTGCTGCTTCAAAAAACCCAAAACAGCCTCGCAGTGAGACCGTCGTGCCCTCCCGGCAGAAATGCGTCTGGCTCAGTCTTCATGCTGGCTGTCGCCATGCCCTTCCGCTGAGCCGTGGCTTCACAGGGGCGGTCTGCTTTTCCTCTGGGCTTCTGAGTGCTGCTACCGCTGGGCCCACCACTGCGGTGCCCAAGCGGCGGCCGGAGCGACCTGGCTATTTATAGCCTGGAAAGGTTGTCGAGAGCCTCGGAGACGAGGGACATGGCTGGGGACAAAAACAATACAAGTGCATTACCTGGCCTCCCTGACAGCCAAAGTCATCTTTCCTCCTAGTGACTAAGAGCAGTAATTCCTCGTGCCGCTGCGGGAGCGTCACGTTGCTCCTGCCCGCAGCACCTGTGGGTGCTGCTCCGCCGGGCGAGGACCAGGGCGCGCGGTGCAGGATGCGGCACAGAGCCAGCCTGGCGGCTGTCAGGATCCTCACCACCGTGACTCGCTCATCACAACGTGGGCTGGAGATGGGAGATCTGTTTTTCCTGGTTAATAAGGTTTATTTTTGTTCCGAATGAATAATACATGATTAGTGTCAAAATAAATTACAGTCCTTCCATTATAAACCACTTTGCTGTTCTGTATCTTCTCCTCTCCCTGTCTTTCTGCTTCTTTCAACTATCTTTCTTTCTCTTCGGCTTCTTCTCTCTCTTTAAAGCTCCTTCTTCCTCTTGTCACCGTCACACCATTCATTTTCACAGCAGCAGAACAGAATATAAATTCGACGCCTTAGGGCTCAGCAAAGTTAAGAGCATGTTGCATTAAGAAGCGCACTGATTGGTCTGAATTATGTAAGAGCAAACCAAAGTGGCTGGGAATTCACCCATTTGATATAAACAATAATAACATAAAAATCTAACTGCCTGCATTTTTCAGCCGCGCTGGGTTCCCAGGTTAAGGGAGGGAGCAGGGCTGGGTGCCCGCTCCCACCCGGAGCCCGCCCAAGTGCTGGGTCCCTCGTGGGTGGGAAGTTCGAGCGCACATGCAGCTGTGACGGCGTCTTTGAATCGTGCCCCAGTTCTGCCCTTTGTCCACCTCTGACGCTCGCATACCCACTGCTCTTCATGCTGTCCAGGGTACAGAAAGCCTGTTTGGAGCAGGGACCTCCCGGCTTCCCAGCAGCGGCTCAGCCACAGTGCGGGCTGCGAGGGGCACGGCTCCGGCAGCCCGGCCATGCCCCTGCGCGAGGGGACGCACCTTTCCCGCTTGTAGCACGCCCATTGCCGCCCACCAGCAAGAAGGTCTCCACCACCGTTTCGGCTGCTCACGCCAACAGCATCACCCTTCCCGGGCACCGGGGTCGCCGGGGCAGGAGGGAGCCGCTGCCTCTCCCCCAGCGGAGCCAGGGCACGTCAGGCTTCAACCGGAGCCTGACCACTCCGCTCCGACAGCAGAACGGCCAGCTCCAATATGCATAATTTAACAGAGAGTATTGTATTTCAGGCTCCTTCCTAAGATGCCTGGAGAAGGTGACTCAGGTGAAGTGCTGCAGGCTTTGAGATTGGATTGCTGCATTGCTTTCTATCACTAAAGAGCAAAGTGGCTGTATTTTTCTTTATTCCATCATTAGAAAAAGAAGCAGCTTCATAAAATATTTATATTCCTAAAAATAATTGATTTCCTTTTAAGACCCTTGAAATGAAACCTTATGATGGTGTAAGTGTTGTCCGGGTCATATTCCAAAGAGTAAAAACCATCATGAAACAGCCACTTCAGAGGGAACACCGATGGCTTTATTTCTTTATACAATACAGACTTTGCTTCTCAGCCTCAAACAATGAGAAATCCTCTGAATCTCCACAACAACCCAAGGCTCGAGGCAGCTGTGGCTCCTGCTGGAGCTGCTGAGGCATGCAGGGCTTTGGCGGCTCTTGGAGGGTGGGAATGGAGGAACAGCAGCTCGGGAATTTGAGGGTCCAAGGGGAGCCGGGAGCCTTAGCCCGGCCAGGGGGAGCACTGGGGGGGGAGCACCCACATGTTACCTGTTGAACCTTTCTTTGCAAAGCTGCAAACAGCCAGAGCTCCCCATGGCCGCCGAGAGCGGCAGCTGAGGATGGCGGCTCCTCCCAGCCCCTGCGAAGGTCACCCCCGCCCGTGCCGATGGCAGAGTGGGGCCGGGAGGCGAAAGGTATGAAATTGCCTGCAGTGCAAGAGAAATAGCGGTGCTCCTGGTTACAGTAAATGTTGTTTAGAGCAGGTTGAGCCTCTGTGGGTACTTTGCCTGAAGCTGTCTCTAAACGCCCAGAGGAAGGAGCAGGCGTGGGGGATGCGCGGCTGTGTGCACATGCGGGAGGAGCAGGGCTCCACATCCTCCATAAAGCGTCTGATGTACAGCATCAGAGAAAGCTCCAGCAAAAAGAAAAGACGATTCCCTTTAGGTAGTCTGAAGTTTCTTCAAGTTTCCCCAACTTTAAGCCATGGTTGGCACACAGCCAGGAGGAAGGCAATGTTTGCAACCTCTGTGAGAGCAGCAACAACACAGAAACACTCAAATACAAATATTTTCTATGAAAAGGAAGCACTTGCAAGGGTGGGCAGACTGGGTTTGCCTCACCTCATTTTTTAAGAAACGCCAATCTGCATAGGCCACCTCAGAGAGGAAGAGCAGCCCCTGCGCTCCGCACTTCTGCTCCGGCAAGTGGCGATCCCCGCCTGGTGCACACGGAAAACCACGGGATGCCTAAGGCCTGCTGAGCTAAAACTGGATGGGAGCAGGCTCGCCGGGGGCTGAGAGGCCCTGGCTTTGCTCTCCATTGTCTTCCTATGAACTTTCCATGAACAATGCCTTTTCACCTAAAAGTTTTATAAACAGACACTCAGTCGCACACCAGGGTAGTTGCCCTTGTTCTTTTGTACACCATAAAATAAGGCGTATCGTGACCTTTCCTGAAAGAGAAAGATGATCCTAGTTTGATAAATTCCAGGGAACAATACGCATCTTACTCAGTTTTATTACCCTTGTCGTAAGGTTACAGAAATGCTGTTTCAGATTATTGCACTTAACCCACTGCCAGCCCCTGCAGTAAATTAGCAGCCGCTGCCCACACCTTTACACTCGGCAGGGGTTTGGGCAGGCAGCTCTCCACCGGAGAGTCTGCGGGTGAAAGACATGGTGGAGGAATCCACTATTGTTTTAACCTCACGTGCAATTTATTCCGGTAAATCTCCTTCAGGGCATGAGTATATCACAGCCGGCTGTTTTAGAGGCATGATGTTTCTGCCTTCACGAGGTACAAACCCAGCCTGGGAAATATCTCCCGGGTTGATTTGTGCCAACAGCTGAGTAATTTAAATGGTGGGATTTATACAGGCAGGAACAAATTGGACACCTGCGCTGAGAAAGCTGAGTTAAAGCCAAAATAAAAATCAGCCCCCAATTATTCGGAGATGGCTCCGCTATTATGCATCAAGGGCATTGTCTTCAGCGAGACAATTCGTTTTCTGAGCTCGTCCTCAAGATGCCACGGGAGAAAAGCAGCATCGTCTTTCTCAATTTCTTGTCAAGTGTTCAAGATGACGGCATGTACATAAAAATCCTATAAATTCCAGCGTGTTTCAGCTTTGCTGTTTAAGAATCAGGCCTTAACAATATGGCAAGGGATAAAGGTTTAAAACACGGGTGCTATCTAACATAAAGCACTTGCTGCCATGGAGTACGGAGGCAGGTGGTTTTGCAAGCTGCAGATGGCCGTGGACCCAGCCACGCTGGCTGGCTTTAGGATGGCTGCAAAGGGGTGTGCTGGTCACGAGCTGGAGGTTGGTCACCCGAGGGCACAGCCCCTTCCCTCCTGCCAGCCCACTCGTGGGCTTGGCAGGATGCTGGGCACAGCAGCCGGCACCGTGGGAGTAGTTTTACACGTAGCGCAATGTCCAGACGATGCACAAAGGACTCATCTGCAGCAACGGTGCTGCGGCTGAACTGGAACAAACCAAAAACTGAGTTATGCTGGACCACGGCACTATGAATTCCTAATTCCTCTGCCTGGGCTGCTTAGCACGGCTGGGCAGAGAAACACTAATGACAGAGTCTTGCTCAGAAGAAATAAAACATGAGCGCAAAGAGCTGAGGCTACAGGCATTGATTTCCCCCACAGCAGCCGTGATCGTGTGAGCAGGTTGGAGGGTCCCGCGTGGGGCAGGGGGTGACGGTGCCATGGGGAGCCGGGGTCTCTGGGGTCTTATGCTTCCAATCTGCAATGGCTTCACCCAGCTGTGCACCCCACACTCGGGATCCTCGCTTCCCTTTTAATCATACTTCAAAACCGGGGTAATGACTTAAAAGTAAGCAAAGGAAGCAGCCAAAAAAGACATAAGGTCTTGTTTGATCTTTCTCTGAAAGGAGATTAGGAATCAATTCATAACAGAAAATGTGTAAGTGACAGTGCTGGAAGGAAAAGCCAGAAAAGAGCTGGGACCAGCCGTACGTGGGGGTTCATTCTCCCAGGATGCGCTTGGCACCTCGAGGGCGGTGGCCGAGCGGGCAGTGTGTCCAGCGAGTACCTCCATCACCAGCCCCCCCAGCACGCAGCCTCTCCGGCCACGTGCCCCTGCAGTGCTGAGGGGCTCAGCAGCGTGAAGGCTTTGGCAAAACTGTAATCGTCCGGCACTGTGAGGCGTCTGAATCCTCTCGCGGGGACGGGGATGCTGATTCCTGCAGAGACGCGGGGTGGTGCTGCCCGCATCCCCCCGCCAGCCCATGCTGCAGCCCCGGGTGCTTTTCGGGGCGGCTGGAGGGGCAGCTGGTGCTAACCAGGATGCTTAGGAGTTGCCAGCTCTGGTCCCAGCTCCCCATCTGTACAACGGGTCTTCATAAAACCGAGATCCACAGGTGAGTGCGTGGCTATGGGCGCACATGAGTTAGATTCCCCTGTTTCTCCCCAGACTGCAATGTGCAGGCAGGGAAATCTGTGAGGATGAGGCCAAGAGCCCCCACGCTGGGGTGGGCTTCATGCCCGCCGGCAGGCATGCCCGCGCTGCAGATGCCTTCCCGAAGCTGCTTCAATAAGAGTCGAGTCTGTGTGGAGGAGGAGGAGGAGGGTAAAGCCCACGTAATGTTGATTCTTGCTCACGCACGGCGAGCTGCGGGCACAGGGCTGGTAGGGAAGCAGTGTAATTACCCCCGGCTGTCCTGAATGCACGTTCTCCTCGAGAGCTGCTCGCCAGCTCTGCCGTCTCAAGCAAGCGTGAGCCTTGAGTGCTGCCTGGGGTTATGCTTTTTAGTGCCAGGATTTAGAAGAATAAAATCTAAAAGCTGGCATGAGGCACGAAGTGAAGTTGCTGCCTACAACAATAACAGCATATGTCGGTAGCTGAATTGAATATGAGCCCTCTTATGCAGCAGGTCAGCAAATAAATCGAGGGATTAATTGCTGCTGTCGATAGATATCTCAGCAGTATCCAAACATTTACAAATGTGAGCTTAGCACTGCAGTCGCAATGCCAGAGCTGGCGTGTCCAGACCTGGCACCGGTGGCTGGTCCTGCTGCACCTCGCACAGAGCGGCGTTAGGGACGTCATTTGGGTCATTCTGCTTTGCTTCCAGCTCGATGCTCTGCACAGTGACTCCAGCTTCTTCCAGGACCAGCCATTTTCAAACCATGGTTTCCCCAAGCTGGTTTTGGCCCTGGACGGTGTTCACTGCTCGCCACAGTGGTCCTGGGGCATGTCCCAGCTCTGTGCCCACAGCACCGTGGTGGCTGTCCCCGTGTCACCCTGCTAATAACAATGCTTTCAGAAGGGGGTTGCTAATAATCCCAGCACGCAGCTTCTCACGCTCTCCTCTGCTGGCAAACCTTGCCAGCAGCCTTAGCCACTGCGTAAGAAGCAGTAAAAGAGCAAAAATGGTTCAGCTGTGTGCTCTGAGCTGAGCTACAGGCTGAGGAACAAGGAAACTGTGCAAAGAGACTGGAGGGGAGCTGTGGGCTGGAGCTGGCAGAGCCGCCGTGCAGGGCGGTGGTTTGCTCAGCACAGAAGGAAGGGCTCTGTTCCGCTGGCAGCCCAGCAAAGGCACTGTCCCTGCCATCATGAGCTGGCCTCAGCCGGGAGAAAGACAGCAGCGAGCCCGAAGATGGGGCTGCAGCCTGGAGAGGGGCTGCTGGTTTCAAGAGGCCGTGCACACTGACTGTTTCACTTCGTTATTTTAATTCTGCATCTTAGGTTCTACTGCTAATAGAGCAAAACATTATTGAACTGGAAATGTCGTTTAATTATTTTTTTAAAAATAGACTCTGGAAGGTCAGTAAATGGAAATACCAGTGAACACAGACCACGTTGCTAGTCTTACAGCAACAAATGTGTCCTCCGTTCGCAGGGCAAGTCAGCTGGGACTTGATCTAGGCACTAGGCTGCAAATTATTCATGGCCTCTGATGACCGTCGTCAAGAAATCATAAGCCCTTCTGCTCCTGAAAGGGCTTCTAGATAGATATAATGGCCTATTTATATTCATGCATTCATCACAGATTATTAATTAATATGTTTTATTGGTTTTGTTAAAATCATCTGTACTAATTTTAGAGGGGATTTTAGCAGTATCATTGCATTAAGTGCAAATAACCTGGAACTAAGGGATTGTTTTTGTGAATGTGGATATTAATGCCTCTCCTGGAAACACTCTGCAGCGGGGCGAGGGAAAGCATTAATGGTCCCATTACGCTGTATTACACAAATGGCACGTTTCGCTCATGGAGGGGATTTAATGGCTTGGTGCAATAACAGTCTAAAAGCTGGCAAGGGTAAGATAATGGACTGTAAAAAATATATGTTTATTGACACTTTCCCTCATTGTTTGGATTTCTGCAGGGCTGAATCTCCTTGGTGAGCCACGCGATCCCTGTGAGGGGGGCGGAAGGGAGGGGGCCCAGCACATGGCCCCTGCGAGCTGCACTTGCCGGCCACGATCCAGCTGGGAAGCAGCAGCGAACTCCCCCACGTAGCACTGAGTGATGCGAAAAGCCCCCCCCGCCTGGAAGCCAGACGGATGCACCCCATGAGCCGGGGGGCAGCACGGCTCAGCCCCCTGCACCAGCGCGTGATGCCGGAGGCGTGAGGGATGCTCGCCCATCTCCCACAGGATCAGGGGCAGGTCCTGATCCCGCTTTCCACTCCCCCGCGTGCCCAGGGAGGCGAGAGGCAGCCCCCAGCCCCGCAGGCAGCCGAAAGCTGGCCCCTTCTGCGCTTGCCTGCGAGCACCGGCTGACACCGAGGAGAGGCAGCCCGCAGAAATATGTCAAATTAGCGTTCCAGCACAATGCACAGGCTTTAAATATAAACTTCGTGAAGAGAAGCTGACATTCCTGTCTGTCTCCAGGTCCTCAGAGTCATTTGATCATCTCCCTAACAAAACACTGAGCCCTCCCAAAGGCACACTGCTGCAGGCTAAGAAATAAAATCCCCACTAAAGATGCCACGATATGGAATTATATCATCTCTCGTTACACAACGAGATGGCACGATTTGGCCCCTGAAGCCTAAGACGCGTTTTTCAGACGTAGTCAGAATGTCTTTTTATTTTAAGTATTCACGCCCGGGCTGCATTCCCACGGAGACACGGGGCTCTGTTCCCAGGGCAGTTGTGCTAGCGGCTCGTCCAAGCGCCGTGAGCAGAGGCAGGCAATAACAGAGCCGGACATCACCTGCACGTGCTGCCCTGGTGCTCCCCACACCTTTAGAAGTCTTGTAAAAGCGCTAGAGCCGGCAACATTGCAGGGTTTATTTTCCAACCCAGCCAGGGAGTCTAACACCGCTGAGATCCGACAGCAGACACAGGCTTGTTTGTCTTCAGCTTCTAAACACAGGGTTATAAGGGAAAGAAATTACTTGGCTACTTCCCTGAGTAGTAGCAGCAGGCAAGAAAATCCTTTTCCAGCCCTTCCCTGGCTGTATCAGCTCTGGTCCCTGGGAGGCGTGGGGCCGGCAGCGGGTGGGAGGGCACCGCTGGCAGCCGTAGCGGAGCACCGGAGCCGCCCAGAGCTGTGTGGTGTGAAAACAAACCGAGGGGTGGGAGACGTCTGCAGAGACCCAAGGCAGTTAGTGATACAGCACTTGTGATAATTGTTCTGCTTGGAATCTCATGCACTGGTAATTATTACTCTCCCAATTTCATTATTCACTATTGTGATAGGTAGCTTCACCTCTCTCTATTTCTCTCTCTCATACAAACCTCTTATTAGCATTCCCTGCAATGAAATTATTCCCCATCCTACAGCTGAAACAAGCCAAGAGCAGGCTGGTGCACAAGATCATCATGTTATAGTTGCCTTTCTGCGGCTCCTGTCTTCCGCGCTTGCTGTGATACCAGAAGCGGTGTCACAGGAGGGTGGTGCGGGGCCACGGTGCAGCTTCCCGACGAGCTGTGGGACACGCGTCCTTTCCCAGGGGGAGCATGGCAGGGGAACCCGGCAAAGCTCCCACCACCACCTCCTGCACAGGTGGCTGTCACACAGGTCTCTAGACCACACGAAGCTGTTTGACTAGGGCTGTCTGATCTGCTTCCAAAATAAAATAAAAAAAGAGGAAAACTTCCACTTAGCCTTTCTTACGATCCATAAAATGCTGCTGGAGGCAGAGACAGCTGCTGATATAAAAAAGATACAGTCAGTAAAGAGAACTTATTGCAGTTGTACGGGATGCCTGTGACTTAGCAAGCGCTGGGCTGCTAATGCAGAAGTAAAGCACCGTTGCTGCTCCAGTTCCCGTATCTGTTCCCCGGAGTGCCATGTGCCAGCAGGGCCGGGTGTCTCGGGGCTGCACTGGCACCCATGGCTTTCTGATGCCCTCGCCATCTCGCTGTGCACTGGGTAAGGGATGCCATGCGCTGGAGCCGGTGCTGTTGACATGGTCGGTGCAGCATGAAACCTCTATTGCAAGGGAATTGCTGGCACACAGAGGTCTAAGTGAGATACCCGACTGCTCCACCTGGCCATGTACCTGAGCAGCTGAGCGTGCAGCCTTTACGCCCCACTCTGTGTGCAAAGGTCAGAGCAGGAGAGGGTTAATGGAGGCACCAGAGCAGCCTAATTAACCTCAGGTGCAAGGTTATAAAAAGCTGCAGGTGGGAGGAAAGGCTCCAGAGCTCTGCTTGCCCCAGCACTGGAGGAGGAGGGTGAGAGTGGCAGTGGCATGGTGGGCTGCGTGGGTGTTGCTGGTGTGGAGGCTGAAGGATCATCCCGCTGCCCACCTGAGCAGGCTGGAGGTGAGGCTGGGCAGGGGGCAGCCGGGGCCTGGGTAGGCTACATGCAGCTCAAAAAGGGAGTCCCTGCAACCCTCCCCATTCAAATCAGGAAAGCCAGCAGGTCACAAATTCTTGTCCATGATCCATCACTTTGTTTTGTCTCCTGGAAACTCAAGAGGGGGAGGCGTAAGGTGGGAGGAGGGAGGGGGCGTGTGGAAGACTAATTGCAGCTACATCTTGGGACTGTGGGTGCTGCAGGCATTTGAAGTGGAAAAAAGTAATTTTCAACAGCAAATTGGTAACTGGATCCTTAATGTTAGCTTTGCAGTTCCAGAAAACAGCAACCTGTTGTTAACGCCTTGCCGCACGGTGTTGGGACGTGGCCAGCCAGGCGGGGAACAGCACAAGCCCATGTAGCAGCCAGGACAGTGCCCCCGCCATGGCCGTGGCTCCTGCGATGATGCTCCCGCGATGATGCTCGCAGAGGGCTCGTGATGCTCACAGAGGGTTTGATGCAACTGTTTAACAGCAGTGTTTAAAAAGAGGAGTTGCCATGGGAACTGCCACCGGGTTTTTTTGCAGATTTGTACAGGGAAATGCTTGCGCTGCGTGTGCCCAGCCACGACACAGTGGTCACGCCCACTTTGCTCCGAGGCAGCCCGCGGTGCCCACTCTCCTCTGTGGGCACATGTGTGGTGGCTGCCCTCAGGGGCCCGTGCCCCAGAGGGTCCCGCAGCCGAGCTCACAGCAAGGTGGCCACTCATCGCCCGCAGCTCCGAGCATGCCATGCTCTTGCACAAGCCGTGGTTTTCTCTAGCAAACGCTTGCCTTCCAGGCTCCCTATGATGAGCACAGCGAGCAGGAGCTTGTGCTCTTTGTTAAGCAGGGACCTGCTTCTGCATTGTCCAAGAACAGCCTGGTGTAGGGATGACCAGCAGCTGCCCTGAGCGTAGGGCATGTGTCATCAGGGAGGTAACTGTTCATTTCCCACTCATAATTACCTTGCATGCTGTCTTAATAGCTTAGCTGCTAACTAAGACTAGATCTTTGGTAGTAATAAAAGCAGTCCCTTGGTGGGTGGGGTTTTTGGCATTTCATCTCAGTTCCAAAATGAATAATTTATACAAGCCTTTATTGGAGCCCAGAGTTATACAATAAATGTTCCATGCAAACACGCTCACATAGTTCAATGTTAATATCCCTCCAGTGAATTTCCCTGGCAGGCCAAGCCAGTCTGGGATTGCCACATTGCTTATTTACGTAAAATATCATAATCCCACTTTTATTTGCATTTCTGAAGTGCCATTAGGGTGATTTGGAGCATATGAGTCCAGCCAGTTGATTACAGCTGCAGCTCCTGGTCCAGGGTGGGAAATTACTTTCAGGACTCCAAGGTGAGACGTGGCCAAGAGCAGAAATAGGTTTTGGCAGTCGGGCACGGTGGGAACACAGAGCCCAGGGGGGTAAACGCCAGGCGTGGGATGAGCATTTGGGTGTTTTCAAGGGGCGATGTGTTTGTACGGGGCCGAGCAGATGGAGATGGAAACAGCGTGTGTCACTGGGAGCTGCTGAGCTACAGCCTGAGCCCACCCTCCCATCTTGCTTTGGGCAACAAAGCCTTTAAGGCAGTTTAAATGTAAGGCAGTTCTTGCAAGAGAAGGGTGGCAGGCTTTCGGCAGTGATAGCTGGGCTGCATCCCCACCCCTCCCCAAACTAGCGTGCTCTTTAGGGATTTCTTCCTTTCTCAGTTAGGTGAAATTGTACCCATCTAAAATGATTTCATCACTTAAATCCTAATTGTAGCCTCCAGAGACTAATTACCTTCCTTCCTGCATTTGCATCGTTTACATTCAAGTCAGTTTGAGGGAGATGTGATGTTTTGGAAGGAGATGTGAAACTGAGAGGCAAAAATCTTCTAGGAAGTAAATGGCTTGGAAGAAAAATGCGAGAACGTGCACATGGTGAGTGCAGCCATTTTGAGATGGGTTTGATCCACTTTCCCGTCAGGACTGGGACAGGGGAGATGATGGAGGGTAAACGTCCCTCAGATGAGCACTTGTGAATGTTTCACCTGCAGAAGAGGAGTCTCCAGCGGGAACGGAGGCGTGCGGCTTGTGCTCCTCCACATCGTCTTCAGAAAGAAATGACAAGCACCAGCTTGGTGATACTGTGCCTGTCTGAATCCAGATGTCTGGCTCCCATACAGATTTGTGCTGCTTTCTGCTGCTCACAGCAGAGAAGCAGCTTTAAGACAGGCAAAAATTATTTCCAAGTTGTTGCTTTGTGCACTGCTGTCCTCAGCCAAGCTAACTGCTGCTGGAGCTTTCTGATGTTCTTTATGCGATTTGAGGCTCTCTTTAAAGCTCAGGTTTGTACAGCCACAGGTCTCAGTGATGGAGCGGAGGGAATGGTCTCCTTGCAGCCAGGATGCCTATTGGCACATCTTCTGCTTTGCTCTGCTCCAAAACAGGACACAGAAGTGATTTTCCAGGCATCTGTGCCTGCCACTCAAACCTCCTAACTTCATCATTTTAAGCACGTTCTCATCTGCTTTTCTTCTGTCCCTGCAAACTCCACCTGGAGCTGATAATCCAGTTCTGAGCTTTCCTTGCTCATGCAGCCAGGAGTAACGGCTCCGCAGACTGAAGGCGGTTGGGATGTCTCCTGCGCTGTGGCTGGGTGGCCAGCAGCCCTCCTGGGACTCACAGCAGCTCGTGCTGCCTGCTGGTTATAGTGGCTCTCTGGAGAATAAGAACTTAAAATGTCATAGGTGAGCTCAACAGGAGAGGTTTCCAATGAAAAGCAGTAATGGTTGTTTGAGAAAATTAATTGAATTTATTTGACAAATACTTGCAGATCTAGGGAGCAAGTGCATATATACCTGGAAGAATTGCTTCAAAGAAAGTCTATTGTGGCTGCTGTCACTTGTTCTGTTCCTTTTTATTTTTTTTTCTTTTCCTCTCGAAACTGGTATGAGCTGGAGAGTTAGTGAAAGAGGACTTCATTTCATCCAAAAGCAAACTCAGCAGCACCTGGTGTATTCTGGAGGATCTCAACAGGCCTTCATTGTCTGGCTGTGCCGCTGTCTGGGCAAATTGAGCACATAGCCAGTAGGCTGCTTTAATAGGAGTGCTGCAATTTCAGGAGAGCTATAAATTTATATTCCCCTGTAACTGCAATAGCACACCTTAGTGCTGTTGCTGTAGCAAGAAAATGGTTCTCCCCAGTGCACTGGGGGACTTGGCAAAGATGCTGGCACAAACAGGATAATGAATGTTAGATAACGTGCATGTTTCACAGACTGAGCTTAAATATTGAAGAGCAGCATCCCTGCATCAGAGGGGCTTAAAATTATCTTAAATCTAGAGAATGTTTTCCCCTCTGCACACTGGGATTTGTATGGGGACCTCACTTCAGCATTAATGGGATTTGTGAGTTTGGAATGTATCTTAATGCACTGCGTCCCTCGTATCTCTTGTCTAAGTAAAACGAGTTTGAATTTTTCATCTTAATCGCAGACTTGTGATCTGGAATAGACATTCTTGTACTGAAAAGCATCCACTTTTAGATCCGTTCCTCAGGGTATACAATGACAAAGGCACATCCCCAGTCTCCGCTGCCTGGACGCTCATTCGGAGAGCACAGCTGTATCCCAGCGGTGGTTTGCATTTCAGTGGCCAGAAAATCTCAGAAATGCCTCATGGCTCCAGAAAGACTCCCCTGCTACGGACAGGTAAATTCAAGCAAGACATTTTGTGCTATTATTCACTACTTAGCTTGGAACAGTGTTTTCAGTCTGCGGCATGGGTATGTAAAAGAGGTCCCTGCTCTGAACAACCCCAGTTCAGATGAAGCGGGTGGCCAGTGGGGAGCAGTGAAGGTGCTACAGGCTGGGTGGCAGCAAGCCTGGGGGCTCCCCTTCCTAGGCCAGTCCCCAGCCGGCTGGAGCGCTTCAGGCAATTTCTTGTACCACTTGGGACCGGGCTTCCCTAGCCTTAACATCAAGCTAATGGTTTTGGCTATTGCTGCTACTCTGCAACTGTAGGAGCACTCTTCAAAGTTGCTGCTGTAGTGGAATAAAAAGTTATCTCTAACCCTCTAGGGATTTGGCAAAGATGCTGGGCACAAAAATAGTTTGTAATGAGCTTTAAGACATATTAATGAAGAGAAGTATAATTATTATGACTGAGTTCAATTACAGCCCTTGGATTACAAATATTCTCCCAAAATCCCTCAAGAAAGAAATGCATCTTGTCTCTGCAATTAAATAAACTGTATATCAAGGGGAGGGAAGAGGATTAAGCTACAGAAGAAAGAATTGCTTCAACTTGGCTGTGGTGGCCCCTCTCATCCTCCCAACCAGCTATCTGCGCTTGGAGGAGAAGGATCCCTGCTCAGCACAATGCAATGGCGATAAAAATATTCTCTGGGAAACTGGTGGTTGGCTTCCTTCCAAAGTCTTAGGCATCTGTAATGCAGCAGTTGCCATGTTAGAATCTAATAAACTCCTTTCTGAAATATTTATGGAAGTGCACACCTGCACACTTCTGTTTCCCAAAGATGCAACCTAAGCACTTCTTAAGGGGTTTTTCCTTACCCAGTTACTGAGCACAGAGATAAAATTGAGGAATTCGCATGTTTCCCACAAAGGACCGTGACTGAAAGCACGAAGCGGTAAGAAATGTGTAGCTGCAAATGCAGAGCATTGCCACGGGTCAAGTGCTGGGGAAGCTGTACATTGAGTGCAGGGAGCTTGACCTTGACAATGCAGCGGAAATGTCAGACAGTGGTAAAAACAATGTGATCCCTGAAGAATAGCAAGATCCGGGGGCTGGAGTAGCCACTGATGTGCCTTTGGGTTTCTTGGCCAGAGAAGCTTGCCTCTGGAGAGCTTTGAGGGAAGGAGAACCCGGTGCTTAGCTGTGTGCTGAGCAATGAGGGGCATTGCACTTCTTTCATTTGCAGTAAGAAATCTGTTACTGAGAGGATCACCCTGACATGGATGCTGGATGGCAAAGGACTAGGCTCCCACCCAGGGTAGGAGCACCTCTGCTGGCTTTGATGCTAGTGGAGAAGAGTCTGCTAGCATCCAGGAGATGGTACAGGTGGCCCACAGAGCAGCACTGCTACCTTGGAAGGTAGCGCTGCTCTCTCCCACATCCCAGCACGGGATGCTCCAAACCGGCCAGAGCAGGGGGTTCAGCGTAGCTCTACCATTTGCTGCTGTTAACCCTAAAATCTATCCTGAAACGCTTGTGACATCAAAATGCACTGAGTTAAGCACGAGAGCAGAAGTCCTTGGTGACGTTGTGGCTGTTTTTCTGCAGGGCATAAAGAAGCAATGACAAGCCTCGGCAAGCGTATGAACACGCATGGAGACTGTGACGGCAGCGGTATGGGTAAGTTACCAGCTGCCTTTTTGAGTGCTGCCTAGGAACTCAGTTTCTTTTCCCATTAAGCAGGATGACAAAATCACAGCCACGCGTATTGTAGTAGCTGCTCCTTAAACATTGCTATTGTCTGCAGACAGAGCAGTTTGTCTGCCTGCACTAGTCGTCTCTGGAAATGACAGAGCTAACACTTGTTTAAATTCTCTCAGAACCCACTATCTGAATACATTTCTTGTGCTGCCTGATCGTTGTTAAATCTTTCCTACTGAACCTGGTTTACACACTGTTTCAGGGCTTGCTTTTGATCACGCTGGCTGTAGGATGCTTGTTCGTACTGTGAACCCTACTTCTTTGTTCCTGCAAGTGTGCTACCCATGGGCAAACCTTTGTCCAAATAATCTCAGATTCCCCAAAGAGAGAGAGCTGCCAGCTTTGCTTTCTAGTTGAAGTGACAGCAAGGAACGTATAGATTTATTCTTCTATTCATTGGTGGCTTTCTATTAGTGTATCCTCACATCAAATCGAAGTGTCAGAATAACATCCCCGGTATGCTAGCCACAGCTTCTGGCTACTAGAAGGACATCTGAGGAACAGATGTTTTTAGTTGAAAAGGATAACCAGCAAGGGTTATTTAGTGAAGACGATGACCCAGGACACATGGTAAGAAGAAACTATAATGCGCAAACTTTTACCAGAATCTGAGAGGACTGGAATTACAACGGTCGCCTCTGACTGCTGCATTTCTGCCGTGTGCCAGGCAGCTCCGGATCCTGCCGGCATCCCCAAAGCAGAGCCATTGTGAGCACTGTGAACACCTGGCTATAGACACTCCTTCCAGCGATGGCTCGGGGCTCCTGGCCGGGCACTTGGCACAGTGTGCCCAGACAATAAATGTCTGAGTCAAGAAAGCAGTCTGCATTCCCACGCACCTGCCCTGGGTGCGGAAAGAGGGAAGGAGAGGGACAGAAAGATGCGGCAGTCAAGTTTCTAGCTATATGACAGCATTTGTGTTACTGGAATGCTTTTAAGCTCTAAGACTTCTTCCTAGGTTTTATTTAATTCTGACTGTTCAAGTATTAAGCACTATCAGTGCACGCAGAAAAGAGCTCTAGAAACTCACTGCTTGTGAAGGAGTTCTCAGCTGAAGTCTTTGTCCACTTACATGATTAATCTGTCTCTGTCTGAAGTGCAGCTATTGCTCACCAGGATAGTGTCTGGACAGTTGCACTACACTTTCTTTACAGTATGCAAGCAGTGTGGATGGCAAGGCACACAGAACACCCTGCAAAGAGGTGGAAGAAGACTTCAGTGCCGTGGCATTGTGTAACAGAACTACTCCTGGAAAAAAAACTGCTTCAAAAGAGTCAGTACACAGGAGATCCACCAGTGATT
This sequence comes from Aptenodytes patagonicus, assembly GCF_965638725.1. Classification (NCBI taxonomy): domain Eukaryota; kingdom Metazoa; phylum Chordata; class Aves; order Sphenisciformes; family Spheniscidae; genus Aptenodytes; species Aptenodytes patagonicus. The sequence continues at coordinate 8,996,474 of NC_134967.1, read as the reverse complement.
TCTTGATGGAGGCATACTTGCACGTAGAAAATACTTAAACAGATTGTAATGAAGATCTGGCTTCATTACTGGAGCCTCGTAGGGCTGATAACTGAATCGCTCCTGTTGCACTGAAGTCCCCAGTTGGAATGAATGTGCAGACGCACGGCACTCTAGGACATTGGAGCGGTTGTCTTAGCATGAATCCTGCCAATGGTACAATATTGCTTGCTGTTGCATGAACAGAACATGTCGCCTCTGATTGTTTTTTCCTGCTCTTTTGAGATAGATGCTGTCTGAGGATCCCCACAGGTAGAAGGTCGTCTCTGAGGCACAGTTACAGCTCTTTACATGTAACTTCTGGCACTGGCAATGGAGGGTAAAAAAAAAAAAAAAAAAAATCTAAGTGCTTTTCAAATGAAGCTTGCTCCTTTTCTGGAAGGAGTTTGTGAGACCTGACAAGAGGCTGACCTCAGTGGCCTGTTCCATGGTCCTGCTCTAGGGTGTTTCAACTGTAACTATCCTGTTTTAATTTGGGGAGCTATTGAACTGTGATAACATTTCTGGAGTGGCTTAAACTTCCACTCCTGTAAGATACCAGGGAAAAAAATGCCTCCTGAGGAAAATGCTGATGGCTTTTTGCTCTGCTGAGAAGGTGCTACCTGGCCCAGCCGCCTTCTCCATATCAGATTGGTGATCACCAGGGGGGACTGCATCTCTGCTCGGGCCAACTCTGTCCTTGGAGATATCATTCGTCTGCCTCGCAACTGGTGATTCTTAGGAGCCAAGAATTAAATTGTTGAGGCTTTATGAACTTTATGTATTGAATTATGACAGGATAAGTGACAGAAAACGAGCAAGAGTTAATTATATGACAGAGAGGGAGAGTGCCACTGCATAGCAATCATTTCAAAGGCAAATAGAAATATTTATAGACTCAGGACTGCAAAACTTGCCACTGCACTCTGACATTAGATATGCCATTGATTCACAGAGCAACAGTTTAGGATGGGGCTTTGACAGTCATGTGGGCCAAAGCTCTGCTAAAAGGTGAGTCTCATCTCAAGCTGCGTTCAAAGGGATGTGCTAATGCGATAAAATTGGGTAAAATTTTGTAAAAACAGAATTTAAAAGATCCTGGAGATCTATTTTCAGTCCCTCTTTAGGATTCCTTATCTGTATCGCTCGCTGACAACCAGTGCAACCCAAATCAGTGCAAGCGGGGGCCTATGTGGGTGTGAGGGCTTGCAGAGATGACCCCCACCCTGAGCCGCCCCGTTGCACCACACCACCAGCTCTGAGGGAGCAAGTGCCCCGTGTCCCTTCCAAGGGAGGGCTGCACACAGCTCTGCTGGGCTCGGTCGCCTTCAGGCAGTGCTTGCTGCTGCCCTGTAAGCCCAGATTTTGGGCGTGTGCACAGTTCGTGCAGGCATTCACTTCTCCGGTCTTTTGCAGCTCCCCATCCTGCAGTGTCCTGCGATGTTTCTGCTCCTTTCTGCTGTCCAAGCAGAGTGCTGCGAAGTGAAGAAGCTGGGGAGAGCAGACAAATGCGGTTCTGAGAGTCTGCATATGCTGACAGGTAGAAAGACTTCAAAACCAATAAACATCTGAGAGCGGCCACCCTGAAGTCACCCTCCTGCAGGATGCTCCCCTGCTTTCCTGCGTTGCTCCTGAGGATTATCCCGTGCTTGGGAGCAGTTGTGAAGCAGAACAAATCCTCGATGGGTATAACTCATCAATGGAGCAGCATGCTTTCCCAACAGCTGCAGACTTGGCTCGTGCTATTTTTGCATTGCTAGCAGGGACTGACTAGTTCTGATGGGAGCAGAAAGAATTTGCTATTACCTGCAGACAATAGAGGGAAGAAGATAATTCATTCCCATCCCAAAAGCAATCTCTGCAGGCAGGTTTTGAGGCAGGTTTCCAACCATCTCCCTTTGGAGACCACCAAGCAGGCTTTAAAGAATCCTTTATATTTTTAGCAGCAACATAATAGTGGTGGAAATTCAATAAACTTTACCATCAAATATTATCCCATTACACTGGCTCAAGTAATTTAAGCTGCTGAAATCATAGAATCATAGAATACCAGGTTGGAAGGGACCTCAAGGATTGTGGTTTTATTTTTAATGAGTCTTGTGTAAAACAGCCTCTTCGATCATTGTCAGGTGTGTATGGAAGAGAGTTGCATTTACTCAAAGCATTTTTAATCTCCCCAAAGAAACAATGTTAAATACTGTACAACATTTACCAAAATGTTACCTGTCACTGGTGGAAAATCTAGCTAGGGCTAGGCAAGCCCGATGTTTACTGGCACTTAGGATGGAGGAAGAGCATACCTTTTTTTAATCTAACTAGGCAAATAATGCTGAGAGTGCCCTGGGCTCAAATTTTGGATGGAGTCCAGCCTTGCTGAATGCAGGAGGGGTGTTCCCACCTTGTCCTGCTGACAGCCAGGCAGGGCAGCAATGCCAGGACAGGGCGGCAATGCCAGGACAGGCGGCTTGGCTACCTGCAGCCAGGGAAGAGAAAGGGTGGGCTGGAGGAAATAGGGAGAAGCTGCTCGTTTCCGAGATCCATGCCAGCTGGGAATAGCAGACTGTCGGAGCTGCTAAACGCAACTGCTGTGGCTCCCTGGGGTTCCCCAGCAAAGAAACCGGGTATCGGGCCACTGGCAGGAGGGCAATAAGGCTGGGCAGGGAGTCGGGCTTCTTCCACGATAACTGTGCAGTGATGTGGTCTCCACGGACCGCGACAGCCTCGCAAGCCCCCGTGAGCGCTGCCCCTCGCCCCCGGCGAGGAGAGCTGCGTGGCCGGCAGCCGCTTTGCCCACGCGTGGCTGTGGGCGCTGCATCGCCGGTCTAACACTGACCCCCAGTGTCTGGCAGCTGGTTGAGCCGAGCCGCTGCCCGGAGCCGGCAGCCTGGCTGCCCCAGCGCCCAGTCCTGCTGGGGCGCCCAGCTTTGCTGCTGGGAGCGGCTGAACAGGGAACAAGGTTAAAGCGACTGTTAGGTTTGATGTAAATTAAACCATAACCCCTGTAGCAAAACGACATGAAAAAGAAGAAAGTGGTGGGAAGAGGATGTTTGTTTGCATGACTGCAGTTAAAGCAACTATTAAATTAAGTTGGGAAAAGATTTCTGTAAGCTGTTGTTCTGCTTTTCAATGGCAAGGCTAAGTTGCCATGCTCCGTGTAATCAGATTCCTGGAGCACTGGGAATGATTTGGTATCAGTGGGATGCTTTGTGCTGGGAGAGATTTACTTGCATTTTGTGAAACGCTTTAAAAATCAACGCCGCTCAAAGCAATTAAGGTCTTTGGAAGGGTAGGAAACCTTGGGCAAATCGGGTGCCCTGAATTCATTGGTTAGTGTTTGCAGAGTGCTTTGGAAAGGATTTGCCATGCAAACACTAGAGATCGTTGCGAAAATTGGGTATGTGCATCAATAGCGGGGAGGATCCGATTGCCGGCAGCGGGCAGGGGTCCGGCATCTCCAGTGGCACCCGTCACAGGGAGGTCAGTGCCATACAGCTCCTCAGCCAGACAAGTATTACAACTATCCAGCTGGAGATGGGTTCTCTGTTTCTCAGATATCCCTTAACGTTTTTCATTAATGAATTTCATAGTTTTTCTCCTTGCTGCTCTTTCTTGCAAAGCCTGTGTACTCCGCTCAGCTGTGTTAATTAATTTCTTCAGATACTAGCTTTCCACATTCAGTTCTTGATAAGATACTAAAAAGAAATCCAAAACAAGACTCAAAAAGAGATTTCTCACATGGCAAGCACAAAGTTTCATTATGTATCATAAATTCCCTATTATTTCTATGTCAGGGCTCTCTGGTGTGAATACTCCTCGGTAGTGAAAATGAAGGCCTTATTCAATTTGGGTGGTGCAAAGGTACTCAAGACAGCAGTCTTCAGGACAGCTGCATCAGAGAGCTGCAGACCGCCTTGAATGTTTCGGTTCTAGCTGGGATATCAACTCATCAGAAATTCATCCAGGAGACAGTGCCTCTGGGAGCCCAAGATCGGCAGTTCAATATTCACTGTCATTACCTGAGTTGGCATGACAACATCGTTTGACAGGAGAGAACAACCGCTAAAAAGTTGTGTCTTCAAATCTTGAGCGAAAGACTAATCCGTACTGCTAGCGCTTGCTCTGCCGAGGAGGCAGCAGGCAGGAAGGATGCTGCAGTGTGGTCTAGACAGGGAGCGAGGCTCCCTATGTCAGTTTTTAGGCAGTGGACCCTCCTCCTGCTTTCTCCCCAGGTGCTGCTAATGAAAAATAATCCAGCCACCTTAACTAAAAATAACTTTCCCACAGCAGGAAAAGACCAGCCAGTGCTCCTGCTGGATGGCTGTTTAGTTTGATAGACCTCTCATTCAACAGTTAATAGCCAGTATGTTTACAGGCAACATTTTTTTTGGCTGCTGTCCCTAGCATGTCACTAATGTTTAGCCAAATGAACTGGGAGGATTATAACAGACAGGGACACTGGTGCAAGTGACAGGCGCAGAGACAAGTGCTGCAAGAAGCTAATTTACACATCGAGTTTCACAGCCTGAACCTCCCTTCCTGCTCAATAAGCTCATCAGCTGCTGCTTTATACCCGCCAGCCAGCTTTCATAAAAATGAGGGAGCTCACAAAACCTTTTTTTTGCCTGCCTGCTTAGACAACAGATTCTAATAAAAACCACTTTTTAATATTGTTGAAAATAAATCCTCTTTTATGTGGAAATGTGGATTTAATGTACATAGTTTGTGCTGCTCTGATTCTCTTTAAGGGCTGCTTGGCTGTTAGCAGTCCCTGCGTAGCCTTTCAAGTCGCTCAGGAGACACTGCCTGCTGCTGAGACGTGGACTGATCTCAGAGGGGATCTGCATTCTCGCTTGCCTCTCCCAGGGTGCTCTCCGCACTACATGACAGCTGTTTTCTCAGAGAGGGATCAGCCGTATTTCAGAAAATGCAACAATATCTGCAGTTGCGAAACTGCCACCGCTTTCCCGCAAAGTAACATGGTTATAGGGGAGAATGTGGTGACTGCAATACAGGAGCTTTGTGAGGGAGCCCTGGCATCCTGGCTCCATCTGCCTAAGGTGCTTTGCCCCTTGGAAGTGTCCGAGGTCACCCCGCACAGTCTCAGGTGCTTGTGGTCGTGTATCTCCACCCCCATGTGCTGCCACAGACTGTGAGGCCACATCTGTGCTGGGTCACCAAAGCACATGAGGCTCCTTAGGGCTTAGCCACCCCTGCCCTCTTTGCTCTAATACGCAGGTAAATTAAAACAACCACCAAGTTTTCCAGCTGCTGAAATGCTTGTTCTTCAGCCAGTTCTAGTCCTCTTCTGTTTACAAGACAGTGTAAGTTTTCACTGCCTAATAAAAACAATCATCTGTATTCCGTGGCTGCAAGCAATAACACTGTGAGAGAGTAGAGCAAGTCAAGAAGCTTTTGGAGGAGAATATGAATTATCTCAGCCAGAGAACAAAGCACAGGACCCCTGAGCACCGAGAGAAATTGCAGAACAACATATCAGGCATGTCTCCAAACCTCTGCAGTTTAACTGGGAGATTTTATGCTTTTGAGAAAAAATGGCTTACTTGAATATTCCCATAGGTACATTCCTGCCACTTATTTCTGCAATTTAAATTGTTGCTCATGTTTTTTAAGGCCAGGATGAACGGAGAAGCATTTTATCAGCTAAGTTGAATTGAGGAGCACAGGTAATACCCCCAAACCACTGAGATTTGTGGCATGGCTCTGCAATGAGTAAGAACATTAAAGGCTGCTATAAAGAAACAAGTTCCTGTGCCCTCAGTCGGACAGAATTATAAAAATCCCCACAGCGTCCTCGAAGTACTGAATTAACAGAAGAGAGATCTGTAGTTTAGTGTGATGGATAGAGCCCCTGGGCTCCATTGTGGCAGACGCTGCCGTCCCTCCTCTGGCATGGACTGCCAGGGCATGCAGTACCTACGATTTCTTGAAATGGGCAAGCGTGCTACCTCGCCTCCCCCAATAAAATAAGTGAAGATAATTACATACTTAAATCTAGGTGTCGGGCTGCTTTGCTACACAGAAATTCATATGCTATGATCAGAATCCTTTAAGTTAAAGAGGGATCTGAGTTACTGACATAATTTGCTCCCTGAGGGCTGTGGAAACGAACTGAGAGGCATATCTGAATAATAACTCCCCGACCGCACATCTTATAACCGGAGCTAGCATTGCTCCAGAAGGAAGACACAATGGGAAGCAAATGATCTGAAACGTTTATAACCTATACAGCGATCAGGCAGAATTTGTTTTTTCCCCCAGGCGGCAGCCCATCAGGGAGATCCGGAGACAAGCTCCTCTGTTTTCACTTTACTAAAGCTTATTTTAATGTGGGCCAAGCCCGGGGTCTGGGCCTGTGCGATGGGCTGGGGCTGGCCGCCCTGCTCACAGCTGGCCCTGAGGCGGGCCCCCCGCCCAGGCCCCGCCTCGCCCCACCACCGAGCGGGGACGAGGCCTCCCTTCGCCCGTCGTTTAGGCCCGGAGGGGCCACCTGCCCGCCCGGTACCCCGGGAGACAGGCGACAGCAAGGACCGGCTGCCCCTGAGGCGAGAGGCTCCACAAGATGGCGAGCGCGGGCTCCCCCGCCCTCTCCAAGATGGCGGCTGGCGGCCCGGCGGCGCGGCGGGCGGGGACGGCGGCAGGAGCGTGGGGCCGGAGCCGCACCGAGACCCGCGGCCTGCGTCTCCCAGGGCGGCGGCGGCGGCCTCCCGGGCGCTGTGCGAACGGGTCCCTGGAGGGCGAGCGCCCGGCAACCGCCTCTGCTCAGCCCCTGGGGGAAACGCCGCCGGCGGCCCGCCGCCAGGAGCGGGGCGGCCCCCGAACGCCGAGCCTGGTAGGAGGGCCGGGGCCGGGGCGGTCTCGGGCTGGGGGAGAGGGCCGCGGGGCCGGCAGTAACAGTGTGGGGGGTGCAGCTAATTATTAACAGCTACAAACTGAGCATCACCGTGAGGGAATTACCTGGAGGATTTAAGTAAATTCTTTGCCTTTTCTACCTTCCCACCACTTTGTTAGACGCCTGTGTGCAAATATACAGTGCGGGGGCATATTTGTGTGCTACGGGGCCAGCTTTTGGATTCATTACTGTTTAAAGGCCGGTGGTAGGCTCTTAGCCGGTGCGCTGTGCCGCTAGCAAGCGGCAGGACACTTTGCCATACTGGGTGATAGTCCGTTCTGCTACACTAATTGCCATCTACAGCATCCCTAAGAAAATATGAAAATGGTGGTTAGCCACATACGGTGCTAGTTTATGCTTTGAGAAGTAGCTTTCCACTGGTGATGGACGGTACATTGTGGTTTAGTGTGAGCTATCTGCTCCTCTTTTCTTCTCTTCGTGTGCACTTTCTACTGATTGTTTTTCTTAGCGATGCAGCTTTGGATCAAGGTGCCACTTGCTTGATGGAGGCCTTCGGTTCCACATCCAGCCTTGCAGCTAAAGAGATACGGTGATTTTATTTTTCTTTATTTCAAGTAAGCTTTAAAATCTTTTTTTTTTTCCTAGCAGTGTTCTTCACGCAATGCAGCTGACAGACGACCCTCAAAGAGGCTAAAATGTGAAAAAAACAGTCTAGTAAAATCAGAACTAGAAAGACTTGCATGTGGAAGTGAAAACCTTGCTGCACTGGGGGAAACGCCTAAAACATCTGATGGGGATCAACGTTCAGAAGATCCTGGAGACCATAATATAATTCAACAGAAAAAAGGTGAAAGCATTCCAGAGACTGATGAAGACAAACAGGAAAAGGAGCATAATGTTTCTCTTGAGCCACGTGCAGTGAAATCAAGCGGCGCTCCCTCAAAAACGGACAGTGCTGAAAATCTGCACAATCATGCCTGCAGTGAAGAAGAGAGCAGCTGTGAGAGTGTACTTTCAGATGGGTCTAGCTTGGAGGATGGAGATCTCCTGAAGAAGCCAATACAACTAGACAGTGTTGCTTTCTTGGACGAAGACAGCAACCAGCCAATGCCAGTGGACCGGTTCTTTGGAGATGTTGAGTTTATACAGGTAGGATGATGACAGTCTGTGCACTCTACAGATTCAGTTCTGTTCCACTTCAGTCTTGCATCTTCAAACAAAAGTAGGTTAGCCTCAAAATTGTAGGCAAACTTGACCAGTATTGGTAGACATCTGGAGTCATATCCCTGTCTCCTGGGTAGAATTATTTGTCTCGGAGATGAAATGAATTGCCAAGGCATGTTAATTTTGGATGTGAAATCTTTCTTGTTTAGATTTTATTATTCCAATTCCATAAGATAGGCATTTTCACTCATAAAGACACGGTGTTATTCTGTCAAAATAGTTTTTCACTGGTCATTGGTTCTTAATCGTGATCATTGTAATTCTTTGGAATGGAAGCTGTTTTCTGGTGATCTCTGCTTTTGGATCAAGGGGCAGAGCTTGAAATTTGAATCCCCGGTCTGCCTTTAACATTGTATAACTTTGGGCAAGTGATGCCGCCGCCTTTCAGGTGTTTCATGAGGATTGGTATTTAGCAGGAGTCATGGTTGGTATTTAGTGGGAGTAGTGAGGATTTGTTTGTGGAGCACTTCACCCTCTCTGAACCTTCTCAAGCCTGCAGAAGGAATGCCAGCCCTTGCTTTGACCATGAGCCATAACTGGTTCAGGCAAGCTCCCCTGAAAGCTCCTCTGCTTTAGCTATGGGCTTATGCCACCACTTCCAAGTGAAGAGGTGTGTGTTGGTGCCTCATGTATCAGATGTGGAAGTATGTGAACTGGTGGTGAGGTAGGAGGTCTGCTGCAACAGACTTTCCTTAATGATTTTATCTTTTTCTTAAAGGATCTCCCAGCAGTTGCACTCCCAAGCACAACGATGAGCAGGCGAGAATTCAGGAAGCTACATTTCATTGCAAAGGAAGATGAGGAGGAGGAGGAAGAGGATGTTGTCTAACAACAAACTGTAAACAAATGAAACCTTTTTTCTTTTTCTTTGCAACCACGTAATGATGGTTGGCTATGTCTCTAACATAAGGTGTCTGCGTTTGCCTTTTCTCAGAGAGAGAAGAACTGATAGAGTTTGTTTTTTCTGGAATTGGCAGATACAGTATTCTCTCTCAGTTATCTGGGGCAAAGATTGAATTTTCAGTGATTTGGAAATAAATTGTAGTTTCTCATTTTACCACTAATATTTAGGAAAAAAACAGGGAAAATAGAAGTTCTTACTGCTTTTTTTATAAATTTGAGCCCATATCTAGGGTGAACATTTGGTCTCGCTCCTTTTTTAAAAATAGCCAAGAAAACCGTGTTAGAACAAGGTCCTTTTTCTTTTAATTCTGCGATGTCTGCCATTGTGGCATCCAGTTAGTAATGCAGCCAGTTGACTACCCAGTTGTGTTGCATTGTTTACATCTAAACCAGAACCAATTAAACCTCTAAAATGCAGTTCTGCTGGCAAAACTAAATGCATGGATGTCAATGTGAGTTCAGGGGTGTTAATCTCTGGAAGTACGTTTTTATCACGTCAGTTCTCTGAACAGCCGCCATGTGAAGCTGACTGCTTCCTTCTCCCACCAGACCAGCCGTAAGCATTGCCTTTTTTGTGTAATGCAGCTTGTGTAGTATTTTCAATTAACTTCCAAGGGTTACGAATAGGAATTTTGTAAACAAATATATTGGTGGTGATAAAGGAGGAGTAAGATCTCTCAGTGTCAGACTCGGTAGATGAACAAGTATTGATTGCTAAGGATACGGGTCAGTCCACCAAACTTGTTATTTTGGTCTGCATCTTTAGAAAATAATGAGCAACCTCAGATGATTTCAGGAACTGTTAACTCACCCGAAGTTTATGATAATACTTATTTGAAAGTGTGATTATGCATTAAGCTTTCAGATCTTTATTGTTATAGTTTCTTCTACATTTCTAAAAATATAGAGAAAACGTTATCAGCAGATGGTTTAAATAAATATTAATTTCTACAGCCATAGTCTGTTAAACATTCAAAAGCCAAACAAATTGTATATGCATGACATGTTAATTTATTCACATTTCCACTCCAGCTGATGCATTGTTTCTGTCAACAATATTTCTTGGCTCCTTTTCACTCTAATTCTGTAACACAGAAAAATCTAATTTTTTAATAGCATATTCATGGTTTTCAGCACAACTCCATCTTGAAGTTGCTCTCCCAGCTTTCCTTAAATGCCATATTTGCTACCGTCTCTTTCTAGCAAATATGTCTTCACACACAGATGTTCATTTTAGTTTCAGCACTGTGTAAAATGGTGAGTTTCAGCTTGTAGGAAGCGTGCCGTACAGATGACATTGTGTTTGTCATCACAATCTTAGCTGTGATGCCTTCCCCAATGTCAAAACAGCATAGTCTGCATTTCCATCTTAGTTGCCAATGACGTACATTCAGTAAGGCAATCTGGAAGCATCGATTCAATGCATTGGTATTAGAAATCCTGCCTTTAAAATGCACCTACTTACTTCTCATATTGAAATGTTTGGAAGGGGGACTGAGTTGGTTGTTTAAAGTAAATCAATACTCTCTCTAGCAAAGCTCCCGCATTTCCAAGACCTAGTAAGTTATGGCTCCCACAGCAACACTATCTTAGTACAATTCTGCGTGGACCAGCTCGATTTGCCCGGGTAAGAAAGAGGACCAACGATATAGGGGAAAACAGAGCTCTTCCCTGGAGATGAATGATGTTACTTACATAGCAGTAAGTAGCTAGCACTCCATTCATAAACACATTTCCCTGCGCTCAGTCTTTCTAGTCTGTATTGGCCACGCCATATTACACCTGATTAACCACTCGTGTGCCTCCACATACAGAGACAGATAGTGGTAATTTTTTTATTTAAAAAAAATTCACGTCGTTTACACTCAAAAGTCCCTAAAAGTTCAGTTGCTGTCAACTGATACTAAAAAAAAAAAAAAAAAAAAAATCAAGTAAAAATTGTATTTTGTTACCTGAGGTAGGAAGTGTTTTACAAAAGCAATATGGTAAACATGATTATTATACAGTAACATCGCTTGTATTGCTTCAAGCAAGCTCAAGCTAAAGAGGCAGAAACTGCTTGAAAGGAGAGGGAAATCAATGGGAAAGCTGACAAAGAACAAAGGTGGTAAAAGCAAAGATATGCCATGGCCTTGCTCTTCCTTCTAGGAGATGCATGTCTAGAGCAGCAGCAAATGGAGCGGTCATGGATGAGTGCAGGTATTTTGGTACAGAAGAGCTAGCAGCTCTGTCACTGGATCGCCCTTTGGCATACCTGAAATACAGTGGTTGTCTGCCTGGAAAAGGCACAGAGCAAAGTAATTATCCTGAAGTATTCTTTGTTTGGCTTAATGTTCAGAGAAACACAAACCTACAAGTCCCCTCAGATCAGTTTTTAAGGAATGTTTTGTCTAAGTTTCATTTCTGTGTAAGTAAGTTTTGGGCCTACATTTGTCATGGCAAGAAAGAGATTGTAGGGCATAATCAGTGTCAGCCTCTGGCCTCATTTTTATACTCTGACTCACAGCTGTATTTTATACGTAACACAGTGTGATCTAAGGAAGGCTTGTAGTAAGTGAGAAGACGGGAGAGTAGAATTAGGCATGATAGGAATGTATGCTTTGTGAGATTGCAGTTGAATTACGTAGCAAGTCTCTTTTGCCAGGGACTCTTAAATAAATTTTTGTTTAAGAAACTAGAGCTATTTAAAAATGATACCATGTGACATGATTTTGAAAACAGCAGAAGTCACTTCCAGAGATAGCGCTACGAAATCTTGTGGTTTTGCTTCCTTTTTCTGTAAATTTTAGTTTTGTCACAGCTGAGATTATGATTGGTTTTCTTATGGCAAGCAATATGTACAAGCTTTAAATTATCCACGGTAAACAGCAGCTGATAGAAGTATTCCCAGTTCACTTCTCTTCCATCTCGTGTTTTGACAGCTTCTGCCAGTTCTGGGACAACAGCACGTTTCTTCTCTATTCTTCAGTGCACAAAAGAGAAAACAATATTGCCATCATAAGTTTTTTCATAATAATCAAGTCTCCGTCACCCTTTTAGAGCCAGGCAGAATTTGAATTCTTTCACCATAACTAGGTTTATGATTTATTTTTTTTCCTGAGGAAATTAGTTTAGCAAATCCTGTTTCCTTCACAAGTGCACAATGCCTGAAAATGGGTCTGAGGGTTTTTTGCCAGAGAGGAGTCTTCACAAAGGATAACGCAGTAAGGAGGGGTATGTTTCCATACAAAGAAAATCTGAACAGAAACAAAGCAGCTAATGAGAGACGGCATTATAATCTTTCTTTAGGATTTTGTAACCAGAAACAGCTGCAGCATCCAAGCATCTTTTATCACAACGCACTATTCATAGCGGAGCTAACTGCACAGTGCGGGGAAGGACGAGGTAAACGCTCAATGGCTACGCCTTTCCTGCCTAGGATGAAGGGCATGGAACAGGTAGGTTTGGATTAATACTTTGTACATACATGTGATCGAGATTCCAGGTACTGAAGAGGATCCTGCTTTCCCTGTTGCTGTAGGGGTTGATAGAATGCTTACATGGGCAGTCATCTCTGTCAAAAGGTCCCTGTAAAACAAGACGGCTACAATGAAAGGCATACTGCTCATCACCCCAGCGCGGTCCTTCTGCTTGCTATAACTAACCAAAGATAGATCACACATGCTATGACATCACCCTGCCAAACTTGATACCGCACTGCGCAAGCATCCAAGTAACCGTTCCTTCCTCTGACGTCATTGCAAGTCATGCCACTGCTTGCTGGAACCAAGACTCTCTGCTTTAGAAAGGCCTGAACTTACCTGACAAGAGAACCATCCCTCCGTAGTGCACAGGCGGACTGCCTCCTCCTCTCTTCTGTCAAAGTAGCATCCGTTGTATTTCACAGATTTCAGTTTATCTGCCATCAGGTCAATTATCCTTTTATATGCATCTCTCGCTGTAGGATGAACATTTGAAATAAAACTACTAACCTAGAGAGGGGGGGAAAAAAAAAACCCCAATCATTCCTTGGTGCCTGTAGCAGCCTGAGGCTCTTTTCTACAATCAGTACGTTGCACTGTAAAAGCATTTTATGTATATGTCGTCACAGAATGACTTTTAGTAGTAGCTTGAAAATAAGTTACTGCAATAGACTTTTACCTCTTTCATGTAGCTTCGTATTCTGCTTTCACAACTGTACCGCATGTAGCTTGATTTGTTCTTAAAACGAGACTGTAGACCTAAAGGGAGTTAGATTGTGTTGTAACTCAGTACTTCTAGTGCTGTGCTTCTGCCTAGCTGGGTATTTATCCCTTCTTTTCACAAACTCAGTACGCACAGATTTTTTTTCTTTCCCATTTTTATTTTACTGGTTCAAGACTACCCCGCTCTTAGCACTTAAAAGGACCGTGCAGAGCATCTGCTGCGAGAGCAGGAGCTGGTATTATAGTTGTTAAGTGTTTCTTGTTAATGTGCATACACAGAACACTAAAAGATCGTGAAAAGAAAACAGAATTGTTCAGGAAGAACTGCAACAACGACTTGGGAATGGGAGGGGGAACTTGCAAAGAAAGTATAAAGAAAAGATAAAGAAAGGTTAGCTAGCTGATACATGCAAATTCTCAATACACTATTAGCAAATTGCTAAAAGATTGTAAACGCAGACCTACATCAATGGGGAAAAACGTATTCTAGAGCGATCTTAGATAGAGTAAGAGGGAACATTGCTTTTTTTACCATTTTTTGATAGTAAATATGCATGTTTTCGAAAGAAACTTAAAAATGCATGCTAATGGAAGTGATAACTAATCCCCTGCCCAGGTACCAAATCACACCAGCCAGAAGGACTCCCAATTTTTTAAACTACTTTTCTTTAAGAACAGTAAAATTGACAGAAGTGACTCTTTTGAGCAGAGTGAGACCTGGTTCCCCTCAGCAGCTCCCTGCGGGCGACAGACGTACCTTCAAACCATTTCTTGTCGTCCTCCTTGTCCTCGGCCAGGATGTTTTCGCTCAGGTTGTGGATGAGGTCCGCCAGCAGCTTCTGCCTCCTGGGGGCCCGCTCGTCGGAGAGCAGCTTCCGCGCCGCCTCGACGACGGCATCCCTCTGGTTGTAGAAGGCAGCCAGGAACCGCTCCATGTCGCTGGCACCTGCGGCTTGCGCGGGCGAGGCGGCGCCGGCTGAGAGGCCGCGTCCGGGCCCGGCCGCTGCCCCGCCGCCGCCGGTTGCGTCCCCCCCGAGCCCACCCCGCCCGCCCGCCCGCCCCCGGCGCACTCACAGCCCCGCCAGGTCTCTCCGGGGCCCAGCAGCACCAGCTCCGTCTGTGGCGGCAGGGCGCGGAAGTAGCTCTCGGTCAGCTCCGTCCCGTCCTCGTAGAGGCAGAGGCGGCTGCCTGGCAAGGGAAGCTGCCCCCCGGGCGGGTGAGAAGCGGGCGGGCCCGCGCCGCCGGCGCCGCGCCATGGCCCCCGGCCCGCACCTGCAGCAGCCGGCAGCCCTTCCGCAGCAGCCCGCGCAGGCTCCCGGCCGCCACCCCGAACTTCTGCGGGCTGCCGCACCCGCGCAGGCGGAAAGCCCGCAGCGGCTCCGACATGGCCCCGTCCCGCCGCCCGCCCCGCCGCTGCCACCGAGGCGCGCATGCGCCCCGAGGGGCGGCTCGGGAGGGCGCGCACGCGCGGCGTTGCCATGAGAGCCGGCGATGGGGCCGCGGTGAGGCAAGTGGGGCCCGGGGCCCGGCCCGGCCGCTTCTCCCTCTCTCCCTTCCTCTTCCCTCCGGCCGGGCGAGCCTCCCCCGAGGTCCCCCCCCCAGGCCGCCGCCGCAGTAGGGCGGCTTTGTCCGCGGCCCGGCCGTTTCCCCGAGCCGGCGCCGTGACCCCTGCGGGGCGCCGCCTCGGCCTGCTGCCGCCTCCTGTGGCGAAGCGGCCGGGGCCGCGGGAAGGAGGGAGGGGGCCGAAATTAGTGCCATAATATCGCTATGCCACGGCGTGGAGGGGGGGGCAGCGGTGGTCTTTGGCGCTTGTCCTCCCCGTCGTTGCCTCCCTTCCCCTGCCGTCCCTGTCAGCAGCCTGGGTGTGTGCGTAGCTGTGAAAAGGTGCTAGCTAGCTTTTGGCTGAATTCACCCTGTTCTTGATTGTTTTTTCCCTTCGGCTCAAGCACACAGAGGACGGTACAGGTCACTCCTGTGCGCGTTTTGGAACTCAAATAGTTTGAAGCTCTGTCTTGGATTAGCAGATTTAACTGAGTTTATTGGCAAACTGCTATACAAGTTAGCTAAACCCTCGTTTCACGAAGTACTAATAAAAAGCTCGGCATAAGAACGTGGTGCGGTTTATGGTGCCAACATTTAATCATTAAAGAAAATTTAGATTTGTGGTCATCATCTACTGACTTGATGGACCACAGGATTTAATTCTTTGACTGTAGTGTTTCAGTGTTCTTTTATTGTCCTCCCAGGGATTAGCTTAAGCTTGAAACATCATTGCTTTGACTAGCTCGCTTCTGCAGGATGCCACACAAGATCGGTTTTATAGTTGTTAGTTCATCAGGACATGAAGATGGCTTCAGCGCAAAAGAGCTGATGGTTCATGCACCGACAGTGAATGGATGGCGATCACCCAGGTACTGCGAGCGGGAGGAATGTGCACAGCTCTGAAGCACTGAGTTTAAAATGAGTGGGAGGTGTACCATGCATGGTAAGAGTAGTTTACAGCATCCCAGACCAAACTGATTATAAAAACAAAGAAGTTACCTTAATCTCATGGAATCCTTATCCTGGGAGAAAAAAGCGCCTTGGATACCACCTAAAGGCATCGGGTTGCATTTAAATAAAGCCCTTTAAAAGAAAAAAAGGGAACTATTTTTGGTTTTGTCAGTCGTCTTGGAGTTTGCAACTGCTTTGGCTTAGTATTAAAAATCCAGTCTTCTCAGCACATGCTCTAGATAGGTATGGGGCACTTTAACATACACATGCATGCGATAAAGTGAAGAGAAGAGTGTTTCTACTCTACTCTGGTTTCTTTTTACAATATTTGTAATGCTGAATTAAACTATAATAACTTTGGAAAGTTTCATAATTAGATGTTACTCAAGTTGGAAGTGAAGTCATCTTTAAAAAGATGATTCAGAAATTGTGTATGTTTTCAGACTCTGTCAGTATCCACAGGAAATTGTTCTGCAGTTGGTGGAGAGGTGTCGAATACGAAAACTGCAGTTGCTTGCTCACCAGTACATGAT
Organism: Aptenodytes patagonicus; assembly: GCF_965638725.1. Taxonomy (NCBI): domain Eukaryota; kingdom Metazoa; phylum Chordata; class Aves; order Sphenisciformes; family Spheniscidae; genus Aptenodytes; species Aptenodytes patagonicus. The sequence goes on along the minus strand of NC_134967.1, from coordinate 8,980,248 downwards.
TTCAAGCAAAGTTGAGTTCTACATCAGTGAAAGCTTGCCTGAATACTTTGCTCCTTATCAGTCAGAGAGGTTTCACAGACTAGGGTAAGTCAAAAAGCTCTAAATGGTTTTATTACCTTAATCAGAAAGGCCTCAGGAGGAAGTAATATTCATTCTGCTTTGCATGCAGCATTGATACGCTGTGCTGCAAGCAGTAAAGAGATTCCGTACTTGCTTAGATCTGTAACAAAGCTGAAGACGTAGGTGTAAGAGGCATGACGCAGATGAACACTCTTGTCAGATGACAGCACACATTCTTTCAGTTATGATGGAGTTTTAAACCTTACCAAAGTACTAACCTGAGGAGCAAAAATGCAGCTGTGTATTTGTATGTTTCCCCTGCTTACTTGTTACATTTTTCTTCTCAGTTACGTCCCTCTCTCGGACAATGAAAAGACTGATTTCAAAGCACGAGAGTTAAAATCTGTGTATATGGATGCAGTTGGCCAGTACCTGAAGCTGATTTTCCATAAAAATTATGTCAATAAATACAACTTATACGGTCAGGTAAGTTGAGTTGAGTCCTTACTTGGTAAGCTAGGTGAAGTTTCAGTTGTACAGAACAGGCATAGAAATCTGCTCCCTTGATTTGCAGAAGCTAAAAATGTTGGTTGAAAGCTCCTGGGTTTATTTTTGGTTTCTTTTCAAACAGAAAGTACAAATAAGAGGTTATAAGTGACTTGGAATCATGACCAAGTGCATGCAACTTATCCAGAACAAACGAGTCAAGTGCACGGTCCATTACTGCCTTTCATTCTGAGTTTTAGACTGCACAGCAGGCTCTGTGCTGAAGACAAAGTACTTCCTCTGAGAACACCGTTGCAGTCGCTACAAAGCCACTCTTAGTCTTTAGGATCTGATGCGGCTTTAAGCGGAGGTGTTGTACAGCCATCCTGATACAGAAAAAACAAGTATCTGCCTCAATTCTGCAGTGACTCTCTTCCATCCCAGACCAGAAAAGGGAACAACTGATGACTGTGCAATGTGGTCTGTAGATTTGGTAATAAATTTTTAATGAAGCATGAAGTACATTTAGCACTTGGTGCTTCTCTTTGCTTCCATACCACCCTGGAGACCACAGGTCCTATTCTTTTTAATACGGTTTTTTGTTCCAATTTTTTTTGTTTCAATTTTCATAAGATATGGAAAAAGTAATGACCTTATGCATTTACATTTTCTTTAAATCTATCCCAGGTTGCCCTAGTAGCTATAAACATTATTGGAGATCCAGCAGACTACAGTAATGACAGCAATAATACTGTAAGTGCAAAGTATCCATGTCTTTTTACTGTTGCTACACTTGTTCAGTTACAGGGTTCTTGGGGTAATGGAATGCAGCTTTCTTCTGCTAGTTTTGTGCTGTAGCAGAGCTGCCATCTATTGATTTTTCTAATTTTTTTTTATGTTATCTTGAAGCAAGAGAGTTCTCAAAAATTGAGCTTAATTTGAGGATACAAAAAATAAAACATAATCAACTGGAACGTTTGCATTTTCAGCCTCTCCAAATCCTCATGTTTCAGTATGCCCCAAGACATAAGTATTGTAAGTTGCATAGTTTATGTTGATTGTGGCAAGTCAGAATTTCTGTCCTGAACACACACTTGATGTTGATGAACGTGCATTAAGATTTTCTTTTTCCTCCCCTATAAAGCCTTCCAGAGAGAAGCTGATAGACCACTACTTAGGAATTAAATCCGACGATCCTGCCTTAGATGGAACTTACCTTGGGTAAGGATGTTCTTTTGCATATACCCTGGCAAAACATCTACTCAGTCTAAAGTAGTTCTCAGTCTCTGTATTTTGTTAGGTCCCTGCTAGTGAAAAGAGAAGACGTATGCTCAGCCTGGTCTATTTTGGATTAGCGGAAAGTTTATTTTATTCATTTTATATCTTCAGGAAACCTGACTCCATTTCACCTCTGGATGATTTGGCTTTTGACATGTACCAGGATCCAGAAGTTGCTCAGATAATACGTAGACTGGATGAGAAGAAGCGCGAAGCTGTCCATCATGAACGCTACGATTACGCCAAGAAACTCAAACAAGCTATAGCAGACTTGCAAAAGGTGCTGTTGAAAGACTGTTTATCTCTTAAGCCGAACAGTGTTCCAGTGGTCCATCAGGGACCCTAGCATACATGTGGAATCGTAATGATTTCCAGTATATTTTCAAAATAGTAATTTTAAAATTAGATAGCTTGATTTAATAACTTCACTGGAGATATTGAAATGTATACATCTGTACAGTAATGTGATTCCAAGCTAGCTTGTTTTACCATCTTCTAGGTAGGGGAACGACTTGGACGGTATGAGGTAGAGAAACGCTATGCTGTAGAGAAAGAGGATTATGATCTTGCGAAAAAGAAGAAACAGCAAATGGAAGCGTACCGCCTGAAGGTGTATCAACAACTGGAGCTCCACGACCTTCTGGATGCAGAGCTGATGGTGGGTACTGTTATTCCTGATTCGGGAGGCTTTATCATGTGGGTGTTGTAAATAGAAATGGCAGAGCAACCACAACAAATTCGGGGAATAAGAGTTGCTACACAGGTATTTTATGACAATTACATATGGATTTTAAGTTTTCTATTTGGATTGTGGATTTCCCTGACCAAAGACTTGCACATGGCATTTTATGAACATGCTTAGCGCTCCATAAATTACATTACATGAAACTGTTAAGGTCTCAGGCAAATGACCTTAGAATCCTGAACGTTCTGTATAATTTCAGGGCTACCCCATGCAGATTCATAAGGTACTTTCTCATATTTTGAAGGGGTATAACAGGCTTATGCTGGCATCATGGCTAACCATACAGAATTAATGTGGTAAAATACAGTTTTATATTATTCTTACAACAGGAAGCTTTACAACCTCTCCACACACGCATCCATGCAGAATTATTTTCCAATTGTTTCATAAAGCTGCATCCAGTGGAAGCGATTACACGTCTGTGAGTGAGGTCTGGTATTTACTTGAAAGCAGCAGAATCTTGTTGACTGTCAGAGTTGTAGCTGTATTAACTCTGATTTTAGTACATTGTCAGCCTTGCTTTACAAAATCTCCTTCCCTTTCTCAGATTCGAAAACCACCTGAATTGCCTTTGGAGTCTACAATTTATACTGACAATCCTCAGCGCACAAAAGCTACAAATTCACCTCCTTGTGAGCACACAGCACTGCAAAAAGGAGAGCCGTGGAAAGCAGAGCCTTTGCTGGAAGAGAATTCAGCAGATCCCACTTCTGCTGAGCCCGTTGTGCCCCATCAGTCCCCTCTGCCTCCTATGACTCATCCCACAACCTCCAGGGAAGTGTTTCCCAAAGAAAATGTGAGTAGTGCACCTCTGTTACTGCAGAAATCTATCACAGCAAATGATCTTGTGTTCAACCTTCCAAAACAACAAGGTCTTTTGTGGTTATTCTCATGGCTTATATAGTATCTGAAATTGACTGTATTACTGAGCAGTGCCCATCTAATAATTGGCATTGGTCTTTCCCTTTCCCGAATTTCTTTGGAAGCTTTTACAAATGTTCATTGAGATTGAGGCAAAAGGGGATTATACCTGATTTACAGGTAGATGAATGGAAACAAATAGACATTAAATGACTAATCTTAGAATCATAGAATAGTTTGGGTTGGAAGGGACATTTAAAGGTCATCTAGTCCAACCCCCCTGCTGTGGGCAGGGACATCTTCAACTAGATCAGGTTGCTCAGAGCCCCATCCAACCTAATCAGGGGTCACCCAGCCAGTATAGTGGAAGCTGAATTCTGCTTGCTCCATTAATGGCTTAATAAATCTCCTTCTTAGATTCATCCAACATGATCTCTACAGCAGCAAGGGAATTTATTGGAATGTGGTTGTAGGGTAAGAGTCTTGGTGTCATGTCTAAAGAGAGGAAGAAAAGCATAGTATCTAGTTATCTTGATCTTTAGGTTTTGCTGCTCCCGCTTTTGGCAAAGCTAAGGAAGTCTTGTGTTGACTCTAGTAGCAGTAGTATCCTCTCTTAACAGGATGTTGACATAAAATAATTTAACAAATAAAGCTTCATGACTCGCTGGCTTCCTATCAACAGATGATTTCTTCTGTAGATGTGTGCGCTTCCCCAGAAGGCATTTTGTGTGTGTTTTATTTCTTGTCTATAGAATACAGTAAGTTTTATGCACAGGCACTGATTCCATTTCTTCATGATGTTGTTATGGGAACTTCAACATCTGTGCTTAATTGTGAAGCGATACTGCTTTGATGGGGGAAAAAATATATTGAGGTGAATCCAAATAGTGATGAAACAACTTCATATTTAAGTCATTTCTAGAATAGCAAATTTTATCTTCTCTTTTAGGTTGAATTTTTACCTTATGATGAGAGACCTCTTCCAGCTATCTGTAAACAGTCTGATGAAGCAATTGCATACCTTGAGCCAGAGATGACTGAAGAGGATATCAATGATACTCCGAGAAGTGGCATTACTGGGGAACCAGAACCATTAACTGAGAAGGCACTGAGGGAGGCCAGCCCTGCTATTGAAGTTTTTGGAGAAGCTTTGGTAAAGAACAACAAAATAAACACATGGATTATTGTGATCTGTGTTGAGTTGATTTGATATGCGCTCTGTCAACAAAGACCTGCTGATAGGATTTTTACATGTTCAGAGCTGTTACTTAAAAATCTGAGATTAAAATTTGACCTTGGATATATGGGTGTCTGTTTTCAACGTTTATATGATGCTGTAGCTTTTATGATTGATTACTTGATGAGCTGCTAAGCAGATAGTGTCTGGTAGACTGCTTTAGGGTACGGATCCTACCAGAATACCCATAACTTGCCACTGTCTTTTGTAGGGAGAGAAACCATTACTGTGCCTGAAATGGTTCCTTGAGCCTGACCTGTTGATCCATTTTACTCATCGTTTTTCAAAAATGCATGCTTTTAATAAAAGCCAGATTCCTGTAGGAAACCCCTGGGGTTTTCATGCTTAAGTTCATATGTTCTTTTGAGGCTGTTTCTGTATATAAATGTTGAATAAATATTGAAATGTCACTATTGACCTTCTAAGAGAGAAACTTGTTCTGTCTTCAGGTTTCAGGAGCATATTCCAAAACTTGGTCGTATCGAGAAGATGCGTTACTGGCTGTATATAAGAAGCTGATGGAAGTGTCAGTAAACACTCCAAAGGATGATTTAAAGAACATGCTGAGGGCTGCCATTTTTCTTGTAAGGAGAGCCATCAAAGACATAGTGTCTTCAGTAAGTTGTAATATGTTTGATAAGAAATGCTCCAGTGACGAACTAACAGCAAAAATTGTAGAACCGTGCGGTTAACATGCTTTAAATAATTTAAACAAATAGTTTGTAAAACTATTTTTGAGTAAGTTAAAAAAAAAAACAAAAACCAAAACCCAAACCAAACCGGGAAAAAACCAAAACCAAATGAAATGTCAGCTTTTAGTTAGGATCAAGGACTGGGTGCTGTCTAGCATTCAGCAGCATGGAAAATACTGCCCTGGGCTGAGTAATGAGCTTGAGAAACAGCTGCTGATGCAGTAAAGGCATAGTGTGGTTGAGTCTTTTGGGGTTTTTTTGGTTGGTTTTTTTGTGAAGTTGAAATACAGCAATGAAGTAAGTTTCAGTTTCCAACTTGAGAGACTACAGTTAGCTTAAGGAGACTTAGGCTTCAAATAAGCCTTAAACAAGAAGAAAAGAAAAAAAAGTCAAGAGCTGTGTTACTCTTTATAAAACAAATTCTGAAGCCTTTCACCTAAGCCCTAGCAACGTGTTTTCTGGAAGAGAGGTATCTGAAGTAGCTTCCCTTAAGAGTGTTACTGTAATTCTAGATTGCTGCTGTTCTTTAGAGCTACAGAAAAGATTTACAGTATTGCCTGAAAACAGGGATCTGTGTGGTATTTTTGTTCAGTGTTTCCTTTTTCTTTTTAACTTAGGTTTTTCAGGCTTCCCTGAAACTTTTAAAAATGATCGTTACCCAATATATACCAAAACATAAACTAGGAAGACTAGAAACTTCTCATTGTGTGGAAAAAACGCTTCCAAATTTGCTGTCTAGAACAGGAGACTCTTCATCCCGTCTTCGCCTCGTGGCTTCTAACTTTATTCAGGTAGGTGCTTTTCTTCAAGTTGCGGTTTGATTTGCATTAAGAATGTCGCAGAGCTTACAGGGGGATAACATCTAATCAGACTTCAGGGCCGGAGTTTGCTGCTGTAAAGGATTGTGCCTTATATGGAAGGCGAAGTGGTAGCACCAACTTAGTATCTTTGTAGTGATTTTTCTAGCCGTGTATTGTCACCTTTGTTATGGGGGACAGTGAGGGGAGATGGCTGCTGCTGCAGATGCAAGAAGGGTGTAACACTTCTATTCTTCTTAGTTGCAAGTGATCTACAGAGATGAGAGCAAGAAGGTACAACATACTCCTCAGACTGTGTTGCGATTTGATTGCATCTTTGACAGTCAACTTTTGAAAGTCAGCTTAGCAAAAGCATAAAAAAAGATGCCCGTTTTAAAAGATACAGTCCATTCCTTGCTCAGTGCTAGCAAAGAGCAGCTGTGAATAGCTGCTAGAGGATTACAGGCTCTCTTTTCCAGTAGAATTTAGAAGAAAGAACAGTAGTTCTGTGTGAAAATGTGTTAATTCAGTCCCAGGAGTGGAGCGGGTCACAGGCTCTGGGTTACTTATCCTTGCTTGCATCCACACATGGAGGGAAAAGACTTTTCTTTCGCTGTAGACGTAACTAAAATTTTAACAGCGTTACTGTGTGAAGTGGTCTGGTGTGTAACTGGAACCCCAAAGGTGACGTGTTACTTTATTACTACTGCTTGGCTTGTTTATAATAGATTTTGTAATTGAATGGGAAAGGAAATGAGAAATGGTTACAGATGTATTTTCGTAGAGGGACCTGGCCTGGAGAGAAGGAAAATGTTTATTTTGTATCGCTCCTAATAGATGATACACTGCCTGAATAAGCAGTTCTCTAGGGAAGGTGCCGCATATTTCTGGAAATCGGTATGTCCAAAACAGACCAGCCAACCCAGTGACAACTGCAGCTGGCCCTCAGGACGAGGGACTGCAGGACGCCATCGTCTGCTTGAGTGTCTGTCAGCTGACAGGAACTGGGAGAAGGGATGCTTGGGATTATTAAACATTCTGCTACCAGCAAAGAAATAGACATTGATCTTTGAATAACAGCAGAATTTAGCCCTTGAAGTTCCTTGCAAAATAGAATGAGAAATTATAAAATGGCGTATGTCTTCTGAAGCAGTCTTGAAATTCATCTCGATGCAATGTCAAGACTTTGTATCTTTTGTGGCACTTCTCATCTACCTCCTTCTCATACAGTTCAGTGTAAGACTGTGTTCTTGACATTCTTCTTACAACCCAGTTCTATAACTGATCTGAGCATGTCTAACATTTTATTGATTTCTCAGTAGCTTTCTCTCTGATGCCAAAAGCAAGACTAAACATCTGTATAATCTTCTCTTTAAAGCCTTTGCAAGCGACTTCTGGCTGCTAAAGTAACAAATAAGCAGCTACTTCTTACAGAAGGCTTATTTCATTTCACTTAACTTGTTATAAGTAACTTAGAATAACTCTACTTTGCAAAGACAGTTCATTTTCCTCACTTAGCATTCCTATATGCACACTGACTCTCTGTACATTTATAGGAAATGGCACTGAGTAGTGAAGTTAAACCTCTTCAGATTGTTCCCGTTCATTTGGTTCAACCATTAAAACCGAACTCCCCAACACACCTGGCAATGAGTCAAGTGGAATTAGTGGAATGCCTCCTGAAAGACATGGGAACTGAAAACTCTGGGTTTACCATCGGCAACGTCATGAAGGTAGGAGTCTGAGTTTACAGCATGTGAAGTTTTTTTCTGTTGCTGTTTTATTAGGGCTTGTCTGTCTGTTTTGGAGTGCTTGGTGAATTACTAAAGAGAATTTATGAGCCTCTCAGAGGTGACAACACACAACCGTGTGAGGAAGCAAGGTGCCAGTATGGGGAAAAAGAATCACTGGGTCAAAAAGTGCTTGGAAAAACCTGTCTGTATGAAGATTTCTCCCACTGCAGTGAAATAATTGTCTTAGACTAATAGACAAGGCCTTAAAAAACACGTGGGAAGAGAGAGGCATAATTTTTTTTTTTTTCTTTTCAGTTTGCAACAGGAGCTTTGGAACACAGAGTTTATGAAGTTCGTGATGTAGCGTTGCGGATTATCTTTGATATGTACAGGAAGCACAGGGCTGCTATACTGGAATACCTTCCTCCAGATGATGCAAGCGTTCGCAAGACTGTTCTCTATAAAACACTCTTTGACGGATTTAGTAAAATAGATGGTAAACTTTCTGAAGCTGAAATTAGGGTACGTAATAAGATTGTTGAACATACGTAGCTACTTTAAACGTTGCATTCAACTGAGCAATATACTGATTTCATAGCTATATTAGACATTGAATGACACACATAGCAGAGTATCTTAAGGTGTGTTGTTAACATTACTTAGTGTAGAAAACTGGTGTTCAGTTTATTACATATACTTACTCTCGCAAATAAAGCCTACAAAGAATACAGAGATGGTACTTCTGAAATAATACACAATCATTTTGGAAAATAAGCATATACTATTTTATGCTGGCTGGCCTCAGAAGCAGTAAGCACAGAGGAAATGCTATGTGTTCTTTCAGGTTAGTAGGGAGGAATCTGGGGGGGGGAGGTGTTACTGTAGCAGACCAATCATTTAACCGAGCAGGATATTTCTTGTACTGCATTGACCATTTGTTCTATGCTGCTGTGTTTGGCAATCTCTTCTATGTGACAGATGGTTCAAAAACTTTTGTAATTGAAAGAGTATTTCTTGACAGGCACAGAGAAAGGCAGTAACAGAAGAAGCAGAGAAACAGAAGAAGGAAGAAATAAAAGTTCTGCAAGGTCAGCTGGCAGCTCTAAAGGAGATAAAAGCAGAAGTTCAAGCTGGAAAGGTTAGGGTGTTTTGGGTTTGATTTTTTTTTTTTTAATCCTTTTTTCCTCAGGTATCACAGGGTTTAGATAATTAACATTACTGTTATCTCATTATAAACTAAAAAAAAGAACGAGAGAGAGAGAGATTCCATGACTGACTTTCATTCTCAGCAGTCCAGCTTAAAATCTGAGGGGTTGTTTTTCCTAACATACTCTAAAATGTGGATTCTTTTTTATAACAGTTTTGTCTGTCGTATGGTAAATTTGAGAGTGTTTCTAGAAGTCCAAGTGTTCCTGTACCAGCTAGAGTATAGGAATTGTACTGAGTGCATCAAGGCCCTTCAGAAGCATGCTGTACTGCACACCCATTAAGTTTTATATCTGAACCTTAGAAAGGTAGTCAGCTACCCCAGTGCCCAGAAGTAGGACTGTTTTTACATCCTCAGAATATTGCTGCCTCAATATCCGAGAGGTTTGCTGTAGGACCAGGGGCATGAACGTTGTAATGCATTGGCTCTGCTTCTAAGCTTTTAATTGCAGAGAAAAATCAGGATATAATCTGTTCTCTTTCTCCCTGGCAAGCATCACAGTCATTAAGCAAATTTCTGACTTAAATTCCTTTGTTCAATAGGAGAAAGAATCTGATTTTCAGAAGCCAAAGCATCAAGGTAGGTAGTTTCAAATAGTATTAAGAAATGTAGAGGTATTTCAATATGTCTTTGAAACACTAGATGCTTAATGGATTATTGAATTATCTCAGTTAAAAACATGCCCAAGTGCTTCGGATCAGCTGTCTCAGCCTGCCATAGAGGTAACCATTAAGTTCACAAAAGAAAATTTACTATCAGCTAACCAGTTAATTTCTAATAAGAAATTAGTATGGCTTGGCTTGAAACCACTTTAGATTTCTCCCCAACCTGAGGCAGATCATCTACTACGTGTAAAAAATCGTCACTAACATATTTTACTGTTGTAGGTCACTAAAGCAATAGTTTCCCAACTGCCTGCAAGTACGTTGTCTTTCAGTGCTTGTTTACCGCTGTGGCAATGGAATGCTTCTGTGAGGTTTTTTTGCTGTTAAGATCCAGAGAAGCAGTATTTCTAGGCATGCACAAGATCTAATTAAAATGTGATCTTGTTTTTAATAGTTCTCTTTTGACAGGTTACCAGATAAATGAAAGCCCACAGCCTGCAGCAGCAGAGATTCCAGATGATCATTCCTCTGTTGCAAATTACTTGGATAAGTAAGTTAGATGAGCAGCTTGTAATCACCTTAAGCACTTAGTAGAACCTGCAAGCTAGTAATGTTAATAACATTTTTCCAGTAGATCACAGCTAATACCTTGAGCATTGAAACAATGAAAAATAAAATCTCTTCTAACAGATTTGGAATTATCACCAGGCAATCCTAGATGTTGATTTTTTTAAGTTCTTGGATAGTGTGACCTTCAACTTGTTTTCTGAGTAGTTGCTTGTGGGGTGAGAAATTGCCACAGTTTAATGCTCAGTTGCCGGTATAAAATAAGGCAAAGATATATCGTAGCTTTCATGTGTATTGTAGGATAAGGGCAGAGAGAAAGCATTTGAAAATTCTGGCGCCATGAAAGCCAGTATCAGTGAGCTGTTCTCAGTGCTTTTGTGGAATTATGTCTTTCTACATGAACAAATGCTTTATAGTTGTATTTACCATAAATTATATAATAGTATCTGTTCATGCCCTATCCTAAGGTCAGCACTATATATGGAAAATAAGGTGTACCAAGACGTTAGCTATGTTTCTAACAGAAGAAACAGGGTTCATCAATTTCACTCTGTGATGTTACTGATGTTTCTATTTTTTTTTTTCCTAGCTTATGCATTTTTTGTGGTGAAAGGGATGAATCCTTCACGGAGGAGGGATTGGATCTCCATTATTGGAAACACTGCCCTATGTTAACCAGATGTGAGCACTGCAAACAGGTGAGGCGTAAACTTTCTAGAGCAACTACAAGACATTAACTGTTGTTATTCTGGTTTTAAGGTGCTATAAGGTATTTAACACTAAGGTAGATGAATTCCGAACACAACTGTGTGATCTTAGGTAGTGCTTTTCGAAAAGAGCAGCATTATAAATTGTATCAATAACTGGAGCAAAATTTCATTTTCTCTTGGTCATTTTGGAAAGTGAGATTTAACTTCCAAAAATCACATAAGCAGGTTTTTTAATACTATCCTTATTTAGTCAGTACAGCACAAATCTTCTTGGGTGCCTCCTGCTCTGTTGCAGGTGGTGGAAATAGCAAGCCTGACAGAGCACTTGTTGACGGACTGTGATAAAAAGGACAGCTTTGGGAAATGTCAACGATGCAGTGAGGCCCTTCCAAAAGATGAGTTGCCCAAACACATTAAGAGCAAGACTTGCAATTGTGAGTAGTTTCGAACAGGAAGATTGAACTTCAAAGGTCAAGTCAGTCAGACCTTCAAATACTGTGTATCTTTGGCAAGTCAGACCGCTTCTATTTAGGTACTGCACTGTGGATTTAGAAATCTAAGTAAATCCTCGGGAGGGAACACTTTTGGAATAAATGCCTGAGTTTCCCAGTGCTTGAAATGCTTCGCTTCTATGAATGTATGTGGGGAGGATGAGTGAGGAGAGCAGAAAGCCTCTACCACATCCTTGCGGATTAAGCCCTGTCGTTCCTTTTGATCTTGTTTCGATGTAGATGATTAAACACGGGACTTCTTTGAGAGCAGTTAATGATAATAGGGTAGGAGCTGGTTTAGCCATGGGGTAGTTTTATGCTTTGTTGTGCAATTCTCCTCTTGTATTTGAAATTAGCCTCTCTTTGCAATTCTTACATTATTTTTCTAATCATTTCAGCTGCCAAACCAGAAAACGTGGCAAACCATTGCCCGTTGTGCCATGACAACTTTCCCCCAGGAGAGGAGGTGAGACTGCCTTCCGGATTGGTCTGATGTTGTTATGTCACTGGGACTGAATTTGTGTCCTCTTCTAACACTGGCTTGTACCCGACAACTTAAGAACTTGCCTGGATTGTTGCCGGGGTCTATAATGGCTGTCTCACACTCTGGGGACCATATTTGAACCTGGGTCTTCTACCCTTAAAGGTGTATATGGGAACCACAGGGCTACAGGCTATTTGGTGTTGGTCTTTCTCCTCCTGCATAGGCAGCTATACACCTTACAACTTTCCAAATTCCCAACTACTACCAGATTCTGTGAGTTCGCTTGTCAGCCCTAGGGTTTGGGGTGACGTTATGCAGCTTAAAATACTGCAGCAAGACTGAGCACATCCAGCAGGGCATCCAGGATTGAGATGTTGTTGATTTGGGTATAAGAAAAAATTGACATGAAGAAAGTAAGCAAGAACTGCTATAATTGTCAAGAGAGTTGAGATGTCCTCTCTCTAATTTCTACGTGCTGTTCCCTGTAACTGCCTAATGCTATGAAATCTCTGACATGCCAGCTTCAAAATGTGCTTTCAGCAATTGAAAATATGTATTGGTATTATATAAAAAGCAATTTGTTCAGAAAATACTTAACACATCTGTTTCAGTCTTTTATATGAATCATCTAACACTACATTATGATCGTATTTAAGTAGTTCTGCGTATGATTTAATTTTTGGAAAAAGACTATCCAGGAGGCAGCCAACAACTCTATACTGAGTATTAGATCCAGTTAAATGTCAATGGCTGATACGTAATCTATGTAATTTTCTTCCTTTCAATGGGACCATTGAGTAGTGCCTCTGTTCTCAAAAACAAGTTTTTTCCAAATCCTTTTTGCTTTGCCCAGCGTGAGGAGCTCAGAAAATATTGTAACCAAGTCTGAAACGTTTGTTGAGAAATGTACGCGTTGTTTGGATTTGGGGGTTGGTTTTGTGGGTTTTTGTGGGTTGTTTTTTCCTTGCTTCTGCCCAAGTTATTCTTGTGAGTAAGAGACTTCGCAGAGCCTCCAGTTTGAAGAGGCTGTCATGTTTTCTTGTAATAGCAGCCCCTACTCCTTGGGGTTGCTGAATGCTTTAACTATTATCATAACCTTGTAGTTATCCCCACACTTTTTCAGTTTAAAATATGTATAGATGAAAAGATTTTCCATGCTGTTCGTACATTGTTTTTTCCTGATTTGAACTCAGTTGCTAATCAAGAAAATTTCAAAAACAAAATGAATGTTACTCACTCTTAATTTCTAGGATCTGGCTGGGTTTTTTTTATTGTGATGTACCTTTTACGTTATATTAAAAAAATGATATATTAATTTCTATTTCACTTAGTAAGTCATAAGGTGTTCATGCTTTTATGAGTGAGCAGATTAAAATGCTGTTGCCATAAAGTCTGTATACAACTCTCATTTTCCCCATATTTTAAAAAGTATACATGCATACATAGTGGCTAGATAAAAGATTGGCTAATTTTGCTGGTGTTGTAATATCACTTCTTTTTTTTAATTGGCTTTAGGCCTGGAAATCTCACCTAATGGGCAAAGATGGCTGTAAAATGAATCAACGGAGGTTATCCATGATAAATAAAACTCTTCTGGTGCAGCCTGGTAAGATGTTATTTTATGACAATAATGATTATGCTTTTTCCTATGTTGCCTTTACTTAAGAAAAGTATTTCATCCTTGCGAGCAAGCTGGCTCTTTTTTGCATTTGTGTAACCTAACTGATATTTCTTACGCTGGTGTAGACTACAGCATACTTAGGGAGTGAATTCTCAAAATCATTCAATAACAATCATTTCAAAACGAGGGCATTAGCTCAGTTGATTGGGGAAACTGGCATATTTGATAATTTGATCAGTTCAGGGTTTTTTTCTGCATAGTAGTATGACTGTGAATAGAACAGTCAGCAGTGATACTAAACAGTTAACATTCTGGAAAGCTCCTGAACGCTGACACAGAGAACCGAGAGCCTGATTTAGCTTTTAATGTCCAATCAGAGGATGCTAATCTAATCCTAATTACAAGATGAATTGAATAGTTAGTGCTGTGTACTGCTTTTCCTTTTCAATTCAGACCCAGGAGCTAGGCGGAATTTATGATTGTGCAGCTTCTTCACCAGCAAAGAGATACTGATGTCAGGTGGTTGGGTTTTTTTAAGTCGTCCGTCTTTATGAAGCACACGCAAAATCCTTTTATTTCCTGAACACAGAAGTTAAACAAACAAGCTGTTTTCACTGCCTGCAGCACCAAAACTCTTTTGGCCAGTAACATCCAACACCTTTCCTCCTTCCTTTTTTTCAGGGTTCTTTATTCCGCTGCATGTTCAGGTCGTTGCTAGAGTTAACCTTCTCTATCTGATACTTGCTTTGCTCTTACCTGCGTTTCAGAACTACTCCAAGTTCCTAGAAAGAACTGTTGAATTGTCTCTTTCAGCTGTCATAAGTGAATGTGGTTAAACTCAACAGTTTCCAGTCTTGAAGTGGACCTACAATCATGTCTGTCTGTCTGTCTCTCTGTCTTCAGCTTTGCTGTTCCTACTTGCTAATGAGAATGATAGTTAGTTTGCTGCTGCTTAGAATTTGGAAACATAGAAGGAACTTAAATCCTGCCTGGATACAGCTAAAGCTCCTGACCAGTTTCCTAGAGATAAGAAAGGAACCCTGACCGTTTAGTCCTACCACTCCTGGTATGAAATGCTCCTCAGACTGGATGCCTGCCAACTTGTAGTTGCTAATATCAGTCATTCAGACTTAATATATCATGAGAATCAAAATGGGAGATAAAATGCAAGACTGGGACTAGATGTGCTTGCAATAACGATCTGTGTTTTCTCTTCACAGGCAAAATAGGTGGCCAGTATTTAAGGAAACCAGGTCCTTCAGGAGCAAAAGCTCGACCTCCCTCTATAGGAAGCAAGATCCCAACCCCAAGAGGGGGCCCAAATAAAAGCACTGGCAAAACATACTCAAAGCGATGACAGGACAAGTATTTTTTCCTTCGTCTTAATAACTGGGCATATAGTTGTTAATAGTTAATTTAACAATGGTGGGCAACTCATATCATCTTTTTCGTTTGACTACATGGGGCTGTTTATCAGCCTTGAGCAGTACTTGCCTAGTCTGATAACTGCGGTACATAACTTTTGTGTTAGCTGTCTGTGCAGCACTGTGGTTTTCTCCTAGAAATGCTCATGTTAGAAATACGCATGTGTTCTGGGACAGATCTAGCCTGCCACGTTCCCTGTATGGCACAAGGAAGGCTGCACGTTGGTCTTTGACCGGTTCCTCATATTAAAACAACTTCCCAGTGAGTATGGAGTTAACGTGGCCGCACTGGGTAGCTGCTGTGACAGTCAGCACAGGGGCTGTGCCCTGGTCAGTGGATTACCTGGGGCTGTCGTTCTAACAGTCTGGTTTTGAGATCCAGTAAGGGATTTCCTTAAGATTCAAAAGCCACAGTCATTTGTGTTTTGGCTTTCTTTTGGGGAAGAGCAAGAAACCTACCAAGCAGAAATTGTACTAGACTTTCAGGACAGAGCTGAAAAGTGTTTGTTCTTTTGATCTAAGTGTGACACTTGTTTGCAATTACACGTTCTGAAAGCTTGGGAAGTAATACCTGTATTAGCTGACTTCACCACCTGATCGCTTCAATGTAATAATCACAGAATATATTGCTAATAGTTTTCTGCCAAAAGTGACTTTATAACATGCTGAAAGTAATAGTGTCGATAATTTTTTTTTGTCTTGCCATCAGATGCTTGTGGTAGACAAATAGGTCGCAAGTTAAACTGTGTGTACTGGTTGGCTAGGAGACAGGCTGCCTGTGTGTATTTCTGCGTTACATCGGTGCATTTACAGAGAATCCATCATAATTAGACTTGAGGAAACACCATGGAAAATACGGATATACAATGAGCAAAATAGGCTTGTTGCAGTCACAGAGGTTCCTCTGATGTGGTGATGATGTTGGTATCTTAGCAATACCATCGTTCATCTGCTACATCGTGCAGCTGGCAGAAGGTGAAATGAAAAATGCGTGCACGTGTAGGAGGAAATACACTTTAGGCTATACGAAATGTGTATCTCAGTTATCTGAAAGACCTCTATGATCCTGTATAGATAAACTCTTGAAACAATGGGTAAAATGACAATTCCATAAAGCAAAATTCTTCCTCACGTGTTTGCTAGAAGAAAAAAAAAAAGGGGGGCGGGGGAGAAATTGCAACGTAGTCGAGGAAAGCTCTGGGGTTTGTTTTTTCCACTGCAAATCCTGTAGTGTGGATTTATTTGCTTCAGTTAGGGCGTGTTTACCAGTAGGGTCAGGAATTGGAAAGCTTTTTCAGTTGTCCACTCCTCCAGTATAATGAAGGAAACCAAAGAATCATGCCATTCTTTGGTGATTAGTTTAGCCACTGTGCCAGGACCTAGTGTATTTTGATAGTAAGAAAGACACTATTAGTGTGTTTACGACAGCTGCCTTTTCCTTCCATGTGTTTGTCACAGTAAACTTTGTCAGCTAAAATGGGGCAAACTTCTAGCCATTGTGAAAGCTTACAAGTCTATTTATTTGTGCTAGGCTCTAAAACTCTTGGTTCCTTCATTGGAAATGGGAACTGTACTTTTTTCTAAAACTGACTGGTATCCTTGAGTACTTCCTAAGTCAGCTGAAAGGTCTAATTGACCTTGCAGGGAAAGGAATTGGATCAGGGCCATTAGAAAATGTTTCCACTCATTTTTAAAACTCTTAGAAACATTATTTTGACAGATAACTTTGCTCTCCTTACTAATACCGGTGTCCGTAATTTTATGAGTTCAAGCACGTTAATAATGTCGAGTGAAATGGATGTCTCTTCCTTGGGTCGGCCAAGGCTCTAGGAGTAACACAAGCCGTGCATGGTGAGCAGTGGTTTGGCTGCGGAAGCCTGGCCTTTACATATATTTCAGGTTTAAAGGCAGTAGAGCAGTACCCAAAGCACTACCGAACACCAAGAATTAGCACCAAATAAAAAAGCTAAAGGGCTGGTTGGATGTTGCCATATGACATGCCGTTACGTAGGCAGTAACATGAAATAGCTGTTGGGCGCCGCCTCTCGCTGTGCGCTCAGTGCCTTATTAGTCCGCTTGACAAGAGGATTAAGCTAAACCACAGGAGTCCCATTCGGTACGTAATAAGAGCGTGTATCGATGGAGCTACTGTAAAAATTAAAGTTGTGCTTTAAAAATCTCACCATTAATTCTGAAATATATCCCCAAGCAACGGCCCCTTAAAGAAAAGAAAAAAATCTTAGTGGGGCCCTGAAAAGCTTGAATTAATAAATTTAGACCTTTTTTCCTGCTTTAGTGTACATTCTCTCAGCTCACTTCTAAATCCAGCTCTAATGCTGAGTTTCTCTAGTTAGATCTTGATTAAAATAAACATCCGTAGACTACAGCATGTGACCATTTAATAGCTTCAAAGAGAACAAATTCTATTAAGACACAATGTATGAAGCTTTGTACCTCAAGCAACAATCCTAACATTTCGACTCGTAACGCTTAGGCAATTGCTTTCCAGGATAGAATTAACTGGTCCCATGTCGATGTACCCACAGCTACAAGAATGACTGATCGTGGTAATATAAGTAGAAGTTTTGGGGGTTGGGGTTTTTTGCTACCAGGGAGTGAATTTGCGGTATTGTTCTGTATATGCAGCACTGGTTTTGCAATATGCAGGTTTTATAGTTTGCGTGCAGCCTATCTACAAGCTCTTGAACTTTACAGGTAGATCGGTGCGCTTGTATTTTGAGAGTCTTTCTATGAATGGTTTCTTTAACTCTTCCAAATATCTATATTAATAAATATACATACGTTAGGAATATATATATATTTACAAATACATACGTATTTTGATTTCTACTTTAGTGACACAGGTTCCTATGCGAGAGCCCGATTCCTTATGCAAGCAAAATAACCATTGATTTCGCTCAGAGATTAGCATGTGCAACGGACCACAGGCTCACGAGCTGTTGCCCAGAGCATTTTTTCCTTTTGAACGTAAAACAACCAAACCAAAACAAATAAAAAAAAACCCAAAACCATGACCCCACAAACACTGTTAATTATAGTGGGGGTTGTATTTCCCGGTGGTGACCGATGTGCATAGCAGAAAAGGTGGGAGCTACGCAAGACGCTTTTACGGACCTTCTCTTTGGAGGCATTTTTCCCTCAGGTAGCACTTGTCTCTTACGTTTGCGTACGGGGACGCTTTCCTGCTGTTCTGTGCTCAGGCCGCCTGTCTCCCCGTGCAGTTGTTGGGGCTCCAGAGCGAGCACAGTAACTGCTTTTCTCTGTGCTCCGTCGTAGAGCACAGTAATTATGCCTTAGGGAGCCGTGCAATAACTCTCGGCAGCTTTTTCACTGCAGGAGGTTGTCACGTAGGAGATTCCTGGCTCTTCCCTGTCCTTACCACCCACCTTACTTACCTAAGGAGCAAGAGCAGCGCATTACAGAGCCTTCCGTCAAACAGCTTTTAAAAGACAAATGCATGGGCTTGGGCACACCGGCTTAGGGCTTTGCAATTGTTTTTCAAATGCGGAATAGCTCTTTAGCAAAATTTTAAAGAAATCATTTAAATATTTCAGAGTGCATAACATTCACTGAGATTGCTGGCTGTCTTTAGACTAAAAAAATGCACTTCTGAAGTGAGGTATAAAGGTGATATTAACTACTCAATGGTACGAATTGGAAACAACTTAGAAGTGAGGAAATGGAAATTTTTTAGGATGTGAAAGGAGCATCTTTGAGCATAGTAGTACCACCAATGTAATTTTTAAAGGATGATTTCACTGGGCTGCTTCCTTTCACTTAGTAAACAACCTGTGTTTTCTGCAGTGGTAAAATAAACACTGGTGTGAAAAACACAGTGGAGTTTGTTCCTGTGCCATGAAGTCTCCAGCAAAATACTCCAGAGCAAAACTGTTGCACAGGTGCAGGGTCTGGCTAACAGAAGGAAGTTCTCCAAACTGTTGGGCTGGAAACCTTAAACCAGCAATCACGGTGCATCGTTGTTAAAGGACGAACAGACTGTCATCCCTGTCTCATGGGCTTTTTTCTATCCCATCTCTTTCTCCGTACTGTACCTGAATGTCAACCAAGTTGTTTTCGTCCATCTGAACTGCAGAGACGACTCAAGAGCAGCCAGCGTCCCTGCGTGCAGGAATTTGTCTGATCTCAAGCGACCGCTTGGAGTTCCACCGCGCCAAGAGAGCATTTATATAGATTATGCGGTTCCCAAGTACTGGATAAGCAGACAAGGTATTTAAATCCTAGAGACGTTATCGCTATCACTTCAAGAGAAAAAGTCACTTATGTTAAACATGTGAATTACTTTCATCGCACTTATTTAATAAATTTGTTTAGCGAGTTTGGACGGTACCTCTGCGTTTTCAAGCTGCTACAACAGAAATCAGTACTGGGTGGGGCGAGAGCGTGGCTGCAGAAGCAATGCCACGGCAGCACCTCAGTTATGTCTGTACTGCAGCGCTACAGCAAACGCGGTGCGCCGTAGCGATGTGAGCCCCTGCTTTTGCCCTGCAGATACCGCTTGCCGCATCGAGGGGCAGAGCGCGCCGCGGGCCGGCTCCTCGTTTCTTTGGAGGGGGAGGCGGGATCGCGGTCGCCGGCCCGCTGGGGTCCCGGCCCGCTGGGGTCCCGGCCCGCTGGGGTCCCGGCCCGCGCGGTGCGCTACCGCAGCGCCCTCGGCTGCTGCGTTTCTCGCACCAGGCGGGCGCAGGCCGGCTGTTTTCGGGGCTGGGCGGTGTTTCGGTGCGCGGCTGCTTTTGGCTCCGCCGGGGGCCCGCCCGCGCCGGGCGAGCCCTCCCCGGGCAAGGGCGGCGGCGGCGGGGCGGGCCTTCCCGCGGAGGAGGGCGGCTCCGGCGCGGCCGGGGCGGGGGAGCGCGGCGCCATGGCGGCGGCGGCGGCCTGGCCGGAGCTGGAGGCGGCGGCGCGGGAGCGGCGGCGGGAGCTGGCGCTGGGCGGCGCGGCGGTGGCGGAGCGGGTGGCGGCGGGCGGCGGGCGGCTGCCGGCGGCGCTGCTGGCGCTGCCGCTGCTGCAGTCGCTGGAGCTGAGCGGGTGCGCGGCGCTGCGGGAGCTGGGCCCGGGGCTGGCCGCCGCCCTGCCCGCCCTCCACACGCTGGTGCTGCGCGGCAACGCGCTGGGCCCCGCCGGGCTGGGCGCGGGGCTGGGCGGGCCGCTGCCGGCCCTCCGCCTCCTCGACCTCTCCGGCAACGGCCTGGAGGCGCTGCCCGCCGCGCTGGGCGGGGCGGCGGGCGCGGAGCCGGCGGCGGAGCCGGCGGGAGCCCCGGCCTTCCCGCAGCTGCGGAGCCTCAACCTGAGCGCGAACCGGCTGCGGGAGCTGGGCCCGGGGCTGGCCCGCGCCGCGCCGCAGCTCCAGGCGCTGCTGCTCTCCGGCAACCGCCTGCGGGCGCTGCCCGGCGGGCTGCTGCCCCCCGCCGGTGCCGCCGCCGTCCCCGGCGGGCCCTTCCCGCTCCTCAGCCGCCTGGAGGCGGCCGACAACGAGGTGGCGGAGCTGGGCGCCGACATCGCCGCCCTGCCGGCCCTCAAGGTGGGAGCGGCCCCGCGGCCCCCCGCCGCTGACCCGGGTTCCCGCCGCCATCGCTGACCACCCCGTCTCTGTCTCTTCCAGAGCCTGGACGTGGCCAACAACCAGCTGAGGGAGCTGCCCGCCGCGCTGGCCGACTGCCCCCGGCTGAAGGAGGCCAACTTCAGGGGCAACCAGCTGAAGGACAAGCGGCTGGAGAAGATGGTCAACGGCTGCCAGACGAAGGCCATCCTGGAGTACCTGCGGGCTGGGGGCCGCGGGAAGGGGAAGGCCGAGAGCGCCAGAGAGGAGGCCAGGAAGAAGAAGAGGGAGAAGCAGCAGAAGAAGGATGGCAGGGATGGGGAGCAGGACGAGCTGGAGGAGGCGAGCAAGCTGCTGGTGAAGGTTCTGCACGTTTCCGAAAACCCTGCGCCCTTGGTGGTCAAAGCGAGCCATGGCGTCAAAGATGTTCGACCCTTCATTGTGTGCTGCGTGCTGAAGGGAGTGAACTTAAAGGCGGGAAACGCTCTGAAGAGGTTCCTGTCCACGCAGGTAATTGCTGCGGTCTTGTGTTACTCATTTGCAACAGGAACGTTGCTGGCAGCGTTGGAAACGGACCGTTCTAGGCTCCTTCCAGCAGATAAGTTTCTGAAACTTGGAGTGAACTCTTCACCGAGCAGGTGGTGAGGGTACGGCGGGATGGCACTGCAGCGTGGCCTCTGCCAGCGGCGTGCCGCCTAGTCGCTCTGTAATAAGCAAGAGTGGTGTTCATGAAGAACCTAGTAGGAGCTTAGATATTGCCACGAGAGGGCGATGAATGCACGCGCATTTGCGTTGCCTCTGTAACAACAGCTTGTTAGTGCCGTGGAACCTGTTCAGAACCAGTAGTAAACCCACCTCCACGGTACCAACGTACCTTGGTTTGGCTCCAGGTTCCCTAATGTGAGCTAAAACTGTCTTGCACGCCTAACCTTCCAACCAAAGTATCTTTCACCTGGCGTACTGCTCGCCTGTCCGTTCGATGGCAGGTGTTAGCTTCTTTCAGATTATGAGACTCACGTACTTGTGATTGTTCTCTGATTTAAACCTGTTTATCTCCCTGTTGAGAAACATGTCGCGTGCTGTCCTTCACTATCTTTATGTTTGGTTTGTAATCCAGATAAAATTATTCTGCGGGTGAAGAGAAGGGCTCCATTTAATGCAAAAGGGTTACTCAACTAGCTGATAATGCTGCAAACACTAAATATAGAAGGATCTGAACCCTTGGAGGAATAAATCATGTTGATGTTTTTGATATATTTTGATGGCATTCTTTTACATTTTAGACTAAACTGCACGAAGACATCTGTGAAAAGCGGACAGCAGCCACAATTGCCACCCATGACTTGCAGTTGATCAAAGGTCCTCTGGTATATGATGTTCAGCCTCCTGATGAACTGAAGGTAGGGCCAGTGGCATTGGTGGGCCCTTCCAATTTTTTTCCTTTTGCTTTCTGGAACTGTGTAGAATGGAAAGAATTTTTTTTTTACCCTGTAGATGCTCGTAAAACTAACTCCAGGAACTTCAATTTCGAAGCTGTGCTAATTTTCTTGCTATCCTGCTGTAACAAAGCCTGCTTGAACAAGCCTGACAGAGCTACCTAGTATTACTCCAGGACCAGTTACGAGTGCATCTGTCTGAGGACTTAAAGTAATCATGGAAAGCAGATGCAGGGTTTGGGTTTTCTTTTTTCTCTACAAACATTCTGATCTTGCTTAATGTGTACCTTGGCTTAGGGTGACTGAGGTATTGGTGTTTCAGTGTTGACCCTTTCTCCTGCGTTGTGGTCTTACCATCTTAACGTTCCCTGGAGGTCCGTATACGTTAGGATGTGCCTGGAGTGTCATACAGCAAGGCAGGTGCTCAGTCGTATGAGTGCACCTCGAATGGCAGCAGCCTTCAAGGTAACCTAATTAAAATCAACTCAGGTTCTGTTTATTTACCCAGTCTTGAGTTGTTTATGTTGCTGCTTTCAAAGAAGAGGGGGAAAAAAAAAAAGCTTGCAGTATATTTGTGTGACAAGCTCTTAGACTGTACTTGTAACTTCAATCCAGAATACAAAAATGATACTTCAAATTTGTCATCCTTATTTATTTAGGCCTATTTCAGTCTGTCCATTGATATCCTGCCTCCAGAACCCACCTCGTTGGAGGACTGAACAGTCAGGATATTCTGACTCTTTGGGGCTGACCCAAAGTTTTTGTGGCATTCTGCTCTCTAGACACCTTGTGTTTGCAACTGTTCTGTGCACGTGGCCTGGTCCTTGGGAATGAATTCTTCGTTTTCCTGATGGCTCACAGAGCCTTTCGTCCATGGCTTCTGCTACGAGACAGCAGGTTTTCACATTATTCAGGGGGTAACGACAGTGAAGGAACTGGCTAAGGAAACTGTCCACGCCTGATTTAGTACTAGCAAATGAGCCTGTTTTTCAAGTGGGTGTTGGAGCTCACGCAGAGGTTTAAACTCCCTGTGATCATAGCAGTCCATGTGAAATAGAAAGTGTATTCCCATACCGAATAAGGTGTTAGGAATGACAGCATACAGAAGTATGGTTTTAATTATTGTCTTGCTTACAGGAGAGTTTTAACAACCCTGGTCTTTGAGTCACTCTTAAACTCAAACCTTTGTTTTCTTGTATGGTGTAGATAATGCCCCTGGGTCGAAAGGAGATCAAGGCAAAGGATCTTCTCCGTCAGCTGCAGTCAGAAGCTGAGGAGCAGAGGAAACAGAAGAAGCGTCAGAATGTTTCTGGGTTGCACAAGTCAGTATACTGACCTTTTGTGGGTTTTCTTCATGTGAATTTTGGTAACTCGTATGGAAAAACAGCACTGAAGAAAATGTGCTCGAATGTATTATGAAGCATGTTCTGTAATGGCAATGGGGTTAACAAACCCAGTGCGAGCTTTTAGGAGTTGAGATGAAAAACACTGAGCTGAATTTATAGGTAAAGAGTAACCTGGTGTGAAATGAGGATGATGAGTGCCTTCTGTTACTTCCAGCTGCATCAAGAGTAAATTCTGGTCATACAAATTATTCTTAGAGGTGACAGATATATTTAGAATAGCAAATAGAAAGGAAACAAGGAGGAATGAAGCGTATGTTGTGCACATTCAATAAACTAAGCAAATCAGAGGTGCGGTAAATCTGCACGTGGTAACAGATGGACGACAAAGCAGGGTGTGGTACTGCCCTATTCTGTTTACTGCTCATGCAGAGATCACCGCCCATATCTGTTGCTCGTATGGCTTGGGGAAATTTGCCAAGTACATGATGGGAGAACTGTATATTGCCATAGTAAGTAAGAGGGAAAATTAAGTAAGCTGTCTGGAAGAATCAGACAGTGGACTCCGATTTTCCTGTTTGAGCACTGGGATCTCTGAAAGCGCTAGAAGCATGTCTATCTACTTTGACAGCGTGGATATTAAAATGTAGGTTACTTTATGGTTCCAGCCCATCACTTCCTGCAGCTGGTGGCCTTCCTCAGCTGTATCACTATGATACTGTTTTGCTGAATTTTAGTGCTCTGACTTCTGTTTTTGCTACGTGGTAGATCAGGAACACACTAATTCGGTTTTGTCCCGATTTTCTGCCGTTGTGTCCAGCTGCTGTTTCAGTTGCTCGCTTTTTGCTTCTTTGTTTTTCATGGCAGGTATCTCCAGTTACTGGATGGCAAAGATAACTACCCATGTCTCGTGGATGCCGAAGGCATTGTGATTTCTTTCCCACCAATAACCAATAGTGAGAAAACAAAGGTACTCTCTGTTAGTGGAAATATGTTAATCAGAATTAATACGTTAATACGTTAATCAGAATTAAACAGTGTTTCTTTCTACTGAGAGAGATTTAACTCCAGATTCAAAGATACGTGCAGTTCTGTGAAACTTGTGATTGCATTCCAAATATAAATCTTCAAAGCCTGAATCTTCTCTGCTAGACTGTCAGATTGAGCTGGATCTTGAAGTTACATTTTTACCTTTGTAAATCTGTAAAGCTCTGGCGAGCTATTCCAAAGGCACCAGTCTGCCTTTGCGGAGATGGCTTTATTGAGGGGCACGAATATGGTTTTTGACTTGTAAGGAAAGGCAGTACTTTGCCTCCAGTTGAACTGAATAAAAGTCTTTCTTTCAGTTTGTGTATTGAAATGTTGCCAAGTGACCGTGGGCGAGTACGCTCTGATTCCTTACTTGCCTTTACCTGTGATATTCTTACAGATTAGTAGAGACACCCGTAATCTATTTCTGGAAGTGACAAGCGATACCAGTTTACAGATCTGCAAAGATGTCATGGACACGCTAATTCTGGTAAGTAGTTCAGTAAAACAATCCTGTCTGTTCTTGGTGTGCTTCTTAACAAAACATTTAATTGCTCACATGTATTGAGAAGAATACAGAAGTTGATTTTTATTTTAGTATTATTATTTTTCCCTCTCCTTCACTTACTCTTCCATTCTTGCTGTATCGCAGAAGGATTTTATATTCTTGTATCCCGACTAACTGGCAGACCTCAAAACTCACCAGGGTGAATAACGTTGTGTTACCACAACTGGAAATTTATGGTTTGACTTTCAACACCTTCCCCTTGTTAGTGATCTTACGGCTTCAATTGCTGCCAATAAATTCTTTTAGGGAGATTTCTCACCTCAGCCTGCCTGACGATTAGCTTGCTTGGTCCTATCGTTATTACAGAATTATCTTTCAGATACTGTATTAGCAGCAGGACAGTCTCATTAAATGCCATTCAACATGCTTTCTTCTAATTAAAGCTTTCTTACTGAAAAGGGTAAAACTTGGTATGTGGTGAGTACAGGATAGTATGCTGTTAAATATTTTGCAAGATAAATGTATATTTTCTTGTCCGGTTAACATAACCTTTAGGACACATTGGTGAAGGCTAACTGATTTGTGTAGTTGACTGTCCTGGTTTTCACTGGGATAGAGTTAATTTTCTTCCTAGTAGCTGGTAGAGTGCTGTGTTTTGGATTTAGCATGAGAATAATGTTGATAACACACTGATGGTTTAGTTGTTGCTGAGCAGTGCTTACACTAGTGAAGGACTTTTCAGCTTCTCATGCCCTGCCAGCGAGAAGCTGGGAGGGGGCACAGCCAGGACAGCTGACCCAAACTGGCCAAAGGGCTATTCCATACCATACGACTCATGCTCAGTATATAAACCGGGGGGAGTTGGCTGGGGGGCAGTGACCGCTGCTCAGGAACTGGCTGGGCATCGGTCAGTGGGTGGTGAGCCAATTGCATTGTGCATCACCTATTTTCTATATTCTTTGATCATCATTATTATTATTATTATTTTCCCTTCCTTTTCTGTCCTATTAAACTGTCTTTATCTCAACCCACGAATTTTACTTTTTTTTTTTCCCCCAATTCTCCCCCCCATCCCACTGGGGGAGGAGTGAGCGAACGGCTGTGTGGTGTTCAGCTGCCTGCTGGGTTAAACCACAACATGGACACAAGGTGGTAACAGGGACAATTTCAAACGGTCCGAAAGCAAACTTGTTGGTGGCAATCCTACAGCAGGCTCTTGTTGCTTAGAATCCAGTGCTTTGACAAAGCCCGAGTTCTGTGATAAACGCAAAAAATTAAACTGTTCAGAAGGAGCGGGGCCTCCTGGAGAGCACAGCGGTGATAACATCAAAAGCCCTTTCGGTTTCCTGAAAGATTCTAACCCACTGAAGAATGTTTTCAGGCAGACGTTCCTCCAGAGGCTGGCCAGTGCCACACCTTGGAAGCAACTTGGAGTTGCTCTGAGAGCTTAGCTGCAGAATTAATCTTGTTTTCTGTATTTTGCTTTTAACAGAAAATTGCAGAACTGAACAGATTTACCTTGGAAAATAAGGAAGACTCGGGCTCGGATAACGAATCTGATGCTCTTTGTGGACCAGGGAATTTGAACCCCAGCCAAAATGTACAGCCGATGAATTTTCCATTGGTAGTGGAGCAGGTTCGAGTGGTGGACACGGATGGAAACTTGAAAGTACTTTATCCTTCAAAAACGGACCTAACCACAGTTTCCTCTCTTCTGACTGTAATACGTTAGCAGCTAGCAAAGCTAAGAAAATTATTCAATTTTCTTTTTTTTTTTTTTTCTTCCGTATTCAACAATGCAACTCGTACACAGTGAGGTGGTTTGCTTTTTTTAAAGAAAAGGTGCAGTGCATCCTTCCTGGGTATGTGAAAACTTCAAAGTTTGATCAAGCTACGGCAAGGAGTATTGCATTCTTTCAGCCTTAACAGAAAGTCATCAGCATTCTGACTAGGTAGAGATAACAGCATCTTCAAATGTGAACTTAAAGGCAGAGAAGGTATTTGAAGTCAGAATGCGTTAACTTGTAGAGAAAATCATTATGACATCTTAGCATTTATAAAATGAGTGCTGTCGTATTTTTCTGTAAGATCACTATTTCTTCCTGGTATGTTTCAGCTGGATTATTATTTTGGCAGCTAAACTGAGAAATCCAGTAGGTGACAGCATTGAGACTAAGTCACGTGCTATGTACCAGTACTGAAGTCAGAATGCAAAACTACTTTGCTAACATCTCATTCTGCATAATACTATTTTTATATCCGGAGTAATTGTGAAAATTTAATTGCTGTCGGAACTTGAGGAATGAGTTTTAAAGTGATGTTAATGCCTGAACACAGAAACCACAGCTTCCGTTTTTAAGTGAAGTCAGTTGCATTGACTGCAGGGGTTTGTGTGTCCCAGTACCTTTCAGAGCCATCATCCATCCTTGTGGAAATGCCAGTTGTAGTGACCTTGTGTACCCATTGCGTTACTGTTGATCGAGCACTGACTTTATTCTTGGTCGTGAAGTTCAGTTCTGTTCAGAGGGCTAATGCTGCCTTACATCGACACTACTAAAGCTCCCTGTCTCCCCAGAATATAAGCACTCTTGCCCAGCATGACCCTCCTGGGGCTTTCTGTCACACTGCCACACGAAGAGTGTTGGGGACACCTTCCAAAATACAGGTAGCTGGAGTGGTTCTAATTTTTGTCCAATAAGCCTGTGGACGACTTTTACATCCAGGCTACTACCTGTATGAATGCAAACCTCTCCATAAGCTAGGGTGACCTACAGATTGACTTTTTTCTGTTAAAAATGAGAGAGAGCTCTAACTGAACTTCTAGATACTGTGTCAAATACGTTCACATGTTGGGACTTGCATATTGAATGGAAAAATAAAACAGTTCTTGCAGTCATACGTCAGTGTCACTTGTGTTGGCATTGGTGAATTTTCCAGTCATGTTGCCAAAGCAGCTATTGTATACTGCAAAAATGGTAACTTAACGCTTTCTAGCTACTTGTAGCCAAGCAGTCCTTCAAGTAGTGCTTCAAGCTTCCCTGTGAAGTCGAATGTTTCTACAGACCAATGATTTACAGTGAATTGTGCTCTGAGTCGGTTGAAACAATTGAATTAGATATTCCCGCAGAACTTGATTTCAGTAAAATGAGTTTAATTTGTTAGTAAGTCACCATCTCAAAACCAAGGAACAGGAGCCTGAAGTTGGCGACGTATTCTGACTCAGCCGTTAGGGCTGCTTTTCAGGCGTTAAAAGATGCTACCTTGCAGGACTCTTTCTCCTTCCCTTAGCACTGGTAGGCGATGAAGTAGACGTGTCGATGCTGTAGAGCGACGGGACCTTGACGCCTTTCTGTTTCAGCATCTGATGGAACTCCATCCGTTCATTAATTATTTTCTGAAAATTAGGGACGTATAAAGAGGTGGGAAAGCATTAGGTGGAGAGCAGTACTGCAGAGTGTTCTCTTACCTCATCAGTCCCTTGCCAGCTGCTAGAAGCAGGGTTCGAAAGAGCCACGTACCTGCATTGCCTCCAGCACCTCCTCATCCGTAACCTCTGCCTGGGGAGGCCTGCTGCCTGCCGTACTGAATGTAGCCTGAATTATTTTGCTTCGATACCTTTCAAACTTTTGATAAAAGAGGAAAGTAGGTGTGTTTAGTCTTTATATACAATTCTTTGGCATTTGCATGGATCTATAGAAACTACATGGTCAGACTTGGACAAAGTACTAGTGAATGATGAAATGGAAAGTCTGTTTATGTGAAATTACGGGCAGTTTGACTGGGCTTCACTGCAAGTACTGTGACAACGATGTGTTTCTGGGTGGACCGAGTCCCTTACCCAGGTATCGGGCTCTGTGCTTGCAACCAGGCAGATATGCCTGCAGGAAATGGCTTTAAGGTGACACCTGTTACTTTGAGTCTGGAAGGTTATTAGAAATCTGGCGATGTAACTGTTCTGAACTCGAGTTTCTCAAGGGTTTCTGGTATTTGAGGCCTGTTTGCTTTGTAAGCGACCTAAGAGCTGCATGCTAAAAAGCTGGGAAGCAAATGGACTGAGTTTCCTGCTCCTCTGGCCCCGTGGCTGCAAAGGGAAGCCGGGCCCCGAGGGCAAAGGACTGCAGCACCCTGGTGCATCTCCCACTGTGCTTCTGCCCAAGAATGTCTCTAAGCTTTCAGAGACATTTCCCTGCTTGAAATGGTTGAAGTGTCTCCCAAGAGGGAGGTAGGAATCTGAAGTGAAGGAGGCTGCACTTACCCTGCTGGTGATGCATTCGAGCGCCACTCTAGTTTGCAGCTCCCTGTGCTGCAGTGTCTCAGCTTGGCTCTGGATCGCCTCTTGGGCCCGTTGCTGCTTGTGGATGTGGTATCGGCTGGTCAGAACCTCTGCCTGTAGCTGGCTGACTGTCCCCTGTAACTCACTGATCAGCTTGTTCTGCTCAGCCAGTTTGGATTCTTGTTCTGTAACAACCTGAGGAGATACATAAATCGAGCTGTTACTGTGAGGAAGAAAGTGAGCAGGCTTGGCCGCATCTTCCCAGGATCTGGTCCAAATGCTTCTTGTATTTCCTGGGCAGAGTCTACAGACTAACAACCTTGCCAGTACTGGTGACTGTTATTACGTGGCATTTTCTCTAAAACTACTGGATTGAGTAGGTGGTTTTTATGTGGCAAACTCCCCCAAGCCTAAAACAAGCACAACTAAGCAGCTAATACAAGAATTTTCTATAGCAGCTTAGCACCGAATTTACCTGTCGAAGACTACAGTTCTCCTCTATTGTCACCATCATTTCTTCGTGTTTCCGTTCTTCTCTCAGACTGCAAAACTTAAGAGAAAATATTTTACACTTCAGTTTTGCAGTTCACAGGTGCACCTCCTGCCTGTGAGAAAGGGAACTGTTGCATAAAGCCCGAATTCCCCGCTGCCAGCTCTCCTAACGACGATGCCCACCACACTCTCAGGGCGGTACCTTGGTAGACATGGCTTGTAGCTGATTTTCTCGCTCTCTGAGCTTCTTTTGGAGCATTTGCTTTTCAGATTTGGTTCTCCGAAGCTGGGATTCTTGGATCTCCAGTTGTCTTTGCAAGGAAGACATGGCACCTGGAAGGTTGGAGTACTACTGTAAGCAAACCGAATCCCTGCCAAAAGCTTCATGGCATCTTTTTCAGGTAGGCGTAAGCAGAGCTGTTGTAACCGTCTGAGTATAGACCGTGGGTGAAGTTAACGCTACAGCCACAGCGACGCTGGTTAACAATGCGTTTCGTAGTACTTTGCTGCGATATATATTAAACTTAAGCAATGTCATCGTGTGAGGTAGGAGCTACTCTGAGGACTAATAGAGCTGGTAACACAAGCACAGGTTTGCCAGAGCGCTGAAACGCTACTGGATGCCCCAGAATGCTGCTCAGGGTTTCCTCATGCACTTCACTTCTAAGGGGGGAGAGAAAGCGGTTTCAAAATAAGTGGCGTTTCCGCCCCGCTCTGTGAGCAACAATCGAAAGCAGGTTTTGTGCTCACGGGAGCGTAACCTAGAATTTTTTTCTGGGTAAAAGGAGCAGAATCGCAAGAAGATGAAGCTGGTCGCTAGGATAACGGTGCGTTTTCTGGACGCCTTCCCCGTGGTACCTGTGGCCATGTTGTAGTCATCCCTTGCTTTCTGCAGTTCCTCACGGAGCTCTCGCTCGGCTTTCTGGGTCTCGGCGAGCTGCGCCGCCTGCTCCTGCAAGACCCCGCGAGCGTCAGCATCGCCGACAACTTCGTCGGGGGCTGCTTTGCCTGAGCTCCCTCCTTCCATCCCCGCGCTATGGAGGGGGGTGAGGGCTCTCGCGTGGAGAGGTGGGCTCAGAACGGGGGCCGAAGCCCGAGATCAGAGGTGGCGGCGTCCTTCCCGGTGCCTGGGACGGCGATTCGCCCCCTCTCCCGGCGTCGTCAGGCGCCGGGCCCGGAGCAGGGCGCGTACGCCGCCATAGCGGCCCGCTGGAGGGGGGGGCACGGGACGGGGGCCCGCTCGGGGCGGAGCGGGGCCGCGCCGCCTCGGCGCCGCGCCCGGTTGCCGGGCAACGGCGGCGGGGGCCGCGCCTTCCGCTTCCGGGGCGGCCGGGCCGGGCCGGGCCGCGCCGCCGCCATGGGGCGGAAGAAGAAGACGCTGCACGACTACGCGGCCGAGTTCTCGGAGCTGGCGGTGAAGCGGCACCTCCTGGAGCGCGGCGCCGCCGGGGAGGCGGCGGTGGTGGAGACGCTCTACTGCACCTCCTGCCAGCTGCCCATGCGGGTGCGCCGCGACCGCATCCTCGAGCACCTCTCCTCCGGCCGCCACTACCGCAACCGCCGCCTCCTCCGCCAGCACGGCCTGCGCGCCCCGCTGCTCCTGTGAGTGCCTGCACCCGGGCCGGCCCGGCTTCTCCCCGCTCGGGCCGAGGCCGCTGGGGAGCAGAGCGGTTGTTGGGAGCAGGTTGAGGGCGCGGGGCCTCTGCCCCTCGCTCGGCGAGGGAGAGCGGAGGCTCGCCCCAAACCCTCCTCTGTCTCGCCCAGCTCTGCAGGTCCAGACGTCGGCACCGGCCTGCCCCTGCAGCTCGACGCGCCCTCCCTGCTCTCCCAGCCGTCCTTCATCCTCGCCGCCAGCGCCGGCACTAGCGCCAGCTACGGCATGGTCCCCACTCCGCCCTCCTACCACAAGCCGCTGGTTCCCCACCACCCCGTCGCCGCCAGCTCCCCCGCGAGCGCAGCCACCCCCAGGGAAGACCCGACGCCCTCCACCTCCGCCAGCCGCCCCTCGGCGCTTGCCGCCTTCCACATGAGGATCGCACCTGCCCCCTCAAAGCAGCCTGGCCAAAGCGGGGCTGCGCCCGAGGCCTCCGATGGCCCGGCACCCGCTGGACGGCACGGCAGCGGCATTGGCCTCGCCCTCTTCGGCGTAGGGCTTGTTAATAAAGCCTTGTTTCAAAGCCTGATGGAGGAAAACGGCTGCTGCTTGCTTTACGTCGTGGAGGATCAGCTGGAGGAGGTGGAGCGTGCCTTCGGCGCCGAGTTCCTGGCTGGCACCAGGGTGCTGCGGCAGCAGGACGCCGATGTCGCACTCAGCGATCAGCGGTACTGTCCACCACTAACTCCTGTGCGTGCTTCTTCCCTGCCACGAGGTTGGGGCGGGCGTCTCCGGGCAAGGCTTGCTTCCCCGCGCTGGACAATGCCGCTGCGCCGTAGCGGACCCAGACCATGCTTGTCTGGCCCCACGTATGGGAATGGAGCGAGACCAAGGGGCCGTTACAGGCTAAGCCTTATGTAGTATGCTGTCTACCCCTAGATGCTTCAGAAGTCCCCGAGAAGCTTAGCTTGACTCACATGCCCGGAATCGATGGAAACTCAGAGGAGTTTAGTTGCAGGCAGTTTTGTTAAGGAATATAAACCCCCCTTACTTTCCTCCATTCCCATAGAGCAATAAATGACATGCTTTCCTGCTGCCTACCAGTTTTTCTGCCTCGGAGCAGCTGGCTGACTTTGGTGGCTCTTTTGAAACTTTGCGATAAGCGAGGATTGCTGCAAATAGGAAAGATTGTGGCGCTTTGCTTTACAGTTGAACTGAACAAGTAACATCGAGTGGTGTGGTTACAGTCAGTTCTCAAATTGGGATTTTAAATGTCATAGCAAAAGTGAAAGGCAGAGCTTTTAAGAAGGATGGATTTGATACTGGAAACTAAAGAATGGTAATAAGCTAAGATGTACCCATCACTTGTTCAGCGGCTCTACCACATACTTTTGATTTCACTGTATGTGTTAACTAGCCGGATTTAACTTGTTTTCAAAGGACACCTTTAAAAGACTTTCTCCTTTAAGATGCAGGAAAAGCAATGCAATTCCATTGTGCCACTTGTAATTTTAACCTATATATGTCATCCCATATTTCATCCTTGCAAGCAGGTACCGAGTTCCTTTTATAATGTAACTTGCTCTTCCAGAGTAACGGGGTTTTATGTCTTTTTTTTTTAACTCTTCCTCAAAGTTCAAGGTGGCGATCATAACAATAACTGTAACCGAAAGGAGCTTTTGAGCGTTGTTCATTCTAGTAAAAACCTCGTCCTCACTGAAGATCTTTCTTTTGACTTCTGCAGAGTCTCTGGAGCCATTATTTGTTCACCACCTGAAGAAGCCTCCGAGATGGTAATAGATGCTTTACGAGCAGGTAAGAGGAACAGCTGCAAATTCAGCTTTTATCTGTAGTCAGTAGCACACGGTGAGGCAGACCTTGTATGCTTGCTAAACGCTTTAAATGTGAATGCTTTCTCGTCTCGGCAGTGTCCCTTGGGTTGTGCAGACTGTCTAATTGCATAATGAAAGAGAAATTAGTCCAGTGAGGACACAGATGCTAATGGCTTAACACCAGTGGAGTTTGTACTTGTGCTGGTCCCAGTACGGCCATGCGGAGTGTCTAGTCTTAGAAATACCTCTAGGACTCAAAGGAGAGCCGTCTGTCAAAACAGTCACGCTTCTTGGGGTCTGTAAGCAGCTAGTAAAACCACAGCTGGAGGCCAAAAGGGAGTTAGTAGCATCAACAAAGAAAAAGCCACGCTTCAGTTTCATCAGACATACTTTCTAGAATGTAATGACGTGTATATGTTACTGCAAGATAAAAATGTTTTTCTGCAGACTGTGTCTTGCCTTCAGTCCTGTGTTCTGTACCGTTTTGCACAGGAAAAGGTGTATTTTGCGAGAGGCTGCCCAGTTTTGACAGGCAGACGGCAGAAGCTTGTTTCGATGAAGCTGACAGATGTGGAAGACCATTGGTGTGTGGATTCTACAAGTAAGACCAGCATTTTTCTTCCGATTTATACTCAATAAGAAGCGCGTGTCTGAAGGTAGCATCGATTCCTCAGGCTTTCCTGAATTTGTCCTCAAATAAACTTAGTTTCACTGCTGCTTGTTAACATTCATCTGGGAGTTAATTGGATTAGATTAATTCTTCATACTTAATGGAGATAAAATCTAGCTGTCATGAGATGGAAATAAATGTTCACTCGAATGGATGCTAGTGGAACTCAAACGATGAAGCTTTCAAGATGTGAAAGCTCCATTTCTTTTAGAATGGCCAAAGGTGGTTGGGGTCCACACCTCTGCAGTCCTTTTGAGGTTTTGCAAATGCTACAACTAGTTGGAGCTTCAGAGAAGGAAATATTCTGATGGTGCTGTGCCATTCTCTGAGGCAGTTTCTTGGTCTGTGGTTTTAGGACGTTTTTTGCTTGTGGTTTTTTGCATGTGTACAACCAGCAGGTCAGGCAGATCTGTGATTTTATTAAGCACGCAGCTACTGAGATCTGCTTTTCACTGCTCTGCTGTAAAGCATTTAGTTTGCAGCCCTGTTCAGTCTAGTAACGCCCTAGGACATTAAACTTTGCTCATGTATTAGACTTTCACACGAAACTTCTGCCCATAGGTATTGTACTTTTTCTGGATCTGAGGGTGTCAATCCTTTTTTCCCTGTTGGAAAGCTTTGTTGCAGGAAGCTAGAAATAACGTTGGAAGAAGGCAGTGAATTAGCTACGTTCTTTAAAGTAGCAGAGAAAAAGGCTGCTCTTTGAATATATTTTCATAATATTGAAAACTCTTCCTTTCTTGTAACTTTTTTGTACTTTCACTGATTTGCTTATTATATTCTGTACTTACTTAGATGATGTTGATCCTGTGAAACATAAGCACATGTGTTAGCAAATACAGGTGAAGGCTTAGAGTAACTCTTCAACAAAAGAACAAGCGACCTTTTGAAGTTCCTTTTAGAGCACTGTCTTTAGGGAGACACTGGCCCCATCCACTACTTAACTTTCCACTCAAATTGAGTTTCCAAACACTGGGATCTGCATAGAGCTGCGTTTAGAAGGGATGATGCTTGAGGACTATTAACCTTGAGGATTGCAAACTACATGGCCATGAAAATTCGCCTTGCTCTTGGAATTACTGGCCTATCTGATGGGAATAGATTTATTAATCTTTATAAAGTGATATTTCCACTTGCAACCTTACATCTGGACCTTTAAGATTAAATAATTGAAATAGAAGGAAAGTAGACTAATTTTAATTCGCTTCTGCTCTGTTAAACAAAAGCCAAGAATGCTGCTTTAAACTTGCGCCCGGTATTGAACACCGTACGCTGAGTGGACATGGGTTGTTAGTAAACACACCGGATCATTTTGTGCTGCTCTGCTGAGAAGAGTTAATTTCATTGCAAGTAAAACTTATTTGGACAAATATATATGTATTTCATACACACTAATACGTAATTACACAAAACATCTGCCCTAACGTTTGCCTTTTCCATTTGAGTGCGCTACATACAGGTCTGATCCCAGCCATAAGGTTGAAGCTCAGCTGAGGTTTTGGTCAACACTCAGCTGAATATAAACTTGCAGGTAGGGCTCTAAGAAGAACTGTAGGCAATTTTCTGGACCTTTAAATGCTTTTAGTCCCCATGGTTTAATTTCGTCATTAAAGTTGTTTGTTTAAGTCTTCACAAGTGCAGATAGTAGGCTCGTTTGCAAGGAGCAAAATTCATACATAATAAGTGGCTGAACTTAGAAAGCTGTGTCTAACCCCGTCTGTCTGGTGAGGTTCATGTCGCACGCTCGCCACTGTCTGCAGTCGAGTCGGCCTCGTGCACCGCAGCGGTAACGGCGGCCTAGGTGACCTCCTTCTCTTCCAAACGCTGTACCACATTCCTTGTTTCTCTTTGAAGGCGCTTTGACCCGGCGCTGCAGTTCTTGTACAAGAAAGTCCGCGACAGCCAGGCGCTGGGGAGGATCCACCGGATATCGACGATTAGCAGCACGTATCCAGCAGCGTCTCTGAGCTTCCTAAAAACATCAGGTACCGAGCGGCTTTCTTCTGAAAAGTTCGTTCTCAAAGGACTGGAAATGCATCTTGCCCCGTGTTCTGGTGGGAAGTCCCCTATGGTTGTGTGGCCTTAAGATGCATGGGTTTCCTTTTGAGGAGCATTTTCATTACCGATCTTTATTTTTGTTGCCTTTTTCTGTTTGCTTTTAGTATTAGTTTCTTCGATGTAGGGGGCTTTTTATATCGATCTCAGTGCAGTTCAGAAATGTACATTGACTGTGGGTTTCACATGTGGAGACCTTAATGCCCAGTTTTGCTTCTTCCAGGTGGAATTTTTTATAATGCTGCCGTGCACGATATAGATATTATCAGTTTGTTGTTGGGAGAGAGTGCACCAGATACAATTTTTTCACTGGGGCATGCATTCTGTGCAGGTAAGAATAAATCTTTTGATAGTTTATTGTGTACCTCTGGATTTCAGTACTAAAATTGGGAAGAAAGAGTGTACGAGAGCACGGTAGCCATGACATAACTGTTCCATCATAGAACAGTTGAACACTTCTACCTAGTGAGGTAGAAGGCAAGTTTCTCAAGAAGTTGTTGTAGACAGGGTGTTTAGCGATGATTTCTGACTTTTGTCAATTCCCTGCTGATGTGAAGCGGTTGCTGTAGAGGTATCGCTGAACTCTACTCTGTGTGGCAGCTGAGGGATATCAAGTTTGCCATCTGAAAACCAGAGTGCAGAAAATAATGAGCAAAGCTTTGTGCTTACAAGAACGTCAGTGCAGTCTCTTTCAGTTCTTTGCTTTCTCTGATTTCTCTGGCACTTTCCTGTTGATCTCAGCACGGTTAAAGATGTGAATTTACTCTGGATTGTGCCAAGCTGACGGGCACGCTCTGGGTTACCAGACTAATTTAAACTAACCATAAAAACGGGAAGCTGCCATTTTTTAAATGGAAACGCAAAGTTTTAATTAAGGTAATTGCAGCTGCCGCCAACCTTGACTGGCTGCTGTTAGAAGGTGTAGTATGCAATGTTACAATCTATGGTAAAGCATGGAAGCGCAACAAACAAAATGCCCCAGGGAGGATTTTGTACCATCTGCCTCGTTCTAGCTACGTGCTGGAAGTTGCCTGATCTTGGTTGTAATAAGCTGCAAAGGCAAATGTGTTTGGAAGAAGAAGTGGAAGCCTTCTTTAGGGAGAGCCACGGGCTGGGAAGGTGGAGTTCAGGCCTGGGGGCTGTGTGTTTCTGCAGAGCTTGTTGTTCTCCATCGGAAGTGCCGATAAAGGTAAACCAGCTGGTGTGCGTTG
This sequence comes from Aptenodytes patagonicus, assembly GCF_965638725.1. NCBI lineage: Eukaryota > Metazoa > Chordata > Aves > Sphenisciformes > Spheniscidae > Aptenodytes > Aptenodytes patagonicus. The sequence goes on along the minus strand of NC_134967.1, from coordinate 8,943,232 downwards.
CAGAAAGCGCTTTGCTGTCGCCGTTGCTTCCTGTTCGAAGGTATTGTAGAGCCAGTGTCGCCTCTTAAAGGAAGAAGAGCGCTTTGTAGTCGTAGTACTTGCTGGTTTGCTGTTCCTGGTGTGAGTGAGTGCCTTTTTTGTCACTCAGATATGGCCTACTTGAAGGATGCAGACACTGTAGCGGTCAGCATGAAATTTCCTAGCGGAGCAATTGTTACTTTGGACATCAGTCAGCACTGCACTAAAAGCTGTGATCAGAGACTAGAGGTGCGTTCTTACTTTTAAGTCAAGTCTGTCGCGACACCACAGGCTAGCACGAGTTTTACCCTGTATGTGTTCACGTGGGGCAGTATGTGTTGCGCCCCGTGCATATGCCTGCAAGCACATTTCACAAAACACCTCTGTACCTCGGCAGCAGTGGATTGTTTGTGTTTGCTTAACCTACAATCCACTTTCTCTTTTGTTACCCGAATGTTGCCTCTGTTCACGTGTATTCTGTTGGGGTTGTAATTGTGCATGCAATCATACTAGAGCAGGAATTGGCGTCAGCTCTCCAGAGGCTGAAATGTTGTCGCACGGTCCGTTTGTTGTCTTTCCAGGGTGTTTTTAGGTGTATAGCAAGCCAAGAGTTAAGGACTAAAGGGGAAGAAAAGTGTAAACTCAGAGGCAAATAGTCTGTAAATTCCTAAAGTCATGAATTACAACAGATGCGTGGGCTGGATTTGGGGAGTAATAGCTTTTAAATACTTAAAAAAGGAGCTTTGCTCAGGTGGGAAGAAAAAAAGAGGAGGTATCACATAAGTGGAAGCCACTGTACTACAACACGTACCTGGTATTTTCTGTCGTGTCTGATCCATACAAGGGGGTATGTCAGTTGTAACTCCTAATTTTAGTGGCTACTTTTTTCTTGGTTGTACAAACCAGGGCTTCCATAGACTAGCCAGGTGTTTAAGATCGAAAGCACGATAACTTAGAAACGTTGTTCTCCTTCCTGTTTGCTGCCTTCCCTGCAGGTTCACGGTTCTCAAGGAACGTTACGGGTAGATAATCAGAATCCCCTGGGCATTACGGAGCATGGGACTTCGGTATCCATATATTCACAGACCCAAGCCGATCGCTACAGAGATGCGCACAGGGAGCTCTTTCGACACTTTCTGAGAACCCTGAAAGGTAGGACGAAGCTTACGTTAATGGCTAGTGTTGCTTTCGATTTGCTTTCAGCAAAAACTTCCCTTGGAAGCTGTTCCAATAGCGCTTGCAATCTGGTGTTTGTGTCTGAAATCCCAAAAAGAAATGAGTAGGTGTGAAAACTAGGAATGCGATTCATCATGGTTAAGTTTAAGCCGGTGTTGTGCAGGTGGTGAGCGAGCCCCCTGTAAGCAAACATGGGGTTTCACGGTCTGGGCTGCCGCCCTGACAAGCTCTGGTGTTCTCAGCAGATGCGTGTCGAGCACGACGGTGCATGCAGCTCGGTAGCAACATGCGTGGAGTGGTCAGCCTCCAAAGGAGCTGATAGTTCGACAAAAGTGCAAACAACTGACCTTGTTTCAGTAAATGAAAGTGAATGACTCGTTGGGGGGTGCGATTCTTCTCTCACTTTCAAGTCAGTGAGATGGGTGAGGGATGGAGTGTTGGTCTGAAACTGTGTTCTGAGAAGAAATGAAAATTGGGAGGGAACGTTACGTTGGACCTTACTGTCGTTTGTGAAGAAAGCAGCCATTTGTAACAGCAAGGAGACCCTCATCTGGAGTCCTGGCTGCCTGGAAGGAATAAAAATTTCTGTTCTGCTGGCTGCATTGGCAAAAATACAGGATTTTAGTCACAGAACAGGAAGGAGAGGGGGCTGAAGCTTTCTTTTTAAAATCTGAGGCCCCAGCTCCGGGAGCTGAAGAGGGGTGCCGTGGTGGGTGGCGATGTGCCGAAAGGCAGAGCAGGTGATAATGGCAGGTGATAATACGGGTTTCATCCAGTGCTTCATTCCTGTCCTTGCAGGCAAGGAATCCCCCGTGATAACCAAAGAGCAGTTTCTCTGGACGATTCAGGTCGCTGCAGCTGCTGAACAGTCCTGGAGAAACGGATCCGCTGTTGACTTGCGCAACGAAGCAATAGATTCGTCCGTAATCAAGACTGAGATAATGTGACACACGCTGCTGTTTTCTGAGGTGAAGGATAACTGTTAAGCTGCGCTACAGCGAGGTCTTTCCACCTAGTGATGTCTCCGCTGTAACCTTAAAACAAGACCTGCGGTTTTGATGTTTCCGCCGGGAAAGCCTGGAAGACGGAGGCACTTTTGAACCAGAAGCGCTCGGTGCTGAGGCTGTGGATGTTTCTTAGCGCGTCAGCCAAAGCCCTCGAGAAATTCTGGGCAGTTTTATCCAGGTGGCTTTTCCTCCTGGAGAGCTCTGCTGGCTGTGGAGCTCTGTTTTCCTGGGAGAAGACGGATGCTCCTCGGGCCGTGGTAAGGTGGTGTAGACCGCCACCAGCCGTGATGGGAACGGTGCAAGTGGGCGGCTTTCCTGGCGGCTTCGCAAGCGAGGTGATGTAATGCTCAAAAAAAATACGGGAGCATCCGTCTGGTCCATGCTCATTTCCCTTCAGTGTATGCAGGAATGTGACTTCTGTGCTGAACTCGCCTCTGGACCTCCTATTTATTGTTTTGTTTGTTGTTTTTACTGGGTTTTCTAAGTCTTTTTGAAAAGAAGTTATGATCTAATTTTCTTGGGGGGGTGGGAAAAGGAAATTAAAAAGCAGGGAGGGAGACCTCTGACCGTCCTGATGTTGGAGAGATGAGACACTTCCTAGTAAGGCCATAAATTAAGGCTATTCCGTAGAGGAGCGACGCACTTGGGCATTTCGGTAATAAGCACTGCGTTGTTAAAGGGCTTTTTCAGAACGCAATCTGTGAATTTGTACAGGGGCCCTGTACCACATCGGTTACCGAGACATGCGGCTGCTGGGTGGGTTATTCAGCACCCAGCGTTGTCTGGATTACTCGCTGCAGCAGCAAGGTAGCTGTCTGGAGGCTGTTGTTTTCCTTGTTAAAATGCAAATGTTGCATGTTAACATTTTAGTAGCAAAATTGAACTAATAATCATATTCTTTGAGGGTAGGAAGGGCATCTGATTGCGTATTTTAAAGGTGGTTTTTTTACAGTCCAGCAGATTTGGAATACACACCACAGGAAAAGATAGTGCCTTCAACAACAGGCAAGTCTGCTTTTAAACCAGGTTCTTTGTACCTTTTTATTCTTGCGTTGAGCTTATTGCAGATGTATAGATTTTACTATTCTTGTCTATTTCTCACATGCCAATTTTCAAGATCTTTTGAAAGCTTTTTTTATTGCATTAAAATAACATTCTTGCCTTGAGTGTTAGTTTATAAATGACGCTTCTTGCAAGATTCTTTAGTTCAATCGATTTCCAATTCCTGCGTATGGAATATGTGTTACTAAAACTAGAAATAGTGGTGACATTCATAGCTAAAGACAATTCTCTCGTGGAAATTGTTTTTAACGGTGTAATTTTTCAAATTCAGAAAAGCTGTGTCTTAGCGATAAAGATTGCTATCAGTTTCATTCTCTATTTTCTAGTCATTTATTGGAAAAAAGAAAGTTCTACCTATAAAGAAGTAGACATTTGCCTCTCCGTAATCACTATAGTGACTCATTAATAGCAAGCGGGTTTCTTTTCGGTTTGGCGGGGTTTCAAGGCTGGCTCTGTGCAGGTGTGACTTTGGTGAGATGTACGCTTCCTCCCGTGGAGCGTTGGGAACGGAAAGCAGCACTGAGAGCTTTCGGGGTGGGGTAAGGCTGCTTGCATACGGGGAGCAAACTGCTCTCGCACGCTCCCCCAAAACAGTAACCCTGGCTGTGGAGGAAAGCGCTCTGCTCCCTCAGGCCGGTTGTCCTGATGTCGGTAAGGAGCAAAGGGCCTGTTAACGGCACTCGTGCTTTGGCAGCTGCTCCTGCGCAGAACGGCGTCTCTCTGTAGCTTCGTGGTTGCTTGGTGAAGCAAGCAACTTCAGGCCCTTCGAGGTCTTACGCTTTAAGGCTTACGCTGGTATAGGAGGACGCTTTCTGCACAAAATAAGCAAGACTTGAGTTGCCAGATGTTGTAATTCCCATGTGTGCTTTTATTGTGTTACAAAAAAAAAAACCAACAGAGAAACCACAGCTATAAAAATAACACATTTTCCAAAGATAACATTACAAAAAATACCATTCATACCATGGTTGGAGTGTATCAGTTAACACTGCCGGAAGAAGCCTTAGTTAACATTGAAAACATGAACAATTGTTTCAAAACCTTTAAAGCATTAAAGTGCTTTAATTAGCCGTTATCCTGGGACATAGGTTCACATTTCAGCAATGCCAAAGGAGTCAGGTTCCTAATCGGTGCAGTGTAGAGGGGCGTAACGGCCTCCAGGATGGTGCGCTCGCACCTGCGGCTCACCCCGGGCGGGAGAGCAGAGCCCATCGCCGGAGGGCGGGAGCGGGAGGAGGCCACCTCCTGTGTGCCCAAGGCTCGGAGCCGCTGCTGGACACCGAGACGAAGGCAGCAGAGGGAGGACCTGGGTCCCGGGGCTGCTGTTACGGCACGTACAGAGTTCAGGCTCATTTTCCTGTGATCTTCCCTTTGAGTGGGGACAGACACCGGCCTGCAAGGAGGAGAAGGCGCATCTCTAAGGCGAGCCCTGAACGCTGTAGGTGGGACTCGAGCTCTTCTTCTTTTGCTCTACTGGTTAGAAGGGCCAGGGCTTTGCGGAGGGTCTCCTAGCTCCTTCCCCAGCCTGGGGGAGACGGGAGATAGTTGTAGGTCTGCCTTCTGAAGGCCTCCATCGCAGAGGCAACGCGAAGAGGAGACGCAGGAGTGGAAAGGTGCCAGGCAGCGCCGTTTCTGCACGGATTCCCTCGGGCTGCCCGAAATCTCGAGCGGCCAAAGGTTGAGGTGGCAAATGAAGCAGCTCCCTGCCCTCCCTGCCCTCCCTCCCTTCCTCCGTCCAGCGGCAGCCCCTGTGACGTGCCTTTCGGAGACCTGTTGTGGGATGTCACCTTTCAGAACGTGTAGTGACGATGAGGGGAGGGAGGGAACACACCTCCTTGCGTCCTTGCTTGCTGCTGAGGTTTTTTTCCAGCCTGAATCAACAGACAAATTATGCCTGGAAAAAACGACCAGAAACAGAAAACAAAACTGGAAAGACCTCACGTGGTCACCCAGTCCATCTCCTCGCTCCAAAGTAGGATCAAATTTACACCTCCCGCGTTCCTGCTCGCCAGGTCTAACCTGTCTGCAAAACTCCCTCGATGGAGCAGGGAGGGATTACCCAGACCTCTGACTTCCCAGGAGGATTCACAGGCTCGCCCCGTCCTCTGCAACTGTGTGAAAGATATTCAGAGGAGGAAAAAAAGTTTAATTTTGAATAGATAAGGCCGGAGACATGATTTTCTGCATGTTTACATGCTAGAACATGAAATTAATTTACTTGACACTGTAGTGTCTCAGGAGTAAGTATCAATTTTTGTAGCTTACATGAAAATAAATCTTTTTTTCTCCTTGCAGCACAATGAGTATACTGTATGTACATTTGTTTCTGTTTATATACACAAATATTTAAGTACACGAACACATTGGGAACTGACAAACAGGTTCTTTTCTGCTCTACAAAGAACGAAAGGGAACGGGTACTTTTGGGCAGTCCGTCAGGAAAGCTGATTGCGTTGCTTTGCATCAGTCACTGGCAGGTATCTGTACAGAAAATGGACCAGGTAAGGGCTAAGTCCTTTTTACAATGATAAAGACCTGTCGGTTTTGGACACCGCAGAGAATACAGAACAGGGGTAGGTAAGCAGTAGCAAAGGCTGGTCTCGCAAAGAGAAAAACGTGCCATCTTTATGCCACGTCCATCAGATGTGGGGCTCCTCCGTTGAAACACAAAACAGCGTAAAGCACCAGCAGGTGCCTCCCCTGCCGCGGGCAGGCAGAAAATCCCCGCTCCGTTTGGTGAGCTGGCTCAGCCGCCCTCCCCTTTCCCTCGGCTCTCTGCCGAAGCCACCGCGCTTTCCTCTCCAGGGCAGGTGCCTCCCGCACGGCTCGGGGTCGTGCTTTCACACACAGCTTGCAGTTCCCCTCCGGGCAACAAAATCGCATGCCCAAGGCTGAAAATATTTTTCATAGGGGGTTTCGTTTCCCCCCCGGTCTCTTGCTGCTGCCTTCTGGAGACCCTCAGTTGATCTCTCCCTCCGTGAATTCTTCCTTTATGGACTGTTTGCGAGATTTGCAGTCCGGGAGGTCAAACCCAAAGTCTGCCCACTCGTCGGCCCCGCCGCGGTTGGGGATGGTGATGGTGTGGCGCACGCGGAAGTGCACGGCCTCCATCACGCGCTGCCGCTGCAGCTCGCCCGAGCTGCCGATGGAGATGGTGGAGGCGTTGCTGCTGGAGCGGATGAGCTGCTGGGCCCCGTAGTCGTGGCTCTGTTTGAGCTCCTGCAGACCTCTCCAGATGATCATCCTGTACTGCTCCGGGATCTTCAGTGCTCCGAGATCCTGGAAGAACAACACTGGTGAGGCATAGCCGGCAGCCGGCAGAGACGCGACTACTGGCGAGAGTGAGCCCTGGACCCCTGAGCTCGTGCTTTGGGGGGGGCATGTGGGCACAATGCCCGAGCACCCAACGGTGGCGGGGCTGGGCCTCCCCTGGGTCACGACACCAAGCCCACGGGCGCATCCCCCGTGGGTGATTTCTCATTTGTAACCAACGGCCAGTTGACCAGTTACTCAAGGGCAGCTTTGCAGGTTAGACATTTTTTTGGTTTTTTTTTTTTTGGGGGGGTGGGTTCACATCAAACTGATGTGAAAATGGGAGGGAGGGGACCTTTCCCCTTTGGACGCAGGTCACAGAGCAGCATGTGAAGCGTCCTCACGTCTGTTCACCTGGGCGAGGAGCTGTCAACCAGGCTGGCTTCTCCTCCGGTCCTGGACCAGGAGGCTGGAGCAGCACCTGCCCCCGGGGGCCAGTGTCATGCACTAATGCATCGACGTGGGCAATAGCAGGCTGTTACGACCCTGTGGGCTGTGGTCGTAAAGCAAAACAAGGTCGATAACCTCAGGACTGGGGGGCCTGCGCCAGAACGAACACCGTCGTAGCAGAGAGCTGCCAGAGATCCATGTTAATGCCAAACACAGAGACTCACGTGAGTGTTAACTAGAGCAGACAGCAAGTATGCAATTAGTAATTACAAATGTCGACTCGGACACACAGCTCAGCAATCTGATACAAGTTTTGGCCATACCAAACGTTTCCTTTGACAGCTTACAGACGGTTGCAGAGTTAGTTCAGAAAATGGTCCAAAACCAGGCGAAGGTTACGCAACTGGCCCCAGCTACCAATGAAAAATCATCGTGTCTCCGACAGCTGCATCACCAAAGCGTGGTCGCGCGTTTTACTGTAGCTGCCAGGTAGACGACAGCTACTACAAACTGCCTGGGGGCAAAAGGGGATTGGGGCAGGAGCTTTGTCTCAGCCAAAACACCGCCTCTGGGACTTAGAGGGCTTGCTATGGCTCAAAGGGTTTAAGATTTATTTTTTTTCCCTCCTCCTTGTTACCCTCATGGGCTGGGGAAGTCCCTGCTTCGGTGCCGCCCTCGGTATCGTCACCAAGAGACTGTGCTTTAACCGAGAATGGTGGCAGCAGAGGGCTGATGCTCTGTGCAAGCTCAGGTACTTCTAGCATCCCCTCTACCGTTTTTCATGCCAGCTTTTCCCTGACCTGGGCTATGTCATTCCAGGGTTCCCTTAATACAAATGCCCCAGGCTTGACTCCCTTATTTCAGCTTCTTTTGTCTTAAAGATTAACAGGGGAAGATGTAAGATCAGGTCAGATTTAAAACTCACTGAACTGCAGGGGAGGTGTTGCCGCTGGCTCAGCGGGCTTTGGGTTATTTTGCTGAGGATCTCAGCTGTTTTTTCTGTGTTAGGTAGAAAATCTACCTGAGGTCTGGTCTGGGGATCTTTCAGCTCTTTTGTTTCTGACAGCCTGGAAGAACCAATTGAGACTATCGTGGCTGCTACCGATGACTGAGCTACTGCTAAATCCGAAGGACCAGAAAGGATGCATAAATGGGAGGCATAAATCCTGGGGAGCATATATTCTGTGTGACGGGTTGGTGCACGGTTTTCCCTTTCCTTTAAAGCAGTTTTGTCCTTGCCTTTCAGATCAACAGCTGATAGAAACAAGTGGTAAAAACAGATCTTCCCAAAGCATTTACCTCTATGGATAGGTTCTGCAGGTGGTAAATATTCTGTAACCCTTGTGAGGTGAAATAGTCGATGCAGTTTGGACACCCCAATCCTGTTAAAAAACTGCAGAAAAAATTTGGAAAATAAAGTGGCATTAACTTCTCATGAATAAAAGCTGTGCTCGCAACCATCGCTGCAGTGGCAAACCGTGTTTCAGGTCACCGAAAAGGCGGGGGGGGCTGCGGTGAGCTCCTGCTGCCTCCGGCCTCGGCAACGCTCCCACACCCCTGCGACACAGAAGGGCTGCAGGCAGGCGCGAGGGCGGGAGGGAGCTCGCTCTGGGGTGCTCCGACTGCTCGGTCAGGCTTTTTTGTCCCGGGCTGTTGCCATCCCAAGTGTGACCTCAGTTGCCACTAATGTCAAAGCGAAGCATGGGATTACGTTCGTTCCTAACGCTACACGTTTTTTTTTCTCCTGATCATCAGAGGTTTCAGCTCAGTAACTTACTCAGAATAACTTGAGGGAGCTCGAGCTACCCGGGGAGGGAGATCGGGGCATGCCTTAGTCTGGGCAGTGAGGCCGGTCTCTGCAATGTGCAGACGGGTGGTGCGGGGGTATTTTGCACATCGCGCTGGGCTGCAGCTACGCGCCCCTAGTTAAACTGCGCGTACAGCCTCCCTGACTTCGGTAGGGTGTCTGTCAAAACGTCTGTGGTCTTTTTAAAAACTGAAACGTCAAAAAGTGCCTGCAGACCTGTTAATGCATTCCTGATGGAAATAAGCCACGTGGACCGATTTCCAGACATTGCTGGTCAGGAAGGGGAAGGGGAAAGTTCACAAAGCTACGTGCCAGTTTGACATGCAGGAAAAGACTCTCGTTTGGATGCATTTAATTTTTAATTAAGCAGGGACGGATGACCCAGATAGAGGTTTCTAACTGGTAAGTAGCTGGGCTTTGGTTTCTGAGATGAGAAGAATGTCTACGTGATTTCGTGAGCAGTGATTTCTCAGTTGGGACCAGTGGCCAGTTGACCAGTTGCTAGACAGATCTGAAGGTTAGAGTGAGGAACAACAGCAAGAAACGTCAGAGGACAAGACAGACAGGGCATCGGATGCCTTCCCTACCTGACGAGGCTGGGATCGGGGTTGTAGGGCGGAGGGGGGGTGCAGTGTGATCCGGAGACCATGGACTGGGACGAGTGGCCCCCATTCATTTCTCCGTTGGGTTGCATGGGGTGACTGTTTAGCATTCCAGGTCCTAGGCAGCGGCCATGTCAACGCAACAAACAGATCCATTAGACATCACCCCAACTGTGGTAACCACCCGCTCCCTCAGCAGGGAGCCTAGGGTCTGACGGGCAGGAAGAGCCACTGCGAGCACGGACTGCTGCCTGCCCGCTCTGCCCGCGGCTGCCGGCGCCGCGGCGCCCGGCGCGGTGAGGACCTTACCCATCGGCCCCAGGCCGGGCGCGGAGCTGGAGCTATGCTGCGCTGGCTGCCCTACCAGCTGGTTGACGGAAGGCAGCTTGTTGATTCCTCCGCCGTGAACTTTATTCATGGGTGAAAGGACGGGCCCGTAGGAGGAAGGCGTCTGCAGCTGACTCCTGCTCGGGGAAACCAAGCGGCCGGTCAGCCTGCAGCGGGTGGGATGGAGCTGCCCTGCCCCGTCCCAGAGCTCCCCTCTGGCCGATCAGACTTTCCTGCTGAGGCTTCAGGCAGCCGCACCGATGCGACTGCGGCACAGAAAAGCTGCTTTGCACCGACAGCGGCTCTGTAGCGGTTGTCAGCCCTTGCTAAGTACCAGGCGTTTGGCAGACGTGCTGTGACCCAGTGGACCAGCCCCAGACTGGGGCTGCTTGAGGGGTCCCCCAGCCACGCAGCCAGGGCCAGGGCTGCTCCCCAGCCTCTCCCTGCTGTGGGCTCTCGGGGGGCTGCTCTCAATGGTACTTACTGCCTCTGCAGGAGCTGCTGCTGCTGCTGCCGGTAGGAGTCAACCAGCTGCTGCGGGACCAGCTCCACCAGCTCCAGGCTCTCCTTTATCTTCATCAGGATCTCGAAGTTCTCTCGGCCTCGCACCTGGAGGAGGGAACAAGCCCAGGGCTTTGCTTTGCTCCCGTCCCACCTGGCCACCTTCCTCGTGCCCCCTTTTTTTTGCCCAGCCACACAAGGTGCAGTGTCACTGTGGCCAGGGACTATTTGGGGGTCCAGGACTCCCTTGGACACGTGCATTCACAGATGCTTTTGCTCCTGTTCTCTAGGTCTCTGCTCAGCCCCCCATGCCTGCTGTCCTCTGGAGACCGTGCAACCCCATCCTGCCCGACACCACGAACCCAAGGCGTTTCTTGCAGAGGGGACGATGCCACCACTGTCCCGAGCCGAGCTCTCAACCAGCGTGGCTCGCTGACACTTACAGGCACATAATACATCTCCTCCTCCCCGTGCCTCCGTTTCTTAATGCCGGCCCCCAGTGCTGGCATGCCCTGGGGGCTCTGCTTGAACGCTGGAAAGGAGAGAGGAAGAGTGTTAGCATGCTGTCCTCGGGAGGGCAGGACACAGCTGGGAGCACCTTGGCTCCCTGCAGGATTTAAGCTCAAGCCATGCAGGATGCTAGCTGTTCACCTGGGTTTTGGCATTGATGTTGTCTCTTTATTAGTAATAATAATGAAGAACAAATATATCTGGACAAAAAAGCCCTGTACTAACAGCTTTGCACTCTGGAGGGAAAAGGGAGTGGGTCCTATTTATGAGACTTTAGGTTTAGTCAAGAAAGGTCAAAGCATCGTGCCTGGATGTGGATTTGAGCCCAAACTTCTGGAGCACCGTGATTTCGGGTGCAATGGGAAAGGAGCTGAGGCAGAAGCATCGTATGGCTTTGAGCAGCAAGGGGGTGCAGGTGCTGGCCAGGAGTCTGGGGCTGTGGCAGAGCAGTGCCCTGAGCCCCCCTCCCTCTCCCGGCAAGGGGACTCACTGCGTTTGTTGGCGTTGCCGTTTTTAGCTGCACTCTCGTTCAGGGCTTGCTGCTCTCGGTAATGGTCTTCGTCAGCTTTCCGGTCTCTGCCGGGACAGGCGCAGATCCGTCCCTCGAACGACCTCCTTCCTAGGACTTGGCCACTGGGAGGAGAGAGAAATCGGTGACTATTTCTGCTTGGGAAGTGCATCGCGGCTCAGTCCAGCACGTTATGGTCCAGCTCAGGAACCAGATCAGCAAAGTGCGTTCCCATCCCTCCGTATGAATGGATTGCTCAGGAAGCAACTGAGCCCCCCGAAGGTACTGGGTGCAGAGAGCCCCTCAGCAGCAGTCTTCTGGGGCAAGAGGAGCACCAGGGGCAGAGGAAGGCTCCAGCTGCAGGGGGAGAAGCCGATGCTGGGCTGGGTTCCTGGTACCTCCGTTCCAGACCTTTTCCTAGCCGGCAGAGAAGAACCTTTCCCCTGCTGCGGGCTGGGGCTGCGGTGGACTGCCATGTCCCCTTCCCCTGGGGATGCTCCCTGCAGGGGAGGACTCCTTCCCAAGGGACCCCAGCCCTCCCGCAGTGCCCGCCCCTGCTCTGACAGCCACTCACTCTCTCGTCTCCAGGGTGATGATGATGAGGATGGGCCTCCTGTTCATTCCTCCCACGCAGCTGCTGTTGCACATGAAGTTGTACAGGATGGTGGTGAACTCGGTCCCCACCTGCCCAAGAGGGGAGAGCAGGCGCTGAGCAGGGAGTGATGAGGGGGGGAGGCAGGCTGGGCCCCCATGGCTCCTGGTGTGGGGCTGGCACCTTGGCAGGGCGAGCGGGGGAGCTCTGAGGGGATGCTTCCCTGGGAGCACTGGGGAAGGGCAGTGTGGGGATAGTCCCAGCTGGGAAGAGGGGACTGTACAAGGACTGTGGGGTCCCTGGGGTCCCCCAGGGCTGGATTGGAGGGGATTTCTCTTTGCACCCCACTTCCCAGGAACAGGATGCTCTGGGGTGCTTCACAGGGCTGGGAGCTGCGGATGCTCAAACACAGTGGCCACCGGTGCGGGGAGCAAGCAGGGGGTGGCCTTAGACGTGCCAGGGCAAGCAGGACTCCTGCTCAGGACACAAGTGTGTCTCCTACCAAGCAGCCCTGTCACCAGTAGGTTCACCCTCAGCACAGGCAGAACTACTGTAGCCCAGACAGAGGCAATCACCGGTCCTGCCCCCCCGCCCTGGGTACCTGCGGGGGCTCGTAGGGCACCATCACGCTCTGCCTTCCTGTCACAGGGTCGTCCACGTACTGGGAGAGGTTGTTGCCTTCCACCCGGATGAGGTGGCTGGCTGGGGCTGACTGGCCTGCAAGGCAAACCTCCGCGTTAGAGGAGGCGGCTCTCCAGAATGCTTGTCCTGTGCACGCAAGGGCTGCAGTGCAGGGTGGGACGCGTGGCCCCCCCAGATGATGGGGCGGCCCCTGGCAGAGGGGGGGAGAGCAGCACTCACCATCATTGAAGTCGCGGCCGAGCTCGTGGTTGGGGCAGCGTTTCACCACTTCGGTGACGTGCTCTGCCTTCTTGTAGACGGGCATGGCCCGGATGATGGTGCCCGGGGGCGGGGGGGTAGACACCTTGATCTGGATGGGACATGTTTTTGCAATCTGACAGTAGAGTTTCTTCAGCAGGGGGGAGTACTGGAAAAGAAGAGACGCCCATCGGGTGAATGTCACTGGGCCTGATGGGACGGCAGATGCTCCCCTGCTTGCCCTCAGCTTCCTCCGCTGCTGCGGTGAAAATGTAGGGTTCCCTTCCCTGCACGGGGGCTTGTGCTGGGCTCGGGCTGATGCTCCTGCGTGCACCGAGACAGGCGTTTCTGTTCCCTCGGCTCCTCTCATCCACCCACTTGCTGCTTTCTCAACACTCCAAGGGAAATGCGAACATGGCAGTAAAGCAGCTAAGTAAAATAATGACTTGTTACAAAACCAATTACTGCCTATCGTATCGCAGCCATGCTGGAGGGACTGTGCCAGTGCAAAGCTGCTCCGTGTACTGGCAGAGGGAATCGCCCCAGCGGCGCCTGGGCTCCGTGGCAGCTCTATAACAGATCGCAGCATTGCAAACTGCTATTGCATGGTCCCAGTGCGTCATAGGGGAGAGCGACCAAATGAAATTCAGCCTGTCTTTGCTGTAACTGTTTATTCTCTAGGCTCAATATTTCTTTTTCCCTGGAAATATTCAAATATGACCAAATTCACCCACACTACATCGTATCCGCTTTCCACATAAACCAGATAAGACCACCTACTGGGTTCAGGGCCGGGCACTGTAGGAAGGGTTTCCCAGCTAGCCTAAGTGCTGCGGCAAAGCGGGAACACCCGCTATACTGTGACTTAGAGGAAATCTTGCTGAAAATCAGTCTAAACCCTTGTCCATACATCACTCAGCCCATTCTGGAAATGTTACCCTGAGTCCATTATCACACGCAGCTCCTGGCTGAGCCAAGGGCTGGGAGCACCAAGGGTGCTGGCGCACCACAGCCTAAGGAAATCATGCTTAACATCGTTAACAGAATCACAGATAATTATGCAAGACTTCAGAGTTTAATTCTGACTAGCACGTGTGACACAGACAGGGTTTGTCCTGACCAGGACTCGATCCTTTGCAGCTGCTTGCAGTGACAGCGGTGGCTCTCAGAGGGGACGTGGCAGGGACTGCTCCCCAGGCTGGCCGTGGGAGGAGGATGCTCTGCAGGCAGCCGAAGGTGGTGCCCGGAGTTGCTTGTTAACAGAAAATGGTTCGTGACCACCAAAACACTCCTCGTGAGGGCACAACGGGATTTGCTCAGCTAGGAGCGAGAGGCAAACTCCTCTTACAAAGACCATGGACGGGCTCAGCACGGGGGAAGCTCCTGGTGGCCACTGAAAAAGGGAAGGGAACGGCAGCCTGAAGAAAGCAGCGTGCCTGTAAGCCAGCCCTGCTAGCAGCCCCGCAGCACGGCAGAACCCCTCAGCCATGGCACCCGGGCAGCTCTGCTCGGGGCAGGGAGCCAGCGCCGTTCCCGGGTCCAGGCGGACCACAAGCGACCATCTGCAGCAAGGCAGGGGCTGGCAGCGTGTGCCCGGGCGGGAGGAGGCTGCACGCTGCTTTGAGAAGAGGGGTGGGGAAGGCAGAGCCTGTCCTTCACCTTCCAGTAAATGCGTGTCTCGGCTCCCAGGTGTGGGGATGTGCAATTCCCTTCCACCTCACCAGTGCCATGCTGTTTTCCATCTCACAAAGAATGTGTTTGCTATACAAGAGCCCACCCCTGCCGCACGGAGAGAAGCCAGTCCCTGCATGGCAGGGCATGTTCCTGCTCAAAGTATTTTATCTCATCCCCACAACGTAACGCCTGATGCCAAAAAAATACCACCGTGCAGAGTATTTGTGAGGATGTTAAAGCTTGTCCTGAGCCATCCAAATACAGGTGTGCAAAGGCTAGTGAGGCTCCCTCCGCCGCCGCTGTGCTGTGAGCTGCCCGCTCTGCTCTCCCGATGGCGGGGGGTGTTTCTGAGCCAGGGCTGCCTGAAGCAGGAGGGCAGCAAGCAAAGCTGCTCGCACAGGACTGCTGGTAGGGCATTAGGGGGCTGGCAGGGATGGCTCAACCCTTGTCTTCCCACTGCCGTGAGCCCAGTCCGGTGCACCCGCCCATCAGGTGGGTTTGCAGGAGGGGTCTGTGCTTCCCGATCCCGCTGCCCTTTCTGTAGGAGTGGATCCACCCGTGGGTTAAGCGAGCCTCCCCTGCCCGTGGAGGCTCCCATCGAGCCTGCCGGGGCTGGATGGGCTCGTACCACCCTGGGAACTGCTAAAGAGGCAAACGAGATAAACCATTTTCAGGTGGTATTTCTGGGGAAGTTCAGAGAAGATAAAAAGGGGGGGAGGCTTCTGCCAAGGTGAACTGCAGCAGCTCTTGCATGGTGAGGATGTGTTGGACCGGCAGTCGGCCAGCAGCAGGTACTAGCTCCCAGGGAGGCAAGCCAGCAGGCTGGCGGGGGACACGTCCCAGAGGTCAGAGCCTGCTCTATGCTAGAGAGAGTGGGAAGATGCTGTGGTTGTTAGAGGGTGTGACTGGGAGGTGTAACACGAAGCTGAATCTGGCAGCAAGAATTAATCCTCAGTATTGGAGGCACGCAGACTTGCCCAGAGAGAGAGGACACTTAGAAACACCACCTTTCACTGAAATCCCCAAATTTTGCAATGATGACTGTGATTACACCTTGACTTTACAGCCAGGATAGCTTCCTGGGTGTGATCCTGCATCTCCAGCAGGCGTTGTGCCTAAGCTGGAAGCACGGGCTCCGCTTGGAACGCGGTTGCTCCCCTCTGCCTGGCTGGAAGAGGAAGCTCTTGCGCTGCCGTGGCCCATGTAACCTGCTCACCCGCAGTGTGATGGGGGTTTAACACCCTCGTTTTGAGGAGACAACATGGCAAAACAAGGGTTATTTGGAGGGGGGCTCTTCCTTGCCAGGTGTTAAAATACTGACAACTCCTGTCAAAGGATCCTTTCATGTAGACATTCCCGGGCAGTCCTCAACATGCCTGGGAAATAAAACTGCTCTGGAAGAGTAGAGGTGCATTATGGCAAGTTCTTTGGTAACAAATTCTCTCATTATACCATGTTATGACATGGATAAATCTCTGTTAAATAGCAGAGCGATTGCCCTGCAGGGAGAAAGGCTGCCGCTCAACACAGGCATGCCTCTACTGATAACCTTATCATGTCTTAACAGCTCCAGGATTGCCTTCAAAGATCCTTCCACAATAACAAACTCTTCTTTTAAGGAACTCCGTGCTGATAACTCTGGGCAAGAAAAGTCAGGGCTGTGCCCTGTGCGGCCACACTCCCGGCTCCGCGCAGTGTACAGCCGTCCTGCAGCCATATCTCCAGCCACTGCTGGGGCAAAGTGTTCCTGGTCTTGCAGACCCAGCCTGTTCACGGCCACCAGGCGAATGAGCATTATGTTTTTAGGATCCCAGGAGGCTCTACATCCCCAGATTGTTTTCAGCCAGGAAGAGCCCTCGGCAATGTACGTTCTCCATAGGGGTCAGCAAAATGCACATCTTGCTCAGATGCCAAGCTGAGTAGGTGCCTCTGCTCCTACACGGTTATCTGTATTTGCTAATAATCTGCCACACGTGCATCTCTGTGCAGGGTTGTGCTACATAATCTGATTTACTGGTACTTTACAAGCTGCAGCTGAAGTGTGCACACCCGGCTTGCAGAGAGCACAAAGGCACAGCGCCTTCCTCAAGTGCAAGACAAGACAGTTACAAAGTGGAACCCGGGAGATCAAAATGCCAATATTTAATCACATAGACTAGTGCAGCCGCCTCACTGCTCGGTACTCTTCTTTTGCCATGGCCACGTTTCTGCCACCTGTACTAGGGGTGAACCTCGAGCTGTTCACTCGTATCCTTCCTGTTCTGCAGCATTTGGACAAGCTGACCTCTTGAAACCAGCCACATGTGGCAGCTGGGTGACAGCCGAAGCTCACGCCACTGCCAACTCGCTGCCGCTCCCGGGTGTGGGAACAACATCTCAGGACATCTGAACACTTTCCCGGCGCTGGTGCACCTGCACGTCCAGACCTCAGCCCCAACATTTCTCTGACACCTACAGAAGAGCTTGGGTACGTTCTTCCCCTGGGTACCTCCTGCCTTTATTTTCGGTTCCTGCTCTACCCTTTGGACCGTTAGTGTCTGCTGCACCGCTTACGTTACTACTAAGGCCATCTCTGGTCATAGAAAATGTCAGAGAGTGTCTGTTATTGCACGTTTGCAGAGCAGAACAGGTTCACGTGTTAGTGTGGCTTGTGGGTGCTGGTTCAGTATAAACAGCAAAGAGCAGTAATAGCACTGAGCAATCTACCTGAAGCTTACGTAAACCTGCAGAACGTATATTCCTTTGGGTTTTTTCTGTAGTCGTGCAGCTTTCAATGTCAGCCCTCATCTGCTAGGGAGAAAGTATAATGCCACCTCCGTCGCTGTCCCTTCCCCACTGCTGTGATCTGTCCTGCAGTGCAAGTCCAGAGCACTAGGAATAACTGGAAAAGCCAAATTATTTAAACACTAGCAGTGTATCAGCATTAACCACTGTTTCTCTAGGGACTTGGTACCCCAAAGTGTCTTTAGATGGGGTTTCTTTCACCTCTGCATTGAAATGTGGCTACTGCTTGGGCGAGACAGAGACCGCGCTGCATCGGTGCCGAACGTAATGGGAAATAAGGACACCAGAGCGACAGAGCCCCGTGGCGCAATCGGCCGCTGCGGGGGTTTGCCAAGGTTATCTTGGTATCGCTGCCGCTGTATCCAAGGAAATGTTTTGCACATCACAAGATGCAAATGAGCTAATGCCCCACAACGTTTCATGGCGACTGATACGGCTGCAGCTGTGAAGCAGCACTGGAAATGAGTCTCAGCATCCGCCGCTGCTCACCCTGAGCAAGTACCCAGGACCCGCTCTGGAAGAGGCCACCGCACTGCTCAGACCCGTAGCTACTGCTCCTGTACAGGAAGCAAGAGCGGGGAGAGGTGGTTTTCCCCATGGATGCTGTCAGCCTCGCGCAAAAAAATAACCTGAATCTTCTGCATGGAAAGACCTACTGGTGAAGTCCGTCTCCCTCCAGCCCTCCCTGGGCAGCAGAACCGCTAGGAGGATGTGTCCCAACAGATTCGGAGCTGATAAAATCTTATTTATCTTCAACTGTTGACACCGAAGCGTCTAGACTTGCCTGCTTCAGGAGGGCTGCAGCCAAGTCCTCCTTTCTCTCTTGAAGGAAATGATTTGCTCAACAATTACTTTTTCCACAAATCCTCCCCCCTCCTCCCTACCAGCCTCCTCCTCTTCTACATTCCAGTCTCCTCATTAGCTCTACTCAAGACGTGTCCAGGACTGCAGTCAATGGATCCCAATAAAGCCACTAGCCTGGCAAGAGAGAGAGAAGAAAAGTGCTGCCTCCGGCTGCTAATTTCCTTGCGCTCCCCAGCAAGCAGCTGCAGAGCTGCATCCTGGGACAGGTTCGGACAGATCGCAGCGGAGAGGTGATAATAATGTGTCTGTCATCTTACTCAGACATGTAGCATCTTGCAAACCGCAAATACCGTTAACCGGCTCGGACGAATCTGTTACGACAGATCCTGGAAGACATGCCGACTACAGAGCTAATTTTTTCTTTCTAATTTTTTTAATAACCATTTTCTAATCGGCGGCCTATATAACTTCTCACTGAGCTAGAAATTCCTCCCAAAGCTACCTTGTTGCTCATTTACTATGAGCTGGGTTTGAATATGTCCAGTGCATCACTGATACCCAAGAGGAGAGCATCTGCCGGTGCCTGAGCCACATGGGCAGGCTGCAGCAGAGACGCTGCCCCGGGGACGGCTGCAAGGGATGCCCCAACACCTGCCTCCCCGTGTCTGCAGTCCCTGCACCACGGTGGTGATGCTTTGGGTGATGGCCAGTGCACCGCCAGCCGTGCCCAGGATGGAAGGGGGGGTCTCAAGGTGCCTGGCAGAGCCCCTCTGCTTGCCCCGGCCATCAGCAGCTGCAGGGGACCCCCGTCACCCACAGGTCCCCAAGCCCTGCTCCCACGAGCGCTGGACCACCAGCGATGTCTCGGGGCTGGGGCTGCCCCCACAGCAGACACAGCACAGAGAGGCTGTGTGCACTCCAGCCTGCATTCTTCTACCTTTATTATCATGCCATTACTGCTAATTAAAATCCCTTGGTTCACCCCCAAAGGAGTCCTCTCCCTTCCTTCCCCAGTGTGCACATCCTTAAAATAACTGCCAACCAGGATCACAGCCGTTGTTAGTCACTGCTCAGCCAGCCAGCGCTGGCACGCTCGGGGGTTCTTTTAATCTCTTCTAGTAAGTCTGACTCCTTCTGTGTGTCTGGATACTCAGGTCCTCTGACCAAGAAGGCGTTGGAGTTCCCTCTCATCCAAAAAGGAAGCTGAAAATCCAGCAAGGCAGTTATTCCATGCTGCATTGTCAAGATTGGATATGGGGAGCAAGCGGGGAGGGGAGGGAAGAAGAGGCTGAGTTGGGCTTGGGAATCACTGCTGGAAATGAAGTGTAAAAACCAGAGCAGCAAGACCTGGACTTGGGCGGAGACCACCGCCTCTCGCAGCATCCCTGGCAGGCTGTGCCAAACAGGAGGGAGATGCTTCTCCTGCTTTTTTACAGCCACTGCCTGGAGTGGGCACAGGCAGAGAACGTGGTTTACCGAGGGCACACCCAGCATCTGTCTTCCCCCCCTCCTTTAGGTGCCGGAGGTCAGGGCTCCCAAGAATGCTTTCAGCCGTGCTTCTCGTGGCGTGGAATGCAGCCCCATGTGGTAAAACTCTGCTCCCAGTGGTGCGGCAGTAGGCCCTGTGCCCGCTCCCGAAGGACTTGGCCAGGGCAGCCGAGGTGGGGAGCACCGCTGGCTAACCCACCGGGATGCAGCTGCCACGCTCCCCCGGGGCTCTGCTGGAGCCACCACCCAAGATCACTACTGGCCCAGAGCATGGACATGCGTTTCCTTCTGCAGCCTATCTCAGTTCCTCCAGCAGGTCCCTCAGTCACCACCTCCTCTGTGTGTTTCAGATCCCAACGCAGAGGAGCTGGCCAGCGCAACCTCACTTCCCCGGTGCGTCCTCTCCCACCTCCGCAGCAGTCCCTGCAGGAGAGCGTTGCCTTCCCGCTGGAGCGGCAGTTGCCAGTAAGTCGTTCCCTTGACCTGTGCATACCATACACATTCGAGATAGTGGAGCTGATAGCGGGATCGTGTTGGAACATCGCACACCGAATTCCTTTGCCTTTTTTCTTAATTCCATTGTGTCTGGAGCTCCTGGAGCCTCATCCACGCCCTGCAAAAGCTGGTGGAAAGCCTCCAGTGGGCTGGCTTCAATGGGCTTTGGAGCAGGCTGATGCTGAGGTTGCTTTCCTACTTCTGGCACGCCAAAATATCCACGCTCTTCTGCCCAGCTACTCAGATAAAAACAAAGATGTTTATGGCTCAGAGATAGTGTACTGAGCCATGCCTGCCCCCTGCTCATCTCCAGGCCGCTGCTGTTGGACAGGTACCTCCCTAAAATATGGTAAGGTGCCAGAGAGAGTTTGAAGAGGGGGCTTGTTTTCTATAGATGCTCCTGAAGGTTTTTCCCTCCTCTTTACAACTGCCTCTATCCCAACAAGCTTCAGGCAGCAACCAGTAAGGGAGAACCTGTCTCCTGCCACACCAATTATTTCCATCCCCCTCATTCAGTTAGCATCAGACAAACCATTTTCAGCTCCCTGCTACCCCAGTGCCCACACTCCAGCTGCAAGATCTACAGAGCAACTGGAATCAGTTCAGTGCGGCAGTCTGCCACTGGCTGAGCGCAGGGACGCAGACAAGTTTGCTGTGGGTACCTGCTGGACGGTGTCCATCATAGCGGGAGCATCTCACCTTGGCTTTGAACCTCTCCAGCCTTTCCATCGCAGGCTGTTTGCTCCCCGAAGCAGCAGGCAAGACCCTGGACGTGGCCCGGACCCCCCTGTGCCCATGCCCAGGCTGGGGGAGCCCCTGCCTGCTTAGGTCGGAGGTTTGTCCGTCTTCCCCAACGCTGAGGGCTCTGTGCAAGCTTGGGCAGCTGCCCTGCACCACGGGCTCGAGCCCCTGCGTCCTTTTGCAGCCAGGCCACAGGAGGCCAAAGACCCTATTAACACTTCTGCTGGCTCTGGCGCACGTGATAGCATTTTAGAGGGGAGGGAGCACCGATCTGCCGCAAACCCGACTTGAGAAAAATACTAATTATCTATCAGTTACCAGCTGGCTGGCGTGGCGAGGGGCTGCCTGTGAGAAAACAGCCGAGATCGGCTCACGGCTCTAGCGTGTATGGGCAGCTCCAGGGAACCGAGAGTCCTGATAGCTTCCAACAAACAGGCAGGCTGCCGGCATGCCCTGTCTTGCAGCGCTGCAGCTCCTGGTCCTCCTCCCAGCCCCGTCGAAGCAGCCTACCAGAGGGGGGCTTCGAACCTACAGGGAAAACCTTATTTTCAGCATCTGGCCATTGCTCTCTGCTGATAAGATAGGCCATTAAAAATGAAAAGGGAGGCGGCGGCAGCCTGGAGGGCTTCCCGCAGCACAGACCAGTGCGGCTGCTTCAGTTCAGAGTTTGTGGCAACGTGCGGTGCTCAGAGCCCAGCCCAGGAGTCAGGACATCCAATGTCACTCACCCACTGCCCAGCATCCCTCTGCAAGGACAGACCTGGATCTGGTAACGCGAGCCCCAAACCCCTGTCCCAAGTCTTCAAGCCTTCTCCATTCACCCATTTCCTAAATTTAGAAATTCAGTGTTTTAAGGCTAGAGAGAACAGATGATGATCCTCTGGTTTGATTCCCTACACTGCTGGCCTAAGACCCCTGCCTACTCGTTCTGCGTTGAGCCAATGGTGTCTGCTTGAAGTACAGCTTATCTTTCGAGAGATATGCAGGCTCTTCATTTGAATACTTCAGGAGTTGAAGAATCCACCACATTCCTTGGTAAATTGTTCCTATGGTTAATTATCCTCACTGTTAAAAAATTTCCACCTTGTTTCTAGTCTGAATTTGCCTGGCTTCAGCTTCCAAGCACTGGATCTCATTATATCTTTTTCTATTAGATTAAAGAGCTGTCTGCTATCAGAAACCATCTCCTATGCAGACTGTGATCAAGCCACCCTTACTCTTCTCGTGGAGACCTTTCATGCAGAGCGTTTCTCTGGTATCGCCCTACCAGGCATCTGTTCCAAATCTTTCATCTTTGGATCTCCCTCCCAAACCTTTTCTGTTTTGTCAACAGATGGTTTGAAGTGTGGACACAAGAACTGCACACGAGGGCAGTGGGCTCGGTGTTACCTTGCTCCCCCTGCCCAGGTGATGCTCGCCTGCCCAGCCCCTGTAGAGCAAGCCACCCCACCATGCAGACACCTCATCTCCAAACGGTCCTTGGCCATGAGCCCTGGGCTCCTTAGGAGCCTCCTTTCCTAAGCATGGGAGAATGGATAACACCAAGGCTCCCAGAGGAATAGCCAGAGGCATTCAGTCAAAACCCTTCAAAAACAGGAATCTATGGGGCTACACGCTTCCATCAACCAAAGCTTACGATTGTATCAAAAAACTGTGTCAAATCATTTGACAAGACGACTTGCATCGAACTATTTGGTTTGGCATTGCCTGTGCACCAGCTGTCTGTTCCTCCTTGGCTGGATTCTCCGTGATCTAACCCCAGATTGCAGGAGGCCTTCGGAGCTGCCGGTCTGGCAGAGCCTTCCTCCGGGGTGGAGGGCTCCCCGCTGCTCCGAAATGCTGCCTGGCAAGGCGGCTCCGCCGAATTTGTGGTCAACACTTGCAACGGTCCTGGCGTAAATTATTTGGTGCAGTTAATCTTAAAGTATTCAAAAGCCACAGGGCTTCCCCAGCTATGGATGAAATAGACCATGCGTGTCCTTTAGCGCACCAAGATGGTTAATTCAGCTACCCTTGGCTGGACCATCACCGAGCTGTCAGGTGTCGCTGTCCCCAGCCCAACTGACTGTTCATTTAACTTTCCTTCCCAAGTGCCTGCATTTCCTAACAGCTTTCCTAGTCTTACTTGTACGCTGCTATGTACGCATTCACAGCTTAGGTAGAGAATCATATTGTGTACATACATCATTATTTGTATATT
This sequence comes from Aptenodytes patagonicus, assembly GCF_965638725.1. NCBI lineage: Eukaryota > Metazoa > Chordata > Aves > Sphenisciformes > Spheniscidae > Aptenodytes > Aptenodytes patagonicus. The sequence goes on along the minus strand of NC_134967.1, from coordinate 8,920,355 downwards.
GACTGACTGGCAACATATAATGTACGTTTTTTTGCTGAATTCCTTTCCCCATTTAACCAGGACAGACTTTCAAGTGCAGCAGTGGCAATGCAGAGCTCAAGGCGAGTGGGAGGAAGGCAGCAACCCCGTCTTCCAGCACAAAAGGTGCAGCTGCGTAGCTGTGACAGCCATCAGCAGGGAGGACATGGAGCAAATCTGGCTGTCACAGCAGCAGATGTGGCAACCTCGGCGAGCCGGACAGTCTGCACCCACATCAGCAGTCCCGCAGGAATTACTATTTCAAACAAAACATGCCGCATGCTCTCCAGGGTGCAAGACCCTGCTGACCCACTTCTGTTCTCCGTGAGGCTCAGCTTCAGCACAGTGAAATGTGGGCCGGTTGGCACTAGTCCTGCAGCCAGCCTGCTTTTGGGGGATGCCCAATCACCCCAGCATCACGGTTCAGAGGTCCGCACATCTCACTGACTGCCTTGCCAAGTATTAAAGCCAGTTCAGGCATTTAACGCCTCTGCTCTGGACCACTTCCCAGGAGGCCCCCGCCTTGCAGCCATGCGCTCAGCAGCCTCAGCTCCCAGCCCTAGCTGGCAGGCGCATCCTCCGCAGGTGCTTACAGCTGCCCATGGCATGTTTGCTGGGCATCTCTCGAGTCCAGCTGCTCCCCCAAGGCTAGGAGGGCTCTCACAGCACCGACGTGGCACTGGCTGCTCTGACGTACAAAGGAGACCTTAACGCAAAGGCTTGAGAAAAAAAGCAATCCTGTCCTGCTTAGCCCAGCTCCCAGTAGGACACAAGAGCTACAGGAGCTCGGTCAGCACGGGGTGATGCTGAGACAGTCTGGACTCAGTTTAGTTAGAGTTGTGGAAAGATCCCAGGTGGCTGGGATGGCTCCAGTGAGGGAAGGCGGCTGTCACGGGCTCCCTCACCGCTTCGGGGGGCCTCTTGCTGCTCCCTCTGCTCTTCTGGGGACAACCATCCAAAAAGACCTTAGTGGCTTTTTCGATTTGCTCCCTGCAGCTGCAACATGCATCGTCTGGGATGAGGGAAGGGCATTTTCCCTACTGCCGATTAAGGTGAGCACAGAGCGTATCTTTAGTAGACGCTCTCTCCGTCTTTTGACATGCATGAGTACACCCTGCCCGCAGCGCTGTCTGAGGCTGTCCCGCAGCACCCAGCCCGGCCCTGCCCGTGGCTGTTTTCGCTCCATCCCAAAGCCATCTCCCCGGCACTGCTAGCTGGGCACAGTGGCAAGTGAGCATCGGATACTTTCCGGTCCTCCTCCCTCCATGCCGGGACAGCTGGGACAAGGCACCCTGCATCATTGTGGGTTTGGTTTCCATTTGGATGCTTTTGTGGCACGGGAATGCCTCCTTTCCCTGTGCAGGTCCTATGCAGCTTTACTTTTAACTGATGTGAGTTATCCCCCAATAGGGATAGGATTGGGCTGGAGTCACATCCTACCCCGAGGACCTTCAGTTTATTCAAAACCTAATGAAATGCATCCTTCAGCAACATCTTGCAAGTTAAGACAGTGGAAAAGAGTGAAGACTCAACCGCTCCTACGAGGGCAAGCTGTATTTAATTGCAGTGCTGGTCCCAAGCCCCTGCTCAGCACGACTCAGCAGTGAAGCTGTGAAGCTCCGGTGACCGGACACAGGGAAGCTGCTCCGCTGCCCCAGCCATGAATTTGGCTGCATTCAAACAGCAGCTCGCTGCTGGTTTGCCCACTCCGCCCGCCCGTTGGTTTTCACAGGAGAGACAGACCCGGCGCTGCGGCAGCTGCCATAGCCTGTCCCCTCCTGCCCGCTCTCACCGCAACACACCGAGAGCAGCCCGCCGCGCCGCACCAGCAGCAGCGAGCAGAGCAGCACCCGCTGGCCATGGCCCGGGGTCTGCCTGCACAAAAGCATCCGAAGACGCTTTCTGTCTACCGCAGGAAGGACTGTCTTGGCAATTAAACACATCAGCTTCCAAAAATAAAAGTCATTATCACACCTCGGGCTGATATATTGCTCGTGGTCTGCTCTGCCTGTTTCGTGATAATGTCAAACCGCAGCCCCAGAGGAAACCCCGTTGCTCCCTCGTTGTGTCAGTTGTCTAGTCCCAGCCTTTCTGCTCTGCTAATATTTCCCAGAGGAGAAAACCTGCCTGCCTCAAGTGTGCCAGTGAGCAGCTCTCCCAGGTGCTCAGGGAGGTATCCGCCGCAGAAATGCCTCTGACACTGGCCACAAGTGCTGTTTGTTATTAAAAATAGGGACAGTGCTACACTGAGCCAGGAGCCAGGATGTGAATTTGGGACCTTTTGCCACAAAAAACAAAGCAGCTGTCGTACGCTCTGCCCGGTTCCTTGGTCCCTGGTCTGCAGAGGACTCCTCTGCCAGGCTGCAGACATGCGGTCAGATCGGCAGTGGACCAAACCTGCATCTCCGCTCCCGAGGACCAGGCTGCTGCACCCACGTCCCACACGGCACGATGCTGTGCAGCAATCCCTCTGTGATTAAAAACCTACTCTGTTATTTTGCCATGACTTCTAGAGATTAAGTTACTCTTCTGATACGAGATGAAAAAGGATTGTAAATGACAAGCAAGGATTTACGGCAAAGCTGAGAATGGCCCCGGTAGATGTGAGCAAAGGTCCATCTCGCCTACTGCCTCGCCTCTGACAGCAGTCGCTGACAAACGTGTAGGGAAGCACCACGAGAACAAGGCAGGTACTTCCCCACGACATTTCTCCAGCTTTGCGATTTTTGGGGACGTTTACCCGCAGCGTAGGGAACTGCTGCAAGAGAAGTTACATTCGAACTGCTGTGCCTAACAGCCCTTTTGGAGAAAATCCCTGAAAAGCAAGCACTGATGTTTCCTGCATGTTTTGCTTTCCAGGGCCACCTGTGCAGGCAAAGTCCCCGTTGGGTGGTGGCTGCGTCCTGCAGCCGCCCCGCACGAGCGTGCCCTCTGTGTCCCGCTGCAAAGCACCACCGAGACATTCGGGTGTTTGCGGCCAGCCGGCCAAAAACACCATCTGCGGTAGCAAGCACCTCTCTAGCGAAGGCAAGAAGACATGCAACTTACTGTCCAGGTGGCTGACTTGGCGGTGCTGGATTGCTGGAAGGTCACCTCAAAGTGGTGGGGACCGGGGTAGTCAGTGTTGGAGGGGATGACGGGAGCTGGGGACATGGCGTCGAAGGTAGAGCTGGGCTGCGAGTAGGGCGAATGCGTTGGGACATTGGAGGTGTGCTCGGAGCTGTAGGGGCTGGTGGAGGCTGCTCTGCTGCCGATGCTCTGATCCATGCTGTTGTTCAGCAAATTGAACTGGGACTGGAGGAAGGGAAAAGGGGAGGAGGGAAAAAAGAAAACACCAGCCAGTTTAGAGACATGGAAACCTCAGCCACACTTCTCCGGGGCTCCAGGTGTCCTGTTACAGCCTCCTTAAAGGGCCAGCGTGCGGGAAAGCCAGCCAAAAGAGCTGGTCTGGGTCGCTTGGGTTTTTGAACAGGTCACCACTTGTGCAAGGGATAAACTCAATGTGCTTAAATCATCCCCTTCTATCTGCTCCATCCTCTCTGGAGGCAGCAAGATGCCGAGATCCCTGGATTTCTAGCGCGTCTGGCTGTGCAGAGCCACTCTTTTGCCAGCGGGGGACCGGGCAGGGATTTTCTGGGGTTTGCTCAGGTGTGGGAGGTGTCCTGCTGCGGGATGGGGAGTGACAGTCCCGTCCTGGGCGCAGGGCTCTGCTCGACGGTGGCCCTTCTAGCAGCCAGAGCACCGAGGCTTGGGGAAGCTGCCCTGGCACTTGGCACCAGCGTGAGGCGACCGCCAGCCCTCTGACGAAGGCGTCGCTCCCATTGCGATGGCATTACTGAACGGCCGACCTGTTTTCCAGACGTCTCCCACATGCATCCACTTGTCGCGAATGTACACACGCACAGCACTTCTGGAAGTGTTTCTCGAGGAAGAGCCAGCTCTGAATGGTGGTTTGTGTAATTCATTTCCTAGCCGGGATGTTTGCTTTCAGTGGCTTTCACTGGTGCAGGTCTAATTTGGGGAAAACCTCAAACCTACAAAGCGCGTAGCTGTGATGCAGCACACTGCAGTAAGGTCACAGAGCAAACGTACCTATTTATGCATGTACTGGCTCTTATTCCAGACATGCTGGACCAAATCCTGACTTTTTACAATTTTTTTCCTTATTCCTCTTCTGAACAATCATTGTCAGATACCTCCAGTAAGAGCTGGCAGCTCTTTTGTCTGCAGGCATAGTCTAAGCAATGCCACGTTCCCAAAAGCCACATGGCTAAAGCAGCCTAAATCTTTCATCTGAAAATCAGACCCCCCCTAAAAAATCATTTTTTCTATGGTAGAGAAATAAACTAATATTAAAAAATGTATATCCCAAATGTAGCTGTTTCTTAAAGGAAGTGGGATGGTTTTTTTCCCGGACATCTGCAATTCCTGAATTGCTCAAGGGTTGCTCTCCCGGCATTTGCAAGCCAGCAGCGTGCTGGCAGTCCCAGAGGCGGGTGCTGCCGGCAGCTGTCTGGGCTCCGCCGGGGACCACGCGCAGCGGCTGTTGCATTGCTGCTTGTCGCCCCGACTCCCCGCAGCACCCTGCGTCGGAGGAGGAATGGGGCAGCCTGCCTGCGCTCCCCCCTTCACCCCTCTTCAGCCGCCTCCCCTGCGCCCCGGCGGGGACTGTCCCTCCAGCCACCAGCACCAGCTGGGGCAGCTCTGGGAAACTGGGAGCTACTGGAAGGCGGCTGTCACCCTCCCTCAGCCCAGCAGGCTCAGCCCTCTGCCTTCTCCTCCGAAGGGCTGCAAGGCTCACAGCTTAGGAATCAGGAGACGTGTTTTAACTTGGGATCCCAACCTCACCCAAACGTCTACGATGTATAATGGTTTAAAGGCAATCATCCTTCTCCAGGGAAGTTCTCCTGTTGTCTGTATCTCTCGCAAGGTCGTTGGAGCCTGTGACTAACTGGAGGAATGCTGAACAAGATCTGGCTTGCTTTTACACATATAGCCAATTTCTCCCCTAAAATATGTGCGTAAACCCCTCTATTCCTTCTCGCTGCTCTATAAATAGCCCAGCCAAAGATAAACCACCCCCATCCAAGCTTTCCACAATCCCAGGCTTCACCTGCAGAAAAAGTTACGAGAAACTTCGGTAAAACGGGCGTTAAAAATGTGCATGGAAAGCCCTTGCTGTCCAGCCGGGAAACTGCCCGGCTGCAGGCAGCTGCCGGTGGGGACTGCAGGGCCCGGGCAGGGTCAGTGGTGGGTGACACCGGCTGGAAGGCGTGCAGCACAAGTCACCCTTGAAAAGCAAAGCTCAGGCATCGACCAAGAGGAGAGCAGCAAGGGGAAAAGGGATTGCTGCTTGTCAGGGCTGATCCGCAGCCCAAATAATCTACGAGTACCACCACTGAGCTGTTTTGTTCTCCTGGGACAACGGAAGGGCCCCAGGGAACAGGCTGCACACACGCCCTGGGCCCAGCCACGTGCCTTTTTTAGGAATGAATGGAGAGTAAGTGCTCTGCACTTGATGAGCAAACAAGGCGATCTTCGGTGCTACCCTTGCACACGTACGGAAAAGCAGGCTACGTCTGCACTGCCCGGCAGAGCACAGCGCGTGTGTTCCCACGGTTGCTCATCTCCTGCCGGAATGGGAAATAACTGGGAAGCCTTTCACCTCCCGGCAGTATCTGCTGCTCAGGAGACACAAGTTCGGGAGCTGCAGGGCGGGCTAGGGGTGAGGCGGCCCTTGGAAGTGGCCAGAAAAAAACTCCGCAAAAGTCATCCCCGCGTGAATTTGTGAGTTTGCGGTGCTTAGAGCCAGGACTGTGAGCAGCTGAAGCCTGTGGCTGTAAAGCTTAATGGACAAGTAAATCGGGACCAACCCACTGAGAAGAGCATCCCGACCTCCGCACAGGAGAGAGCCTTCCCTCGGGGAAAACGGCAACCTCGTCGCACACGAAGGAGACACGAGACCCAGAGTGTCACCTCTGCAAGCCGGGCTGGCTGCCCCGAGCCGGGATCCCCTGCCAGCACAAAGCAACAGGCAGTGCCCCAAGTGCCGGGGCTTTGGAAATCCGCCGGCAAAGATACCCAAAGTCAGGTGCAGGGGAAAAATAACCAACTTGTTTTTAAAAATTGACTGAATTTTGGAAACATTCCCTTAAAAGACAAATGGAAGGCATGAGTGTTTGTGTGTGTATGTCTGTCAACAAACCCAACACAGCACTTGTGTGCGTATGTCTGTAAATACACACACACACACTCATGTTTATACACACACATATATAAATATTCACATGACTGCAGCAACGACCTCCCAGGTAACAGCACTACAGCATGAAGCAAACCTGGTATATACGTGCTTTGCACCGACACACGTAAGACAAAAAAGAGGAATGAAGTAATTTCTGGTGGGGAAGTGCGGCACCACACCTTTCTGTCTCTACTGCGTCCATGCCTATATCTAACTTTTCTGAATGCCAGAGAGCAGACACAAAATCCTTTTGACTAAGAAAGCAACCTCAGTGCTCGAGGACAGGGCTGAAAATGTATCGCCTGCAAGCACAGGTACCATTTCATCTGCTCTACCCTCCCAGAGACTTTAAACCGGGGAAGGAAAGCCTGCCTGGGGCCATGGATACATGCCGTGAGCTCGGCTGAGGAGGTCCCCAGCGGATGACAAACTGGTGCTGGTGGTGCCCAGCACCACAGGGCATTCCTCAGACGGATGCTCCAGCTAACACCCCTCCTGTCTGCACGTACATGGGTGAGGGAGCCTGCACCCCTTTGCACCAAAGGTTTAAATCACACCTTGGGCTCTGCTAGCACCAGATCAGGCAAAGCAAGAGAGGAATGCCGACCGAGCCGCCAAGGCTGCAGCATCCCACGCTGACACAGGTTACGGTTCACGGCCGGGGCTGGAGCAGCTGCAGCTCCTCCGTGCAACCGCGGGACGGAGGAAGGCTCGCGCCATACCAAGCCCCTGGGATGTCCCAGGCAGCGGCAGGCACAGAGGCTCAGCAGGCAGAGCCGGAGCCTGTGCCCAGCTCCTGCCTTGGCGGCAGAGGATGATTTCAAGTAAGAAGCAGCAAGGCAAAACCCATAAATAACAAGTAGCACCTACCGTGGTATAATGCTGCATCGGGTCGCTAATGTACAGCATTTTAGTCGTCTCGGGATTCACAGAGCGCTGGGAAGCGTCCTGCCACAGGAGTCATGGGGTCGGGGCGGCGGCAGGGACGGCCGGGGTAGGAAGGCAGGTGGAATGAGGGAGCACAGGAGCAGGGCCGGGGCGGGCAGCACCAGGGATGCTGCGCTGGCCACCTGTGTGCCGCCGTGTGTTGGTTTTTTTGCTTTTTTCATCTCCCTTAGTTCTGTCAACTAGCTGCATCCAACAACAAAACGGGGCCCACCCCCTTCTGTCCCTCATGACTATTCATTAAAGCACAGGGCAGGCCCCAGCTTGCCCAGTGATGGACTGGGCGATACCAACCATTCCCACTACAGGGAGAGCGGGGGTCCAGCTCCATCATCAAACCTGGCCAGATTCCATTCCAGAAAGCTGCTTGCAGCCTCACTGGGCTGGAAACCCATTTGGCCGGCACCCTTTACCAGTAGACCGAAGTGGCTGCACTTGCATCAACGAGATGATGCAGTGACTCTGAGATAGCTCCGTATCTCAGAGATACGGAGTTATCCCTGTCTAGATGGCTAGATATGGACAGATGTGGATAGATGGATATCTAGATGGATAGATACAGATAGATATGGATAGATAGGGACAGATGGCTAGACAGATATCTGGCTAGACAGATATGGATAGATATCTAGACGGATAGATATGGATAGATGGATGGATAGATATCTGGAGTGACCAGGCAGATTTCCTTCCAGTTCGAGGCAGAGGGGTGAACGGTGTTTCCTACAGCCAGACCCCACCGTGGAAGGCTGCATGCTGAAGCAGATAAGCAGTTCAAAGAGTGGCATGGCATATTTTGAAAGGTGGAACCAGCGCGCATCACCCACCTCCCGACACTGGTGTGCATGCGCAGACCCATGCACAAGTAGGCTAGCAGCAGTGTCGTACATAAAGCCTAAAGCACTGCACAAACTACCAGTCCCGAAGTTGTTGTCTCTAAGCAAAAAGGGCGGCTGAGGAATTGTTCACATCTTTAATTACAGCAACTCCTCCCACAGGACCCTGAAACAGCTTTTTAGGAGCAATGCAGTGCCCATGCAATACCAAGAGGGAGCATCACGCCTGACTGGAGGGCAGGTCACAGAATGTTTGGGTGGCCTGCTCGCAGCCACCGAGCATCAGCACCGGTGCTGGGCGCCGCAGCACCCACTGCTTCCTGCACATCCGCTCCAGCACTGCTGAGCACCACAAGCAGCAGGCATCACAGCGCAGACTGAGCGGTCCCTCCACCGCGGCTCCCGTGTCTTGCCTTTCTTTCACATTATCTGTGCATTTATTTTCATGCATGTCAGCCTGCCACGCGTTTCGGTGACGCCAGCCAGCGAGAGCTGGCCACAGCTTGCTGAAAGCTCAGCAGCGGAGCACTCGGTTGCATCATCGGGCCAATGTAAATATTTACTACAGGCTCATTATCCCAAGCAAGGGCCAGCAGCCAGCTCTGCCCTGCCTGCGCGCAGCCACTGTGCTCAGAGCCCTGCAAGGCCAGGGCTTGCCCGGCCCTGGCAGCACCCCGGGCTGCACCGACTCCCGCCGGGCTCGGCTTCGGTTACAGCGGGAACAAGAAGAAAGGCGACGGCAAGCTCAGCGAGGGGCAGCTCCCCAATTAGCACCGCCGCCCCTGCCTGATCCCTCTGCCAGGCTCCTGCCCACTGCAGACAAAGGCTGGAGAAGGGAGGGAAAGCAAGCGAAAAGCGAGGGAAAAGCGGGCTGGGGGAGGGGATGCAAGCTGGCGAGGAGGGAAACGACGGCTTTCTGGAGGGAGATGCTGCCAACGGCCGGCGCTGCTTCAGGGATGCTCCCGGGAGGCCACCCTGCCCGGGGCACTGAACGTGCGTAAGTGACCTGGACGTCTCGCACGCCCACTGCGCTTTTCAAACCCTTTGCCTTAGACAGAGATGCACCAGCTTCTTGGAGGGAAGGGCAATGGCACAGACCCTCAGGGACTGTGGCAGGGGCAGAGCTGGGCGTTGGGAGCACGACGTGCCTCTCCAGCAGCTCTGCCTCGCCAGCAGCTTACAAATGGCTTTTACTACACAGCATTTTGTACCGGAGCGAATTATACTCTCCTCCTGTCAAGGAACTCGAGCTCCACCACTGTTACAGCACAGAGCCCCTGCTGCTGCAGAAGCAATGTTATCTATTAATAAGTAGCCACTATTTTACGGAACACTGTACCATCCAGCTGCAATCCTGCAGTACAGTCATCGATTACAGGTTATCAGACCCTGCACAAATGGCAGCAGCGCTGCACCTGTAGTGGCTGTGTTCGGTTTATGAATCAGCAAGCATCCCACTTCCCACCTCAGAGCCCCCAACCCATTGCGGGGAAAACAGGCTTGTATTTGATGCAGCTCCCATTTATGCAGTCTGAGCACACTCACCATGACCGAGTCATTCATGCTTCTCATCTGGAAGACGTCCATCGTGACCTCTGTGCGGTTGGAGACCTCATTGCTGCCTGCATGGTTGGATGGAGGGAGGTCGAAGTAGGTACTGTCTGGCTCCCTGTGGAAAAGGTGATGGCACAGTCAGCCTTCCAGCTCTCCAGCGCAGCCTACACCACCACCACCCAGCAACCTGCAATTCCCTTGAACCTTGCTCCCTTCTCAACTTCTCCCTCCATCCTCTGCTTTTATTTTCACACAGCAGAGCAGGCTTTACTCAGGCAAACTGTTGCCTGGTGGGTAAAGCAAGCAGAGACTTGGGAAGTTTTTCATTTACCCAGCTGCTCTAGCATATCTGTTGCCTCAGGACGTCTTTAAGTGAGAGGATACCAAGGAAGAAAGAGGATGAAATGAAGCACAGTCCTTCTTGCTTGATTAGAGTGTGAGGCTCAAAGGCCAGAAGACTTGCAAAAGTCTTGGTGTGACTAGAAGATGTTTAATTTTAGAAAATATCCATTTTAGTTAGGCAGCCACCAAGCCTCATGACCTCATGAGTGAAGACTGATGAGTAAGAGCACATCCTCCCAGGCTTGGTCCCAGTGTCCCCTGCCACACCCCAGGCAAGGGTCCCAGCTGAAAGGGGACCTTTGCTCTGGCCCTGACACCATCTCCATGCGGCCCTGGAGCACTGCCTCAAAAAAAGGACCTATACATGAGACAGACGGTGTCACGTACCAACGCCAGCTCTGAGGGACACGGTTCAGGAAAACCGGCCAGGTGTGTCGGTACTCAGCTGCGGCTGGCCAGGGCTGGCTCCGTGAGCAGCACCACCGGGCGCACTCTCTGCAGCCCTGCTGTGCCCACGGGGACACGTGCAAGGGCCCCAAGGTGCTGCCGCAGCCAGTGGGGTTCCTCAGGAGGCAGGGCACGGAGGACGTGGCCCGGCTGCTCTCCTCTGCGCAAGGATGAGTCAGTGTCTCCCCTTCCCAGCTGCAGCTGAGGCATTTCTGCTCCCCAAACACCTTTGCTTCCTCGAGCGAGAGGAAGCGTGCCCCGACGCTGACCTCCAACGTCCACGAGGGCAGCCGTGCTGTGGGAACGCTGCACTGTGGTTTGCAGCTCTCCTGCCTTTGCATTTACGGTCCACATCGAAAACACTGGCAGCTGCACAACCCTTTTCAGAAACAGCGCCCAATACCTTGAAACAAGGTTTGTGGGGCACTGCTTTCAGCATATGCAAACTCCACAGTTTTTAAACTGTCTAGGATCACCAGAGCAAAGGGGTTTGGCAAATTAAATGATCTGAGCAGAGAGATCGGAGTCTGGGAGCAAAATTCTGAATGTGGAAAAGGAATACGTGAAAAGTGGAGCGTGCAAAAGAAACTCGTCTCCCTTTGGGCCACAGTAATGATATGTGCTAACACAGATTACAGAGCAAAGGGCCACTTCTGCCCCAGAATACACCTCAAGGCAAATGATCCACCACCACTTACAGCGTGCTCCAGAGGTGCTCAAACGTTGTGCCTTCATCAGCTGGAGATGACTGGGACATCTTCACAGAGGGGGAGTCTGACAAAGGATAAATCACTCTAGGGGCAAAGAGAAACAGCAAGGTTAGCATCACTAGAGTGCCATCTCACGTCAGCAAAGCGGCCGGTGAAGGGCAGGAGTTTCCCACCTCGCCCCCAGTGGCACAGCAGGGACCGGAGCCCCAAAAGGCCCATCGTGGGGAGATGGTGCCCCTCACTCCCCCAGCGGGCTGCAGGCAAGGAGTGGCGTGCAGGAGGGGCGACCCAAGCTTAGCCTGCCCTGGAGTCTGCTGCACCGAAAGATGGCTTGCACAGGACAGGAGGAGACTGGAAACACCTTCACTGCAGACCGGGACTACAGATAACAAAATAAAACTGCCAGGCTTTCCCGTAGGGGTGGTATTTCTGGTGATGACGTCACAGGCCAGTGTTCTTACAAATACGTGGGTATTTTGGAAAGGGCCAAAGTGGCAGGGCGTTAGGATGTCAGCCCTTTTCTGCTAAGCACTGATCTGGTGACTCAAGGCTTCCATTTAAGATGTTTACGGTGTGCTTCAGCATGGCTACAAACAGCTCCCCCAGCCCTGGGGTGGCTTTGCACAACCGTTCTTAGTAATCACTTTGGACTGGCTTCATTCAGCACAGGGCTTAGACTCTCTGGTTAGACACAGCAGTACCAAACTCTCGAGTATCGTCTCTCTGAATCAAACTGAAACCCCAAGTGAGGTGGCAGAAAAAAAATCTTGCAGCAAGAATCAGAGCCAAAGGCACCTTTGTTGCAGCCCCAGGTCCGGGCTGCTGGGCTGCACGGTGTAGTCTCTGCTCTGCTCTGGGGTGGGGAAATCCACCTCTGCGAATCCGGGGAATACAGGAGAGACATTCCTGTCTCTGAATCACGGCAGTGCCACAAATTCAGGGCATGGGCTGTACCCTGTAGGCTGGTATATGAAATATCCTCAAGTGCCACTGGCTCCGAGCAAGGTGTGCCAAGAAAGCGGGATTGCAGGAGCTCTGAGCACTGGCAGGAGCTCAGGCATCCCCAGTCGACAGTGGCCACTTAAACAATTTCAAAAGAAGTCTGCCTGTGCTCTATTTTGATGTAGCCCTTCAGCCCTGATCCTGGTTTGTCCATTTTAGGCACGGGGCAGCTTTTATCCCAGGAACATCGTTTGCCGACAGGCTAACGTATTTTTCTCAGGAAGCTCTAGTTGCAAATGCCCACAAATCCATAAAGACATAAAGACAAGCAAGACACCCAGATGCATAGTGCAAGTTTATGGTGAAGCCACGATGCAGATATCCTAAATCTTACTTGTTCAGACATTAAAACGACCTTCCCACTTCTAAACAGCTTGCAAACATTATTGAATGGAATATTATGCCCTCCAACTAAAGCAAGGCAGGAATGTTGCCTCTGCTTCGCAGACGGGGAAGTATTACTGGGAGGAAGCACACCGTTTACCCGGGACTGCATACGGAAATCTTCAGCCAAAGCCTTCTGAATGCTACTGCATAGGCATAACTGGAGTCATCCTCAATCCAGTCTGCTCCTCTTGCCCCTGGACAAAGTTTCTTGCCCTCTTTCAAGCGCGGAAAGAAGCACGCAGCGTACCTCGGCTCTCCCTTTGTGCCCAGCACCTCTCTGACCCCAGCAGCAGGAGAGGCAGATTTTGCGGAGCCATCTTGAGCCCCGCGCTGCCTTCCTCTGCTGGCAGCCCTGCCATGCAATCGTCCTCCTCCTCCCTTGCCCGCTCCCTAGAAGCAGCGGGACCGCTTCCCTGCCCTGGCTGACATGGATGTGCCCCAGGCACCATCTGGCTACTCCTTTTACCCATGCCAGTGTTAGCATCTTGTTTCAACTTGGTACCGACATCTAATAGTGAAAGCCTGAAAACTTCCTGCTTTTGGGGCTCGAGCCGCGGAGCACGAGGGCAGCCGCTTTCTAACTGAGTGATGCTCGGGGTCGTCCGGGCCCCTCTGAGTCAGCTGGGGACAGGGTGGCTGCAGGGGCCAGGAGTGAAAACAAAAGCAGGGCGGTGTCCCCCAACGGCTGATCCTGCGGGCTGCTTTCTGCTGCACCTGTGACTCGTCTGCGAGACACGGCATCCGCAGACGCTCTTCCAGGAGGGTTTGCCACAGCGGAAGAGGGCTCCTTCCCCGCGGGTCTCATCACAGAATAGCTAGCAGTGAGAGTCTGCTGTCCTCCCATCCCTCCTCGTCCCATGTGTGACACGCAGAGAAATGAAAGGACCCACGCGGCAGCTTTGAGAAAAGGAAAAGCTTAGAGCTGAGGCAGGCAACTGCTGGTGGCCTTACCCTGCTTCCATGCTGCTTTCCTGGTCCAGGGCAGCGGCAGCTTCAGGAAGGAGCCAGGCCTTTCCCTTCAGTGGAGAAAGCACCTCCGCACTGCCCCGGCTGTGTGGTCATGATGGGTGACACCAGCTCTAACCACGTGGCTGCACTCGTTTTCGAAAGGAAAAAAATCTGAATATTTTAAGGGCGTTTTGAAAGTTCCCTTTCTCTTTCAAAGCACAATCGGCGCTTGCAAAGCCAGGCCAGTATCTTCTCACATTTGAGCTCTAAACTCCGTGGTACTAAGAGAAGCTCAGGCTGTCGGTGTTGTTAGCGCACATCCCTGCTGCAGTGATCATTGCACATCTTGGGAAAGCATCTCTGCAGCAAGAATGACAGCCTGACAGCCGGGCATCTAAGATGATAAAGAATCACAAAAGACTTTGCAAATAGTGTTCCCTGAGGTTGGCAGTAGTGCCAATGACAGTGTAATTTACTCTAAAACGAAGCAGTGGAGGCCCTGTGGTACAGCTTAATTAAAGGTGAACTAGGAAGAGCCTTAGAGACTAATTCTGCATTGCTGGAAAAGCATTACTAGATGGCTTGGATGTAATTACCTTCCCAGTGCCTATAGGCTATGTAAATGGCACTGGGAGGCGACTAACCTGGGGCTAAACACATCAGCAGTGGCAGAGCTAGAGATCAGCCACAGCCCAGGTTCAGCTTCTCTGTCGCTTCCAGCCCCCCTGGTCCGTTTGGAGGCTACTTCGCCTCTGCCATAACTGTGTCAGCTCCCTGATGTCACGCGCTTCCCAGCACCAAAGGAAAGACCTGAGGTATCACCCTGACTTCTGCCAGAAAGAGTTCTCTAGCCAAACCCCCACCAGGAGGATTTAACACCTCCAGAGACCCAAACCTGCTTATTAAACTGAAGAGCTCTGTGCCCAGGGAAGGGTGCGGCAAGGGGTCCTCCGTCCCTTCCGCCTCGGTGCGGCAGGGAGGCAACGGGGGATGCTTGGCGTGGCCGTCTGGGACAGCCAAGACGCGGGGCTGGCACGGGGGCAGCTGGGCGAGCCTGCAGCCGGACGTACACCGGACTTATTGCAGGCTTCTAGAGGAAGAAAGACTGAAACATGCAGACCAGGGGGTTTGGTGCTGGGCGCCAAGGCTGCTGGTGTGATTTGCCTGTTTTCACTTGGGAGAGCTGCTCTCCGCGTGCTTCCCCAAGCCGGCTCCACCGTTTGCTGGATTGCTGCTTCCCTCTGTTGCTAGTCAGGGCATTGCAGGGAAAAAAAGACCAGGAGTACTGAGACAAAGCCTGCGAAGAGACAATGCGCCACCTTCGCTTGCGCGGGGGCTCAGCTCAGTCCACTGCCGGCTTAGCACCGAGGTGGGGGCTGCCACCCCCCCAGGGCTGCGGGAGCGGGCTGGGTCGCTCCGGGGGCCGGTTCCTTCTGTCCACGTACCTTCCCTGTGAATTGCCACTGAAGTGATTTCCAAAGGATTAGTATGGAAACATGCAGCGTCCTCAGTCTTTGCCCCACTGCTGTGGCTTTGGCTGTATCCGAAATGCCAAGTCAGCCCCAGCTCAGCTGAAGCAGCTGTTTCTTCCCCCAGCCCCAGGGACACAGGGAGAATGAAAAGCATGCACCAAGGTCCACTACAGCCACCCCAAGACAGGAGAGCAACTCTCTGGAGAAGCAGGGCAGGTGAACTTGCATATATTCAACTGTGCTTCATTCAGCCCACGGTTTGTGTTTCGACCACAGAGCCTGAATATATTCTTAGAATTATTATAAATTCAACTTCCTTCTTTCATCAATATATGGAAGGTAAAGGGTACTGCGGGTGTAACGAGGGGGCTGAAGCCTTGCTGAGAGTGATGCTTGGCAGCTGGGTTTCTGCAGTGTCTAGAAGGAGCATCTTTGATCTCACCATTAACTTTAAGCCTTGGTTTTAGGCACTTAGAAATATCTGTTGCTGTTTCACCTAGCAATAATGTATTCATCGCTGTCCTGCCACTCTAACAGCCCAGAATGAAATGTGACAGCATTTTGCAGCCACCTTAAAGGGAGATAAATGCGCAAAACCTGTATAACAGGGCTATTCCTAATTCCGAAAGACTCTTGGCCCATCCTGAGAGAGGAAGACTTTTGAGAGCCATTTCCAGCTCTCACATCGAGCTGCTGTGTATTGCTTGATGGTTTGTGAACCAGCCCCTGGACCTTCTCTCCTCCCCTCCTCTGCGCAACAAGAACCATCAGGCTCATCCAGCCCGCAGCGAATAACTTAACGTTTGCAAAATGTTGACAGATCCCAAGGTGCCAACGCTACCCCATGCTATTGCTCATTTCTCCCAGATTATTAAATTCACACCTGTGAAACTAGGCTTGTAAAAGTGACCAAGAGCGAGCGAGCTTTCCTGCAGCACACTTGAATCTCAGGAGCCCTCCTTGGGGTCCAGCAGCTTATCAACAATTTTCTTTCCAAGGAGCAGGCAGGTTCGACAGAAACCCTCTCTGATGGATAGAGTCAGCGACAGGCAGCTCGTGATGGGGCAGGAGACTAAACCAGCCAACTCTCCCTCCCTCCCTGGCAGCCAAGCCTCAGCCCTGCCTAGGGACCCGGCGGCAGGCAGCCAGCCTCAGCATCCTGCCGGTACCCAGCCCCACCTCTGCTTTTCCCATTCAAGCCTTGGCTGGTTTTTCCTCCACAAGTGCTTTAACTCCGGATCTGAGGCACTTGGGAGCAAACTTTCCGAGACGCTTTAATATTGTGTAACTAGCCTACAAAGCAAAGCGGCCGCAAATCATCTTCCAGCCGCATTATCAAGCACTCGAGAGAGGGTCGTGCTGAGTAACTCACACACACAAATAGCAAGGGGTTTCCTTTTGTCATTTTTTTTCCTCCTACCTGCTCTGGCTCCCCAAGCGTTTCGAGTTCCCCCGGAGGTCTCCCGCAGACAGGAGCGGCCTGGGATTGAGGATCTATGTTATTTACTGCACTACAATCAAGTAGCGTCCCGGTCGCCTAGGCAATGACATTGGAGCTGTTGAAAGCTATGTGAAAAGTGAGGCAAAGGCTTGTGCGCTCCTTCCTGGAATAGGAGGCAGTTGCAAGGGGGTGGGGAATGCTCAGCCAAGCGTGCCGGGGAATTAAGCTGGTCACCAGCGCCAAAGTGACTCCGGGGCAAGCTGGCTCTCGGGGCTCCGGCAGCGGCAGCCACCCAGCAGCGCTGCGCCCAAGGCGGCTGCTGGGGTTTAATCATGATGGAGAGGGGAAGGAGGCTCGACGTAGACCGCCGCTCCGAAGTAGGCTCTTCCCCTCACCAGACTGATGGCTGAGTCGGTTTTGTGCTCGCGTTGGTCAAAATGACCAGCTCATCCCTCTTGGGGTGTCAGAGGACCGGGGCAGCCTGCCTGGCGGACCAGCAAGGGCCCTGCGTTACACCGCGCTGCGTCCCGCGGTGGGAAAAATGGCTTTGCCAAGATGCACGTGGAGTGGCAGTGGATGAAGATTGACTATTTCTGATTAAAAACCATCAGCCATGAGACTAATTATCTGCGTCGTGTGGACTCACTGGTATACCTTCTCACTGGCACCCGTTTTCAAAAGCTACCGTTTTGCTGGTCACTTGCCCTTTAGCCTGTTCTCGGTGACTTGGGGAAAACGGCGAGCGGTGTTCATTACTGTTAAATCATCGGCTGCACGTTTAAGTCCCCCGCCTCCATTTAGAGACTAACCGCCAACGCTCTGCCCGCAGGCACCCACACTTCGCTTTCCAGGGCAGATGGTGACTGTAGAGCAGCTGTCACGTTCTGTCCCTTCGTTATGGGTAGGGCTGGAAAACAGATGCCTTTACCAGCCCCTAAACACATCGGAGTCGCTGTAACCAGTTTTGGGGGCCTAAATGCCTAATCCGTAATGAAAACAAGACTCAAATGCCTGCTCCGATCCCGAGGTTTATTTTTTAAATGACGGTGATCGTATTCTCCAAACAAGGAGGTGGGGTCCCACTCAGAGCGCTGCTCTCGCCGGGCACGGGAGCCGGGCTGCTGCCCGCGAGGGGCTCGCTGCCCACCCACAAATGCAGGGGGGGTACGGGCTGGCAGGACCGAACGAGGAAGACCTGCTTACCCCCCCCCACTGCTGGGTGGCCGGTCAGCAGGGAAGGGACACGGGGGCCTCCTCAGCTTTTGTGCTCACTGCCCGAAGGACCAGACCATTTTTAGGACACAGACGTCCCCGTCACGATCTTCGGTCCCCCCCCGTTGGCTCAGAAAAACCGTGCGCCCAGCCTGGCAGCTGGCTGCACCCGGGGGGCTGTTTACCGAGGGAATATGTACCCTGGGAGGGGTTATCCAGGCTTCTCCCCCTTAGCTGGCGATTCTCGGCTCCTTCTCCCCCCCAAACTTTATTTATTTATTTATTCATTCATTCTAATCCAATTAGCAGCCTGTTTACTGGCGTATTTCTATTGCAATTTGCAGTCCCTCTGTCCTAGCTGGGAAACCTTTCAGGGCATCCCGCCTAGTCCCCCCGTTGCCGTCAGTAATTAGCCAGGAGGAGTAATTAGCCCGGGCGCGGGATGCTGCCCGCGGAAAAGCGCCGGAGTAGGAGGAGCTCTCGGGCGATGGGAGGCTTGGCCGACTCCGGCGGGCCGCAGGGGAGGCAGACTGCGGAAGGAGGAAGGCGGGGGCCGGCGTCTAATCGCACCACGTCTCATTAAACGGCTCGTTCGCATAATAATTACTCTCATGAGGCGGCTTCCCGCCCGCTTCCCGCCGCCGGGCGCTCTCGGACAGACCGGCACGGCGGGCGCGGCCCCGCCCCAGGACTACAGCTCCCGGCGTGCCGCGGGGCGGCGTCCCCCCGCTCGGATTGGCCGTCCGGCCAACCCGCTCCCGCCCCTTCCGCCCGCTTCCGCCCCGGGGCGAGGGCCGGGGCGGCGGCGGCGGGCGGGTTTGAATTGCGGCGCGGCCGGTCTCCCCCCCCCCTCCCTCGGCCCGCCATGAACTTCTCGGAGCTGTTCAAGCTCTCCGGCCTGCTCGGCAGGTTCTCCCCCGACGGCAGGTGCCTGGTGAGTAGAGGCCGCCGCCTGCGGGGGGCGGGCGCGTGTAACCGGGGCGGCGCCGCGGCCTGAGGCGGCCGCTGCCCGAGGGGACCGTCGGGCGAAGCGCCCGAGCGGCAGCGCGGGGCCCCTCGGCGCGGGCCGGGCGACCGCCAGGCAACGGCTTCTCCCCGCCGCGGCGGCCGGCGGAGCGAGCCCGGTGCCTGTGGTACAGCGACGCCCGCCGGCCGGCTCCGCGGCGGGCCCCCGGGGCAGGCCCCCTCCGAGCGGGGCCCTCGGGCCTCCGGAGCCGGGCACCGAAGAAGTAGCGATAGGGCCGTCGCTCCCGCAAAAACCTAGCTGCGTATGTGGGACGGCTTGCTTGCCGAGAGGCTTGTAGTCAGCGCGGGTCTTCGTAAGGGAGACCTGGTTAAGGTTAACTAAATAAAATAATAGTTCTGAGGCCAGGCGTAATTTTTTTTGAAGGTAGAATTAGTTAACCAGCAGTGATAGAATGAACGAGGATTCTTTTTACTGCTACAGCCCCCCTTCCCTCCCGGTTTGACTGTTTTGGCTGCAGTCCGCTGTAGGGCACAGCGCACGTCGAGCCCTTCTGAAACAGAACATCCGAGTGGCGTCTGCAGCGCGTCAAGCCCACGGCAGCGCGGCGTTTTGTCACGGCGCAGCAACAGTCGTGGCTCTCGAGCCCGGTGTCGGTGCACCAGCTCAGCTGTGGTTTTGTTCTTGTTCAGGCTTCGTGCGTGCAGTACCGTTTGGTGGTTCGGGATGTGAATACCCTCCAGATCCTCCAGCTGTACACGTGCCTGGATCAGATCCAGTACATAGAATGGTCGTCTGATTCTCTGTTCATATTATGTGCCATGTACAAGCGAGGGATCGTTCAGGTAAGGGCAAAAGCAGGGCAGAATATGTTTCCTATTGGGGGTTCGTCTGTGGTGTGGTGTGAGTGAGAGCTTCTCAACAGCAAGCGCTAGTTCGATGCTTTTGCTAAAGCAACTGACATTGTTATCGATAATGCGTGGTTTGAGGATAACCCAGCATGCCATTATTTTTAAAACCACGACAAACATCTTAGTTT
Source organism: Aptenodytes patagonicus (assembly GCF_965638725.1). Taxonomy (NCBI): domain Eukaryota; kingdom Metazoa; phylum Chordata; class Aves; order Sphenisciformes; family Spheniscidae; genus Aptenodytes; species Aptenodytes patagonicus. The sequence continues at coordinate 8,900,794 of NC_134967.1, read as the reverse complement.
GGGAAAAAAAAAAAACCGCAAACAAATTTAGAATAAAAATATTTATCAAAACAAATCAAAGCTGGAGATTATCTTACCAGTTTCTCAGTTCAGTAGGAAATAAATACATGCAAACTTGTTAAATGGACTTAAACTTTTTTTTAAGTGTTGGATGTTGAGAATATTTGTCACAGGAAAAAAAGAAACCACCTTACTGTACAATTTGTATTAACACGCAGAGGCGTGGGGCTTACTTTTGTAGTGGGATCCAGCGCCAGTCCTTCATGGCCACGGGCTTTCAGAGGTTTCCTGACCTCCCTGGTATGCGATGCAGGAACCTTTTCTCAGCTGTAGCGTATTCTCCTAAGCAGAGGTGTTGATGAGCTGTTCGTTTGGTGCACTGTCTGTTTGGTTTCCTCTCTGACCTAGGTCTGGTCCTTGGAGCAGCCAGACTGGCACTGTAAGATAGACGAGGGGTCGGCAGGATTGGTGGCTTCATGCTGGAGTCCGGATGGTCGTCACATTCTCAATACAACGGAGTTCCATGTAAGCGTGAAGTCATGATTGCTCTCGACGGTGTCAGATGTTACTGTCTGCCCTTTGCCTCTTAAAATAACCTAAAGCTCTTAAAGCTGTAGCGGTGGTAAAGAACGTGGATATAGTTCTCCTATATTCAGATACGTAATCTAGGTTAATTCCAGTTTAGATGTTAGCTGTTCTGTTAACATTTTATTCTCTTGCATCTGATGATAAGATAGAAAATGGACACTTAGCTTTCAAGGTAAAATTATGTGTTTGAGAAAAGTGTAGGGATAACTGGCATTCATCAAAGCAATTTTAGAAATCAAATGTGTTGTAGTTCAGGGAAGGCTCAGGGTTTCTAGCAAAAAAAACCCCAAACCATAAACATTTAAGAGTGGCTATGGAATTAAAAAATGTGATCTTGGGATTATTGACCTATGAGATGAGATTTAGATCCAGATCCTGGAAATACTTTCATAATTGTTTGATTTTACACATAGGAGTTAGATGGCTGTTGATAGAACCACTTGCAAAATTAAAATTAAAACATGTGTAAGTGCTGATTGATTAAGAGCCGCATTCTGGAATCCACACTAAGGTAGAATCCAAATCGGTTTGTGGATGCCGGACACTGGGCTTGTTGGAAGGCATGTGGAAGTCTGACTCTCCACCTTTATAGTCTTCGCATTAGAGCTGACGATTCATGTTATTCAGTACAATGATGAACGGTCAGAAAATAGCTAAGAACTACATGCAAGACATTTTTCTCTTTGCTATATTTACTCTTTCAAAACCGTAGATGGATTTTAGATGACAGGTTATCGTGTCATAGCCCTTGCTAGCACTGAATTCAAATGTTACACTGTAAGATTTTTCCTTTTTTCATACAAATCCCAATGTAAATGGAATATAGATGGGGGACTTTGTCATCTCTGTGCGGACTGGAGTTAGTGCAAGTGCTGGTGCTCTCAAGGGAACCTGTGGAGAAACTTGCATGCAGCTACGGTGTAGTTCCTGATGCACACACGGTGGAATTTCGTGCTGGCAAGGATTTTTAGTGCTGACTGGGGTAGAGATTTTCTGGCTATAAAGCAGTCTCTTTCCATTCCCCTACCCCTTTAGATAGTGGGTGACAAGGAGGGATGAATTCGGGCCTTAGTTTTCCCAGGAATGAATCACCCCTTTGGCGATTAAAATAAAAAAAGTGAGTAAAGAGTTTTAACCTGAAGTCAGTGAAGACATGCCTGCTAGTCAGGCAGAAGTGTAGTCTGAGTAACCCAAACTGAAGGCTGGTGCTATGTGCTACAAGTGAGTATCTCATGGCACGTGCATGTGGGGGTGGACTAGCAAGTATTTATTGCCTCCCAACAGAACTTGGTTTGACCTTAGAGGATTTCATTAAGCCTTTGCCAAGTTGGCATCTGTGTTGGGATAAGTTTTCTTTCCAGCTGTAAACAGGTTGCTAAATTAGCTTTTGTCAGACAGCTGCCTGGGTTATGCTCATGTCTGAGTTGTGTTTACTCTCTCTATGCTAAATCCATAGTCTGGTGGGACAGGCGTGAGTAGTGCTTGAGACAGAAAGTGTCAGGATACTTAATATTGGTGTATTATGTACGTTATCAAATTCAGCGATTGCTTGGAGGGCTTAGGGATTCCCTGTCAACCAGTGCAGCTTGGCTTTGGTAGCCTGACACTTCCAAACAGCACCAACTAATTACTCATACTTGTAATTCTTCGGGTCAACATGTGAGCTCCACTGTAAGCTCACAAATAACTTTCTTATTCCCAGAAATTTTTTTAAAGGATATGGTTGTGCTAATTTATTTCTAGCAATCCGTACTTACTAGTGCCTCAGAAAAATTACTCATCGGCTAACTTGCAGTGAGGTTCTTTTTGTAGTCAGCGTTATAGTGAATAATGTGGGGTTTTTGATGTGACTGGTGTGCAGTTCCTAACTCGTGATGAGTGCATCAGAATTCTGACACGTGTTTCCAAAATCCATTTTGACTCTGTTCAGTCTTTTGAGATGGGCAGCAATGCTCTATATGCACTTAACATTAACAGAACTCTGCAAATGCGATCATTTTATTGGAGATGAGTCTGTAATAACGTGCAGGTTTTTGGGTCCCAGAATTGTTACACAATGTACAGTAATATTGAATGATACAGGTACCTATCTAAATCTTTACACAGTCACTGCAATAAACAGCATAGTATACAAGGCAATTAAATGGTACTGTCTTATCGGAGGAAGTATATAGAGACTCCGTCCTTTCACTTGAGTGTATTGTTTTTCACAATAATGGATTACTGACAGACGCAGAGGAATTTTACCGTGCTTAATTACAAAAGTGTGGGTAGTACCTACTTACTTGCCCCAGAATTTTGAAAGCATCTTTGTGCTGTGTGTTAGCTTAAGTGTTATGTGTGGAGGGGTCATTCTGTCAGCATCTGGGACGGAAGTCCTGTTGAGATGTAGAAAAGATGTAGGCTTGTTCCTTAAACTCTTGCTATGCTGGATTGGAGGATTTCCTTCTGTTGGAGACTGTCAGTGCTGCTGCCCAGACTGGCAAACTGCAAGGTGAGATACAGACTTGCTAGGTTTTGCCAGGCAAAAACTAGTTTTACTGGGCAGCTGGATATATTCAAAGGTACTTCCAAACTTGGAAGGCTTTTTTTTCTTTAATTGTCTGCTTATATCTTGCAGCTCCACATGAGAAGTGGTCAGAATAGTTGCAACTTGATTTTTCATCACCTTGTTGTTTATACCAAGCTAGAGTACAGTTCTGTTAGGAAAAGCAGGGGGTTTTTTTTGGGAAAAAAATGGAGGTACTTTTTTCTCAGTTGATTAATCAAAGCAAGTCTAAATTAGTTGGAAAAAACACCTTCTGAAAGCCGGCTACGCAAAGTCTATCTGGAATCTGAAGAAGTTGGAACACCATGTTAATTATATTGATTCATGCAGTGCACTGGAAAGCAGCTTGTTGTCCCATAGCTATCGTTTGTTACTTATTTTGTAGTGGGTGATTCCTCTCCTGCTGAAATCCACCCTGTTTTGTGAGGCGGTTCCGCATGCCTACAGTGTGTAACGCAGCGAGCTGATTGCTAGAAGATTCCACATTATCGGTTTGTCCTGTGGAAGGTGTTGTAGCAGGTGTCTCTCTTCTCTCAGTGCTGTCATTCCACCCGAATTCATAGGCACATGTAGAGCTTAAACAAGAGCTGCAGGTAAAAGATACAGAGAAAGCAAATGGATCCTCTGCTTCCTTGTGACTTTCATGTTTTGTGATAAATAGTTTGAAGATCAGCAGCATTGTTCTTGAGTGTTTTAAGAGCCATACTTACAAACTACATATATTGTACGTTCTCTAGTTACACGTTAGGTACTGAAGCATTAAGGAGCTTCTTTCAAACTACAGCAGCGGGGGAAAAAAGTGTGTGTTTCTGTGTATATTGGAGCTAATCCTTAGTAACTGTAAATGGCTACATTGGCTGAAAAATGCTTTCTGTCGAGGAATGTGCTCTGAATAATCTTCTGAAATCCGGTGCTGACAGACACTGCTATGTAAGGAGGCCTTGTGACCCAGTCAAGTCTGGGACAAAAGTTGACAGTCATTTGAGATGCAAGGTTGTTTAAAAGTGTGTTTTTATCTATTGAAAATCACCAGTCTTACACCTGCCTATAGCTGTCAACATTGGGACGTAGTCCTGAACCCGGCACTGGAGACTGTTTATCACGTTACCATCTAAATACCTTTTATTTCTCAGCTGTTTTTAGGCTATTTTAAAAATGCTTCTGCTTTTGGTTTGTTTTTCCACTGCAAAACAACAGCTGAAAACTTCTCAGACACCATTATCATTAGCATTTGAGTTTGACAACTCCACTTAATCGAGTCATCTATGCTAAAGAGAAAGTACCCCTCAAAATGATCAGTGAAGAAGTGCTTACTGCAGACTTAATTGACCATGATCTATTCTCCTGCTGTAAAAGCAACTGTCCCTTCCCCACAAAATGTCTGAGAAAAGCAAATAAGAGCAAGGCGATTTATTGTAATTTTTGAAGTGTTTTTGGTTTTCTTTTTTCACCCTCTGTGCATTTTATGTTTCTGTCTCTCATAATCATCTCTGCTAGCTGTGAAATAATCTTTCTTGGGCTAGTTTATGTTGGCAGCTTCGGCAAGATTGTGGAATAACATTTCAGTTCCAGCTGGGAATATGAAGGTCTCCCTTTGTCACAATTTAATTGTACACATATTGTTAATCCATGTAAGATAGGTCTGAAGTCCATATGTTAAGCACATAATGTAACTTTCTCAGTTTCTAAAAATGTTTGAGTGTACACAAATAGAACAACTGAAAAGAATCCTAATTTTGGGAATCAGAATGGTTTGCTTTTACATGTTGCTAACACTAGGCCAAAACCTTCAGGTTACGTGTTGCGTGACTTGGGCAAGAGGTTGCAATGAAGTTATGGCAGCGCATATATGTGGTCTCCGACTTGCAGTTGTGTCCTTCTCTTACTAGCTTGCAGCCTTTTCGGGAGGGAGAAATTATCTTATTAGCTATTATGGGTGTGTTGTGACCGACTTAGATAAAGTCTGAAGATGAAGTGCTTTGGTTATCAAAGGGTTGTAGACATCCAGTGTAATAATAGGTCTTTGTTTTCAAAAGTATATTTTTGTGGGTTTTTTTTTGTAGACTGAGTGTAAACATCCCATGAGTGTGTTGGTTGCGTTCTGTAGTCACTCCCAAGTACGGCAATGCCATTATTGCAATTTATGCTATACATCCTAGAAATGAGGTGTTGGGGAGGTAATATGGGCACTGCTCCAACAATATCAGTGTTTAATGTTACCAAAACTTTTGGTTTTGTTGAAGTGCACGCACACAGTTAAGCAAAACGTGACAAGAATGAATGGGGAAACAATTATTAGTGTCTTCTCTGGGGAGTTACAAAACTTGACCCTTTTAGAGAAGGTTCTGTCTGAACAGCAGACAGAGGACTGCACCCAAGGATGAAGCAGAGACGGATGTGGAGGGACTTTTCAAAACGAAGGTGTCCTTGCCTTCTCTCTTCTGCAGTGGAGTCTCAGGCAAGGCAGAGGTGACAGCAAGAGCTCTGCACGTCTTTCTCACCTCTAGAGATTTTCCTCTTCCGATGTACTTGAGCTTGATGTGAGCAGTAAGGTTTTGCCTTGTTCTGAGGCTCTGAGCCAGCTGATGTGGTCCAGGATAGAAGTGTGTTTGACGCACAGCAGGCCAGGTGAGTTGATTGTGAGGCCAAGTAGCAGCACAAATGTAAACTTGGATGCCTTTGTCAGGAAAAATTATGATCCAGACCTTAGCATTCAAAGCTTGCAGCTGCTAAGCTTGTATTAAGTGGCTGTAGAATGCGTGTTGTGTATGCTGCGTGTTTTGGTCAAGGAGGAACAGCAGCAAGTACATTTCACACTGCAGTTAATAGGAGCAAGCAGCATATCACTATTGCAGTTGCTATAGAAGAATGTGAGTAGGCATTGTGTTGGTATTTTTAAAGTAAATCTTGCGTGAAGAGCAGACTAACAATGCTGTATTTTTGTATGTCCGGAAGTGAGCAGTTGCAGTGATAAAACTTGATTAATGTTACTCACCTAGTGGATTCCTCTGGGACCTGCTAAACCTAAAGCTGGTACTATAGATGCCTAGTTGTAATTTTGTAGCTGTAAAATAAAGGAAGAGAATAATAAACACTGCATTAAATAGTGGTCCAATACCTTTTTTAACTTTGGATAGAAGTGGACTGGTATCCGACTTGGTTGTGCTCTTTCCTGTAATAAATTTTTTTAAAAAAATTGATTTCTCTTGTCTCCTCAAATCTCAAAATTTTCTTGTGTCTATAAAAAGCAGGTGGGAGAACAGCTAATGCTGCTCTTTTGCTTTGGGACTCTGCATATCTCTGGAGGAAGGCAGCATTTATTTGGATTCTGTAACTTGGTTTGAACACCATGTCAGTTACTTGAATCCTGCTTTCTGGCAAAAGTGATAAAGTCAGCAATGAAAAAAACCCCTCCAAGTTCTGTTGCAATGTGTTGCCAGATAGAACAGATGCATAGGACGCTGCCTTGGAGTCTGTCACCACTGAATAGTACCAATTACTTCAGAGAAGGAAAATGTGCATTGAGGACAAACATGCAAAAAAGTGTAGCGGAAACTGCCTCCCAAGACTGCTGGTGATGCTGATGGCCTGCATCCGATGCAGGAGGATGATGAGACGGTAGACAGTGCTGAAGTTTTATGTACATAATGAATCAGAAAGGTAGCTTTATGACCATGGTGCTTTATTGCAAAAATAGTTTCACCTGCGTCTCTTCTAGAATCTCTTACCTTGGTGCAATAAAATGTAAGAAAACACAAGAAAAAAATTACACTGGAAACATTCCTCACTCCAGCTATAAATGCAAAGGTTCACATGACATCCTGATTAATGCACATATGTCTGGTGTGGCTGCCGTTGCTAAGGGAGAGTAAGTATTTGTTTTTAATTGAATAATCTGCAGATGGCAACGCAGAGCTTCCAGAATGCAGGCTGTGACCTTGAAGAGCTGTGGAGAGGCTTGTTTTGCAGCTGACTGCCTTCCCTGCAGTTTTTGTGTTTTATGGATGCACAAGCCTCCAGAAATACCCCAAACGAGATGTTTAGTGCCTTGCTTTGCATACCTTATTTTGGTTCTTTTCTAATTCTTTCAGTAATTACATAGTGTTGCCTTCTTGTGGGTGGCTGAGGAGGGAAGAGCAAAATGCAAAGTGGCTGTCAAAGCTGAGTGTGTCTAAAAGTTGAAAAATACAGCTAAATTTTCATACTTAGAAGCCTTGTCCCAAGAGGTACGATGTTCTTAAGCTGCTGTAACGTCTCATCCATTCATAAATGCAAGAGCCTTCTCATCTCTCTTCCAGAGTCTGTGATGAAACTGTGTTTTTCCAACTGGAAAGTGTCTATGTACGATACACTGGCAATCATGTAGCTAGATTCATGCTAATATCGGCGACTTCAATGTTAATGAAGAGCTTTTCTCCATATTGGTGTTCTGCATCTCATACCCCTCTAGAGTATTCAGTGTGCCTGTAATGTTAATTTGGAATAAGTAACCTTGCTAACTGAAGGCAGTTGGGAGATAATTCCTCGCAGTTACTTCTTAGGGCTTTGCGTTTGAGCTACCTAGAATAGCTGCAAAGTTTAATTAACCCCAGAGGTATATTGACCTACTCTGTGTTCTTGAACTTAGGTTTATGGGTTTCTATGTACTTGGTTTTTTATCTCCCAAAATAAACAAATACTTCCTTGTCTCTTTCTCTTTGTGACAGCTGCGGATAACTGTGTGGTCCTTGTGTACGAAATCTGTGTCTTACATCAAGTATCCCAAAGCTTGTCAGCAGGGTAAGTGTCACGAATCTAACACAGGAATGGTGTTTTTTAATGTGGCAGAAAGGGAAAATGAATTTGATGTGTAATGACGAAACAAGTGTTTTGGAATGGGGTCTGGCACCCTCCCTGCTGGGGGGGTTAGCTCGCCCTCGGGGATGCCGGTCTCCGAGATCAGTGCCTGTGTGCCACCTGCCGCCAGTGCACGAAGATCTGCTCTGGGGTTGTCACCTTCTCACTGTGAATGAAGGATTACGTCTGATCTATGTGCCTGTTCTTCAAATACACATCTTTCTGTTGTGTTCGCCTCCGAAGGGTCCTTTAAGACATTAAATTAAGCTGGATGCATTGGTGATGAAAAACACTAATCCAAAGTGGCTTTTGTCATCTTTTACACATGAAAAGGTTTGAAAGGGAGGCTCGTGTCGGGACTGTCGAGCCACATGGCTGTGGTTAGCAGTTTCCTGCCTGAGGCTTGTCTGTAGTAATATCCCATATACGACAAAGACAATTATGTATTACATATAAAATAAGAGTGGATGGGGACCTATGCCTGGAAGTCGGTGGAGTACCAATGGTTGCATAACTAATCCATTTAGCTAGACTAAATGAACTGTTTATTTGAAATCTGCTGTTTTTATATAACAACTGTCTGTCAGTAATCAAACGTGGTTTTTTGAAGCATGCTGAAGTTCTGCAATAGCTGTGAAGCTGGATCCTTACAAATAGTATATTCAAAGTTTAAGAATTGCCAACACAAGCAAATTAGTAAAACTATGCATTGCCTTGATTAATGTGATCTTCTGTGAAGATATTTTTCCTTGTCTTTTTATTTCTCCTTTGAATTGGGAGTAACTGCTTTTCATTGAAGAATTGTCAGCTCTTCTGTCTTGTTTCCTCTCTTTTTTTTCTTAATTAACTTTGTCTCATTGGCAGGGATAGCTTTCACTAAGGATGGCCGCTATATGGCAGTAGCGGAAAGACGTGACTGCAAGGACTTCATTAGCATCTTTGTGTGCAGCGACTGGCAGCTACTGAGAGTAAGATATGTCCTTGCCTTCCACTGCTTCTGCACAGACTACAAGCATATGTTGCACGCTGCTTTAAACTCACTTTGGTAGTCTGATTTTAGACTTGCCAATGCATTTTCTATACAGCATCTGACTCCTTCATTGGCCTGCAGGCATACTTCCATAGCAGTGTTCTGTTCAGGAGGCCAATATATACTATATGCACGTAAAGAATTTCTGATGGAATACAAAAGTTCGCCTTTAAATTCTTGCTTGAGCTTATTTACAATAAACTATGCTATGTTAATAATAATGAAAGTATCAAATGCTTGAAAAAGTGATAAGTGATCATTTGGAATGTATAATATAAATTGTCCTATCTTCTGTTTAACAGTGAGACTAGTCTGTGAAGGATGCACACTAGCATGTCTTAGGGGACCAGATAGATCTGAGAAATTAAAACCCATTAAGAACTAGTCTGTACGTAGTGTCACCTCTGGTTCAGGAATTCTGAGTCATTAGAAGCTGATAGCAAAATTTGGGAAATACCACTAAATGCTTGTCATGTTCCCAAGCTCTTCCCTAATGATCCTGTACCTGTCTTTCTGAGGCAAGGAATTAGGCTAAATCTCTTGACTGATTCAGTGTAACTACTTTTATTTTCTTATGAAGTGCTGTTCTTTTTAAGGTATAGCAACTTTTTGCCTTTTCTGTAAAGGCAAACCAAAGAAACAGTGAATGCAGCATACTATTACAAAAGAAAATATTTCTGTTTCTACGCTAGCATACAAAAGGCTCTTTTGCATTTGTGGTAGCACTTAAAAGGATAAAACTGAGGACTATGTTAGGTCAGATGCAACGGTATTTGTTAGTATAATATTTCAAACGGTTTTCTTTTTTCTCTTTTGGGGGCAGCATTTTGACGCTGAAACGCAAGATCTGTTTGGGATTGAATGGGCTCCTAATGGCTGTGTTCTGGCAGTGTGGGATACGTGTCTGGAGGTATGAGGAAAAAGCAGATTGTTTTCTTGGAGAGTTCGAGTTGGTTTGTAGCCGCTATGTATAAAGCAGTAACTAAAATAACTAGTGTTATTTTTTTTTTTCTTGTAAACATAACAAAAGCTGAACTCAAACCATTTTAAATATTATACTTCTATTGGTAGTGGATGTCGTCATAAGTGTGTGTCAAACTGTTATGTAAATCTTTAATGACAGGAAATTATCTTACTAGCTTTCTTTCCAATTTATCTTGAAAAAAAAAAGTGATTGTAAACATTGCAGAAGCCATTATTGAAATAATGAAAGAATAATGAAAGAATTCTTCTGTAAGACTCTTCTACCGTTTTACTTTGCATTGCATTGCACAGTAATTTTACAGTTAAGTAAAAGTACTCATCCAAAAAGTTAGCAAGGAATATATAAATTCCTATCCTTTCTGCTCTGAGTAGGTGAACTTCTAGGTATAGAAAAGTGTCCTTCTGTGGCCACAAAGTTATGGGCAGCATGATCAAAACAAATACCCCTGGGAATGGGCAGGGTTGTAACGTCCCTGATCAGATGGCTTGCAGATGCTGAAGGAGCATGAGAGTCTTCCATAATGGCATCCGCTGCTGATGTTGTTGAAGAGTGTTGGGCTGGATGGGCCATTGTTCAGGCCTGGGGGGACATCTGGGCTCTTGGGGACAGGGTGGACGTGTTCTGTGAGTGCCAAAAGAGCCAAACTGGAAGCCTAGAGCCTCTTGTCTCAAGTCACAGATAGGAGACCGTGCTCTTTGTATTTAACTTGCTGTGTTTTAAGCAGGGAGAGTTTGGAAGGAATGGCTTTGCCTATCTATGGCTTTTAACAATATTGTTAGTCTTTAGAATTAATCTGTTTATGTTTCAGTATAAAATATTGCTATACTCCCTTGATGGCAGACTGCTCTCCACGTATCGGGCTTATGAATGGTCGCTAGGCATAAAATCAATCGCTTGGAGTCCCAGCAGTCAATTTTTGGCAATTGGCAGCTATGATGAAAAGGTAAGAAATAGGTTTATTTCCTCTCTTTTTATCTAAACCATTTGTAGAACTTGGTCATAACAGTTTTGTCTTGCAATGCTTTCTTGAATTAGGTGCGTATCTTGAACCACGTAACTTGGAAGAAGATCACAGAGTTTGAGCATCCAGCAACTATTGCTAACACCAAGACTGTAAGTATGGATCCAGAATCCATTGAAGCATTAGCAGCTCAATGTAAATAAGGGCTTGGGAAATTGCATGAAAACTTGGGGATGTAAGAAAAATAGAGGAATCCTTTCAAGTTTGATGGAATACGCACATATGATCCTCTCGGCTTTAGCACTAATAGATTCTCAGATGACTTCTGTCTTATGCCAGTGTATTTTGATGTACATGGTGATTGCGTTACAGATTTGGGTATGTGGATGATGGCAAACTGGGAAATTTAACAGGAGAGATTTGTCTCAGCTTTACACAATCCATGACTTTAAACAGCATTGGAACTGGATTGTGATCAGATTTACATCTTGTATGTACAAGCTCAGCCAGCTCACCTAAAGAGCGTTTCCTGTAAACGTCTGTCATCATTTATTTTTATCCTTGCATACATGTATATGCAAGGCCCAACAGATTCTGGATAGTTGGCAGCAGGCGGAGAGCTGTAGCTTTTGTTCTGAAAATCACAAGCTGTTCTCATCCATCAAGGTAAAAAGAACACACAGTGTAGCAGTGCTACATGCCACTGCAGAGGAAGGACTAGTCTTGCGTCCGGACAGGTATCCTGTAAGAGTTTACGTGTGTAGACTGTAAGTCTGCAATATTCACGTGACTGTGTTGATGCCTCTTAACCAGAAGCAAGGCATGATCAATTAAATGCGCCTCAGCAAAACTTCTCACAACTGAAAAATGCCCTTGCTTCCAGTTAGGTGTAAAATATGCAGTGGAAAACAAATGGAAATAGCTCTGTTAATCTCTGCTACACAGACAGGAATTGCAGTTGGTGCATTTTATCCTGGTGCTTGCATTTGGGAATAATAAGTTGTAGGCACACTATTAAAATATTTTTGCTATTTCCTTCTGCAATGTTGCACTTTGTTCACATTTATTTATGATAGTATCCAATTAAAGATTCTTTGTTGCAAAAATGAAATCTATGTTCCCATTGTAATGAAGATGATTTATTGTACTGCCAGATTTAGCTCTCAGGAATAATGAATGAGGTTTGCTCTGGCAGACTCATTCTTTGTAGACTTCAAGGTTTGGTTATTTTTCACAGGAGTGTTTTCCTGATCATGGTTCCAAATAGCAAATGATTCACTGGGAATTCTGGATTTGGTATTTGCCTACCGAAGCCCTTTCCTCCATTGATGAACTGGGGGATGCTGAGAGATAATACACTTGAAAATGAGCTAGTGGGATGTGGATGATTTGGTAATAGCCCATGTTCAAATTCTCTGAGGCCCTTCTGTAGAACTCTCACTTGTTTCTTTGTAGATTGTGTATAAAGAAGTGGAGAAATCCCCATCTGTTGAAACAGAGAGACTTTCTTTCCCTCCAACAAGAGCATTGGCTAGTTCTCTCTTCAGCACACAAAGTAAATGTAAGCCAAAGTTTACTGAAATGAGACGCTTGAGTTTGCCGTGTGAAGTCTTTCTATAAATACACATTATAGGCAAACTCTGCCTCTTTGATACTGGAACGGATCGTCTGGATGCTCTGCTGAAGGCTCCCAAGTTAACTGAAGAGCTCCAAGAGCAGTAAGCACCCTGCTAGAGGGGATGCTGTCTGCCTGGTGGTTTGAAGGCAGGTTTAAAGACTAGCGGGATATTGTAGAAAAGAACTGTAATTGCTCGGGTGTAGAAATAGCAGCCAGATCTCAGTCTTGGAGTTGCTTGCAAAAGTTGTCTTAACATTGTGTGGATTTTTTCCTGATTGTTCAATCTATGCAATGTTATTTCATGACTTAGTTTAACCATTGCAGATAATTGCTGGAATCAGATGAACTATTGCAATTAAGAATCTTATTGGAGTGTGTGGCGGTTCCAATAATTTAAAAAAAAATAATAATCAGAAGGTGTTACAGTCTTGCTGTCTGTTTTAGGATGGTAGTTAATCCCTTGGGTATGAGGTTATGTAAAAAAGCAGAGCGTGCCATTTGGCTTTTGTCTAAAAAGCTGTAGTCATAGCAATGCTTTAAACTTGCCTCCAGACAACAGGCTTGGAAATGTTAGAGATGGCAGACAATGTATGATTAGTATTTTTTTCTATTTTTTTTTTTACTGTCTCATTGTTTGTGGTACTGTAAATCATCTTTGTTTTGCATTGGTGTTTGTTTGAAATACTAGCTAAAAGGTAGTGGAAAATTTGATCTCTCCTTTTTTTCATAGTTTAGTCTCAGACTTGCCTGGATTTCCGGCCTTTCTTTTTTTGTAGAGGGGCAAGAATACTAAGCTGTTTATATGAAGATGCAATATCTTAAAATAATTGAAGTTTTTGATTGGAACGTCTTGGAGAAGAGTAAAATACGGTCCTATCACTTCAGAGACGAGGGGGTTTTTTAACAGTTGGAATTTAAATATTTTGTCCATTCAGGCTTGCTTAGTGAAGTACTTTTATTTCAAATTCCAGATGACATTTCCCAGGTACCAGTTTCTTTACAGTATATCAAACCAGTTGCTGACAGGGCAAATCCCAAAATGGGAATTGGGATGTTGGCATTCAGTCCAGATAACTGTTTCCTGGCAACCAAAAATGGTAAGTTCCTACTGCCCTATATTAAAGGGGAAACCTACTCATTGTCTGTGGTGTGTTTTCATAAAAGAAACGAGGACAATAATTGGTCAGTTATTTTGCACTATGAGAAGACTCGTGGCCCTATTTAAAATCAGCTCTCCGTTGTGCAAACGTGTAACTACAGAGGAAATTCAGCCTGTGTCTTCTAGCATACGTAAAGTATTGTGAGCTGCCAGAACTGCTTATCAGTGCATTAACTCAGTCTTGGCTTTGCATTTAATGAAAATAGTATGCTTTTTATATTTCTTCAAATGTATGCGAGCTCACTGTATTAGAAAATGAAATACACAAATCTTTCCTCCTCCATTTACAGCAAGTGTCTCTTGAAAGGCAGAACTCTTCACAACCTGTAGTGGGGGAGGCTTTTGATTACCTCAAATAGTGAAAGTCATGTAATTAACCTTTAATCTTTCCCTTCAATGGTCCTGTAAGGCTGTTTATGTCTGGATGCAAAAGCTGTGGTTCAGATGCAAAACCCATCAATGGCAGCATAACTGTGAATAATTTGATAAAAGCCAGTGAAGGACTGGAAGACAAACTAAATCACTTTTTATCCTTTTTGCAGTATTTCCAAGGGAAAATTGAAGGCGCTGCTAGGCAAAGCTCTAGTGGTGTTAAATCTGTGGTGTACCTAAATGGTTTGTGTTGTGTTAGACCTCAATTAGTGCCCATTTCTTTAAAACAAAAAAAGTGTGATCTTTTCATCCTTCAGGTATTTACACGATTACCTCTTCCTTCTTACAGATAACATTCCTAATGCTGTCTGGATCTGGGACGTTCAAAAGCTGAAACTGTTTGTAGTCTTAGAGCAGCTGTGTGCGATCCAATCTTTCCAGTGGGATCCACGACAACCTCGACTTGCTGTATGTACAGGAAATAGCAAAGTCTACTTATGGTCCCCAGCTGGCTGTGTGTCAGTGCAGGTTCCAATGGAAGGTAAGGCTGCCTGCAATAACTTCCACAAGCCATCATCAGCTTCTTATTTACAAAATATTTTTCCACTTATAAATCGGTGCGAGCATTATCATGTAAATGGCTCAGACGTGTTCTTGGAGCTTTTTAAAAACAGGTATTTCTAGCTTCAAAAAAAGTTCATGAGACATAGCAAACATGATAAAAATGTAGCAAGGACAGAGCACAGGGGCTAACAGTGATTTAATTGTTGCTTTAATTGTACGGTATGTTGAATTCTTTCTCAAGATTTATATTCATATCAGTTTATTTACATAGAAACTGTAGTTGTGCAGAATGTCAAGTGCTGAAATAAGACTCTGAAATGCCTATAATTTTTTGGGGTATTCTGAAAACAACTAAACTACAACAAAACTCTAATGGGGAAAAATGTGCAAGGTAAATCTGATGTGGAAAGATAGAAGAACATACGTGAACCTGAACTCTAAGTCAGCCTGTCTGATGAGAAGTTTTATGGTTGGCAGTAAGTGATACCAGGCCATTAGCTCGAATCACATAAATGCCTTTCTGCATATTAAGCAGAAAAGAGATCGCAAAGATTAAACTTTTTCCTCTACACAAGGAGTGGCAATATCATTGGGGTTTGCAGCTCTGCGCCGGTGAACAATCATATGTCACCTCTTTGTGTTAAAATGACGAGTCTACAAAATCTATGCTTCTGTGTGGAGTACAAAGTAACTGTAGGCTTGGGGGAAAGAGGCAGTAATGCAGCTCACCTGCACTGCTGTATTGGAGAGCAGATTGGCTCTACTGCAGCAGCAACAAAATCGAGCACCCTGTTAAGGCTTCCGAGATGGGGAGGGTATTTTTTGCAATGTGAGTGACTGACTTCAGCTACCTTTTCCTAGAGTAAGAGGGCGGACTGTCAGCTTCTTGCTGGCAAACTCTGACCTGTTTCTGCAGGTGACTTCCAGATCGTCTCTCTCTCCTGGCATTCTAGTGGAGACTCCATGGCGCTTCTGAGTAAGGACAACTTTTGTGTGTGTTACTTAGAAAGAGAAGAGGTAAAATAACAGTATCATTTGCATTAAAAATGCTCCCAAGTTTGAGGAAGAATGAGGAAAGGGGTCAAACCCTATTGCCCAATCTGAAGTTTTTGTATTTATCAATTATTTATTTGAAGGAGTGTACCCAAACTCCAATGTGTGAAGTATTGTGCTTGCATTTGAATGAAGTGACGTAAAGTGTAGAGAATGAAGTCTGGATTTCAAGAAAACTTCCTTATTGATGTAGTTGAACTTTCTCTTGAACTTTGTCAACTATGAAACCTTATTTTCTAAAATTGTAGCCGTGTGTATATAATGTATAGCTATTATTTAAATTTTGTAATTTCCAATAAATATTTTGATAGTTACAAACTTGGTATGATTCTAACTATAACCCTGCACTTTGCCATTCTAAAGTCTGTTTCTATATTATCAGTGATGTGATTATGTAGCTATTTATCCCAGCACAAGGAAACGGTTATTTGCACGCAACAGTGTACAGCTTATGTCTAGTCTTGTGAGACAAGAGATTTTTCTGGTGTATTAGAATTAAATATTGTAGCAGAGTAGATACATTGGTGAGACGCCTTCTAGCAAATCAAGAACTGTTAAAGCAAAACAAATCCTTTGTTCAGAAAGCAAATGAAGTAATCTGTAATGATTTTCTAGACTAAGATGCTAACAGGTGTCAGTAATTGTGCCTGGTCTACCATAGAATTATTACACTGAATCTTTACAAGAAGGATCATAACTGATACTTTAGAGTGCTATATTACAGGCAACTGAAATGGGAGCTTTTGACCTGACTATCTAGTGCCAAATTGGAGCGGACGGTTCAGCAGGGAAAGAGTAGTTGGACTATCCTTTATCTTTACCCGGAGTAACCAGCCACTGTATTCCTCAAAAGAAGGGAGCCCATTGTTTAGGCATTTATTGGATGTTTTTTCTTTTGCTACTTAATTTCACAGCCTCAGTCTCCACAAAATGAAGAATGAAGAACAAATTGAGTTGAAATTTAACTTTACTGCAAGATTAATGAAAATTAAATAGATATCTTAGAAAATGCATTGAGAGGGGCATGCAACTTACTGCATTCCATCATGACTTCAGCTTTACATAAGTTTCATAAACACGCATCTACTTTAACTTCAGAAAAAACACCACCGCAGCACAGCACTTATTCAGCATTGTAGTTGCGCAGATAAATGCTCTGATAAAATGGCACGTATACACTTGTATGAGGTTAAGTGCAAGAATGTAGAAATCAAGATTGACGTACAGTGCTTAGTTTGATCTGTCTCCATTAAAAAGTCTGCACTGCTGCTGTCCCAAACCAGAGTAGATTTAAGAAAAATTGCTAAGAATATAAATCTAATCAAAATAGAATTCCTTTTCAGTTTTATAAATAATAGCTTTGAAGGCAAATGTGTTTGTGAGGCTTTTGGCAATATTCTCTCTCAAGAGTCTTTATTCTACGGCTGCAGCAAGAAAACATACGTAAGAAACTAGGAAGTTAGACTCAGTTCTTCGAGGGAGGTATTTTTAGAAAAAGCTAATAAACGCATATTCAGCCATATACCTCGGTTTACAAAGTAATAGTTCACGTACACTGCTTCTGAGCAGACGTTAACAGTACAGCTCTAACAAAATTTGCTGACTCTGCTGAAGAATGACTGACACAGCTTTCAAAATTCTTAACAGGCATTAATCAAAACGCCAAGATTACTGTAATTGTGAACACTAATACCTCTTTAAACAAGACAAATCAATCCCAAGCACACTACGTGACTTGACGCCATATATAGGGATACAACTGCAATACGGCATGAATGTTCTACTGTATCTTGCATATTTGTGCAGAGTGTTTGTAGCAGATACCAATCGCACTGAATTAACAGGGAAGAACATGTAGCTAGAAATGGACAATACTGCTGCTCACTAGCCCTGTATAAGAACCACTAAGAGCTGAATATTGGGTACAAAATACAAGAATGACGCTACCTTGTGTCTGCTTCGGATTAATCTGACCTGTGCATTCCCCATAACAACCAGGGCCTCCCGTGAACTGTTAGATCTACAACCACCCCCTTCCGTTCCCCTAACTTCTTCACTTTGATTATCAAGTATTCTGCCACACAGCCTGCTCTCCCCAGGAGACCAATATCAAATCACTTTCCCTTGAAAAGATTAAATGCAATGAATTTTAAAATCCAATTTTGCCTCTCGTCATGGAGTAGCCAAGTTTGGCCTCATTGTTGATGAAGGACATCAATCCCAGGTAGGTCTCGATCAGAAGAGGACGTTCCAGCACCAGCACGCCGTTAGCCCTTCCTAGCAACGGACACTCCTTTTGGGCTTTCTTCACAGCTTGAATTAGCTGAGTTTTAAAGTTTTCCAACTGAAAGAAAAAAAACACCTTGACGTTTTTCCATTGTTTTAAAAATTGTTAGGCAAACAGCTGCTGATGTCAAATTGTAAAGGATTAGTACTATAGCTGTAGTTGTCATGGATCTCACGTGCCATGATAAACTTTACGGTCTGACATTTAACCTTAATGATAGTTAATTTCATACCAGGACACCATATACGTGTAACTTAAACACATGGGCTAGATGCGTAAAGATTTATCGGTGACTAGTATCGTTTATTTCTTACTGTAGTTCTCCTGCCCTTATCATTGATGTGTTGAACTTAAATTACCATAGTGTTCTATTTTTAAGGAAGCCTTCAGAGGAAAGCAACTATTGCAAGGAAAAACTGAGAACCACCTAAGTGAAAGTTTACAGTTAGCAGTTAAACTGTTTGTTTAATTAGCTGGCAGTCCTAGATGAAAAGCCAGGCATCGGCCTGTCAGGTATGCAAGAGTAGGAATAGCACCAAGATCCATTTTCTTTTGGGTTTTACAGGACTTGGCACTTTCGGAAGTTTCAGCTTCCTCCTTGTATTAACCATTTATGGGTAGCTGGCAAAAACTGACAGCTGGGCTGCCCTGCAAGTCAAAATTTGGAGAATGGGGAAACGTAGCTTACAGCTCTAAGTTCTGTCTCTTTGATTTAACTGCTTCTATTTGATTTAACTGCTACATCCTTTCAAAATAATCTAAGTCGTATCCAGCCTACGAGATCGACAAGCCATCTAGAATAGGAGAGGTGCTGTCCTTACTAGGCAAAGGGATGCAATGTTCTCGTCAGCATCTGCCATTGGATGTTCGGTGAAGGTGACGTACGGGATGTTTGTGGACCACGGGTTCCATCTGTTTATGAAGGAGGCGCGACTTTGCTTGTCCCACTGAATTCGAATACCGATACCTTCTCGCCTGATATTGAAGACAGCGGAATTAGTATGGTAAGACTTCCGACTCTTTGAGGCAAGTTTAATTAGAAATGTACTGTCTGAAAAAGACCTGCTTAAAGCCGGAAGCTGAAAAATAAGTTTGATAGTAAGTTTTTCCTCTAGAGCAGTAACGGAAGAAGTCAGCCCCTGAAATATGCAGAGGTACGTTCTTATAAGCTGAGTGCAAAAAGGTTAAGCTCATTAGACACATAGGACACAACGCCTGAACCGTGCTGCCTGGGATAGCCTGCGTTACCTATGACCTGACATTTACACGTGGCTTTCTAGTAATGCTAAGGTGGCACTACTGCTGCTGCAACTTACCGCATTGCATAATGGCAATGAACTTCTGCTCCCAAATCTATTCATCTTGAAAGTCCTTGAGCAATTCACTTTTAACGTAACTACTAGCCGTCCCAGCAAAACACGGCTGCTCTGCAGTGGTGTAATGAAGTTTCAGTAACTGCTTGCAAAGTCACATGAGCAAGAGGAAGAATTCTCAAGCTTGTCTAATGGTCAGTGACAAAGGTTGACAGCTCAAACTGTTTACCATAACCATACAAGAATTATCGTAACATTGCAGTATTACGATGTCAACTTACTTGTTCAGAGATTTAGGTGGGAACTCAAACTCTCCTACAGAGATGGTATCAACTGCACTGAGGGCTATCCTCGTCACATGCTGGCACTGCAGGCTGATGAAGTTGTATTTGCAGATCAGGAGGGACCAATCCGTGATAAGAACGAGACGCTCCTTCTCGTTGTTCCAGTGATCAATTCTGGTAAGATAACATGACTGAGCTTTAGCAGTTTTGATTAAGGGCTAGGAACACTTAGCAGCTTGACAGATGGAAGAGTCGCTAAGGAGAACAAATCTGAAGTCTTAGTAATGCTGTTTCCCATTACGGCCTTTGCTTTGAATCAGCAAGTCTGCTAAGAGGTTGAATGTCACAACATAGTCATGTTACAACTTAGGAAAATGTTAAGAAAATCAGAGTAAGTCTGAAGGTCTTGAGAGCGAGCCCTAGTGCTATCTCCTGTTATTTGAGAACAAATGCTACTTAACAGGGCAGATGAGTCTCCAGCAGCTCTTCCAGTACGTGTTTAATACCGTGCTGTCAGCATGCTGCCGCATTTGCTAAATTATTAACTGCATTTGTGCATGTTCAGGAGAGAGAAATAGTTTTCTTTAACTGTGTGGTCTGACTTGGCATTTTCCTCTGTAAGGATAGTCTGTACATTCAAAAACTTGTCGGTTTCTTCAAATTTCATGAATAAAAGATCCTACCTTTCCCCGAATGTTTTGCCAGACTACACTGTTGAACCATCACAGCTGTAATACTGTTCCATCCTTAGGGCAACCTAAGAGTAGGTCACATCTTCGCTCTAAGGGTAATGAGCTCAGTTTTTAAACTAGCACCTTTGAAATCTGCTACAGCTTATTTTTAGTGTTACTGATATAATTGTTTTTCCTTACAAAAATTAAAAATTGTCTATTGTTTCAACAGGAACACTGACGTAAAGCTGACGAGGCCAAAGCCATCCTCATTGTGTAAACGTAAGTGCCAATAGTGGGACCAGGCAATGGGCTGGTGCATTTCCACCTGCCGTGAACCTTTCTCTCTGCCTCTCTCTGCCGGTTCGACTTGTGCCAGGGTGAAGGGTCTGAAACCGCCCCTGCCTTCTGCTTGCCCCAAGGAGTGCTCGGGGCTTGCAAGTCTGGCCAAGCGTTGTTCCAAAGAAGTAGGCGTGCTCGGCTCATGCTTTGCTCCTATCCCCTAGTCCAGATTGCACCGCAAATTGTCAGCTTCCATTTTGTTCCTTGGTGACTTACAGGGCTAACGGCCTGTAACTCGGTGCGCAGGCATGGCTTTTGAGGAAATAGTTTATTAAAGCCGCGTTAGTGGTTTTGGTGTTCGAGTGAATTCTGTACTGCACTGGATTTTGTAATGAGTTAACTTAGGAGCTTTCCTCTAGATCCTTCAGTGGGTTGGATTACACAGAAATAGCGATGCGATACAGCCACCCCAGGCCACTTCAAGGCTTCCGTGTCCATTTTGCAAGACTCTAATACAAAAGCGCGCTGTGGGATGTGCGGTTTTGAAAGACGTACGTGAAATGCGGGGGTTAAACCTCGCCCGGGGTTTATCTCGCCGTGCAGAGAGAGGCGGCCTCGCCCTTGGCAGCGCTACTTACTCGGCGAGCAGCCAGACGCTTTGCACCTCCCCGTCCTCGGTGGGCGTCACGACCACGCGGATCTCGTTGACCGCTTGCTCTATCGTGCCGGGCTAAACGGGGAAAAGGAAGAGGTTACGGGGGGGGGGGGAAGGGGCCGCCCTCCCGGTGCGGCCGCGGGGCCGGCGGGGCCCTACCCGGAACACGAAGTACTCCCTGAGGCGGCCGGCGCGGGTGGCGGTGCGCACGCTGAGCGGCCGCAGCGTCTGGCGGGGCGGCGGGGCGCCGGGGGAGCCGCGGGCGGCGGCCGGCTGGAAGGGCGGCCCGGCCTCCCCCGGCACCAGCAGCGCCGCGGGGCTGCCGGGGCTGCCGGCCGGGCCGCCCTCCGCCGCGTCCCGGAGCTGCAGCATCGCGGCCGGGCCGGGCCGGGCTCTCGCCGCCTTCCGGGGCGGGGCGGGCGGTAACCCCGGCCGCCGAGCCCGCCTTCTCCCCGCGGTCGCGCCGGGAGGCGGCACTGCGGCTCGGCGGCGGGTTCCCGGCTGCTGCTTGGGCACGCGTGGTCTTACCCACGCGGTGCAGAGACGGCAGCCGCGCAAAACCCGGGGGCCCGGCTGTTTCTATACCGAAAGAGTGGTTGAACATCGGAACAGGCTGCCCAGGGAAGTGGTGGAGTCACCATCCCTGGAGGTATTTAAAAGACGCGTAGATGAGGCGCTGAGGGACATGGTTTAGTGGGCATGGGGGTGTTGGGTCGACGGTTGGACTCGATGATCTTAGAGGTCTCTTCCAACCTTAATGATCCTATGATTCTATGTTTTACCCTGAGCGCGCCGGCGCTCCCGCCTGCGGGGAGAGGAGCCGTGCGGCCCGCGGCGGTGCAAGGTGCTCTGCGCTCCCTGGAGCCCGTGGGGGCCGTCGCCGTTGCACACCCGGGCTGTACGAGGCCTGTCTCGGCTCTGCCGCGGGTGTTCTGGGCCGGGTGTGCAGGCGTGTGCTGTGCAGCACGGGTGCGGGAAAGCCCTGGGCTCAGCCAAAAGGAATGGGCTGCTCTGCTCGGGTAGTCGGGACGCCGACTCTGATATACCCGCAGAGCAATGAGATTTGTGGATCTACAGAGGCTGGTCAGAGCTACTGTGAAGCAAATCTTGGTCAGATGTACAAATTCCTGAAATACCACCTGGTCGACATTTCCAGGTGTGATGTGGCAGATGACGCGCGGGAAGGTGACGGAGCAATGCAGAACTAGGGACAGAACTGTGAGTTTAGAGCCCTAAAGCCCGTGCCACGTTCAGCATACTTGATAGCAAAGACTAAATAATGCTAGGGAATGAACAGCAAGTTAGTATTTGTATTTCTGTGGTCTCTGGCTTTAGTGCGGATATTATCATCGCTATTTATGGAACCGTATTGTATCTTTGACTGCTTTCCAGGGCTGTTTTACCCTGAGCCAGAGGATGATGTCTTCAGCAGGCGGTTGTGCTGGGAAATGGTACAAAATTGAAAACATACTAAACTGACTTCACAGACAGCGTTGGATTTCAGATATCCATCTTTCCCAGGTGTTTCACGAATTCTCTGCTGTACTCTTTGCAACCCTTGCTCACATGAGCCTATTTAAATGAGAAGCCTTATTGCTTTCTTTAACATGACTCACAGAAGAGTTGGCTTCAGACTCGGTAACTTCTCACACCGTGCTGAAAGCACCGTTTTTTCCATCAGAGCTTCCTCTTCTAGCTCCAGGCAGCCTGCTGGGGATGGCCGCAGCCCAGAGGGTGACCACGCCGCTGTCGCTGCCTCCCGCAGCCAGACCTGCCTGGATCCTCTTAGTAAGTTGTCTCCTGCCCGTCTGGTAGCCAGGATTGTCACCTGTGTCACAGTTTGGGAGCGGTGGCTGGGCCGGGACTAATCCCCATCCCTGGAGCCGAGCCGTGTCCTGGAGAGGGAGCCACACTCCAGGCTCTGCCCGCTCCCTGCCTGCCGGGCTGGAGGACAGGCTCCCCTTTACCCTCCCTGCCGCCCTGCCAGCGGGCATTGGGTCAGGGCTGGGGGGGACTGGTGCCTCGCCATGCCCCGAGGTTTCACCTGGACGCCTTAGAAGTCCAGACACCGCATACCCAGCACTGTGTTTGCCAAAGCTGGACCCAAACAGAGGATTAGCTAAGTGTAAGGAAAGTTTTTGGGTAGCAGTAATAAGTTAGCACTGAAAGACTAACTGAGAGCAGTCTTATGGTTTCCTGCTGTAGGAAAAGTCCTAACTTTTAAAGTCCTGACAGGAAAACAGAGGCCTGAATTTATCGTATCCTGGAGCTCTCTCCATCGTTATAAAACATCTTTATGTAGTTGCCTTTCTTCTCTGGGAACAATGAAAGATGTTGTCTTCCCATCTGTTAGGATTGGCAGATACTTTACTTCTAAGTGAAAACATGAGCCCCTCTTACCCGCTCTTTTCTCTGACCAGAATGATTTATGCAACTGCTGTGACTTTGGAAGGGTTAAGGTTTAAAAAGCAGCTGCCTCGGTTTCTGCCAGGAGCTACCAACTTTTGCGCATGGCTCGTTGGTGACTTTAGTCTTGATGTAATGGTTTTCTTTCAGTGGCAAAGTATGTGAGTGGCATGGGCACTGAAACTACCCAAACCTTCTTATCCTACTTCTCTCACAGAAATCAGTATTTGCCGAAGGTCAGCTCTGCCTAGGGCCGCCCCAGGGCAGCGGAGCAGGGCCCAGCTGCTGCTTTGATTCCTCCTTGCTCTTGGTGAGAGAGTTTGTCGGCAGGTTTTTCAAGCAGGAGAGTTTTAGTGCAGCATCCCTGCTCCTCTCTCTTCTTCCCCATCCTACTGTGTCGGCTGCCGTGCGCCCATCCTGCCTGGAAGGAAGGCAGGAGACAGCTCAGCCCTCTGTAAGCCCTCACCGTTGCTGCAAAGACCGGCAATAACAACTGGTGATACTTGTGGCAGTTTTTTGGAAACTTAGAAGTGAACCATCTGAGAATTGGGCTTGGGCACTTCTCTCTCCATTTTCTCATTTCACAGGGGCCGGCGGACTGTCACCCAGCTTCAGCAAAATCCTTATCAACACCTCTTTTTGTGCTGTTCCCTTGCGTAGTAGGGAGTTTAGTGGGAAAAGGCAGATAGCAATTTAACCTCGTTCCCTAACTCCTCTTTGCCCAGCGTATTCCCCCGCCACCCCGGGAACTGGTCGTTTAACAGCGCTCTAGCAGCCGAGTGCAGGTCGGATGTGTCCCTGTCCGTTTTATACGCACAGCAGAATTTCCTTGGGAAGTGATCAATTTTTTTATCTATTAGAGTGCATAGGAAAGACTACATCTCTGTGGGATATTTTTAGAGCGTGGGGAAAGGGGTTTTGGGTGGTGTGTAGAGGGTTGGCATTGGGTAGTGCAAAAGAGCTGTCTTTCGAGAAACAAACCTGAGTAATTTCTGCTACTGTTCTGCTGGGTTTCCCCCCTCCTCTCGTCGGGGTTGGACACAGCTGGTGGGAGGGATTTCTGACTGTCAGCAAGAAAAGAAACAAGAGAGCATGTGAGGGAAAGGAGCTAGACCTGGGAAAGGCAGGAGGAAAGTTTTGTTACTCCCTTGAAATGCAGGGAAGCTGCTCTTAGTGTGTGCATGTGCAAGGAGTTACTTGATCCTGTCTCCGGAGGAAGGTGGGGAGCTGTAGCAGGAGGATGGCTTCAGCTGTGCAGATGGGGTGAATGAGCACTCTGCCTGCTTTTGGACAAGTCCTCTGGGAGGTGGACTTCTTGCTGTGCAGGAGAGCACCCCTCCTTTTTCCCTTCCCTCGCTGAGCGCTGATTTTTTTATGGCCTTGTGAAGTATCGCGACTCCAAATCAGCTAAACCCCCATGGGGCTTCATTGCTGGACAGAACCCAGGTCTTGTGAGCCACCAGGTCTTTGGGCTTTGTCAAGAAGCAAATGCCAGGAGGAAAAGCCACTGCAGTACGTTTCGCTACAAGCAAATGAGCATAAGAAGCCAGGTCTGGTTTTGGGAAAAACCCAGTGACGATCTGCACTATAATCGTTTCCCATGGACTGAACAAACTTGCTGAACTGAACCCATATGGGAGGAAGCATCTAGGAGCGATAAATCTGCTCTCCCTGTGCAAGAATTCCAGTGTGCTCCAATAGCATTGTCCTTTGCAAGAAAGGGAGACACCGGCGAGTTGGGAACAGGAGGTGACCAGGAGTGTCCTCTTTTGGGGAACAGGAACTCACAAGTCGTGCTTGAGAAGGCTGTGAGATTTTCTAGGCGCTCACTGGAAGCACCTTGCGGGGGAGAGAGGAGCTGTTGCAATGGAGTTTCATGCAGTGGCACTGTCATTCATCCTTGCATTGCGAATATCTTCTCTTGCTTCTGGGAACAAACTTCAGCCCCATATGTAAGTAGCAAGAAAAGAGAACCGGGGCGTTTTTATAGGGCAGGGAACTGTAAAGCAGAAGCTAAATACAGTATTTTAAAACCAAAGGTGAAGGGAGGAGCAGAGAGAGCGAGGGGGAGGGAGGGCTGTTCTGTGTTTCTTTATCTAGTACCAGATGTACGTAAAGGTGAATAGAAATTTGAAAATCTGGATAGTCTTTGCTTGTAGGAGGTAACTCACTGTGTTTAACTGCAATGTTGCTATTGTGTGAGTGCGGGAGGTGATTGTTGTGTAAATAGTTTGACCTTTCTTCACAGAACTGCTGTTTTATTGCACTTAATGTATCTCTTTCTTATGGCATGTTTCTTTCCCCCTTCTGCTGTTACTCTAGCAGCACATAGTCCGTTCTTTTTAATTAAATTTTACAGTTACGGTTTGGTGTTAATCATTTGGCTTCTTTGGAAAACTTCCTTGCACATTTGGTCTCCTGCCAGAAGATGATCTCTCGATGCCGGGGGATTGCTCCAATTCTTTTTGTAAATGAAGCCAGTGTTGCCTGGTGTGCTAACTCCAAGCTACTCTCCCTCATGTTTTTAACTTTTTGATTGAAAAGGGGTCTTTTTCAGCAGATAAAGGTTTTGCAGGAAGATGCCTTTTCTCCCTACGTCAGAGAGTTTGTGCTCCTGCCTCGACAAGTACTTTTAGGGCTTCTTGGATGAGACGTTAGAGATGAGATGTGTGCCAAAGTGTCAGAGAAAAGAAAACGCCAGCGCCTGGGAAGTGCTGTCAC
Source organism: Aptenodytes patagonicus (assembly GCF_965638725.1). NCBI lineage: Eukaryota > Metazoa > Chordata > Aves > Sphenisciformes > Spheniscidae > Aptenodytes > Aptenodytes patagonicus. Next base: position 8,874,461 of record NC_134967.1, on the reverse strand, counting down.
TTCCCATAGGGCATTGCTGACGATGCCCGTTACACACACAACCACTGTTCGGGGCACACAAGAACCTTTCTTCGCTGTAATAAATTACACCAAAACGGTGCTGCTGCCAACCTTGTTCTTGTGGTTCCTTTCAGTTCTTTTTTCGGGCGTGCAGACAGCTCGGAGGTGAGGCGCCTGCAGGCTAACAGCAGAGGAGGTCCAGGGGGTAGGGAAATACCACTCTTTGCATCAACTTGCAGCTCTCTGTGTATGGAGACACTCACGAAATAAAACAGCTTCTCTGGCAGTCACCGTTAGCGCTGGGGACTGTTGTACTGGTGAAGTGATGTGTGCGGAGCTTTGCAAGCCAAACAGCTCGGCAGTGGCCACATGTGGGGATGGTGAGAGGGGATTTTAGAGCAAAGCTGGAGGGGGAAGGAAACATGCCATTAATCCCAAAGGCATTGCCAGGCTTGCTGTAACAGCGGTGTAATTGAACGTCCTGGAGCAGTCAGATGCCAGCTGCAATCTCTATGCTTCACCACGTCCAAATTATTTAGTTTAACTTCTTTTATAGAAAGCATTTTTGTGAAAACTCTCGGTCCCTTTTGAAGAATCGGAAGCAACAGGAGGAGTCCCAAATAATGAACGGCTCATAACCTATTAAGTCAGGGACAAATGTTTCCCTCTTCATTCTTAGTTAAAACTACTGACTCGTATTTGCTGAAAGAGAGTTAGGATTAGAAAAGAAATAAAGTGCAAATGGTATTTTCCTTATTTTCTTAGCACTGAATTATATATATTCACTTTATTTACTGGAATTAGTCTTGCAGCCCTTAGCTCTGAACGAGTGAGAAAGCATCTGAAACAGCAAACTGAATTCTGATTTAAAGCAGTATTAATAAAATGATGTATCATTTCTAGTGGCAGAATATTTTTTTTTTCCCAAACAGTGTCAGAAGATGCAGATATCGTTGGTGTTTGCAATGACAATAGTCAGGAAACTAATCCCCTAGGTGCAAAGACAGCATATGTATTCTTCATTAACTGAGAGCGGACAGAATGGACAAACAGAAATCATTGTGCTACCATATCATGCAGGCTGCTGCCTCTTTTCTGATCCATCCTCTCTCTTTTAAGGCTAAAAATTAGCCTTAATGTATCAGTGGAAAAGCAACTGCTGCATTTTTCAAGTGGGCTGTAGAGCGTCCCAGGACCTCGAGGTACCACATGTCAGCAGCTTCCCGATCTCACTGAAGTTTGCTGTGTTGCAATGTTATAAAACCCTGTCGCTTTAGATTTCTGTTACTGTATCTGGGCCTCATCGCGGGCTGCAGGTCTGGAGGTTCGAGGAGGGGGTTCAGGACGGAGCAGGCTTCCCGTGTCTGCCACCGGCTCGTAGTGCGGGATTACTGAACGTGTCCTCTCTCTGTGTGGCAATTTTCCATCTATAAAAACGGGTTTGCGATGTTCACCTTGTAGTTCTCCAATGTTTAACTGGTTCGTGAAGGCCTAATGACGTGTCTCTGAGAAATCCACATGGTACTATTCTAGTGTATGTTTTGTTGCTGCCGGTGCCACGCTGTTAGCACGCTCTCTGTTCACAAGAGCGTTAAATCCAAGAGTTTTGTGGGGAGGTGGATAGGCTGCACTTGACAACTGCTTGCGGCTGGCTGACCTGGCAGATTTCTTTTCCCTGCACCGATTTAATTAAACGAGGAGGCAAATACTGTATATTGCATAAGATCTTCCTGCTCTTTCAGTAAGGAAATGAAGTTGCCCATAGCTGGTGCCTGTTTAAGCGGTGGAAGCACTGCACTCTTCTCGCAGCAGCGCGCAGACCCCCGTACACCTCTGTTTCTCTGTGCCAGGCCAAACGTCTGTGCGGAGCAGGAGCTGGCGATCGTGGGGCACCGGCAGCCATGCGTCCAGGCCTTTACCCGCACCGTCAAAGTGTGGAAGCAGGACTGCGGAGGACGGCGGTGGTGCACGGGCTACGAGCGGAGGTACGTGTTCTTCCTTCGAGCTTGCTTGGCTCCTTGCGTGATGAAAATTGATTCCTTCTCACCAACAGCAGCGGGGAAGTGAGCTTGTTGCTCACTTGGCGTCTGCAAAGGGGAGAGCCCATCGCGGCAGCAGTGGCTGCACAGCTGGCAGGGTCTGGGCACAGGAGGTGAGGGCTGGGAACAGCCGCGCGTGTGCCCGCCCTGCCGCCCAGGCTGTGGTCTGGCACGGGAAGCAGCCTCGATAACTGCTTGGTACCCTCCGAGGAGTCTTAGTGACCAGACAACGTGGCTGTGGCTCTCCTCAACCCCCGGCAGCGCTCCAGGGAGAGAGGAGAAAGGACCCGGCACTTGGTACCTGGCCTTCAGCGGGTCTGGCATTAGGGTAACAATGCAGTCCATTTAGGGGTCGCTGTAAACGGAGAGCTACGTGCAGAGAGAGAGGTGGCTCTGAACCCACAAATCAGCTGTAAAGAGTAGAGCTATTTTATTAGATATTTTTCTTGGCTAAAACCAGGAGACTATGAGAGATTTGTAAACCCTATGTGCATCTAGCTGGAGGGGCTTCTGACCCTACCCGGCATCTTTGTGATGCTAAGAGTTTTCACGCTGTTAAGGAATTCCCAGAAAGAAGATCTATCGCTTTTGTTCTAAAGAAGCTTTGTCGTTGTGGTTAGCTGTTTCCAGTTTTCTGACGATGTATTACATCTGTTTCCTATGATCGTGCCATGTTAATGAAATGACTTAATCACATCACGTGCACTATTTCTGTATCTTTAGATGTCTCAGCTTCAAAGCAGAGACATCTCAGTGCCTCTGTAGTTTCACAGAGCTGAAGGCAGTAGCTGGGTCCAAGCGAGGTTTATTGTGCATGGTCTAAAAAAAAAAAAAATCAACGTGGCCATCGTGCAAGTGATGCTCCGTGAGGGCGGGTGACTGCTGTGGTGGTGGTTAGCAGGCTTTGCTGCAGGGTCGTCGGCTCCCTTTCACACCGTGGGCAGGACTGTGCTCAGACCCACGTTGGAAGAGTGTACAGCTCAGTGGAGTTAGGCTTGCACGTGCAAGAAAGGAGTTTGAACGTACTCTGAGTGGAAAATTGATGCGGTTGTTCAGCTAATCGTAGTATCCCTTGAGTTGCCAACTGGCCTTTACTGGGAGCTGGGAAAGCAAGCAAGGAGGAGTTGTAGAGGGAGGGCTATGAACATGTGCAACAGTGCAAATAATGCACTTTTCTAACCTACACAGCAGCCAAACTACAACGTGCCCAATCTTCTTCTGTACTCCACCTGCTTTTCCGGCCTCATTAGGCAGTTACGAGCCTCTACAAAATAATAATGATAGTAGTAGTTTCAAAGAAGCATCTTGGACTAGAGACAGCTTTTAAGTCTTGACTTCAGGAATTCCTCCTAACCCTGTAATTGCCAGTAATTATCTTGGTGATGATATCTATGTAGTGGTAATAAAGGAGCAAACAGAGTCCGTCTTTTGACCGTGTTTTAAGAGAGGACTTTGAAATGATAGGTGCCCTGTCTGCTTCTACTTCAAAGGCTGGGAACTCTTCAGACCCAGCTGTCCCTTTAGTTTTTCAGTGTATGTTTTTGACGTTATAAATCAAGGAACTGAAATGAAAACATTTTCTGTCATGCTTCATTATAAATATCAGAACAGCCTAGTGCTAAAACTCTGTTCCTGATGAAAATACAGAGGTGAAGCCTAGAGGTGCTGTGAGGGATTTCACCCAGGGAATTTTAAAAGCAAGTACAGTAAAAGGACGATCAGCAAAACTTTCCTCAGGCAAGATTTTGTCCCATATCCCCTCATTCTGAACTTCTTTTGGGAGTTCCCATCGCAGTAAGCTTATTCCAATAGATGGAAGATCTCCTGCCAAGCTGCTGCCAAGCTCCCTTGTGCTGAGCAATTGAGGGCAGTGGAGCGCGCAGTTTCGGCATTCACAGGGATGCTACGCAGTCTCTGTCTCACCCGCTGGAGCTGCTCCAGTTGGACCCGGCTTCGGCAGCGTGGGGCTCAGGAAGCATATTAACAGCTTCAGGATCTGACACACACAGGGCTGGTCTGAAATTGGCCTCGGTGCCTTTGAGTTCATGGAGGCGACTAGGAAAATCCAGCATCTGCTCTTCCTTTTCCCGGTGCACCGTTCAGTGCTGCCGCCCAGCTCACCTGCCCGGCGAGGAGCAGCTGTCTGCAGGGGCTGAAGCACAAGTCGCTGACGTGCAGGGTTCATAATCATTAGCTAATTTCCTACAATTCCCGGGCACGCTTGGAGTGCTGCAGATATTGCTACAGTCCCATCACTTTGCCTAAACTCTAAGTGCAGTTTAGGGGAGGTGGGCAGAGGAGGGAGGGTGGGCCGGGACAGGCAGGGGACGGGGGGCAGCCGAGGGGGTGGTTGTCTGCCTAGTCTGTGCATTCCAAAACCAGTAGCATTTGTTTTTATAAGACTTGTATCTGTGCCTAGAGTACTGGATTGCAACATTTCCTAAAAATCAGAACAAACCTTGCTCCGTACCCCCAGGACACGGGCCCTGCCCCCTCAGAGAGCCAGCGTCTGCTCTTCAGCAGATGAACTGAGCATCCTCTGGGCTGCGCTTCTCGTTGTTCCTGGTAAAGTGATGTTTTTGCTACTGGTTGTGTAACTTTCCTGAATTAGGTAACAACAGAAGGTAGCTTTGCTCAGCCCTCAGTAACAAAACTTGGAGGAATGACGACACTGTCCCAGAGGGGCTGGAAGTGGATTTTCCAGCAGCGGGACACAGCAGGATTTTTAAGCCTGGGTTCCATTAGTTCTGGCTCATTCAACATTTTCTGCGCCAGGGACTCCTTAAAACACAGAAGAAAACAGAAACATTGAAGATAAAGTATCTCCTATGCGGTTCTTTCCAGTCTGCAGCATCCAGCTATCCACAGGCAACTGAGGCTGTCAAAATATTTGCATCTCCTTGAGAACCCACTTGGGCTGACTTAAGGATCTGAAGTGTTCCACAGAGCCCACCAAGACTCGTGGAGATGAGATCGTTCAGGGTGCTGTTGGAGGCAGAAAGGAGCCCGGGATTAGTCCTGAGCTGTCCTACATTGCTATTTCGTGGAATACCTTTTCCTCCTCATTTCTGAGCTTATGCGGGGCAGATGGAAGAGGCTGCTTGCTGCCGTGCAGTCTTTCTCATTTTGGATGAAAAGGATGGTGTTTTCTGGAACGGCCCATGCAGTGAACGCTTGTTGCCTTAGCACCACCCCGCACCCGTGGTGTCCTCTTGTGCTTCCTAATGCACCCTGCCACCGCGTTAAAGCCCTGGGCTGGGCTGGGAGATAGCTCTCGATACCAAGAGGATCCAGATGGATCTGCGCCTGATTGCTAGCTGTTCTGGTGCCTGAGTGACTGTAAATTGCTTTCTCAGCTGCTTCTGGAACACGAGTATTTCCTTCATAATTTGTTAACAGCTCGTACGAAAAAATCGGTATCTGCTTTTATTTTTCTCAGCTGTGCTTCCATATGCTGGTTGGCACAGAAGAGTAGCCGAAGGTTTCCTTCACAGGAATTAATAGTGCACCGTTATTTAGGGTTTTTTGTAGAAACATTCAGACAAAATCAAACAACTAGACTGAGTTAGGATAAATATTTTCAGTGGACATGTACAACACATCTGCTGTGCCAAATATTTGTTGTTGTTTGCCTGATTTGCTTTGGTGGAGTAGTTTCATGTTCTGCCAAAGGAGCTTTTTAAAAATTGGCTTCAAAAGTTTTATCTGTGCTTCAATTTTCACGTACACACAGCATCAAATTTCCGGGGAAAAAAGCGTCGCTTTTATTTATATACGCTTCAGATCAATCCCTGCTTTACCACCCCAACTCCTACCCTGGAAGGTAACTAGTAGGACCTGTTAAAGGGACCTTCAGCTTCTACCTGAGCGCAGCATCCCCTGCCAGACCTGCGCTGGCTCTGCCGAGCGGTGGGGCTGCGGCCACCGCTTCTGGAGAGGCTGCTGCACTGTCGCCTCCCGGAACTGCGCTGGGCGGGAGAGGGCTTTTCCCTTTTTCTGGAAGACGGGAGAGATGTGGTCACGCGCATGGCGTGGCCGGCCTGGTGCTGGCTGTAGCGCTGGGCTCGTCGGTGTGGAGTTGAGGGTTATTGCGGGGCACAGCGGAAGGAGGACTGAGGAGGCGAAAGCCCTTTCCATCAGGGAATCGGTTCTGCCAGCCTTAACCCGTAGGAGCCTTGCCATGTAAAATGCAATTGCATGGAGAGCTTTTTGAGTAGCTTGGTATTCCCATCAGGATTCTGACGATCTTTTAGCTCACCAGCCCCTTGGAGACACCTGCTCATGCTCACTAAAGCTGGACTGAAATAGCTGTTGTTCTTAACATTTAAATTTCCTTTGTTAACAAGTAGTTCAAGAGAGGAGCTCAGAGCTGTGAAATAGTTTAGAAAAGGAGAAAAGAGCCAGGGGTGTTATGAGGACCTGGACACTCCAGTCTCTCGTGGTCCCCATTAAAGTAAATTAAGAAGTATTTTCTTAGCATCAGCGATCATTGCTAGACCAGGTGGAAAAAAATGTGAGCACGTTTGCAAACCAAATTCCTCATTTTATTTATATCCACAGTTAGAGTTACAGCTTCTGTTCTTTCCAGTTTCCTCATTCTGCAGGAATTAACGTTGTCCGGGTGGTATCTTGTTTTGTTGTTTCAGAACTGCGTATTACACGGGCTACAGGCAGGTGTACAAGGTGAAATACCAGACCGCATACAGGTGTTGCCCGGGATGGTCCCAGCTCGGAGGGGATGCTGGCTGTCTCTACCGTAAGTATCGCGCTGTTCGAATGAGATTCTTCATTTGCTACTGTCAGTATTGTTTTTTTGGCTGAGAGTGCTCGTTTCAAGTCCTGTGCCTGCAGTAAATGCTATAAAAATGTCTTTAAAAAGAACTGGGGGTTTTTGTTGTTTGCTTCTGGTTTTTTATTTTTATTTATTTTAACTGTGTGTCAGAAGGATTTTTCTCTGGCTTCCCAGGAAGCGCTGTGTGCTGCTTTCCGTTTTTGGACAATTTCCTCATCACAGCGTGAAAGGGTTTTCAGAGTCACATTCATTTATCCAGTTGCCAAATGCTACTAAACATTTAAAATCGAGCCCAAACTGGTGTTTCAAACGGTGCCATTGGCAGAAGCTCTGGAAAGCTGTAATCCAAGCCCTGAGCGGACTTTTCATTATAAAAGCCAGTAATTGCTGTCTGTGTGATTGAACATGCTGGTGATGGCTAATTTGCCGGCTAGTTGGTCTTACTCAGCATTCGTGAGAGCTGCTTCCTTGGAAGAGGCGGCCTTTGATGAATTACACCCAGGCTGAGAAACTGGGCTTCAGTGCTGTGCTCCAGAAGGCAGCGAATTTTGGCTGGCGGTGTGCGGTCGCTTGTTGGAGTGGGGTCCCTGGCTGTTCCCCGCTCCTCGCCCCGAACTGTGGCTGAGAGCGGGATTCATTGATCAACTCACTTGTAAAGGGATGCGACTTCTCAACTACTTTGGAAAGGTGTGTGTGTCAGGTACTAGATCTGTTATTTTTAAGACTTGCTGAGCTTGAGATACCCCTGCCAGAGGTTAGAGATCTCTGCAGTCCTTCCCTTCGTCTGCTCCCTCCTTTAGCCAAAAGGTGAGCGTTCCGGTTCAGGACTGGCGGGATCCAGGAAGGGATGTCGCAGCATCAGCCTCAGAGGAGAAGCCCAAGCTGCCAGCATGGGTGAAGTGATGGCACTCATAAGGTTTGAAGCGGAGACCCAGAACTTGAGGCTCTTGGATTCTGTGACTGAACACTCCTCTTTTGTGTTTGCTCTAGTGTAATTCTCTGCAAAACAGGCATGGAAGTATCTACTTCCCAGCTGTGCGGGGAAGCTGCAGTACATACTCAGATTTGCACGTGAGTCGGGCTAGGGATATGCAAATATTAGTACATAAGATGATTTTATGCTCTTATTGCAGAAGACAGAGGCAACTTATCCTTGTGGGCCCCGTATTCCCGCCTCCCCCTCCAGGCTGCACTGCTTGACGTGGGAGGCAGATGCTGCGTAGCTCCCAGCTCCTTCCCCTAAACACTATGGCCACATCCAGCTGGGGAAATATTTAACTTTAAACTTTGCTTTTGAGACGTTGAGAGCAAAGTAAAATCTTCTCTTGAATCAAACAAAGGTTTATCTGAGCATATGTGTAGAAATAAATGTCACCATCAAGGCAGAATCACACGCGCTCCCTGTGATATATTATTAATTCTCTGCCTAGTTGCATAATGGAGCTCTGATCTTTTCTGAATTAGACTTTGGAGGTGCACTCCTACCCTCGCCATAGAAAAGCAGCTTTCGTTTTAAGTAATAGGCAGGCGAACCAACAAAGCATTTGGGATCTGACCTGCCTTGCCATCAAGGGAATGAAAGCTAGCCGTGTCCAACTCCATTGTAAAGGCGATTTTGATTGTAATTGACCTACAATATAGGAAAATGTCTCCCACAGCTAGTCATCTTTTGTTCTGTAAAGAGGCTGCGTATACCTTCCGTGCGCTTTGATGCTTGAAGCAAAGGTTTAAAAAAAAAAAAAAAAAAAAGGTGCGTCTAGCAACCAATCTTTATTCTTCCTGTTCAAAAGCCTGCAACACAGGAGAGCAACCCCACTGTGCCAGAGGAAACTCCATGGGTGCCTAATAACCCACTGTCAGCGAGCAGATAATAACCTCAGATGAACTCAGAAAAGTGCGTTCTGTAATGATTTTTCCTGCCGAGGAAGTGAGTAATTCCATCCAGGAAGGAAGCAGAGAAAAGGAAATAAAGCTGCTCAGGGCACGCTCTTAACTCATCATCCTCATCCCTGGGACCAGCACTCAGAGGCTGGGCAACGGTCTTCACCGGGCTGCTCACTGCAGAGTCGGTCTGGAATAAAAAAAAGAGGGAGGTCCAGCTCTTTTGGAGAGAAAATACTTCGACCCTCCCTGTTAATTTCAAACTTGCTGCGGATGCGACGGGCAAGCCGATGGTGTTTATTTTCTTGTCATGCATACGTCAGTAGTTCCTGTTGCTCTCTTTTAAATGGGTCTTGTTTACATATTTTCTGTGTATTATTCCCAAGAGTAGGAAAGCTAGTTGATGTTTTGCAGCTGAAGAACAGGTTACGAAGTCCTTGCTTTTCCCTTGCTGCCGTCCACTAACCCTTGTCTTTCAAAGTGAGAATGAGGGTGACACGATCAGTTAAATGGTATTTTAGCAGGAAGGACGCGAACGTGCAAATCGAGGCCAGCAATGCGCCCTGTGCCACGGCACAGCACTGGTTAGCTGCAGATCCACTCCCGCCTCTGCTCTGGTGGCTGCTGAACTGTCCTAGCAATTGTCAGCCAACTCTCTCTTCGTTTGGCTAACCCCGAGTACTCAAAGCATCTTAAATAATATCCCTGTGATAGACAGCTTGTGTGTTTTTGTCTCTTTTTTTTTTTTTTTTTTTTTAACAGCTCCTAGGGCCAGCCAGCCCTGGCGCTCTCTGCAAAAGCAGAATGACGCCGACTCCAAAAATTCAGCAGAAATTGCTGCCAAGCTGTCGGTGGGGTTTTGAGGTGGGGCGTGACCTTCGGCCGGTGAGCAACTCGGACGAGGTATATGTGCTGCTACAGGGAGGGTCATGGCTGGCTTAAAACCACTTCACTAGAAATTTTGGCATGGCAGGAGGGAGAAACTAGAATGTGAGAGCATCACCGATGTGGTAGCATGGAACTGGTGTTTATGGCAGAGAGGGTTCAGTTTCCAGAGTGCGAGGTTGCCCTGATCGTAGCCTCACAAGGAAGCGTGTGTTGGATTTCCAGGTGCCTTTCTGGAGCTCATGTTCTTTATTTATTTCAGTATTTAAGTCTTTTTAATACTCTCGTGATGCTGAGAATATAAATGTTCCACCTTCTGTGTCACACATTCACCGGGAGATGTGTGTGTTTCTGATGCGTGGGGCTTTGCCTCCGTTCAGCCATTCAGATCGGGTTGAATACCGTTAATTTTAAAACAGGGACTGTGCTGTAACCTTAAGTTTCTCAGACTGAAGAAGTGCAACTTGCACATCAGGGAGCTCGTCCCTGTGGGCCCTTTGCGGGGCAGGAAACTCAAGTTACATTGCTCTGAACCATCTTCTGAATCCCCTGAGAGCAGCAGAAGACCAGCCACCTGGTTAGGTGGCTGAAGTGCAGCACGGGACTCTTGCTCTCCGTTTCTAGCCCCCCCCAGGCAGCCGGTGCTGGTCTAGCAGCAGCTGGATGAGCATCCCGCAGGCTGGACCGAGGCAAACGGGACAGCTCTGCCCGGCTCCTGCGGGATGGCCAGTGCCCTGAGCCGAGAGTTTCTGCCCCAATCCGCAGACTGTCCTGGGGAACGCTTCTGGTTTCTGGGTAACTAAATCCTCCGTCCTGAGGAGCTCCCAGCTTTTGGTTTGCAGGGGTGTGATGGCTTTTCCTGCTGGTGGCCTGGACCTTTAGTACGGGCGTGTTCTCCTGGACCAGAAGAGGGTGTAGGAAGGACTGGCAGGGGAAATGAGTCAGTAAATATTAGCGAACTGCTGAGGCAGGGAAACGTAGCCAGGGTTTGGCTATGTTTGGCTATGGCTCCAACATTATGTATGTTGGAGGATTTTCTATTTTGTATATAGCAATCGTGAGTCAGCCTGCGTTCGCTGGCGTAGCTCTGCTGAAGGCAACAAAGCTATGCGAAAGTATGTTAACAGGATTTGTGGCCCTTCCTATCTGTCTTCAGAGATCATTGGTCGTGTTCCAGGAGTACAAAGGTGGGGAAGGCCATCGCTGTTGACAGCTTAATTAGAGCTGTTGGACACCGTGCGGTGGAATCACTCCAGTAAGGACACCTTATCTTGCTTTCCCGTGGAGGCTGGCATCTCTTCGCTGCAGTGCTCCCTTTGCTCCAAATGCTGGACTGTTCATCGCTTTTCCTTAAAAATAAAAAAGCCCAACGCATGTGATGTTTTTTTAGGGGAAATTTTCACCACTGTTGACTTGTGTGTAGCTGGCCAAGGCCTGCTGCTTCCTTCTTGTTTGAACGTGACATACTGTCTGACATTTGACGGTAATGTTAAATAGCATTATGAAGTGGGAGGTCCCAGCGCCGTTGTGGGTACCAGTTCAGTCGAGTTGTTTGGGCTCTCAGGGCCTGCGGTGGTGCCTGGAAGAAGAGAGCTTGCCCCGTTGCAGCCACCGTGCTGAGTGGGCTCATTGTTTGCCTAGGTTGGTTGCTGTCTGTAGGAAAAAAAGGGGTGTACTCCTTTTCCTCACATGCAGCCATGCAGACACAAATGTGTCTCTAAGCACTTACAGGTGAGAAAATGGCCAGTACAGAGCTGCGAGGACAGTACTCAGTGACTCGGAGTGCGTGGGCTCTGCTGGGAGCCAGTAGCTTGGAAAAAGATGGAAAATTTCATAGAAACACCCTGTAAAACGGCGCTGAAGCCAAGTGGTCTGAAGACTAATGGCTCCACAGAGATCTCACGAGTCTCAAAGAATAGTTGATTTCTTTGTTCCTCTCCTACTGTGCCATTTGAAATCGTGACAGCTGTGCTTGCTCATGACACCCCCTGGAGCTGTCAGATCTCACCTTGTAAAGGCAGGGTGCCCAGTTCCATTGCAGCGTGCCTGCTTTTCGTCCTGTCTCTTCTGAGGTAGCAGAAGTGTGAGGGCTTATTGCGTTTCCATTGCCCTCTGTCTCGGAGCATTCATCCGCTCAGTCCCATTTGGGAAGGAAAAAGGGCAGAAGTCAAGACACCCTTTGCATTTTTAACATGGCGTCAGGTTCTTTCCCTGCCTGATTACTGATAGATTGACTTTCAGACTAAGCTTCTCAGTTTCAAGTGGCCTCTGAGATGCTACTTAAATTCCACATGGGTTCAATAACACAGTTAAAGCCCTTGCTGATTGGGACAAGGGGCCTGCATGTCTGGTAATCCCCTGGGTCTCTACTTTCAGCTCGAGATGTTGAAAAGCCGAGTCCCACCAAGTCTATAGCTCTTGGTCTGCATGGAGGAGCTGGAGTTCAGCCGCAGACATTGTGTCTGTGTTCTTGGGCCAGCCCCTGCCACGTTCAGAAATGACACGATGAGGCAGAAAGGCACCAGGGAGAGCAATAAGTATGGAAAAGGCTAAAGAGGAGACCGTTACTAGAAGATTTGGTACTGGTGACCTTGTCTCGGTTGCAATGTTGCCTGTGAACTATGCAGGAAGTACCAGCTCTGCCCTGACTGCACGCTCCTGCAGAAAACACGGGCTCTTTGCTCAGGCTGGAACAGCAGCGAGGTCAAGTCGTAACTGGGACTGCAGCTGGGGAGAGAGCCTGGCTCTGCTGCGGAGTGGGATGGAAATACCCGAGGCGATTTTTAATAAGCTAGCTCAAGGAAATGGAACAGCCTAGGTGAGCGCAGCTTGGCCAAGAAGCAGTTTAGCCGGCTCTGGCCATCGTGCAGCTGTGTGGCCAGACAGTTTCTGCTGCTCGGGCTCGCGCAGCTCGCGCTGCCCGGCACCCTGCACCGCAGTGCGGTTTGCTGTTCGGATACCTCCATGGAGCTGCTGGAGGAGCTCAGCTTGGGCTGCTGGTCTAAAGCTTCAGTCACCGTCCCTAGTTGTCTGTCACGAGTTTTTATCCAGCCCCCGTTAGGATCACGCTTTGCTCTGATTTTTAGCTCGGAGAGAGGTAGAGCCTGGCCCTAGGTAAAGAGGGAGAATTAATGTTCATTTGGTGAGGAGGTGGGAGGAAGTATCAGAGCCTGAGACACGATGAAAACCCCTCCGAGCATCCCCAAGGGCTGAGTAGAAAGCAGCTGAATTTTAATCGCCTCATTAAAAGAGAAACTTTTATTAGTCACAAATGGCCTATTAAAAGGCTCCAGAGTGAGTTACCCCACACTGAACCGCGTTTCTTCCTGCCAACTCTGCTTAGCTTTAGCTTATCATCCGGCGAGCAGGGAAAGAGCACTCAGCAGGGCCCGCTGCAGTAGCCGTGCTCGGCTGCCGCGCTTGCTCCGCAGGCACGGCCGAGCCCGGCTCGCTGCATAACCCCGGGAGCCCGGCCGCGCAGGCAAGCGTGCAGAGGCACGCAGGAGCCGGCTGCGCCGGCGTCGGGGGAGCAGCTCCATTATTTGTGATACAGGTTGGAAGGCTCGGCAGGAAATGTGTTCGGTTAACAATTTAATTTCCCTATTAGGCTGACTTTCCTTTGTACATCACCTCTTGGCTCCTGGAGGCTCATTGTTTTGTCAGCTGAAAGGCTTTGACTGAACTCCTGAACCTTTTGCCTGGGATCAAGCCTAGTATTGGTTAAACTTCGAACGTATGCTCCCCTGGGAGACCATCTTTGTCCACGCAGAGGATGGCCATGTTGTACTTCAGTGAGCCTGTACGTAGTGGGAGAAATGCTGTTCTCCATCACTCTTCCTTTTAAACCAGTCTCTTGTCTCTGACTTCCCAAGAATCCCACCTTGCTAAATCCTCACAAAAGACATTGTCTGGCCTTTCAAACAGACGAAGGTGGCACTTTCTGTAATTTATCCTTTCTTTCCCGTTTCCCAGAACAGCGTCGTTACCCTTTTCCCAAATTTCATTGCATTAAAATTATGTCACACTGAATTAGGAGCTAGTTTGCAGAAGGCTTGGAAGGCGCAGGCCCCCCAGCTGCCCTGGGCTGGGATGTAGGTTATTATGATTTCCACTCTGCCTGTGCCAGTCTGAAGCACAGAGCAGGGAATTGTCCGGGCCATTCAGGAAATCTGAGGCACAGCCAAGAATAACACCCGTATCTTCTAATCCCTGATTTGTGTCGCTGCAATTGCTTCTAATATTTTCCATTGTTGTGCTTTGGGTCTCACTGAACTGCCTCCGAGGGCTGAGCACTGCTGGCAAGTAGGGCATTGTGGAGCCAGGCTGAGCTTTACTGGGGCCTTGTCTGAAGTCCGGTTTTTAGGTGATTAAGGTGAAGGATTCAGGGAAAACCAAACCACCTTACTATGCAGTTTGGCCACGCAGTCAATTCTATCTAACGGTGTTGAGGCCTGAAGGAACAGAAGAAAACAGAAGACAGCCCTTCTCGCAAGACTAGAGCTAGCAAAAACTTAAGGCTGCAGCCCTAAAAAATCTTGGTGCACGCCTGGAGATGGGAAGTTGCAATGAAATGCTCGCTGCCAGGAGCTCCTTCTGCCTTGCCAGGTGGGAGGACGCGCATGGGGAAGTGTTTGCGATCACAGGCATGGTACGGCGCGGCTCAACTGAGCAGGATGCTTGTGAAAGTGTTTCCCAAGTTCCAGTACTCTGCACCAGCAGGCCAGCATGGGATTGATACGGGATCACCATGGTCCCCAAGGATATGTGGCTATGAAAAGTGACTAAAACGTTAGATGAGAAGATAACTGGCTTTCTGAAGCAACATTTCATCACTGTTTCATTAGTTTGGGTAGATGAGTATTTGGACTTCAATGCTACCTTTGTATGACTAAATGATCTTTTTTTTTGGAGGGGGGATTTGAAAAATCATCAGGTCCTTAAAAGAGCCAACACTGAGGCTCAAGTATTTCAGCTCTAGTGCATTGAAGGTGCAAAGTTTGGGGAGTTCGGATATCGGTGAGAATGAGACTTGGAACGAGCTGAAGTTATCGCTCAGGCTGGCGAGCCGGAGCTGGGTCAGCTGCAAGGGAGATCCTGCGCCTAACGGCCGTGCCTCGACCCGGGGTGCTCCGACAGTTGTGTTGTAAAAGAAGTGATAGAGCAAACATCCTTAAAGTAGGTACGTAGCTTTGTCTAGTAAGAGTGTGTGCTTTGATAGCAAACATGCAAATTTGTAGAATGTTGTATTCACCTAAACCTTCACAAAACCTTCTTAATCACCGCAGACTAGGCGGAAAGCATTGTGTAAGACAGTATCAAGATTTAGTGCAGAGGAGAAATTAGGAAGTCAATTGTGTTTCTGTAGGAAAAAACAGAGCCAATACTTGATATATGGAGGATTCAATGGTAGGAGGAGAATAGTGGGAAACTTAGTGATGTGGTTATTAGATATCCATGTAAAGTAGGTTGTAACTGATTGCATTATGATAAGAGTTGTGTAAATACCTGACAATATAGTGCCGGGGGACTGGCCACCACAAGGGTTTGACCCAGTGATTTGACTTTCACTGTGCCCCAAAACAAAGTGCCGCTTTATCTCTCTCCAAACTATCGTCAGGAAGCAGAGTATTTCAGGCAGCTTCACGTGAGTTGTCGATGAACTTTATGCAGCTGATGAAACCTTTCAGCATTCAGGAGTTTTGAGGACATGAATCTGCACTGCACTGACTACATCACCTTCGTTACCTAGTGGAGAGAAGGCTGGAGGTGAGGGTGGGGAGAGAAAAAGGACCTGCCTTTACTGCCCAGGTAATCTCCTTTGATTGTAGGGGATGCTAGTACCACCAGAACGTGACTCCTATTTGTGCAACTACTAGCAGACCTGTAATCAGGAGGGAAGGATTTTTTTCAGGCGTGGCAAGCTGACACCCGCAAGCTTTGGGTTTCTTTTGGGCAGGTAGTACCTGCTCTTTCCCATCTCTGATTTTGTGTGTATGTCTTAAAGTTTCAAGTTATCTTTGAAAAGGCATTGGTAACGTTGCAAATTTATCTTCTGGTGTGCACAAAATGTCCTGCCAATGTGCCCAAAAAATGCAAATGCTTCCTTGTGCTGTTTCCATCTGTGGTTCCTTTTTCTTCTCAGTGCACAATTGGTGTTTTGGAATATTTTGTGCCAAGTATTTTGTTGGAGCCATTTTTGAAGCCTGCACGGGGTGCCTTTCCTCCCCAGTTATAATGACACACAATGAAATGTGTAATCACAGACCTGCTTTTTCTGTTACTAATTAGTTACAGCTTTAGCTGGAATGGGAAGAGAAGCCAGGGGGGCTCCCAACTTGCAGATAGGAGGGAAAAGCTCTAGACAGAGTGCGTGTGGAAACCTTAGTCCAGTGAGCGCTGTTATAATTGTTTCCAGGTGGTTCCATATCATACGTAGGTAAGTAATCACAGGCTTTGTGTGTTCAGTCGGTAACTGCAACGGTGCCATTTCGTCGCTGGCCTTGAGCAGGGTCCAGAGCCTTCTGGTTGGGGACTTCTCCACCAGCCCGTGCCCAAGACCACACACTGCCCTCCTCGCCGGCCGGTGCCACCGGTGTCTCTTGGGGGCCTCATGGAACACGCTTGAGTTAGCTGACAGTCGGTTCCCAGGCTGTATCTGCTGGAGATGTATTTAATTCTCCAGCTTTTTCCTTAAGGCAGGCAGGACATGCAGAACTGGCAGCCTTGCAGCTTTAGAGAAAAAATGGCTTTTCCAGGAGTTTTTATTTATTTATTTATTTATTCCTTTATTTAGTCTGTCGGCACTCGTGAGCCCAGGTAATGTTAATGCAGGAGATGCTGCTGTGTTGTCTTCCCACGTGATGTGAATTTAGCATGAGGAGTTGCAGACATGTCATGAGAGTGGCCAGGAGCACGCGGGACTCTGCAGTCGGTCTGAAATGTCTCGGGCTTTTTCTTTACAAAGTGAAATCCTTGAAAACGTTCTTTACCCTGACCCATGCAGTCCGATTGTTTAAATGAAAGTGTGACCGCTGAAGTTTCGAGGAGAGGCCAGTTCTGATATTGTTCTGGAAGGTGCTTCTCTTGAGCCTGAAGAACTGCTGGATGTACGTGTGCTGCATCGACAAATCCAGCTGCACCTAGCTGGGGCAAGTTCTGACCGTGGGTCTGAAGTGGGGTCACTGACTGCTTGTGATCAGCTTACACTAACCAGCAACTCCACTACCCCCATGTGTGCCTTGGGATTGGAATAGCCCCGAACTCTCCTAGCAGGAGAAAAACATTGCACTCATTTTTTTTCCCCTATTGTTTCCGCTAAAGCCAAAGACAAATCTCATCTTTGCTTCAGGAGAGGAGGCTTGGCATCTTCCTGAGGTTCCAGTATATGTTTGCAGGTTGATGGTTCACTTATTCTGTTGGCAAGTCGCTTCAGTCGGCGACTGTGCGGGGCAGCAGCCTGTTTCAGCCGGCACACGATCCACAGTAAATCGCAGCGTAAGCTGCACTTGGCACTTGGCTCCGTCAGCATTTGTCTCGCCTGCGTTCCGTGCTCTTTCTAGTAAATCTGCGTTTCTGAGCCAACAGGTTTTGGATTGCCAGGTCTGTCTTTTGTAATTTCAGCTACTTGAAATAATTACGTTCTCTGGATCCATCAACTGGATCAATAGGACACGAGGGCCCCTAACACAGGTGACCGTGACACAGTTGGCACTTGCGGAGCATTCCTTTCCGGGATAAATAAGCCGTAACACATTGGTCCCCGTTGCTGCTCTTGGCCCAGGGCTGTCCACAATCCAGCCTGGGCTGAGCAGGATCTCGGGGTAGGCGAGTGGGAACTGCTGGAGCAGGTACTACCACGGCATCTCTTGCACCATGGAGACAGGTGAAGCTCTTTTTGCTCCCTGTTACCTGGATTGCCACGGCTTTTGTGAAATGTATTCCTACCCAATCCCGTTGTTCTTGGATTTTGTTACAGTTTGTTCAATGAAAGTGAAAAGGGAAAGAAAAAGAGGAGGTGCAGGAAAAAGAAAGAAAAGAGAAATTGGCCGGCAACACAGCTATGTCCAGATCAGTGAATAGAGAGAAAATTTCATTGTCTGAATCTTTAAATGGACTTAAAAAAGAAGATAGGCCCTTGTTGTGCATCCTTACGCTTTGACAAAGCACAGCACACGTGACAGCATCACTTGTTAACAACATTTCTCCTTTTGAGATGAGCATTTTCTAGTGGGAAGTATAAAATACTGACTGCATTTTGTGAGTCATGAGAAATATACGTTTCACTGGAAAAACATATCCTTGTTTGTGGTTTTATTTAGATGATTTGAAAAGGTGGATTTCAGAAGCCTAATTGAGCATTCTCTGTCTCTGTGTCCATTTTACACTTCACTTGGTGAGAACAGAGAAACGTGGCTGCTCGGGCTTACTTACGGTTTAGCTCTATTTCATCCCCTCGTCCATTCAGAAGGTGACGCCACGTTTGGGTAGCCAGCTCTCCAGGAAAGCTCAGCGGAGAGGTGGAAAGCAGCTTCTCGTGGTTTGTTCCTGAAAGATGCCTCCAAGTTCAAAATAAATAAGTTCTCTTTTTTGCCACAAGATCTGGTATGATTCTGCATGAGTCATTTTCTGACTATTTTACTCACTTGTCACCTGGAAAAGCATTGTTTCATCAACAACCATGCAGCTCTGCTGATGTTTTCCTGTGAACTCTCACTTAGCCGCACTTTAAGAAGAGCCCTTAGACATTGCCTGAGGTACTTTACTTCCCATCCTAAATTTTGAGAGACTCTGTGTACTGTTTGAGTATCGCATTGTCAACCAAAAAAGAGTCGCCTTGCAAAAATGGTTCAGTGGTATTTTTATAACTATTCAAGTTTGCTACAGGGCTGTGGGAACTTAATCAGTGAATGGGTATTTATTAGTGCATGTACACTTCCGATCGTGATCTCGGGAATTATTCTCTCCCTCCTCCTTGCAGCTGTCTGCAGTTACGGGGTTTGTTTCAACGGTGGAAATTGCATAGAGGGATCTTCGCAGCTCTGTCATTGCTCCTCTGGTTTCCAAGGACCTCGCTGTCAGTACGGTAAGCAGTCTTTTAAAATTCTTCCTTTAACTTTGAGTCGGAAGTGAAGGGGATAAAGAGTGAGGGATGCCCCAATGTTTTTTTTGTCCTAGCCATTGTTTTATCTGCAAAACTCCAATAATCTGCTCTCTACTTTTTTTGGCCACTGTTTGTAATGTTTGGGGAACTTGGATGTTTGGAAAGGAAATGCTTATCATGACTTGCTGTGAAACAGCTCCGTACTGTACAATAGCCTTTATTCCTGGCTGCCATCAGCAGAGGGATTTGCTGGAATCGGAGAAGGAAGCTGATTAAAGTTGGGTCAAACAAAGAAACCCTGGGGTCATGGCCTGTGGAGTGAAGCTCAGCCTGGGGGAGCGTGGCAATGGGCTGCCACATCAGAAGGGAAAATAGTTAAGCTCTGACTAGCTGGATCAGTTATATCTTTGGCTAGGCTTTATTTTGGGGCTGCTAAGCTTTATTTAATTAACCTTCGTGCAATATACAAATTCTCTCTTGAAGGTTATTGAGTTTCCTATGTTTGGTAATTTAGAGATGTTCTGATTTGGTAACATGAGAGTCTATAGCAAACAACTGCTTAGAGCTGGAACGGTTCTCCATGCCTCATATATGGTAAGAGAAAAATGTGCCTTGTACTGTTGCAGAGAGAAACGGCTGCCCTTTCTTCCCTCTAACTGCTAAGTCTGCAAGGTACAGGGCAGTAACAATTACTCAAATTCTGGATTTATGACGGCAAATTAAATAATGACTTTTTTTTTTTTTTTTTTAAACCATCCATTAGTATATATCTCTTCGTTCAGACTTGTGGTTCCTTGCTCTTTCAGAAATGGAGGTAAGTTTACGGATGTAGAGGAGTTGACATCGGAATAGTCCTTGGCAGGAGCTGGTCTTTTCCCCGTGAGAAGGGCTGGAGAGGAGCATTTTCTGCAAAGCCTGAAACCCTCCAACCCCAGAGTAATCAGAACAGAGGGCGGCAAGGTGACCGTGCGAGTTAATCGGTTCAGGGAAAGCGTGTGTCTTAACACTGTGTTTTAAGAGGGCAGATACAAGGTCTTGCCGCTTCAGCTAGCGAGGAGGCACACAACCACCGGCTACGCGGCGGAGCTGGGCTGCAGCTGCTGAGCCAGCCTGCTCTTGCACATTTTTCACGGTGCATCTGTTTTAAGGAACTTTAATTGTTGTTACAAGTGTCAATTTAGAAGTGCTTAAAAGGCCCTTAAGTCACGTTTAGATAATACCTTTAAAGAAAAAGAGGATTCTCTCAGTCAGATACAAACTGTAGATCGGCCAAACCCTCCTTGACGCTGTTGACTTTAGGCTCTATTCATTCCTTGCTCCTTCTTTAATACATTTCGTTAACTGGAGTTAGAGCTGCGTTTATTACAGTCGGAGCCTTTCCTTGGACTCGACTGGGACAGTGGTTTGTGTGTGATGGTTATGAGTCCCCTGCCCCATGTTCCAGTGGTGGCACAAGTTCTCAGTTAGGCAATGAAGCAATTTCCTTCGTAATAAGAAAAAAGAATTGCCCCAAGCCCAGGTGTACGGATCACGAGCCTGGCTGCCGCTCTCTTGCTGCAGGGCATCCAAACTGGAGCTACTTCCAGAAATGCAGGCTCCATTTGGCAACAACCAGCCCCTCGGCCAGACCGGTGTGATTTCAGTGGAGCCTGGGCGCTGTCGAGCACAGAGGTGGCACGGACCCATCCGACACGAGGCATAAACCCCTCCTGGAGCATGTCCGAGACGTTTCTGTCAGGGCTGCAGGTCTGCATCTCTGCTCGAGCCTCCTGTTACCACAAGCTTTCACCTCTGGTCACAGCGAGGTGCGACACCTCTCCCGGGCTGGTTGTCCTTCTCTCCACAGCATTTGCAAAGGTGTCATCCAGAGTTAACGCCACGTCCTAGAGATACAGGGTGCTCTGTCCCGTGTTAGTGTGTTAAAAATGGTCTGGTGTCAGGGGACGGCGTGACCTTCTGCTTGTCTTAAGCAACGTGGTGCGAGCAGTTTACAGCCCGCTGTTGGGGGCTGCCGTGCCCTGCAGGGATGCAGGAGGGTGCGAGTTTCCCTGGGCTGAGCTTTGTGCTGCGGCACTCGGGTCTAGCGCCGCGGAGCCTCGCCTGGCCCCGGCTGGCAGCTTGGGGCTGGCACCGCTCCTGCCTCCCCGCTGCTGCCGCAGGAAACAGAGCGATGCCCAGGAAACGAAGCAGTCCGGCTTTAACTCGCTGGTCACTCAAAGCTCTGTGGCTGTTCTAATGCTAACGGTTTAAATTCTACATTTTAAGTAAGGTGAAGAGGGTGCTGCTTAGTATAACAATAATTTGCAGTTTGTTTTGCTTTTTTACTTTATGTTGCTAAAATAGTCACACTGCAGACACAATAGTAACCTGAGTCCAAATTATTTCTCTCCCCAGTGACACTCTCCTAACTGCAGTCTAAACACATTACTTAAAATACTGCTTCCCTCTCATCCTTTCACCCCCGAAGGGTTAGAGCATGGCTAATTCTCCGAGATGTACTCGATCCTGCACTGCTGCTTGGGTTTGCGTTTGCACGTTACAGGGTTTTCTAGGAAATAAACAGCCCTTAAATTGTCCCTGCAATGCTTTTGTCATAGCTTCTCTCATGCAAATCAATAAATTAAACGTCGGGCGTCTTCCTGTACAGAACCTGAGAGGTAAAAAACAGTTTCACATTTGGAAATGTTTAGCAATTCCCACAATTATAATTGGTTGCAGCTTTGAAAATAAAACACACATTTCTGAGACCCCCAACTATTTTTTAAAAGGGAAATGACTGGCTTATTTTGGAGGGGAAGAAAATACATCTGTAGTTGCACTGACATTACCCCCCTTGGATGAGGGACCCAAAGTCGGTGCTTTGGGTCTTAAAAGGTCAGCCTGCGGACGGCTGAAGGTTAGCTTTTATTTTACTGCCCTGCAAAGCTTTTTGCAGGATCCACGTGAGGCAGCAAAGGAGGACGACAGCGGCTTGTGTCACCAGCGTGCCCGGGGCAGTGTGCGTGCCCTCGGGGTGGTGTGCCCTTGGGGTGGTGCGCTGCCTTCGCACACCTCGCGGGGCTGCTCCGGAGAGGGAGGGGAGAAAGGCAGGGGGCAAGTGGGGCAGGACAGGAACGCTGCAGCCACTGCTGTGGGTCACAGCTCGCCTCCGCCTGGATTAACAGGTCCTCGGTGCAAGAAGCCTTTCCCCTTTTCTGGGGAAAAGGATGCTCTGATCAGATAAAAGGTGGCTGTTAGTCAGAGAAATCGGAAAATTGTAGTTCTCAGTTAAAAATGAGGCGTGGGTGAACCTCCAATAGTTGTAGTTTGGGCAATTGTGTAAAGCGTGACAACGGTTGAGCCTTTGGAAGTGATAAATTGAGTTTAAAAAAAATAAAAAAATTCCAAGATTGT
Organism: Aptenodytes patagonicus; assembly: GCF_965638725.1. Lineage (NCBI taxonomy): Eukaryota > Metazoa > Chordata > Aves > Sphenisciformes > Spheniscidae > Aptenodytes > Aptenodytes patagonicus. The sequence continues at coordinate 8,852,371 of NC_134967.1, read as the reverse complement.
TCTGCCAATTAACAAAGCATGAGGTGGTTATGTCATAGTTGTCACTTGTTTTTCTAAGCAATTTTGATTTTATTTTAATTCTTTTAAACTCCAAGTGAGTTGGCTGTTGAACTGTTCTCTCAGGATATTTGACCTTTATGGTGATGCTTCCTTACGTGCTTCTGTTTGGAACCGAGAAGCAAAGAACCAAACTGTAAAACTAGATTAAAAAAAAGAATAATGAAGAGCTTTTGAAACTTACTGAATTTCTGACCTTTATTTTGAACCTTTAAAATGTCTTTACTCAAAATACGTTTTTAGTGGCAGCTCAGAGAAGCTCCTTATCCGATTTGCTCATTTCCAATATGCCTGTCAAATTTTAAACGAATGTCTGAAATCCTGAATACCTGTGGTCAGATCCTTACCTTCCGTATTTTGGCAGAGCTTCACTCAAGGCAGCGGGGATGGGCTGCATTACAGCCAACGGGGGATGGCCAAGGAGACGCAAATTATGGCTCTGCTCCCTGAAATTAAAGGAAGAAACCAACCCAAAGTCTTTGTTTTGGAATGAGCTAATTACAAGCAACAGGGTTGAGTGAATAGAGTGGAAAAATCGTTCTTCGTGCTGCTTAACCTCAGTTTATAGTGTTAGTTGTTCTATTGCCTTTCCAGACAGCAAAGCCCAGCTGACTTGGGAGCATTCCTTTGTGTGTGCAACCTCAAATTATTTTCATTCCCAAGTGATTTACGTTTTGTGCTCATGGCAGAAGTAGCCCCCTGACATCCCCTTCTGCCGGGACAATGCTTCGCTGTTTCCGAGGCCTGTTGTTTATAAACATTGCAAAGGCACCGTTGTCCTGCTTCCTTCAGCAAATCCGCCCGGACGGGACTATCTGGTCACTTCAAGGGCTGGAAGGAAGGAGATGGACCTTTGAAAGCCCAGCCCCAAGCAGGACGTGCTGGCTGGCTCAGGACTTCCACTCTTTCCCTTGTCTCCTGGTAAAGCGGCAGAAAATGTAACATGATCAATACCAGTTCGTACCCTCGGTGAATTTTTTGGACGGGGCACGTGGTGGACATGAGAGACGCCAGCACATTGACAAGAAGAGTGGTTTATCTTCTTGGCGCGCTGCTCTGTAAGCCTCGGCCACTCCTGAAGACAAACCCCAAACCCACTGATGCAGACTCTGCAAATGATGGACCATTTTCATTACCTGCAGTTGAAGGAAACATATAGATATAACAGATTGGGGACAGCGTTCATTCTGCAAGATAAGTGACTTTGCAAGCATCTTCAGAAAGCTTTCCTAGCTTTCAAGTTTAGTTTTAACCTTTTTTTCCATCCTGCTTTTAAACAGATGTTGCTCCTGAAAATCTCAAAAAGACCAACAAAAATGCTGCGTTAGCCCTAGCTTGCAGAGAATTGACTTTTTTTGTCTGTCTCTTGATGTTTTTCATTATTCATAGCATTTTCCAAAAGCCAAGGTGCTTGCCACAGAGAACGTGCTGATTGAGGATACAGGAAGATCCCAGCCACAAACTCATCCTTCCCTTCATCTTAATTTCTTATTGACTACTGTAAATGATTTTTTTTGGTAAATACTTTTTTGGACAAATTTCTGGTGGAAACCTAATTGTCTGGGTTCTCATCTTCCTTTTCACTGTTAAATGTACTCTGGGTGGTTAACTTCTGTGCCGGTCAGTCAACATTTGTGCTGGATTTTAATGAAAGGATGGGAGACTGGAGGCTGCTTCAGAGAAGACAGCTTTGCGGAAGGACACACAATGGTTGACCGGTGAATCATTTTTTCTCATCTGTCACCTATAAAAGAAGCTATCCCGGTATTTGAGACGATGATACCTTCTTGAGAAATAATTCCCCAAAATGGAGCCGTTTAGCATCTGACTGTGGGATGAACCTGGATGTGGTCCGGAGGGCTTCTGACAAGGCTGTTCGATGAAAACAACATGAAAATAACCCAGAGTGCATGAAGTTGCTCCACAGCGATATTCTGTGGTGTCATTCGTCTTCCAGAAATCTCTGTGTCTGATCTTAATGCTGTCACTTTTTCTTTTCTGGAAAGAAATACAGACGTGTTTGTTTTAAAGGCAGGACGTTCTCTGTCCTGGCCAGACTCTTATCATACCTTTCAGCATGGGATATTTTTACTGGCCAGCCTAGAGCAGCAGCAATCCTGTGTTTACCCTGGCTGGAAAACAGGCGGTACCCAATCAGTCTGGCTTCCAGGGGTGAGATGCTGTCCTTCCTGCTCTCCTGAGCTGTTGAAAGTGATAATATTTGGGCATTCTCCGCCTGCACTAAATCATCTCACTTTGAAGGCAGACCTCTCAATAGGGCTGCACGAGCTCTTTCAGGAAGGTCTGCAGTACATCTTGTTTACCCGTCTGGGTTTCAACGCCTTTTCTGTTGCCTCTTGCATCTCGGTGGCTTTTTGAGCATGTAAAGTGCTGTCAGCATAGGGATTTCTCTTCTTTTTTTCCCCATGCAGTGTGGCATCTCCTACCTGCCATAAGTGGGGCTTTGCTAGAGCAGCAAACCAGGGGAAGAGGTTGAGCTGAACAATATTGTAGTGACTGCAGAAACTGTTTGTGAACTGAGGAAGCAGCTGGGTTGTCCTGAACTCCTTCGTTATCTTCCATGTCTGGTAGATGAAAGGGTTGTAAATGGAGTGTTTGAGGTTTGGTTTGGGCTGAGACTCTCTTTAGGAGCTCCCTTCTTTGCGCTTGGATGTAAATGACCTTTCTGTACATTGCTGGGAGGGAGGGGGGTGTCGGAAAACCCGGGCTCTGCTCCAAGCCTTCCCAGGGATCCTCAGACCACCCTATGCTTCGGGGTCCGGTTTCGGTGGACTCAGCGTACCCGAGTGAACGCAGCGGAGCAGGTCCCCACATGGCTCCTCTGCACACCGGGGGGTCGCGCGTTCGTGGCAGGGACCGTCCGTCCGTGGGATGGGGAGCATAAAGGCTGTTGTTATTTGCATCTCGTACTGTAAATCAGCTGCTTGCCTTCAACGTTTGCTTACTGAAAGCTTCACGGCGGAGTGGATCGTTTCAGCAACACTCAGGCTTTGGGGGCTCTTGTGTGGGAACTTTGCTGTGCTGTAGGGACAGGACCCTTCCTAATTAGCCCGGCTGCGTTTTGAAGGATCGGCCAGACCAAATCTTCTTTAGCTTTGCACAAAGGAGAGGTCAACTGTAAGCAAGCAGGGCCCGTGATTAGTGTCTGCTTTTGCAAGGCCAGCTGAAATGGCTTTGTCGCCGCTTCAGGAGACCATTATTGTCTCCTTCTTTTATAGCACTGCCCTCATTTACACAAGCATTTGACATGCCCTCAGTGTTGTTTGATTGACTAATGACCCTATTTCTCCCGCTAACCTCTTCGAGCTGTTCAGTTGGAAGCCTTTGCGGTGTGTTAGGGCATGGGCTGCTTGGGCGGAGGGCTGGGAGAGAGGGCTTTGCGGCAGCCTTCGGGCTGGAGGTGATTTTCAAAGGGTATCGCAGGACTGCAAAGCACTCGAAGGCACTGAAGTCAAAATGGGAGAGGTTTTGTCTTTGGAAGCAAAGGGGAAAGCACCTTGTAGACTCTTCTTGGATCCGGGAGCTGGATGTGACTTTCTGAGATGGAAAGACACCACCAGCAAGTGCACATGCGATAATGCTTGTTTGGACTCGGGTGACTTCCCTGGTCCACGGGGACCCCAGTGCCGATTTCAGAACAACAGTAGCAAGACACTGTGTTCGATGTTTCATGGGTTTACAGTTCACAAGGCCGATTTAAAATCCGTTTGTGGGATTAAAGAGCAGCAATTGTTCTTCAGCTGTCAGTTTATTGGAGAGAATCCACTGTTAATAATACCAGGGCTAAATTAAGCAGAGCACTTCTCCTCCAACAGCCAAGAAGTCCGAATACTTTTATTTACAAACAGCCTCCTGATTCAAAGATTTAGCCTTCTGCTGGGGCGGGGAGAAGAGCCTGAGCCCAGAGATTTCTGCTAGTCCGCAGCATTGCCGTGCAACTCTGCCTGCCGGGATTTTCTCTCTTTTTGGCTCAGGAAGGCAGTGGAACAAGGGCGGCTTGTGCAGAGCTCTGCTTCGTCCTGCGCTATCTGCTTGTCCATCAGCCAAACATTAGGTATTTAATAGCTGGCAAACAGGTAGCACTGAACTCTTTGAAAAAGTTAGTGAGAGGAAACAAGCCAAGGCTATGCAGGGGTTTATTCAGTTAAAGAAAAAAAAAAGTCTTTTGTGAAATGAGTTTTGAAGAAAAGGGAAAATGTGCTGAAGCTGGGGGAACAGCCGGGGTTGTACCTGTGAAACAAGTTTCCTCGCACCTCCATCTGTAGGGTATTGTGGGGTCCAGCGTCCTTCACCGAGACGCACAACACGGCGTTCGCCGCGAGCTTCATGGCACGACCTCGATTTTACAAATCTGGACGTAAATGCAGGGCAATTACTCTATGAATAACTTCATAGTTCATATAATTTGAGTTTCTAAAGGTTAACTGGAGTACAGCAAACAGGCTTTTGGACGTACGCTATCGCATTTAAAGTTGTCCAGCTTCATCGATGAGTGATGGAGCATACGCACGAGCGAAAATATTACCGACACATTTGTTTAAAGGAACATGATAGCAAGTGAAAAAGAGCTGCTAGTTTAAGAGACTAAAATCTTAAGGGCTTTAGTGAATTTGAAATATGGCTTTCTTTGTTCTTTTCAAGCTTTCCTTGGGTTGAACTCAAGAATTGAGGATTTCATTATCATTTAAAAGAGGTGATTATATCGGGTGAAAGAAAGCGCATGGCTCAAGTCCTTCAGATGAGTTGTAGCCCCCTGCTTAGATTTTGGCAAATAAATGAAAAAGGAATCCTATCGCTGACATTGCACCGGTTTGTAATTTTCATATAGATCTTTACTGCTCCTCGCGTTAAGAGCTGTCAGTGGTAGGAAAAGCTTGGAGGGGAACTGCTGGTTGTGCCACCTGGAGAAGACCAAATCTAAGCTTTGTTTTGAGGGGTTTGTGCCTTGGGCCTAGTCATGTGAAGTACTGGATGCCATCTTCAAAGCGATGCGTGTTTTCCCTTTAATGAAGATTGAACTCCTCAGCACCTCCCGTGATCGCCTCCTTAATTATTACGGTGCTGGTACCATGGCGAAATGTCAGGCCCCCCTCTAATTGCCCTGCAAGGGTTTCTGCGAACGTTCGCAGCCAGCTGTGACCAATTAAAAAGGGGAGGGGTGTGTTTGTGTGTTTGCAAAACCTCAGTGACTTGCAAAGTTGAGCTAGGGTCCGAAGAGCTTTACGTTTTTGAGAGCTATGTAGTCTACCCTAAGTATTTTCTTCTCATCTGTTGAAAGTCAGACTGTAAGCACAGAGGTGAGTCAAGGGATATTTATACAGGAGAACAGATTATTTTCCAGGCAATGAAAAATACTCCAGTCTAAAAAGGGACCACTGGGATCCCATCGTGTAATTGGTAATAAGAAGAATTTGATACATGAATGCCAAGTGGACTGAATTGATGCTGAATCCTTGGACCGTTACGGGGGAGGAGGAGACCGTCCCAAACTTACAACTGCTCGCCCAACTGGCTGGTTTCTTGAAACGAGAGAGAGAACGATAACAAAACCGAAGCCCGGTCCAGTCTGCGCAGAAGAACCGTTTCTGGAGGCATGTCTGAGATGTGCCTCTCCTGCCTCCTGCTGCGGTCCTTAGCGGCTCTCCCTTTTGCGTTTGGCTGTTTTATGTTACGGAAGGGAGGTGGCACAAGGCAGCTTAACTCTTGGGACCTGTGATCTTCCGTCGTTTTCTGGGGATCTTGTGAAAATCGGCGGTGCGGGGGTCCGCGCTGGCTGTCAGCACAAGGGAACAGGTTCCAGCCAAAACAGGTGGTTTAGCAAGTGAAATGAGGAGTGAAGGCCAAAGCACAAAAGATAAGCATTGCTGCAAACCTTCCTGGAATTTTTAGAATTAATTTACGCTAAAATACACAGTACGGTCTGTAATAAAGCGTCAGTATGTTATGCTTTCAATTTCTGGGTTTGGAAAGGTTAGAGAAAACATTTTTTTTTTATCCATTATGTGCTGCCTTCTCCAAGGCATCTTTTTAAAGCAGTGTTCTCTAGCAGCTGATAACATCTTTTAGCCAGCTCCTTATCTCCACCTCAGCCACAGGTTTTCCTTTAATGTTTGCTTCGTTTGTTGTGTTTCAGTCTGTTTCCCCGCCTTTGCTGTATGGTCTCAGCGCTACAGTACAATTCGTGTAATAATTCAAGAAACAAACATAAGTTGAGATTCCAGTCATTACAAATACTTTTTTTTTCTGGGAAGATGCTCAGAGGATTCCCGCTCCAGAGGTTTAATTAACGAGAGTTATGTGAGAAAGGGAGGACACTTTCCGTATATCCTTGATCCAAGTTCAAGTGCTTGTGCATTCCTGTTGTGCAATGCATTTTTTTGACTTGGGCTGAAGCTTGCTGTTCTGTGCAGCCTTAACCCAAACTAAGTTGTTTGATAGCGGAGGGGGAGGAAAATCTCCCGCTGACAACCCACGCAAACAAATCAAGGGTGGCACCAGCCAGCAAAGGAGTTTGTTACAGTCGCTTTTTACTGCTAGGTAAGTTACAAAATTCAGATGAAAAATGGTGTCTCTGAAAATGGGAATCCTCCTCCTTCTGAGACTGTGGCATCAGGTTCAAAGAACAAGTTCAGGGAGTTTGTGCCTCTGCAGCTTCTTTATCCTCAGGTTTCCCGCGTGCTCAGCTTGTGTTCACTGATTACAGCTATGTTACGGTGTTAAGTTAATACTGTAGTGCATGTATATGTGTATGCATGTATATGAACATTAGGATGTCGTAGTACATACATGGTTTATAGTATATTAATACCACCTATAGGTAGTATTTAAAAATATGTATTGCATTTTAATGGTCCCCTCACTGGAAACACGGAAATGATTTGCAGTGGAGTGATTATCTTTCTAGCCATATATAAGCACGCAGACCCTTCGGGCACAGCCAGTGCCCCGCGCTTCGTAGGAACCTATGTCTGGACCCTGCTTCTCCCTGAGTTACCACTGTCCCGGCCCGCCAGACACAATCTGCGTGCGGTGCTCTTGCTGGTAGCGGTGGCGTTGGCACCGTGTTCGAGTACGTAGGGAAGTGGTGGGGGAACAAGCCGTGCCGTGCAGGGGCTGGAGCCCTGTCGTTGTCTTCAGGCTCTCTGGCTGGTTTCCCCCTGCCCGGGAGCGGGGCAGGAGTGCCAGCAGCTGGAAGCAGGCGCACGGCAAGCGTTTGTCAGCAGAAGCGCAGCTCTAGACCAAAAGCAGGATCCCGGCAACCCTTGCTATTCTGGGGTGAGATTTCCCAGTCCCAGCATGGTTGGTTTCCTCCCAGACATGCTTATTTTTATGGGACTTCGGTTTCTCGTGGTTCAACTTGCGCACGCAGACACGTGTGCTGTATGTAGTTGTGCAAACGGTTTTTCTTTGCATAATTCAATGTTCGTGGGGCCTCTGTAACCCCTTTACCTTCCCATTGGCTACAGGGACACCTGTTAGACCCTCAGTCTCTATAAGCCAGCCAAAAAACTGTTTTGAAGGCCAACAGGTGTTTCTAGTTTGCCGTATGTGAATGCGTATTAGCTGTCTGTCTTCCCACCTCCCCAAGCAAATAAAACCACAGTTGAATCTGGAAATCCTCCACTCAACACCAGAACAGCAGGCGGCCCTGCACGGGGGTGCCAAGAAGTCCAAACAAGCTCCCTTCTCCACGGCAGGCCGTCTAGCAGACTCACGGGCTAGGCGCCGGGGCTGCTGGCCGTTAGCTGCTCTCTTAAGTAATGCGTTTGTGTTTTACTTTCCACTTACTCTGGAACATGAGCTGAAAAGCCTGGCACGCGGCAGCTTTTAGGACACTGTCATACCCATAACGCTGTTGGCTTTTGTTTGCATATAGCAGCGCAGATCATCGGGCAGGCTGGTCCAGCTCCGTTTGCTTACGTTCAGTGGCCATCAGTAGTTTTGCAGTGGAAGCAGTTTTTGATGTTTTTCACCCTACTAAGTGCATCTGCTTTTCTCGGATGCCTTCAGTCCAGGCTTCCAGGCTTCTCAAAGAGGTTTTGTAAGTGGCAGAGACTTAAAACGTGTATGTCATAGATTTGAGGTGGGACTCTGCTGCAGACGGGCTATGCTAATACAAATGAGTGGTGACAACAAAGAAGTAGAATAGCCCGTGTTTGCAGATTAAAATAGGGAATCTTTTTTCATAGAGATTTAAGTGGCTTGCTTAAAGGCTGGATAGATCATTACCAGAGGTCCAAACCAGCTCTTGGCTCTTCTAGCCAGGAACTGTTTTGAATCATTGATAATGGAAGTCAGTTATGTTGATTCATGGTCCTAATCTGATTGTCAGAGATCAAAGGGTCAAAATAATACAGTCCTGTGTAATAAATGCAAGCGATCGGTAGGATGCTGGGTTCCTTTTGCTGGTTTAACGATCTAGTGTGCAGTGGATAAAGGGGACGGGTGGGTCTTAAGCTGTTAAAGAGAATCCAGGGGATATCGTGCCTTTCCTCAGCATACCATTGTGTTTTGTGAGGCATATTGGATTTCCGTACAGCAGATGCTGAGATAATGGATGCCAGATGTATGTCATTAGAGGATACCTCTTTTTACCAGCTGCAAATTGTCCATCACTTCCTCTACTGTACATTGTCATCATGAGAAGCTTGAATTCCCATAATTTACTGATATCTCAGATGTTATCAGGCCTCTCTTTAACTGATAAGTAATGGGCTTGTGCAGTCCAAACCAAGCACATGTGGAAAAGTCAAATAATGTATTTTGATTTGTATTTGTTCAGGAGCTCAGTTATGATTTGCCTTGATAAACTTGCTTGGAAAATTATATTCTACATTTAACTTGTAAAATGAATCCCTAGAAAACTCCAAGGATTTAAGTGAAAGAATGCCAGAGATGTTTTTGTACTTATGTGAGAATAAGACATGGCTTTTCACTTTACAGTCTCTAGTGTAACCGGATACGCTCTTTAAAAATGCACATTTTTAAACTGAAGAAATGGTTAAAAAGAGAACATTAAGCCGTGCAGACGGTATGAATACAGAATGCATCACGACATATTTAGGCACAAATTCATTATGAAAATATTCATACTTTACACAGGCTTCTTTTAATCAGAAGGAATCTGAGGTTTATGTGAGATTTCATATGTGTTGCGATACACCTCCACAGTACGCTTATTTAGTTCTGTGAATACACCATCTTCTAAGTCTTTTGAAGTTCATTCCTTCCTGCATGTATTTCCCAGACAGAATGCTTCAGAAAATTTTCTTGAAATGGTTTGTAAGGTCATTTTTTTTTCAAACCTAGAAAAAAGGTTTGTTGTAAGGAAAACAATGCCACTGACTTACTTTACTTTCCTGAAAACTTTCTGCTACTGTGAACACATTTCCCCTTTGTTGGACTTCCCTTTCGGCTGCATCTGGTTCAGAAGGAGGAAGGTGAGAGCTCAGCGCTGTGCAGGCGGTGCTGGAAGCTGTCTGGATAGCTGCGTGGTGCAGCCACGTTGCAGGAGATAAGGGAAAAAAGGACTCTGGTCTCTTGAAAGGAACGTGTTTGGAGATGTTTGTACCACCATTTTCCATTCTGCGGTACCGAAACTTTCCGTAGTTGGAAATGCAGCCCCTTTCTTCTGCAGCGTATTGGCTTTGACCTTTTTTAATGTAACAGCAGAGAGCGGTGATATTTGAAATGCGTAGGAGAAACAGATGTAGAAAATGGTTTTTGGGAAACAGCAGATCAGGTAATTTTTCTGGTTTGAAATGATTTAGGCATTATCCCCCTCCATTGCGGTCTGGGAAACTGCCCTGAATTGCACAGCAGAATACTTACTCCTAGCAAATAAGTACGTTATTTCCACCTTCGTTTTTCCCGGTTGCTCAGGACCTCACCTCATTAATAGTGAAGATTTTGGAATGTGAAATATTTGGAGTATCTGGGTATCAGAGCTATACAATAGATCTCTGTGGCAGGCGGTCACTGAACTCCATCTTTCTGCACGGAGGTGTTTGGTTTGCCTCTAATTCTGATAGCCTGCGCAGTGCTGTGACTGTCCCTGTCGAGCAAACGTCGTTGAACTTAACTGCTTCTTCAAGAAGGTGAATTTCAAGTGTAAAACACTGCATTTACGCTTTTTTTTTTTTAACTTGTGCATTTAACGAGAAGCAAGTAGCAATGACCCTTTCCTTAGAGACAAAAGGAAGTATGTATAAATGTCTTTTGTGGCTTGGCAGTAAACTTGCTGAGGACAACATAAAGCGTGCTCATTAAATGTTCTTTAAACAGTATTGCTTTTTGTTTTCAGAAGCAATGTGATGTTTCATCCCACCGTTAATTACCTAATAGCAATTATGGCATAAACAAGCCATTTGCTATTGTGGCTTTTTCAATTTATTTTTCAAGGTTCTTACTCTTGACACCTATTATGCATCTGGGAACATGAGTGGCTTTTGTAGTGAAATATAAATAAATACCGAGATCAGTAATCAATAGTTTTACATAGACCATCCTGTACTATAAATGCTACGGCAGCTCTTGAGAACCTTACAAAATGTTTCCCCCCTTGGATGCTTTGTAGTGTTGAACTTAATTATACGGAGACAAAGAGATGAGGAGAAGATTATTTTTTCCCAGGGACTTTCCAGTTCTTTAGAATAAGATGTGTACTGCCCATTGTGCCTTGCTAGCTGAGTGAGCAAGCCTCAAAAAAGAGGTACTATTTGTGTTAGTGTTGCGTACGATGAAACTTCTGCAAAGTGCTTAGAAAGACTGGGCAAAGAGAGACTCTCATAGCTGACCATTCCGCTTATAACCTTTCTACCTGAGATCATAATCTTCTTTATGGTATTTCAGCACTTCTGAGTCTGTTCCAGCCAAAAAAAGGAGGTTTGCTGGAAGGAGCAGCTGATCATCAATGCTTCAGAGCTTTGAAGGATGCTTGGTTTAGGATTCCTTTTGAATAGAGTGTGGCTCCTGGAGCTTCTTATTCACAGATGAGTAAATTTAAACCTGATTGGTGAAACAGCTGAATGTCAAACCAATTCTTTCTGTGCCTGTGCCTCATTTCTGACTTTGGTAGCAGAGCCTTCTCCTTTGTCATTGTTACTCCTGAAAATATGTTGTCAAGTCTTATCTCCCCAGCTGAGCATTCTTTGCCAGGTCATCATCAGTGTCCACTCCATACACTTTTCATTAAAGCTTCTGGCTTTAAAAAAAGGCCATAAGTCACATTTGGAAGTCTCACCATAATTCACATTATCGTATGTCAGCCTCTCGAGCAGTCCTGGCCGGCAAGGTCAGCAGCTGGAGGAGCTTAATGTAAGTATCCTGTGAGAAGACTGTCTTAGTTAGTTGTTATGATCAGCTATTCGGAGGAGCTGTCAAATCACTGATTTTGGACCATTTGGGGCTAGCCCAGAAGCATCAGTTAATTGGTCAAGGAAGGGATATTCAACAGATAAGCTTTTGTTGGATATTTCCGTGTGTATTCTGTTTACAGTTTAATTTGCATTATTTATATTTGTGTACAATAACATCTTAAAAATAGCTGTCAAACATTTTTAGGGCAACGCTATATGAGACTAGTGGTTCTGGTTTCTGGTTTGGTTTTAAGCAGAAGTCAAGAGGCTTATGTTATTTGTATTTTTAGGGATAGACAGAGATTTATGGGTACTATATCAGACTATATCCTCCTTCTCCTGGGGAAAGACCACATCCAATAACCAAAAACTTAGAAAAAAACCTCGGGTTTTTACAGGCATCTGTTAGGATGCTTCTCTTTTGAATTCTCTGGAGGCTCTGGGCGCAGTATGTTTGTAATGATACCTGGAGCTTTGCTAAATTACAAGTGCACCTAGTTTGTTCACAGAAAGTATTTTTCTTGAAGTTCACTTGACTACACTCATTTTGCAACACACTTATAGACAAAGGCAGCTGTATTTCACTGGTGTCCACAGGGGGGAAATGGTATCGTCATCTGTGGATGCAACGTTATAGATCAGGAATAATTATGTTAAAGTCAATGCTTTGCTCCTATTTTAAATGAGAGGAAAAGAAAACTTTCATTTCTTTATCAGGGTTAGTCTTCCGCTTAACTGCAAGTGTCTGGGAGAAACAAGCGTTGGTGCCGATTTCATGTTGCAGGAGAGCGAGGTCCGCAGATGAGCAGTACTCCGCAACATGCACGTAGCAGCTAATAAAGCCACTAACAGACTCAGATGCGGTAAGCGTCACAGCTAGAAGGACTCGTGAAGTAGGTATGTCTTTTGGTGTTTTAGCTGGAGAAGTCAGAATGGCAGGTTACGTGACTTGGCCGTGGGAAGCTAATGCAGCGAGGCTGGGATGTATCTGGAGCCCAGATCTCCTTCCTCCCGGTGCATATGCATCTGGCACTCGGACCAGTTCACTCATCTTCAGTCCCTATCTGAACTCTTTACATTTTAGCCTGTTGCAACAGCATTTCTTTTGAACCCTCCAGCTAGATTTTGATAAATTTTTCCTTGATTCTGTGTGGATCTCACTGGCTTTGGATCAGGGTGATGTAACTAGCGAGAACAAAGCTCCGTGCTTTCTTACTGCCTCATCTCCTCAGATCATAGAATCATAGAATCACTAAGGTTGGAAAAGACCTCTAAGATCATCGAGTCCAACCGTCGACCCAACACCACCATGTCCACTAAACCATGTCCCTAAGTGCCTCATCTACTCGTCTTTTAAATACCTCCAGGGATGGGGACTCCACCACTTCCCTGGGCAGCCTGTTCCGATGTTTAACCACTCTTTCAGTAAAGAAATTTTTCCTTACATCCAATCTAAACCTCCCCTGGAGGTATCCTGCAGATACGGGAGCAGGAGGCGTAACCGGGGTCCGTTCAGAGGCAGTGGGCTGAGTGCCGTGGGGACACACAGCTGAAGATCACCGTCTGCCTGGTGAGCACAGAGCTTCACCCTGGCACGGGCTTCCCTGCAAGAAGCAATTAATAACAGGACAAAACTGCCGCTGACATTCACACCTTCATACACTCAGCCTTGGCAAACACATCTGTGATCTCATGGAGCTGAGGTCACTTCAAAGATCTGGAAACTTTGAAGGAAGTCTCTTCAGCTTCTCCGTGAGAGGAATACAGGTTCTTTCCCAGGAGAGCCATCTTCCCGTCTTTCCGTAAAATGCAGTTTTGGCCGTACGGTGGAAAAAAAAATCATCAAACACCAGCCCGTTTGTTGAGCTCCCGAAGGGAAGCCTTGGAAAGCTTGCCAAGTGCAGTATATTTTTATATTGCATCCATTATATAATGTGTCAAAAAAGAATTCTCTCCACTATGGAGAGATATTTATAGTCTGTAAGGTTTTGTGGCAGCAGTTGAGAGTCTAAGGTTACTCTCGCTGGGACTAGTCAGACTGTTGCCTCTGACTTCAGTGGGAGAAAGTCTTTAAAGACTGAGGATAACCTTTGTAAAGAAATAGCCCGGCTGGATGGTGTTACCCATCCCACCTCTCTGTCTCCTGAGGACCCTCGGGAAGACAAAGTGGAAACTTGCCGAAATTGTGAATGAATTGGGCGTGGCAGTAGAGGGCGAGGACCTCGGTAGACACCAGTGACACAGTATGGGAACGGGCAGAAAGAGGGGAATATCTCTGGTGATGTGGGCTGAAGTCTGGCCGAGGCTTGCAATGGGCAAGAAGCTAAGGAAATAGGGAATCGTACGACATCGATAGGAATAAATGTGTGTGTTCCAAGTGGAGTAAGAATATTTGATGAAGAACTGTCTCGCCCCTTAATGGACGCTGTGTGGAAGATACCCGGCGCAGCTAGTTATGTGTATGGAAGTACTTTCAGATCTGCGTAGCTGTTATCTCTCGCAGCCGTTCCTTCCTCCAGAACATTTGCACAGCCTAAAGAAGTAACTCGTGCTGATCCGGCAGGTATTTGCACACGTTCCAGCAGGGAAGGAGCGATCCCAACAAGCCCTTCGCTTCTGCATTTTGATGCAGATGAAGAGGTCGCAGACATTGTTTTGAGTCTTCATTAGGTCAGGGAGACTTCTGGGAAGCCCCTGGTCACAGTTTCACTGAAAAGATAATTACCTTGTCTCGGAGGAGGCCATGCGGCTGGGAAAGGCGAGCAGCAGAAATGCATCTCTCTCACGTGTTTACCCGAACTGAACCACTGGAATATTTGAGCTTAATTTTCCTCTTCTTTAAAAAAAATAAATACCTTAAAGAGTAGACAAAATCCTTTGGAACTTTTCATGGCATAGCCCATCATGACCAGGAGTCGAGTTAAAAAAGACCTCCAAAGTTTATGGTCAACGTAGGTCAACTCACTGTCTTACGCAACTTTAAGTTCAGAAAAATTTAAAGCCCTAACTATGATATTGATTAAATGTAATTTGGCCATCTTACATATTTATATTTGTGAGAAGTTTAACAGGAGCCAAAAATGATAATGCAATCACTCTGGAAAGGTTGGCTATTACTAAACGGGGGATTTGAGATTGCACATACCCGGTCGGTATGTGTGGGGGAATGATACCACTGTGATAAAATGAACCTATGGTCTCTAGTCCGTCTCTCCTGGAAGTCTCCAAACCTCTGCTTACAACAGACAGTGCACATATATACACATATGTGTGTGTATGTGTGAATCTTCGTACGCATGCTGTTGCATTTTCTACATCAACGTGTCTTAACAAGCACTGCAGACAGGACTCGCACGCTGCCCTTCCTATCACAGCAGACACAGCCTTGTGCTGTGCAGTTTATGACAAAAAGATTATGATAAACAAAAAATTAGAAGAGACCAAATACATCAAAAGCGTTTGAAAAATTACGCGTAAGTCACCAGCAACGGTAAGATGACGTCAGTTTGGACAGAAAATTATGGAAGAAATTATGGGTGAACAAAAAAGCCTGTGAAAAGCAATGAACATTGCACTGAATAAGTTTTATCCGAGCACTGCAGGAAGCTCCAGAGTTGTGAAAGATAATCATCTGCTCCCTGCAGACCACAGCAGATCGCATCAGGCATATTCTCTTGAAAGGCTGTGCTCTTTTTTTTTAAAAAAAAAAGAGATTTCCTGGACGTGCTGTCTGTAATGGCTGTTTCATTATGTCTCTGTTATTGCAGATCAGGAGGAGACAGGCTGAGGTTGTCTGAGCATTTGATATAATTCATGGAAAGACATTGAGTTTATAGACGGTTGGGTGGGTAAGGATGAGAATCTGGTTAGGAATTCCTGAAAGATGGGAAAATATATAATATATCCTTACAATTTCTCTTTTTTACAAGTCTGGTTATACCCTTGTACTTCGCAACTTGTCTTTTCCACCTCCAATACCCTTCTGCACCAGAAGCAATTCTGCCCTGCCTGAAGCAGGGGCTCCGTCGCTGTTTTTTCTGCGGCAAGAATTGAGCAGTGGGGGAAGAGCCCTGTCCCTGACGTTCCCCGTCCCGGGGCCGAAGAACTCTTCCCCTCGGTTACACCCTCGGGGGCTCGCGTTCCCCAGGTCTGCAACCCCAGTGTGGGCTTTCTCTAGGCAGCAGTGCGGTTGCTGGCTGATCTCCTGGATATACCGTGGGAGAAAGAGGTTTTTAAATACTTGGATGCCAAATCCCAGAGTGTGCTGAGTTGTAAAAAAGGGAAACAAAACAAAAATGAAAAAAAAAAGAGACAAAAAAACCCCAACCACCAAGCATGGATTTTGTATGTAATTTCTGGTTTGCTGACAAACTTTTCAAACAAGTTTAGTGGGGAAGCAGCAAAGCTGCAACACTGACGTGACTGTGCAGCAGCCTGCTCTTGGCTCATCAGTTTGGCAGATTTTCAGAGAAACAATTGAAAATATTTTCTTTCAACCCAAATTCAGCCACGCTGAAGCGTGGACCCAGGCAGTTCTGCTATTTCTACGCTTAACTGCTTACGTTTTAGTACTAGATAAGGCATATTCTCTTATTTCCTTTAGATTATCGGGAGTGTTTGTTCTTGGGAGAATATTATGTAAACTTTATTAAACGGGTTGTGTTATAATGGCTATAAAACAGAATAGCTCAAATTCTCAGGGCATCGCAGCTTTTTTCCCAATACAGCTGTTTTAATGAAGATATACTACAGCAACTTGATTTTTAGAAAATAATTACCCAAAGCTTCATCTTTGAAGTGAGCTAATTCGGTTCAGTGCTGCCAGTGGCCCTTTCCGAACAGCTGTAAGTCTGTTAAATTTCATTACAGCCAGAGGGAGGGGATAAAGCCTCTCTGCTCTGCGCGGGAGACAATCCTTGAGAGCCGGGTCTCTCTTTAAAGTGCCTACCTCTCCCTTTGACTATGGTGAGAATTTTTCCCATTGAAGAGCTGCAGGGTTATCTCTTTGGAATTAGATAAAAATTATTTTATCCCAACTTTAACCGCTTTTAATCTATATAAACTCTAGCAATTTTCTTTTTAATTTTTTTTGGTCAGACAGAATGCAGCAACTTTTGTTTAGTTTTTTGTCTTATTAAAGGTCACTTCCCTACAAAAAAAAAGAAAAAAAAATGCTTTTTTAAAGCTTATAGAGGTTTTTGGGGAAAAAAACATTACAGGTAGGTAATTATAATATAGGTAGAAGTTATATATATGTGTATGTATACAATACTACACATGTAAGTGCAGATTCTGTTGGAAAAACACATTTCACAGGTTTTATTTACTTCGGGAGAATCCTTTCTAAGAAATTAATCTGGAATTTGGAATGGTAGCCACAAGCCTTTGTTGGCTTGCAAGCTGCATGTTGTGAGCTCGGGGGACCGGAACCATCCACCTTCAGCAGGTATTTAAGAAATCTAAGTGCCCGGTCCAGGTATGGATGCTGCTCTACCAGCAGTATATGACAAAAAGCTTCTAGTCTTGTAAATACTAAATGTGAAGGTTCAATCTTACACTCGTCTGACCTGGAGTTCACAACAAAGTCCTCTGTGTGGCCAGCTTGTGCTTGCTTGCAACTGTACGTGCTGAAGAGGAAAAAGGCAGGTCTCGGGGTCTGAAATGCTCAGGAAATGGAAATTCTCCCTCTGCAATAATAAATAATCAGGCAGTTAAAAGTTCTTCTAGTAAAAAAAGGGAAAAGATGATGATGGGAAAAGGCAATGATGCTGTTTCTCACTAGATAGCAGCGGACGGCTGTCCAAGCGGCACGGCGAGTTCTGCAGCCCGGGCGCGCTCCCCGCACTGACGGTCGTTCTCCCAGGCGTTATCACAGAGGTGTCGAGTAGGACAGATGGTTTCTGAAACCGAGAATCGAGATCATTCTTCTGCTGACCTACGTGGTGCAATAAGCATCGGTATGAACACTTGGTCTCGGACACGCATTCTGTGTTTGTGAAGCCAAGACTGGCACTGGATCTCCCTCGTAGCCAGAGAGAATGCGCTGGCACGAGGTCCCAGGCAGCGAGACCGTTCTCTGGACTGTCAAGGAGCAGAAAAGTCCAGCAACCATTTACACAGCATCCTGTCAGATGATTTTCTGTATAGGCATCAGGTCAGTATCGCTGAGAGGTATTTGGGGCTGAGCCAGCTGAAGATATGAGTTTTGCATCTTACAGATAAGAAATTCTGTTTTCCTGGGGATGATGGTTCAGCAGCGAGGAGCGTGGAAGCCATACAGCTGTCTTGCTTGGAGTGCACAGCTGATGTCAGAAATATACTCCCCTATATTTATAATAAAGAATGTGTTTAAGTGAAGAGAGAGAGAAGAGAGCTGCCAGTAATTAGCTGTTGGCGTGCAAGCGGCTGTGAGGTTAGTGAGTTGCTGAGATATCCACCAGCGATGTCTCAGCTGAGCGATGGGAGGAGAGTCGCTGCAGCAGCCTTTAGAGGATGTGCAAAAGGAAGAGTCCCAGCAGCAAGGGGTTTTTCCCTGAATATTGGGAACGAATCCAATCTGCTTGCTCTATCCAAGGTGAGGAAATGGGCTGCCGAAAGCAGAAGGAATGAGAATGAAGACAGCAGCACAGACTGGGCTGCTTGTACTTGAGGTTTTGCTTCTCGCTTGCTCCCTCTCGGGCAGAGCTGCAGCATCCCAGCTTTCGGCAGAGCGCCGGCAGCGTCTGGGTCCCTCTCGCGGCTTGTGGGAAAAATCCCGGCAGCGCCAAACCCTCCTCAGACACCGAAATGAGGAAGGATGAACGTAAAGGACTGGAGAGAGCAAAGAGAGTCAACACCACCCGCACAGTGGAAGCTTTTGCCTCCGCAGAAAAGTCACAGTAAGAACCGCAGAGAAGTCAGTCTGCTTGTGGCCAGGAAAACAGCAACTTTCCTGCTCTCGGAGGGGAAAGGGCCTTTGCAAGGTGCAGCCAAGCCAGGCGCTGCAGCTTGTTACCTGCAGCCTCAGGCGATGTTCCCACCCCTGCTGTCCCGGCTGGCAGCCTGATGATACACGCAGTCCTCACCTTTGAGACACATCCCAGCAAGATCGTCCCTCCCCGGGTCCTGCTTCACCCCCTCTTTCCATGGCCTAAATTGTGATCATTATTTTCTAGTTTGGAGAGGGAGTTTGGTGTCAGCAACGTCCCCGTTCGCAGCCTGAATCCTGCGGTCATGCTTTTAACAAACACTGGCACTCCGTTTGCTGATCTAGCCCGGCGGGCGCGGGCTGCGGTGGGAGGTGCCCTCCCTGCCCTCGGCTCCTGGAAGAGGAGGTGATGCTCATCAGGCTTTGCCCGCGCCCTGGGCTGCCCCGCTGCAGCAAGCCCTTCAGCGTTCGGGGGCTGTGGCGGTGGCGTCCTGGGGACCTGTCTGCTGATAACCATGGGTAATTGCTCATTTATTATCCGCTATCGCATTGCTACTGCAGCACTTCCAGGGCCGCCATCCTCAGCTGGGAAGAGCTGGCAGTGGAACGGAGAAAATCTCCTGCCAGCTTCTCTCACCTGCCACCATGTTGGGTGATTTTACTCAATTAAGGCAAATTACGCCACGTAAAAACTTAACCTGCTGGGATGGGGAAGAGGTTGTCACGTTGGCACCGAAGTTTGGACCGTGGTCCTCCTTTCTAGGGAATTGCGAATATGCAAATAGATGAGATGATTTGTGTGGTCTGGAGTGCATTTATCTTTTGTGGGTCATGAGAATAATGTACGAAGATGTTCCTTTTTCTGTTGAGGGACACATTCTCTGCCCTGAGTACCCAAAACTTGGCTGATGTGTGTGCTTTCAAGCTGGGAGATGACTCTGTCACTTCACGGTGTGTTTTCTGGTTATGCTGGAAAGGGGCGGCCATTGTTCAGGGGAAAGCCAGATGCTACAAAACTGGGGCCTCTCAGCATTTAAGCTTCCTTCAGGCCTTTTTACAAGATGTTGTAAAGTCGCTTGACAATAGGCTGTGAATATTAATGGTCTCTTAGCCCAAAGGCAGATGGAAAAGTGGGGGATTTTTGTTATCCGTTTAAGTGGATGGTTTCTTTCATGTGGGAGTGTGTAACCTCCATAAATAAAATACCAGATGTGCTTGAATTCTGTTTTTCTTAAAATGACTTGGGGATTCTCATAAAGAATAGGAATATCTACTGTTATCAGTATTTTATTTCACGCCTTTCCTAGCAAAAGGTGTCAAAGTGAGTTTGTGAACGCCAGAGCGTAGTAGCCAGGTTGATGCAGGAAGGGTACCACCACCATCGCATTCAGCCTCAGTCCTGAGGCTCTGAATTCTTCAGATAAAGCCAGGCTTACCTGTAATTCCAAATCCCATCACAAAAATGCAGATCCTCAAAAATGTTTCGTTTCCCAAGAAATCCAGTTCATGTTTTGGATTGGAGTGCTGTCAGTCTCGCTGCCGGCTGGAGCCCTGGCTGCAGCGCCAGGAGAGGGCTGCTCCCCGCACGGGGCTGGGCAGGGACGGGGGCTCCTGGCAGACACCGTGTTCGGACGGAGCAAAGGGGAATGCAGGACCTCCAAATGGTCCCGAGAAGCCAGCTTCTGAGCCCAGCGCTAACGCCACAGCAGTCCTGAAGGTAAGCCATAAACCCAGCCGAGCCTTTGGTCTGTCCATCTGTCCTGTCCGTGCACAAGAACAGTACGTTGATGCGTTTAAAAGGACATTTCTGAGCCACCACAGAAAGAAATGCCAGAAGGATGATAAATACAGGTAAGCAGAGCTGTACGGTGCAATGCAGAAGGAAAGGCACGATGCAGAGAAGAGAGCAAGTCACTGCCCTTTCTAATGCTGGGAGGGATTTGGACTCAGTTAGGGACTGGGAATATATTTGAAACAAATCTTGCACAGGTGCAAGGCTAAAGTAGCAGCATGAAATTCTTCCAAAGCAGATGAATTTAGTTTTATGAGAAACGTGGTCATTAGTCAGGTGCAACTGAACTTCTGTAAAAAGTATAAGTATTCCTCTGCAAAGCTGCTCAAAAATACGGATGGATTTTTTTTTTTAAATTTAACTAAAAGTATATATTTCTTTTCACATCGCAGCCCTGCCACTCCAAATGTCATGGGTTTCTTTGAATGTTTGAAGGTTAGGCTGTGTCTGGGAAGGATTATACAATTCAGTGGCAATTTTATCACAGGACCCTTACGGTTATTTTTGGCTAGCTTAGGCACTGCATAGGTAGGTAGACAATTGCTAAAGATAACTAACATGAATATAGACTATTGCAATGCTTTAAAACCTCTAGTGGTCACTGCCTAGAGGGATCACAGAGCTGGAAAAGCGAGGTGATAGCCGAAGTCAAAACTGAAATGTATTGGAGCGCTGTGCGTGTGTTTTTAGAAATGTTTCTGGTCGGGGCTGAGATGCACCAGAAGAGCTGCCTGTGGAATCTGGTTATGCTGCATCACACTGCACAAGCAGTGCTCATTTCTCTGAGAGTTATTTGGGAAACAAGCAGAAAACAAAACAGATATTTACCAGTGATATTGCATATATATCTTTCCTCTAATCAACCTCTTATCCCTGCCTACCTTTAGTTTAGTGGGGATGAGAGTTATCTGAAGATTGGTGTTTTCAAATGAGCACAGATTATCTGAAAAAATGTGTTATTTGCATGAAAGTTTGGTACAATATTCTCTTATATATTCGTATCTCTTTCTTAAAAAATAAAAAGCAAACTTGTATGTGTTTTACAAACAGATGAATCGAAACCAAATTTTAACAGAAATCTTGTAAAAAGTTTCATATCAAATTTATTTGCATTGACACGGCACTTCAGTAAATGTACAAATAAAACCAAGGGTAGCAAGAAGCCTTTCTCGGGGAACAGGTTTCTGGGAGCTCCTTGACGTCTGCTGTGCATGACCGTGGAAATCAAGTATAGGTGGAGCCTGTGGGTGTGATTCGAGGCGACCCATACTTGGTTTCAAGGGTCCGCAGGTAATGTACGGAGAGGAGCGAGCAGAGCACCGTGCACGCTCCAGCTGCCGTGCGAGCCCTCTGCTCTGTTAACGCGACGAGAATGTGAGTGCACGAAATGCCGGCCTTTCATTGCTGAGGTTCGAACTGACTCAGTATTCTTGGACACGGACTTTTTTCCCCCTTTTGAAAAGTCATCCAATGCAGGTGAAAAGTTACATTTCCCGGGTGATATGAACTATAGGAGTAATCTGGACACAGAAACTGCATCCGAATAACCTGAACGGTCTCATGCAGTCCTGCCTCCATTCACCTCTCCCCTCCACAGCCGAGTTTTTGAGCAATCTGCAGCAGACTTATATACATTCATGGGTGACTGCGCACCTGCGGTCGTGTTTCCAAGCACCGGTAAGTCTGCGGTCATTTGGTATCTCGCCGTTGAGCCACGTGCAACTTTGCGCTCTTCTCTTCCCCAGGATTGTCTTGTAAAAAAAAGCTCAATCTTCAAGTCCAAGTGCAGATCACGGTCTCTCAGGTTGGATTTGAATTATGGAGTTTGGACAGGCCAAAATGATGTACTTTGACTGGATTCCCTATGAGAAGTTTTGAAGAATCTGCGAGTTTTCCATGGCTTCAGTGGGAAATGGTAACTTGGCCCTTTTCGTGCTCAGACCCAGTCCTGGTTTCCGTGAAAGAATTTCAGACCTTTCAGTGAACTTAAACTGAGTTTTGAGTTTGTTGGGAAATTTGAGTCCAAGAAAGCTCTAGGCAGGATTGATGTAGCAGCAAAAAAAGTTGACACGGGGCAGTGATTTCAGGAATACATGGTCCGTGGGCCAGGTTCGGGTCGCCGCTGCATCAGCTGAGAACAACGGTGGCGAAGCAGCTCTGGGTTTATGCTGTGCTTCAGAGGGGAGAAGCAGCCAGTGTCTGCTCAGAGTGCCCAGCGCGGTTTGGCATGTCGGCTGCAAGTGCTGTAACGCAACCTGGCCCTGAAACCTGCACCGATTCCTGCAGCTATGCCTTTGGCACCTACTGCACCGTTCCTTGGGGGAAAGGAGAAGAGGACAGCATTTGTAATTTTGGGTGGCATATGGCATGCATGCCTCAAATCTCCAGTGTAAGCCAAACACATTGAGTGAGGGAATGCCTGCAGCCATCACACCTTTCTAAAATACTAATGGATTGTTCTGAAGATGCACGACAACCTCCAGGGAATAATATATAATCTTTCCTCCCGAGCGCACTGCGGGCCCGCGAGGACCGATTCCAGCACAGCTGCTCCTAGTTAGCTCGCAGCTTCAGGAGGTTCAGGTTTGATTTAGGGACCAACCTTTACCACTCTTTGTTCGTGACACCTGGCTGGTGGTGACAGCTGATTCATAGCTGCCTGGCAGAGGCAAAATAAATCTCATACTTCTGTGCTGGGGGGTTGACTACAATTTCAAGGTATCCTTTGCCAAAGATCTTATAACTCAGAATGGCCAAACAGCTCTAAATTGATGATAGCAAAATAGTTAACCTCAGCCTCTCCCCCTTTTCGAAACAAGGATGGGCCATTAGTATCTCAGAGCCACTTTTCTATGGTAGCTGGCAATCAGTGCCCTTGGAGTGCAATGGCACTTTCACTGGCTGAGGCGCTAACACTGGCAGGGGACAGGAGTGTGCTCTGGCACTGGGGTGTTCAGGTTTAGAAGCTGTGGGGAACAAACACTGAGCCTCCCAGTCCGCGTCCCAGCGCAGGACTTTGCTCTGTTGTGAGCTTTCAAGGCTTTGCTTGACTGCCCTGAGAGGACCGCTGGGATTCCCTCCTTCAGAAGGTCGGGGTGCCTTGCTGGAAGCGGCAGCGTGAAATCAAACCGGAGTTCGAGCAGACATCAGCTCTGAGCTGCAGCGGCTCCTGGGCAGGAGTGAGAGGTCGGGATCAAAGCGTACGAGGTAGGCAGACAGCAGCGATGCCGGGGCGTGCGGTGAGTTGGAGGATGAGGAATGCTCTTCGTTCTATTTATGAATCGTATGTTTCAGTCACGGAGGAAGGAAGTTTCATAATGATTTGATAAATACAAGCTCTAAGAAACTGGAAGTGGCGTTTGCAGAGTCTCACCACAGTGCTTGTTTTTACAAAACGTGGAGGCAAGAATAACTCCTGCTCTCGCTGTATCCTTCTGGGGAAACTTATGGCTTAGGGGGAAGCTGCTGAGATTGTGTCCATTTAAAAGATTAAAGTGAACTTTATTTTTTAACAGCAGCTTTTGTATAATAATAATAAAAACCCCTTCAAATATGCTAGACTTCAGCTGTATCCCGCACATACCCAGCAAAGCTACAGAGCCCTTCAAGCTCAGTGACAAGCTCCTCTCCATGGGTTACTCTGCCAGAGTTTGCAAAACCTGACAGCAAAGCCTTTCAAAAAGCCAGTGGCTGATTTGTGGCTTTGCTCTGAGTTGGATGACACTGAGTCCTGGTGTGGGCCCAGAAAAAGGTCAGGTTTTCAGTTGAAGGCACCTTTGTGATTTCTGGTGGTCTAGTTAGTTGGGTTTTGCATTCTTTTGGCTCTGAAACGTAGGGCGTGAGACGCGACGCGCAAAGCACACCCGGAACAAACGGCTGCTCGAATCCTTTCAAAATGCAGCTGCTGTTTTCTGTAGGTGTTCATTCGAGGTAAACATACTTCATATTGCCCAAATTGGCTTTGTTCCTTGGTGTTTAAGGTGTCTTTCCCTCTTCCCTTATGGTTTCTGTCTAATCCTTCATAAGGTCATAATCTGGATTTACGGCCTTGGAAAGGTCTCCTCCGCAGCGGTAGATTGATGTCACAGGCGTAGCTTTAAAGTGTTGCTGTGTGAGAAGCTGAGCAAGAGGCTTATTAAACCATGAAACATTATGAGGATGAGGATGAGCAGGACTAAGACAGACAAATTTTGGATCATAAACTTCTCCTTGAATGCTCCTAGCAGGCTACTTGCATTGTGGAAGGACCTTCAAACCGATAAGCCTTTCTTACTCCTCTTTACTTGCCTAACTCAGCACGACAGATGTTTCATTGCCTCCAGCTGCCCTTTTAGCTTTTAAAACACCAGGTTTTCAAATTCTTAAGCCTTCTCTAAGTTTTACAAAATCCCACAGGGTCACATTTCCTAACTCCCCCTCTGCTCTCCATAACAAGTCAGTAAGTATTTCTTCGAAATACTGCATTGCCCAATCAACGTGTCTAACCACCGATACTGTTTGTGTACGTAAAACCCATGTGATAATGGTTATAGCAACAATGGACAGAGCAGGAATGAGAATTTTCTCTCGTATTTGTGAGCATCACTCCCAGCGCTTAGAATCACTTTTCTTATAACACGTAAAACAGGGTCCATCGTGTCACCTGTTAGTGTAGCTGCCAGAGCTGGCATCTGTCTCCAAAGCAGTTCACAGTAGGACAACATGTGTAAGTCTTGCCAGATCTTTGGTGAAAATAGGAAAGCCTTTAACTGATGAACCGTTACTTTCCAGAACTGGTTTAAAAAACTCTTCTTACAGTTGTGACAGTAACCCACCTTTCTTCAAACAGATACTGCATTTAGGCAGTTACAGTACATGAAAATCAAATTAAAATTTACGGAGCTATTGAATTCATACTGTTAATACCTGTAGTGTGAAAATCCACTGTCAGAGAGAAGATGAGGGAACTGCTGGGTAGCTCTCCTACTAACCATCCGGTAGCCTTTCCCTCTTACACAGAGTGTTTGGAATGAACTGTGGGTCTCCTAACACTGGCAGGTTGCTGCAATGGGAGGATTAAGCAAATATAAACCCTTGGGGATTTTGTTAAGCTCTAGCAGGTCTTAGGATTTCTGAAAAGTAAACCAAAACTTGCACGGTCTGGTGTTTCAGAAGTAGTTAGGGAGCTCCGAGCCCAGACAGGACTGAATTAGAAGAGGCTGAGGGAATTAAATGGTGGGTCTCTCTGATCACATCAGCCTTGTTTTGATCACTGTCCTCTAACTCTATTCTTGGCTGGTAATACTTTTAATTCTTTATAGCTTGACAGGTTTGCGCGCTACCTGTAGACACCTGTTATTATTGTTATCGCAGGAGTGACCTAGTGCCTGTTTTATACTGAATAAAGAGCATCACTGCACGGATGCCTCTGCAAAGAGCTCTTCCGCGGGTGGGGGAAGCGCTGCCGGCAGAGAGCGGTGGATGCCCAGGGTGCGGCGGCGGCTCTGCCCGTCCCCGTCCCTGTCCCTGTCCCCGTCCCTGTCCTGTCGCTGCTGGCTGCTGCAGTCACACCTGTGGCAAGCGCTGTGCCATGTGAGTGCTGCTGTGCTGCATCGTGCCGCCCCCCTAACTCAATGTCCACCTTTCTTTGCATCTCAAGTGAAATTCCACGTGCCGCTCGCGGGAGCGACTTGCTTCATGTGTGCTTGTCAAATGGAGCGAGATTGCGGCTACGTCTTGTTTGAGGCAGCGGGTGTCTGACACAGCAGCTCCCCAGCCGTAGGGAGCAGGATGGAGCTGCTCGCTGCCCAGATGCACCCTCACCCAGCGGGCAGGAGCAGCCTGAGCAGCACCGTTTTCACGTGGCTGTGTGGATGGTACCCAGGCGGTCTGCACTACTTTGCGGTCCCCAGTTTATGAACCACTAATTTAAAACGTAATGCGATAGCTCACGTCAATACTGTTTATTTTTTTCCTTCGGTGGGACATGCTAATAACGCGGGCAGAGGTCCACGGCTGTCCAGCTGCCTGCAGGCTACCTCTCTGTAGCATCCTGAAGTAAACCCAGGCTGGCTGCCTTTGTGTGCGCTCTCTCGGTGCGTGCCTGACCTGGCCTTGTTCCCCACGGCTTGTCAAAGGATTCTGTCTGCGTCTGGCCGTGGAGGCAGCAGAGCTCGAGTCAGGATCAGAGCTAAGAGCAGATGGAAATGGGGCTGGCTCCCAACAGACGGCGAGCTCTGTCGGCTCTGGGTGAGCAAAAGAAAACCAAGATTTATCTGCAGTAGCAGAAGGAAACGTACAGAGTACAGTATGGCTGAAGCATGCGTTTTTGGCAAAGCTACAGCTCATTATTCTTCCATCCAGACCAAATGCCTTAAAACAGTATTTGTCTCCATTTTTCTACTTTCTTTTAAGAAGGAAATGCTTCTTTACAGAGCAAAAAAAGTAGCTTCTTAAGCACAAATACATTTTTAGAGTGCCTTGCTTAGTGCCAAATGTCAAGAATTTGCCAATAACTGATCAATCTTTTTGAAACCTCCTCATACATTTCACATGTCTAACTGAAACTTGGTGTTTCCTAATCTGGGGTTGATTTTGATCTGTAACTGAAAATAATAAAATGGCCTAACGATGATGCGGCGCAAGGTTTCCTCCTTACCTCCTTACCGTCTCGCTGCCAGTTCCCTCTGCCATTTTGGAGGCAGAAGACGTTTCAGAGGCTGTGGCAGGGACTGACGTTCCTAGTTGAGCATTCGGTGTTTCTCCCGGGGACCGAGGATGCACGGTCTGTGCGGGAGCGGGGGTTTGCAGCGCGGCAGCGGGAGAGGCTCCCCGTCCGCCTGGCCAGGTCCCGCTGCCCACACTTACCCGAAAAGCCCGGGCAGCTGATGCTTGTGGGCTATTGTCTGCAGGTTTTGGAGATTTCAGTCTGTTAGTCTGGGGTCATGTAGCCAGCTGATATGTTGTACATTGGGAACCTTGACAACATATGCAGTCTATTTTTTGGGGACTAATTAAAGTAGCTATCATGTATTTTGGTGAGGTGTGAAAATGCTTGAAGGGAAAGCATCTCCAGTGCTTATTAATAGCTTCCAGATGGACTTTGGGGAGGATGCTGCTTGGGAGTTAGAGGGAGAGTACAGGCTGTGGCTCGTTTGGGTCCCTGGTTGTTAAATCCTTGGGCAGCATCTTCACTTCCCACCTTATTCTCTTTTCACTGGGGAGTTTATCTGGGAGCTGAACTGAGGAGTGGAGGGAGACTGTGCTTAAGTAATAAGGAAAACAAGGGGGGTGGCGATTCCTCCATTTTCACCTGGTGGTTAGTCATTCACTCTGTTTAAAAGGTAATTTGAGAAAGGTGCTCCCTGTTCCTTAAAGGTCTGGCCCACGCCCCACTGAGGAGAAGAGAAAACTCTGGTTTTGGTAGGGTAACATGGTTTATTCTGGACTCAAGTTACAAAAATTAGTAGAAAATGTGTACTATGGGGATATTTTCATTTTTACAACTTTTTAGTTCAGTCTTCTCTGAATTAATACTATTCAGGCAACTTGCGTGGGTTTATTTGAAGGACTTTTAGTGGAAAGGTGTAATAGTTCTACCCCTCTGATTAAAGACAAGAAAGTAGAACTTCTAAAACAACAGATTTTTTTAATGTAAAAAATATTGGTCTTCTCATTTTCATGAACCAGGTGGCCGTTACAGAGTGAAGCATCGTGTTGTGATGATGAGTATATTCTTATCCATGAGAGTGCCGGTGTTCATCCAGGATAGGAATCTTTTGGGTAGTGACAACTTACGTGTTTGCACATGTAACGAGGGGGATCGCTTTGTACTGGTTAACGCTCTTTTTTCTTATTGGCACTGAAAAGTTAATAATAGGAAAATAAGCTGTAATAAAAGCAGTTGGTTTTGCTCTCGTGCAGTATCCCAACTTGGTCTGGCAGCAGAAGCTCATGTGTGCTCCCTCTTCTCCTCTCTTCCAGATGTGAACGAGTGCGAGGTGGGGAATGGTGGTTGCGAGTCCCAGTGCTGCAACACCATCGGGAGCTTCTACTGCAAGTGCGCGGCGGGGCTGAGGCTGGAGCAGGACGGGAAGGCGTGCGCAGGTAGGGCCGGGGGGCTGCAGCCGCCTCGCACAGCCCGAGCCCCGGCAGCGAGGGGCTGCACGGGGGACCTGCGCAGGAACCGCGGGCTGCAGGGCGGTCGCGACCGCGCTGCCGAAGGAGAGGCTTTTGGGTTTTCCCTCTCCTCTCTCTTATCGTGCATGCTTCTGATGTTGTTTAGCCATCCAGAGAAAGTGCTCTCTTGCTGCTGCACGCTTAGAGGTATAAATGACAGTCATAGAAGGAAAGCCTGGCCTGGATAGAAGTGAAGTTTTCAGGGTGAGGTCCTGGCCCTGTTGAAGTCGATGGCGTGTATTTTATTGCTTCAAGAGAGATGAGATTTCTCCTTCGGAGTCTATGTCATCACATTGTTCCCAGTCTTCCACTTTAAATCTCCTGCTTTCAAACCAAAGTGGAAGAGAGCATGCAACTTTGTGTTTGTAAAATGAAAATACTAGGCGGATTTGTGTTAGCGTAGTACCCAGAGCAAGCCTCACATCGTGTGGCCGCTTCAGCTCCTGCAGCTTGAGTCTGTGCTGTTGTGCACTGAGTAGATTCCCCATCCCTTTCTCCCTGGGCGTTATCATCTGTGCAAGTGCTGCATGTTCGAGTTGGCTGGAGCCGAGAGTCACAAAAATGCAAAAAGCTATTTGCTTATCAGAGCCAAGAACAAGGTACCTTTTTTTGGAGTATATTGCAGTTCCAGGATTCACTGACAGTATCAGAGAAAGACACCTTTACTGGGTTCCTGCAGACCAGAAATCTGAAGCTCACGTATTCTCTAGTGCAACATTAAAATGCCCACAGCAGGGTGCTCTAGTGGTTGCTTAGGATGGTCGTGTTTTTGTGGTGGAGTTCTCACATATTTTCGGCACTGGTTTGCTTAGCAGAAGTCCAAAAGTATTCAAAATAATTAACAAAGATTGCTGACAAACTGGGAAAGAGTCATTTCTGTGGATATCAGTTTGGACATTAAAGAATTCTGCAGAAAAATGTCACTTTCTTGCCAATTTGGTACATTTGTCTTGTTTTGTTGAAAATAACTGAAAAGTATTTCCTGGCTCTGTACCGCTGTAGAGATGTGTGAAATAAACAGCTCTGCCCTTATCTTAGCCAAGCTAAAATACTTTCGGTTTCCCCAGAATTCCCCCGATGAGGATTAGCTTTTCAGATGATTAAGAGGTTCAGGATTTTGGTGGAAACAAACAATCCTTTTTTTTTTTTCTTCCTTTTTTTTTTTAGAGGAGACAGTGCGAATCCCTTTGCGTTGCCAAAATTCTTGGAATTATTTGTAATTAGTTGTGCCCACAGAGCCCGCACGTGCACCCTCTCCCCCCCTCGTCGCAATGGAGATGGCAACCCGCCTCACTCCCTCCCCCTTGCCCGACTCGGTGTCGAGGGGCAGTGGGGTGCAGTAAGTGTCATCATCCTCCTGGAGCTCCTCGTTCGTTCTGCGTGCATTTGTTCTGTCTGCAGGTTTCATCACGCAAAAAAAGAGCACGGGAGAGCTTAAGCCCTAAATTAACTGAGACTAGAATTTGCATTGGACCACATCTCTCATATACTCCCATTTTGCTCAAGGGTAAATCTCTACACACCAGTGAAGCGGGTGTTAGTTATCCTCTCCGTGGTTTGCACTTCTCCATCAGGCTTGCTACTGTGATAGTGGGTGGACCCTGCTGTACTCACCACTTTTTACATTAATTTTTATTTTTACATCAGATAAGAACTCTTTCCAAATACCCTGAATGCTGACGCACATATGAAGAAGAGTGGACGGGATTAGATCCGTGTTTGTACAGACAGGGGAGTTTAGAATAGACAAAAGGCACTGACAAATGTTTATAGTTTGCAAAATATTCAACTTTTCTTGATCGAAGTCCTGATGGAGCCTCAATAAGGCAGCCTGGGCTTTAAAGCATGAGGTTAGATATTTGGAGGCCTTTGCTGGCTCCGTGTTGGACAGGAGGGTTTGGACCTCGCATCTTTCCTGAGGGTGGCCCGAGAAGACGAGTCGCGGGTTCAGAGGCCAGCAGTTTACTCACTTCTCCCTGGTGACATGATTCCTGGCTCTTGCCTGGCTCGGAGTGACGTCAGGCTGGCCTCTTCGGAGTCCTCCTCTTTGAAGTATCTGCTAAACAAATAGCTACGCAATAACATCAGCAGGATGCTTTGTGTGGAGAGGCAGAAAACTACCGGGACCCAGTGTTTGCTTCTAAGGTAGGAAATTTTTTGAAAAAAATGTAAT
Source organism: Aptenodytes patagonicus (assembly GCF_965638725.1). NCBI lineage: Eukaryota > Metazoa > Chordata > Aves > Sphenisciformes > Spheniscidae > Aptenodytes > Aptenodytes patagonicus. The sequence continues at coordinate 8,821,907 of NC_134967.1, read as the reverse complement.
CTCGGCCACGTGAGGACTTCCCAACCTAACCTCTATTTAGAAACAGAGGGATGTTATGGCTCAGGGAGAGCTTGCCAGTTTTCCTGCCCAGAATTGGTTACAGTTAATGTTGATTCACTCTCAGTAGAAATATGGGAGGTGGGGGACACCATTGCAGGAGCAAGGGGCAAAAAAGGATTTTCTTTCATGCCAGGGTGTTGATCGGTTGGCTGATGACTGGGATCTTAAAACAAGTGTAAATGTTCTCCCGCAATGCTGCCAAGAAATGTAAGAAATTCTTGAAATGTTTGGCTGTCCAGAGCTTGGCACACTTGTCAGACGCAACGACAAGTAGAGATGGTCACATGCGACATCTTCTGAGCTACAGGACCCTCCAGTTACTTCCCGCCGCCTGCCATTTCCCGCTGCCAGCAACGTCCACCACAGGACGGGGTTGGGGTACATGTCCATGCGTGTGTGTGCGTGCACGCTGCTGGCTCAGACCTAGCCTGGTACCTTACAGAATGACTCCTGGCTTGGTCTTATCCGTGAAACAGGCAGTAGCAGCAGCAGTGTTTGGCTCTCCAGTCTGTTTTCACTTCTGAGCTAAAGGGATTATAGTTAGAAATAAAATCCTCCCTTGGATTGATTCAGTCCTGGGCTGCTTTGCTAATGCTACCAGGAAAGAAGCCAATTAGCTCTTGTACCTGTCTGGGATCTGTCTGACAAGCTCACTCAATACTGGCACTGAGTCCCTGGATGGTACCAGCTCTCATCTTTATTGACGTGGTTTGAACTTGAGCTAGTGATCTAGAGTTGCAAGGAAATATATTTCATATGCTACTAATTCTCATAATTTACCAGTAACAATAATATACAGCTGACTTAGGTTCTTGTAGAGTGTTTCTGTTTTGCTGAACATAGGATGGTTATTCTTGTAACCGCGAGCCTCTCAAGCATTTCTGTATTTCTAATTTTATCTGTAGTGGAAGAGCTGTCTGTAGAGTGGTTTGGGGACATTATGTGTTGGGTTTTTTTACAGGAAACAAACAAGTTTTCTTTTTTACAACAATTTCTGAGGTATGGCAAATTCTAGGGGAGCTCAAGTTCTGTTTGAAAAACATCGTTTTGAGGTTCCACTACATGATGTTACATGATAACGTTAGGGACTTGAAAGATGTGAAAGCCCCTTTTCTAGATCCATTGGCCACTGTCAATTCAGGTTTAAGTTACATCCCAGGGGAAGGAGCTCATTTTTGCAGTGGTACTAAGTCATCCTTCACCTTCAACTTCCTTGTTTTGCTGTAGGAGGCTTTGCAGAAAACCAGGACCCTTGCACACATTTTTGGAAGCGTTGGTATGCGCAGGATTCTGAACCAGCGATAGGCGTGGTGGGGAGAGCTCAGCCAAGTCTGCAGTGGATGGAGCTCTTAGAAAGCATCATAAACCAAACCTCTAAAATACGATTCTCACAAACTGTTGTTTATTTCATCCTTTTAAGCACCACTTCACATAGAGAAGCATATTTGAACTTTTCATAGCCTTCTTAGGACAAGGGCATTAGCTCCGAAATTAAACGCAAATTCACATTTTAGCTGGATTGTGTGTGATAAACCTAATTGAGCACATGGGGTTCTCTGTTCATTTAATTACCAGCTAATGTTTTCCTTACGCACATGTAGAGGGGTTCAAAAATCTGTCTGGAATACATTTCAGCATGCAGCCTGTGACTGGTATGTGTTAAATTTCCTGTGCTGTTTGTTTATCTGACTCTTCATCAGCCAACGCTACAGCACCCCGGCACGATGACAGAGCGCCCGAGCTGCTAATCCACAGAGGCAAGATGTCATGGCTAAACAGATTTGAATTTGAAGTTCCTCTCAAGGTAGACAGATAGATGCAGGTGGTGCCAAACTTCTCTCTGACCTCAGCTGAAAGACTATCCAGAGATAAAAGTGGGGAGTGAACTCCCTAAACCATAATCGTCTGTTGGAGGGGTAGCCTTTGTTTTGGACTAGCCTTTAAGTGCAGGTGGTGAACCTGCCTCTTTCAGCTTCTGAAACCGTTCGAGTAGATTGCCTTGGGATTCGTGCCAGACAAGCCTTAGCTTGATGAGGAGTTCGGGGAACTAGTATGTACCAGTGCCATGGGCCAATTAATCCAGGTGCCATTACAGAACACCATACTATGGGAATTTTCCCCTCTTTAAATTCCCTTTGAAATGGATCAAGGAGGGCTCGATGGCTCATTTGAAATAAGCCAACTCCGGCCTGGAAGAGGGAGTCCAAACTCTGCAGCTGGAAAAACTAAAAGCTCTTAGCTTTTCCAGTTTATACTCATTCCCGTTTCTTCCTCTAAGTTATCCCTGTGGTATCTTCTTTGGTTAAAATTGATAAATAAGATGAAAACCTTGCCCGCAGTAGCCCCAGGTAGCTGAGGGTGGAAAGCTAACCCTAAACAGGTAAAATGTCCCCCATGGAAGGGCGAAGCAGGTAAAAGATGCTGAAGCAGGAATCGTTAAGCACATGTCCACTGCTCGCCCCTCCATTGTGCATAGATACACCAGCCAGCAGCTGTAACCCTTCTTGCACTGCTCGTATTCCCAGGCAGCCGTGCGCCACGTGCTTTTTACACACCACACGAGGTGATGGCTCGCGCTGTGCTGACCCCCAAGATCACAAACCCCGTGCCTCAGCCTGTTCCTCGGTTCCCTGTCCGTGTTTCACCTCTTGCGTTTTTCTGGACTGCTTTCATATTCTCCATTTGGCTGTTTCCTTTTTGCTGTAGAATCCTTTTTAAAATGTCAGAAGAAACTTGGTTCAGGGTTTGGGTAATTTTTGGATGAAGATTCAAGCACTCATGTTTACCTAAGCTGGTTGACCTGTGTCTGTGCAGGGGTGAATTAACTCCAGGACTTAACATGCTGTTGAACTGCGAAGTACCACATCGTCAGCTGTAATTTGTTTGGGTTCTTGCGAGAATTTATTAATGCTAAGCCTGAATCTGAATGAAATTCCATGAGAGTTACGGGTTCGGTCCAGCTCGGTCCCTGTTTAAAGAACCCCTCTGGATGTTAACGCTCTCCTAGCTAATTCCACAGGAAGCAGTAACGATTTGCTGCTGATTGTAATGTGTTACCATACTCACACCAGGTCTTAGTACTTAATCAGCTGCAGTAAATTAGGTGACAAGGAAGCTGGAGCTGGCGCAAACCTGGCCAAGCATAACTTATTACATAAGCAGGACTCAGTTTATGTTCAAGCCTGGGGTACTCCTGATACATGTGTTATACCACAGAGCCGTTCCGAAAAGTCTAAGCCTCTCATCAGTATTTTTTTTTTTCAGCAGTCTAAGAAAATATGAAATTGGACAGGTTTGTCACATAATTTGTTGAGCATCAGCGGCTGTGCTAGCATTTGTTTCTGCAGGGCAAGGAGCGAGCGCTCTTTGTCGGGAGTTGCATATGCCTGGGTAGGAGGAATTTCCAGGTCGTGGAGCCAGTGGAAAGGTCCCTTTGGTTGGTGCTTGCGGAGTCAGGGAGTCACTTGGAGAGCTGCGCTCGCTGTGATTCATCTGCATTCCAGGCAAGGATAATTTAATATAGACAATGTCTTAATAACATTACTGAACTGAGGCAGTCAGTCTAACCCATTTTTCATAGCTCTGTGGCAACATTTGTTTTTGCATGTCAGCGCTACTGGAAACATTTATAGGAAAAGTGTCAACACTAGCCATTGTAATGGCTTAAACGTCACTGCTCAGAGGGAGTGCTCCCAAGGAACCGATGCGGGCCAGGAACAAAATTCATAATGTCTGGCAATGCGTTATTTTTAAATGGGTGAAGTATCTGGGTAGATCTAAAAGTGGCTTCTAGCAGGATGGCAGCATACGGCTGCACGCAGAGAGGCGTGTTGCAAAGCAATGCAATGGGGCAGTCGGTTCGTCACGGGACTTGGGGAGCGCAGGCATAATTTCTGGCGCCTCTCAGTAATACCCCTCCAGCATTTCCCCGCCTCCTGTCCCTCTTCTGCCCCGTGTCCTCTCTCCCCCCATGCTGAGCATCTCCTCGGGGGACTCTGGTAGACCTGCCAGGCAGCGAGAGGAAGGTGCGTGTTGAACAGCTGGTGGGCTGTGGCACATCAGCAGTTTGCACTGATTTTACTTCTGCAGACCGTTTCTAAATATTTGCAGCATCTTTTAGAAAGGTTACATTTTTTTTCCACAAAGCAACTGACAAGTTTTTGGGTCGGATATTTTTGTTAAGCTCAAAATATTAATGAGAAGCATGTGGACTGTTGCAACGGGTGAATATTAAGATGAGCTGAAGCAGTCCATGAAATGTTAGGAAGCTGCTCTTGCTTGGAACGGTCTGCAAAAGGGACTCGTGACTGGAGTCCACCTTCCTTTGGAAACTGCTGCAGCAATACCCTTAAATTGTTCTGTTCTTCCTGGAGTCAGCTTCTCTCTGTTTCAAAATTTTTCATGGAATGCTATTCATTGCAGTCTAAACCGCAAGTTTTAATTTGCAATTTTACTACAGCCAAATAATACTGTTAAAATGTCTCAAAGTAGCAGGCACTGCTCTCCCCCAGCTCAACCCTGCAAGCACATTGTTTCAAAACATTCCAGAAAGTTAAATGAGGCTTTTGAGCTTGCCTCTGGAAAACCCAATAAGCTATTCTTACTTCTGTTTAATGAAAAAGGTAAAATAAAATTCTAGGTTCCGTCTTGCAGGAAACGGTAATATTATGCTTTTCTTTGGAGTAGTCACAGTGGCTGTCCCTCATTTGAGCTTAAATGTGTTGATGAAGATTTCTTTTTTTCATTAGTTTAAGAAAAGCCCAGTGAAGGTTTTCTGTTTGTTGCCATTTCATCAGTTGCGGGTTGTTTCAGGGAGGTGCGATGATTAACAGGGCACTTGCCCAACATCAGGCACCCAGGGGGGGAAATTACCGATTTGATGTAAAGCAGAAGCCCCCCGCACGCCACTCCAGGGTAAAAGGCGGCTCATTATGGGCTCCTGTGGGAGAGCCTGGCCACCGATGACCGCTTTTGATCACTCATCAGACGTATTTTGGGCCAACGCGCGGCTTTGTTTTATGGCGAAGGTTCTGCTCGAGTTTCGGCTGCATCCCCAGCGGCTGTGCAGGTAGATGCCGCAGCGGGTCCTTCGTCTCTGGCGGGTCACGGCGTTCCACGCGTGTGCCCCGGGGACAGCACCGGGCTGTCGCTGCTCTGCTGCGCCGGGGCCGTGCTGCTGCAGAAGCCGTCCGTCCGTCCGTCCCCGCAGCACCCGGGCATTTTGCTCCCCGGTGCCCAGCAGCGTCCGAGCCGCCTTCCGAGCCCGGGATGGGGAAAGCCCGCCCCGCGCTCCCGCTCCCTCCCCTCCCCGAGGGCGGCTGTCGCCGAAGCCGAGCCCCGGCCCCGCGGCGCTGCCCGGGGCTGCCCGCCAGCAGCCCCCTCGGCTCCGGCTGCGCGGCTCCTCCCGAGGGATGCGCCGCGTCGGGCGGTTGTGGCCCGGCCGGGGGGGCAGGGGCTCGGGCTCGCCCGGGGGGCTCGGGGCTCGCCCGGGGGGGGCAGGGGCTCGCCCGAGGAGGCAGGGCCGCTCCCGGGCTTGGCTTTACCTGCGGGGGCGGCGCGGAGCGGAGCGGGACCGCCCGCCCGCAGGCAGCGCCGCTCCTCCGCGCCGCCCCGCGCATCACCGCCGCGCTCGCCGGGCTTCCCTTCGCTTTTGGGCTTGTCTGCGGTTTTTTTCCCCCGGCTCCTGCAGCTCGGCACCGTTTCGTCTCCAACGTGCTGCGGGACTCTGCGTTTTGTGGCTGTTTAGTTTGCCTTCTGCCTGAATGCCCGTTAGCTTTCCATCATGGGACGGGAGCAGGGGCAGTTCTGGATGCTGCTGTGGTGCTTCGGCTTTTTGGGTGGCATCCCAGGTACCGCGGGCAATCACTACCACTACCTCTGGAGAAACTGCTACCCCTGTTACTTGGGGCGTGCGGGATATGGAGCTGGCCACGCCGAGCTGAGGCCAGGTACGTAGCCGGGCTTGGTGTCTTTGCAGGGGCTCTCTTCCTCCGCTGCCGGCTGCACGGTGAGCCCGAGAGGTTTTGCTGCGGCTGCGGAGGCAGATAACTGAGCTGCCAGGAGGGAGTCCCAGGCTGGCAGCAGCTAAAGTCACAAACTGGTAACCTGGCTGTACATCTGCCTGTGTTTGTATCGTCGCTTCGCATTATTATAGGCACAGTCTGCCTCTGGCAGATTTGTTGTTCTGAAAAGTCCCTTCTGGCAGAGCAGGAAAGAAACTCTTGTTTTGTTCCATCAGTTGCTGTGCAGCTATATGGCTTGGTCAAAGATAGCTGCTGTGCAATATTCCTTTAAAAAACAAATGTATGCATTTTGTTAGGGCATGTTGATTAATTTTTTCCCCGGTTCCAAAGGATCTCACCCCGGTCCAGGGCAATAAATGAAATATGATACTGTTTTATCATGAAAAAAAATCTGCCTTTCTCTCTGAGGGACTACCTGAGTTTGTCTGGGTTGCATGAGTATTGTATGGTGGAGTCTTGCAAAGGGTAGAGCTCAGTATTACTCGGTGTCATTTTATGCATAAGGGGAATCCTCTGGCAGCAGTGGCCACGGCCAGGGGCTGGGAGTATATGGGCTATAGCTGGTAGATGCAGTCAGAGGAGCCGTGTCTCACGGATTACTTCTCTGCACTGAAATGTTCAGACTTACCAGTGTCCGTTAGAAGCAAATGCCCAACAAAAGTGTCTCAAGCCCGTTGCTGTGTGGATTGGCTTGGCCAGCCTGAGTTTCCCGTCAAGCAGGTGGAGGGGATGGAGTTGCTCTGTATGCCCGTTGCACACGTGCAGCACCTTCTGTCGATGGTACCCCAGCATTTTATCACCCCTTCAGAAAGTCAGAAGCATTAACAGCCTGTGTCTGCTAATAGCAGATGGAGATTCCAGCATACCAGAAGGTAAACGATCAACTTCCATAGTTCCATTTCCCGATCAGTAAGGAGCAAAATAAGCAGTTCTTCCCTGTCATCGCTAGATTTACTTTTTTTGGTTTGTTTGTTTGTTTTATGAGACTTGTGCTTTCTGCTGCACTGTGTCAGGCACTGCAAGGAGGCAATAAATACTTTTTTGCCGCTTTCCAATATCTTTTGTTGAACATTTATGTGCACTGGCTTATGTGTGATGGTAGATGGGGACGTTGAGCGAGGTGTAAGTTCTGCAAATACACACACACACGCCACTGTTTCTTCCTCTTTGTGTGTTCAGCTGACTTAGCGGCAGATAAAGTTTGTGGTTGCCTGAAGATTTAGGAAATAATGGAGAATATGTGAAGTTCACTAAAGACTTTGGATGCTTGTGTGTAATGTAGACATCAAGGAATGCATTATCTCATCATGAGCTAATCCTAAGAAATAAATGCCCCAAGCAGTTGGTTATAAAAGTGATATCAGTATATTTGTGAGATGTGCCAGACCTTTGGAAATGGGGTGAGTTGCTGTTTTGTTATTTATAGATCAGATGTTTGTCTCAAACTCAGATCATGTTTGCTGCCTCCATCCAACTACGTTAGCTCATACGACTTCTCCAAGACAAGCTCCTGAGATCCAGCTTTGTGTCTGGAATGTAAACCTCCAGCCTTCCCTTCCCTACCGCATAATTCACCTGATTCCGATTCTGCTTATCTCGGCTCCACAGATAGGTAGCTCTGTGCACGCTCGTGGCTTTATCCCGACTTTCATGTGAGGTATCTTCCCATCTGCAAGGCTGAGGTGTTTTTCTCACCTCATCTTCTTCAGGAAGAATGTAATTTAAAGCTTCAAGCAGAAAAGCAAAGCGCCTTCACCCAGGCCGTTGGGCTATTCTTGCAAGTGCTCTGAACCTGGGGGAAAAAAGTAATGTATCTACTGAAAAGTGTGTGATCTCTAAGCCTCTTTTTCAAGGAGCTTGGCTTTTTTCATCTTCAGAAAAGGGGTGAATGTCCAGACATTTGCAAGCCAAAATCTGGCAGACAAGCTAAATATGTCTTTCCTCCAAGAAGTTATGTCTAATATAGTTTAAAACATAGTTTACAAAGAAGTAGGTGCAGATTACAAAATAAAACAAACCCAGTCCAACCCACCACAGCCTTCAGGCCCACCCAACTGAGAACAACAACAAAAGACAAGAAAAAAAATATTCTTCTGTCTTTCCATCTCTGAAAACGAGTGGATTTTTGACGTGTTGCGGCATGAAATACCTTTCCTCTGAACGGTACCTTTGACAGAACCAGCAGATGGAGGGGTGAAGGCTGACTCAGGTAAACACCTTGGTTCTCTCGGCAGGACGAGCCTTTTCTGTGGTGTCACTGACATGCACCTAGCAGAGCGCTGGGGTTTTGGCCTCGAAACTTCCAGGAGCACTCGGAGCCGCTGTCTTCTCCCTGCACTGCCACAGGTGCTTTCTGGACCTTGCTCTGCGGGTGTTGATACAAGAAACAAGATAATTTTTCAGGGAACTTAATTTTTGGCTTTGAATGCAAGCAGGTCCTCAGGAGCCGTGACCTGAGACGAGGTGCTGGGGGGAAGTTCCCTGAAGACATGCCCCCCTCTTCTGCAGCCTCTCACCCACCAGCATGCAGGTAGATACCCCAAGGTATGCGGGAGCGGTTGGACAGCAGGAGCTGGATGGTAGGAAGCTGCATAACGCCTGCAGAGGTGTAAGGCAGAGGAGATAATCATAGACGCATTGTTCATCCTAAACTTGGTATTACTGTGGTTTTTTGGTTGATGATTTTTCTTTCACTGCTTGAGCTTCTCTTCAACAGGTAGTAGCAGATGTTCTCTTGATCGTATGATTTTTATGGTACCACGCACTGGTTTACTTGAAGTGCATTCCCATTTGCCAGTCCAGGCAGTGCAGGCTTCTACGCAGACACTTTTCTTTCGTCAGCCAGCTGCAAAAGCAAAGCAAGCACAACGAACTGCTGTACATGCGTTTCATCAGCAGTTTTAGTGTATGAATGGAGAATGAAGAGGTGTTTTGTGTAATAACAGTGTACATTTCATTGAGGTCTTGAGTGCCTTAAAACGCATTCTGTGTACAAACAGTGCTCTGTTGGATCCTTGTGTTAGTGTAGAGTGGCTAATTGCAATGCTATGCATTATGTCCTTATGCAGCTAACTGTTACGGGAGAGATCATTGTGCTCTGCTGGGGACTTGCATTAAATCATCACAGTCAAGTAGACCTGGTACCTTGATATTCTCTCTCTGATTCTCTAAAGTATGTCAGAAAACAGCATAGAGCATAGCTGGTCGCTTTTGTTTGATTATACGGTTTCCATTAGCTCCTTCAATAGTGACCTGCATTTCCATCAGTCGGTACCATCGCCAGGTACATGTCAGCGTTTACCTCTGTGCCGTTAGCTTCCATGGCACAGTGCAGGGACCAAGCCGACGTGCCTCTGCACAGGTATGTCCCCTAGTCAAAATAACATCCTGCACAGAGAAGTGGGGTAAAACAAAGCTAGAAAAGAAGGTCTGAGTGAGTGAGCGTAGCAGCAAGTCCAGAGCAGGCTGCCTGCTTGTTGTTACGTGCACCTCTGCTCCGCTCTGAGTAATACCTAATTATCAGCACCATCCAGAGACAGAAATGTGAGCACAAATGAGAGCTGGGCAACTCTCCCAGCTGCTGCGCTTGAAGGCAAAACTAGGTGAGCTGAGGACAAAGCAAGTGACTGAGGCAAAACAGCTCCCTGATACATTTTCACTTCATCAGATTATTGTAAAACCAATGCATCTGTTCCTGAAGCACCTTTGGAAACTGCTGCTGTTGAGGATGGCACAGGTAGCGTGGGAAAGCTACGGACATCTCCCGTCTGTCTAGGAGGGGCTGCAGCGGAAGGAATGCCAGCCTGAATAACTCTGTGGAGCTCTTTAGGAGCCTTCAAGGCTTTCCTAAATGCCTGTTTTACAACAAGATGAAAACTGGGGGTGTGGAGGCATTCTGACCGCCCAAAATGACCTTTCTTCTTTCCTCACGTGAGTCACTCGGATTCCAAGCCGAGACCAGCCTGAGGCAGGTACCGTTCTTCCTCGCCCTTGTCCTGGAGGAGGAAAAGGCTTCCGAGTTAGCAGAGGGGGGGTTAAGACATCATCCTCTCCCGTGTCTTCCTTGCACTGTTAGACCTTACCATTGCTGAGTCCTGTCTGCATTGTCTGCAAGGGGAGCATGGAATAACATGGCCTCCGATGTCTGCAGGTTATTCGTGCTAGGGGCTGTGCAATACGTGCAAGAGATGAAGTAATGCATAGGGGTTTTTCCTTCTAACACATCCCGGCGCCGTTCTGCACCCTGAGTTTCTAATCCGTGTCTGTAGTGCGGGGCAGCAGCGGTAACGCTGTGCGCCTCTACCCAGGAGCATTCGGCTTTAGTCATCCAGCGTGCCGCTCTGTTGGTTCGTCTCCTTCCAGTCTCTTTACTTCTTAAAATTGCTGAATTAGCTTCAACAAACTGGTACCGGGAAGATAAAGTTGCTAAATCCCACACATGCTCATCTTGATGGATTTTAATTAACCTTTTCCCTGCAGCCCTGCTCTGTAATCCAGGCTAATCGCCACAGGGATTAAAGCCGTTTGGCCAGATAGAGCGAACCTTAGCAGCGTATCTACTGCTTGCACTTCCAGCTGGGATCCATCTCCTCCTCCTCAGCCTTTCAGAGGAGATAAACTGCCTCTGTACCAAATATTTAGTAATTTGCAGAGCTGCTGTTGCCACTTTCTTTCCTCTGACACGGAGTTCTTGTTTGAGATAAATCATAGTATTTCTTCATGAAGACCTGTCCGTGGTCAGGGAGTGCACTTAAATACAGCCATCTCCTCGCACCCTCCTCTTTTTTTTTTGGTCTTGTGTTTGTCTTCCCTACATTCGATTACAGCATTACCCCTGTTGGTCCACATAGCCGGTATCTGAGGTCCGATGGATTCTTCCTGTTCAGGGAAGAGGCTGACGAGAGCATCAGCTGTTTCTTGGGTGAGCCCCGTGTCCTTGTGGATGAGGACATGAACTCCAGTTTCCTTACGCAGCAGGGGGGTTTCCCCATCCAGTAAGCCAAGTCCCACTCCCAGGCTCTCGCTACGTTTGGTTTTTGTGTCTGCCTCGGTGGGCTTCAGCCGGTATCTGCTGCCCTATCCATGCCAGCACAGCGGAGTGCCCAGGCACGTGGGCTCAGCATGCTCCATCCTGGCGTGGCTCTGGGTTGCTCGGTGTCAGCTACCCTCCTCGGAAGAGAAGCCCGTATGCTTCTAATTTTCTTTCTTTGGCATATTAATTTCAACCAGATTTTGTCAGCTCTCCAATAGCTCGGCACGCCACAAACCGCATCTCACAAAGCGTCACGTAGATTTTTGGGTCTTTGTACTGCCAAGACGTGCACCAGGGGCAACGTGACCCTTCGCAGGGATGCTCTGTCCTGGCCCCGGGAGGAGGCTCCTGCTGCCTCCCGGTTTATATTCCTGGGTGAATCACTCGCTGGTGAGCCTTGTGCACGCCTGGGCAGGTTGGCGATACTGCTGCCGCTGCTGGGGGTGGCCAGTGGACCTGCCCCCTCCCCAACCCCGGGGCCAATGCATCGCCCTTCCTCCATCACAGGTCCCACTGGGAAACGCAGCTTTTGCTTCTTTCCCCTCTCTGTACTCTGTTGCCTGTTGCAGGGTGTGGGAGAGCAGTCCTGGGCTGCAGGACAGACCCTGGTGCTTGGGCATGGCCGGGCAAGGGCCACCCGGGGCGTCTGGTGGAGCGGGAACAATCCCCGTTCCCCAGCACAAGCCGCTGCTGTCGCTCGGGCAGGGCAGAGTGATCCTCTCGGATCCAGAGCGGGTCCTGGCACATCATCATTGTGGTTCCTTCTTTTTAGCGATGCGTTTCAGGTCAAACCAGAAAAAGCCCTGCTATTTCACACAGCTGTGAGCAAGCTCTCGCTGCTCTCCCCCTGTGTGAGTGTTCGTGCAGCTGCTGCGGCAGTCGCAGCCCACGACTCCGCAGTCTGAGGACCGAAAGCAACCGGTCCCCACCAGGAAATGCAAGGTCTCCATCAGAGCGCCAGGCAGTAGGTAGAGCATCCACCCAGGAGGTGCCTCTTCTCTCTGTGTGCTCATACCAGAGTTTGAATTTGGTCTGAATGGTCTGGCACAGTTGCGTTATTTCCAAAGACACAAACCTAAGATTTCTTGGGGGATGACACTGCTGCCCTCCCGTCAGGGGTGTGAAGGATGGGAGATTTTATTTTGGTCACACCATCGCGTAGCATACGTCCAAAAAATGTCTCTGTTACTGCAGAAGGAGATAAGCGAGGCTCCAGAAGGAAAAAGGGAACATGGCGGGTTCCGTGGGAAGCGTGCACGGTGAAGGTGATGGGCGTTTCCGCAGCTGGGGTGCGAGGAAGGACTGGCCGCTTTCCCAGGCCAAGGTGGGACGGGGCAGAGGGGGGCTTTGGGGTGGGGACAGCCCTCTGTAATTACAGAGATTTAGAGGGTGAAAAATACAAAGGGGGAAGAAGAGACATTTGGGGAGGAGATGTATAATTACCAAGTATGAGTAATGGGGTGAAAGGAAGAAGTTTATTCAACACATCACTAACTTTTTTGGATGGTAAATTCTCTGTGGTTTCAGATTAGAGTTGAAGGGAAGCAGTGGAATAGTCATTTAAATTCACAGAATCATATAGAATCATAGAATGGTTGGGGTTGGAAGGGACCTTACAGATCATCTAGTTCCAACCGCCCTGCCGTGGGCAGGGACACCTTCCACTAAACCAGGTGGCTCAAAGCCCCGTCCAACCTGGCCTTGAACACTTCCAGGGATGGGGCATCCACAACTTCTCTGGGCAACCTGTGCCAGTGCCTCACCACCCTCATAGTGAAGAATTTCATCCTTATATCTAACCTTTACAATTAACTTTGTAAGCAGGGAGAAGCCTTCTAATGAAAAGTATTCAGAGACACCAAATATTTTTATTATTACTGTGTAGCTCAGAAACACTGAGTAAAACAAGCATCACCTTTCCCATTTAGCTTCCCACTTCTTCCCTGATCCCGTCCATTTGCTTGCTGCTAGCTGATTTGGTTGGCAATTAATTGGATGCCAATTAATGTAAAATTTTAGCGCTGGCTTTAGTCAAGGTTGCATTTCTCCTTTTCCTGTAGTTTTCGATGCACTTTGCCTCCCCAGTAAGAGCCGTAGCTGCAATTAGGTAAGAGCAAGCTAGCAGAGCAAACGGGGAGCTGGGCGATGCTTCGGGCAGGGGAGCGGATTGCAGGCGCTGGGCGAGGGTGAGGCTTGAGCAGGTTTTTGCACCGCTGGCTTGCAAAGACACAGTCGGGGCAACGCCCTGCCGTGATTCATTGAGGAAACGTTTCTTTATCTTCTTAGTAACAGTCATTGATGGAACGGTGCTGGTTCACTGCTCAGCTTGGCTCTGTATCGTCCTGCTGCTTGCATGACCCACTTCGCGGTGCCAGCGGGCTCTGCCCTCCGGTTTTCCCTGCTGTGCCGCACCAGGTGAGCTGTCGGGGAGCGTGTGGTGGCCCGTGCAGCGTCAGCAGCGCACTTCCCACGCCAGCTGCCAGTGCTGTGCACGGGAATCCTACCAACCGGCCGAGCCCGGCGCACAGGAATCCTGCTCCTGCTCTCATTGGTTTAACCTTTCCGTCATGTACTGCTTTAAAAGCTCCAGGGAGCTTCAGTGAGAACTGGGAGGCTCCGGCTGAATAAATACGGTGGATTTGATAGATCTACCGAGGTGAGTGACATGATAGCAGGCAGAATCTAGGATGCAAAAAGAAGTCACGTGTTGTCAGGACTGTCAGGAGCTTCGTACACACAGCATAAAGTCTTCAGTACTGAAAATGCGCATTTTGCTTGTGGCAAATTCAAGTTGAAATCCTGTTTAACAGCACAGATCTCAAAGTGCTGTGTCGTCAGTCGAGTAACTCAATTATGGTTTAGCTTCGTATCTAACCAGCTGTAACAGCTTTTTGTGGTACTTAAAGTGCCCTAAATGAACTCAAACGATATATCCCCTTATCCAGAACATCCACCATGGCTCTCCCCAGACCTGCTGTTTCTGAGCCATGTGCATTGCTTTGGTCAGTCATCATGCCAGCCCCGTTACTTCATTTATTTTGAACTACGTGTATTTCTGTGAAATTGTTTAGGAGTGTTGCCCGTGGAACAAAGCTGCTGGATGGACAGAGCTTCGTGTCCAATACTTAGCAGCCTCAAGAGACTTTCTCCTCAACCCTTCACAGTCAAGGCCTTGGGCTGGGGTTTCTGTACCTGGGCTGCCCAGATTGCAGCACCCTGGAAAGGTCTGGCTAGCAAGCCCCCGTGCAGAGCTGTGTCCCGGGTTATCTCTTTGCTTGGGGATTTAGCCGTCTGTTCTAGCAAAACCTTGCATGACAGGTGTAATGGATAACAACAATGCTGTGTAACAGCAGAAAATAGTCGTGCATCCTGAAGATGCCTTCACAACGTGCAGAAAGTGCATAGAAACACTAATAGACCCAAAGCTACTGAAGTTTCCTCTCCGTGAAAAAAAGGAATTGCCGGTTGGCTTTTTTGCTGTTAATGTGAATGTGATCTGGTCCCCCCACCTGACTAGAGATCTTTGATCCTTTCCAGTCTGAAAGGTAGTGTACATGTATACATGTATACACAAATGGCGGGAATTAAGGAACTGTACAGCTATATCCACAAACTTCCCTATTATTTCTAATTACAGCCATATGAAGGAGTCCTGTGTCTCAGAAACTTGAAATTGCCTTTGACAAGCTTCTGATATGCATCTTAGTTAGCACCATGTAGCTAGGCGCTCCAAACATTTTTACATTTCTTCTCAGTTCTGGAAGTTATTCCCAGTGCTTAAAGGCAATTTAAGGTCTGTGAAACAGGAATGAATCTCCCTTTCTGTAACACACTGCTGTCTACCCCCCTGGTTTTGAAGCTTTGATAATAAAACGTAATGGGATTTTTACCAAGAACTCATGGGCTAGTTCCCATTTCAGCTCTTGAAAGATTGCTCAGCACTTGGCAGAAGATTTTTCTGGCTCAGAGACTGTCTTTTGTTCGAGGGTCTGTAGTTTTACCAAGAGAAACGGACATGCACAGTTTTATTGGCCAAGTGGATTCCTTGTTGCAGGAACGGCTGCCTCCGTTCTCCCGGGCTTGCTCTGGTCGTGGAGCTGGGAGGAGAGGGCTGGGGAGCTGCGGCAGAGTCTCACCGTTTGTAGTCTGCCTGTTGTATTTGGGGGTCCAGCGGGACTTCATCATGTTCTTAAGCATCATATAATTATGAACAAATCCTTGCTAGTCATACAATTCATCCATTGTAATAACTTTCTCCGGGTATTAACATGTTCTCTTTCTTGTCTCCAATGATGCATAGCAATTCCGAGCATAGCTTATCACCAGATACCCCAGATTTTGCTGCATTTCAGCAGCAAGTCAAGTGAGTTCCAGGCATGAAAGGTGTGAAATGTGTTAAATGCTTCGCGAAGTACTGAGATGAGAAGCGTGACAGTAAAACCTCTCATGTTTGGCACGTGGCTGAGCTCGGTGGAAGCCAGCTTCTGTGCTGCAAGAGGATGAGACTGACTCAGCAGGGCGAGAACACCAGCTGCTGTGGCACCGAGGTGTTGACCTTCGCTGCTTCGTATCGCTCCCCCTCACTTCGGTCTGTAATGCTAGGTGTTTACTCTCACCATTCACGTAAGTATGTAAGTAACAAATGGACTAGCCCAGCCTGTTTTCAACACACAAAGAGTAAGGAAGTGTAAAATCTTAATAAATTCATAATCTTAGAGCAAATGGGAAAAGTGGTCGTTGCAAGGTGAACAACACGAGGGATGGTTTATGCCAATTGACAAATAAGATGCTTTTTTTCCCCTGATTGCATGCTTGTCCTTGAAGTGTCTTAAATAGCTTAACTGATTAAACATAATGAAATGGCAATATCTTGTTCCCTCTGCATTTGTTCCTCAAATCTGGAGTCAGTCAACAGAGGATACGTAATCCTGACTTCAGATACCGTCATGCCCACTCCTCTGAATTTTTTTTCCCCTCTTCCCTTTTCTTTTGCAGATGTTGATGAGTGCCAGGTCCACAATGGGGGCTGCCAGCACAGATGTGTGAACACCCTTGGATCTTATTATTGTGAATGCAAGCCAGGCTTTCGCCTGCACACAGATGGCAGGACCTGCATTGGTAAGTCACAGTTTCAAATTTCTCGAGAATCTCTAATTCTTCGTAGCCCTTTTTGTACCTGTACATGCGTGGCATTGTACGCAAAACGCTTACGTTGGCTTACCCACTCACATCCGTCCTCTGTGCAGGGAATTTGAGAGGACGGCGATGGATTGCCTGTTCCTTTGTTTCTCGAGATCCTGGTCATCCTCCCTAACATGTTTCTATTACTGGGTTCATAACGTTTGCAGTTCTTCAGTGTGGACATGTGGAATTTAGACTTCTTTGCAGTTCCTTAGTTTATTCTGGTTCAGGAGAAGTAACTTCCAGTGCTTTGGTGCTTCTGCTTTTGATACAGGGTGTATCAGATACGGCATTTTCAGAACAAATACGTAAACTAGATTGTGAAAAGGTTCAAGTCAGTCTTCGTTTTTAACTCAACTTTATTTCCCTAGTCCGCATGGTAGGCACTAGGTGTGACAGACAAGTGAAAATAAACGTGGCTGTGTGTGGAACTGTGGCCATAATAATCTCAAAACCCGCTTCCCTGGGATGCTGGTCATGAGTCCACTTGGATGGTGCATGTCCAGACCTTGCAATTCAGATGCCAGGTCCGGCTTGCAGCTGATTTCTGGGCCAATTTCTTGAAATATTGTTGTTTGCCTGCCCCAAACTAGAGGCTCAGAGACACAGGGGTGGAGCTTGGAATCTGCCTTCCAGCATCTGCCGCTGCTGTTGTTTTTATTAAACCACTTCTCCCTCACATCTTTATTTGACACATTTTTCCATTTTTTGAGGGATATTTTCATACAAGTGGAAAGAATTCCTGGGCGATGGTATTACAAAGGCCATTTGCTGGTTTTTCTCAGAATATAGTCACGTTCCAGACTTTGCTAAAAACAACTGTGTGAGCATGTGTGTTCCAGTTGGGAATGGTGATGTGAGCAGAAAAAAAGACATCTAAGGAAGTGGTACCCACCGTGCCCAGAGCAGCACAAACTGCACATCTTTCTGCAGCTGCCCCACTACGTGACGACACTCTCACAAGTGCAGCCAAACGTATGCTTAAGGTACAAAAGTTCACTGGGCGCCCTATATTTTGCTGGAAAAATCCAGAAGCAAAAGGATCGCAAATAAAGAAAAAAGCCAATCAATCATTCCCAGCCCGCTGCTCTAGCACTGAACACGTAAACTTGTGTTCATGGCTATGCATTGCTACTGTTCGCATGTAAGCGTGTATGTGGTCTGTTATCTAATAATTGTCTGTATAACACAGAGTTCTCTTTTTTGTGGTATAGAGTGATTCTGCCACCTCTGCCTCATAGAATAAAACATGAGCCAGCCATTGGGAAGCTCTGGTGTTCTCAGCAGGGTCAGCCCCAGAACGTGAAACAATTTCCAGAGAAAGTATAAAAGGGATCACTATAGGGAGGAATCTCTTGTTTAAAAGCAATTTCCATCCTTTGCTTTCGTTCTTCAGGCTTACCTGCTCGTGTGGCTGCGATGTGCAGAGCATTTCTGCCGGGATCTGGGCAGGCAGGGCTTCCCTGCTCCATGCTGCTTGTGCTGAGCGCTGCAAACCTGCTTTGCATTAAACTTCTGAGCAAGTATTTGCCATAATGTGCACAGCGTTGGAATTCATCTGCCAAAATTAAGGGGTCTCTATTCATGAAACCTGATCTACTATGGGAGTAACTCGGGCAGTTTCTGGAAGCTCTGGGGAGCGGAGCTGGCGGGATCCGCTCTTAGTTCGGCGGTGCCTGTACCCCTGTGATCCACAAAGTACACGGGAAAGTAGATGCAGACCAGGCAGGGCAAGTAAAAACTCTTGCTACATAATTGTCCAATGCTGTTTCTAAAATAACAACAGAGCAGACCTAAAAATCTGGCTTTCTTGCTTCAGGACTGGTGGCTTTTGTTCTTTACACTTTCGTGACAGAAATGTGCATATATATGTGTATATATATCACACCTTCATAATAGCTCTATACTAACCTATTAAGCCAGTAGTGCAGAGGGGTGGAAGTAAACTTATTTTTCTTGTAAAAGCTCAGAACAGAGCACAGACTTGGAGGTTACTCCTCTGCCAGTGTTTACGGCTGCCCTCTATGCACCCATAGACGTAAGGTTGCCTTGTGCCACGGGTGCCCACGTGCCACGACTGCCCCGTTTGATGCCAGTTTCCTGGTGGACAGATTTCTGCCCCTATGGATTCTGCGTGGTGGTTCTTGGTGCCGGAACCCAGCAGCTGTCCTCCCTGCATCTGCTGGCTGCACGGCAGCAGTCATGTGCAGCGGCTCAGCGTGACGTGGTTTGAGTTTACACAGCTCTGATTTGTGTAAATACAGGCTATTTGTGTCCTTGGCACAAGCCCACCCCACAACAGAGCCCAGGCAAGGGAAGCACCTCGGCTGGCGACAACGGGGAGGACGCTGAGGGGATGCTCTCGCCCCGGGTTTGGTCGTTGCAGTGGGATGCGCTCTCCCGTTCATTGCCTTCGCCGATGCTCGGATGGCGAGCCCACGAGCCTGGCAGCAGCGTGCGGTCCGGCCGGGCGGCTTTCCATGGGTCACTTCGTAGTAATCTCGGGCCCTTGAGTGTGTGCTCGCTTTCTGTGCTGTTTTCACAAGTACGTGCAAGTGTTCCTTTTCTTTAGTGCTCGGTCTATGTAAATATTTACACTGCAAAGGCAGAGGCTTTGCTCCAACTTGATCTTGGAAATCACACGGTTTTTATTAAGCCAGCATTCTTGACAAGAGTTACCAGGCAGCAATCGTGGGGCGCGGGCAGCGTGCAGGCAGCAGCAGCAAAGGCAGGAGGCCTCACTCAACACACCCTCCCTTCACGCTTCCATTTTCGTGTTTCAGGACTGCTTTCCCAGCGCTGCTGGGGAAGAGGAAAGGATTTTCCTCTCGCTGAATGCCGAGCTTAAGGCCAGCTGTAACAGGAAGGTAGAGCAACACGACTGAGTGGTGGAAAGCAGCGCAAGTGCCTGCCAAAGCCGCAGGCGCGCTGGGGGGGACCCGTAGCAGGGTGTCCCCCCTTCAGTGCCTTGGAGGCTGAGTGAGGGCGGCATAGAAAGGAGAGGTGATAGCCGCTCGTGGTTGCGGTGGACGGCAATGCTAGAGCTGTAGCATGATGCTGAGCAGGTCAGAGTAGATGTGTTTGTCTGGGCAAGTAACCCCCGTTGCAAGAAAGCAGAGCAGAGACGTTGCAGTGCCTGGCAGCTGCTTTCTCGGGCTGAAGGGAGCAAGAGGTGGTGGGTTTTGCTCAGGAAGACCTGAGCCACGTTTCTTCACTCCTGTGAAGTTTCAGGCACTGACTTGACTTCAAACAAGATTTTTTTTTTCCCCTGTGTGGTTCTGAGGGATTAGGTCAACTGGTAAAAGCTCTGTTTCTCTTCAAGTCAGGATATCCTCTAGTTTTGCTGGACAGGTAAGATTCAGTGCTGCTATAACAGCGAAAAATTGCCACTAAATAAAAGGAATCAGATAGGAATAAAGAGAACTGGAGACGGCGAGACTCTCCCATCCATTCCCCTCTGCTCCAGAAGTGCTCTGCCCTTAGAGGCAGGGGAAGTGGCTGCTGGTGATCTGAGCCAGGGCTGCGGGGAGGCTTGCAGCTTAGAGCTGGGTCAAGCATGGAGATGGGCTTTAGGCAGCTATTGGCAGCCCCAGTGAGCAGCAACGCAGGCCAGAAGGCATTTTAGAGACAGAAAAAGACTATTGCCATGAAGTTTCTAGTTAAGGTCTGTAAAACCATGGATCTAATTCTTTAAATGTTTTCCAGTCACCACAAAACCCGCAAAGGCTTCAATTAATCAGCAGCACTGCCTGAAGCGGGGACCTCCAGAATTCCCCTGCGGAGGCTGGTGGCTGTTAACCCCGGGAGTGCAGGACTGGGCGAGGAGCTCAGCTCCTGGGGGGGTGGACTCGGGGGTGATCGGTCCTTTTCTACCCTCTGGCTGAGCTATTATTCCAAGCTTGCGATGGAAAGTCAACGCCTATTTTATTCCTGAAGAATTTAAAAGAATTGGAAAACAGATAAAAATCTTTTGCTACTTTCTTTTGATGGCTTTGCACCCTTGGTAGTTGTTCGCACCTTTGTGCTTAGTATTGCAAGGCACAATGCAGGGAAAAATCAGCAAAAGTTTTCAGAAGCTACTTAGGCATCTTTAAAAGCAATTTCTTATGAAGTGTATTGCGGTTCCAGATAAAGAGCTGCTTAGATTAGCACTTGTGTTTTGTAGGATTGGAAGAAATATTTTGCCTTTAAAAGCATGTTTCGTTGAGGGTGTTGGTACCTTTCACAGCATAAGCAGAGCTTGGCTGTATGCACAGTCCAACAGGGGATTCTTAAATCTCATCTTTGGCATTGCCTGGAGAATCACGGGCAGTCAATGACAGCAGACTGCCGGTGTCCCCTCACGCTGACACCTCGGGATCCCTTCCTTCCCTAGAGCTACGTCTGCCCCTATCAATCACGGGAGCGAGGGGCTCCAAAAGCCTCGCAGTGATTCCTGTGGTGCAGGAGTGGAACAAAAGCTTACGGCCAAGGCCAAGCTTTCAGCTTGAGGCTGTGATGTGAGAAAGCTGGGGTATCAGGAGCCTGCCGTGGGCTGCATCCCGGAGATGCGCCTAGGCGACCAAAGAGGCCGAGGCAGCTCTCCAGGGTCAGTTTGTACCTGGAACTGCTCTGATGGCTGTGGCTCAGGAGAGCACAAAAAATGGCTTAAAGCCACCTTCCTGTGTCTCGCAGCAACCCTCAACCATTGTTGATGCTTTGGGTAATCTGCAGCTCAGTTGTGCAAGATTCTTTTATTGCGTCTTTGTTATTCGAATAGAGCAAGTCACTGATGATTTTAATACAGAAGGGAGGGGGGAAGGAGCAGACATTTCTATTGAAAGTGAAACAGAACAAAAAGAGTCATTGGACGTCCTGAAATTACCTCTTTCTTTATCAGAACCACATGGGCAGAAGGCAGGAAGCTGACATCTTCAGGTCCTTCTCCACTGTTTCAGCAGAGGGATGAAATCCAGTCCAAGGCAAAGAATTTAATCTGAGCCAATTGCTTTTGTTGGCCTGCAGAGTAGAGAGATGGTCTGTATTAACACACAACATGTTTCTGGAAATTGTCTGAGGTTAGAATAAATCAGTTTGGGATTACATGATGTATCCCTATTTATATTAAGAGTACTTCAAATGAAGAAATCTCAAATATAGCAGCGATTTATATAGTGAACAGAAGGACTATGCTGTGAAGGTTTGTGTGGGCTTGAACTATGTGCACAGAGGGTAATTGTCCATATGTGCGTTGTAGAGGTTTTCAATTTGCATGCACTGTACAGAAAACTTGCACGTTTTAGAAAATTTGACCTTTTCTTTGTCCAGTGGCACGTTTCTCAGCTGTTTCTTAGAATCGATGGTTTTGTGTGACGCTGCAAAAGGGAATGTCATGCTCAATTCTAGTTACAGCTGCTTACGATTACTTTTAAAGTATTAGCTCACTGCTTCTGATGGCCAATTACTTGGATCTGAAGGAAAGGTGATATAGATGGGAAAGAGGAGAAGGTAGAGTGGAGGAGCCCGAGTCAAACCAAGTGAAGCACTTAGGGACATGGTTTAGTGGGCATGGTGGTGTTGGGTTGACGGTTGGACTCGATGATCTTAGAGGTCTTTTCCAACCTCAATGATTCTATGATTCTATGATTCTAAGTGTTGCCACCACCTCGCTGCAGTGCGAGGTTACGATCCAGGTTCGCAAGGCAGCTGAACAAACAGACGCACGCCTTCAGCGCTGCCGAGCTGGCCTCTGCCACGGAGCTTTGGGGCGACCGGGGAGAGACGCAGAGGGAGCGATCGCTGATGACGTGAAGTGGGTGACGGCCCCTGGGCCGAGCGAGGGGCACTGCTCGGCTCCCGGGAGGTTGCAGTGTAGCTACAGGGGCTGAGTTCAGCTCTTCCCAGTTCACGAAGGTCAGCTGGAGGGTGCAGAGCTCGGGTAGCTCTGTTATTAAATCGACTCCTGTGTTAGGCTGCTACTTCGCAGACCCTCTTCCTGTGTGGAACCAGTAGTAACAATGTCCTTTTCATCCCTTTTTAGCCATTTCCCAGGCCCAAGAGGGTCAGAATCTAGGAGCTAGCATCTTTCAGCAGGACTGCACTCCCTTCAGACAGAGGGGATGGAAGTAACATCCCTCTTGCAGACGATGAAATATCATCTGTGGAAAATCTGTCTGAGCTTTAATTACAAAAATCTGTGTGATGTACAAGATGACACTGGATTTGGCAATGTTGTCACAGAAACATTAAGCTAGGAAAAGCAGCTGGGAATGGAAATATTTTTAGAGTGGTTCTGTAAACAGAAAAAAATAAAAAAGCAGTAATTAAAACAAGGCCAGCAGTGAGGTCTAGTGGCTGTTACTCTGCGAGAAGCCAGCTAAGGAGATCCAGAATTAGAAGGCCCCTGCTTTGATGGAAGGACACCCAAAACAATTTTAACGTGTTTCTTTTGTTTCATCTTACTATTCTTGATTCTTAAATTGAATTAGTTCATATCTTAGCAAAACCGGGGTGCTGCACAAGCACCCCTGCCAGTCAGTGCAGTGTGGGTGGCTCTGCGTGACGCCGTAGGACGCAATTGCTTTGCTCGTTGCATCGCATGTGTGCCACCAGTGCTGTATAGCTTACGAGCACCGTATAGCCAGTGATGCCAGCCACTTCTTCCCTGTGCGTAAGTCTCTCGGCAGAGAAGGACTTCTGGTTCCCATTACTCGTAGTGGTCTGGAACGCACCCGCAATGGCTGAGACAACAGCATGCGCCGGCCCCTTCGTCATCATGTGCAATCGCAGAATGGGGAGGCACAGATGGGGTTCTTAGTCTTGAAGAGTACATTTGCTAGCAAATAAGCTATACTAAAAGAAACACAAGAGGAAAGAAAATGCTCTGCAAGACCCCTGTGCTCCCGCTGCTTCACCTCTTATGTTCTCTTAGTGGTCCGCAGACAGCATCATTTAAGAACTGCATAAACGGTTCTGGCACTCGGTTGCACTTAAACACCTTGGCCAAGGAGGACTCGGTGGAACAGGAACGTGTGTCCTTTTAGTTGGTGTCCGTACCCTACTCAAGCTGCTCGTGGTGGCCAAGCGTTGCCGTGTCCCATGTGTCGAGTGCCTGAAGTTTCCTCTGCCATTCAGGAGCAGTTTTTGCCATTGCAAAGCTCCATCGCTACATGGCTACCGCAGGGTATCGGGTGGGTATCATGCCTCAGCACACAGTTCAGTGCAACCCAGAGAGACATGTTGCTTTTCTTGTGTGTAGAAATAATGCTTTTGGAAAGTCTGCTGTATCCAACCTTACAGGATTTCTGTCTGCTTAAATTTTGTATGATAAAGAAGAACCTGGACTTAGTTTTTTCCACTCTGAAAAGCTGTCTTTTAGAGGTATGCAAGGAGGGCAGTTATTTAGACTGCAAATTCATACAAATAACTGAGTACTGGGAGGTTATTTTAGACGTAAGATGCATTGGCTTGTTATACGTTGGCCCAGTACTTTTCCCATATGAAGGAATGTTTTGGCAGGCATTAGCATTGTTTTACTTCTTTTAGAAAAAAACACTCCAACAAGCACGTTATTTATGGGTATTTTTGAATATATGTTATTAAACACTTTAAATTATCAGAACATTTTAAAATGACCACCCATCTCTGCTAAAGCTTGAGCACTGTAACTCTGACCCATAACTTTTCAGGAACGTCGACTATTTCTGTTGTTTCCTTCCAAATGGATTAAAGGAAACGACGTCAGCACAACTGATAGCTCTTGCTCCAGCCGTATGTTGCGCATGGCAATACTTCAACCCTATTAAGTCACTTTTATTCCCTCAAATGTTGTTTAGTTAATTAGAGGCATACAACGGAAAGTTAGTTTTTAAAAGTTTGAAATGAGAGAGCTCCTCAGCTCTGAGTCAAGGCGTATTTTTTGCAGGGGAAATGTTTGCTGAAAAAAAAAAAAGAACATATCAAAAAATGAAAAGTTTTGCCTTTTATTTTCCTCCTGTGCCAAATATTTGTTTTTCATTAATATACAAGAGAAGCTTAATCAAATTACTTTCAGTACTTTGTCTATAGAAAATACTCTTCTGAATACTCGGACGAGGCACTGGCAGAGCAGTGCTGCACACCCACCTATCGCAACGCGTTGGTACCCGACGCCAGCCAGCACAGGCGAGCTGCCTGCAGCCTGCTCACTCATCTGCGCCCTGGGCACGGGTGTTTGACAGACCCAACTTTCCCTGGGATTCAGAGACCTCGTTAAAAGCGGAGACTTTTACTAGCATATGCTTTCCAGGCTCGCCTGCTTAGCAAAACTCTCGAGGTTGTTGAGGGCACTGTGATTACCTGAAGTGTTAGTTTGTGGAAGAGATGTTTTTCATTAGAGATATTTTTAGCTTTCTTATAAAATTTCTCAGAGTCAGCACATTAGTTTATTGTGGAGTTTGAAAAATAGGTCAGAAACATGCGAGACCACAACTCATCGTACTGTTCTGCTTATGGAAACCAGGTCTGGGTTTCCCATCCCAGACCGTGGCCAGGTTTTAGCCGTGTCACACCTACACAGCTTTGATGTGCAGCGTGTTGTGCATTTCACACATGTTCGTGTCTCCTAAGAGGAATAACAGACTTTAAAGGCCAATTTCCCAGTTCCCGTAAGGGGCACCTCTCTTTGGAGCAGTCTCTGTTTGAGATGCTCACCGATTAAGGAGTAGGTAGGCTAACTCAGGAGACACGCAACAGTCTAAGAGGAGGCTTTCATCACTTTGGAGGCATATAATTACCACAAGATGGCTTATCTACCAGAGTCTCCAAATCCCTCTCCAGAAAGTCCTTCCCCACTTTGTTTTCTAGCTCAAATTTCTCCTGGATACAAGGAGGTCAGTGGTCCTGGATAGCTGCAGCCTAGTATAAAAATAAGCAGGCAAACTCTGCCCACTTGCTGGTTGCAAGGTGCACGCATCTCCAGTTAAGCATCATGTCTTTGTTGCTTATCCTGCAGAGAAGTCCCAGATTATAAGAACAGAGAGGGGGGAGGAGAAGGCTATTTTAAGGCTGATTAATGATAGCAAGCTTGTAAAGAGAAGATAGTCCACATGTTTGGTCATAAGATCTGTTTTCTGCCGTAGCCTAGGCAAAACCTTCTGTTTTCCGACTGTTTGAAATCCTTTGGGCAGGAAAGTGCCTTGCGCAAGGCCACACAGAAACGCTGTGGCACGGCCAGGAACACCAGCCAGGAATCTCAATTCCCAGTCCCACCTGCACTTAGGATGAAATCACAGTTCCTGCCAGCATATCTCCGTACGCTCCGGCTCAGCGACTCTGCTGGTTACAGCATCAGTTACTCGCAGCGTGGACGAGCACACTCGTCCTAACTTTCATATAGAAATCTCCTAGTCGAAGCACTGAGCTGGGGATTGTTACACCCGATTGAAGTACAGACATGCAGGATGCATCTTAAAACATTTTTCCTTAAGTGTTCCCAGAAGAACTGATGATACCTGCTGGGCCTTGCCCTGTGTAATTGGTGTCTTTTACATGGCATGGAGCCAGAAACTTAGTTTTCCATATAATTTTGTTACAGGAAAACCTGAATACGCCCGAGTGCAACTCTGAGCAGTAATTAACCTGAACTAGCTGTGGCATTACACCTGCAGTGACTGTCTTTGAACAAAATTACGAGAATTTCAGCAATAACGCAGCATGAGAAGCCTTTGGAGAAGGCTGACACTTGTTAGGAAGCATGCCAGTTGTCAGCTTCTCTCCCATGTAATACTGCAGAGGACCTAGCCCAGACCCCCACATCCTGGTCTCGCCTCCCAGGAGAGCTGTTGGGAACTCTTATTGTAGAAAAGAGCAATTTTAAGCTGCTACCTGACACTGTTGAGCCGATCTTACCTTTAAAGGGCCCCCATCTCAAGGGGGTCTGCCCAAGGTAGCTGTCTGGCACAGCGGTGGGTGGCCTCTCTCGTGCACTGCATACAGAACAGATTTTTTGTAGCAACAGCTCACATTTAGCATGCTTCTTGCTTACGAAGTTCGCCATGAACTTCTCACTTTAGCACAGGTTGAATACGCCCCAATTTTAGATTCTCATTAGCAGTGCTCTGTGTGTGTGCGATTTGCCCTGGTGCTGTGCAAGAGACTCATCCAGGTGCCATTTTTTTTTTTGTGATGAACGTTCTGTCCCTTTGCCTCATAGCTGTGAACACGTGTGCCCTGAACAACGGTGGCTGTGAACACGACTGCGTGCAGGTGACGCTGGTGCAGCACCAGTGCCAGTGCCGGCACAATTACCAGCTGCGGGAAGACGGCAAACGCTGTGTCTGTGAGTCCCCTTGAGCATGCATGGGAAGCTGGGGAGGCAGAGCTTCGCTTTGGCCTTCTTTTCAGGGGCAGCTGAGAGTTGGGGGGGGAATAGGGAGCACGCACTTGCACACTCAGATGTCAAATAGATCAGACTGGGGTGTTTCTCTCCAGTAAAAACTCTGCATGTTATGTTGTGGACATATTCTGCAGCTTATTCTGAAAGGCTAGGAAGAGCTGAAGGAGTGTAGCCAACAAAAATGAAATTGTATCAAGGCACACACTTCTGAGAAAGTGAAGGAACAGCAGCATGTCGCAGCGGGACAGGATCTTCTCCCTCTGCTTGCAGACAGCTTTCTGGCTGACCTGCTCCTGGCTGCAGGAGGGAGAAAAGCTGAAGGGGATACAGAGCAGAAGTTTAATCTTCTCATTCATAGCAGTTGGCATTCAAGAAGTAGGAGGGAAGTCTTTAGCAGTGAAGTTGCTAAGGGAAAAGGAACAACTGGGATATTAAAAATGCAACAGTCAGTAGGGTTTTGTAGCATCTGTCAAGGTCCTGGAGCAGGTCAGAGACTGGCAAACCTCTTGATAGGAGCACTTGAAGCAAATTTGCCTAGTACTTGCTCTGTCATCTCTGTGGAGGGACATGCCCATGCCAAGCTTCAGCTGGAAAAGTTTTACTCAGATTAGCACCTGCCTTTTACAGGATCTTGCACCATGTAAATCCTCCTGCCTGGATGGAGCAGTAAACAGAGCAGTAGCAGAGATTTTTCATTTCTCTGGTGGAGAATGATCTTTCACAAATTGCAGTCATTTTTGCTAGGCATAACTGCTTGATCCTCTGGTCTCCCACAAGCATAATGCTGATAAGACCTAGGATTAGTATGAAATAAGCCTGCCACTTCTGCTTTGACCTGCAGTGAGGAACCCCTGCACCGAGAGGAACGGGGGCTGCATGCACCGGTGCCACAACCACCGTGGAACAGCCCGCTGCGAGTGCCACCCTGGCTACCGGCTGGCGCCTGACAATAAGGCCTGTGAAGGTAAGCTCCCTACAACAAAGCTTTCACGGAGAAAAACAACTGTGTCTCACAGGGTGAAGTAGTGCTCAATCATAGTAACTATCAGCCTTTGTGAATTTAGCAGAGTGATGCACAAGCCTTCCAGAGGGGTGGCATGAAAGCACTCAGTCGACATCTGTCCAAGAGCCCTGCTCGAGTTGTCTGGAACAACACTCGAGTTTCATGTGATCCAATTTCCTAGGAAGCTTTACAGTAATTCTGAACTCTTAACTCTGTTTCTTTGTTGGTCTAGACCCCAGTGAAGAATTTAGGGTGCAAGAAACCGGTGAAAAACTTGAAGAAAGTAACAATTGTCCCTTTGAAAGAATGTTTATGGCTCAACCTGCTTTGCTTATTGATTGCTCATCTCTTGCAGATGTGAATGAATGTCTGACTGGACTAGCCATGTGTGCACACCAGTGTCTCAACACTCGCGGCTCCTTTAAGTGTACCTGTAACCCAGGCTATGAGCTGGGGGCAGATGGCAAGCAATGCTATCGTGAGTACTGCATGCAGACCCCCATCTCAGGCGGGGACGGGAGGTGGGTTTGCTTCTGCAGGCAAGTGTTTGTGCACTGTCCTGCGAATTGGTGGGGCCGTTTCTTTTTGAAGAATTTCACAAGCAGGTTTGGGACTGTTTACTCTCCCACCAAGATAAAAACTTTGTCTGATCTTTAAAGTTACCACAAAGCTGGTTTAGGCAATTTATTTGGAGCCATTTGGCTCCAAATAGGCCAAGTTCTGCTCTTGGGGACTTTGTTGGATGAGTTCAGTCAGCTGCAGATGTGTAACTGAAGAAGGAATTGAGCTAGCGAAGTGATTGCATCTGCTCCCATCAAGAAAAGAAATAAACACTATTATGCAAGAACGAGCCAGATTGTCCATACGTCTTTGTTCAGCTAATACACATCAGCAGGGATAGTCCAAAGCGGAGCTATCAGCATTTAGCACTAGCAGCCCCCTTCCAGATGAAAGCCACCATGGCAGTCCCAGTGCCGGCAGCTAGTGTTACTGGAAGCCATGATGCTCCACCTGTGCAGCTGCTGCAGCTCTTGCTGGGAGCCTGCCAAGGGTATGAGGGTAAGGCTTTGCAGACCATAAATGGGTCTTGAAAGGCATCAAACAGCAGTGTGAGGAACTAGACTGATGACATGCTATTTGAGAGCCTAAGCATCTACACACCTTTCATCCTAGGACCATGGTTTATCTCACACTGCATATTCTGTAAAAAAAAAAATATCCCATAGCTCAGTTTCATGTGCAACTACACATTTACCTTCAGTTGTTGGGGTGAAGATGCATGATAGCCAGCAAGGCTTACAGAGGGTTGGATTAGGAAGCCAGGTCTATGCCTGATAAGTCTTATCTACCTCCTCACCTAGCACTGTGACAACGCAGAAGGGAAGATTACCCTTTGTGGCCCACAGGTGACAGAAAGCTTAGTTTTATTGCTGCTCAAGTCTTGGTTTTCCAGGTAAGCCCCTGATAAGAGATGCCAGCCCTGGAGAGTCACTTTTGACAGCAGGGACAGTGGAAGCACAAGCCCCACTCATGTTCTGACATGGTTCCTCCAGTTGTTGCGACTCATTGCCATAACCATTGACAATACCTCTACTTTGGTGCCAACTATAGAATTAAGTAGCCTTCTTGTACAAAAAGTGTTTCTCCCTGCCCCTTCTAGCACGTTTCTTTTATGCAAAACCCTGGTTGTTCTTGCATTAGTAAGAAAAGGAAAGACAGAGGGACTATATCCATGTTCTGAAATCTGGAAGACAGTCTTCCACCATGGCACAGTTTTTGGTTTTGACACGCACAGATCCATTGGGAAGCATCAAGCTCCCCTTCTTTCATCCTCCTTGGGTCTGAACACACTAAAAACTCAAAAAAGTTCTTGAAGGCAGAAATTGTTTTCCTGAGGTTCAGGACTGAGCCAAAGCTCCATGGTACAAGTTCTTTTTAGTTTAAGAAAGCTTAATTAACTAGACTTAAGTTTACATAAACTTTGCCAAGCTAAGAAGATATATGGCTGCTATTGATGTTTGCGCCTACCATTTTTGACATGTCAGTAACTAATGTTTCTAGCTGTAGGCATCTGGATGTTTCCATAGTTAGCTGCATTCTGCTGCTGGCATCAGAACAGCTCTGTACTTAGGAAGACTGAGCCAACTTTTGGTTGGCAGCACATACTGCAGCTTGTCAGGAATGGGAGCAGTTTTGTCTGCAGTCTGGTTCATCTCAGAGATTGTCCAGAGCCTGCTCCACAAGTCTGTCCCTAAGAGGCTACATGGGGCGTTGCCTGGGATCCATCGGTTTATTTTTATACATCGCTTCCTAGCCCAGCAGTGGCCTCTGTGCAAAACTATTTTCATCCTTTCCCCACTGCAGATCACTCTTCTCCTCAGCAGGGCTGTGCACACAAAAATGCACATGCAAGGAGCTCGGCTGGAAGCTGCTGTGTGGGTGCCTGCTCGAGCGCAGCACTGAGGGAAGGCATGGGCCAGCCAGTACGTACAGATGTGCAGCGCACACTGCAGGATCCTAACCAGTGTGCCTTTTCCAGGGATAGAAATGGAGATTGTGAACAGCTGTGAGGCCAACAATGGTGGCTGTTCCCATACATGCCACCACACCAGCTCTGGCCCAGTCTGTACCTGTAACTTTGGCTATCGGCTTGAAGAGGACCAGAAGACGTGCACTGGTAAGGCAAGGGAAAAGGTACATATCTTGTTTTTACAAGCACTTCTCAAGTAATGATGAGGATCTCTGCATGTTAGCTACTATGTTTATATGCACTACAAACAGGTTAACAAGGCTAGAAACAGATGCAAAGTAAAAGGAGATGAGATATTGCTCTACTTGAGGACATCCTCAAACCTCCACTCAAGACCTACTTGGACAGCAGATGTTGACTTCAGAACTAGTTTTTCCCTGCTGAAACTGATGTAAGGCAGCATTGGCAGATACAGAGACTCACATCTCAGATACCTATAAGCCTACATCTAAAAGGGATGGTGCTCAAAATGTACCATCTTGCCTGTTATCTCAAAGGAGGCAGCAGTGTAATTTGAGTAAATGAGTGATGTGGATGAGTCACTAGCTGCAAGCCAAGTGTAGTTCAGCCCTATCCGGTTCTATAAAGTACATGTTAATGGAGACGTAAGGATAAAGCACACCTCGAGCTCTGTAAATGCTGTTGAGGCATGCACTTTACATTGCATGAGGCATACATTTACATCTGAGACCCTTGCAGCAAATAACCTAGTCAGAAACCCACTGTAGTGCTCACTAGCCAGACATTCACTGCACCAGCGTGTCGGGCTGTGGTTTACTCCTGTGCTCACGACAGGGCCGTGGCTCAGACTTGCACAGCAAGGCTGGGTGGGTGTTTCCATCCTTCAGGCACTCCAAAGCTGTAAGAAATCCTGGTGCCCTTCCCGCAGGTTAGTTGGAGGGTCTGTGCCTCAGACAGTGCATTGAGGCACTTACACCTAAAGACTTCTCTTTCTATAAAACCAGCAAATAGGAGGTTGCTAGCAAAGAGTAACAGTGTTTAGTGATGCAAAACAGTACTTACATGTTTCCACACAGTGTAGCATTGCAGTTCACGTTACTCAGGAAATAATTATTGAATTTGTTCAATACCACCTTCTTCCTGCAGTTTTCAAGGAGCATGTCTGTCCAGGACATCTGTTAGGAACAGATACACTCCTTAGCAGGCTGCCACGGGCACCCACAATTGCTTGTGCAAAGGGGAGCAATTCCTCTGCCAGGGGAGAGGAACCCAAAATCCCCAGGACATTTGCTTTCCTCTGTGGCTCTGAGGAAGCTGTAGGAGCTGCCTCCATACAACATCGCAACACGGGAGCAAAAAAGCCAGGACCTGAACTGAAGTCTACTCTGAAAGAACATTATTCCTTTGCATACTACAAAGCCCAGTACACTTTCTGTAGCCCAGCAGTACTACTTCTTTTCCTACCAGATACCTCCTTGGTCCAGCCTCCTCTGGTGGTAGGGGGATGCTTCACAAACCCCACTACTACACGGGCACTGCAGTAATTCCACTTCATAGTGGACAAATGAAGTCTGATAAATACAAGGGGCTTGAAATTTAAAGCTGCAGGAGCTCTGCTTTCTCCGGGTTATCTGGGTCCATCCTTCAGAGACTTCACTTTGAGACAGTTTGAAGGAACCATGCAGTTCTCACCTGTCTCTGTACTCAACATCAGTATTTGTAACAGGGTAAATCCAAAAGCAAGAGTCAGTGTTACAGTTGGAATCACCCCCTATTCCTAAGCACACAGAACCTTTAAGAACAATCTCGAACTGAAAATCACAGTTAACTTCCCACAGGCCTCTAGGATTCAGGATTCCTCCCTTGGCTGGGGAGCACATTGCCAAGGATGATCCGTTAACATAAAGCTGACTTATTTCAGAGGAAAGCAAGAATAGCTCAGCATTTGGCAGTCAGATCAGTAAAAGCTTACCAGAACTAGTCACAGAGCAATTTTAACAAGTCCTGTCACCACTGCAGAGCTAGATGTGTATTAACATCCAGTGCCCTTTGTTTTTTATTTAGATATCAATGAATGTGACAATGGTCCTCACTGTTGTCAACAAGATTGTTACAATTATTCTGGAGGCTACGAGTGCGCCTGCTATGCTGGATACAGGCTCAGCACAGATGGCTGTGGGTGCGATGGTAAGCAGAAACATCTAGCTGGACTCCTGCAAGTAAACCAGCAATGCTGCAGTCCTCAGCCTCGCAGCATGGCAAGAGACACACACGGAGCAGGTTCCTCTAACTCTGGTTTTCTGTATTTTGTCAGCCTCCTCAGTTTGCTCACTGCTAAGTGAGCTATTCTAACTCTAATAGCACTCAGCTATTCTAACCTATACACTAGTCTGGCACAACTGAAGGGTAGCAATGGGGCTTTTGAACACACTGTATTCAAATCAGGATATCTCAAAGCAAGTTGGTCCAGGCCTGACTCCATTAATTCACAGAAATCATTTTATGTTCAACCCCAGAGGCCATTATTGCCCATCATTTTCACCCAAGAGATGTAGGCAAATAAAAGTGTCTGTATAAAATACAGCTAAGACAGCGACTAACACAAGCTTTTAATAAAGAGAACAAGAAATTGTCCTACCTGGTTGTGAACAGCCAGGAATTTCTTCCAGTTTCTCCCAACTCATAGCAGTTTTCCTGTCAGCTCTCTGATGAGTCAGCTTCTTACCATAAAGAATTCGGGGCTTTTTTCCTCCTAATGAGTTGTTCTCACTACCAGAGCTCTCCAATAACATTTCACAGGTGAAACTCCAAGTTTACCCACCTGTTTCTACACAAATAGCAACAGATGTGAGCTGAAACCTAGCACATGGTATTTTGAAACCCAGGGCTCTCTGAATCACTTGGGTAGTCTCAGTTTTGAGAGTCAGATGGCTTCACATAACTACCAGAGAGGATGCCATCAGCCTACTTGCCGATCTGTGGACAGAAACGTATCTGGGCCCCTGTCCTGTACAGAGGGCCTGCTCCCATTACACTGGAGTATCCCATGTTTTCTAGATGTGGATGAGTGCTCTTCAGATAACGGTGGATGTGAACACACATGCCAGAACCAGCTAGGGTCTTTCCAGTGTGGCTGTGAGATTGGATACAAACTGGATGAAGACCGAAGGAGCTGCATCGGTAAGCGCAACGTCTGTGCCGCCGCACAGTTGAGCAGCAGGCTACCTGCCCCTCGCCCTGCTCTCCCCTGGCATAGCCTCCCCTGCACAGAACCCAGCTGAGCCAGGACCAGCGCAGGCTGGAGCTCATTAGCCCTGCACAGGACCTTTTCCAGTTTTTTCACAGCAGTTGTTGCTATTAAGCAGTGGAAATGACTGACACCACCAGTGGAAAGCTTTCCCCTGACCAGACCAGTCCTATTTCAGCCATGTTACACAGCACTTTCCAAAGAAATGTAGGGGATTTTGGCACAGCTACGCTTACAGTAGTCTGCAGTGATGACTCCACATTAACCGAAGAACCAGAACCACAGTCACCAGCCTCTACAGTTTTTCCTTATAAGAAATAATGGATTTTTTTTTTAAGCAGTAGTGTCTTTATCCCACCACCAAACACAGTGTTACCCAACTTACTCACTCAGTAGGGCAGCCAGCGCCCAACTCGCTTTATCTAATGACCCCCAGCAGCATTGCCCAGGTCCCTGGAAAGGCTTTCTGAGGTCTGGACCCAGAAGAGCAGCACTTACCACCTCCCTACTCCAGCAAAATGCCTGAGTCTCCTCTGGCCGGTGGCTTTTATAGGCTCTGCCAGCCCCTGCCCTGGCTCCCAAGTGTGCCTGTGCTTAGCTTGATTGCCTGGCTTTTAACCCTTGCCTACCCTGCAAGGGAAGGAAACCTGTAGCTGTAGCTGACAGATACTCTTTCCAAAAGGAGAATCAAGCTGAAATGCATTGCTTGATTTTGTTGGATGGGCAGTCTTCTTTAATTTTCCAGAAAAGAATTAACTTACCTGAAAAGAAGCTGAGTGGCTCTGGTCAGAAAAACAGCAGGGCGAAGGTGATGGGGTGAGTGGGAGCTCAGTTACCTGAGAAGCCAGAGCTGTGTGTCGAGGTTAAGATCAAAGTTTGTCCCATACATTTTGAAGTCACTTAGCTGGTCCATGCCCGTTCTAGCCAAAACAAACAAGCAAACAAATTGCAAAAATTTTAGAGGTGTCAATGTAGAGAGAGATCAGTGGTGCAAACCATGTCAAATCAGATGCACCAACCCTGTACAGATATTTCTGGTTTCCCTTTCTTATTACAGAGGTTCTGTCCTACTATTCACCTTTTAGAGATCTTGTCTCTTTTCCCACTTTGACATTGTCATCTCCGTGACTGCTTCCCCAGCTATAGAGGACCCTGTGGAAGCTCTGGATGGTCGGCACCCTGTTATCCGCCCAATCCCTCATGTTGCAATCCTGAGAGATGAATTTACCCAGCTCTTTAATGATGACTATGAAGAAGAGGAGGAAGAGATGGAAGCAAGAGGAGAGCACACACTTTCAGAAAAGTTTGGTGGGCATTTTGCAGCACCGGTAAATGGCACACTTTGCTTGGAGGCCCTCAGAATTAATCACATGTGTTGGGTTTATTTGTGTTTGGTGAGCGTACCCACAAGACTTGTTGAGTACCTTTCCTATGTACACAGAACCTGTGTTACAACACAGATGCATTTAGCTTTGCCGCAGCCCGCACACAGGGGGTTTCTCGGCCCAAACTCTCCGAGATGCTGAGGCAGCCTTGGGGAAGGCTTTTCACTCACAGCACCTCTCGTTGCAGTCTGCCTGGAGCACACATTCGGCCCCGACTGCAGCCTGACCTGTGAGGACTGCCAAAATGGAG
This sequence comes from Aptenodytes patagonicus, assembly GCF_965638725.1. NCBI lineage: Eukaryota > Metazoa > Chordata > Aves > Sphenisciformes > Spheniscidae > Aptenodytes > Aptenodytes patagonicus. The sequence continues at coordinate 8,786,881 of NC_134967.1, read as the reverse complement.
GCACGTGCAATGCAGAGGAGACCGGCTGCGACTGTCCAGCAGGCTGGACCGGCATCCTCTGTAACCAGAGTGAGTGATGCTGGAGGGCAGCGGGCGAGAAAGCTCTTCTCGTCCCTGCTCCGGGATGCACGGAGGCCGTGGCTGTGCGCGGGGCTGTGGCAGCCGGCTGAGCCTCGCCTCTCTCTCTCTCTCTCGCCCCAGCTTGCCCGGCCGGCACCTTCGGGAGGAACTGCAGCCTGGCCTGCCGCTGCCAGAACGGCGGCACCTGCGACCCCGCCACGGGCACCTGCCGCTGCCCGCCCGGGGTGGCTGGCGAGCTCTGCCAGGACGGTAAGCCTGCGGCTCTCGGTCGCCCGCTTCGCCACAGCCCTCAGCAAGGTGCGGGACCTGGCACCTGGCATCCCCCAGGGTGCGGGATGTCTCGCCTCACTGCGAAAAGGCAGGACGGCACCTTTACAGGGCCCTGAAATCAAGCACAGACCACTGAGGCCTCCCTTACAGTTTCCTTTTCTCCCTAAAACGTTTTCCTATAAGGAAATAGCAATAGCAAGTTGCGAGTGATGTTCCCTGGCCTGCGGAGGTAGCTCCTTTCTGTTTCTCTTAACGTGTTAGTAGAGCATTTGCCATAATTGATAAATGGCTATTGCAGCCATCTCTGATGCCACACTTTGATGTTCCAGTTGTGCTCCTCTGAAGCCGTAAAATGCTTTCCACAGAATACCTTACACTGTTCCCTTTGTAGCTGGTCACTGAAACCATCTTTCAACTCCTTTGTTGACCCATCCCAGTGTGAGTGGCTCTAACACATCCCTGCTCTGTCTGACTTGGTGGGTCACCTAGCCTTGCGTGGAAAAATGTCATTTTAATAAGGAAAAGATGGTAAAGGGGATTCTTCACCCACAAAACAGTGCTCCAGGTAGTATGTCCTGTCTTTGCACTGGAAGATCTTTGCAGTCCCTGTTTGCTACTCAGCAGTGACATGGGCAGCCATCTATATTCCACTGGACATTCAGTGGCAGACACAGAAAAGAATGTCAAAAATGGATGTCCAATGGTAAATTTACAGACCCATGGAAGTATTTTCCGCTGAAGAAAAACCAAAGCATTGAAAAGTTGTGACAACGGTAGTTACCCAAAGTACTGCAAAAGGAGGTGTCACTTGCTGTTGGTAGGTATTTCCTCTCCCAGAGACTTAAAAACTGGGGGACATAATCTAAAAACACAGAAGGAGTGAGACAATAAGAGATTCAGACAAAATTACTTAGACAAATGGTTAGGAGCATCTGGGAACTATTACTGAAGGAGGAGACCGAAGCAGAATGTAAATGAATGCAAGAGATACCCCGACCTTTTCTTTCTGTAAGAAGGAGGTGATTGAGGGGTATAGAGAAAAAACAGGAAGGTAAGATTAAAATGAACAATGAAGAACTGATCTGTTGTCCCAGGGTGGCATTTCCTCTGCTTAAACTGTCTGCTATTCTTATCATACGGGAGAAGGCATGTGCTGCCTGGACAGATGCTGGCTGGGGCTTTCTGCTGACACAGTCTGTCTGCCATGTGCTTCTAATATTGAGGTCTTTAGCACAACAGAGAAAGAACAATAATTTTATTCCCTTAATAATGCAAATATCACTGTTATTTATCAGTAGGAACAGCCTCATGGATTACTTCCTCACGTATGAAAAACTTGGCTTGTCAGAGCCCTGCAGGGTAGATTTCTAGCACAGCGGGGTGCAGAGCTGCTGGGTGTCCTCGAGGCACCTCGTACGGCTGGAGAGTGGCAGCAAGTGAAATGCACTGTGCATGGACAGGAGTGCCGCCTGCTGAAGCAATCTGATTTTTGAGCTGATGCAGGGAATCCGATCGCTCTTATCATTACCTTATTGTGTAGAGACACAAGCACATTCCTGGTCAGAAAACAAGCCAGCCTTCTTTTCAACACTCGCTGCATCCTTTGCCTAGGTTCATTTCTGATGTTATATAGCTTTGGTTTTGGTATGTTTTTCCTGTGGCCTGCTGGAAATAAAATGACAGGCCGAAATTGGCTCATCTTCCCAGAAAATCTCTCTCTATTACTAGGGTGCCCTAAAGGATTTTTTGGGAAACAATGCAGGAAAAAGTGCAACTGTGCCAACCAGGGTCATTGCCATCGGATTTACGGAGCCTGTCTGTGCGATCCTGGCTTATACGGACGGTACTGCCATTTAGGTATGCTTGTCCTCATCTTTTTTATGATATATGTTAGTCTTAGATTACAGCCTTTCTAGGTACCATCCCTGGGAAGGGCCAGCGCTGGGTGGCAAAGTTTCTGTCCCTTGCCCTGCATCATTTGGCCTCGCGGGTCAATGACCAGCTCTTTCCTTCTGCATCCAGTTTGCCCAAAGTGGGCGTTTGGCCCCGGGTGCTCCGAAGAATGCCGCTGTGTGCAGCAGAACACGCAGGACTGCGACAAGAGGGACGGCTCCTGCCGATGCAAACCCGGCTACCGCGGCAAGCACTGCGAGACGAGTGAGTTGCCAAGAAGTGTTCACAGAGCATCCCCCTTTCTCCTCCCGCAGCCTCTTTCCCCCTAACTCATTTTCTTGGAGAAAAGCTCAGCTCACTTTCCACCCTCCTAAGACTGCCTCAGCTCTTGTTATTTAGATTAGGAACAAAACTTGCTGTCAGACTCAGTCACGTTAAGTTAGCACACAGAACCTGCACAGCCGGGTGGGAGTGCCCGTAAATGTGGATGGGGGAGCTCGTCCAGCCTGCTGCGCCCAGCCATCGGCTCGGGAGGGTGCTGGCCAGTGCCCATCACTGCGAACAGGGGCTCCCTGCTTTTCCAGGGTCAGTCGAGTAATGCCAGATGTTCTTTCTTTTTAATGATGATTGTTAATAGACTGTGACCCTGGCTACTACGGGGATGGCTGCAAGAAGAAATGTAGCTGCTCTTCAGAAGTGTCTTGCGACCATGTCACCGGAGAGTGCTGGAAAGAGTGTCCCCAAGGCTACCATGGGGAGAACTGTGATCAAGGTAAGGCAGGGGCCCTGCAAGGCACCTCTAAGCCTGCTGTAAACTCACAATTCCTCACGCATACAAACTTTTTCTTCACAAAACAACATGAAAGGACTTCCAGAATTCCTCCCCTTCTCTCAGACCCCCTAGCCCACTGCAGTTGATCTAATGAGTGAAAAGTTGAAATGGCTTTAGAGGACACAAGAGCTGCCGTTTGCACGTCTTTGTAAAACACTGCAATCTCTTTAAAGCGGGAGAGCAGGGTTTCTCATGCATAATAAGTCTTATTCAGAAAAGGAGAACAAGGTCTCACTTTATCCTGCCACTTGGGCATCTTTGCTTTTGTAGATGAAGGTGATAGATATCTAGTTATCTTTTCCCCTCCTTTGATGTCTTTTTACTTCCAGGCAATCAGTGCCCAACAGAACGGTGTCATATTTTCCACTCTATTCTCTATTTTATATTGAAACTCTATTTGATCTTCAAGTGGAAAAGAAAATTTTATATTTCATTTACATTAGGATTTAAACTTCTGCCTCTGTATGAACCTCCCAGAACAGTTTTCTGCTCTTCACCTAAAGGGCCAGTTGACAGTACGGTAACTAAACTGCACAGCTCTGTGTGTGCAGTGTAACCCTCAAGCTCTGAGGGTGCAGCTTTTCAAGATCCTGGGAGACAGTCGGGGTGTCAGAGAGCTTGACTTTCTTTAAACAAAGGTGTTTTGAGTGAACCTAATGGCAGTGAGCCATTGGCACGAGGTGATGATTACAATACATGAACACAGTTCTTGGGAAATAGTAACTTCTGCCAGCCTCAGAGCTGATCAATGATTGAAAAGCCAACCTCCTCCTCTTGTGAGGTTGCCTCCTTCTGAATCACACTTCAGCTGGTCGGATCCAAGAGAAAATGCAAAAAGTCGAACTCTTGAAGTCCACACTTGAAGACACACTGCATTAAGAGGCTTGTGGTGGTCAGCATCTGAATTTTGATTCAAGCGTCCGGGAGTTTCTGCACTAACTTATGTTTAACCAAGCAGTGCATCCACACCCAACCCAGAAGTTATAACTATTAACCTAATTAAGCTGCTAGCACATGATTATCTTGCATAACACCACAACTGATGGACCATAGCTGGTCTGTTGGTCAGAACAAAAGCTGCAGATGGTCACAAAAAGTTCCAACGCAAGCAAGTGCTAACAGAGCTAAATGGCGTTAGGAGGAGAGATGTGAGCAGCTTTTGCAGGGCTTGTGCCCCCTCGCAGGGGTCCCGGTAGCCCCGGAGCCCCCCCACGCGGTGGGACGCTGCTGCCTCCAGAGCCACGCGGCGCCTCGGCAGGCTGGGCGCTTTCGGTCGGCATATTTTTAAAAAGAATAAGAAAGGAGCTCAAGCCTGTAGGGGGGAGTCACAGGAAATAACACAAATATTTGTATAGAAATAGTAGGCTCTTGGCTGTTGTTCGGATCTGGAAATTATTAAAGGGTGAAGACAAACATCTGCCATCAATTAGCAAAGAGGAGGAATAACAAAAACTCCACTGTGTCACTTAAAATCTACACACTGGTGTGCTTTTCCTCCGTCATTTGTGAATGCTGGTGTGTTTGCATCTGCCGAAGCCTTAGGAGACATTGGCTTCGGTGAACAAAAAGGACTGCAAGCACGGAGCTTTTTTGGGAGACTCAAATAACATTTAAGGATCTTTGGGTCCAAGGCCCTCAGTCTGCACATAATTAGCTGGCTGCTAAATTGTGTCACGGGGTACAAAGAGCAAACCGAGCTTTCTGGTATCAGCAGTACCACCCTGGCATTCAGAGCAGAGGGAAGGAAAAGCACTTACTCCTCCTGTGGATGAGGATGCTCCTTCTTTATTGCTTTACATCAATGTACCTGCTGCAAACCTTGCTGCTTCTTAAAAGCCTGGCTTCCAGATTCCGGAGGCATTCAGCCAGGGCAGTAAAAAGCCCTCACAGCATCTTATAAAAGTCAAGGGTGGGTATGGGTTTGGGGGCTGTGAACCCAGTGTTCTGCACCCTAGCACAGAGAGAGCAGGGTGGCTCGGGTCACTGCCCATGGGATGAGCACGTGTGTCTCGGAGGCTGAGCGAAAGCACATCTTTCCTGACCCATTTGCCATGCCGTCGGAGCCTGGAGTGGTGCTGCAGTAGGGCTGGCTGCGGCTGCTGACCGGGGCCCAGCCCTGCAGGGGTGCAGCGGCGAGGGAATGGGTTATTTTGCAGAGTTGTCTTCACAGTTTGGAGACTGGTTTGGCCTCAGCTGTTGGGCATGTGATCAGTCGCTCCCCTGCGAAGAAAAACTTGTTGAAAGTACAAGCAACAACAGAAAAGTGATACTTGAACAGACAAATCAAGGTAGTGGTGTGAAATGCTAGAGGCCCCCGCTGCAGGTGACCGGTGTGGATAACAGAGCGGTCACACCCAGGCCCACGAGCGCGGTCTTCCTCTGCAGCATGGGAACCTCTCACAGATGGGCTTTTCCTCGCAGAGCCAGAGGCTCCTTTGGTGCGCGGGGTCTGATCGGTAATACGCTCTTGGAAAAGGCATCTCAGGAGGGGGCAGTTTTCACACTGCTGTTTTCGACGCAGAGTGCCCGGAGGGGAAGTTCGGGGCGGGCTGCCGGCGGTCCTGCTCCTGCGGGGGAGCGCCCTGCGACAGGACCACGGGGCAGTGCCTCTGCCTGCCAGGCTGGACGGGACACGACTGCGGCCAAGGTGAGGAGGCAACAGGAGCCAATGCACCGAGGTAGGGATTTAGGCGTATAGCTGTTACTTTTCTTTTGCCAAAATTAGTTTTAAAAACAGCTAGTGCAATTAGAATCATCTTCATGGAAAATTAGAAAAAAATGCAGCTTTTGATGGTAAGTCTTAAACAATAGCCCCAGCTAGCTTAGCTCTGTTGTTGAAGCTGAGCGAAGTACAAGGAAGTAAACAACATAAACAGTAAAAAAAGATGAAGATATTTTTGGTTGTTGCAGTCGTTAACACAGGAAAGGATTCTTCCTTTACTGATGTGTATTTTTAATCGCCTTCGCCATATTACTCTTTAACTGTTGGAAAACTAGAGAATCCTAAATTAAAAACTTTTACATGATTATACAGTATTACAGCAGATGGAAGATATTAGTTATATATATATATATATATAGATGTCCTGCTCCTAATAGTTTGAGCAATAAAACCACACATGCACGGTGCTTAGCATACATTTTGAACTGACTTTTTTCCAGGCCCTGGAGCAGCTTAGGAGCAGTTAAACAAGGATTCTTACCCCAGTGTTATCAGTTCTTAGCCTTTTGCTTCTCCTTTGCAACTAAAAGCAGATCTGGGAATGCTGACTAACGTGCTGTCCAGTAGTGTGGCAGCAGCTGCGAAGACCCTTGGCCAGGAACACCATTTCCTAGCAAGGAGCCCTTGTAGCTCCCCACAAGTAGATGCAAATCCAAAATTTACATGAAAGTACTGGTGCAAGATCAGAATAGCACTTACCAAGGGCTCACACGTTGTTTATAAAACAAAGCAATGTTGTCCTTGCTAGTAGCCATGTATTGCCAAACAAAAGTCCATGTTTTGCATGAAGCACAGACATGAACGAGAAAGGGGACCCATTGCCATGCACCAGAAAACAGACATTTCCCTCTTACGCCTTGGCTGTAATCCTGATGCTTGTGTGTCCTCTCTCTGCCCGTGCTCCAGCTTGCCCTGACGGTCGCTGGGGACTGGGCTGCCAGGAGATATGTCCTGAGTGTGCGAACAACGCCAGCTGCGATCCCGCCACGGGAGCCTGCCTGTGTCCCCCCGGCTATACCGGCCGTCGCTGCCAGGACGGTGAGTGCTGTCTGCCCTCATGCCTGAAGGGCTGTCTCCAGCTGGAATGAGGGTTATTTAGGTTGACCTGGAGTACCTGCTGTAGTGAGCAGAGCATCCAGCTATCAACCAGGCACCACCGCACTCATCAGAGCAGGGCTTAGCACCGTGTACGCCTCCGTTGCCTCACACTTTGGGGCATGGGCTGGGTTCTTCCCTTGAAGTCCCTCTAGTCCTATCTTCACAGTGGTAACTTTTGCATCAGTAGAAAGGGATGTAAAACCCTAAGCCCCTCAGCTTGTTTGGCCCAGAGCTGAGCACCCACGCTCAGACAAGGAGCGTCAGTGCTCGTGGCAGCTCCGCAGAAGCACACTGCCGTACCCATCGGGTCTGTCAGGAGGAAAGCCCTTGCTGCGGTGTTCCAGCAGCTGTTTGCAGTTAATACGTGTCTGCATTGGCAGTGTGTCCGCCTGGCTGGTTTGGCCCAGACTGCCAGCTGAGCTGCAGCTGTGGGAACGATGGACATTGCCATCCTGTGACGGGGACGTGCAGCTGCACACCTGGCTGGACGGGGTATAACTGTCAGAGAGGTATTGTACCTGCTGTTATTATCCATTGCTCCTAGAAGACACTGACCTGTGCAAAGCTACACTGTCATTTGCTTCATTGTCATCTTCATGCTGTGCCTCTGCCAGAAAAAAATATCTCTCTGAAATCCTTTAGGTTTCTCTGCTCTGTCCTGCCAGTGCTGCCGGGTGCCACTTGCCTTTCTGTAGTGGGCTTGCTTGCAGAATGAATTCACATCAAATATGTGCTAACGTAGCAGCCGCTCTCACTGTCCCACTGGGTTTTCTGGGGACCTACAGCTGTGTTTGTCCTTCTGCCCAAGTGAGCAGTTGTAGTCAATGGAAATAACACCCCGAGGAGGAGGCAGTGCTGTGCCCACGCCATTGCCCACCGGAGAAGCTGAGCAAGTGGAGCCCACGCCATTAAGGGTCCGTTCCCTCCTGTGTTTCAGCCTGCGATGCAGGTCGCTGGGGCCCCGACTGTGCTCACACCTGCAACTGCAGCAACAGCGATGGGAGCTGCAGCGCAGAGACAGGGCAGTGCATCTGTGAAGCTGGCTACACGGGCAGCCGCTGCGAAAAGAGTGAGTGCTGCCAGCGGGCTGCCCTGTTCACCTTTAAGTCGAGCCAAATACTATAGATTTGTTTTCCAGGGGAAAGGCATCAGACAGGCAGTCCAGGAGGCTTCTGCCTTCTCCCTGTAAAGGTAGCGGGGGAAGCCGTGGTGCAGATTTCTCCATCAGTGCGTCTTGGTTCAATCACAGAAGTTCAATCCCCATGCTCTGTGATGTTGCCAGTCCTGTCCTGAGGGTGGTTGGGTGACCTGGGTACACATCCGTAAGGGGTAGGGTAGAGCCCACTAGTCATTATAAAAAAGCAGCTGCCAGATACTGTTATTTCCATTCAGAGCCTGAGCTCCTGCCTTAGCATAGCTTCCTGGGAACGCCAGGAAAGGACAGGCTCCTCAGTCTCATTTGCTTCTGCTTGCTAGAGTGCCCGGAAGGATGGTTTGGGCTGAGCTGTCGGCACCGGTGTCAGTGTGACAACGGGGCTGCCTGTGACCACGTTAGCGGGGCCTGTACTTGCAGCCCGGGCTGGCGAGGAACCTTCTGTGAGCATGGTAAGTACCTTCGCATGGGGACCCAGCGCTGTCAGCGGCTCCCATGGACCACGGTCTCCTTGCCAGCGGGGTCTGCACTTGTTGTCTGACTTTGCTATCCCGTTACAGCGAAGAGAATCCTTCGGGATGGTGATGGGGAAAGCTGCATGTCCGCAAGCTGCTAAGTCTCTGGTTTTAATTCTGAAGGGAAAAGGTCTAGGAAAAAAAAAAGACTAACAAAATGTAAACAAGGAGTAAATGCACAGCTGCCTTGATCGCCCATGTTTGTACACACGTTGCACACGGGGTCTTGGAGCGGCCTCTCCAAGGGGTGTCCGGGTGCAGGGATCTGGCTCTTGCACCAACCTGCTTGGTCACTTGGTGGACAGAAACCTAGCGCCGTTGCTCTCCTGCTGCACCACAGCTTTGTCCTGTACCTTGAGTGTCCATAATGGACAGGCATCCAATATTCTGCTGCCCTGCCAGGGGGAGAGCCATTACAGGTGGCTGTCACACTGGTGCAGCATTATATCGGCAAAAAAGGCCACCAAGAGGCACCTCTTCTCTGCTGGGAGATTTCCAGCTCTCTGTATAGGCATTTTGTGGGGATTTCTCTTTTGTTTTCCGCAGCCTGTCCGGATGGATTTTATGGGCTGGAGTGCCGGGAAGCCTGTGACTGCCTGAACGGTGCCCGCTGTGACCATGCAACGGGCCAGTGCCACTGCCCCCCCGGCTGGGACGGCCCCCGCTGCGGCCAGGGTAGGTGTCGCTGCAGCCTGGTGCCCACCCTCTGCAGCTGGGGATGGGATGGAGCGAGGCAGGAGCAGCCCTCCGCGAGGCACTCCGGAGCCCTCGCTGCCTCTTACACTGCTAGGTTGTAGAGCTTGAAGGTTTAGGTGTCTGTTCCCCATGTGTGATTTTTCTCTGCATGGAAGTTAATTCTGTGCGGCAGAGAAGTATTTGGTTTTGGAGAGGGGCTGGGGGAGCTCAGGCTGAGCACACTGTTGTTGAATGTAATGAGGGCTTGGGCATCCAGCAAAACAGTTTCCAAGCAGATAAAATGATGTAACATTGACGATAACGACAGCGTCTGTGTTTGGATGTCAGCCACCTGTAGAATACAGCTGTTATTTCCCCATAGCACCATAAAAACCAACTTACACAGCCGTCCAAAGCAGCCACGCACTAGTGTTGGTTCCTCTCCCAGACAAGTGCATTTGGGATGGTTAGTAGGATTCTGGCTGATGCAATTCATACCTGCTGCCTAACAGTTATGCCTGCTTCTGCTCCCACGAAGCGTGCCAGGAGAACAGGTATGGCGAGAACTGCAGCCAGACGTGCAACTGTTTCAATAACGCTACCTGCAGCCACGTCAGTGGCCGATGTCTCTGTGCAGCCGGGTGGACGGGACCCACGTGCCAGCAAGGTAACACACCTTACGGTCGCTTCCTAACCCAGACTGTCCGCTTCCTCTGCCAGTGTGCGTTAAAAATGCCATTTCTCTGGGTGGGTCGGAGTTTTCAATGGAGTAGCAACTACAGAAAGCTGAGACAGTATGATAGCAAGGCAAGATTGCAAGTAAGATCATAATTAGCTGTGCAGCGCTTCCTGATTCATTCACAAAGAGAGAAGCCAAGAGTTTGCCTTCTCCAAGAGCACCAGAAATTGCACTGACTTGCAGTTTCGTAGCAGCACATGGAGTAAGGGCTTGATCGTCCACTGCACTGAGCATTCAGACAGCAAGTCAGCGATGCCTTTAGGCACAGCTCAGTGAAACTGTGCGTGAGAATAATTATTCATGTGCTTAAATGGCTTTTTTTCTCTGCCAAGCACTGGCATTATCTGGGTCTAGGAGAGGAGGACGTTCTGCAGCTCATGACCGAAGGCATAGGTTACCAACTGAGCGTCTCTCCTGGCTGCTGAACTCACCCAACCTTTTTTCTTTTGTGTATTTGCCACCACCAGAGCTAAGAAGGCTCTAAAGAGATCAGGCGCCCAGGGCCCTGTGTCATCACTGCCTCTTACCTGAGCAGGTTAAAATACCAGATGTCTTTATGTGGGCAGCTAAGCAGCCTGAGGGTGTCGTTAGCTCCTCTCCCTGCCCCTCATTGCAAGCGATAATGGCTTCATTTTATGTATCAGTCCACCCACCTATCGCTCTGGCAGGCTACCAGAGGCGTGGTGTTTGCCTTTGGGCCTGTGTTCTGACTTGGATGTTTGACCTGGTTTTCCCTCAGCATGCCCGGCAGGTTTCTACGGGAGGAGCTGCCGCCAGCGCTGCCTCTGCCAAAACGGTGGCACATGTGACCCTGCCACAGGGCTCTGTGCTTGCCCCGAGGGGTGGACGGGGCTGGCCTGCGAGCTGGGTGAGTAACGGTGCGTCGGCAGCACTGGGAAACGGGCTCTGGCACAACTTCGGACTCGTTTTCCTCCGGAGGCTGGGGGTGACGTGCACGGCGCTGGTGGTGTATGCCCACGAGCAAGGGTTCGTGGTCCTTCCCAGCGCATGTTCGGGAAGGTGGGTGTCAGGGCGGTGTTTCACCCTGTGCCTCCTCCCAGAGTGCGTGCAGGGACAGCATGGGGCAGACTGCCGGCAGCGCTGCGAGTGCCGTCACGGGGGGCTCTGCGACCGCCAGAAGGGCCACTGCGTCTGCCAGCCTGGGTGGACGGGCGAGAAGTGCGAGAGCCGTAAGTGGGGCACGGGGGTCCTAACCATAGGTACCGCATGCTGCATCAGTGCCCTGGTGCTGCACAGGGGGGTTTCAGGGGGCCAGGGGATTTTTGAGCAAAGACATAAAATTTGGATTTCAGCACTGCAGAGAGAACTTGCGGGTGCCATGATTCTGACTGTGTGCCCTGGTTTTGCCCATCGCTGTGCTTTCTGCTTTCCTTTGAGGGCTGTCCTAAAAGCGATGGTGCACACAGAGGCCACACAGCAGCCTGCAGCGCTGCCAGTGGGAGAGGGATGGGGTCCCCAAAGGCACCGGCCCCCAGACATCAGTGCAAAGCCACAGGCTCCAAACAGGGATGCAAGGCAGGGCAGCAATCCCACACCCCACACCCCACTCCTTTCCATTCTTTCTTCTACACTTCCCTGTATTATACTGACCCTAAATGCCTGGCTTCAGTCCTAAGCCCCAGCAAATAATTACATCTGTCATTCGGCAGGCTTCTGTGTTCACCTTATCTTTAAATGTAACACATACCCTGGCAATCCCTTTACTATGAGGAAGTGTTGAAAAGGCTACTGGCCTTACTAAGAGCAGCAACAGGGACTTCATCGAGTCTCAGCACACCAAGAAGAGATCCACAAGCTTCTTCCCTTTCAGGGGTCATGATGCCTCAGCCTGGCATATTCCTTATATTACGGTGTAAAAGGCGTGTCTTAGTCCAATGACATTACTTGTCAGCTGAAGTCTGGCATAAGAGGGCTGCCCACTGCAGCTATGTCTGCCATCAGCCACATCAAAGTGCTCGCAGGTTTCCTGTCTGGGAACGTCTCGGCTTACAGAGGCTGTAAACAGTTTGGCTGGCAGCTGAGACTTGGCCACGGAGTCGAACCTACAGCTCACCTTGCTGGCCGAGGGCGAGCAGCGGGATTCTGCCGCATCCTCAGGCACATCGTCCCCTCCCAGCGTCGTGTCACATCCTTCCAAAACCCTACACCTAGAACCCCCAAGCAGCAAGGTGCCCCGTCACAAGGCAGCATTAAACTGCAGGGGTGGAGATTACAAAGGACGGCTGTTTGGAGATTTTGGCCTCCAGGTGCCCCTGCGGTTCTGGCCATCATACCCTGGGGACTTTTCCTGCCTCACCCTGCCCGCGGTTGCTTGCACTGAGCTCACCCACAGGTTCACTTTTATAATTTCTTTCAATATAAATTAATTAAAAAACCCATCCACAAATGCAGAAATTATATGATTTTTTTTTTTAAAAAAAAAGCTAGAATCCTCTCCTTGGCTTCCCACAGAGCTGTATTTCAAACTGCCCAGCTGTGCACAGTGCAGCCACGCTCTCACCACAGCTGTGTGTACAAACTTGGCCCTTGCGTGGACAAGCAACCTGTTTGGACAGTTGTACAAGGACTTACTGATTTTTTTTGCATTCATTCATGAGGCAGAAGTGAAAATTGGGTTCATAGATTTTGTGCCTGCAGTGCTAACTTCTGCATAATTCTGGTACTGCACACATTTTGCTTTGCAGCTGCTTTAGAAACCAGGTGCTTCTATGACAACAGAAGCAGCAGCAAAACTAAACAATTGCTGCTGTGATTAAAATATACTGTGCTGACACCCAACTGTCATTAAACAGTGCCAGGAATAACACTTCCAAAAACATGTGGCGCAGTTAAAGAGAGACTTTCACGCTGAATTAGGTGACCGCCAACAGTAGACTTCATGCTCGTGTAACCTGAGCAGATTTGACCGGTGATGCTGCTGAGACATTCATGCTCCTGCAGCGGGCATGCGTTCAGGTCTAGGCCATGCAGCGATTTCCCACAGCATACGTGCTGCGGGGTGAGAGGGACTGCAGTCCTTGCGCTGGCAGGCTGGTGCTGCCCACCACCACCGCGCCAAAGGCAAGAGGGGCTCCAGCCGCGCCGCTTGCCAGAGCGATAATACCTTTGCAGGCTGGCAGATGTTACCGGTCTTGTCACAGCACCGCTCTGGCTTGGCAGGAATGAAAGGGACTTAAATAAAGTGAAGTGAGCGCCTACAGAAACTGCAGTGAAAAAAGACCCACATCACCTTTTTTGTGTAATATGTCATCTCTCCTGTGTTTGCACCTCTGAAGCTTGTCCAGAGGGGCTGTTCGGGGCACGCTGTGAAGAGCACTGCGACTGTGGGGACAATGTGTCGTGCCATCACGTTACTGGCGCTTGCGATTGCCCCCGTGGCTGGAGGGGCCGGCGCTGTGAGAAAGGTGAGACAGCATCCCTTCGGTGGCACAGCGTCCAGATGCAGCTGGGTACATCCCTGGCTCAGGGGAAACCCAGGCTCTTTCCGAAGTCTGGGAAGGAGAAAAACTTTGTTTTTAATAAGAGTTACAAGGTGTGGCAAAACATTTTGAGGAGCTGACAGCCTGCCCTGAAAGAGGCACTTGGGTTGCTGCAAAAAAACGCTGTCCAGCTGGGTGCTACAGCAGGGCCCTGGCTCAGCACCGCATGCAGCAGCCGGGTGCTGAGGGCAGGAGCTGGCCCTTGGTCTCTAATGCCTTTCAGGCATTAACAATAACTTGAAATCCAGTCAGGAGACTTACGTCTCCTTGCTTGTTTTCCCACAGCCTGCCTGCCGGGTTCGTTCGGGAAGAACTGTGCCAGCCGCTGCGCCTGTCCCCTGGGAGTGCCTTGCGATCACATCACCGGCCGGTGCGGCTGCCTGCCGGGCTTTACAGGCGCTGGATGTGAAAAATGTACGAAGAAGGGAGTGATCCTCTCGCAGTTCTGCTGACAGGCTCTGGGAACATGATGGGTCAAGCAATTGCTACATAAAATAGCGAGGGAAAAAAAGAAAAACAAGAAAAAAACCACACCCCAACAGCGAGCTGTGCCAAGGAGCAACTGACATTTTGGCAGCTGGGTGCATGCCCGCAGAATGTTAGCAAAGCACAGGGAGCCAAGTGGGAAATCAGAGCTATGTATTTATCCAGAGGATTAGCAATAAATCAGTATTAAAATGAGCTCCTGTGGGTATGAGCAAGTCTGGAAGAGACAGAGGCATGTGAGCACATTCCTTACCCAGGGGACAGGGGTGTATTTGCGATGTCTGTCTGTCTGAGGATGGAAGCTTGCGAGAATATGAGGCTAGGTAGGTCTAGCATTGCAAAAGGCATCTAATGCCTTTAAGTACTCAGTTTTCTTTTCAATCCGAGTCTTTCCTGGAGTGAAGGAACCATTTGCGTGTGGCTCCCTTTCCTTTTTGGGAGGCAGAGAACTTTCACTGTCATAAAAGGCTTCCTAAATCCTGGTTTAAAATAAAAAGGAAAAAAACATCTTGCACAGAGGGCTGGGACAGCTCCCACTAAGCAAATCTGAGTCGCCTTGGTGCCTTCTCTCCTGACAGCCTGCCTGCCAGGGACCTTCGGTGAGGGCTGCGGTCAGATCTGCCAGTGTGCCGGAGCCACCCAGGAGTGCCACCCAGTCACCGGGGCGTGCATCTGCGCCCCTGGCTTCCACGGTCCCACCTGCCAGCTGGGTGAGTCCACGCTCCATTCCTCTTCTGCTTCACAGACCTTTGCAGGTTGCTGCCCAAGGCTGCGCTTCGTCCTGAATGCATGGTGCTGGGAGCGCCGGCGGTGTTGGTTCAAAGCCATTGCCCCCCCGGCGTGGGGGACGGTGCTGGGCTGACCACCGGAGAAGCCTCAGCTCAGGGAGCAGCGAGCTCGCTGGAGTGGCTTCAAAGCACAGGTTTTGACAGGTTGTCTTTCCTGGTTTCTTGCTGTGGTCACCTTTGTCCTCATTGGCTTGGCCAAGGTCTTTTTTAATTCTGTTCTTAACCGTTGTCCAGCTCTTACAGCTCAGGAACTGAGTCTGTCCAGGCAAGTGTTTTCTTGCTCCCTTGTCCAAGCCTCGCCCTGTGCACAGAGAGGCTCTGACCTCTGTGGTGTCTCTCAATGACTAACTTGCAAGTAGGAGTTCATGTAAACAAAACATCATTCTCATCTGCTCTCAGGCCATTTTTTTGCCATTTTTCTTTTGAATTGTGGGATATTTACCAGCTATATCTTCAGCAGAGAGGTTCCGAACAGTCCGAAGCTCCTTGGCGTTTTTGCTTGTTTGCCTTGAGATTACTTAAAAGTGTTTTCTGAGGTTTTCTTTGGCTCTTGCTGAACAGCCGGCACTTCAGAGCAGCTGTCGTGTTCCTGCGCTTTAGCGTGTGCCACTGGGAGGGCAGAGGCACCTGAGCATGGCTTGCAGGAGCTTGTGTTGGCTGTGATGTATGGGTCACATCTGACACAATCAGCTCATGCCAAAGGATGCGTGTATGTGACTTGCACGCCCTTGGCGCCGTAGGTGCTTTGGAGCAGCTCTGTGCTACAAAGCGGATCAGAAACCCATCGACTGTGCCAGCCTGGCACAAACCTGCTGCCAGCAGAGCTGTCTGCTTCCTCTCTGCTGAAATGGCTGTATGAATCCACGTGGTGGATTTTTCCAAGGTGTTTGGACCTTGTTCCCGTCTTTTTAGGCACTGAGGCAATTGTTTCTTTTTTTTTTCCACAGAGTGCTCCCCTGGGTGGTATGGCCATAACTGCGAAAGGCCATGCAAGTGCAAGAACGGGGGCCTGTGTGACACTACCACAGGGATGTGCCACTGCCCAGCTGGCTACATCGGTGCTGACTGCAGTATCGGTGAGTGCCCGGGTCAGCTGCGGGGGACATGGGAGCTTGCAGGAGTTTCCTCAGCAGGAGGTGAATGGTGGTAGGTGCAAATCCTGCACACAGACGGGTTGCTGACCCTGCAGGAGATGAGAAGAGTTACAGTGACTGACTCCTGCATTGGCCCATCAGCAGAAAAAGAGCTCCTTGTCTCACTTTACAACCTGTGCTGTCAGCCATGCCCTCCCCTCTTCAGTACAGAGGCTAGTGTGCATAGTGCCAGCCTTGCTGAGGGAATGCAGTTGCAGCTGATCTCGTTTGCTGTCTGTCTTAACCACGGAAAAATTTTCTTGCTCCATTTGTTTTACGGCAAAATGATTTCGCCACTAGGAAAGGCCTGACACATCAGCCTTTGCATGATGCCATCACTGCATTGCTGTCTCTCTGCTAAAAATGCTTCGCTCCTCCAGCAGAAGGAAACCTAAAAGCTCTTTTCCTGGTCTGCCGGTCACGCTGTGCACTAGCGACAGGGCTGCAAACTCCTCCTGCCTCCCCTTGTGCCCCATGGCTTTGCTCACATGCCATTGCAAAGTCCTTCCTTTCTAGCCTACAAATGTAGCCAGCTGTGCTTTGGCGTGACCAAGGCAGCTCAAGGTCTCCCTCCTGCCAGGATGTCCTGCTGGTCGCTACGGCACAGACTGTGCACGGGTGTGCTCCTGCGGGGATGGCGCTACCTGTCACCCCGTCACCGGAGACTGCATTTGCCCACCAGGACGAGCTGGTCCCACCTGTGAGCAAGGTAAATATTAGCTGCAGGGTCGTGCATCAGGACAAGCAGTTATTTCAGGCAGTGGATTGGAAAAGGTCCTGAGAGGGAACCGATTTCCTTGCCCTGAGACCTCTGCCTGTGCTTGGGCACTCCTGCACCGTGGTCCGCGCGCCCACTGCCACCTCCTCTTGTCCCGCAGGCTGTGAGAAGCACCGGTACGGGGTGGGCTGCCAGCAGACCTGCTCCTGCCGCAACGGGGGGCTGTGTGATGCAGCTGACGGCTCCTGTTCATGTGTGCTTGGATGGACGGGGAAATCCTGCGAATTAGGTAAACCTGACTTGGATGCATTGTCCTGCACTGGCCCAGTAACTGTGGAGCTCGCTCAGCCTGTTTCATACTGGGTCCAGTTTCTGTTATCCCCACCTGTACCTGTTCTGCCTTATCATGTCACGGCCCTCTGAAGTGCAGGAACGGGGCCGGCTCTCTGGCTGCTGAGCAGCTCTGCCTCTGCATCTTCCCTGCAGAATGCCCGCCGGGAAGGTACGGTGCCAACTGCCAGCTCCGCTGCGCCTGCCTGCACAACGCCACCTGTGACCCGGGGACGGGAACCTGCCACTGCTCTGCAGGCCACTATGGGCCCCTGTGCGAACACAGTGAGTTGCAGCAGCAGAAATACCTTCAGCTTTGCGAGGGGGGGTTGTTTTCTAAAGCTCATCCAGAGAGCAGGACCATAGGACAAAGGTGTGACCCACTGCAGTCGCACACATGGCTGTGTGCACCGATGGGCTCTTCCTTTCTTACTGACGTTCACAGCGAACCCTTCCCAGGTAGCCGAAGTAGTCGCAGAGAAGGTAATTTCTGTTCTCTGCATGAGACCACTGGATACAGAGGTGCCGTTCCAAGGCAGCATGCGTGTCACCGCTGTGCAGCTTAGTGTTGGGTAGCCGAGCAAACGCTTCGGAGCTGAAACACTGTGCTCTGCAACCAAGACTTGCTGCAGGAAGCTCGTAGCCCTGCCCTGGGCCACTGAGAACAACTGCATGCATTTGGGCATTTCTCAGAGAGAAAGGCTCACTGCTTCTCTCTGGTGGGCTGATGGAGGCTTTGCTGCAGAGGCTGTCGACAGCTGAGCCTGAGTGCAACCCACCCGTGCTTTAATGAGCTCTTCACCCGGCTCCATCCCAGGTTGTCCCCCAGGCTTCCATGGAGCTGGCTGCCGGGAGCGCTGCGACTGTGAGGACGGAGCAGGCTGTGACCCAGCCACTGGTCGCTGCCAGTGTCCTGCTGGGCTCCGCGGCGAGCGCTGTCAGACAGGTACCCCGTCCTCCTCCCGCTTCCCTAGAAACAGGCGGGATCCCAAGGCGCAGTCTAGTAGCATGTGTGCTGTATCACACCTCTCAAAACAGGCTGCAAGGAAGGAACATACGGCGAGGGATGCCAGCAGCTCTGCAACTGTGTCGGCAATGCGCCCTGCGACCCAGCCACGGGGCGCTGCCTGTGTCCCCCGGGGAAAACTGGCCCCAAGTGCGGTTCAGGTGAGTTGAGCTACAGCTAGAGAAGGTGAGAAAGGGAACCATGCAAGAGGGGCATTGACAGTAGGCTAGAAGCCCAGTCCTAAAATGGATGCAAACCCCCTCTTGTTGGAGCTGAATTCTCATGGAAGGGGGCTTTCTTTTTTGTGTGTGTCCCCTCAAAGAGTCAGAGGGCATCTAAACAGTGGTACTCACCTCTCCAGCCTCTATTTGTAGTCAGATCTGAATGCAAATGCTCCCCCAGCCTCCAGTGCCCTTGTATTTAGATCACCAGAGTCAAAAGGCTGAAGATCAAATGCAGAAGGAAAACCTTGTCGGCCTTGGGATGCTCTGATGTCCTGTATCACCAGGGCTCAAGAGCAGGCTGTTGCGGGAGGGGGAACGCAAAAAGCTCTCTGCCTTACCTTGCACTCAGCCTCCACTGCAGGCTCTGCCTGCGGCACAGCGGGAAATGTCTGAGCGTTTCTGCTCAGCCGCAGAAGCAGGCTGACCTGCAGCAAAGTGCCTCTCTGCCCCCTCACCAGACTGTCGGCCGACCAAGTACGGCCCGGACTGCAGCCTGGCCTGCCAGTGTGCCCCCAGCAACTCCTACTGTAATGCTCAGAACGGCCAGTGCCTCTGTCTGAACGGGTACATGGGACCGACGTGTCGGGAAGGTAACGTATGGGCGCAGCGCCGCAGTGAGTACCACTGGATGCGCACGGTGGCGGAAGCCTAATGCAAAAGCAACTGCTGCGGGGGGATGGTGTAGCACCCGTGCTCGGGTCGTGGCTCATGCCCTGGTGGGTTGGTTTTGGTAGTGGTACTATCAACTAAAACCAGTAACATAGTGTCGCACCTGCCTCTTCCCAAGGCCCTCCACTGTCACCCCAGCCATGAGGGAGGTTTTATGAAAATGCAGGCTGCATGCTGACAGTGCTGTGAAAATAAAGCTGTTCAGCAGTCTGACCCCAAATGTGCCCATGGTAAAGCCAGGACACAAAGCCCACTCTTTTCTGGGCACACTGGAACAAAATGATCCGTGCACTGACCACAGTGGAAAAAACACACACCGTGCCCAAACCGTGATTGAACCTGTTGGCTCAGAGCGACTCCTCCATGGGTGCTGTGCAGCGATGCTGCGGGGATGGGTGGCAGGACGATCTGACTTGCTTTGCAGGTGGTACGCCTCGTCTGCTGTTGGCCGAGCACCCCCCCTTGGTCCCAGGTCAGTAACAGACCCCAAGTGGCCTATTGCACACCACGGCTGCAGGCAGCAACCTAAAAATGCTGCTCCAATGTGCAGCAACAGAGCCAGGCTGCGGGTGCAGAACAGGGTGGGGACAGCGCTCCCGGCTCCTGCCTTCCCCTGGCCAGGAGCAGGGCGGAGGCTGCTGCCCCCCAAACAGAGCGGGTCAGCCCTGTAGCATCTCCCCTCCTGAGCCACGGGCTGTCCACAGCCGACACGGCACACAGGGCGAGGACTGACCTGTCCCGGCTTTCCTTCCAGCTGTGCGGCCCCCGGCGGCCACCGGGTCACCTCCGCCCCAGGGGGGGCTCCGGCCGGTCAAGCACTAGGTCCTGCAGCTGCCGGGAGCGCTCCCTCGGTGTGACCAAGCAGCCACCTGAAGAAGCCAATGACCTATTTAACAAACTTGTTTACAAGCCACATGAGCGGTTATCATTGCCTGACAGACTACGCTGCTGCTTTTGGAGTTGTCTGAGCGAGGCTGAAGCGCCGAGCGTAACCAGTTCACGACGGTGGCATGGGCTGGCCTCCGGGCACGCCGCAAGAGCACGCACGCTGACACCGGTGCATGCCCTCGGCCAGACATCAGAAGGAGCAGTTCAGAAGCAATTGATTCTGGTCAGCAGACAGCGGACTTTGGTAGCTCATGGCAAATTGCTGGCCTTCATCTTTCGGGTGCTGGGCTTGGGGAGGGGGCTGAAATTATGGTCCAAAAATAGGTGTTCATGCAACAATATTTATGGGAAGCTGTACACCGGTGTTGTCAGAACTGATGGCTGAACGTGCCCAGCTCTCCTGAGATCACGCCTCCTGTAGAAGTACCACCTCACTTGAATTTTTTTTTTTCCAATTTGAATTTACAATGGTCTTTTGCTGTAAATTATCATTTGCCATGGGGGCAAGACATTGGGCTGTAGTGCTTACCACACTGCCTCTGCAGAGCCGGTGCCCACAGCCCAACCGGGCTGAGAGGTCAGCACGAGTCAAGCACCCCCGGTTTATATTTCCAGCGACACGCAATGGCTTCCTTGCTGACAGTGCAGTCTGCTCTCAACAAGCTTTGCAGGGGGTCAGGAGCTGGTTTTTCATACCAGGCGTATGTCAGCCCACTCGAGCTGCCCATGTTTGCTCCACCAAAAAGCAAGCCTAAGTTAGGTGTAATAATCAGAGATAATGTATGGATAGACACAAAGCTCTTGCATGGTCCGGTAAATGCAAATCCCTATTTAAGTGTTCTCGCCCCAGCCCTGGACCCTGCATTATTTTTCCATCCCAGTTGAACCCAGGAGCCTGGAAGGGGATGGAGGCAGGAGGAACAGCCAGGACGCTGCACAGCTGTAGTCGGTTCCTGGCTCGGCAGCGAGTGCGGAGTCACGGCAAAGCCTCGGCTGCCACCTGCAGCAACGGGGAACGCCATTGCCCCAGCAAGGGCCCAGGGCTCCTGGACCAACAGCCCTCCTGAGCCAGGCCCCTTCATCTATTTGCACAAAGCTCTTGGGTAAATGGAGCCCGAGAGCTGACAATGTCAAAAGAAACCAGTCTCTGCGAAGGAGATGGGACGTTCCCCTCCCAGCACATCTGCCTCTGCTGCTGCTGCAGTACAGCCCTGCCCAGGCGCTTGGCCTTTAAATTATTCCCACAGGGGCCAACTGAAAATAATAAAAAGAATTGTTTCTTTTCCTGATGGAATTTATTTTAATCTGTATATAACTTGTAATTTTTTGCTAATTCTTTTCTTATTTTATTTCTTCCTTAACAGTATTTTTTGCATTAGATATCATTATTGTGAAGAAATAATGTTAATATAAGTATGTAGTGAAGGACCAAAATTGTGTAATTAAGGTTGTATGTTGTATGATTGATAACCAGGGAGTAGGAAGATTTTGTCCATGTGCCAAATGACCCTGATCAACCCTGCTAGTCTTGCTGCCGATTCTCCAGACAATCATCTGTTTTGTTACATTTGCCTTTAAGTGACCGTTGTGTTAGACCAAGGTTTCTATTTATTTCCTTGGCCGGTTGGAAAGCAGCCTCCACCAGAAGGCGGGCAGCCCTCCCCACGTGCCCTTCCACCGAGCGCGGCGAGCCAGGCTCCGCAGGGCGAGCAAAGCGCCGGCTACAGACCCGGGAGCCGTCGGGTGCAGCTGGGGGTGCCGGCAAGCGATGCCACCGTGCCGGCAAGCGATGCCACCGTGCCGCGTGTCCCACCGGCAGCCCCTGCCGCCCGCGAGGACTGAGGTGCAGAGAAGCCCCCAGCCCCGATGGCCCTGCTCCAGGAGAGCACAGAAACCTAGCCCAGCCTTAAGCATCGGGATAGATCGGTCCTGTCCCGTTACGGCACGAAAGCCTGAGCTGCAGCTCCGTGGCTCCTGGCAGCTGCTTGGAGTAAACCGTACATCTGAGCATGGGACCGCAGCAACTCTGTACCTATTTTTTTTATATCATGATTTTTTTTCCTGTTCATATTTCTTAATACAGTTTGTTTGCTTCCTGTTTTCATGCAGCTAGTGTCTCTCTTTTTGGATCCCATCTCCTCTAATTTAGCACTGATGAAAAATTCTAATTCTTCCACAGTTAAGAGAAATAAACAGAAAGCCTCACTGAATTTCTGTTTTTCTGGTCTCTCTCAGTCAATTACACTTGAAATGTGCTGCAACTGACAGCAGATTTTCAGTCAGCTATTCTGAAGGATCGTTCCTGAGATGCGCATATGCTGAGAACAAGCAGAGGCCAGAAAGATGCTGCCGTCAGTAGGAAGCTTTCTCTTTAGAGCCTGTAATGGGGAATCCTGGCTCCTTGGCGTCAATCCGACACAGAGCTTGATGCTCAGGGACACCCGTCACTACTGACAGCTTAAACACAGGGACCGACCAGTGCTGCTGACATTGCATGCAGTTCCACTTCGGGCAAGGAGAACACCCGTTTCATTGGGATCCACGAATTTATTGTTAATCCAATTAATCCTTTAACAGTTTAATCAAAACAGGCACATTACAACAATGCCGCCCCTGTGAATCCAAACCCAGATGGTGTGCGGAGCTGCCTCACCTCAAAATCATCGCTGCTGTTTCCCCTCCACGAGGTACGACCGGCTGAGAATCGCAGACCAGCCGGCAGAGGTGCCCGGCCCCGTCTCCTGCCACCGCCCCAAAGGTCCTACGGCATTAAACATTCGACTCATGAAAAACCCAGATGCAAACTGCTCAGCTATGACAAAAGAACTACCCTGCCTCGGCCCTCGTCATTAATCACTTGTCGGTGCTAATTCTGGGGGAGAAGGGGAGGAGAGGGGACCGCTCTGCCTCAGGAAGGATGGGGTTTGAACCTCCGTGACTACGTCCCTCTCCAGGGGGACTGAACCCCCCACCTTCTGCCTGGGCACATCCACCTGCCCACCTCGGGAGACGGGAAAGGCAGCCAGGAGCTGCAGCATTGCTCTTCTTCATGCTCCTGGCTTGCTCGTCTGGTAGGACTTGCAAATCGCTTCCCTCTGGCTGGAGCATCCCCTTTCTGGCCCTAGAGCTGACTCCATGAGAAGAATTCCGACTGCACCAGCCTCCAGCATCTGCTATTTTGGCAAGTGACTGAAAGGTGGTGGGCACCACCTCACCCTGCCGAGGTCACAGTTATGTTCAAAAGAACCAAGAATAATTGTGAGGGGAAAAAAAGAAAGACTGAAAAAGAAACAGGAGGGAAAAATTGGGTCAAGGAATAAGCCTAGCATACAGATTTAAGTTCTTAAAAATTCTTGATTCAGGTATGCTCTCCCCATGCCCCAGTCTTCCCACACAAGGTGTGCAGCCGCTGCCACCAGGCAATGGCCCAGACGTCAGCAGGGAAAGAGATGGCAGCATCGAGATGGTGGCACGAGCCACTTCACAGAGCCCAGAACACAGCCGCAGCCTTTTCAACTTGAGCCAACACCTTGGCTGCTTCTTGAAGCCTGTTCCAAGTCATTAATACTAGTGTTGGCCAGGAGCGCTCGGATGCCAGGTCTCACCATCAATTAGCTGCTGTCATGGCCACTACAAAGACCGGTCCTGAACGATAAGATCTGCCGCCTGTGACTGCTCAAGACAAACACAATTCAAGAATAAAGGATCTCTCAGTCCCTTCTCGCGATGGGCTCAGTCCGCAGAGGTTTGAAGACCCCTGAAATAAGTCACGACAGAGGCATCTTTCCTTGGCTGTAAGCCTACACGTCGGTCTCTATCCGCAGCCGCTCCATCCGGCGGACGTTGCACTCCACCGCTGTGCGGCTGGTGATCTGCCGAGCGCAGGACTGGGGAAACCAGCCCCTTTCACCATCCCTCAGCCTCTCACCCCAGCACCAGCCTAGGAGAAGAACAGAGCTGGTCATGCAAGGAGGAAAGGCCACTGCTCCTTGGGATGCACGTGGAAGGAGAGGGCTACACTGCTCCCCTTCTCACGCAGGTGCCAGCTAGAGGCATCCAGGGAAAGCTTTGCAGGGGAGGAGGTTTCTGATTTACTGCCTGTTCTGAGGTTGTTGCTCTCACTTCTGAGGTCTCTGCTGCTGGCTGCCAGCCACAGCCTGCGCACAGCATCACTGGTAAGTAACGCAGCAGCCACCCATGGCAGTGCCACTTCCATCAGCCTCCAGGGACCCACTGTCATCTGCTGGGCCACAGCACCAGCCAGCGACACGGACCCTGCCAGTGGCTAGGGCTTCCTGGAAGCTTCTGAAAATTGCTAAAATCCCAGTTCACTGGGATCACTGAAGCTTTTCCCCCCACCACAGCTCCGCCTAAGGTAAGCCTTCCCCGGCCGCAGCTCCCCACTCGCTGACACTTACCATCCTCTCCACCCAACACCAGGACGACGTCGGCCTGCTGCAGGGAAATCTCATCTGCCTGTTTAGCCAGGTATGCGTGGGTTATCTCCACTTGGCTCAGATCTGCAGAGGACAGCGGACAGCAGGGACCCAGTGAGAAGGCACGGCCGGGAGCCGCAGCCCAGCATGCATGGCTGGCACCTGCTCGGCTGTGCCCCCCCAGTGCTGCCCTGGGGCTGGGCAAGCTGCTCCAGCCTGGCCTGGCTGCCCACCCCTCCCGGGCTCCACAGCAAGTCCTGCTCCATTCCCCTCCTGGCCCTGCCCCTCATCTCTCCTGCTGCCCCCTCCAAGCACACGGGAAGGGGACTCTTCTTACCGACAGCCTGAGGCATTCCTGGAATTTCACTGTGCCTCTTAAGAAATGTATTTAAGGTTTATGGTGACTGACGACTTAATGGGAGGCAACTCCTAACGAGCAAGGTGTGGTACCCTGAGTTCTCCTCTCCATTGACACAGCTGCTTCTCCAGCAGGAGCAGATAAGAACAGGGTAAAAACACGTGCCTGCAAGTGCTCAGGCTCTAGCACAACCGCTAATCCCTGCACAGCCAGGCCTGGCCTCCAGCATGCCGGTACCTCCTTTAGGAGTGGTGTCAGGCTTTTCCTTTTCTCTGTGCATCAGCGCAGCAATCCACCGGGCCCGGTCACTCCTGGCAGAGGGAAAGCCCATGTTACAAAGAAAGCCTTAGGACAGCATCTGTGTTGCCGGCAGTAGCTGGGTAATTCCCAGCAGGAAAGATGAAGCCTTTCAAGGGAAGTCAGACTGAACAAACATCACATTCAGAGCATTCAACGTAAAGATACTTCACAAGTGGTACACATCGCCCAGCCGCTTTGCTTAATTTGCACAGGGGAAACATTATGTGGGAATTATAAGGGAAATCTAAGAGAGAGAAGGAAACAGAGCAAGGGGAGAAGCCCACACAGGTCCCCCTTTCTGGGAGGAGGCACGGGGAGGGAAAGGGCGCTTCACAGAAGCCTCAGGGGGATTTACAGGGCACCAGTTTACCCCGCAAGCAAGAACGTGCACCCTGTGAAATCCCACCGGGCCACTCACAGCGTCTCCGCCGACAGCACAATCTCCTCCCGCCTGCCCTCGCTGTCCTTCTCCATCACTATCCGGAGCAGGTGCCCGCCGGCCGGGCCGCGGGCCGTGCAACCACTCCCGGTCTTGCCGGGAGGAGGGGAAGGAGGGTCCGCGTTCTCAATCTTCTCCACCGTGATCTGGTCCAGCGTGGCATAGTTCATGACGGTGTAGCTCTCCTCGCTACGGCAAAGATGGTATCGGCACCTCAGCCGCGTGCAGCCACAGAGCAGATGCTGCCGGCGGGGACCGAGCTGCCTCCCAGCGCCAGCTTAGAGCCCCGGAGGGTGAAGTTCAGTGGGCATCACTGAGATGACTGTCACGGCGAGGACGTGAGCTGATGCCCAGGGGTGGGACACAGCTCTGCGGACTTGCCGGCCACCCACAAACAGAAGCAAGGCCAAGGGCTGTGGAGCTGGGCGCTTCCCTTCTGACTAACAAGGGACACTTCAATAAAGGTCAAAACAGGGAAATCTTGAGCATTTCTTAGGCTACGTGCTGCTTGGGAAATTGAGATTTTAATCCCCCTAGTTGTTACGTAGGGAAAGGAAGGGGTCCCCCAGCCTTACCTCTTCTTCTTGGTTATGATCAGGACGTCATTGAACAAGAAGAGGTAGCAGAGCCTGCCGGCACCTCGGCGGAAGATGCCCACCTCTTCTGACAGCAGCAGGTACAGCTCCCCCCGCTTCAGCAGCCAGCGGGAAGCAGAAATCAGCGGGAAAGGCTGAAATGGATCCAGAGAAAGTCTGACTTACCACCTGTCTCACAAGCGTCAGGCAAAATCAAGTCCAGAACCTGTATTTGAACTCGCAGTGGACCCTGGGGTCAGTGGGGATGGACACATGAAACGCTTTTAAACATCTTTTCCAGGAGGCTCTCTAGGAGGCAGGCAGGGAAGCAGAGCAGCCATACACCCCGCTCCAGCACGCCCAGAGACGCAGCCCCCCAAACCGCAGCAGTGGGGCACAATGTCAAGGCTTTACTACACCCCTTTAGAAAGCTGCCCACATCTGACAGCACTCACAGGCAGACGAAGCCCCGTGTCTGTCTGGAACAACACAGCAAGGGCAGACATCGCTGCCAGCTGAGCCACCCAGGTAAAACTTCCTCTTGTCAGGGGCAAGTCCAGCGTTCACCAGGCGAAAGCACGGAGCGAGGCAGAGGAGAAAGTGGGGGGTCGTGAGGGAGCATGGATTATCCAGGACTACTCTGCTGAACCCTCCAAGCTGGCAGGGCGAGTGCCCAGAAACTTATATTTAAGTCAGACCAGCAGGAAAAAATGGTCACCCTGGGCATGAAGTAGCGATGCTGCTTGTGGCAGCAGCGATGCTCCAGTTGGTCAAGGCTTCCTGGAAGGATTCCCAGGACAGGCCCACCACGCCTGGGATGGGCCACTCTAACAGCACACCCCAGAAGATTTTTTTGTCTGCCACTGCCACAAGTCCTCACCTTCTTCTTTCCAAATTCCAGCTGTTTCTGCAGGGTGTACATCTGCTCTGTCCTCTCCATAGCACGAGCTCCCTCATTGCAGTTCTTAACCAGCTAGAAAAAGAAAAAACACCACAAGGGAAGCCAAGTCCCGACAGAGGTTTCAAGCCAGGTTTGGGGAAAGGCAGCTGGAGGTTCTCCTGCCATGAGAGATCTCCAGGAGAGAGACAGCATGTTTCCTCTGCCTGGAGAAGGACCAAAGTGAAACCGTGCCAAAAACCAAGCTTCACCCAGGAGCAATACGAAGAGAAAGAATTAATCATCTGAAGGGAGGAGGTTAAGACAGGAAGACGAACGATTGAACAGTTAGAGGGGAGGACAGCAGCTTTCCACAGGCAGGTGAAGCAACGCCACATTTCACACTGGGCAGCTGCGTGGCACCCTGGCCCCTCGTGTTGTCTCTCCCAAGCAGATGCACCCCTGCCAGATGCCCCTCCAACCCGGGGAAGGGCGGTCCAGCGTGGCCCGGCCGGGGGGTCGTGCATTCTGTTCCCCTGCCAGATGAGCGAGCGGGACAGATCATGAGCAGCAGGAGCGCGTTGCCAAGAGTTGGTCTTTAGGGGGACAAAAGGAAGAGCCACCACCGCCGCTTTGGTGGCCGTAATCTCCATGGCGCATCGCCTTGTGTGAATGTCAACCAGATGGGAAGGCAGATGAGACACGGGAGCACAAACAGCGCACAGCTCACAAGTGCCACTGGTCCCACTGTTCCTTTGCTCCTCTACCCTTCCTCTTTGCTTTGTTTACTGCTCTTTGCCTAATTCTCCAAAAACCGAGGCAAGTAAGTGTCGCAGCTCGCTATCACCTCGAGGGAGGTTCTGAGAAGGGAGAGCACTAATGGAGAAGACGACACCGAAGGGAAGGACAAAAGATGGGCCAAAGAGGAAAGAAGAAAAAATGACAAGAAAAAGGAAAAAACAAGATCAGGTGAAAAAGGTGAGCAAAGGAGAAGATGTGTACATCCAGCAGTTATTTGGAGCAGAGAAATCTCAAGTGAACTGACATAAGAAGGAAAACCAGAGGCCAGAACGACACGCTCAGGGCCAGAGTGACGGAACGGTGTGCTGGAAGGAGGAGAGGTGGAGAGCTGGCAGCCGGGCCTCACCTTGCTGATGGCTTTCAGAGCTCTGGTGGCAGCTCCATACGCTGCAGTACATGCTTTTGTTTTTTGACAGACAGTCTAGAATGCCAAGATAAGACGCTTTAGTGATATTGCAAGACACAGAACTGCGCATCAACCTGGGATTTCAGGATGTGACACATGCTCGAGCTGTTCCCAACGGTCAGCCTGGCAGCAGGACAGGCACGCAGTCAAAGCAAGGTTTAACAGTGCTGGTAGCTGAGAATCTGGTTTCTGCTGGGGCTTTCACATCAGATACATGCCTGAGCATCACTGTCACCCCGCACACCGGGCATCCCCCTGGCCCTCACCCCTGCAGCTCGTTACAGACTGGGAGCAGTTACTAGAAATCCCACGTCCATCAGCTTTGCTGTTTAGAGCAGCTGGATCCAGAAGTCCCGGATTTCAGTGAAGCTTGTGCAAGACCTGCTTTCCCTTCCTGGGCCACCTGACCATTAATGAAACAGGACGCTCGTGCCACCCCACCCTGGGTATTCAGACACAGCACGGAGCATGGAAGAACCTCATGTCACTCAGGTGGATGGCGCTGAGACGCGAAGCATTATTCACAAAGCTTTAAGCTGCACATCTGACACCCACAAGAAGCAGATCGCTCTGGATCTAAATCCTGAATAAAGGCTCGGGCATCCCAGCCTCGGCTCCCAGAGGGATGGAAG
Organism: Aptenodytes patagonicus; assembly: GCF_965638725.1. NCBI lineage: Eukaryota > Metazoa > Chordata > Aves > Sphenisciformes > Spheniscidae > Aptenodytes > Aptenodytes patagonicus. Next base: position 8,758,337 of record NC_134967.1, on the reverse strand, counting down.
TCTAAGCAGAAGCCTGTCCCGGGCTCAGCAAACTGAAGAAGAGAATAACAGTCACCTCTTCAGAGGTGCCAAGCAATGCCACCGTGTGACTTACTTACATCTAACAGCAGAGGAAGCCGTGTTACTCTCTGCATAGGGAGAATGAGAAATGATATCATTGGCAGGCCTCCACATTCTGGTTTCCTTTCAATTTGTTTCAAGGTCTCTTTAAATAAGGGGTTTGTGGTTCTGGAACAGGACAAGAAATCTCCATTAACACTGTTCTTCAGTTAGCAAGATTTTCCAGTAGCTTTCCATGCATGAGAAATGCAGCACAGCGATGGCACTGCCTCTGGTGCTCAACGCCAGTCTGCTGAGCTCAGAGCACACAGCTGGGGTGGAAAATGGACTGATCCGTTAGCAGGTGATGGAAAAGCACCTGGAGATGTTGAGGTCACCAAAAGGCGGGTAAAGCCATAGATGTACCACCAGCAGAGACAAACTTGACCTGTACCACCAGTATGATCTGGAGATGAACAGCCTCCGCAGATGTCCCTAACACATCCCATACATGTTCTGACCTTGGCAAGACCTGTCTGACTTCAGTATGTGGTAGCATTACCCCCACTTATCCCCGTCCCTCACCCTTCTCACAGCACAACACAAATCACGTCCTAATCACCCGACACAGACACACTGAGGTCTAGAAGTTGAACTCTGCTCAGAAAGGAGACAGCCTTCCTTAGGGAAAAGGACGCAACCACAGGCTGAGGGAGCCACCTGCAAGTCACGGTCCCGTCTGCAGCCAGCTAGCATCCCTGTAGCCCAGAGACCCCTTGTAAGCAGCTCCTCTGCAAGCCCAAGGCCTGAGTGCACAGCAGTACTCACAGCAGCTTCTGAAGTGTCCTCTGCTGGTAGACTTCATTGGAGCAGTAGCTGACGTAAGGATTGAAGTGGTTCGAGGCATGTTCTTCCACTATGTCACTGATGTCAGGAATTAAGAGGTTTTCCTGGTGTCGCTTCTCTAAGTCTTCGAAGAAGCTAAGGAGAGAATTTCAAATGACTTCACTACATGACTCATTAGGGCTGGACAAACCAAACAGATATATGTTTAATAATGTTCCCACTGCAACTTTTCCCCAGTTCTCCCAGAGGAGACAAGGCCCTGGATCCCTTCTGCACGGGGTCAGCTCTGCGCAGCTGAGACACCCACGTCTCCAGTGTGGCTCCCAGCAGCTCTGCTGCAGAGATGGGGAATGCAGCTCTCAAGCTCCCTGGCCCCCAGGTGCGTAGGCTTCCTCCATTCCCTGCACGAGACCCCTCCTCCTCTTTAGCTCTCTTCTTCTTTAGGGAAGATTCGTTTCTGCCCCATCAGGGCCGCTTCTGCCCAGCTGCGGGAAGCTGCAAGCCCTCAACGCCCCCGCAGCAGTTCCCACGCCTGCCGCAGCCCTGCCTGCGCTCTCCTCCTGCTGCTTTCCCACACGGACAGGGCTCGCCAGCCGCCCCGAGCACCAGCTCCCAAGGCGTTTGCTCCCCACCTCCCAGGAAGCAAAGGCCATGCTTACGCTGGCTCTTTGAAGGCGCAGTTTCAGTTTCAGCACCCGAGCGATCCCCCACCCATGCTTCGGAACGAGTAGCCGCTTGCTGCGGCTCAGCCACCCCGCACCCCTGCCTTGCCGGCCCCTGCTTTCAGCCACGCTGCAGCCAGGCTGGAGCCGGGCGGCTGAGCCGCAGCGCTGCCGGCTCCACCTGCCCCGTCTCACCAGCCCAGAGGCAAAGGGAGGCACCACCTTCACGGCAGCGCCAGGACACCTGAGGAGGAGTTTCCAGGCAAACAGAAGTGTCCCAGGCACGGGGACCAGGGTTCAGCCAGCTTTTGGCGCCCGATTGAAGCCGCACGACTGAGCACCACCATTATAAGCTATTAAAAAACTGGGTGTCAGGGTAACAGACCCTCCAACTAGACATTCAGGTCCTGAGCATGTAACAGCGGGGAAGCTGGTGCAGCACGCTGCAGGGGTACGTGCCGTGACACGAGGCACTAGGAAGAAGGGCAATAGGTGGGATGTCTTAGAACCTTCAACAAATCCATGGGATGGTTGTTTTTACACGGCAAATAAACAGAGCTCCAGAGTCACGCCTCCGGGCCTGCCTGGTCCCAACCCCACACCGATGGCCCCCACTTGCCTCGTGCTGACCGTCAGGACGTCGCTGATGTTGGAGAAGAGGTGGTGGTGCTCCATCTGAGTCATGGTCTCCTTCAGCTCCTCCGACCTCATGAAGTGGCACACCAGGATGCTCAGGCTGTGCATGTAGGAGTACTCAGAAGTGATGATCTCAAACATTGCCTGAAAAAGCAGGGCAGTGAAGATGTCACATCACAAACAGGATTGTTACTGACTAAACGAGGCCGTGAATTAAAACTTGCTATATCTTATTTACATTCGGTTGGCATGAAGCCACTGGAAATGACTTTGCTCCAACAGTACGGCCTTCCCTCATCTGATGCATTGCCTGGCCTACACCAATAACTTCAGCAGGTTTTAGGACTTTCATTCGTAAATAAGCCACAGCCCTAAGATGTTTTCCCTTCCAGTGGCTATTTCCCATCAGCATCCGAAGGAGTTGCCTGCTTCCCTGCCAAGACGTGCGGGTGAGCCCTTGCAGCGCTGCCCAGTCCCAGAGCTGCTGGAAGCAGCAGCACCATAAACCATCATGCAGAAGCTGAACCCGAGCCTGAACCCAGCCCTGCTCTGAGCCGACCCCTGTGCCAGAGGTCCCGGACACAGTCACGCGTGTCTCTGCTGCCTTCGGCGTTCACGTTGCACTCCCGGGCATGTCTAAGGCTCCTCTCACCTCCTGCCGTTTGCGCTCTTCGGGGGATATCTTTTGCAGGATGCCCGCTTCCAGCACCTGCGGGCGAGAGGCCGGGGTTAGCTGTCGCTGTCGCTGCGGACCGACAGTCCTTGCACGCCCTCTAGTGCGGTCTGGGACTCTGCCCAGCCCCGCACAACCCGCCAGCCGCCCCACGGCTCCGCAGCCCACGGCGGTTAGCTGATGCCACTCCGCAGGAGGAGATTATTCTCCCCAGGGGCCGGCAGGGAAAACCCAGGTACCCAGCAGGAGCACCTGCCTTCCCCCCGTCTGTGGGTGAACCTCTCGCAAGCACAACCGCAGCAGCTCCGCCGGCATCGCGACGAGCCTGGACAGGAACCTGCGTGTCCCAGCCACGGCTGGACAGTCCCAGAACAGCCCATTGCAAAGAGTAATGCTGCAGAATTATCCACTCATGGTTTGTTCAGCAGCTCAGAGAGCTTTTAAAATACACACAGCTGTGCTGCAACATGGCACAAGCACAGGAGCAGCCCACGGCAAGGGCAAGCGGGGCCTTTCGGACCCTCCGGGCTGGGCTGCTGCCCCTACCTCCGGGAGCTGGCTCCAGGTCACCTGCGCCGGGCGATAGCTCCGCACCACAATAGCGGCATCCGGAGGGGATGGCTCTTCTGGGATGGATTCCTCCAGCAAATCCTCATCCGACTCATGGCTGACGGAGTTCAGACCTCTCTCACGGATTTCCTGATACAGCCGGGGCTCTGCAGAGGAAAAGGCGAGAGGTCAGCGAAGCCTCTCCCAGCTGTGGCCCATGGCTTCCCTTACCACCACCGCCTCACCCCGTCAGCCAAGAGCCCTGCCATGAGCGCCGGCGAGCCAGGGCCAGCACCTCCCCGCCAAGGTTGGACTTTGCACAGCACCAATTAACCAGCAGCTCCGGCTCCCAACAGCTTCTCACAGCCAGTGCACTGCACGCAGCTCTCCCGTGTTTGCCCAGAGCAAGCAAAGCTGGGAGCGCTCCAGCTGCGAGCACAGCAGCAGCCTGAGCGTCATCACGCCCCGGGGAGTGGGAAAGCAGGGTTGCAATGCTCCTCTTGCAGGTGGGGAAACGGAGGCAAAAGCAATTGCCCCAGGCCAGGGACAAGCAGCAGCACATGTGGCAAAGGGACTTCTAGGGATTCCCTTCGCTGAGAAGCGCCCCGGTGCCCTGCAAGGCAGAGAGCCAGCACTCTCGGGAAGACGGGAGGCAGCACTCACGGTCCTTGAATGAGCCGCCACGCTTCTGCACCCGCTTCCGCCCAAAGGTTCTCTGCAAGGGGAAGAAGAGGAGAACACGCTGCAGTTACTGTATTTCTGTGGCCCTGGGAAGCATCCAGCTCCTTCAGGAAAGGGAAGAAGTTACCTGTGCGGCCAGTCAGCAAATACCACCCTGTTCTTTCAGCCTGATTTTTGTCTGAGCTTTTGTTTGCCTTACCAGAGTGACTCAGCTTTCACCTTGCATTATCGGGGTCACGATCTAAACCATTCTGTAGTTACGCTGCTGCCTTTCACATCTATCTGTCTCACACCTGGACTTTGCCTGCACTGGAGTCTCCTTTTCCCCAGGCCTGCTTCACCCATGTTTGTGTACAACCAACCGACACCTCGGAGCCACACACCGGGCCAACCCCACCCTACAAACATGCCCGCAGCCGCCTGTTGACAAGCGGGAGCCCCGGAGCAGCCAGTTACACTCCCCACAAAAGCCATGTCAGCTATTTCCGGGCTCTCCGGGGACCTACAGCATCTGTTGGTGACATGCAGGCTTCCCAAGGCACAAGTCACGTCACCAGGCTCAGCAAGCCCTGCCAGCTCCACGCTGGGCTCACACAGCTCTGCAACTGACAGGAGTTGCAGGAAAAAGGCTCTGCAGATCCCCCGGCAGCAGCTCATCACCAGGGAAAGTGGGGGATCGATCCCTGCCCGAGAGCAATTGGGTGACAGCGGGTGCAAAACCCACCTTGTTCCTGCCGGGGCTGCGGGCAGGCAGGGCGCTGCCCTCCTCCGACATGGGTTTCAGCAAGGGGACGGGGCTCGACAGCTCCGGCTCCGCACGCAGACCCTTCATGGCCACGCGGTAGGACATGTTCCTCAGGTTGCGCTTGAGGGTCCCCCCACCGTCATCCTCCACCTCCGCCTCCAGGGAGAGACTGGGGACAGACGCCCGCTTTGGGTCAGGACCCAGGGGTTCCCGGCTTGACCCAGCTGCCCCGAAGCTCTGGTGCCGGGAGGGGTTGTTCTTGATCTTGGTGGAGACAGCCAAGCTTTTGGGGATCAGCTGCTGGGTTCCCACCTTCAGTGCGGCTGGGCTGTCTGTGCTGAGGACGATGCGGCGGGGCTCAGCCGAGGTGGGAGAGCCCATTGCCGAGAGCGAGGCAGCATCGGGCACCACGGCAGAGCCACGCTTCCCAGGGGTGGAGGTTGGGCTGGGGGGCTCTGGCCGCATGGGGTGGCATTGGTACTCCAGGAGAAAGGTCTTGTCGTCCACAGAGCTGCCAGGGGGACTCTGAGACATGACGGCAGCACAGGGAACCAGAAAGCTGCATAAGACAGACAGGCAGACAGACAGATGGAATGACTTTTCCCAGTAAGGCAGCTGGCCATGGCCAGCATACTGTTTTGCACGGGGAACCTCGGGGCAGTGCAGGACCCAGCCTCCACCTTCCCAGGGTGCTGTACGCAGGCAGAGCCCATACAGACATGCTTGTGATGCTCTCACTGCCCACACACCTCTCTTGAGGCCACCTGGTGCACAGGGGCCGGGCTGGTGGCTCCTGAAGCCTATGTCTGGCTTCACGCAGAGCGGTGCAGGATGCGGCCAGGTGCCGGGGAGCAGCCAGGCCATGCAGCAGGCACCGGGCAGGCTCGCACCTGAGCAAGCAGCCGGAGCACACCCGGAGCACCGCCGAGCACCGCTTCTCCTCTGCCTCACCTCCGTGCCCTTCAGGGACTAGGGGTGCCGCCAGCCTGAGCCACCAGGGCCAGCCTTTACCTTCCTGACTTCCACCTCCCCCAGGCCGGCATGCTGTGAAAACCCTGGCGGGCACCTCACCGCGAGCCCTGTGCTCCTCAAAGACTGTACCTGTCCCAAACCGCTCCGAGGAGCGGCTCCACACTGCGTGCAAAAACACCAGCCCGAGTCCCTAAAGCTCCTCGTTTGGATTAAGCTTACTCATCTCCTTCTGTGCCACACCACGTACCGTGCACCTACAGAACAAACATCTGACACAGCGTTTTATGCCCACTGCCTACCCCATTACATAATTTGAGGAAAAACTATGGTTTAATTCCTCTCAACTGAGATCTCATTGCATGCCATCGCCATCTCCAAGCTGTTCCTTTTCAAAGGCCACAGATCAGGAAACAGAAACCAAGACTTGAACATATTTCCCTGCATCAATGACTGGCAGAAGGACAAAACAGACCCATCAACAAAAGCTCATTTGATCAAGATGCTGCTTATTTTCCTGTCCTTGGATGGGGGACACATGCCTCTTGGCCAGAGGTCTGCCAAATGTCCTGCAGATGAGAAAGGCACTACATTCTACTCTTAACCTCATCTTGGCTGAGGATGGAGCGAAGGATAGCCTTAGGAAGGATGGAGCCTTAGGATAGCCTAAGCACTAGCCCTAATAACAAGAAACAGGCGTGCCCGATTTCAGAGGCACTGGGTGCTACAACATCCTCCAGGTCTCCGGTGCCACTGAAGGAGGGCTGGACCGCTACGCAGGGCCTTGAACCCACATCTCTGGAGCTTCACAGTCCCACATGCACACGGTGCTGAGACTCACATCAGCGCAGCAACTCGAGCGCTTCCAACCCTCTGTCCTGAGAGCTTGTGCGCGGGGAGGGACTGCTCTGCGGGGCCAGGGCCGCTCGGCCTGTGAGCACGGTGGGATTCATCCCTCGGGACACGCGCACGAATCCCACCACTGGCACCTCTGCCCCTGCCCAGAGCGCGCCCGGCACTTGCACAAGGGCCCCCCGGGAACGCCACGGCAGCCGGGACAGCGAGAGGACAGAGCCTCCGGCTACTCACCAGCGCTGCCCGCTCCCCCTCCGCGGAAGAGGCGCTCCCCAGCGCCGGAGCCCAGCGCCGGGACCCGCCTCCTCCCGGGGCCGGGCCCGGCCCGGGGCAGCCGGGGAGGGCAGCGCCGCCCGGGGAGAAGGCGAAGGAGCCGGGCCCTGCGGGGGCTCTGCAGGGCTCCGCCGCCCCCTCCTCCGGAGGGTGCCCCGCAGCCGCCCGCTCCGGATCCCCGCGCCCGCCCGGCGTTGCTGCCCGGGTCCGCCGCCCGCACCGGTCCCGGTCCCGGCCCCGGCCCCCTGGCCCCGGCCCCTCCCCGGGGGCCCCCGCGCGGGAGGCGGCCGGTCCTGCCGCAGCGGCCCGGCCCGGCCCCACGGCGCCCGCACCTACCCGCGCCCCTCGGAGCCCAGCGCGGCGGCGGCGGCGGCGGCGGGGCGGGGCGGGGCCGCCCCGGGGAGGGACCGGGCCGGGCCGGCCCCCCTCGCCCGGGCGCCGATGGCGGCCGCAGGCGCCGGGGTCGCGGCGAAGGGCCGGGCCGGGGCGGGTGTCCTGGGGTGCTCCGGCTCCCTGACGCCGCCCCGAGCAGGGGCCGCTCAGAGCCGGGTCCAGGTGCCGGCAGCCGGTACCCCAGGCATCTCGGCGTCGGGGAGAGCTCTGCTCACCTTCTGCGCACCATCCCGGGGTCCAGGACTTGACAGGAGCGAAGACCTGACTAAACTTAACTAAAAATGATTTCTTGCTGCTTCCTGACATTTCTTCAAGAAGGTGTTTGCACGGTACGTCTCTCCTAACCCCTGGACTCTCTCAGGATCACCCATTCCCAAAAGCCTCTTCACCAAGGTCACTGAAGGTTACAGGATTATTTGGCATCGTCCTCCCATCGCATTAATGGGTGACAAACTACCGCGCCTCCGGCTATCCTCAGGGTCTGACCAGCAACAGACACTCAGTTATTTCAAGCAGGCCAGGGACTGCTTCTTACCAAAGGCAGGTGTAAGGCTTGCCGTAGCAGCTTACGTCTTCGGTGGTTGAATGTAACCACAGGCTATCCCTCAGGGTGCATAAAACACCAGTTTTGGATGCTTTGGTATGAGGACACTCACTGTCAGGAGGTGCAGCTACCAGAGGAAAGAGGATCCGAGGGTCAGGCTGTTGACAGCCGCCCAGTAACTCAGCTGCCCAGTAAGGCCAGGCTCAACAGTGCTCTGTGTATTTACTGGGAACAGATTTTTCCTTGACCTTCTCTTTTGCCCCCACTCTGATCCCCCCCCCCAAAAAAAAAAAGAAAAGGAGCCTTTTTCTCACTGGTTTATGGTGAATCTCAAGTGCTTTCTGGATGACAAAGTCCACTTGTCAGCAATACTCTTTTCAAAGACACTGTTCTCTTCTCTCTAAGGCCTGCCTGACAATCGCTCTATTATCAGAGCTTTCTTATCCGACAGATTTTTTTTCCTTTCCCTCCGGGGCTAATAAGGAGAAAGGTTGCCAGCCGTCACAGAGCGGCAGAGGGTTTCTACTCAAGAGTTCAGCTAAGACTGAAACCCTTACATGGCAAACTCCAGGGAAGGGCTATTATGCTGTATGTAGGATACCATCATTTGATCACGATGAATGACTTTTTGAAGCGGAGGCCATTCATCAGTTTCGTAATGCGTGTTGTTAGTTCAAAGACCCTGCTTTCAAGTCATTTTTGCTCCCAGGGCCCCCGCTGAAACATCTGACCGCTATCACTAGATAGTTCACTAAGTCTCAGCTCGTAGTTGTGAAAGGAAATATTCTCGACATTTATAGATAGCTCACTAATTCTTTGTCCTAACCCGTTCCCCCACCCCAGAATGTTCTCGCTCTTCCCCGTGCAAACTTCCCAGCGAGATCGGTGCATCCCTTCAGCGGGATGCAGGCACGGCTCAGCAGCACTACCTGGTCCTTCCAGACCTCGGCAGCAAGGACGGGTGTCCATCATTTAATTTTTTGAAGCTTTTTTGAAGTATTACAAGCTGAACACATAAAATACCAGAAAACACAGTTACCGCAGAGGCAGTGAGGGCTCGTTAGCGTTACGCCACGTTATTCAGCAAGGAAACATTCTGCCAGCTCTGGGTACCTTACTGTGCAGGCGGTCATCCCACGTAGCCCTCAGATGAGAACGTGAATGCCCTGCCACACCTGCCAGGGCTGCCTGCTCACCCCCACTGCTGCCCTGGAAATCAGCCCCTCGTATCACAGAAAATCAAAGAACACGCTGGGCACCAGAGAGGGTGGGCAGTGCTGCAGAGCCCCTCGTGGCTCTCCGGGAGGATGCGCTGCACTGCAAGCAGCAGAGACGGTGGAGGACCGGCTTCCTTCTGCACCTGAAGGAGCCGTCGGGGAAGGGGAGGAATAAAAGTTGTTATTTTTGCAGACTATAAAAATTCCGAAATCAGCCTGTTTCTTCCTGTCAAACGCCCTCACACTGCTCCTGTACAAGTTCCTATTTCTATTACATTCCACTCCCACTCTTGGGCGTGCCTGTCCGTATCAAGCCTTTACAACTTACCTTTCAGCAAAGGAAGAAAGTAACCCACCCAAACACCCCATTACCGTGCATGATGTTGTGTCTCTACCGTTCCTCCGAGAAAGAAAGCTCACAGGACCATCGCTTATAAAAGCACACAGGTTTATTGCATATCAATCTCATGTATAAATTCATTGTAGCATCGGAAAGATTACATTTGGTATACATTCCTATTCTACAGCATTAACCTCAAAATCAGCTTTTCCTATTCATTATTTTAAAGGAATTTCTCTACACAAGTACATTTGTCTTTTATCACAAGCATCAAAATGAAATTTGTAAAATCGCTTTTTTAATTATTTTCTACACTTCATATCTTTTATTTCATTATGCTCCCAACAAAGCGATTTCATATTAATTAATAACTGCCAACACTTTTTTTTTTTTCTTCCTTGGCAGTTCAAGGCTTCTAGCCTCGGACGCAAAATCTAATCACATATACAATAAGTGCATCTACGGAATTTTTTTCTTTTTAATAAAAATTTCACAAACAGACACAATAATGACTGCTAAACACAAGTCATGCACAGTTTACTTATAAACATAACAGAAGCAATATACAATCAAGAATGATATGGAACAAGCACCATCCTCTTTCTCAATGTTTTTTAAACATTATATGAAAACCAGACATTTACAATTGATTTAAAAAAACACTATACAGTTCTAAAGAAAAAAAACCCTAAATCATATCTGTATTGTAACAATGGGAAAAGGAATGACATAGGATGCACAGATTTATGATTCTTGCAAGCACAATATATATATGTTTTAAATTACATCTTCTGCAGGCTGGAAATGACATCAGGGCAAAACATCTCTTGCTTTGAAGAGAGCAATGAGAATGTAAAATACATTGAGAATTACTTTCAGAATTACTTTGTTCACATGTGAATTGCACATTTGGAAATCAAAGCTGCCTTTTTTTTCTTTTTCATTCTTTTTCCAAAGTGGTAATAAGAATTAATGACAGAAGAAAGAGAAAAATAATCTTGGAATCATTCAATAACACTTTAATCACAGTATCACTCAACACTACAGAGAAAAAGTTTCATGGCTTTGTGAAAACACTACTGACCATCCTCTAGGAGCAGAGGTTTTTGCCCTTATGTTACCAGCACTGATCCGAGCGGACTGCGTCGCTCCCTGCCCGTTTTCCAACGGGCAGAGACGGGCAGGCTCCTACACCATGATGCTCTCCCCCTTCCCCCGCCACACACACACACACACAAAATACAGCACGTAAAAATCGAATGTAAGTCAGTAGATTGAAATCGGCTGAGGGGAGGGGGGCTCACAATCCAGTGCTTTGATGCTTAGAGTCAAAAACGTTCATGTCATTGTGCAAGTGCTTTTCGAAATGCTTCGCATGAAGTGAGAAAGAAGCCGTTTTCAAGAACGTCTATGGAAAGTCTAAGTGCTGATTAGGGAGAAATCGAAAGCTTCCACTAGTCTGTTTTAAGCAAGAGAGAAACCAAGCTTTGTGTTTTGTCCTGGAACGCAGTTGAGCAAACTCGCCTTGTGTTTTGCTGTTTCACCCCGTTTGGTTTGGCTTTGCTGCTGGCACTCGGCTGCTCCTGTGGAGCCCTGCGCATCTACTCGTTCCTGCTGCCATCTGGGAAGCGCAGGACCCAGCCGGCACGGGATACGTTTTAAAGGCATGCACCCGGAGCAGCCAGCTGCCCAGCAGGAACACCCGTGTGCATCAAACAGCAACCCGGGCGCCGCCGACCCGCATGCGCGCGGCACGTCCCGCGGGAGAACCCCGTGCACCCGCACGCTCAGCACCGCGGCAGTCGGGCTGCACCTTCAGCTTTCTGCATCAGCCACAGCGATTCGCATCAGTACTGACTGCCAGACCCCGAGCAGGCAAGGGAAAGGGAAAGGGAAAGCACATACATCAGACCTATCTTCTCCTCCCTAACAAGCTCAGGCAGAAAGATTCATCTGTGGTCAAAGTCGCATGCAGGAGAAGCAAGGACCCTTCTCGGAGCACCTTCGCTTCAGCAGCGCTGAGCAGCCGGGAATGGCCAGCGGCTGGCAACCTTATCTGGTCATACAAAAAATGCACAGGGCTTCTCCCGTTCTCTCCTCCTTGCTGTTTGTGGCAATATGGCTACGAGATGTGAAAATGCTTTTAATAAATAGCTCCTACACAAATATTCTTGGTTTAAATCACACCTCGAGTGGTGCCCTGGCTTTCAAACAAACAGCAGGCCATATTCCAATCACCGCAACCCACACCTCGCTGTATCGCACCAGGATCATGGCTCCCGAGCACCATGCGTTAGCAGTGTCGGATGGCCTTGAGCACTGCAGCTCCACATCCCATCGAAGCCACGGGACCCAGGCCCTTCCCACCGCCAATGCTGGGAAGCAAGCTGCGCTCCGATGGCAGAACCTTCCTCGACACACGCACCTCTCGGGAAACATCCTTCAAAGTAAGGGATTGCTTTTGCCTACAACAGCAAATCAAAACCTAAACATCCGCTATGAGCTGCAACACATTTCAAGTGCAATTGAATGAAAGCTACAAGATAAATAGAGATTCGGCGAGGCTTTCTGTTTATTGAACTGTGGGAAAATTAAAACTTGTAATCAGTGCTAAATCAGAGGAGTTGGGAGATCTTACAACAAACAGAGACACTAGCTAGAGAAAACAGGAAGAAAACTGAATGAGGAAATATGAAAAGAAAAAAATCATTTCATGATTTTAAAAACTATATTTTTCATGTCCTTAATCCCTGGCTGGATTGTACCTCCCTGTCCCTGGCCAGCACCACGCCGCAGGCTCCTGGAGAGCCACGGGGAGCACGGAACAGCCCTGCGAGGGAGACAGCAGCTGCACAAGCTCAGGCAGGGTTAGGAGCTGCTGACAAACCATGCTTCTGAAGGAACAATGCAACGGACAGGAGGGCTGAGATACTGAAGGGAAGACCATAGATACCCCAAATAAATCCCCACAGTAACATTTGCGTTCCTCAGTACTTGGCCCACATTTTGGAGACCAGCTCACTGCTGCTCCTTCAGCTGCTCTGTTAGCTCCTCATGCTGAGGAGCGTGATGCCGACCTCTTCAAAGATTGCTTCAACAATGAACAAAACATTGGGTCAGAGCACGCAAACACTTAATATTACCCATAGATCTTGCTCCAACAAGGCAGACAGTGCTGCAGTCCCTATCAGAAAGATGCTCAGATGTATGGTTTACTCCAGGCAGATACTCCAGGAGCCACGGAGCTGCAACTCAGGCTTTAATGCTGTAATCGATCTATCCCGATGCTTAAGGCCGGGCTAGGTGTCCGTGTTCTCCTGGAGCAGGGTCTGGGAACCTGCAGGGCCAGACAGTCCCATCGGGGCCAAGTGCTCCTCCGGGCCGTGCTGGCAGCAACGGGCCCCTGGCCCTGCGAGCGCTTGCTGGACGAGTCTCTCTGCGTGTGCCGGGGAGCGAAGCCGGCAGCTGGCCGCACAGGTCAGGGCTCGCAAGCCGGAGGCTTTCCCAGGGCAGGGTGCGGGTGTGCACCCCTGCTGCTGCAAAGAGTGAGTCCGCCAAGGACCCAGCGCTGCCGCCAGCTCTGCTGTGCCGCATCCCCTCAGCAGAGTCGCCCGCTGGCCCATGGCTCTGTTGGCTGCTCCCTCCAGGGCTGCAGCACCACGTCCCCCAGCTCCCGAGTCTGCACCTCAGTCCCGGCGGGCAGCAGGGGCTGCCGGTGGGACACGCGGCACGGTGGCATCGCTTGCCGGCACGGTGGCATCGCTTGCCGGCACCCCCAGCTGCACCCGACGGCTCCCGGGTCTGTAGCCGGCGCTTTGCTCGCCCTGCGGAGCCTGGCTCGCCGCGCTCGGTGGAAGGGCACGTGGGGAGGGCTGCCCGCTTTCTGGTGGAGGCTGCTTTCCAACCGGCCAAGGAAATAAATAGAAACCTTGGTCTAACGCAACGGTCACTTAAAGGCAAATGTAACAAAACAGATGATTGTCTGGAGAATCGGCAGCAAGACTAGCAGGGTTGATCAGGGTCATTTGGCACATGGACAAAATCTTCCTACTCCCTGGTTATCAATCATACAACATACAACCTTAATTACACAATTTTGGTCCTTCACTACATACTTATATTAACATTATTTCTTCACAATAATGATATCTAATGCAAAAAATACTGTTAAGGAAGAAATAAAATAAGAAAAGAATTAGCAAAAAATTACAAGTTATATACAGATTAAAATAAATTCCATCAGGAAAAGAAACAATTCTTTTTATTATTTTCAGTTGGCCCCTGTGGGAATAATTTAAAGGCCAAGCGCCTGGGCAGGGCTGTACTGCAGCAGCAGCAGAGGCAGATGTGCTGGGAGGGGAACGTCCCATCTCCTTCGTAGAGACTGGTTTCTTTTGACATTGTCAGCTCTCGGGCTCCATTTACCCAAGAGCTTTGTGCAAATAGATGAAGCAGTTCGGGTTACACTGACTGTTGGTCTCAGAGCCTTGGGCACTTTCACAGGGTGTTGTGGAAAACCAAAAAGGAAGGGTAAATTTTCTTGGAAAATACGCTGGTGCTGCTAATTTACCTTTTGTTCCTTCTGTACCAACGTTACCCTAGATGCTTTCCTCTGTGGACAGTCTGAGGCTCCTGGCTATCTAAAAACAGCCTCACATGTGCTCTTGGGTGCAAAGAGTGAATTGCAAAGGTATCGCTCCTAACACAACCTCCGCTTTATTTGAGTAGCTGTCTCCTTTGTTTTAGCATGCTGGAATGAGGCTTCCCCGTTGTGTTTCTCCACACTGGACTGGCACAGAAGCCTCCGTCTGTTCTGTTCCATACGAAGCAGGCAGAGAGGCTATGCGTGTCAAGTATTTACAGGCAGATATACTGACGACTGCATGCTGTTTCTCTGAAATCGGCCATTAACCCAGTTCTGCAAGCAGTTATTACCTGATAAAATACTTACTAGAAGTACACCCAGCACTAAAATACGCTGACATTAACGGGAAAAGTTCCTCTCGACTTCACTGGCTTTGAATGCAATCTTTACGCAGCCAGACTGCCAGAGCGCCTCCAGACTCCTAGCAGGTTGCTGATGCAGAACTGCAATGGGCGAGATGCAGAGGCACGTGTTTTCATTCAGTGGTAGCAGCAGTCCAGTCCTTGGCACTTCTAATTTTTAGATGCTGTAATTCAAAAATTCTCAGGACACACATTCTAAACTTTACCTGTGTAGCCAGTGTTATCCTTTGCAAGGTCTAACTGCATTCCTGACTATTCTGTAATTCAGCACAATCACTGCTCCAACAGCAGATTGTAACTGCAATGTAGAATAGCATAAACATCACAGTATTTCTGGAGGCTGCTTTGTCTCAGTAAAGAAGATGAGACTTTGACGCGATTTAAAATCACTCATAAAATTATCTGCGAGCAATTTTAGAGTCAGAGAGACAATTCAATTCTTAGCTGTATGTGCTTGAATAGAGGGCTGTACCCCTGAGGTTGCTGAAGCAAGGGAATTTTAATCTTTCTACTTAAATTATAGGCCAAAGAGCAGTGTGCGATGCATAAGCAACCATCCAGCATACCAAAACAACTGCACGAGTCAGAAATTTCTGCCACAATTCCCGGATACTATCAATGCTGAAAGGATGTTACTCTAAGAAAACCCTGGGAGATAAATCACATGTGTCTGAATTGCCCTTCCTAAGGCGAGACTCGCCCACCATACATGCTTTCTCACACACAGTTACACCTCTCCAGGTAAGGCTTTACCCCGGGACCTCTCTGACTGGGAAAGCCCACGCATTTTCAGCAGCTCAGTGACGGGGCACTCAGGCCAGCGCAGAGCAGAGTGCCGCTGCCCCCCCCCACCGGCAGACTTGCTGAGCATGGCTTTTTCTGAAACACTCTGGATGCTTCAAGTCCAAGCAGCAGCTTGGGCTCACAGGCACGAGCAGAGACGGAAAGCACTCAACCTTGCAGTGTAGGCACAGACCGAAGGGCATTCAGGGCACAGCCGATGACCGTGAGCCACATATTTGCATGATACATCGATAACCCCAACTTCAGCAGTGCTCCAGGCTGAAGATTTCTCAACCGGGACACCGCATATGGTGTATCATGACTGCAGGCAATGCGGCCTCACATTCGAGAAGCTTTGCACTGTGCCGATATGTTTTGTTGGGAACAAAGGATAGGACGGTATTTCTGTGGGAGCACAGAACTTCAAATTCTTTTTGTGGTCAATTAAATGGGTTGAACTTACCCTTCCCTGGTATAACTCCAGTGACTATGTCAGAATTGCACCAGGGATAGGTCACACCTGGCTCTCTTTCCTTATTACTTCACTATTCAGCTGAACTGAAAGGATATGCTACCGAATGGTTTCAAGCTTTCATTTATACGCAGGCTTTACTGGCTCAGTGATACTGTTTTGTAATGTTAGAGGGGCCAATATTTGATTGCACTGTTGCAATTCGTGTCTTGCTCATGTTATTCCTATAGACTGTGAAATCTTAGGGCTGCATCAGGGTTATCCAGTTTTGGAGAGGTTCATTCTGATAAATTAGAAATGAAAACTCTGGATAGATAAAACGCAGGACTTGTAGGTCGGATGCGACAGGTTTCCTTCTCAGCCAAAAGTCCAGACGACTCCCTGAGGCCCTCTCATCCATCTTCTGCTTGCTAGGATTTTTGCTAGGATAATTGCAGCACCACCGCCTCCTCGCTTGGACTCTGGCCAGTGCCTTGTTGACCTCTCAGAGGTGGTTGATGGGGTTAAAGGCCCCCGACTCTGAAGCTGCTCCAGCCATGTCCAACCAAGCACCCAGAGAGTTCTGGGAGGACGTATGGAGGGGAGCGTTCTCAGACAGGGACAGCATCATTGCATAAGCCTGGAGGAAAAAAGAGTAATGCAGAGGACACGTGTGAATACACACGCAGGACAGGCTATAATAAACCGTGTGAAGCACAGCACCATCTAACCATACAGGAAACGCAGGACTGCCAGTACCCTTTGGCCTGGGCTGAGAGCCTTGCCAGCAGGTCTAAATTTACATCCACACGCTAGGATGACACCCATCACTCCAACTACTCAAATTTGCCAGAGTTTATAGGCAGTTGTAGGGCTAGTCAGGAGAGGCCGTCACTCCCATTGGCTTTTATAGGACCAAATCCATTCTGTGCCAGCTCTGCACTTGGTCACAAACCCACACACTTGATTCTAGGCTCTGCTCTCAGAGGAAAGCGGCTACATGCAGAATGCCAATTACTTTATAAGTAAGTACACCTACAGACAAGCAAGTGGCTAAGTGAGGCCAGGGGCCGGTCACATGCCCCAGAAATGGCGTAGCAATATCCACGCTAGCTGTAATCCGACGGGCAGCTGTGGGCAGCAGGCTACTCATCTGGACTCACTGCTTGGTGTGAGCCCACTGGTGCCTGTAGAAACCTGTGCATAGGTATTTAGGAACACAGGCATGAAATGCTCATTGGCTTTACCAGTGTGTTCATACGTTCTTGTCGGGGTAGATTTATTGCTGCAGTGAAATGGTTAGAAGTGTCTGCTGAGAAAAATGCATGGAGACTCCTGTTTTCTCTGTAACAATCTGCTTACTTCTTTGTAACCCAGATGCTCTCCCTCTTCCAAGGCTACTTGTCTCATATACCTTTGCGTCCTTTCACAGCCCACACAAGTGATGTGAAGACTCAGGTAGGTGATAACCTCACATACTGGAGGTGAAAGCCAATGTAATTGCCACCCATGATCTGAAACAGGGGAGGACGTGGTCCCCACCCTCCCCGGTCTACATTAGCTGGTGTAATGTATGCTCCTACTTTGCAATGAAATTGTGGCCGTGTAGCCCTCTCCTTCACACTGAGGTTGCACCCACCCACCCACAATCCTTTGCAGGGCAACAGGCAAAGACCATACATTATCTGGGACATCAGTACAACGCTCAGTACAGTAGGACCCTTAGTAACGCAACTGTAACGGTGACAATACTAACCAGTTATGCAACTTC